>NC_064630.1:620726722-622103722 GCF_023864275.1 Schistocerca cancellata
TTTTACAAAAAATCCTACCGTCATTTGAGGCCACAATAGCATAAATTCTGCAAAGAAAATGTTAAAAAGTACATTTTTTCTTATGTCAGGAAACAAAGGGTTAAAGTAGTAAATGAGTTTTGCTATTTGGGGAACAAAATAACTGATGATGGTCGAAGTAGACATGATATAAAATGTAGGTTTGCAATGGCAAGGGAAAAACGTTTCTCAAGAAAAGAAATTTCATAACATTGAGTATAGATTTAAGTGTCAGGAATTCTTTTCTGAAAGTATTTGTGTGGAGTGCAGCCATGTATGGAAGTGAACATGGACGATACATAGTTCAGACAAGAAGAGAATAGAAGCTTTCGAAATGTGGTGCTACAGAAGAATGCTGAAGATTATATGGGAAGATCACCTAACTAATGGTGACGCACTAAATGGAATTGGGGAGAAGAGGACTTTGTGGCACAACCTGACAAAAGGAGGGATCGATTAGTAGGACACCTTCTGAGGCATCAAGGGATCACAAATTTAGTACTGGAGGGAAGCGTGGAGGGTAAAAATCGTAGAGTAAGACCAAGCGATGAATATAGTAAGCAGAATCAGAAGGATGTAGTTTGCAGTAGATACTCGGAGATGAAGAGGCTTGCACACAATAGGGTAGCATGGAGAGCTGCATCAAACCAGTTTTTGGACTGAAGACTAGAACAACAACAACTGTCATTGCAATATGACTGTTGTTTTATCTTCGAGCTGTACTCCATTCACCAGGAGTTCCATGACGTCAGAGAGTCAAAAGACGTCCTTTGTGTGGAACATAGGAGCCTCTACAGAATGGTTCGAACAAGTCTGGGGCAAGGTATCTATGGAAAGTTCGTTGACGTCTGGGAATCCCGTGATGCCTTCTTTGTTCGAGTGTTCAGAGATCAGTCCAATCATTTTATCCTCCTGTGGTCTAGACAGGCACGATATTGTCCCTCACCCGCCATTGTGGCTTTAGAGCATCTCCAGACCAGCAGCTGTAGCCCAATTCACTGAAAATATCAGCCATTTTTCTCCTCTGTAGGACAGTGCTTCGAATTATGTTTGTGTAATTGTTCTGATTTTCCCGTCTGTGCTTAGGCACCAGTGTGTGCTTCGAGAAGTGACTCCATCAGCAAATATAAACCAAACCCAATCACCGTTTCAGAAAAGTGATGAACACCACAGTAGCTGTAGCACTTTGAAATATTTCTCTCTCAGACAGTACCTTCAGGCAAGCAGCTAAAAGTCTACAAGTAGTAAGCGTCCTGGTTATAGAGTTACAGAGATATTTATTTCGACGCCCAGATATCGTCATTTTGGCACGTAAAAATCAGATGTTGCAGCTGATATCGGTTTCGGGATATGTTTCCCACAAATGCGTGTGAAGTGTCTCAGGGAGGTTACACAAGTGTGCAGCGATATTTTTAGATTCTTTTCAGCGTCTGTGCTTCAAATTGGCAATGTACACACTCGAACAAACTACTGTGCAGCAGTCTGTTTTGAAAGTGTATATAGAAACATATTCAGCTGAATTTTTGCCTCCTGAAGCAGCTCGTGCTCAAAGACAAGGATATTTCCCACAACAGCGCGTGAAGTTTCTAAGGGATGGTTTCACAAGTGTGTCGCGATCTTTTTTCATGTCCGCACTCAAGTGTGATGGTGGTGATATTCCTCGGAATAAAAACGTGTAATTGCATCACAAACTGTTTAAATATTCTTACATCATCTGCAAATCTCTCTCTCTCTCTCTCTCTCTCTCTCTCTCTCTCTCTTTGTACAGTGGTGCATTTATTTTATGTGACATCTTCAGTTATACATGTGACAGTATTCCTCACATTTCTTAAACTCCCAAAGCAATTCTCTGTCAATGACAACAGGTATCCGTGCGCCGGGAATGAGAAGGAGTAGGGCTGCGGGTATTTCCAACATCTACATCTACATCTACATACATACTCCGCAATCCACCATACGGTGCGTGGCATCTTCTCTCCCTGTTCCACTCTCAAACAGAACGAGGGAAAAATGACTGCCTATATGCCTCTGTACGAGCCCTAATCTCTCTTATCTTATCTTTGTGGTCTTTCCGCGAAATATAGGTTGGCGGCAGTGAACTTGTACTGCAGTCAGTCTCTAATGCTGGTTCTCTAAATTTCCTCAGTAGCGATTCACGAAAAGAACGCCTCCCTTCCTCCAGAGACTCCCACCCGAGTTCCTGAAGCATTTCCGTAACACTCGCGTGATGGTCAAGCCTGCCAGTAACAAATCTAGAAGCCTGCTTCTGATGATGATGATGATTGGATTGTGGGGCGCTCAACTGCGTGGTTATCAGCGCCCGTAGCCCGCCTCTGAACTGCTTCTATGTCCTCCCTCAACCCGACCTGACAGGGATCCCAAACGCCGAGCAGTACTCAAAAATAGGTCGTATTAGAGTTTTATAAGCGGCCTCCTTTACAGATGAACCACATCTTCCCAAAATTCTACCAATGAACCTAAGACGACAATCCGCCTTCCCCACAACTGCCGTTACATGCTTGTCCCACTTCATATCGTTTTCAATGGACTCTTGAGTTTGGGGAACAGCCAGAAGTCCCAGTGGACAATATCAGGAGAGTGAAGAGCCTTTTGAAGCACAGGAATTTGGTTTCTCGTCAAAAAAAGTCTGAATCAAGTGCAAGGAATGTGCTGGAGCATCGTGGTGATGGTGGCACCAATTTCCTGCTGACCGCACATGAAGTCTCTTGCCCTGCACAGCATCACGTAGCTAGCAGAGGATATCCCTGTAGTACTCTTTGGTGATTGACCCTGTGATGCGTTCTCGTGGTATACCACGCCACAGGAGTAATAGAAAGCAGTCAGCATCACTTTGACGTTGCTGTGCACTTATCGGGCCTTCTTTGGTCTTGGTGACGAGGAATGCTCCCACAGTGACTACTGAGATTTTGGTTTTAGGATGTATCTGTACGATCAGGACTCGACGTCAACAATGATTACTGTCTTCGCGATGTCAGGGTCACTGTTTGTGGAGTCCAGCGTTCCTATGAGACTTCAACATGAAGTTGCTTTTGCTGCGCCGTCAGCATCTTCTGCACGAATTTCGCGGACACTCTCCTGATGGCCAAATCTTTTGTCACAGTTGAATGTGCCGAAAAAGTACTGACGCCCACCTCTTCCGCAGTTTCTCTGACAGTTACACATGGTCCCGCATCATCAAAGCATTTACTTTGGCAATGACCTGGTCATTTCAGCATGTTGACGGCCGACCACAGCGTGGCTCGTTCTGCAGCGATGTGCAGCCATCCTTAAACCGGTTGTACCACTCCTTAATCTGTGTGATGCCCATAGCATTGTCACCGAAAGCCGTCTGAATGTTCCGAATGCTTTCCACCTACCAAAATTTGATGCAGTAGCGCTGCTCCAGTTGTTCCGTCATTTCACTCGCAATGAAAAATCGACGCTAGCGCTACACACTACCTCACTCAATTGCTGCTTGTCGGCAACTGTTGCTATCAACAGGCGGGAAAAATATCACGCATGCGCATGGAGGTTCTATGTCAGTTCATGCAAGCGGTAGGTTTCAATCCATCAGGTGTTTGCAAAAAAAGATAAGGGCGTATTTTTATCTAACAGATCTCATATCTATGTTTTTATACATTTATATTATATTTTGCACATATTTTGTAAACATATAACACCGTTAATGTTAAACATATTCCACGTATAATAAATATTAAAGTTATGCAATACATCAACAACTGCGCACTGACAGTTATGTGTCAGCTTACTATCGATGTTATACGGACATCCACCCAGACGTTACTTGAACACAGCAATGAAAACAGAAACAGATGCGTCGTAAAATAAAGACTGATAATCACATTCCAACTATTCTGGACTTTCTTTATAATAATGTCATTACCCAACATATACTATGCTGCAGTCCCAAAAGAACGAAACACCAAAAATCGGTTATTTCAGGATCCAGTTTTTTTAACAGTCAGGTTAAGCAGGAGATTAAAGAAACTGGTATAACCGAAAATCTGTTGTATGAACGATAACCACCAATCCTGCAGTATTGGCCTCATGGCTGTAGAAACCTGACAATAGTCCTCACATTCCATAAACAACAACGTATTCTGATTTTCTAATGGGTGGAGCTTATGAAATAAGCTCAAAAGTCTTGAGAGGATCAGTTCAAAAAGAGAAAATTTTGAGTTTCTGATTCGCTAACATTAAATGCTGCGAAGTGGTGGAGCAGCCTTCAAAAGTATATATCTCAGATTTCATTGTCGCTTTGGATAGAAGGGAATGGGGACATGCTACTACCTCTTGTATCGAATTGAAGAGTTGCTACTGCGTAGTGGACTGTTGTTGGGGTCGTCCTTCCAGCAATTTCAGCTGTTGTTGGTACGTTCCTCCTGAGAATTGAGAAATTCCAGAAACTTGCCACACATCGTACAGTGCTGTGGATATGTAGAAAGTTGTTCCACTGTAGGAACAGATTATTCCATTTATTTGAGCAAAAACCCTGGTTATAGCTTCAGGTACAGGTTGACAGTTCAGCACACAACAAAAACTTTTGGCTTTCTATGGCTGTGCACACAATGAACTGTGTGAAATACTGCAAGTTTATGAATAATGCCCAAGTTCATCATAGAACTACGAAAAATTCAGATAGAGAGCAGCATCAAACATAGCCCAATCCGCAGCATAGGTCGTCGACAAGAGGACATGTACATTGTCCAGTCATATTCTTATGACCACTTGTTAAAAGTCTGAATAAACACATTTTACAGTACGGACAAATGTGGTACGTGTAGTGAAAAGAGTTAATGATGTTCTTGACTGCACCAACAGGGATGTGTAACTGTGCTGAGTCCAAGGGGGGCCATGGCCACCTGCTCTAGGTTTCTCAGTCGGCTGATGATCTATGGCACCAACAGCCTGATCGAGGTAGTTCCACAGATTATGGACTGGGTTTTAATCCAGGAAGTTTAGTGGCCAGGGCAGTACGGTAAACTCATCCTGGTGCTGTTAGAACTGCGAAAGTGCACTACGAGCAGGCTGAGTCTTTGAATTGTATTGCTGGTAGATGGCATGGTGCTGAGGAGATATATACTGCATGTAGGGGTGGAAATAGATTGCAAGGATAAAGGCATACTTGTTTTGATCCATTGTGCCTTCCAGCATACACCATGAAAACATTCATCACACCATAAAGCCTGGACCCTTCTGAAAATTGTTGCATGTTGTTACCATCTGCCTGATGGATCATAAGACGTGACTCATCTCAAAAGGCCACTTGCCACCACTCATTCCACGTCTATCTGCGATATTGGCGTCCAAATTCCATCCATTGTAGCTGATGAACAGCAGTTAGCATGGGTGCATGAACCAGTTGCCTGCTGTGGAGGTCCATAACAGCACCGTTCGCTGAACGGTCGTTGAGGAGACATTGTTGGTAGCCCCTTGGTTCATCTGGATGGTCAGTTGCTCGACAGTTGCAAATCTATGCACCCATACACATCTCTATAGCCAGTGCTCTTCCTTGTCATGTGGTGTGCCTGTGGTGCACCACAATTGCCTCAGTGCTGGTTTTGTATAGCACCGTTTTGCCATGCATGAAATACTTTAACCACAGTGGCATGTAAACACTTTACAGACTTAGCCATTTCGGATATGCTTCCTGCTTTGATTGGAAAGCCAATGATCACACACATTTGAACGTCACATAAATCACTCCAGTTCCACATTACGATAACGACTGCACTCTTCGCCACATCATCGCCCTCCACACTCTTTATACACCATCCACTGCTAGTGCTGCCACGTGCTGTCTGTGAATGGTTGTTGCACACTGATGTTGAACATAAGCAGTGGCCACATTAATGTGACTGGACTGAGTAGCAAGTAGACTATGTGGCACACTTGTTGGCGCTAAGTGAGAGGCTTTATCTCACTCAGGGTTCACAGGATAATAACTACGTCTTCCACTCCATTTGTTTCATTTCGTGTCATTATCAGTAACTGCCATAATCGATATCTTTATGATTCCATGATTAATTGTGAGTTTTTAAGAGTTTTAGCATTAAAATACAATATCTCACAGCCATAAGCCAAAACTAGTAATACAGATGATAAAATCTGCTTGGGCTTCCATCCAGATGGCTGCAGCGAAATTCTGTGACGTATTGATGTCAGCCTCATCTTCTTTTGTTGAAGTGTCAAGATTATTAGGGTGTTCAGTATACAAATAGACACACACACACACACACACACACACACACACACACACATATATATATATATATATATATATATATATATATATATATATATATATATATATATATATATATGGTGTTACAAAAAGGTACGGCCAAACTTTCAGGAAACATTCCTCACACACAAAGAAAGAAAATATGTTATGTGGACATGTGTCCGGAAACACTTACTTTCCATGTTAGAGCTCATTTTATTACTTCTCTTCAAATCACATTAATCATGGAATGGAAACACACAGCAACAGAACGTAGCAGCGTGACTTGAAACGCTTTGTTACAGGAAATGTTCAAAATGTCCTCCGTTAGCGAGGATACATGCATCCACCCTCCGTTGCATGGAATCCTTGATGCGCTGATGCAGCCCTGGAGAATGGCGTATTGTATCACAGCCGTCCACAATACGAGCACGAAGAGTCTCTACATTTGGTATCGGGGTTGCGTAGACAAGAGCTTTCAAATGTCCCCATAAATGAAAGTCAAGAGGGTTGAGGTCAGGAGAGCGTGGAGGTCATGGAATTGTCCGCCTCTACCAATCCATCGGTAACCGAATCTGTTGTTGAGAAGTGTATTAACACTTCGAATGAAATGTGCAAGAGCTCCATCGTGCATGAACCACATGTTGTGTCGTACTTGTAAAGGCACATGTTCTAGCAGCAGACGTAGAGTATCCCGTATGAAATCATGATAACGTGCTCCATTGAGCGTAGGTGGAAGAACATGGGGCCCAATCAAGACATCACCAACAATGCCTGCCCAAACGTTCACAGAAAATCTGTGTTGATGACGTGATTGCACAATCGCGTGCGGATTCTCGTCAGCCCACACATGTTGATTGTGAAAATTTACAATTTGATCACGTTGGAATGAAGCCTCATCCGTAAAGAGAACATTTGCACTGAAATGAGGATTGACACATTGTTGGATGAACCATTCACAGAAGTGTACCCATTATGGCCAGTCAGCTGCTGATAGTGCCTGCAGACGCTGTACTGGTACGGAAACAACTGGTTCTCCCGTAGCACTCTCCATACAGTGACGTGGTCAACGTTACCTTGTACAGCAGCAACTTCTCTGACGCTGACATTAGGGTTATCGTCAACTGCACGAAGAATTGCCTCGTCCATTGCAGGTGTCCTCGTCGTTCTAGGTCTTCCCCAGTCGCGAGTCATAGGCTGGAATGTTCCGTGCTCCCTAAGACGCCGATCAATTGCTTCGAACGTCTTCCTGTCGGGACACCTTCGTTCTTGAAATCTGTCTCGGTACAAACGTACCGCGCCACGGCTATTGCCCCGTGCTAATCCATACATCAAATGGGCATCTGCCAACTCCGCATTTGTAAACGTTGCACTGACTGCAAAACCACGTTCGTGATGAACACTAACCTGTTGATGCTACATACTGATGTGCTTGATGCTAGTACTGCAGAGCAATGAGTCACATGTCAACACAAGCACCGAAGTCAAAATTGCCTTCCTTCAATTGGGCCAACAGGCGGTGAATCGAGGAAGTACAGTACATACTGACAAAACTAAAATGAGCTCTAACATGGAAATTAAGCGTTTCCAGACACATGTGCACATAACATCTTTTCTTTATTTGTGTGTGAGACATGTTTCCTGAAAGTTTGGCCGTACCTTTTGTAACACCATATATATATATATATATATATATATATATATATATATATATATATATATATATATATATATATGGCGTATAGTTGCTAGTGAGAACTTCTATTTCTATCTTGGCTGGTAGCTTGCCCCTGTTGTCGAAATTGTCATGCAGAGTTACCTGGACTTATTCTTTAATAACGCTTTCTCAGAAGCCACTAACTCAATACAACATTTTTGTTTTCTAAAATTGGAATATATGTCCTCGTTTGAGGCTGTTTTCTGCCACTGCTAACTTATCTTTATGCCGCAGACATACACCACTAATGAGATGCAGCCCTTTGTTTGCCCAGTGTAGCAGGGCTGAACTCACAAAGGATACTATATATACTGGGTACTTGAAATTGCGGTTTGTCCTCTACCGAGCCAAGCACGTCTTTTAGTTTTTGTAATGGTCGAAAGATGGCTGTTTTTTTTATTGAGGATTCTCTCAATTTTGACTGAAGAATGCCCAATATGTTGGATGAAGGCGAGTTAGTCTTTCTCTATGTCTTCTGTACTTGTGTCTGTATCCCTTGTATTCTTCAATGCACGAATAATCCACGTTTTGCTGTATCCATTTGGCGAAACACATTTTTAAAGTGGTGCATCTCTGTTGTTAAGCTATCATTGTCACAAATGGCGCGAGCCCTGTGAACTAGAATTGTTACAAAAGTGTACTGCTGCACTGGATGATGACAGCTCGTCGCATGAAGGTGCAGATCTGTGTGGGTGTTCTCTCTGTAGACTTCATGTCCTATGGTACCATCTCTTTTTCTTTTTGTAGAATGTCTAACAATGGAAAATAGCCATTCTGTTCTAACTCTATTGTGAGCTGTATGTTTTGATGGAAGCTGCTCAGGTAATCCAGAAACTCATTCAGGGTTTCCCTGTCCCATTCCCAGACAATGGAAGATTTGTATAGGGTTGATTTGTGTAGTATTTAGGGCCATCTCCTCGAAGTTCTCCATATAGAGACTGGCAATCCCAGGGGCAAGTAGCAGCCCCATGGCTACTACTGTATCTACATCGACAGCTAAATGTTCCCTGACAGAGGGTTCATCAAACGATTTTCACACTATTTCTCTACCATTCCACATTCGAACACAGGAAAAATGAACACTTAAATCTTTTTGTGTAAGCTCTGTTTTCGCCTACTTTATTACAACAATAATTTCTCCCTATGTAAGTTGTTGTCAACAAAATATTTTCGCATTTGGAGGAGAAAGTGGGAGATTGAAATTTCGTTAAAAGATCGCTCTGCAACGAGAAAGGTCATTTTTTAATGATTGCCACCCCAACTCGCAGAACACATCCATGACAGTCTCTTCATTGCGGTACAATAGAAAACGAGCTGTTCTTCCTTGAACTTTTTGAATGTCCTTCATTAGTCCTATCTGGTAACAGCCCCACATCATGCAGCAATGCTTCAGAAGAGAACGGACAAGCACAGTATATTAGTTGATCTTCTGCATGTTGTAAGTGTACTAGCAATAAATCTCAGTATTTGGATCGCCACCCCCCTCCCTCCCTCTAAAACATTTTTTATGTAATGGCACTATTTATGTAGTTTGTAACTGTTGAAGTTTATACATTTAAATATATTTTAGTGAAAGTGGATCTGTACTGTTAATTGATGCTAAAATTGTCTGTTGGGTGCTAAACTTTGAGTTTCCGGTTTTGAATAACGCACATACCAGATCTTAAAGTTGTTAGTTTGCATAATGCTTACTGTTGGTGACAAAATTCAACTGCGAGAATGCATACAGCATTCTACCTACGAGAATTCTTAGAAAATCGTACCCTATGTAAAACTTATTGATATCACAAAATCTGACTACGAACTGTTATAAAAAAAACTCTTTGAAACAAAAGTTGGTTACTGTGAAATTTAATTAAAGAGAGAATCTGTTTTCTACACTATTTGGCTTACCTAAGTCACACTGGATAAGGCTGTGCAATATACATACTCTCATAGCTACAACATGTCTCAATAACAGAGGTGCAAAATCTAGCTACTGAGAGACGCAAAGGTGCAAAGCGTTCTCTAAAAACGTTGCTACCATTCTTGTTTCATAATTTTCGATAATGGTTTTAAATAAAGTGAAAATTAATTGATTCTTGGGATGTGGACAATGACTCTGGGTTACATGGACTCAACAGCAGTCTCATATGTTTTGATTTAATAACATTTAATGAAACTTTAATAACTATTAAGCTTTCTCTAAAATCATGTACTATAATCCAAGAGTTATAAAATTAAACTTTGCATTTGTAATCTTTCCTTAAACCAAATTATGAAATCTAATTCTTAAACACATTTCTCTCACAATGTCCGATAAATGAAAAGCAGAAAGATTTCTGATCTGGATGTATAATGAACCAAGAATGCTGCATTATCAAACTGCTGCCACAAATAAAACAATTCTAATCATTACCTTTAACAATTCCTCACAAAGGATATAATCGTACCAATGTACAAAAATTCTTTTTCTCTCCACAATAAAGCTTCCATCAGTCCATGATATAATCTCCAAAAAATCTCAAATGATTGCTGCTTACTGCTACTAAACCAAAACTTGACTGTTCACATGTAACACCAAAGCTCAACTCTCTATGTCTTCTTCTCTCCTTTTGATCAACAGATAAATCTAGTGTAAATATCTGCAAAGCAAAGATCACCTCTAATTCATTTCTGCTCAGCTCAGCCTCTCTGCCAAGGCTGCGTGCGCGTATCTAAGCAATTCAAACCATACATGCGCTAATCCAAGCATCCAGATCATGAAAAATTTTAATGAAAATTTACACACACACCTTTCACTGTCATCCCTAGATATTTATTTGCGCAAGCAATGTTTACAATTGTTTCAGTTGTTGCATAAGGAAATTTAGCAGGATTGTTTTCATCCTCACATGAATGACTTCACATCTTTTTGTGGCATTTTTCGCACCATAAACATACCGTACTTTTTCTAAATCATATTGCGATTTGTCTTGATCTTCTGATCACTTTACTAGAAACTGAATGACAACATCATCAACAAACAATCTAAGATGGCTGCTCAGTTTGTCTTCTAAATCGTTTAGTAGATTAGAAACAGCATAGGGCCTATAACTCTTCCATGGAGAACCCCAGATATTACTTCTGTTTTACTCGACTACCTCCAGCCAATTACTAAGAACTGTGATCTTTCTGACACGAAGTACCGAATCCAGTCGCACGACAACTCCGACGATACTTCATAAGCACCAATTGGATTATAAACCTCTTGTGAGAAACAGTACTGTATAGCCTTCTGAAAATCTAGAAATATGAAATCAACTTGAGATCCCCTGTCAACTGCACTCATTGCTTCATGAAAATAAAGATCGAGTTGCATCATAAAAATAAAGAGCTAGTTGTGATGCACAAGAACGATATTTTCTGAATCCATGCTATTTGTCAATAGATCGTTTTCTTAGAGATAATTATTTAATTCTCGAACACAGCATATGTTCCTAAATCATGCTGGAAAACGACGCGCCTTCCGGGGTGGCCAAGCAGTTCTAGGCGCTACAGTCTGGAACCGCGCGACCACTACAGTCGCAGGTTCCAATCCTACCTCAGGCATGGATGTGTGTGATGTCCTTAGGTTAGTTAGGTTTAAGTAGTTCTAAGTGCTAGGGGACTGATGACATCAGAAGTTAACTCCATAGTGCTCAGAGCCATTTTTGAAAACGACGCCAGTTGTATGGGTCTATAATTCAGCGGATTATTCCTATTTCCTGCCTTGAGTATTGGTGTGATCTGTGCAGCAAAAAGTCTTTAGGTACGGATCTTTTGTTAAATGTGAGGTTATACATGACTCATAAGTATGGAGCTTACATATCAACATACTCTGAAAAGATTCTAATTGGTATACAGTCTAGACTGGAAGTCGTGCCTTTATTAAGTGATATGAGTTACTTCGCTACGCTGAGGATATCTACTTCTAAGTTACTCAAGTTTGAATTCTGGAACATTTACTTCGTCTTCTTTGCTGAAGGAAATTCGGAATACCAAATTTAGTAACCCCGCTTTAGTGGCACTGTCATTGGTAACATTACCATCGTTATAAAACAATGAAAGTATTGATTGTGTCTTGCGCTGGTGTACTTTACATACGACCAGAATCTCGTTGGATTTACTGCCAGATTTCGAGTTTCGTTGTGGAACTATTAAAAGTTTCTGTAAAATTTCACTATTCGTGTTGATACTGCATTCTTTTAAATTTTCCATACTTCTTTCATTCCTCTTGCAGTGGTGTTCTCATCTGTTTTGTGTACCAAGGGGGATCTGCTCTGTCTCTTACTAGTTTATTTGATATAAATCTCTTAATTGCTGTCGATACTACTTCTTTGAATTTAAGATACATCTAAGTTGTGCTACATAGTTAGTTCAGAAGGAAAGTAAACGTTCTGTTAGCAGGGGGTCAAGTGAATTTTATTTTCTTCTTTAAATAGATATATTTTGCGTTTATTCTCAATATGTTTGGATCTTACTGAATTTCGTCTCACTACTACAACCTTGTAGTCAGAAATTTCTGTATCCATCATTATGCTCCCTACTTAATTGGGATTATTTATTGCTAAGATGTCAAGTATGTTTACAACCATTTATATTTCGAGGGAGCTCCTGAATTAAACGCTAAAAAATTTTTTTGGAGAAAGCATTTAGTACAATTTCGGACGATGTTTTATACGTACCACTTGTTTGCTCATGTATTTCCGCGTGGAGGTAGACCAAATTGACCACCAACTATAATTGTAGTATTGGAGTACCTGTTTGAGATTATGTTCAACTGTTCGTTGAACCGCTCAGCAGCTCCATTATCTGAGTCAGGTGATCGTTAAAAGGAACCAATTACTAATATATTCCGGTTGCCAATTATAATCTCTACTCATATTAAATCATAGAAACTACCAACTTCAATTTCACTGCAAGATAAACTACTTCTAAAAGCAACAAACTTGCTACCAATTGATTTAATCTATCGTTTCTGAACACTGTTAGATCCTTCATAAAAATGTCAGCTGAAATTACCTCCAGCTTTAGCCAACTTTCAATATCTATAAAGATACGAACTTCAGCGTTTTCTATTAGCGCTTAGTGCACTGATTCTTTCTAGGTCAGTTTAGTGCTATAATACCTAAAGTTCCTTCAACGACTTGTTTATACAATCCCCACCACATCTGAAGTAGGTTACAGCGAGAACATGTTCAAATAAGAATGGAATTTTCACTGTGTCATGAAGTGTGCGCTGATATGAAACTTCGTGGCAGATTAAAACTGTATGACGGACGAAGACCCAAACTCGGATCCTTTTGCCGTTAGTTAGCAACTGCTCAACCAATTGAGCTATCAAAGCACGACTCAAGACCTGTCCTCACGATTCCACTTCCCCCAGTACCCCGTCTCCTACCTTCCAAACGTCACAGAAGCTCTTCTACGAAATTTGTAAAACTAGCTCTGCTGGAAGAAAGAACAAGTGGAGACATGGCTTAGCCACAGCCTGGGAGATGTTTCCAGAATGAAATATTCACTCTGCAGTGGAGGGTGCACAGATATGAAACTTCCTTGCAGATTAAAACTGGTTTCTTCTAGGTGTGCTAGACCTGCAAGTTTCGCAGGAGAGCTTCTGTGAAGTTGGAAGATAGGAGCTGAGGTACTGGCGGAAGATACCTGGGGTAGAGAGGAGGGGGAGGGGCTGGGGATTGCGATTCGTGCTAGGTAGTTCAGTTGCTTGAGTACTTGTCTGCGAAAGATAAAATGTCCCGAGTTCGAATGTCGGTCCAGCGCACAGTTATGATCTGTCAGCAAGTTTCACATGTTCGAACAGCTTCACTGTTTGAGGTTCAAAACGCTCAAATAAGAACACAAATGTATCTTGAAGTGGTTTTATGACAATTAGAAATCCATAATGGTCCATTATTGCAGTGTTTTGTACTTGTACATTTGTCATATAATATGGGCTGCTCGATTTACACGTGACTCTTAAGGAATTAAGACATTTGTAAGACAGTTTATTTCTTGTTTTAGGTTGTGAGCGCTTGCGATATCGTATAACTACATAAATGCCTTGCATAATAATTGTCTGCCAGTGTGTTATTTATTTCACAAACTACGATAATGTACGGAAAATATCGACGTGCAAGGAACTTCAGCTGATAACAGTCCCCTAAAAGAGGTTCCCATCATACACTAGTTTCCCAGAGTCCCAGGAGTTTGATGAGGAACACGAACAGAGTCAAATTTTGGCAGAGCTATTCGCAAAGCACTCTGAGCTGAAACTAAGAGCTTATGAACCAGCTGAAAAATAGTTGTCAGAGCTCAAAAAGGAGAATATGTTCCTCTTTAAGATATTCTGACAGAAAAATGTAGAACCAACTGCCTCAATCCCCATTCTGCCTTCCTAAACAAAAAGTTTGACATGCTACCAAATTTGTGCTCTTTTAACACGGTACATCTCTTTATACCTTGTCTCGATTTGTAGTTGAAGCCTTCATACTCAGCATCTCATCTCAATGCCCTGTATTTATAACTCTGTCTTCTTTTTCCCCCAGTGGCACTTTATCCTATCTGTCTCTCCCACTGTCACTGCCTTCATCTCTTTCTCTTGCTCTTTCACTTCCACTCTCAGTGTCTGTCTCTTTCCCACTACCACTGTCTCTATCCCACCCCTTTTCTCCCCCATTGCTCCTGTTTCTCTCATTGGTTGGTTGGTTGATTTGGGGGAGTGGAATAAACAGTGAGGTCCCATCGGATTAGGGAAGGATCCAGAAGGAAATCGACTATAGCCTTTCAAAGGAATCGTTCTAGCATTTGTATGAAGCGATTTAAGGAAATCACGGAAAACCTAAATCAGAATGGCCGAAGGCGGGTTTGAACCTTCATCCTCCCAAATGGGAGTCCAGTGTGCGTCTCTTTCTTTCTCGCTTATTGTCTGCTATGTTTCTGTTCAACCACCATAGTTCCTCTCCACGCCTATCCCTGGAGATGGTTTGCTCGGAGTTTCGTCCATTGGGCTGGGAAACTTTAACAAACAGGCACAGGGAATGGAGGAAAGTTGGCAAACTTTCTGTGTTTCAGTTCGCCTGTCGGGGGGATAGTGGTGCTCCAGACCCCCCAAACCTAAGTTTTCTCCATTCATCCCTCTTTTATTCATTTCCACTGATCCCTCCTTCTTTTGCTCCTTGCCACTTTCTCTCACTGACCATCATTATCTCCTCTCTCTCTTTGGCTTCCACTGCTATTGTCTTGATCCAGATCTCATTCTCTTTCACTGCCACTTTCTCTCTCCTACCATCACTATCTCCTCTCCATTTCTCTCCCATTGGCACTGTCTACTCTCTCTTCCACTGTCACTGCGTCTCTGCTATCCTCTTTCAACACAAAAAAGCGCTACTGTGTTCGCACACCATAAGTTTTGGTGACGAAGGCACATTGAGGACTGAGGCAGCTGGTTCCTCACTTTGAAACATTTACATATTTTGCCACACATAAACAATAAATAAGTACGAATAACATAAGGCTAACATAAAATCTTCTCCCATTCTGTGCACATTCACTTAACTATACTTCACAAAAAATACATATTTTTAGGCTACAACTACAGTACTAAAAAAAAGCGGTGTTTGGTTTGCAAGTGCAAAGATTTTCGTATGGAAAAATAATTTTTGTCCAATTCCAATTCAAAAGAAAGTAGGTACTGACAAGTGTGGTAAGTACCAAACTCTCAGTTTAATAAGCCACGGTCGCAAAACACTAATACGAATTATTTACAGAATAATGGAAAAGCTGGTAGAAGGCGACCTTGGGGAAGATAGGTTTCGATTCTGGAGAAACGTAGGAGCACGTGTGGCAGTACTGACCTTACGACTTCTTATAGAAGATAGGTTAAGGAAAGACAAACCTATGTTTCTAGCATTTGTAGACTTAGAGAAAGCTTTTGACAATGTTGACTGGAATACTCTCTTTCAAATTATAATTGTGGCAGTGGTAAAATACAGGGAGCGAAAGGCTATTTACCATTTGTACAAAAACCAGATGGCAGTTATAAGAGTCGAGGGGCACGAAAGGGAAGGAATGGTTGAGAAAGGAGTGAGAAGGATTGTAGCCTATCTCCGATGTTATTCAATCTGTATATTGAGCAAGCAGTAAAGGAAACAAAAGAAAAATTTGAAGTAGGAATGAAAGTCCAGGGAGAAGAAATAAAAACTTTTGAAGTCTGTTGATGAGATTGTAATTCTGTCAGGGACAGCAAAGGACTTGGAAGAGCAGTTCAACGGAATGGACACTGTCTTGAAAGATGAACATCAACAAAAACAAAACGATTGTAATGGAATGTAGTCGACTTTAATAGGGTGAAGTGACGGTATTAGATTAGGAATTGAGACACCTAAGGTAGTAGATAGGTTTTGCTATTAGGGGAGCAAAATAACTAATCATGGTCGAAGTAGAGAGGATCTACAACGTAGACTGGCAATGGCAAGAAAAGCTTTTCTGAAGAAGAGTAATTTGTTAACATCGTGTGTAGATTTAAGTATCAGGAAGTATTTCCTGAAAATATTTGTCTGGAGTGGAGCCATTTGTGGAAGTGAAACATGGACGATAAGCAAGAAGAGAAAAGAAGCTTTTGGAATGTGTTACTACTGAAGAATGCTGAATACTGGATGGGTAGATCAAGTAACTAATGAAGAGGCACTGAACAGAATTGGGCAAAAGAGAAATTTGCAGCACAGTTTGACTAAAAGAAAGGATCGGTTGGTAGGACACATTCTGAGGCATCAAGAGATCACCAATTTAATACTGAGGGAAGTGGGAATGGGGGTTAGGGGTGGGGTTAAAAATCGTAGAGGGAAACCAAGAGACGAATACAGTAAGCAGACAACAACAACAAAAACAAGGTTTCGAGGTCAAGACAGCCTGTATAGATGTGAAATGGACGTTATACAGAGAAAGCGCGTCATAAAGCTTTATTGATGAAACATTGCGACTAAAAACATAGTTCAGCGATTTCAGAACCCTTGCCATGTGTTCATTATGTCAGTTAAGAATACATTTACGACTCAGGTCAAATATTACATGCATATTTTTTGCGCATAAGTACTGTAACTTTGAACCTCTGGATCTCAGTAATGAGATCTAAAAAGATTTCAGTCCCCCAAGAACATCATCTTATGGGCACAAGTTAAAAATTTCCACGATTTGAACAGAAATTATAGAAGTGGCCATCCCCTCAGTTGGTACTTTTGGTACCCAAACATCATGGTTTTCAGAGTTTCTCAGCAACCACCCTTCAAAAATGCAGCTTTTATCAGCCATCTCTGGTTCATCCTGGACCACTCCTAATGTAAAAGAACCAATCGATTTGTTCAGAATGAAATGTGTAATGTTTCAATTTTGACCCTGTATTACAGGGTAGCTACTGTATACCCTTCCTTCTGATGGTTACACAAATGATCACTACGCCAAGGGCTATCCAAAACACTTGATCCCTTATCTCTGTGATCAAGAGAGCACCACATATGGCTCATTGAAAAATCGAATTTCCGCACATGACTTTTTGGAACATATTGGTATTGTGCACTGTCATGCATGGACCAATCGCCTGGCCTGAGATAAATATGCGCCGTTTTCATACTGATCAAATACCAGATGAGCTTCCAAGTCATCAGTAAGTACTGTCATTTGGGGTTCTTGTAGTCTTTGTGGCACCTGTAATGAATTTATTCGAGTAACACATGTAGTTTAACAACCAAGAACACCAAAATGTTGAATCACAGTTAGTTCTATAAACTACATTTTTCATGTTCTTTCGGTACTTTATTACCCAACAACATGATGGCACAAATGATGCTCATATTTGACTGTCAACAAGCAACATAATTATTTGAAATTTGAGTTACATTAATTCAAACCAAACATGTTTTTTTTTAAGATTTCGTGATACATGTATGTGTATACAATTGCGACAATAACCATTTTGACAAACACATTTTCGCCACTTGGTGTGTGTCGTTTGCTTCCCTGCCTAACCATCCCATCTTGGCTCACATTGCAGTAACATGCCTCCAAGTAAACACATGCATCAAGATTAAGCGCAGTGGTGGTAAGTATAATACAGACAATGTTGTTGTGGTTGGTCCAAAAGTATTTTGACACTATTGTTTATTGTTGGAAAGCAAAATCTTGCACCAGTATTAAGTCGAATACTTTTTGTTCACATTAGCTTCTGTTTTTTTATGAGTTCGCATCAGGCCAAATAGTTGTCAGCAGACCTCAAAAATGAGATAATCGGTGCCCTACAGCAAGGCAAGTCTCAGGCAGATGTAGCCCGGATTTCTTGGTTTGTCCAGGAAAATTGTGAGTGTTTGGAATAAGAAGAAACTGATTAACAGACACCACAGGTAACAAACGAAAAACGGGTAGGCGCAGCACGCCACACACCAAACAAAGAATTTTTTAAGGAGAATGTTAAAGTGCGATCCAAAGAAGACAGCTATTGACATAAACAGAGACCTGTGTGAATTCCACAGCGTGGAAATAGCGAACAGTACCGTAATCTGGATCCTCTCACAGTCCAATCTTCATGGCCGGTGCCCAAACAAAAAGCCATTAGTACTGCAGACGAACAGAAAAGCCTGATTTGAGTATGCCAGAACGCGTAACGACTGAAACCGCAACTGTGGTCGTGTGTGCTCTGGAGCAATGAAAGTAGGTTTAATTTTTTTTCTTCCGGTTAATATGTTCGAGGGCCGGTCAATGAAAGGAACGATGTCTGCTACCAAGTAACTACTGTTAAGCACAGTGGTCCGAACGTTGTGGTTTGGGGCTGTTTCTCCAGTCCATGTGTCGACCCCCTGATGCCTATTGAAGGCATTATGGATAGTTTCAAATATCGCGAAACTTGAAAATTCAGATGTTACCCCATGCCAAAAATAGAATGAGACGAAACTGGGAATTTCAGCAAGACAGAGATCCTCACCATGTCTGCTCATGTCACAGACCTTTGAGAAGGAAATGAGTAAAGATACTTAAGCGGCCTAGCCAAAACCCAAAACTCAATCCGATTAACACCTGTGAGAGGAACTCAATCAAAGACTAACGTGACGAAAATTCTCCAGCTGCGACCAATTATTGCGATCTGTGGTTAAAGAATGGCAGAAAATCCCCTTGCAACGTTTGGCTGCCCTCGTTGATCCCATGTCAATATGCTGTGTCAATATGCTGTGCTGCCATAATTGAGGCAAAAGGTCATGCAACCATGTACTAATGGCTATGAACAGTGATTCAAGTTCTACAACCCTTTTAAACTGTAACATGACTTTTGTCAAACTACAGTAGTTTTGTAAAACTATGTGTGATATTGTCAGTTATGGAAGAACACAATATACCTTGTTATGTGATGTTAGAGCTGTTTATCATGTGACATAACATTTATAAAGATTTTCCTTTGAATAAGTTGTTTTTCTTATGAAAATGTCTTTGCGAAAATACTTACTGTCGCTGTTGCATATATATACTTATTGTCTGAAGTGGAAATCCGCATCTAGCTACATTATAGTTCTCCCTCATTTGCAATTTATTTCCTCCTTTCCATTTAATGTAAAAGAGTAAGTTTTACCTCTTCTTTTAACGTAGCATCACTTCATTTCCAATAGGCAGCCACACTAATCCTTTGTCGCTGTACTCTGCAACTGGATCTACATAAAATGGAGTGAGAGTGTTAATTATTGTCGTAAAATAATATACGAGAGTACAAAGGTTTTCTTAACTCACAAACGTTTGTTTACAGTGGTGTTGGACTTCCTGCCTGTACGGATTCTAACCCATGTAGGGTTCAATTATTCCCCTTATTTTCATGTGTGCACTCCTTCCTCTCTTGGTGACAAATAAAACTGACAAGGTAGCAGAGATAAATCCTTACCTGAGCTCCTAATCAGTAACAAAATACGTCAAGACAAAAACACAGACTTTACTGTAAATGATGAAACTAAACTGATCAATGTCACAGCCAGGGATGGTATGAAAGAAAAGAAACGGTCTTGAAGTAAAGAATAATATGTTGCAACTGTTAGTCACATTAACATAATTAACCAATTTGTTGGTTTGTTACTTGATGTACCTTTGAAACTGTGGAAGAAATTGAGGACACAAATATGTGCCAGGTGTACACCTCACTAACTGTACATTCATGAAATTTGCTTTTTGAATCGTTTCACTGCTGAAAAACGTGCCTATATTAATTAATCTCATAAAACTGAACTAAAAAACACTATCTGAACAGGCCTTGAAGGATCAACGTTATGAATCTCATACATTAGTATAATTACTCGTATTTTCTGTTATTATCACATTACACCTGCCCTGACCGTGATGTAAATT
Source organism: Schistocerca cancellata (assembly GCF_023864275.1). Taxonomy (NCBI): domain Eukaryota; kingdom Metazoa; phylum Arthropoda; class Insecta; order Orthoptera; family Acrididae; genus Schistocerca; species Schistocerca cancellata. The sequence continues at coordinate 620,747,068 of NC_064630.1, forward strand.
AATCCGTTTATGTTCTTGGTTTACAGTATTGCATATACACTGTTGTGGAAAATAAGGACGAACACAACTTTAGAAAGTGGTGTCAATGCTAAGTTACACAGCTCAACGAACCTTAGGCTATACATAAAAGAACTGCTTCAGCATAATACAGAAGATGACTGAAAGAGATACGCTATGAGACAAACAGAAATAATACTTTCATTCAAATGCAATAATTACACTAAAGCCACTGTGATTTTCAATGGTCACGTGGATATTACAAAAGATTGTACACGGTTCTTAATAGGGTGTGTGGTCACCATGGACGGCAATGCTTGCTCCGCAGTGTGCTTCCATGCTGGCCAAAAAGTTGATAAGCAGTTCTTACGTTAGGGCGTTCCGTTCCTGCACCAGCACAGTTGACAACTGTTGGACGGTCAATGGTGAATGTGGATGCACTGCAATACATCTCCCCACTGCATTCCACACACACCTAATGGTATTTAAGTCGGGGGGAACGGCCAGGCCAGTCAATTCGCCTAATATTCTCTCGTTCCAAAAACTCTTACACGAGCACAGATTGATGCGGTCGGCATTGTCATACATTAAAATGATATTGTGCTGGACATACCCTTAAATGGCGAGAGATGGGAACATGTTAATCTCCCAGGAACATTGTGGAACATGATCGTTTTGGCGGTCCATGTTCCAGGTGTTATGATGTGGGGTGACATGCTATTGCATGGGCATACTGACCTCCAAAAATTTGAACACAGTACACCAATCGGTCAATGTTATAATGACTCTGCACTCCCTCCCCATGTGTATCTTTTCAGGAGTGCATCCAACCCTAACTTCAGTTTTGTGGATGAGAATGCGTGACTGCATCGAAGAGTGCAGGTGGAAGAGGGTTTGGAATGAGAAGATAATCAGTGAATGGACTGGCTTGCCCATTCTCCCAACTTAAATCCTATTCAGCGTGTGTAGCATGTAATAGGGAAATGTATTGCAGCCTGTCCACATGCACCATCGACCATCCAGCAGTCATCTACCGCACTGCTGTAGGAATGGATTGCCCTACCACAAGAACTCCATGCCAACCAAGTGGTCAGTTTGGGAGCCCATTGCAGAGGATGCACTGCTGTCTGTTGTGTTCACACACCACATTAAGAACCGTGTTCTCCTTTTTGTAATATCCAGGAGACTATCATTAACTGTGGCGACTTCAGTGTAATTATTGTTTTTGAGTTGAAGTATCATTTTGTGTTCGTCTCAGTGGGTATTTCTTTCAGTTACTTTCTGCATTATACTTCTTTGTGTGGTCCTAGTTTCATCGAGGTATCTTTCTTGGCAGTGACATATACGCTAAACTTACTTTCTTCCAAGTTTTGCACACCAGTATATTTTTTCACCTCACATATTTTGATATTGATTAAGCGCTTCGCTTGAGGATTTATGACCATGCTACCATCTCAGTTTAATATGTCATGAAAAGAGGAAGATGTTGCCATGTGAAAATGTTGAATATAACTGAATCTCTCTTGGGTTGGTCAGCACTGGCAAGAAGTCTGACATCATTAAAAGCAGTAGCCTATAACATTTGTGAAATAATAGTGAGCAAATAAATAAAAGGGTGACTTTATAAAATATTTTCAAATTCGTCTGCGTTATTTCCTGGCGATGTTTACTATTCCCAGTCCAATTTAACTAGATACTGATTCACAGTGCAGAAACATAGGTCTAGTAAGGCAGCCTAGCAAGTATAAATAAGCTGTAACAAACGGTAAAATTCATTCTAGTTATTGCCATCATGTTCAGCAAGAGAAGATGCAAACACTGTATTAACCATTAAACACTCTTACTTTTTGCCCAAGGCAGGTGATATTCGAAATTAATATCCTTTACAACATTAGTGAAAGAAAATATACTTATGGAAAAAAGTCGCTACAGTCAAAAATAATAAATGTAGAGTAATGAAATCTCTCGAATACATTCTTCTAAGTGACATATGTAAGTGATTAACACTGCAAGATCACAGGTGAATATAAGCACAAAACAAGCCATTGTAAATGTGAAATGCTGGTACAGTAATAACGAGTCTAACAGCTGCAGTATTAATCCAAGATGCAAATGTGAATGTATTGTGTTGTATGGGTGCAGGATGTCCGTTTGTGGGATGGCGTTCCTTGCCTGGTGCACTTGGTCAGTCAATACAGGGACGGTTATTTCTGAGTATTGATGACGCTGGAGTTGTCACCCAATGATTGGAGACATAAATGGTGATCGAGCAGGTGAAGGCAGAATGTCCAAATTTCGTAGAGCATATTGGATTACAACAGCGGTATGTGGGCGAGTTTTAACCTGTTGCGAAACATTCCCTGGAATGCTGATCATGAATCGAAGCACAACAGGTCGAATCACTAGACTGACGTACACATTGTCGCTCATGGTGTGTGGGATAATCACGAGAATGCACCTGCTGTCCTACAAGAATTTACACCAGACCATAGCCGTAGGTCCAGTGCATCTAGCATGCAGACAGATTGTTTGCAGGCCCTCAAACAGCCTCCTACTAACCAACACACAGCCAACTCTGTACTGAGGCAGAACCAGCTTATATCAGAAAACACAACACATCTCTGTCCTGCCTTCCAATGTGTTCTCACTTGATGCCACTGAAGCTGCAAGTGGCAGTGGTTTGGGGTCAGTGGAAAGCACACTACAGGAAATTTGGCTCAGAGATGTCCTTGAGGAAACCGATTTGTAACAGTTTGTTGTGTAACTGTGGTGCCAACTGCTGCTCAAATTGCAGCTGCAGAAGCTGTATGGTGCACCAGGGGCATACACCGAGCGTGATGGTATTCCCTTTCAGTCGTGCCATGTGACTGTCCAGAGCTCAGTCCTCTTGGGGCCGTACTTTCCATGACCACCGTTGCAATCAATATGTACAGTGGCTACAGTCCTGCCCAGTCTTTCTACAATATCGCAGAAGGAACATCCAGCTTCTCATAGACCTATTACACCACCTCATATAAATTTAGTGAGGTGTTAATGATGGCGTATTTGTCACATTAAAGGTACTCTTGACAAACATCAGCTCAACATGTCCAGTCTAAACGGTGACTAGTGCTCACGATGTTAAGAGCGTGTATTTAAAGCAAACCTGATTTGCATCCTCATAGTGGTGCTGCTAGCGCCACCCCTACGGGAATGGTACGAAAGTCGAATAAATATCATCTTTCAGCTATAGAAACACACCTATCAACTTCCATTTCTGTCGCTCAACTCCTTCTTGGTGTTGCAAGTCTTTTCCATCAGTGTATATTAGGGTACTTACGTTTACATCTCAAACACTGGCCAAAGTAAATGTACATAAGCATTCCAGCAAGTCTACTACATGTTTTCTCTCATACTAAGTTTTAAGTAACACTTACATCCAACAATTTATAGGTAAGGGTACCCGAAGTTCAATTAAAACTAGTGTCAAAAACTAACTGCAAGAAGAAAAGGAAAGAAGTATGATTATGGTTAGTGCTTCCCTGATGAAGAGATCATTAGAGGCAATCATAGTCTCTGATATAGTAATAATGGGAAAGGATAATAATTGTGATATTTCAAAGGAACCACCCTGATATTCATTTTAATACATTTAGAGAAACCACGTTAGAACTAAATACAGCTTACAGACAGTGGATTTAATACAAGTCCAGCATCCAAACTACTAAGCCAATTGCAAAATTAGTTAGAACTATCACATAAAATACATATGCTGTTACTCCTATTGTCACTTTTTTCACAAGATAAATAATTATACATGTATCATATCCTTACACTGACCTTTTCTTGATTTGTGTATGTGCACTCAATCTGGCCAAGTGCGATGTGAATGTGTGCACTCAATGACATATGATGTCCACCAAATGGGCCTGTATACAAGTTAAACTCCAGCCAACTGTTACATAAATTTCCTTAAATGTGTATGTGGCATGAGGTTGCTGTCTGATCAAAAATTCCACCTCAGTGATTTGACTTTTTAATTCCTTCCAGTAATAAGCAAAAGAGATAGGGATATGTTCTAGAACTAGTGGCTCCATAGTACACTTAATAAGTGCTCAGCATAGCCCATGTGCTTGTTGAGAAGTGGTGTGAACTGAGAATCAGTGACTGTAAGACAATATAAAAAGTAATTACAGTCTTTATATTTTTATTTGCTGAAATGTTGTTATGCTGAAGACCATTCAATGGAACACATAACTATGCAGAGTTTTCATCAGATTCCAAACTGCATGGTACAATCAGCAGTACGCAATACTAGATGTCCAGGTGCACCAAACCTTCCTCCTTCAATGTGCGGTATATGACATCAACCACTACTAGCACAAAATATTATAATTTAAGCTCCGTGCACCTCAGGAGGGGAAATTATATGTGGGGCAGATCTAAAGAAGTAATTTGTTGCACATGGCAGAGTCACACTCTGGAAAAACAACTTTACTACATATTAGTACAGCGGCGCCCACAGGGGGTGGGGAATGGGAGTCTGAGGGAGTAGTTGTCCCCAGTAAGAATTAATTTCGGTTATGAATATAAAAAGGACCTGTAACAGCAGAGATCAGATTCTTATGACCTAAAATATCTGCAAAATTATAAGTAAATGAAAAATCGATAATAGGACGTGAAAATGATGTAAACATATGTATAGTGTGTTAAAATATGAACTATATTCATGGAAAACTTTATTGGAGGACATGAAATGTATTCACACTTACACATATGAACAAGAATCAGCTGTCTAAGGGAACAACTACGAAACTTTATGCCAGACCAGGATCCAAACCCAGATTTCCCCTCCTTATGTGAGCAGTCACCTTAACCTCTTTGGCTATCCATGCATGACTCATTACCAGACCCAAACTTCCATATCTCATCGTTACTGTGTCACAATCTGTACCCATACATGCATTGTGTAATTCCTTTATGGGGGAGGATATTTTAATTTAAAGTCGCTGCCTTGTATCAGCGGATAAGTATGATACTGCAGTGCCTGTGTTGTTGGGAAGAATAACACAGTGTTCCTTCAGACATGCAAGCAAGCATAAAATTACATCGTTGTTCTTCTAATATCGTTTTTAGTTGGGGTTGTAACTGAAATTACGAAAAGAATAATTAATTTAAAATCTCTGTGTTTCCCTTGAAGAGAAGATATTTTTTTAAGACATATGATTGTTATTGCATAACTATCTTAGAATTACTGCAGTGTATGACAGTCAGCACACAGAGGTTCCTGAAAGTGAGGGAAAGGCTGTTCTCTGACAACATGTGTTTCTAGTCATAAAATCGTTCAACATCTGCCAAAATAACTGTAATGTGTTCTCTGACATTTTTCTTTGGTTTCAGAAACAGATTTAGAAATCGATATATGAATATCGATATTTCACAGATGGACATTAAGCTGGCTTTCCACAGGCATGAATTTCTTACGAGGGCATGTTTCACTATCACTTCCATATGTCAACTTACGAGTAGAACTTACAAGTGGAAACATCCTACTTGTGCACTTTCATGTCAACTTATGTGTAAGTTAAAGTTGAAAGGCGTTCTACTTTCTTGCACAGTGTCACATCTCCCACTATCTTGTATGATCTTGAGCAGCTGCTGATAGGTGGATCTGGTATCATTCTGCTCTATATTCCTTGACAGAACAGATCTAGAATCTTTTGTTTGTGTATGTAGGAAAATAATGTCTGCGAAAATGATGGGCGTAGTCTTCAACTAAGTAAATAAACATTTCCTAAAATGGCAAAATGTTCTTAAACACTGTGATAGGAATATCATTCTAGCATTAAGCAACTCCTTATGAACACATATTTGCAACACTGTGACACACCATCCTTTGAAGTGACAAAAAGGATTAAAAAGTATTGAACTGAGAGTGTGAACTTGCTGAGGTTCATATTACTGCAGAACAAGCAATACTGTAAATATATGTTTTATTTCAGTACAATAATAACAATTTTTTGTTTTTGTGCTTGGATGTAAATATTACCATGAAATAGAAAATTATTTGTGACTTAAAATTTAAAACCACTCTTGACTCACATTAAACTCTTATGTAAATATGGCATTGTTCTTTTTGGTGCTATCATTAAATAATGACTATTCTGTATGGTAGTACAATGTTTGCTGATATATAAAACCATTATAACAAATACATAGATATAGCACATGTAACCTATCAGAATTTTGACTAATTCTGAAAAAAAAAACAAGCTGAACTGTCTAGACAAAAACCTTACACTCTGATGTCACTTCAGTCTATTGGAAATAACATAAAAATTTAGAAACAGTGCTCTTTGGAATGCAATACGTACATTACATTGACTCCACATGCCAGATATTTCAATGTTACTGGTAATTTAATGCGAGCTGGGGTGTTATCTTCCAAATTTGAATTAGACTTTTTTACAGAGCCGGAAATATGACTCAAAAAGATTTAGAAGTTGATTTCACTCATCAGATAACTCCCTTATTAGATGAGCTTCAGTTTTCGTTCCATAGACCAAAAAATGAGATGTTTCTTGTGGGTGTGCAACAAGTCAGAAAGTATAACACAAAAATCATAAAACATTTGAATATAATACTCACTACCCTGACTGTTAGTCAGCGGACTTCAAAATAGGTGAATACATTACTGTGAACGGGAACTGCTAATAGTTACAGAATTAATATACTCTCAGAATGAAATATAGTTATGCATTTTTAATGAATTTATCATACACAAAATAGTTGATCTTGACTGTTGTAACCAAGTACTGTCAAAACTGAAATGTAACAGGTATTTTTACTGAAGTTGGTCTAACAGGGCCTGCTAAGATATTCACTTATAGAGTAGAAGGAGATGCCCATCAAAAAGTCTTTTAGATTCTTTTCAAATTGCTTTATCAGAACCAAGTTTTTAATGGTTGCTGGCAATTTATAGAAAATGTGTGATTCTGAATATTGGAGCCCTTTTTGGACCAAGAAAAGTGATTTTAGGTCTTTATGTAGATTGTTCTTATTCCTGATATTGATACTATGTATTTAGCTTTTGGTTGGAGATAGAGATATATTACTTGCAACAAATTTCATTAAGAAGTAAATATAGGCTGATAAGCAGTGACTAGAATACAAAGTTCCATGGACAGGTTCCTACATGATGTTCTTGAATTTACGCCACAAATGATTCTCATTACATGCTTTTGCACGCTGAAAGCTTTTGCTTAGTTTGACAAGTTACCCCAGAACATAATCCCATATGACATAATAGAGCAAAAGTAAGCAAAGTAAGCAAGATTTTTTATACTTATATCTCCTACATCTGTCATCGTTCTCACTGCAAACACATACTTGTTTAGGAGCATATTTGCTGTTCGCAAATGATTCCTATGAGATTCTCATTCCAATATTTAACATCTATGTGTCCATTTTTTTTTCATCAGTGTCAATATGAACTCTTCTGCTAAAAGTTGTGCAACTCTGTATGAATAAATTTACTTGTCACCATCTTGAAAGTCAGGTATGTAGAATTTCCAATGTACATTTAATGGTAGTGGTAGTGGGTGGGAGGGGGGGAGAGCATGTGTATGAAATGTATGCCTGTGGAAACACAGATTTATGTTTGGTACAATAGCGCTAAAAAATATCGAAATATCGATATTTTTGTTTCAATGCCCATACCTAATACAAGTTAACAACAGTGAAGTTCAATCCAAACTGGCCATCACACCACATTGTGTCATAGCACTATCACATTAGGGTGTGTTCACACTGTTCATCACGTCACATCACGTCAGTTCACTCAGTCCAGTACTCAACGTTGCAAATAAAGTGATGATTTATTGTCCATGACGCAAAAAGTCGGAATATAGTGCCATATTTGAGGAACTTGCAGTGATAAAATCTATGAATGAGCAAAGCAAACTTAATAACGTGCGTTCCTGATCAATTTTGAATAGTAAAGTGCTGAGAAGTGAAACAATATTTCTAAACATCGAGATTTATTTGCTAGTGAAAATATCTACATACAAATACATCAAACAATACTTACAGTAGAATAAATAGAGACTGTTTATATTATCCACTTTGTCTTTTTCCATTACATAATTAATAACGTCATAAACGACTGTGTTTTTCTCGTTCATCAGAGCTGTTGTTTTTATCAGGGAAAATGTAATGTAGTGAAAATTGCCTCATCAAGTCATATTCTTATTTACGAGTATACAGTGTGGCATCAGCTCCATTCTATTACTGCAAAACCGAAATGTTTTTTTAATGTGGAATGTCTGCCCCCAGTTGTGGAAGAACACTCAAAGGAAGAAAAAGTCCAAGTCGCCATGAAACATTTTCAATTTGCCATAAAAACAAAGCAGAATAATATAATACATATTGAAGAAACAAAAATATACAAAATTCACTACTACGATATGCATGAGCACGGCGAAAATAGGTTAACTTAGCTGACGACATTCTTCACAAGAAGCCTTGACATGACGTTGACAGTCTGTGTGAATGCTACATTGTGGAATGTTTTGATGTGATGTGAGGTGTCATGACGTCACGTCATGTGACGGCCAGTGTGAATTGGCCTTGTTTATCAAGACATTAAGCAGATGAACTATCAATTTACATTCAATGTATACAAATATATCCTATAGCAAAATTGTTGGATTTTTCCTAGAGGCTCATGCATTGTTAGTTCTTTCCCATATTAAAGAATGAAATATTGTGTTATAAATGGCTATTAACCACAAACATGTACAGAATGAAATCGTCATCCTTGAAAAATTAAATAGAGTGTGGCACTTATATCGCAAAATTAAATTTACATTTCTATGGCCAGGATGCACAGGATTTTAGATCTTCTGAAACATTTGTAGCTCATAAGAAAAGAAAGATTACATGTCAACAAACTCCAGGTATTATTAATAAATTATAATAAAAATATATGAAGCTGCTGATCGACTGAATGACAAAACTACCACAAGTGTACATGGTCCCCGTAAGAAGGATATCCATAGTTCGAGTTCTGTCTCAGAAATGTCGCCTTTCTACATAAAGAAAAAATCATCCTCCCAGGTTCCCAGATACCACTTCACTTCACTGGGTGCACACATCTTTCTAAATCTTTGTTTCGACACGTGAGAAATTAATTTTATTGCATAGCATGTTCAAGCAAAGCAATTACAGAATACAGAAAAGTGAAAAATCAATAACCGAATAATTATATCACAAAAATTGGCCTAGTGCGAGTAGGACTCGTGCTCTGAGGGTTCTATAGACACTTAATTTATGTATGTAGGCAGCTCTGCTGCTAGCTATGAATAACTATGTCTCAAGTACTTTAAGGTGAAACTGCACTTTTAAATTTCAAGTCTTCGAAGGAACTGTCAGCAGCAAGGTGTTGTAGCATAACAAATAAGCGCTTATTTGGCACAACTGAGTCTCTCATTATTGAGGTACCATTTTGGGGCTGGGGGAGGGGGGCAAGACGTTGAACTGTCATTTTTTTATACAGATAAATTTGTCGGTTTCGAGGTGGGTTACGCCAGATAAACTAAAGTTTACAGGTGACACAAAAACTCATTATACTCCTGAGAACTGATAGTTATCTACTCTATATCTGTCATAGGTACATTACTTTGATAATTCAGCCAACAAACAAACAACTACGCAGCAACTGCTAAAGCCATAGTATTGTCTCACTGTGACTTCCATGTAGTGATAAATTTGTCTAAACGAAAGGCTTAGTGGAATTGTGGGAAATCACTTCTAGAAGTGTATGATAATTTAATAATGCATAAACCTCTGTACTCCATATTCCAAAAAGGAATGACAGTAGATATATATTGAGGTCACAGGCACACATTTACAAATTGGGGCATTTTACACACAAATGCCCGTAAAAATCAAAAGCTACAATTTTTTAGACAAAAAAGAAGGCAATTATGTGCACATAAAACGACATTTCTATGTATAAATAACCGCAAAAGTTCAATTTACACACTCATCCCACCCCATGAGCGGAAACTGACAGGCATAAATTTAATTAGGTTACTGAAATTATACTTTCAGCTACTTTTGAAGTGTAAAGAATATAAATTACAAGTATAAATTTAATAAGGGAGAAGAAATAAAAACTCTGAAGTTTACCAAAGACACTGTAATTCTGTCAGAGACAGCAAAGAACCTGGAAGAGCAGCTGAACGGAATGGACAGTGTATTGAAAGGAGGATACAACATTAACATCAACAAAAGCAAAACGAGGATAATGGATTGTAGTCGAATTAAATCTGGTGATGCTGAGGGTATTAGATTTGGAAATGAGACGCTTAAAGTAGTAAATGAGTTTTGCTATTTGAGGAGCAAAATAACTGATGATGGTCGAAGTAGGAGGATATAAAACGTAGACTGCCAATGGCAAGGAAAACGTTTCTGAAGAAGAGAAATTTGTTAACATCGAGTATAGATTTAAGTGTCAGGAAGTATTTTATGAAAGTATTTGTATGGAGTGTAGGCATGTATGGAAGTGAAATGTGGACAATAAATAGTTTAGACAAAAAGAAAATAGAAGCTTTCAAAATGTGGTGCTACAGAAGAATGCTGAAGATTAGATGGGTAGATCACATATCTAATGAGGAGGTATTGAATAGAATTGGGGAGAAGAGGAGTATGTGGCAAAACTTGACAAAAAGAAGGGACCGGTTGGTAGGACATGTTCTGAGGCATCAAGGGATCACAAATTTAGCATTGGAGGGCCGCGGTGACGGTAAAAATTGTAGAGGGAGACCAAGAGATGAATACACTAAGCAGATTCAGAAGGATGTGGGTTGCAGTAAATACTGGGAGATGAAGAAGCTGGCACAGGATAGGGTAGCATGGAGAGCTGCATCAAACCAGTCTCAGGACTGAAGACCACAACAACAACATACTTCGAAAATAGTTAAAAGTATAATTTCAGCTATCTTATATGCGCTCATGGGGCGGGGTAAGTGTGTAAATTGCATTTATGCGGTTATTTATATTTAAAAATGTCATTTTACGCACGCGTAGTCGCCTTCTGCTTTATCTAAAAATTGGAAATTTTGATTTTTTACGATTATTTCCGTATAAAATGCCTCAATGTCTCCAATATACATCTGCTAATGACTCCGGTGCGGGAGGTGCGCCCATATAGAGGCACAAGCATTTCCAGTAGTGTGTTAGATGTTGGACCATCAACATATAAAAATAAATTTTTTTTTCGTTCAATTTCAATTCAGTTCTCTTGACAAGTTTACATGAGTGATCTTCGACGCTCTTTGAACCAATTTTTTTATCCACATTGTTTTCTGCTTGCAGCATTATCGGTCTGGAGCGTCTGCCTAACATTTCAAATCATGATATTCCTGCGCAATATTATTGACTATCTAGGGGGCGCTTAATCCCAAGGTATCCTGTTGGTCTCAACATTCTTGCATGCTTTACTTGCGCAGACACTTTGGCGATACGCTATAAGAGACATGTTACCATGGAGACATACCTCCATGCATGTTACACATTATTCTTTATCTAGTACCTTTAAACTGCTTTTATGGTCTGTCCTTCAGCAAATTCTCTACCTTTATTTTTATTTATGAAAACAAACTTTTTTAAGAACTGTTTATTTAAAAAGACACGTTGTTAAAAGTAGATTTTAATTTTGTACAAAGGGAACATACCTCTAGTGTCGTTGCTTCTATTAAATGAATATTTCGTCCACCTCTGAATCCAATAGTTCAGCACTTTTCAAAATAAAGCTACTGTATGTATGATGCCAGGAGTAATGGCACTGAAATCGTCCGGGAACTGTCAGTAAACTTAAGATAAATGCAATAGTCCTGGCATTTGATTAACTAGTACCTACTCGGATTGAAGAAAATCCATTAATAAAAGGTACTTTTTTATTGTCACTTCGCGCATTCCAGCGAAAGTTTGTCTCTCGCGGTCCTATGTGATGTTTGGTACTCTTTGCGCAGTGCGCGAAATGTAGTTGAAATTTTGGCACATCTCTGACATATAAGTGATGAATAGTGTTTATGATATTTGTGTGATAAATGGGTCTGTCAACACTAGCCGCTGTGAATAAATACGGGTGATGCACAACTATAGTTTGCTCGCTGTTATCCGAAATTCGGAGTTTGCGAGACGCCGACAATGCGCGGATGACGTGGAGTTGTAGACGCCGTCTGGATTTGTGAGAAGTGTTTTCACTGCAGGATACACGTATAGAAATAGAAAGAAAATGTTCGAAATCACGGATGTTCAAAGTAAGTGAGCCGCACTAAATTTTCTCCAGACAAATATATGACATTGTGTTATATTTTATAAATACACCATGAGAGCTTGGGATTCTTTCAGAGCCGAATTATTTGAACAATATTAGAAAAAGTAATTTGCTTCATCCCATCTTTAACAGTAGTTTGTAAACGTTATTCGGCATAAGAGTGCTACTTACGAAATGGGTCAATCAAGATCAGATTAGATTCAGTTTTGGTTCCCTAGGCCTAAAAATATGATTCTCGTGGTTCTGGAGAATGTCAGAAAGCATAACACAAATCCACAACATTTAAATGTAATACTAACTTCCTTCATCAGTTGTTAGGAGATGTCGAAATATTCGAATACATTATAGTAAACTGGAACTGCTAATATGTTATATGGGTGTTACATGTATACGAACATTTTCAGCGCGTTTATCATCAGCAGTTAACAGTTAACAGACTTGCATACTTTAAAATGGAAAAAGACATAGCTTGCGGTCTAGTTTGTTAATTTTGCTTAATGTTTTTGGAATAACTTACTATATTGCAGTTTTTCAATTGGAAGCAACAGGTTACCCCTATTTATCGAATAATGTTATACGAAAAGTGACACATCAGAATATTACTAGGCCTAATTTGTTCTTTCTTTAATTTACTATTCTGAAAAGTTTCGGCTCAGTTTTTATTAAATTTTTTATTAATAATATGAGCTGTTAATAGCTACATGTTGCAAAGCTGGTGAAATGGGATATTATGCTCTGCTGTGAATTCAGTTTTCGTATGAAATATTGTTCATTTTCAGAAATTGGTGTTGGTTTGGCTGGTTTCGGGATAGCATTTCTATTCCTTGGCGTGCTGCTCCTATTTGACAAGGGCCTGTTAGCCCTTGGAAATGTGAGTATTTGCGTCTATAACTGTAAAACATTGTCACACTACTTTATTTGCAGTCTTTCCATGTTTCTCTGTTGCTGATTGTGTGTGTGTGTGTGTGTGTGTGTGTGTGTGTGTGTGTGTGTGTGTGTGTAAGAATATTAGGAATTGATTTGCTGAGTCATTGTATAATTTTGATCAAGTGTTTAAGGAATATCTTAGATTGACAAAATCATTAACTGTTAGGATTGTATAGACTCCTTTTGCAGATTACTGTTACATTTGTTTTTACATTGATCATAGGTCCAGGACTTGAAACAAATTACTCTGAAGGTGTTTTGTAACAACACAAATCTCGGTGTTGAGTGTGACTGTGATCTCTCAGAAAAACCGATTGTGTTGACACTGATATATAGCCTACTTAACTGTCTGGATTACGTTTAAAGGTGATTATTTGGTTGTGACTTGATTAAGCCAATGAATGTGACTGTAGAATAGTTGGTGATAAACAGATTAATCTCTAGGAAAGCTTGATGTCCTCTTTTGCTTAATATTTGACATGCTTTACCATATTTAACACACTTTTTGCTGTAGAAAAACACACTTCTAGAGAGGTTGATGGGTCAGATATAATATGGACAAGTCTCAAACAATTATTTGGTGCTTATAATGTACCTATTTCATACATAAATGATGTAAACTGCAAGGGGGTAAAGTAGAGGACTTAACCATCCTAGTGTTCATTGTGAAAAATAAATGTAACAGTAGACTTTGGAAAAGACACAGTTCAGGTGTAGTGGGTTTTCACCACCTTAATTATTTGGGTACTGGTAATGAACAATCAAGCAGTCCCCTATCAATTAAAGTAGAGAAGCAATAAGCCTATTTATGATTCTGTTGACTGCAGTGCATATTACCTGTCTGTCTGGGATAGTTTGAAAAAGAAAATCATATTTTCAAGTGTGGTAAGTAGAGTATGTGAACAGTGCCCAGCATGTGAAAATAAAATATAAATGAAATGCACGAAATGTATTAGCACTGGTGAATATGGGCAACCATCTGCTAATGGAATCACGACACCAGGCAAATGGCTTTAAATTCAGATGTCTCGCCTCTATGGGACTATACATAGTGAATGTACTAGTGCAGGTTGTAGAGACATAGTTGTTGACATACAGAAGTTTGGGTCTGGCTGTGAGTCGTGCTCAGATAGCTCATGATGAGTGGGAAATCTGGGTCCGAGTCCTGGTCCAGCACAAATTTTTGTTACTGTCATTCCATTATACAGCTGATGGTAGTCCATATTTCATAATGACTGTCGTCATGACAATGTCTGCCTCTACATCAGCTACAGCTACATCCACATCCATACTCTGCAACTCACTGCGAAGTTTATGGCAGAGAATACTGTCATACTAGTTATTGGGTTCCTTGCCGTTCCACTCACGTATAAAGTATGGGAAGAATGATTATTCGAATGCCTCTGTGTGTGCTGTAATTATTCTAATCTTGTTCTCATGATCCCTGTGTGAGTGATACTTAAGGGGTTGTAGTATAAACCTAGAATCATCATTTAAGGCTGATTCTTGAATCTATTTTAGTAGACTTTCTTGGGTTAGTTCATGTCTGTCTTTGTCTGCCACTTCATTTTTTCATCATCACACTCTCCCACGAGACAAACCTGTGACAGTTCGTACTGCTCTTCTCTGTATATGTTAAATGTCACCTGTTATTTGTATTTGGTACAGATCCCACACTCTTCAGCAATATTCTAGAATGGGTCACAAGAGTGGTTTGTAAGCAATATCCTTCGTAGATTGATTGCAGTTCCCCAGTATTCTACCAATAAACCGACGTTTATTACCTGATTTACCCACAACTGAACCTATATGATCATTCCATTTCATATCCCTACAAAGTGTTGCACCCAGGTATCCGTATGAATTGGCCTATTCCTATAGTGACTACATTGTTTTGTTTTATGAAGTGCATAGTTTTATTAGGCCTACAACTTTGCTTCTGCCGTTTTGCAATAGACAGCAGTAGCGGCAAGTGGGGTTCAGGTGGTTGGTCATAGGTGTACTACAATAAGCTTAGGCATCTGTAAACATAATGCCATAAAAATATTAGTCGATTTATGATTGCATCGTAAGGTTATTCTCAATTAAGTACGTCATTGTTCTTGCCATTTGCGGGAAGTTTTAATTTTCTGCCTAAACATGAAGAAATCTGTGGCTCTTAAAATGCTGGGTAAGACCAATGGTGAGGGAACTATTAGTGGAAGAACATGCAGAGAATGTTTTCAATGCCTTAAGAATGGTGATTTTTGATGTCGAAGACTGGCATGGCAGTGGAAGACAGAAAGTTTTCGTAGCTACTGAAACAAATGGAGACAGTCACAGGACATCATTATCGAAAGCAATTGATGCATTCGAGCCCAGCACTGAAACACAAACGGCCACAATACAGCGATAGACACGTAAAGATAATTTTGCAGCAGGTCAGTGCTCGATCCTTGTAGCAGAACCTGTCAGAATATACATGTAGATGTTGAAATGAGAAGTCCTATCCCTCCCGCCGTATTCTCCATATGTTGCTCTCTCTGACCACCACCTTTTACGATCAGTGGCATACTGTCTGGTTGACCAGCAATTCCGATCATATGGACAAATGCAAAATTGAATAGATTCATGGATCCCCCACAAAAGATGCCCAGTTCTTCCACCACGTATGCTATCCTAAAGATGGGAGAATGTAGTGGCCAGTAATGGGCAATGCTATGAATAATAATTTTTTTGTAAGTTTATCACAATAAACCCCCGAACTTCGAGAAAAAATGGCGGAAGCAAAGTTGCTTTGCTACCCTCTGCTTCAGTTCTTGTCTCATTCGCTAGCAACTGGATGCTAGCTTTGGTGTCACTAACAGCCTTTTCATACAACAGAATTTCTTTGGGTTCTGTGAAAGATCATTTGACAATATTTTGCTGTAGTGGTCATTGATGGCATCACACATTGCTCTCTTGACAGTGAAACTTATTTCATTCAGCATCTCTCTGTCTGTAGTCCTAAACTTTGCTTTTCATCTATTATTCAGTAATCTGTGTTTCTTTAGAAGTTCCTTTACAGTGACTGTATACCATGGAGGTTCCCTCCCGTTATGGACTGTTCTGATGGGCACACACACACACACACACACACACATATCTCCAGTGCTTGGTCAACTATTCTTTTAAACTTGAGCCATAGTTCGTCTGCTTGCTCCTGCTCTGTGCTGGAGGTTTCAAACTCCTCATTGAGAGGTGCCACTACTCGACTCTTTCTGCTTGTTTTAGTTTTCCTTTGTACTTTGGTGATCATTGTTGTCACAGCCACAACATGATCACTGATAGCAGTTTTGATATGGACATGCTCAAAGAGGTCTGGTCTATTTGTTACCATTAGGTCCAATATGTTTCCATCATGAGTGGGGTTCCAAACCATCTGTTTTAGGTAGTGCAGAGAATGCATTTAGTAAACAGGATGTTTTAAGTCTCCTGATGATTAGATTATGATTGGGGAACTTATGAACAAATGAATGGAGGTTTTCTGTCAAGTTTTTGCTAACATCCAGAGATGACTCTGGTGGGCAATAGGAGGATCCAATTGCCAATTTATGTTCACTACTGATATTGATTTGTTGCCCAAACATTGTTACATGTAGCTTCAATTTCTATCTTGATGGATTTGGATTTCTTGTGTAGTGTGACTAATACATCACCTTGATTTCCCATTAGCCTATCCTTTTGATAAACACTAAAATTTTCCCCAAAAATCTCACTGCTATCCATTTCAGGTTTCAGTCAGAATGCATGCATGTCTGAAGAAACTTTGCATCATATTTCAGAACAAGACAGGCTCCAAAATATCATATAAATAAAATGTGTTCTCTTGTTAATGTGCAATACCTAAGGCATCTGTGCACCTTAGTTTCCCTATATGTTTGTCGACAATTGTGTACAGAGTAGCTTATAGATACAGGATGGGTCTTATTGCTCAGTGTCTTAGCAGAGCTGACTGGAAGACTTGGTTGTTTGGAACATGTGTTGTGTATCAAATCAGTCCTGTTTCATATAGTGGTGAAGCTACATTAATAACTGCGGCTCAGTGATAGGTGAAACAGTATCAACTAATTCAGCTTCTTACTGGTGTTAATTGCATAGTCAGTCATAACATGTGGGGAGCAGAGATGCTGATGAATAAAGAATTCAGAGTTACAGGATAATGAGAAATTTGTATGTTGATACTTACAAAACTTTAAAGCCACTGTTATCTCTGGAATTTGCCCCTTCTTTCACTGCAACGTTGTGTGGTATGGAAAGTTATCAGAAACAGATATGTTTTTATGCTACAGCCCCCTGCAAACCAGCAACGCCATTGAGAGTCTCGGCCCAGAAACAGCTATTTCTGCTCTGCTGCCTAGTCATCAGCTTAGAAAAGTGTAGTTAAAAGAAGAAAACACACTAGGAAACTAAGGCAAAAACCCTCTGAAGAAGGGCAAACGCTGCTGTGGAACTATGAACAGATTTTCGTAGATAACTTAGTTTTGTAGGTACTTCCTAACTGCAGTGTCATTTCATCAAGCATAGAGAATTTGTCTTGAGAAGTATTTCTTATCCACCATCTGTTGTCAAAGCTGTTGGAAGGATCTTCACACTAATGTATTTAGCCGGATGTGGTCACATGTGGTGCACAAGACAGCCAGGGCAATTTATTATCGTAGATTGCAAGGTAATATGAGAAGACTGCACAGGCTATGTGTATTACAGGAAAACAGCTCTGATATTGCAAAATAGCAACAGAGTAGGTAGGTTATGAAAGAATAGGCACTGTTCATAGTTCCTGCAACTATTTTTTATTGATTGTGGTGTTCAGTTCCCCATACAATTTTATATCTGAGGTCTCTGTATGCCACAGCCTCATTAACTTTTCAATACTGTTGTGGTAGCTGATGATTGTGGACTTGAAGGCAAAATCTGCTTACTTTATAAAAAAAGGTCACTTTCTGCACCAGACACCCCTCCAATGTACACACCATCAGATGCTTTCTGCAAAATGCCAAGATGTATAAGAAAGCTTGGCAAGTGGTGTTCTTGCTCATTGTCCACCTTCCAGACTACTTTTCTTGGTTGTCACTCTGGGTGCAGCATTGATCATAATTTGTGCTACTGTCATCTGACATGGAATTGGTGAACTTGTACATTCCCTGGATTCCACAGGCCTTAACACAGCTGAAGTTATATCCAGTTTACGGTGAAATTCTTCAGATGGATTATGTACTCTCCCTCAGGCTCTCAGTGTGATCTAGCTGAAATTCAGCTGTGTGTGTTATGCATGTCAAAACCACTCTGGTGTGTTAAAAATGGACCAGCATATTATGGTGCTCAAAACGACATACCCTATTCAATGACTTAAAAGCAGTTGTTGTAGGTTCAGTATAATCTTAAACTAGGCCTATGTGGTTATATTTTTTCCACAGCATGATATTTAAGATTGTTTTTACTGTCCTAGTTATCTGTGTCCCAAGCAAGTATGATGTTCCTAAATCACATTTTTAGACATTTTCGTCTTTCATTTTCAGTGGTATGATTCAAATAAGAGATAATGGCACCCCTGTTACTTATGGAATCAGCTGGGTTTCTATGCGTAATTATGTGGTATGGGTAGGTGAGTCATTCTGCAATGATCCCACAAATACTAATAGTGTTAATATTGTTTTCTTCTTTCCCCACGTGATGCAAATATGATCTTTTCATTTTTTCCATTGTAACTAATTTGGAAATGAAAGTGCAAAGAAGACGAATCAAGTATTTAATTTGATAACCTACCTTCTAGACAGCATTACCACACAGAGAAATTTAGTTGAGGTAATGATTTTTCGATGATTTTAAGCAAAGTTTGAAACCTGTGCACCTGCTTCCTTTGGTTTTGTTGCTTTGAGCTATGGTTTTAATTGTTCTTAGCATTATTGCATACGGTGAAATATTATATAGGCCCTATAGGAAATGAGTACTTCAAATACCGATAGCATCAGTGTTACTGAAATTATGACGCATAGCAGACCTAACAATGAGATCAAAGAGCTTTTAAAACAACTACTTTGTTCTTCAGAAAAAGGAAAAAATACAGAAAGCAAATACACTATCAGAAAAAATTAGGCCACCTGGACAAACGGCATCAGATTCTTATCTGATGACAGCATATGCCACCTGCAGATAGTAGATATACTGATGATAGTTTATCATCCATCAAAAGATAGCATATTGGCATAGCACCACAGCATCATCTGTGCCAGCCTTAGATAGGGAATGGTAACAGCTAGAAGAACCAGTGTGGTACAAACATGTGAAGCGATCAAGCCACACTCTGCTTCCTACAGCCAACTGAGAAAGTTTGAAAGCAGTCAAATTATGGTCTTCTGAGTAATGAGATGGTCCTTTTGGAGAATTGCCACACAAGTTGGATGTGCTGGATCAATTGTGCAATGGTGCTGGTATCAGTGGTCAGGTGAACAGTCTCACACTTATAGATGAGGTTCCGGTCATCCACACAGCACAGGTGCCTGTATTGTAAGGGCAGCAATGGCAGATCGTACAGCTACAACATATATAAGAGGGCTTGTGAGCCCAGGCATGTCAATGTGAACTGTTGCGAACTGCTTACTAGCAGTTGACTCCAGGCATGCACACCTCTAGCCCGTCTCCCACTCATGCCACAGCACCGATGTACACGGCTTTACTGGTGCCGTCAGAGGATCACTTGGAAGATGGAATGGTGTGCCGTGGCCTTCAGCAATGAAAGCAGATTCCGCCTGCAAGCAAGTGATGGTCAGTTGCACAACCTAGACCTGGTGAGCACTGTCTCATAGAGTGCATTCGTCAGTCACACTGGCCTTGTGGTCTGGGGTGCAATAAGCCACAGATCTCGTTCATCTTTGATGTACCTGGAGGGGATGCTAACCAGTGCGCAGCAACTTGCCTCGCCAGCACAATCTCCAGACTTCTCTCCAATCAAACATATTTTACACTCTTACAGAACTAAGTGGACAGTTTGAGGAGGCATGTCTTAGAGAACTAAGAGAACCAGTTGAACAGGCATGGTATAATGTATCCCAGGACAGTATTGGCCATTTGTACGATCGACTGGATGCTAGTCAGTAACTATTGCCACTCGTGCAGGCTACGTCACGTACTAATATTGGTGTTTCAGCATGGGTGATACCTCAGAATCGCATGTGTTAGTGATGTCGAAATGTAATCATTTCATGTGCCCCGTATGCAATGTTGTAGCAATAAATATTGAGTGAATTGTAAACCTCTAAAAGGATGAACTAATTTTTTTCCCAGTTGTGTAATATAAGGGAAAGGAACACTCGGTACTCTCTAAAACAAGATTGTAGGGAGTAGAGAATGTAACAAGTGATGCCTTCAGTTAGTTTTGTATAGTTTGTACTATAGTGATAATATATTCAAAATAACTTCTGTCATCTTGTTATTCTACACTGTCCACAAAATATTGCCAGAGAAATTCTTGGGAAGAAGGAGAAGAAGAAAATAGAGGCAAAGTAATTATAATATGAACGAGTGTAAATATTGAAAAGAAGTTGTGTATAATTTGCTGATTTACTTGGCATTTCTTGCAGTTTTCTGAGACCAAAATTTTAATGGAAATTTATTATTAGTGATATCAATTTTTCATTTTTATATTGCCTCAAATTACTTGTAACTATTGTAATGGACAGTCTTTACATTGATGTTGGTGAAAAGTAAAACACTGGTGTTTGCCATGTTACTAGCAGAAACTATCAGCAAGCACATTTCTTTTGACAGGGTAGTGACTTTTCTGGGGGGGGGGGGGGGAGGGGGAGAGAGACGGAGAATTGGGAATTCTCAGGGAAACTGAATTACTGGAAATTCCCCTAGGGGGAGTTGAACTGTTTGTTGATGGAAAGAAGAGTTCAAAGGAAATTTGTTTTGAATTGCTTGAAGATTCTGGTCCAGAAGTAATCTGTTATGAAGTTGTGTAAGGAAAGTCTGAGAAGGGCATTGAAATGTTGTTTATTGCTTGTCAACCCAGGAATCATCGTTATTGTTCCTGGCTTGTCGGGCTCCAGGTCAGTTATGTATTGCGTGATTGTGGGTGTGACAGTGTGTAAGGTGTGTGAGAGAATCTATCATGTAGCAGTGAATTTGTCATTCTCACAAATGCAAAGGCTTTTTCCTAACTCTATATGACATATAAAAATGGATCTATATTTGAACACACACATTGTAGCTCACATTAAACATTTAGGCTTCAGTTCTTTTTCTACTAATTTCAGTGAGAAATAGTACTTTACCTGCTTTCTTGCAATGACATGCTGAAAGTTAACTGTGACTACAATGTGAAAAGTGTCCATTCTGAGACATGATACATCTTTGCTATCGATGTCTATTGGTATATTCCAGCTACAGCAGTTTGAAGCATGTTGCTGTGAGGCTTTCTCATGTCCTTGACGCTTTCATACAGTGACACAGCATGGCATGGAATGGTAACAGAAAACTGTAACAATGAATTTTCTAGGGCAGGAAGAGCTTCTCACTTACAGAGCTGATGATGAAACTGTAAATCCTAGCTGAAATCAGTTAAAAAAATATAATTTGCTCTGAAAATTAGTAAAGTAAAATTTGGTCCTACATACAACAAAAATTGGATCAGAGTGAGTTGAGAATTTCAATATGAAAATGCTGGGAATTCTTTTAATGCATCAAAGTTGCCACTCTGTTTGACAACAAAGTTTATTGCAATCAAATACTTGCATAAATAATTTCAAGAGCTCATGATTAATTCTTTGTCTAAGGCTGCATTGAAGTATGCTGACTCGCCATTTGTATGGTTCTCCTACCACTCTACTGGTAAAAGCCTTAAACAGCTTAACAGCTGTTTGCAGTCTTATGAAGTTCAGTTTACTTTTTCACAAATAGTTTCTTTCAGCATATTACGATGCAGACTTGAAACATTCTTGTGAAATTGACTGCAATGAACTTCGTTATTACTAAATTTTCCTTTAATGTGTTTTTACTGCTGTCTAGAACTTCCAGGTATAACATTTTGCAATTATTCCTCCATTTGTTACAGATACTTTTCATCTCAGGATTAGCCTGTGTGATTGGATTAGAACGGACGTTCAGATTCTTCTTCCAGAGACACAAAGTTCGAGCATCTGTTGCCTTCTTTGCAGGCATTCTTGTTGTTTTATTTGGTTGGCCATTAGTGGGTATGCTGATTGAGACATATGGATTTGTGTTGTTGTTCAGGTTTGTAATCCTAGAAAGTTTATGTGATGTGATTGAATTTACTCCTAATTGTTTCTACTTAAAGGTTTGAAATTTTGCATGCATTTGTAAATCTTTAAATTTTTATTGTTGTCCTGTTATTTGAAGGATACAATCAAAGAAATAACACTTAAATTTATACATGTCTATAGGCATTAAAACTGTAATTTCTGTACTTTGTCATAAAAGGATTTGAATTAACTTGAAAGTAAATGCTAAGTATGGTGCCATTTCAAATGGCATGTTCGAATCTGCCTTGGGCATGGATGTGTGTGATGTCCTTATGTTAGTTATGTTTTAGTAGTTCTAAGTTATAGGGGACTGATGACCTCAAATGTTAAGTCCCATAGTGCGCTCAGAGGCATTTTTTTATTTGTTGGAAAAAGTGATGAAACTTAATTTCTCTTATTGTTTTGGAACATTAGTTTTTACTGTAACGTGTTATATTGAGGTTCTTAAGAAGCAAATAGAGAAGACTGGGTTTGGGGAAGACGAGATTAACTGTCACTTAGTACATAGTGCAAGATGAAATGTTCTTGGCTGAGCACTGGTAACAATGTAATTTTGTTTTTATGATGTTGCTGAATGTGTGAAACAACATAAGTTATTGTGCAATTAAAATAACTTGTGACTTTTGACAGTTCCATGCAAAGCAGGAAGAGAGGTGGTGTGTTGTCAGCTTGCACTGTGCACACCTTGCCTACTTTCAGCATATGGTTGTTAATTGGCCATCAGTGAAAATTTTGAAAATGCTACAATATTATGATGTAAGTGGCATGCCTCCAGGGGAAGAATCAGTGTTCTGTTCCTCAGACCAGGAAGCTTCACTTCAATCTGTTCTTCCAGCAATGCCTCTTCGATCCGTGTTGACGAAAGTACATTCTTGGTATGACTCAACTGGGGAAGAACCGTGTGCAGCAGTGGACAATAGCTTCTGTCCTGCCACTTTTCCCTGTTGCTGCTTTTGTTATTCCATAGCTCGCTAACATGCTCTACCAGCGTCAACACTCCTTACCAGCACTTGTTATGACATGAAGTTCAGCCAGTTGCTGCAGAACGCTGACTTTCGACTGTTACTACCTGATACCAGATGGAGAGTTTATGGTGTTGAACATGCAGCACCTTTGAATTCAGTGGTCTGGAGGTCAAAAATTTCAGTTTTTTGTGAGCTCCTGTAGCAAAGGAAGCTGTCTGCTTCATTACATCTGATGGGAAATATTTACACACGAAAGCAGTAAGCAGTATGAGATGGTTGTCCCCACTGTTGCATTAAAAAAAAAAGCTGCGTTTTCTAGTTCTGGTGATATGTGCATTTCCAACTGTTTTCTTACATCACAAATTCACAAGTGTGGGAGAGTGCTTGTCACCAAATTCGGCACTATATTTAGCAAATTCTTGAATTAATGTGATGTCATGGGAATGTATCAAATCCATTAATTGAGATTTATATACATTGGTTGAAATCAGATGTTTGCATGTTTAAGAGGATATTTCCTTCAGTACTTTTATTAAGACCTGTCCACTTAGACTGATGATGAAAGCTTAACAATATTAAGCTGTGTATCTTAAAAAAAAGTACAAAATCTTCCTTGAGGATGCTTAGTTTAAAATTTTCTGATGTCTAATTGATTGATTCTTAAGTTTATTAAAAAGTGATTTACTTATGGGAAATTTAAATTTTATGTTTCTAAGAAAATACAGTTTGGAAATCTGCTGGTAATGCTGACTGTTTTCTGAATCTTTCTCTTGGGGATAGACTTATAATACGCCGAAAATGTTGACTGCAAACTGCTGATGAATTTTACAGTGTATTTGGCATGAAGTTTACTCAAGAAATCACATGTTACCAAGTATTTCTTTGGTAATTATCAACGGGAAATTTGCAGTAACTGCTGCATCCGGATTTTTCTTTCTCATTCTTACACAGTGGCATACAGCAGTAAGGCAGCTGTAACAAATAATGAGTGTATTTCAGATGTTATATGTTACAGAAACTTACTATCAACTTACTAGTATCAACTTACTTCCAGTGCAGATATTCAACACTATCTGCAACACACACACACACACACACACACACACACACACACAGCTGTAACATGAATGCAAATTTTACAACAATGATTTCAACATTATAGGCTCTGTATTGCTTAATTTCATTTAAAGATGACAGCAGTTAGGTGATAATCTCTAAACAAATAAATCCAGCAAATCATATATTACATGTTCACTATTTACAGCCTACACAAGCACATGTGATTTCAACATTAACAGTTCCTTAATCAAGGACTGCCTGGGGTGGTGAGTGGTGCCAGATGTGGGGAAAAATTTGCGTACTCTGAATCACTCGCTGCCATATCATCCTGGAAAGTGCTGAGTCTGTTAGAGCATAGTAGAGGATTATGGTTAATCATTCAGGTGTAATGTACGCATCCATTGTCAATGTGTGACACACATTGATGAATGTCTTGGCAAGCACCAACTTGTTTTTGAACAAAATGCTTCTCATTGCATATAGATATCTGTGCTGGCATCCTGTTGCTGATATGTTACTTATGTTGTTGATCAACTTCTAGACATGGAAAATTTTTCATTCCAGTATCCAACTCACAGTGACAGTTTTGAAGATTTGACTGATGCCCTGTTAAATAACTCTCCTTTATGGCATTAGAAAGAAATGTAATGTGTATGTGACTTGTGTTAATAATATTGAACAGATCTGTGCTTCATTCTTCTGGGATGCATCCATCTTGGTTTCCCGTTTTTTTGTAACTTTCTTTCTTCCCCGGTGGTTCCACAAAAGAGTGACCTGTTGATATTTCGTCACTGTAATCTTCCTTCCTTCCATCCTTTCCTTTTGCTTTCCATTTCTTAGCACCTTGGATCTATGGTTATTAAATGCAGCAACTGTTCTGTCCACTACTCTTGAAACATCTGAAATTGGATCCCTATAATTGCACCTGACTTAAAAATAGTCACACTCAAAAATTAGTGACCTAGTCTGTGGGTTGGAATTTCCCATTCAGCTTGCAATACTAAACCAAAACTCGTGTTGAGATATTTCACACTGCTACGAAAACAATGCTGCTATATAAACTCTTTCATAACAGCACGCGACAAAATGTGAAACTCTGCAATACTTTACTAAATTATACTTCATTATGAGAAATAAGAAACTTGGAAACAGTTGCTCAACACAGCATGCTACCATTTACCAATGAGATGGCAACAGGTTTTGCTACAGCTGCTGAGCTATTGGTGGCATCGGAGGAGAAGCTGGCTCATTGTTGTTAGCTGGGCAACAGTCGCATGTTCCGTCCACTGGGCCAAACTGTCAAAGGTTGCGAGGTAGTTTAATTACATTATAACTATCAATTTTATCTGTGGAACAGTTTATACGAACTTTGTTGTCACGTAGTGTGTGTTTTGTTCAAACTGATGAACTGGAATGCTATCATAAAATTCTTTTTTGTAAAGATTATACCCATTGGAAAGAATGCCAATATTAATGAGTCTGCTGCTTCATTTTTAACAGTTATAAAATTCATGTCAAATTTCTTTTAAAGATGATCTGTGTGATAGACATTACAGATATTCAGTCTCAGTGGAAAAATCGAGAAATTATGTAATGTGTTGTTAGACAATCTGTGATTAAAGATGTATTTTGTATTGTTGCCAACAGAAACTTGAATAAGAGATACCTCTAGGGTGGAGTAAATGGTCTAGAATTAAATTTCAAACCAAGTTATTGTAAGTAAGGCAGTGCAAATTTTGAGCCAAGCAATAACTGAAAGAAATGTGGTCTTTCAGTAGGCAATCGACACAGTCAAAAAAGATAAAGCTGGGAGAGAATCAAAGCCCAATTTCAGAACATGGGGTATGATCACTACTCGCAGTACAGAGGCTTGGGAGTAGATCAGTCCCTATCACCTGAAGTGCTAGGCAGTGCTTGAAAGCATGAGCCATCTCCAATGGTGGTTTGCACACCACACACTGCTGTTGACACAGTGGAGGTTGCCACTAGATGCTGGTGACATCTTCTGTAGCATTTTGAGTTCTTCATTGTTGGAGCCCATTTCGATATCCACCAGGGGTAGGTACCAGAGTGTAGAAAATAGCCATAGTTACTAGGTGTAATGGAAGAAAAATTACAGTACTGTTTGAATGAAGGGATAACAGTGAGACAGCTTCTTGCAAGTGGAAGCCACAATTGTTTTTTAATTGGCTTTTCGCCAGAATCTCACAAATGTTTGCAATGTTTCCAGATGATTTTCTGTATTAATTGTTACTGTCGACGAGATTTGGGCCTACCACCTTATACGAGTAAGAAAATGGGTATCGTTTTTCTTAGAAAGATTATGATTAATATTTCCTGGGTTTCAAAACAGATTCTTGTTTACTAGCTACTTAAAAAAATACATAGTACCAGTAGTTTGGCCTAAGGTTGCTGATCTTTAAATCAGACAAAGTACCTGATACGTGGCCAGCTGTCAGTGGTTACTTGGTCAGTGGAAGGACTAGGCAATGGGAAATGGAACATCATTGGCCGGCCGGTGTGGCCGTGCCGTTCTAGGCGCTTCAGTCTGGAAACGCGTGACCGCTACGGTCGCAGTTTCGAATCCTGCCTCGGGTATGGATGTGTGTGATGTCCTTAGGTTAGTTAGGTTTAAGTAGTTCTAAGTTCTAGAGGACTGATGACCACAGATGTTGAGTCCCATAGTGCTCGGAGCCATTGGAACCATTTTGGAACATAATTCATAGCAAAATAACACAATTTATTTGAACTCCCACTGGTGTGATACAGAGTAATTATTCGACAATACAGTTACAAAGATCGGGTGCTTCTCGAGCACAATAGGCCTGCCCCCTGGTGACACACAGACCCACTAGTTTGGACATGCCACAGCACACAGTGGTCATGTACTGCAAGTGCTGGGAAGTTTTAGAAGACATATACAAGGTGTCTTAAAACAAATGTAATGAATGCAAATACAAAGGGCAATTGGACTGTTAACTGAACAATTTAAATAAATAAATAAATAAATAAACAAACAAGTTGTCCACAGATCAAATCGTAGCTCTTTTTTCTTTTTTTTCCTTTTTTTCCTCTCTTTTTTAGTGCAGACAGAATTTGCTCATCAGCAAACAGACCACCATTAGTGAAAGAAATTATTAATGTGGCTCAAAACTAGTGTCAACCCAGAAGTAAATTACACGAGAAAGTCCAATAAACATTTGGTCCAGAATAACAGCACAATTTAAATAATCCCAAAGGCTTGTATTTAAACACAGGGAACTAGAATAAAACACATTAGAAAAAGTGCACCATGAGAGACTGAGCTGCACTGCTGATCAAGACATGCCTAATTCTTGGAAAAAGGCACAGGTCACACTAGTCTACAAGAAGGATAGCAGAAGTGATTCACAAAACTACCATCCAATATCCTAGAGATTGATTTGTTGTAGATTCTTGGAACATATTGTGAGCTTAAATATAATGAGGTATCTTGAACATATTGACATCTTCAATGCCATCTAGCATGGATTTCAGAAACATTGATCACTTAAACCCAACTCTCACTTTTCTCACATGACATACTGAAAGCTTTGGATCAAGGCAGTCAGGTAGATGCTATAATTCTTGATTTCTGAAAAGCATTTGACTCAGTACCACACC
Source organism: Schistocerca cancellata (assembly GCF_023864275.1). Lineage (NCBI taxonomy): Eukaryota > Metazoa > Arthropoda > Insecta > Orthoptera > Acrididae > Schistocerca > Schistocerca cancellata. The sequence goes on from NC_064630.1 coordinate 620,775,261, forward strand.
TACGATTACTGTCAAAAGTACAATTGTATGTGGGTATCAAGTGAAATGTCTGACTGTACTGAGGACTTTTTGATAATGAGGCTAAGTGTTATCTTGGATGGAGAGTCATAGCCAGATGTAGATGTAACTTCGGGTGTACCCCACGGAAGTGTGTTGGGACCTTTGCTGTTCATATTGTATATTAATTACCTTGCAGGCAATATTAATAGTAACCGCAGGCTTTTTGCAAATGATGCAGTTATCAGTAATGAAGTACTATCGGAAAGAACCTGCATAAATCTTGAGTCAGATCTCGATAAGATTTCAAAGTGGTGCAAAGATTGAAAATTTGCTTTAAATATTCAGAAATGTAAACTTGTGCACTTACAAAACAAAAAATGTAGTACGATATGATTATTATATCAATGACTCACTGTTGGAATCAATCAACTCATACAAATACCTGGGTGTAACACTTTGTAGGGATACGAAATGGAATGATCACATAGGTTCATTTGGCAGTAAAGCAGATGGTAGAGTTTGGTTTATTGGTAGAATGCTGGGGGAGTGCAGTCAGTCTACACACATGATGCCAAAGTGGCGTCAAATAAAGACTTCACCCGGCAGCTGATCTCCACAAAAGGAGGCTCCTAGCCTACAATGCCATACACATGTAGGCAGCTAAAAAAAATAGACGCGTATTTACTTCAAAAGCGTCGTATTTGTCAGCCTTGAAGGCTTTTTATTTTGCCCTGATCATAATTAATGGGATTAGCCTACAGTGTGATAGGCTGTATATTATGTATTCTTTTGTGCCACTTTATATCTGTAGGTGAGAAAAAATGTGAACCCTCTTTTACCTTTATGAACCTGGCACTCAGTTAATTGGAAAAAATTATTTGAAAACTTATCACTACATTGTCCTGAAAAACTTGTGTTGGAATAATTAGTTCACAGCAGAAAATTATGTGTACAGAGTAATATTAATGTAAAACAGTTTTTTGGTGATTATATGTAACAGACATTAAAATATTGTGACAAAGAAATTAATTTTTGTGATACAGGTAACATAACTGCCAACATTTTGAACGACCTCTTTATCTGGTCGCAGTTATGCTTGAACAACTTGAAATAAACTGACTACATGGTAATTTTCATGCCTCTTGATATCACCAGAACACACATGATGAAACAAAGCTCTTTGAAGGAGAGGCATTTGTTATTCTTTTAGTCACCATTTATCTTTTTCTCTACTGACATGTTAGGTCTACATGTAGTATTGCTTAAAACAGCTTTGTAATCCTTCCATTAAACAGAGATGTCATGTACCCACATAATCGTAGTTGTCCCCCCAACTGTTCAGAGGTCAAACTGCTGACAAGGAGTAGTAGATGCATGGCCAGTCTGTGGTGCACTGACTCCAGATACTGGCTACTGTGCCAAGTACCTATTGCTATTGTTGGGTGGAATCAGGTTTTGTGATCTGCAATGAAATGGGTCAGATACCCAAACCAGTACCCATGTTGGGATGACCATCTCATCAAAAATTCACTGCTGAGAATTACAACCTAATAGTGTTCCCATATTTGACTTCACTGGAATGGCAGTCTAGCAAGAATAAATGGAATCAGACAGTCCTCAAAGTACCTCATGTGCTCAAGAGCAAATAGAAAATCTTCTGCTTAATGAAGCCGTTGTTGTTAATTGATGAAAATATTGAGTGCTGATCAATTACTGCCACTCAAGACCAGTTATAAACTATATGTTATACTGTTCTTGATCACTCGTCATAGCAGATTTTGCCCTAGGTCTAATCCTAGACTTCACACTAAAAACTGACAAAGTACTGTGCGTTAACCTGGAGCAGTGCAAAAACCAATTTGTCTGTTTTCAGAGAGGATCAAAAGATAACAGGTTGATATTAGTGATTTTATTCTTTATCTCAAAGGTAATGTTTTCCCTAACAAGTTTAAGACTATGATATACAGGCACAGTACCAACACTTATACCACTTTCCATAGGAAGTGGTACAAGGGTTTGCATCATGTTCTTCTTTAGATGCCTCAGGTTCAGATGTATGTCCTTCTTTTGCATTAATGTAACTACTTATTGGGAGGGGGACAGCAGAGTAGCGTATCATGAGAACTGTCAGACAACTCCCTATATGTATAAACTTACCAGTTAACACTGCACTACCTCTCCTTTGTTTACTGATCATATTCATGAAAGAGAAAAATATTCACTTATACAAAACACTTGATTGCCAAACACCTCGTGATGCCGGAAAGAAATATGACAGGATACACTGTATCAGTAAGACATCACATTCACTAAGACAGTAACAAAACTTTAACCTTATACAGTGGCGACAAAGTCTCTAAAACTCTTAAACTCCCAACTTCAGCTCCACCTGTATGCTAACTTTCTTGTTGAGAGAAAAGTACTTCATCCTCATTGTCTCCCCAAACACATCATCCTAATGGTAGCCTACACTGGTACAGCCAGAGTAGCCTCACTTTCCTCTGGTACCACCAGGGAGAAAGAAATCTGCTACGGAATTCCCCTCTCTCAGTGAAACAGACCATTGAACCCACACTGTATCATAGTTTATATGATGCCATCACACTCCACATAAGTTTGAGCGTACAAACACTGATCTTTTACTACACTCAGTTACCTTTACCTCCTTTCCCCATTGATGCTTTCTGAGACCCAAATCTGAAATTTAATGGTATTGTAGTGACTACCACGGTCACCTATCTGAGCTTCGCCAATTTGTAGAACACCTTGTTGCGTGGTGACAGTACAAAATGTGAGGTTTTTAGAAAATAACTCCTAATTGTCACAAAATATCACGACTGTTGCAAAAACTGTACTAATACTGAGAGGGCATCTGTAGATGTCTGCTTGGAAAGATTTTAAGATCCCTTCAGTGACTTAGTACCCCTAAACATCTCATTAGAAGCATTAACAGTCAGTATTCGTCTGTTTTTAAGGACTGTGGTATGCAATATTTATATTCCTCCAGGTAAAGAAGCAACCTGGTGGAATAAATAGGAATAAATATCCATGCCTTCACTTTTACTAGGGTCCTCCAGTGACCACAATAGTGTGCGCAACATCGTCCAGTGTTGACGAAGCTCTGCTGCAATTGTGTCTTCAGGCTTTTTTCCCCCAGCTGTCTAAAGCAGTTCCCAGCATATTTGTCAATGGTGGTAGTAGCACTGATCATTTCGGGATTCTGGACTTCCTGTTGTACGGTTGATCAACTTCATTGACTCCTAAACACTTGGAGGGAGGGAGGGAGGGGGGGAGGGAGAGAGAAAGAGAGAGAGAGAGAGAGAGAGAGAGAGAGAGAGAGAGAGAGAGAGAGAGAGACTTTCCATATGCAGTACCTGGTACCATAGAAGGCCAATTTAATGACTGCGAATTCCTTGTTGCTCTAGCAGCATATACTCACGTTTCACAGATGTGATAAAAATCCACAAATGACTTTAGCAATAATTCTGAAAGATGACATACTTAAGATTATATTTGGTGAAAAGGAAAATTTCACTTGGAGTAAAGAAGAGTATTGTCAATTCTATCCTGAATCTAGCAATAACTGCAGTCCGATATGGTTATTGAATGGAATATGTATATTGTTTGACACAATTGTTAGTTAGCAACTGTGTTAGTACCTGGAAGCTAACAGACAGTTCCCAGATTTCAAGTTACTTTTGAGAAACCTGTTCCATTACAGACCATTTGATTTGGCTAGAATCTGCAGTTTGAAAAGATCTTGTACTGTTGCTAACACCTGTTTGCTGTGTTCCATGATATGCAAATGGTATTTGATAATACCTGGATTTTGGGGGTTACCTACCAATTATTTTTGCCTGACTCCATCCGCTTGGGTCGTTAAGACTGTCAAATATGGACGGGATCACATGGCGATGAGATTTCAGTGCTACCCTCTCCACAGTTGAAATTAATACCATGGCTGCTGTGGGACCCACAGTTTCACATTACTGCATGTGGGAGACTTTTGTCTATAGTGCAGTCTTGTATCATTTTACACTGTGGAATGCTGATTCCACAGAGTTGTATACATGACACAGAACTATTCTCTGAACTGTGAATATCAATATTCTCATATGAAAACAAACATCATCACAGGCTCATGCCTGTGTATCCTTGCTCTGAGGTTTCTGTAGGTAACAGGTTACTCAGTCATTGAACAGATCTCAGTGTTAGATCTTCAATTGGCAGTAAGTTAATGTGATAACCAAATCAAAATCACCATCATCATCACACTAGTTGTTACCCACGGCTATGTTCGCATGTCAGTAGTTTTGCTATCATGATCGATGGCGAGCAAGCAAGCTACTGTGTGTGTGTGTGTGTGTGTGTGTGTGTGTGTGTGTGTGTGTGTGTGTGTGAGTGAGTGAGTGAGATTACATCAGCTGCCCTAAAATGTCTGCCAGTTTTTCACAAGAGCATAGTTTAATCTGTGGCTCACTCTCCCCCATCCCAAGCTGTCTCAAAGCAAGATTCGTCATGTGCAGCATTTCTGTCAAGCAGCGCATCCAGAGGGGCATGGGCAGGAGCTTCTGCACATTGTGCTGTTGAAGTAGCCATACATCAGGGTTTCCCAAACTGTGTCCCACAGAACACTAGCATTCTGCAGGAAATGAATAAGTTCTCTGCAAAAAAAAGAAAAAAAGTTGAACATACCTTTTTGGTAAAACACCTTATTCTTTTGCATAAAGAAGTCCATAACTGCCTGCTGCAAATTCTTATCTGACAGGACTAGTCGACTATTCAAGGCCTTTCTTAAGGGACTGAAAGTGTGATAATTGAATGGGGAGAGGTTAGAATTATAGAGCAGGTGCTAGAGTGTCTCCCACTTGAGTTGATGTAACGTCTGCGTTATGGCATTTGTTATAAGAGGACATGCTGTATCGTGACACAGCACCACCAATTGTTGCACCATTCCACAACAGTGGTTTAGAAATAAATGTGCTGCTGCATACGTATTCTTCATTCTCCAATGGATGTGTACCACAAGTTTGCCCTTCGGCAGCCAAAAAAAAAAAAAAAAAAATAACAGGACGTTGGTCCTGTTTGGACACATTTGGTAATAATGTTGCCACAGTCTATTGTTTCTGCATTTACTGCACGCACATTGGAAAGACACAAATGCCACACTTATCCCTTGTGTACATGTCGCTGCTTATATATCTGCATCAGAGTCACATTACATTCCATAAGTGCTGCAGCAGTGCCCTCAGATTGAAACTTATTGATCGTCCCTCATAATTTTTTAAATTTTTTAAAGTTTTTTTTTTTATTTTTGTGTCATTAGTTATTAAGGTAATTACTAAGCAGAACAAGTTTCCTCATTTTTTATTTTATTTTTTATTTAACAATATTTACCCTCAAAATAAACAAGCTGTTCCATCAAAGTACCAGCATTCTCAGTGTTCTGTCAGGGAACACCTGCTACACATTATATAACACATATAGTGTGGAATTATGGATGGAAAAACATTGAAGATTTATAAGTACTGTATTCATTGCTTTGAATAATATCAGGTAGCATATGTCGACCAATAAAAGCATTTTAACAGATATGATAGACCAAAAGCTGAAAAATAAATAGTGTTTTCAAAAAGTAAATAATTTCCCTAATTTTGGTAATAATTTCCAAATCAGTATCTTGTAGTATAGACTTGCTAAAGTAGCCTATGTTCTTGCTCAGGATTCAATTACACTCTATTCTTCAGTTACACTCTATTACCATTTGTTTTACTTTTTTATGTTAATCTTATAACCCCTTCCCCCCCCCCCCCCCCCCCCCCCCCAGGACACTGTCCATTATGTCCAACTGATCTCTGAAGTATTTTGCTGTCTCTGACAGAATTATGTCATTAGCAAACTTTTGTTTGTATGCGTGCTCCATGGTCTAATTTCTTTTACAACTTGGGAAGCCAAAAAAAATCAGAAATGGGAAATGCAGAGGCATAGTCTAGATATAGTGGGGGGTCAGTGAAGTGAAATGGAAAAGGGTAAGAATTTCTGACCAGATGGATATAGGGTAATATCAACACCAACAGAAAATAGTGTAACAAAGAAAGACTCCATTTGAATAGGAGAGTTGGACAGATAGTGGGTAACTGCGAACAGTTCATTGACACAGTTGTCATCAGAATTGACAGCAAATCAGTGCAAACAACAATATCTCAGGTATACATGCCGATGTCACAAGCAGAAGCTGAATGTGTTGAGAAAATATATGAAGATATTGAATGTATAATTCATTGTGTAAAGGAGGATGATGGTCTAATAGTCATGGGTGATTCGAACATGGTAGTAAGGAAAGGAATAGATGCAGTAGTTATGGGATAATATGGACTTTGTAGTAAGAATAGGAGCGGAAAATTGAGTTCTGCAATAGATTTCAGCTAGTAATAGTGAATACTCTCTTCAAAAATCACGATAGAAGGAGGTATACTTGGAGCAGGCCTGGAGATGCGTGAATATTCCAGCTGGATCGTATCGTGCTCAGACAAACTTTGAAGTAACATGTTGGATTTTAAGTGTATCCAGAAACAGATACAGACTCTGACTACGGTTTAGTAATGATGAAGAGTAGGCTGAAGTTTAGGAGACTCAGCCTGAAGATTCATTGTGCAAAGAAATGGAATGCTGAAGTACTGAGGAATGAGATGGGTCTGAAGTTCTCTGAGGCTATAGCTACTCAAATAATGAATATTGCAGTAGGCAGTTCAGTTGAAGAGAGATAGATGGGTCTGAAAAGGGCAATCACAGAAAGTGTACAGACAAATGTAGGTACAAAAAGGGTAACTGTGAAAAAACCTTAATTAATAGAAAAAATAAAACTTATTGACAAAAGGAAGTGAGGATAAAAATGTTCAGAGGGAATTCCAGAATACAGCATTGTAAGTCACTTCGGAATGAAATATATAGGAATTGCAGGAAAACCAAGGCAAAATGGCTGCAGGAAAAAAAGTAAAGACATTAAAAAGGAAATGGTTATTGGAAGGACTGATTCAGCATATACAAAACTCAAAACAACGTTTAGTCAAATAAAACCCAAGGGTGGCAATATTAAGAATACAGTGGGAATTTCACTCTTAGGCACAGAGGAGGGAGGGGATAGGTGGAAATAGTCCATTGAACTGCACTACAAGGGGAGAACTTGCTTGATTATGTGATAGAGTTAGAAATGGGAGTATATATGGAAGACACAGGTGATCCATTATTACTGTCATAATTGAATAGAAGTTTGGAAGACGTGTGATCTAATAAGGCAGAAGAGATAGATAACGTTGCTTTGAATCCCTAAAATCATTGGTGGGAGGAGGGGGTAATTGACAGCCAAGCTACCATCCGAGTTGTTTTGTAAAATCTAAGCCTAGAGATATACTGTCAGACATTTTGGAAAAATGTCATTCACACAATTCCAAAGACAGCAAGGGCAGGCAAGTGTGATAAATGTTACACAATCAGCATAAAGGCTCATACTTCAAAGTACTGGCAAGAATAATATCTAGAAGAATGCGATAGAGAAGTGAGGATCCTTTATATTAAGATTGTGTCAGCTTTCGAAAGGGTAGGAGCACCAAAGAGGCAGTTCTGACATTGTGCTTAATAGTGGAAACAAAACTTAACAAAAACAATCAGGACATGTTAATTGGATTAGTCTACTTGGAAAAAAATGTTGGACAATGTAAAATGCTGCAAGATGTTTGAAATACTGAGAAAACTAGCACTAAGCCATAGGTAAAGTTGAGTAATATACAGTATATGCAAGAATCAATGACAGAACAACAAGAATGGAAGATCAAGAACATAAGAATGGAATATAAAGAATAAAGTGCTTAGCTTAAAAAGGGTGAAATAGGCTGTGGTCTTTTGCCACTACTTTCCAGTCTATACATTGAAGAAACAGTGATGGAAGTAAAAGAAAGATTCAGGAGTGAGATTCAAATTCAGTGGGAAAGGATATCATTTATAAGATTCACTGATTATATTGCTGTCCACACTGAAAGTAAAGAAAAATTAAAGGACATGTTGAATGGAATGAACAACTGTAATAAGCAGAGAATATGGGTAGAGAGTAAACCATAGACAGACAAAAGTAATGAGGAATAGCAGAAATAAGATTATTGATAAACCTATTAAAACAGTAAGGACCATGAAATAGACAAAGTTCAGGAATACTGGTACCATTCAAGCAAAATAACACATGATGGATGGATCAAAGAGGACATAAAAAGCAGATTAGCACAGGCAAAGAGGGTGTTTCTGGCAAAAAGAAGTCAGCTTGTATCAAACATTTGCCTTCATTTGAGGAACAAATTTCTAGAAATGTATGTTTGGAGCACAGCATTGTAGGATAGTGAATCATGGACTGTGGGAGAACACAAGAAGAAGAGAATCAAAGCATTTGAGATGAGGTATTCTAAAAGGCTGTTGAAAATTAGGTGGACCGACAACGTAGGGAATGAGGAGATTCTCCATAGAATCAGTGAAATAAGTAAGGTGTGGAAAACAATGACCACATGAAGGAACAGGATGACAGGACATGGTACTAGTGGGAGCTGTAGATGGTAAAAATTGTTGGGGAAGACAGAGATTGAATTATATCCAACAAATAATTGAGGACACAGCACGAGGGAAAAAAAAACTTTCTTTGTTGCTTGCTCTATATACAAATGGCCTAACATTGGGACATTCATGTATAGAAACAGCTGAAGTTGCAAGATGCACTTTTTATTTAATTGATGACTAGTTTCGGGTTTCCTAGTCTCCAGTGAAATAAAAAGTGAAACTTGCAACTGTGGCTGTTTCTGTATTGAACAGGTTTCCATCATGCTGGAAAACCTTTGGAGTGTGTGTGTGTGTGTGTGTGTGTGTGTGTGTGTGTGTGTTGGGAGGGGGGAGGGAGGAGGCTGGGGGAGATTACAACCTTGTCTTCCATCTCAACTACTGCTTCCCTTTCATATTCTGTGACTTTCATAACTGCACTTCGGTTTCCGTATAATTTGTAGCTAATTTTTTAATCCCCGATAACTTCAGAATCTCAGAGTACTTTCTAGTCAACATTACCAAAAACTTTTTCTAAATCAGATGCTGTAAATGTCAATTTATGGTTCTTCGACTTGTCTTCTAATTTGAGTTGTAGTGTCAGTACTGCCTCACTTGTTCTTACGTTTATCCTGAACCCAGACCAGTCTTGTCTGAAATCAACTTCTGTAAGTCATTCCATTTTTCTGTAAGGAATTTATATTTTGCAATCATGACATATTAATCCAATTTTTGACGTATTAATGTGCATCTGTTTCTCTGTTGTCCTTACGCTATGGTAAATTTATTTACAGTCTATCAGACTAGTAGTTGTAAATTTTAATGGTCTTGAACACAATGAAATGTTTCACTTCACTAGCAATTGTTCTCAAAAAATGGTTCACTGTAATAGGGTCCTAAGCACTGTGTTAACGACAATGACATTGTTACTAGGCATAACTTGTTAATTTCCAGTGAAATTGGTGCACCGGCATAAAATATCTTTTAAGAGAACACTGAACTATTTTGACTGATACTTTAAATATCCTTATGGAGGATACATTTTAAATTTCTGCATATTGTTTCTCTTGAGGCTTTGCAGGGACATCATAATTTCTGCTTTCTGGCATAAGATAAGAATGTGTTTTGAAGAAAACTATTTAACTGCTTTGAAATAGCCCCATTTGATGAAACTTGTCGTAGTGAAAGTGTTAGAACTTCAAGTTTAACACACATATTTCGGAACGACACAACACATATGTCACAGAGTAAGTTGACAAGTAAGACATGTGTACACGTTAGCATTCGAATGAGCACTGAGTCCCAGTCTAGCGGCTGCTGCTTGGCTGGCCGCTTAGATGGCGCAGCGGCTGCATGGCTGGCAGACAGCACCGCACGTAGAGGACGCGCGTAATTGCGTGGTGGCACTTTGAATGATCGGCGAGTCACAACACTTTGCCCCCCTTTGAAATAGTTGTACTGGTCTTGATGGAGGTGTCCTGGAGATGGCTAACGTCCATAGGCGTTGTTTGACTCGCCGTAAAGTCTCGAGGAGGAGGCTTCCCGTACGGACGGAAGCATCCCCGATGATAACGGGTCGAGATGACAGGAGACGTAGGGGCCGAATCTGCTGGGGCCCCATGCACCAATCTGCCCGTTGCAGCAAGTCCAGTTGATATGACAGGAGACATGGGCGATGTGTCGGCGTCCATTGGAGGAGGAGGTAAGTAGATTTGCTGTGACAGAGGATGGTCCTCCGGTTCCTGCATGGGCACGTCTCCTGGTGGCGTCCGTTCTGGTGCTGGCATCGCGGTGACGGTGAGAGGGTTGCGTTGTGAGTATTGAGAGATGCCAAGATCCCGAGTGTCAGGTAGAGCCAAAGGTGGTGTGGCGGCATTCGGAACAGGCGTTGCTGGCACCCGAGGCCGGAGCTGGTCCGAATGATGCACTGCAACACCCGTGTCCGTCTGGATTTCATACAGGTGTCTGCCACGGTGTCTTAAGATGCGGCCCGGGCTCCATTTTGGCTGCCTGCCATATCCCTGTACCCAGACGAGGTCGTCGACGGTGAACTGGCCAAGTGAAGGCACCCACGGCCGTGAGGCGGGAGGCCGCAGAAGATGAAGTAGCGTGCGGGGCTTTCGGCCATGTAAGAGCTCAGCCGGGCTGTGGTCGCCCATGGGGGTGAAACGGTAAGACGCCAGAAACTGGAGAAGCGCATCATCAGCAGCAGAAGAAGTCAGAAGTTTCCGCATCTGAGCCTTAAATGTGCGGACCAGTCGTTCAGCCTCACCGTTGGATTGTGGATGGAACGGCGGGGCCGTGACATGCGTAACGCCGTGACGAGCACAAAAATCCGCAAATTCGGAAGAGGCAAATTACGGACCATTATCAGTAACAAGAGTAGATGGGATGCCTTCCAAAGAAAAAATGCGGGCGAGAGCACTAGTGGTTGCCGCGGTGGTAGGTGACGTGCAACGGACAATGAAAGGAAAGTTAGAGTAGGCGTCAATTACGAGGAGGCAATAAGTACCTAAAAAGGGTCCCGCAAGGTCAGCATGAATGCGCTCCCAGAGCTTCTCAGGCGAAGGCCACGGTGACAAAGATGAGTTCGGGGCAGCGGCCTGTGATGCACAAGGGCCGTAGGCAGCGACCATGTGTGCTATTTCAGAGTCGATGCCAGGCCAGTACACATGATGGCGCGCCAGAGATTTTGTGCGAGACACACCCCAGTGCCCTTGGTGAAGGAGGCGCAAGACCGAAGCACGCAAAGACGCAGGTACCACAACACGCGGCAAAGCATTGTCAGTGGAGAGGATGATAACACCATCCCTAGCCGTGAGGCGGTAGCACAAAGTGTAGTAGTTCCGCAACGGATCTGAAGTCTTAGCGGACGGGCGATCTGGCCAACCCTTCTGAATACAGCGTAAAACCCGGGAGAGGGTAGGGTCAGAACCCGTAGCAGCCGCCAGCCTGTCCCCAGTGATGGGGAACCCGTCCACAACCCGCTACTCGGCAACATACAGGTGGAAACACAAAAGTTCGTCCCTATCGAATGCCTGATCAGGACTCATGGGAAGGCGAGACAGAGCATCAGCATTCACATGTTGAGCCGTTGGCCGGAAATGAATCTCATAATTGAAACGGGACAAGTAAAGAGCCCAACGCTGGAGGCGGTGTGCAGCCTTGTCGGAAAGTGACGTTGATGGATGAAACAAGTGATTTGTGATCTGTAAAAAGATGAATTTTTGAGCCATAGAGAAAAACACCAAACTTATGAAGAGCATAAATGATGGCCAAAGCTTCTTTCTCAATTTGAGAATACTTTTGTTGGGCATCCGTGAGCGTTTTGGAGTCGTAAGCAATGGGTTGTTCCGAACCGTCAGAAAAACGGTGCGCAAGGACGGCACCGACCCCGTATTGAGAGGTGTCTGTGGCAAGAACAAGATGTTGGCCAGGTCGATATGTAACCAGGCACGGGGCCTGTTTCAGCATAGTCTTCAACTTCTGGAAAGCCGCTTCACATGACGTAGACCAGTGAAAAGGCACGTTTTTATGCAACAGGCGATGCAACGGCTGAGCCACCAATGTGATACTATGCTATTTTCCCCAAGAAGGCCTGCAGTTCCTTAACAGATGTAGGGCGAGGAAGGGCATCGATCGCAGCAACAGTTTGTTGAAGCGGACGAATACCATCTCGAAAGAGTTGAAACCGCAAGTACGTGATAGATGCCTGAAAAAATTGTGATTTCTGAAGATTACACTTAAGACTGGCAGTCTGTAAGACATGAAAAAGTGTGCGGAGATTTTGAATATGTTCTTCAGTGGTGGAGCCAGTGACAACAATGTCGTCCATGTAATTGATACACCCAGGGACAGGGAGCAATAATTGTTCCAAGAATCACTGAAAGAGAGCAGGGGCGCAAGCAACCCCGAATGGCAAGCGTTGGTATTGATAGAGGCCGAGAGGCGTGTTAAGGACCAGAAACTGCCAGAAGCAGCGTCGAGAGGAAGTTGATGATAAGCTTTGGACAGGTCAATTTTAGAAAAATACTGGCCTCCAGCAAGTTTAGTGAACAGTTCTTCAGGACGGGGCATAGGATAAATGTCGATGAGGCGTTGAGCATTTACAGTGGCTTTGAAATCGCCACAGAGACGAATATCACCATTTGGCTTAGCAACTACAACGACAGGAGAGGACCACTCACTGGAAGTGACAGGAAGCAAGACCCCTGAAGCAGTGAGATGATCCAACTCCCGTTTTACCCGATCACGAAGGGCCACAGGAATGGGCCGAGCCCAAAAAAACTTAGGCCGAGCAGTAGGTTTGAGCGTGATATGAGCTTCAAAGTCGTTTGCACGGCCTAACCCAGGAGAAAAAAGGGACGAAAATGTCGTCGACAAGGAATTCAGTTGAGCGTAAGGAATAGCATCAGAGACAATATTGACAGTCATCTATGGAGAACCCAAAAACGCGAAAGGCACCGAAACCAAAAAGATTTTCTGCGTTGCTCTGGTCGACCACAAATATGGGAACAGTGCGAACGACGGATTTGTAAGATACCTCAGCATTAAATTGTCCCAAGAGAGAAATAGAGAAATCTTCTGTTTATTGTACGTCCGTAATTGCCGAGTGACAGGGGACAGGAGTGTTGAACCCAGCTGAAGATACGTCTGAGAAGTAATTATAGTGGCAGCAGAACCGGTATCCACTTGCATGCGAACATCTCAACTAAGGATTTGGACAGTGAGGAATAACTTCCCTGAAAGGGAAGAAGTGCAATTGACAGACAACACAAAATCAGAATCAGCGTCATGTTCATGAACATCATGTATGCGGTCAGATTTGCAAACGGAAGACACATGACCTTTCTTTTTGCAATTGTGACACACAGCCCAACGTTGGGGACAATCCTCGCGTGAATGTTTCGTAAAACACCGCGGACATGAAGGAAGTTGCCGGGGGTTTTGCTACAGTTTCTTAGTGGGTTGTTTACGGCTAGGCCGAGGCTGCGTGTGGGAGCGCACTGCGGCCACGTCGGCCGGCGGGGACGCGCCGCACGCGTCGTCAACAGCGCACAGAGGTTGTATTTACCCGACATCACCCCACGCCTCTATTTGCGCCCCAGCGGTGCGAGAAATTTCAAAAGACTGCGTAATGGAGAGAACTTCATCTAGAGTCGGATTCGCCAACTGAAGGGCACGTTGCCGAACTTCTTTGTCGGGTGCCGACTGGATAATAGCATCCCGTACCATGGAATTGGCATAGGATTCTTTGTGAATGTCAGTAACAAATCGACACTTTCGACTGAGGCCGTGAAGTTCAGCAGCCCAAGCGCGATAGGATTGATTTGGTTGTTTTTGACAACGATAAAAGGCAACACGAGAGGCTACCACATGCGTTTGGTTTTGAAAATAGACAGACAGAAGTGAGCACATTTCAGCAAAGGACAAAGACGCAGGATCCTTCAAAGGAGCCAATTGCGACAACAACCGATACATTTGAGGTGAAATCCAGGAAAGGAACAGAGACTTACATGGTTGTTCGTCCGTGACATGAAATGCCAAGAAGTGCTGTCGAAGATGTTTTTCATAATCAGACGAGTCTTCCGCCGTCTCGTCGTAAGGAGCAAAAGGAGGTATAGCCAACGACGAGAAACGCCCCGGGTGAAATTGCGAATTGCCGCTGTTAGAAGCGTTTGCTGTTCAAGGAGATTTTGCAATAGTTGCTCGACAGTAGCCATGGAACCCTGTGAGTCAACGGTGAAAAGGAAAAATCCACTACCTCGTCGCCAATTGTTAGAACTTCAAGTTTAACACATATTTCGGAACGACACAACAACACATATAAGTCACAGAGTAAGTTGACAAGTAAGACATGTGTACACGTTAGCATTCGAATGAGCACTGAGTCCCAGTCTAGCGGCCGCTGTTCAGCTGGCCGCTTAGGTGGCGCAGCTGCTGCATGGCTGGCAGACAGCGCCGCACGTAGAGGACGCGCGTAATTGCGTGGTGGCACTTTGAATGATCGGCGAGTCACAACAGAAAGGACACAATTCAAGAGTGGAAAAACAGTTGTGCCTATACATGAGATAACAAATAGTTCCACAACAATGTGAACTGTCTTTTCTTTGTCAGCATTTATCTATTCCCTTCATCACATAGTTCCATTATTCTGTTTGTCAGATGTGTCTTGGTGTTCTACAGTACTATGCGGGTGGTGTAGCCCTGAAAGATTAGCTTTATATATTATTTTTAAGTGACAGTACAGAATCCTTATTAGTTTTTGGGAATAGGATTTGCAGTTGGGTATGCTCTGTTTATTATGAGATGTTTACTTCTTGCATTAAATATTAAATGTTGAGTTGTAGTTGTGGATAAAAGCTAAATGCCACAATGTTGTTTCAGTGAATTCTGCTAAGCTGTGTTGGTTGATAGTACAAATATGTAACACTTACAGCAACATATTTGGAAAGAGTTACTCATGATGTTTTTGATGACTTCACAGTAATTGTTGAGTGAATACTTCCATGTATGTTTGCATACTGACTGTCATCTTATTGAGATGAAAGTGAATGATGTGGCATAATGGTTAACATACTTTATTCTTATTCGAGAGCATGTAATTTAAAATCATTACGCAGCCATTCAGATTTAAGTCTTCCATGATTTCCCTAAAATTGCTCGAAACAAATTCCAAGATTTTCCATTTGAATGGAATGTGACAGTTTCCGTTCCCCAATCTAATATTGTTGTCAATCTCAAATGATCACATCATAGATAGTGTGTGAAATCCTAACTTCTGTCATTTATAACATGAAATCGTGGCAGAGAAAACATTTGAGATGCAAACAAAGAACAGTGATTGAAAGTTTAAGTGCTGCAACCAACAAACAAAATTCCTCATTTCAAAGCTAATGATACTTGTTTTCTGTTGTAATTAAAGGATTATATTCATTGACTTCATTTCCCCACAACACATCATACATTATGGCACTTCATAATTTTTGGCATACCATTTGGAACAACTACAGAAGCAAATCTTTGCAGTACTTTGGTGTCATATGTGATAATGTACTCCCACATCCCACCAAGGAAACAGAGAACTTGTTGCATGGCAAATTCTCCTTGTGTATGTTTGATTATCCTATATACCTGGCTGTTCCACCACTGCCCCATAGTGATGGGTGTTCCTCATCTCACCCTTGGGCAGGAGCAACTAGTCTTGGCTATCCACCCCCATAACTTCCTTTAATTTTTTCTCTCTTTGTTACTAACTCTAACCAGGTAATTCAACTGATAACTTATTTGTCAGCAATGTGAGCAGTTTTTTGCACTTCCTGGCCAAGAGTCCTCAACACTGACTTACAGCTTTGGAATTTTAAATGACTGGGTAATATTCTCTCTCTCTCTCTCTCTCTCTCTCTCTCTCTCTCTAAGAAGTCAGCCACAGATCAGGAGTTTTGTATCAGGTATGACTGGAGTATGAAGCAGATGTGGATTCCCTCTGTAGAAAGGTTTTGTCCAGAAGTCGTGCACAGTTATTTTTGTTTGCTATTGAGTGCTTATTCTGTTAGGTGAGCTATCATTACATATTTGTATTAGTTTAATTTTAAAGTATTACAAAAGAATAAAACAAAGTTTTTAAATGTTATTTTATAGTGTTCACTTTCTTCTTTTTTTTCAGTGGCTTCTTTCCTGTTGCAATCAATTTCCTACGAAGGGTACCAGTTCTTGGAACAGTATTAAATCTACCTGGAATTAGAGGGGTATGTGGAGCTGAATAATCATGTTGTTTCTCTTTATTTAACATCTGTTGTGCTTTAATCTTTAAGATTAAAAACGTGTGTGAAATTTTAAATATTGTTGAAAATTTGTTGAATACTAGTAGAAAATTTTAAATATTGTTGAAAATCTTTTGGTACATAATCTTACTTATGTAGTGTCGATGATAGTGGATATAACAGAAAATTTATTAGCAATCTATGAAGCACCAAAATGTTGAGCACATGCCTAAAGGAACATTTATCTTATCAGTCACTTTTTTGTGGTTTTGTTAATTTACTCCAGGATGGTGTCATTGACCTGGCATAAGTGGGTACTTGTGTTACAAGTAAATGCACAGTATCGAAATGTTGAGTTTCAGTAGTTGTGGAACGTAACACTTGGACATAAAAAAAATTCTTATGTGGGGAATATTGAAAGTAGATTCTCTCCAGACAGCATTACAAAGGTTCATTGGCATTTTTTGACACTTGGTCGGGTATAAAAATTCCTGTGTTCGTCCAGCTCAAAAACTGAACCACAGGGTCAAACACTTTATGTATGTATTTATTTTTATACTTTTCCCTTTATGATAAATGGTTGTGTATTCAGATATCATTGGTTTTTTTTTTTTTTTATAAAAAGAAAACATTTTTTACTTTGCTTTCAAAACAGTCCTGATGGAAAATTTAATTTTTAAAATATTATTGGGATTGTGGCTGCAATTAAGCCCAAAATAACCATTGTTTACTGTGTAAAAGAATACACAAAGCATAGAACATACTCATGACAACCACCTATTTAAAAAAGAATTATTGTTGTATTAAAAGTACATGATTTTTCATTTTCAGGGAGATCGTAAAATTTTACTTTTTTATATTAGTATTTTCAATATTAATACTCATTCATTGTGTATGAACACTTGTCACAGTTTATGCTATTATAAGTAAGGTGTGCCAAAGACAAGAAACTGGCTGTGTTAGACATAAATGTAATTCCTGCAACAAGGAAGTTGTGAATTAAATTCTCAGGTCTTTCTTTATACATGCACTGAAAAGAAAGGGGGAAACAGAAAATAAGGATCACAACTTAACCATATGTAGTCATCTCATGATATACATTCTTCTCTTTGTTGTTAGTTTTGCCCCTCAATTAACACTCAAAACTGGTTGCTGGAACTATATTCACTTTATAATTACTTAAGGAATGCCATGAGTAGTTACGTGAGAAGTCGCAGAGCAGAATAATGTTGTACCTTGCACAGAACACTTTAAAATAGCAAGTTCATTGATCTTGCTCACTTGTACACATCACTGATTAAAGATAGAACTAAATGTTTTCAGGAAGAACTGTTCTATGTTTTCATTTTGGTTTATTGAAACAAATTATTAATGCCTGTCATGATGCTGTGCAACACTTTCAACATGCTGAAAACTTTTTTGTTAATCGATTTAGATGAATACTTTATGCAAACAAATTTTAAGAGTGAATCATTCTGTGGCCAAAATATGTCCTTTGAAAATAAAAGTGTTAAGCATTAAAATTGTAGTTGTTGTTTATATATTTTAATCATACTGATGATTTTGTATCATTTTTCCAGATTATGGACAAGCTGGCAGGAGACTCCTCAAGGACAATGGTTTGACAGCAAGATTAACTTTGCAGTGAGCGACTTGCAATGTGCAGCACTTTGAAAGTGTGGGAAGTTTTGTGTGATAGTGTGTGAAGGTTTTTGTGTGTACTTTCAGAAAAATTGATGCACGGTGTCGTCATTGAATAACGGTGAAGCAGTGGTGTAACAAAATGTGAAGCCGTTCACAATGACACTTGAAAATGCTTGCCTTCCTGAGTGTTCTTGGGAGTGTTAATTGTGACATTCCTTTGGAGTGTTGGAGAACATTTCTCACTATTGACACATATTCATGTTTCTATCACGTAAATATGTGCAATCCTGCTTGAGATTTTCGTGGTGGCAGTGGAGTCACTGCTGCTACATATGGTTGCTAAGTGGTGTTATCAGGTACTTACTTGTTATATGCACAGTCATAAGCTAAACATTTTTATGATCTGTGATATACACAGGGATGAGCGGATATAAAGAAGCATATTTTGTGCTAATGTTTTATACAATCTGTTTCTCTTAGTGAATTTTCCAGTGTTTTCTGTGAGTTCCATCAGTTGTAATGGAAAGATTTAACTGCAAGTGCAAAGACCGGTGTATTACAAATGTATTGTAAATTGTAATCATCTCCTCATGCTTGTATAACTGTGAATCCAGACACTGATACATATCGTCAATTTCAGATGTAATAACATTCCCTTTTTGTGTACATAAAAGAATAAATTATCTGTCAGTATTGTTCTGGCTGTGTGCTAAACACACTTTAATTTGGGTATGAATATCTCATTTCTGAATTAATTTTGTGTAATTACCAGTAAGTAGCATTCCCACATAACAGTACTTCTAGCAGATTGTGATTGCTTTCTCCAGAATGTATCACATCATAGAAAAATAAAACCATGTTGTGCAAAATTTTACCTGCCATATAACGAAATTTAAAAACCCCATGCAGTGGGATTTTTTTGTTGTACAACTAAATAAAAGTTTAATAATAGTCCAACTTTCTTGGAAACATTATGCTGTGCTATTAGCGCAGAGACACATCCCTATATGTGTATTCTAACAATGAGTTACCACTTGAAATTTTCGGTAATGGAGGAAGTATTCATTTCTCATTGAACTGCATTTACAAATATTCAAACTGGTTTTTTGTGTAGCAGATACAATAAATTATTTTTTAGGTTTTTTTTTAGACTGACTGAAACGTCCTATCAAATTTTGAGTGAGATCATCATAAATTACTGTGTAAAACAGTCTTCCTCTTATTTGTAATGGAGTCCAGTAATATTTTGTTTAGCAAAGATTTTGTAATTACAAGGCACTTTATGGAACCATTTAACTGAAAAATTCTTTTTGGGGAACAGGCTCTATTGGAAAAACTTGCTGTGACACTTCTGTGTACTTTGATTTGTAATTTTATAGCATGATATTGCACTATCACATATTGAAAAAAAAGAAAAGAAACCAGTACAGTTTGTGTGAGAAACAGTTGTGAACAAATTATATGAATATTTCTTTGTTGAATACATTTTGCATTGATTTTCTGTAAAAAGACTATTTCTCTATCCTTTGACATTTTGGCGAGTTCGTAACAGGAAACTTATTATTTTGTCCAGTTCAGATCCATGCGTCTTAATCTGCTATCTCTGCAGTATATAAAATGTTATTTTTAGGACAAATTATTGATTGTACTTTGTGCTGTGTGTGGAAAATTGAGCAAAAATTGCAATAGGTTGTGGAACTTGAAACTTCATCAAGGTACCTTTCACTTGTTAAAAGAAATCCAGGCATAATACTGAAAGTTGATGACAAGTTAAAACTATGTGCTACCAGTACACAAACCAAGCAAACCTAAAGAACAGACTCAGATTTTCAGATCACCATCATATCTCTCCTCTAAACTTCGCAGAGGTTGTTCCACAAAGCTGCATTAAGTGTAAAAATATCTCAGTAACATCTGCATGTATCTGATTTAGTCGAATTGTCCATTATATACATTTCCCCGAGGATGCTAATCCTACACCATCAGAGGAGCCCTTGCCCAATTTAGTGCAGTTATGTGCTATGGCTCAGTTTATCCATAGGGTATGCCTGGATGGCTTAATCAATAGCACACTGTCCACAAAATCTAGAGATCCTGATTTGGGTTGCAGCGTGGCATGCAGTCTTAACTATCACAAAAGTTCAAATTCCTGCTGTTGCCTTCAAATTTTGGAAATGTAAGCATATTCAGTTAAAAGTCGCTAGCTTGTTAAATAGGCCCCTTTAGCTTAATACCACCATTTATCAGAATGAATCCTTCATAGGCTAAAAGTATTATGTTGTAGGGAATTAAGAAATGAAAACATGTGAAGTATATAAGATTCCGTTTTAGTAGCATTAACTGCAGATGTTTATTTTTATTGTAAAGTTACTTTGCATTCAGTTTCGGCAAGAGACTGAGAATATCTGCATTTTACAAAGCTTACCATCTTTCCCCCATGCCAAAAATATGGTGTCTTTTACATCAGTAATTGCCACAAATTTCTTACATACAGAATTGTGTGTAAAGAACAGGATGTACTGTTTCCAGAATGAGATTTTCACTCTGCAGCGGAGTGTGCGCTGATATGAAACTTCCTGCCTGGAGGTTTCAGGATGTACTGTGTTTTATTGCTGTAGCTTCTCCAAAGCACATAATTCATTGTATTACAAATTTTCCGCTCAGAATCTCTAACAATTATGGTTGTACGATCTACAACCGAAAGTCTGTAAAATAATGTGATACAGTCATTAATGTATCTTTAAAGATATGTCGCTAACATGGAATACTGCTGAACACCACACATTACTGTCCCAGTACTCATTTTCTGTTATCCAACAGTGTAAAGACGTATTTTGCATCCTCCAGTTAAAACTGAAATTAATTGTATTCCTTACCCCAAATCTCGTAGAAGCAGCTTCTGTTCTGTTATGAAGGTACCTAGTGGCAGCCATTTTTATGGATACCGTCCATTATGTGGCATTATTGCATGATCAGTTGAACGGCTGTTCTTAAAACCAGACAGTGAATTGCACTCTGAGAAATGTCTAGTTTTCTGTTATACATGGTGAACCAGAACCCCACAGATAAACTTAGAGTTGCTGGTATGAATCAGAACAATAAAAAAAGTCTAATAAATATGGGCTTGAAAGTGCATACCTTAAGAACTGTGTGTAGTTATTCACTAGAAGAGATGTATCACACTAACAAAGAAGAACAAGTGTTTATAGCTCTTAATATATGAACATAAGACTGCATTTTTACTAGACATTTTTTCACGTTTTTGTCCATACTACCAACTCATAAAATTAGCCTGTGGAGTTCTGGTTCACCCTGTATATTATCATCCCTCTTTACATTAATTATTAGGTCGCTCAGTTTAAGGCTGCGTTTACAGTGGCACAGACAATAGTTGTCAGATGCCATCACCAGAGGTCGTCTGTATTGGGTGGCAGCTTGGTCATGGTGCATCCAATCTCATTTGTCAGTTTTTGGCTGGGTTGAGCAGGTTAGGTTAGAATCTAGTCTATGTATGAAGTAAGTTAAATTGTAACTTCCAAAAGGTGGGATGGATACCACGACACATCTGTGCTTGGAGACGAGTGCTTTAATGTGGTGTTTGCTATTAAAAAGATGCCTAATGAGCTATATGTGGCTCGAAAAGAACGTTTTGAGTACTGTATGCTCTGTCTTCAGTTATTAGAGAAGTTTTATGAAATACTCTTGTATTACAAAAATATGTAATTTCAATGATACATCACACTAAGAATCTCTCCAAAATAAGTTGTTCAGAATGTGATTTATTATGCTGCAATGGTGACTTTGATGTATAAAGGTTTTGCCAATGATGTTATGTGCACATAATCCTTCATTTACTTTGTGAAAATGGATGTTGCTTGTATATGCTGACTGGACTAAATTTGTATGTAAGTAATCACTAATGAAAAATAGGGTTGTGATTTCACAGCAGCTTGCTTTATTCTAAAAATGGTTTATATTAATGCAATACTGGCAGTAGGTATATTCAGATAATCAGATTCTAGTACTGGAAATGTCACTGCCCTTCAACCACTTGCCCATTGGATTTGAGAAGGATGAAACAAGATTTCTGGTGGTTATTTCAGATTGAGTTTTACTTTTAATAAGGAAACTCAACTATATTACAGTGTCTTTTAGGGATTGTATGAAGCATAGTGTCAAAATATCATATTTGAGGTGCAAGATTGAAAATATCAACTTTCAAATTATTATTTAGACCCTGGTAAATAACATCCAACATATCACAAAAAACTTTGAAACTGTGCGTTTTAGAACGCATTAAAGGCCTAATCATTGGAAAGACATGATCTGCAGAATTGCATCTTTAATGTGAGTATCGGATTTCTTAAAATAGATGAGTGGTCAGTGTGACAGACTGTCAATCCTAAGGCCCGGGTTCGATTCCTGGCTGGGTCGAAGATTTTCTCCGTTCAGGGACTGGGTGTTGTTTTTTGTCCTAATCATCATCATTTCATCCCCATCAATGCGCAAGTCGCCGAAGTGGCATCAAATCGAAAGACTTGCACCAGGCGAGCGGTCTACCCGATGGGAGGCCCTCGTCACACGACATTATTATAACCTTCAATGACTGCTATTCAGCAAACCGTACTTGTGAAAGACAAAGTGTGGAATAAGGTACTCTGTACACTTAAAGCAATGTAAAGTAGAAAAACATATGTGCACCACATTTGCAAACCATTTCATGGAACAGAATGACCAGAGTTCTGGCATAAAAATGCCAGACCGCTAATGTCCACCTACCACAACCCAATAAGTTCCACTACAGTACCTTTAGTCGTAAGATACACCATAATAATCTAAACCTAAAATTTCCTATAAAGATTTTGCCTTTTGGCTTCCAATAAACCTGCAATTTCAATCCAAATATTCAGAGTTGTGTCCCAATTATAATATTTTTTTATCCTCAGGATGCCACAAACTATTTCTTTGACTAAACGTATCAGTTTCCCACAGTCCACATTTTATGTCATGTCAGTTTTTACGATTGAAA
Source organism: Schistocerca cancellata (assembly GCF_023864275.1). Lineage (NCBI taxonomy): Eukaryota > Metazoa > Arthropoda > Insecta > Orthoptera > Acrididae > Schistocerca > Schistocerca cancellata. Next base: position 620,798,271 of record NC_064630.1, read on the forward strand.
AACAAACAAACTAACTGATTTCAATTTTGCCAACTGTCATGTGAAATCTGTATTTTCAGGCGACAAGATAGGCTACATTGTGACCGTGCTTGTAGCGCTGTACTGATTTGAAAAGACTGGCTGTCTTCGGATGACGGTTATTGGCGGAATCCACCAATATTGGTGCCATTGTGACCACAGTCTAAAGCTGTCATCACATGGACAGTGCTGTCGAACATCAACGTTGAGCATGTCGAGTTCAACGTGCTGCTGAACGCTCAGAAACAAAGCGACTTGTACATATAGTCCATGGACCCCAACATGGTATACACGATTGCAGTGCACTCCAGTGGCAGTTGTCAGCCATATCTGGCTCATAAATAGTATAGTATTGTTTAGGAAATGGGCGGGCGTGAAGATTCCCATATTAGTCTAATAAACTTTTTTCTCCCATGTCCATATGCTAGTCAAGTTGTTCTGTCTGTAGTATATATAAATAAAAATTTAAATAGCTGCAAAAATAAGGCAAAAAGGAAAGTAACGTGTTCAGTCAGTAGGGAGCTCAGCTTATAAAAGTTACATTATAAATAGTCCTATACCAATTTGCAGCTGGCCGCGGTGGCCGTGCGGTTCTAGGCGCTCCAGTCCGGAACCGCGCTGCTGCTACGGTCGCAGGTTCGAATCCTGCCTCGGGCATGGGTGTGTGTGATGTCCTTAGGCTAGTTAGGTTTAAGTAGTTCTAAGTTCTAGGGGACTGATGACCACAGCAGTTGAGTCCCATAGTGCTCAGAGCCATTTGACCCATTTGAACCAATTTGCAGTAGTTCTCAACATAAGATAACAATTATTTCATCATTCTCCCTTTTTAGTAAAACCTTTAGGTCATTCTTATTTGATCACTGTTTCTACTCAGTAGCAGGATCTGTACATGTGAATTACAAAACTTATGAGGAAAAAGGGCAAAATGTCTTACTGCAAATAGTGCAAAGTGCCCTATAGATTAAGCAAATCGAACAAACTTATCCCTCAAAAAGAGCACCCTTATATTTACATAGCATCGAATATTATAGTAAGTATGTATATTAAACTGGTAAGAAAGTATCAGAACCTATTAAAAAAGTGAAGGTCAGAGGAAGAAAAATATTAAGTTGTCGTGCGATGAGAAGCACCAACACTACCGCAACCATGGCTGTTAAAGGACCGTGTCCAGCTTACTAGCTTATTGCTATACCTTGAAAGTTTTATTATAGCTATACTACTAATTGAAATTAAATTATAGCAAATTGTACCAAGAACAATGCATTTTTAATGGATCCCCAACATGCTGTTGATTTCAAATGGCCTACTCTCAAAATACACTAGTTACAGTAATACTTTTCCCACGAATATGATGTTTCTTGTCATTTTATTACATTGAATCATACAATTAAAGGAGTGTGTTTCAGAGCTACCCAGTTGCTGGTGCTCAGAAATGGCATATATACACATGGGCCTCAACTGCAAGCCAATATGGTGCCTCAGAACTCTGCACTGAAAGGAGATGGCATGCATATGACGTTTTGCCATCTCATTGGTCAACGTTCAATCGCACATTCAATATCGTACATGCTAGATATTGCTCTGCATGTTCAGAAGGACTTCCCATCACGCTATTCTACACTATGATGTCAGAAACTTGGCACGCTCAATGCTCAATATTTGGATGCAGAGTCTGTGTGACAACGGCATAAGGCTGTGTTCACTGTGGCACTGACAAGAGCCGTCAGGCACTATTGCCAGAGGTCAACTGATAACATCAGCTGACAGTGTGGTCATGGTGTGTCCGATCTCCTTCATCAGTTTTTGGCAGGTTCACGGAGGTTAGGTTAGAATCTATTCGATGTATGAAGCACTTTAGGTTTTAACGTCTTAGGGTGGGGTGGATACCAAAATGCTTCTGTGCCTGCATACGAGTGTTGCATAGCAGCTTCTGCTATTAGAGAGACACCGAACGCATGTGATTGAGCTTTTCTGCCTCGTAAAGAACCTGGCAAGTACTATACATTCTCTCCTCATTTATCGGAATAACCAAAGAAGTTTTATGAATATATGAGACGATAGAATCGTTCTGTTACATAAATTGAGATAATTCGTGGTGGCCATGAGAAACAAATTATAAACACTCTGTTTCATTGAAGTTGTGCAGACATACGTCAGGTAATCTGCAGTGACTGTCGTTTAGCATGCAAGTGGACGACGAGCATGAAGTGTAGCACAGAAAAGTGGAAATACGTACTGTACTCCACATTTGCAACTATTTCATATTAACAGAATTACTACCCTACTGGCATAAAATGTCGGTAAGCAGTAATAATAATTTGTAGACAACTAATGACAACCTACCACAAAAAAGATTCAGTACAGTAGCTATATGCGTATAAGATATGCCCTCGTCTTCACTTGAGCAAATTATTTTTTGAAGTTATAATTGATGCCTAAAATTTCCAATAAAGATTCTGCCTATTTGAAGTTTTGAATAAACCTACGATTTCAGTTCATAGATTCTGAACTATATCCTGACTATGATATTTTCATCCTCAGGATGCCACAAACTCACTCTTTCTTGGACTTAACTTATCAGTTTCTCAAGCTCCATATTTCGTTTGCGAGAACATTGGTTGGTTTGACGAAAGAAAACAAACTGATTTGAATTTCACCTATTATTGTCTGAAGTCTGTAAGATAAAGTCAGCTGTTGTGTGGCTGCGCACATGATGTTGTACTGATTTGGAAAGATTGGCCTTTTCTGGCTGATGTCTGTCGTCCATGAAATCCACTGATATCGGAACCACTGTGACTGAACATAAGTGGTAGACCGTCGAATAATTGAAGACAATGTCCATAGAACACTGGTTCGAATCCAACACAAAAGAATATTTTAATTTATTTATAAAAGGACTCGACAGTCCTCTCATATGAAAAACAAATCACAATTACAAAACTTCACCACACTGATCAGAAACAGAACATTATTGTTTTCCTTGCTGTTTACATGTGCTTACATTTGCAATCGCCATTTGCACACCTCATGTTCAGAAAAATATTTTCTAGTTAATGTGACCACAAACTTTTTACTTTATTAGAAACAATGTTTTTCTTAATTATTATTATTATTCCTGCTCTCCAGCTATAATCTTTAGTGTTTAAACTTTTGAAGTTTCATTATCTTACATAAATAGGAAGTAAGTCTGCTTCTGACACTGATTTTAGTTTACACTTACAGACATCATAGCCCTTACACTTGTGTTACGTGCATGCTGTACATGCTTTATATCTCATCATCCTACATCCTGTTGTGTTGTGGGCATATGATGATATCTTCAGTACTAGCAATTCCTTCCAAAAAACTGAATTGTTTGTTCAAAAAGTAAATGCATTTGTCCTCAGTTGTCCATTTCTCAGACAAGCTTAATGTGAAGCTATTCATCCCACCATCAAAACAACTGCTACTATCAATTCTTGCTAAAGCTATTTTTGTATTTTGTGTAAAACTTTTGAAAATATATGAACTTCCTAGGAATCTAACATGTGACCTCTTTGTCCACTGTCAGATATGCTATCCATTGTGCCATCGAGTGCTTGCTTGGTACAAGATCTCTGCTGAGTACCTTCTATAGCAGAAATCAGCACAAAAATTTGCCAAGAATAATTTTATAGTGTTTTGAGTCATAGCTAATGACTGATAGTCGACAATCTAGTTATAATATACAGACCCATTTGCAAAAGTTCTGAATTTCCTTAGTTTTGAATAAGTTTAATGATGCTGCAAGGAGCAGGGACAAGAATGTTCATTGTGGCACATAATCACCGCTCAAAATGGATGGAGCATAAACGTTTCACCTTTTGCAAGGTTTCCACTATCAGCGTTCACAAAGTTCCTTTCTATTGTTACTTAAGTCATAACAGTGTTTTTTGCCACTGAATAGGTAAAGTGTTTGCAGAAAAAGTACATAAAAACATTGTAACTTCAGCTGACACATCCTATAACACACGTATAGCTTTGTGTTACTCTTAGTCTGTGACATCACCAGAATGTCAGCCAATAACACAGCATTTTCAGTCTCGTGGCCAAATCATGATATTTAATAATTTATGAGCTTTAATTACATAAAAATAACAGGTCTTTAGCTAGAATAGTCTACGTAAATGCTATTTGAATGTTATAATCAATCAGAATAACAACAATCCAAACCATATTTTTAATGTAGGAAAATTGCCTATTCCCAAACAGGATTGATGCTGTAGTTGTACTTCACTCAAAATGAGGCAGACAAGTTATAATTATCCATAGACCTATCAGCCTCCTCTCTGTTGATAAATTTACAAAAAGTTACATAGATAAAAAATTTAATTAAAGAAACAAGGTAGCCTTGAAGCTGATATAACATAATACAGCACAAACAAATGTTTAATGAAAAGAGTGTGAATGTACCATTTTGACTGTGATGTACACTTGAAGCGGCGGAGAGTTTTTTTGTAAGCACATTTTGGCTAACACAGGACCCCAAGCCCTTGCAATACTACTTTGTCTGTGTCATAAATCTAACTCTCTGACACTCCACTCCCCAGGAGCTCACAATTCTTTTGTGCTTATGTGCATGATAAGCATGAAGCCCTGAACAGTTGCAATACTTCTCTTCCAATGTTTACTCTCTGACTGTACCTTCTCTCTGATTTTGTCCATTGGGTGGCTTCCCTGTTGACAGTCTACCTTTTTTCATTGATTATATTAAATTTCAGCCTCCAGTTGCATAAGCAAAGAAACTTTACCTAGGTTTCGGCTATAATAATGTAGCCTTCTCCAGAAATGTCACAATATAAAATTAAATTAAAACATGCCAGATATTGGCCTTGTCAAACTGGCATGTTTTAATTTAATTTTATATTGTGACATTTCTGGAGAAGGCTACATTATTATAGCCGAAACCTAGGTAAAGTTTCTTTGCTTATGCAACTGGAGGCTGAAATTTAATATAATTACATTTTAAAGCTGCTGACTCTGCTGCACCATGCTAAAAATATTCAAATTTTTCTCTGATGCTGACTAAGGTTACTTATTGAAACTTCATTTTTTACCCCATTGCCACACATTTGGCTAAACTATGTTCTGACCCCAGAACCAGATTTTACCTCCATTTTTGCTCCTTCAAAATTGTTGTGCTATGTAGATCATCCACCATCCCAGATGCCATCCATTGTGCAATACTGTCTTAAGCACCTCTTGTGCGAGAGATTAAATTTGGTGCCCAAAACTGCATTAGGCAGTCTGTTGTGTGTGTGTGTGGGGGGGGGGGGGGCAGATAGAACAGATCAATTAAATGTGGAAAGGTACGGCCCAAAGGCTCTCCCATCTCTGGCCGTGGCAAGGGAAGAAGTAACTTCAGTAGAAATGGTGAAAAATAATCTCCACAGTACCTAGTTTGTACCTTTTTGGATGCAAACCATTGTTCTTCATTGAAAACATTGAAGAAACATATGGAGAAGTAGTGTCCATTAACAAAACATGAAGTGGGTACATCCTCACTAAAACAGTGGTACTTAAACATTCACAGGCAGTGCTCTCTTGTGAAACTTTCAGTGACATCCCACTCCCCACCACCACCATCACCACCACCACCATCACCACCACCACTCATGCCTCAACAAGATTCAGGTTGTTAATTTCATCAAGGTCTAACGTTACAGACAACCACGTTCAAATTTGGAAAAACAGGTTATCCATTTTTTCCCATATCCAGTGCCAGCGCCAAAGGATAAGTGAGTGGATGCTGGAGCTTTCTTTGGCTTTTTAAAGGGGTGGATTACCCGAAAAGATCAAAGCAGTCACTTAAAAGATACAATATCCTTGATAACTTTTCATGTTCTGGGCCAGAGAAAAATATGAACACTTACATCCAATTCAAATGACCATTAACTTTGTAAACAAAGTAACGAAGGGTCCATCTATAAAAAGGTGGTCATCTGCTTTCCCTTCAGTATCAGACCCTGTTGGCCACCTAAATGCATGTGTATGTGACGGGTACAGGACCCTCCTTTCCCCATGCCCTTCCCCCCCCCCCCCCACTTCGACAGAGGGGACCTCTTCGTTCCCACATCCCTGCCTGAAAAGAGTCATTCTCATACGACTTTCCACAGCAGAGGGCCACATTCCTTTGAAACTTCTTGGCAGACTAACACTACCTTGTAGCCAGACATCAGCCAGTGCACTATGAAGACACAGGCTATGGATAGCAAGACAGCTTATTCATCTTCCCTTCCTTGTATACAACAAAGGAACCCCCATCCACAGTTAAAACTTCACACGAAAAACAAAGAGAATGAGAAGAAAGGAAATAAGAAAAGAGAACAATGGCAAAGGTGGACTGGTGGCCCCAGCTGCATCTGACTCCAACATCACTAATGCTGAATGTCACTTGCAGACATTTTAAGTGATAAAGTTGTACTTGATAAGCATTAGTGGCTGTGCCTTTTCTCATGCAGACAGTTATGGGTATTACTGTCTGTAATGCTTATCTCCCTCCAAACAGGGATCTTACATACTATGGGGTCGGATACCTGACCTGTCAGCTCCACCTTTTCTCTTCGTGGGCAATTTCAATTCCCACAACCCATTGTGGGGTGGTGTTAGAACATCTCATTTATATGCTCTAATAGAACAAGTTGACTTTTACTAAACAGTGAAACACCGATTCATTTTATTGGGTCACACAGAATACATACAGCTGTTGTCTCTTGATCTGTCTCATCAGCCTATGTTCCTCAATCCAACTGACAAAATTTTTGAGAATGATAGTTTCTTGAAAGTCATGACCCTCACACACAGCAACTCAACTGAGGGCCCTCGATAGTGGACCCTCAAGAAAGCTGATTGTTATGCTGTAAATGTTGTTCTACCATCCAAAGCTACTCTACTAGGGAATATGGATGACTTAATACATGACACAACCACTTCAATACTAAAAGCAGCAAAAATTCCCCTTTTTTTGGGAACATCTTGTGTGACACCAGTCCTACAGTAGACAAATGGAATATCTAAGGCATTCATAGATTGTAGGTGGGTGCTCTACTGACATAGGGATCACCCATCATTGGAAAATCTTTTTGGCCTTCAAAAGGCTTTGTACCCAATTATGATACCTTACAAAGCACCAGAAGAAAGAATGTTGAGAAAGGTGTGGTGCTAAAGTAGAGACCCATAAATCTCTTTCACAAGTGTGGGCTGAGTTGCAGTGTATGTATGATCAACAGCTAGTAACCACTATTTTCACTATCCTTTTTGACAGTAATATTCATTCTGACCTTACTGTTATCACAAAACACTTTGTGGTATACTTCACTCGAGCATCTGCTTGTAACAATCATCTCAGTCTCCTATCCACACAAGACAGGTAGAGGATAAGAAACTGTCCTTTGCTAACCAATGTCTGGAACCTTATAACAAACCTGTTGGAACCTATAGGAACTCCTCAGCACTCTGTCCCTTGATCATGGCATGGCCCCAGATCTGATGGCTCCACAGTTAAATGCTCCAATGTCTAACTGTGGATTACTGATACCACGTACATTTGATCTTCAATCATGTTTGGTGTGAGAACGTGTTTTCAACCAAGTGGTGGGAAAGCACGGTTGTCTTAGTTTTAAAACTGGTTATAACCTTGCTTGGAGTAGACAGCCATAGACCCATCAATCTCACAAATGTTCTGTGTAAGCTGCTTGAACAATTGTTGGACCAATGGTTGTGTTGTGAATCTCTTTGAGACAGGGTGCATTTTGACTAACAGCCATTGTGGATTTAGGTAGAGCCAACCCACAATTTACCAGTTAATTCAGCTAGCCTACTATAAAGACAGCTTTTAGCCATCTCCAAATGTCCCAGCACTATCTTCTTTTATTTAATTTAGGCCTAGTAGACTTCAAGGCATTGCCACAGCTTTACCACACTGTAGAAGTGGTGTTTTAGTGACCCTCTCCCAGTTTTTGTTAATACATTTTTGTCTGGTTGTTTTGTATCAGAGTTGAGACTATAGTACCCTCCATATACAATCTCACAGGATCTCTGCAGAACATGGCCTTTTACTGATGGCAAATATTTGGCTTGGAGAGGCTATGACTGACGACTGTCAGTTGCAACATGCCATCGGGAAGCACAGTCCTGCACTCACTAACCTCTTCCAGTTTTCCACTGCAGAAATATGTATTATGCACTTCTGCTAACACAGAACTGTTCGTCCACTTCCAGAACTTTACCTTTGTAATGAATTGTACAGTGAGTAAGACAGAATATTTTTGGGACTTATGCATCTGTGCAAAGCATTAGTCCTGCCCCAACTGGATTATGAATGTCTGGCTTTTAGAAATGTGGCACCTTTGACATTACAGCTACTGTATCTGGTTCACCACTGCACCTTTTGGATGAGCCCTGCGGACAGTCACCTCTTCTACAGACCAGACACCACCAATTACTTCCTCAGTGATGCAATAGGTGTCTGCAACTAACCTGAATACCCAATACCAAACCACTGAATCCTCTATCCCTAATAGAGGAATTTTCCTCTCACAAGGGTGACAGAGGTCTGGTGTTCCAGTAGCACTTTGTTGGGAGTTTCCTCTCTGACCTCTGTCTTCCTTCATTGAACCCTCTTGTCGTAAAGTTCCCTTGATGAACCCCCCCCCCCCCCCCCCTATCCCAATGGATTTTGAAAAACCTTGTGACACTATTTGGCAATATTTGTGCTAACACTTAATAAGAAATATGGTGTTAGTTCAAACTAAGTATATCCAGGAATGTGCACATAACACTCATCAGGATTCAAAATTGATGAGTCTGGCAAGGTTCTATCTCTCATTAGAACTATCCTCCTAAGGCCTAGAGAAAATTTTGGGATCATTAAACTAGGAAACTCAATGAGTATGTGTTAATGGAATATTCCTGAACCAACTTGCTAATGACATTGCACAAAAGAAATTTACATGAAAATGATCTGAAGTTTTCAAAATGATGTTTCTTAATGTAGTTCGAAGACTGGTTTGATGCAGCTCTGTATGCTAGTCTATCCCATGCAAGCACCTTCATTTTGCTGTAACTAGTGCAGCCTACATCCATGTGAACTCTCTTAACTGTAGTCAGATCTTGGTCTCTGTCTGCAATGTTTACCTCCCACAATTCCCTCTATTGCAAAATTGATTATTTCTTGGTGCCTCAGAATGTGACCTGTTGACTAATCCCTTCTTTCGGTCAAGTTATGCCATAAATTTCTTTTCTCATCAGTTTGATACAGTACTGCTTCATTAGTTATCCACTCTACCAATCCAGTATTCAACATTCTTCTTGTCTGAACTGTTTGTTTTCCACATTTCCCTTCTGCCCAAGACTACATTCTAGACAGAAAAAGACTCCCAGAAATTCAAAATTTATATTCATTGTTAAAAAGTTTCTCTTTTTCAGAAAGTATTTTCATGTTATTGCCAGTCTGTATTTATATCCTCTCCAGTTTGGCCTTTGTCAGTTATTTTGCTGTCCAGATAACAAAACTGATCAACTACTTTTTGCGTCGCTTTTGCCGATCTAATTCCCTGAACGTCACCAATTATGTTACATTCCATTACTGTTTATGAGATGAGAAATTTAAATCAGTGTGTATATTAGTTTTATTTTGTGACAGTGAGACACGAAGCTGTAATCGAAAAAAATTAAAGGACAGGTTATTGTGAATTATCAGGGAGACAGGAATACACCTAAAGGGATCAGCTGAGAAAGATGCAATAGTTAATAGAATAAATGTAATTGTTCATAGAATTTTTTTAAAAAATTCCTCAGTTGCCTGTAATGTCTATTTATTGCATGTCCAATTTTTAAGCCTAAAGCTTTATTTTCAGGTGCCACCAAATTATTATGGGACCACTACATTCTTTAAACCAAGAAGCTTATGTTCATGAATCAGTATGGTTTTAGAAAGCATTGCTTGTGCAAAACTCAACTTGCTCTTTACTCACATGATGTACTGCCAACTATGGATGAAGGACAATAGGCAGAGACCATATTTCTAGCTTTCCAGAAAGCATTTGACACGGTGCCCCATTGCAGGCTGTTAAAGAAGGTGTGAGCATATGGAATAGCTTCACAGATAAGTGACTGGCTCAAAGACATCTTACGCCATAGAAACCAGTATGTTGTCCTCAACAGTGAGTGTTCATCGGAGACAAGTGAATTGTCTGGAGTGCCTCAGCGAAGTGTTATAGGACATAAATGATTTGGTGAACTCGGTGGCAGTAATCTGTTGTTGTTTACTGATGATGCTGTGGTGTATTGTAAAGTGTTTAAGTTGAGGGACTGTAGCAGGATACAAGATGATTTTGAGAAAATTTCTAGTTGGTATGATGAATGGCAGCTACCCTAACTGTAGAAAAATGTAAATTAATCCGGATGGGTAAGAAAAACAAACCCGTAATTTTTAGATCCAATAGTGACCTGCTTGACACAATCACGTCATTTAAATATTGGAGTATAATGCTGCAAAGTGATACGAAATGCAACAGTGTGTGAGGATAGGCAAAAGATTGACTTCAGTTTATTGGGAGAATTCTAGGAAGGTGTGGTTCATCTGTAAAGGAGACCGTATACAGGATGCAAGTGTGACCTATTCTTGAGTACTGCTTGAATATTTCGGATCCATCCAAGGCTGAATTTGAGGAAGACATCGAAGCAATTCAGAGACAGACTGCTGGATTTGTTACTGGTAAGTCCAAACAAAAAGCAAATGTTACACAGATGCTTTGGGAACTCAAATGGGAATCCCTGGAGGGTAGAGAACATTCTTTTCAAGCAATGCTGTTGACAAAATTTAGAGAACCGGCATCTGAAGCTGACTGCAGAACGATTCAGTTGCCTCCAACATACATTACACATAAGGTCCATGAAGATAAGTTATAAGAAATTAGGTCTCAAATGGAGGCATGTTGTTATTGTTGTTGTTGTCTTCAATCCTGAGACTGGTTTGATGCAGCTCTCCATGCTACTCTGTGCAAGCTTTTTCATCTCCCAGTACTTACTGCAGCCTACATCCTTCTGAATCTGCTTAGTGTATTCATCTCTTGGTCTCCCTCTACGATTTTTACCCTCCACTTTGCCCTCCAATGCTAAATTTGTGATCCCTTGATGCCTCAGAACATGTCCTACCAACCGGTCCCTTCTTCTTGTCAAGTTGTGCCACAAACTCCTCTTCTCCCCAATTCTATTCAATACCTCCTCATTAGTTATGTGATCTACCCATCTAATCTTCAGCATTCTTCTGTAGCACCACATTTCGAAAGCTTCTATTCTCTTCTTGTCCAAACTATTTATCATTCATGCTTCACTTCCATACATGGCTACACTCTATACAAATACTTTCAGAAACGACTTCCTGACACTTAAATCTACACTCGATGTTAACAAATTTCCCTTCTTCAGAGACGATTTTCCTTGCCATTGCCAGTCTACATTTTATATCCTCTCTACTTCGACCATCATCAGTTATTTTGCTCCCCAAATAGCAAAACTCCTTTACTACTTCAAGTGTCTCATTTCCTAATCTAATTCCCTCAGCTTCACCCGTCTTAATTCGACTACATTCCATTATCCTCGTTTTGCTTTTGTTGATGTTCATCTTATATTCTCCTTTCAAGAAACTGTCCATTCCGTTCAACTGCTCTTCCAAGTCCTTTGCTGTCTCTGACAGAATTACAATGTCATCGGCGAACCTCAATGTTTTTATTTCTTCTCCATGGATTTTAATACCTACTCCAAATTTTTCTTTTGTTTCCTTTACTGCTTGGTCAATATACAGATTGAATAACATCGGGGACAGGCTACAACCCTGTCTCACTCCCTTCTTAACAGCTGCTTCCCTTTCATGCCCCTCGACTCTTATAACTGCCATCTGGTTTCTGTACAAATTGTAAATAGCCTTTCGCTCCCTGTATTTTACCCCTGCCACCTTTAGAATTTGAAAGAGGATATTCCAGTCAACATTGTCAAAAGCTTTCTCTAAGTCTACAAATGCTAGAAATGTAGGTTTGCCTTTTCTTAATCTATTTTCTAAGATAAGTCATAGGGTCAGTATTGCCTCACGTGTTCCAACATTTCTGCAGAATCCAAACTGATATTCGCCGAGGTCGGCTTCTACCGGTTTTTCCATTCGTCTGTAAACAATTCCCGTTAGTATTTTGCAGTTGTGACTCATTAAACTGATAGTCCGGTAATTTTCACATCTGTCAACACCTGCTTTCTTTGGGGTTGGAATTATTATATTCTTCTTGAAGTCTGACGTGCTTGGCCACACTCACATTTCCCCATCTTGCCAATTTTTTCTGCCTTTGTAAAATTCTTGGCGCTGAAACCACATGTGTTTCCTTGACGTTACACTCATTCTGTTAACTTCCACTAGTTGGTGATTAATTCCAGATGGAGACATTTTCTTTAAACACAAAAACTTTATTACACTTTGCCCTGCAGTCATTGACTATGTATCCATCAACACTTCCACCTTGAAAATGTCTTGGTATATTAACTGCTGAACCATCCACACATAATATAAAATCAGGAACACTGACTTAGTAACTACTTGGTGTAGGTAATAATCCATTATTAGGCACTACTTTAAAATTTTGAGTAAAAAGTTTTTTGTGTTTCTTGTAGTAAATCTGAGGCTTCCGAAATGTAATGCAGAACTTACAGGCTTTTTGCTAGTCACTGTCCTCTGCCACCTGTCCCCTTTCCCCATCCCTGCTCTTACTCCAGCACTAGACAGCCTTCTATTTCACCTTTCCAATCTCCTTACTGCATCTAGTAGCCCTCCCCCCCTCCCCCCCATGCCCCCCATGCTCCCACAAGCAGCACTACTCCCTCTCCCACTTCCATGCTGGTATCTCTCATTCTCTCCACCCCATGCCAACCTCCTCCTTACCCCCACCACTCAGATTGCTTCTCCCATCAGGTGTAGTTGCTTGCAGTCCAGCTTCAGTGGCCAGAAACATTGCTCATGTGTGTGTGAGCTGTGCTTGCATGAATGTGCATGTGTTTTCTGTTAGAAGAAGGCCTTCTTGCCAAAAGCTCACATTTATTGCAGTCTTTTTGCTGTGTTTGTCTGTGACTCAACATCTCTTCTACATGGCAAGCAGTAATCTATCTTTCTCATAATACTGTAGTATTTACATTAGTTTATTTTAAAGAATATAAGATGTTGCCCATAAGCAATTAAGACCTTCTAACACTTAAACTATTACTTCAGTTCTATATAGATCAATGTAAATGTACTTGTGTCACCACAAGCATAGTGGGGATCAAACACAACCACCATAGCAGGGACTGGCTGCGAATAGGTACCTCCACAGCCACTGTGACTCCAGTGCTGTTTTCCACCACTCCTGGCCATCTTATGTCAGCAAGCATGTGACCAAGGGAAGTTTCCATAAGAACACTGTGATATTTCAGAGTATATTGTGATACTGGGTGGTGAAGTAAAGTCTAATCGGGGGCTAGGACTTCCTGTTATTTAATCTTGCTCACCTTATTATTTCAGCAGCTTGCCAACCTTTTCTGATTGAGCTAGTTTTTTCGAAATGCTGCAGTTACTGCTGGAAGTCAAGAGTACACATGCAGCATTCACCTTATTGGTGACACCATTTGGAGAGGGTAATCAACATTAAAAATAATCACATTTGCTGGAGTAAATTCCACATTCAAATTAAACCAGTTCCATGGATAAATTACCCAAAACCTCCAATAAAAATTTCTTATAAACCCAACCAAATTACTGTTCTCCAATAAAATTTTAAAAGAATATTTTATGTGTTTCTAAAACAATTACTTGGGACTCTATAAAAATCACAGACCTATATTGGTATATGGCCCTATATAGTTACTATGGGGAACACCATTTTCATTGTTATGAGGCCAGTTCTCTAAGCAGACACCTTCAGCCTTCATAAACTGCCACTGAACCAGAAGAGTTAAATGTTTTCAACAATTAACAAGTATTGGTTGTTGGATGTTTGGTAATCAGTTACCTACTTTCCAGACCTGATGATGCTGGTGATGACGGTGATGATGATTTGATGATGCTGATGATGACGATAAGGTTTTGTGGGTGCACAACAGCAAGGTCTTCAGTGCCCGTAATACAAACCTGGAGAATAGAGCACAAAACACAGACACTTGTCTTCCTATTATGTAATCTTTATATTAGCATTGGAACAGATTAACCAACCCAAGTAAATTATTCTACATTGCCGCTTTGGAGAAACCTAAAAACTAACAATACTAAGTTATGTTGTAACCATCAAGATACACCTCTTTCCATAGAAAGATTATCTCTACACTCATTTAATTATCCACAGCAATATTGTCCCTATTTATGTATTCTCCTTTTTATCTCAAGTAGAGGTAAACCTTTGCCTCTAGATCCACCTATCCTTTCCATCACACCATACATACATATGAATAATGGAACCATAGCCCATTAATAGCACTTAAAACTACCTCCTCATTTTATACATATGTGTCGAGGTAACCTAATCCTACAGCAGTTGGTACTCATAACTGGTTTCCTTGTTTACTGTATTTATTTTACACTTTGGTACATACACTCACTACTGTGACTCTGAATGTTCTACTGTATGTTTCAGCGAATGCTCTCTCCTCTTACATGTTGCAACAATCAAACCTAGACATTAGCCCTTCATGCTTACACTTCATAGCTAAGGGTACATTCTCCTTGATTCCCCACCTCCCAGCAAAAAGTGACAGAGCTAACAGCCAGCTACACTTAGAAAAAGGAAAAACTCCTCTAGGTCCTGTGGTCTATTTGCTGTATAAATTGTGTTACTTTCTGTTGTTTGCCACATGCCAATTTAAAACTATGTTGTAAAGGAATTTCTCTTATGACACATGTGTTTTCATTGTATCTATATTATAGAGCCCTTTTTCTCTTCAGCTCAATGGGTCTACTAAAAAAACGGCCTTCAAGAGAGGAATCCCTATAATTTTGTATGGACCTTCATAATGATGGGAAAAATTACACATATCTTTCTTTAATTGTGAACTGTGATGAAAGACTTTCACTAACATCATGTCAATGACTTTAAAATTAGGGATGCTTGCTTTTAAATTTCTCCAACAATAAACAAATAGCTTTATAGGTAGCATTATTGCCTCAGGTAAACAAAAAAAAATTAAAAATCTTAACCATCATTGTAAACTAAATAAAAATGCTTCCAGTTCATATACTGGTTTTTGAGAGGCACACTGCAGCAGACACGCACTGTGTTGTCCTATGCATTAAATAACCAGACACCTCCGAGGTTTGGGTTGTAGACACATTTTAAATCTAGGCTTCTCTTTCACTGAACAGTATGCTTCTTGCTGTCTGGCACCAAGCATCTAGTAGCATGCCTAAATTTATTCAGAATGCATTACTAATAAACCTTACTGCTTCTACAGATAATTGCATAATAGTTTATGTTGAACATCTTCATAAAATAATGCTCCATTCAAATACATATTCTCATTCCAATACTTCTCACAATTTCAATAAAAACCACACTACGCTTTGTTACTTTCACTCATATGCAACCTCCCATGACAGACATTGCTCAAGTCTTAAATCTTCATCAGCATTGTCACAGTTTTAAAAACATTTCAAGGCCAGATTGCTGAGCATGGTATACCAGTACTTTAGTACATTCTCATGGACATACAAATGTTTGCTTAAAATCTACTTCCTTAGTTTTAATTAATTCATCCCAAATTTTCTGTAGCCTAGTTCACTCACTGTCCTCTCTTTTTGCCTTAGAATGAGGTGTTTCTATAGATGATTCAATCCTTTCTCATACTTTATTATTGACTAGGTCAACTACATGCTCCTCCAAAGTAGCAAGAGTAGAGCCAGAAATAGCAGCTACATCCGAATCAGCTTTGTTCCATCACTCCTAATCTTTCTTGAGTGCCTTAGATTTGATCATGTATTGTTTTAAATTCCAGCTCATTTAATTCTTTTAACTGATTCAAGTCCTTGTTTACATTTCTAAATTGCTCACTCACTTCATTTCAAACTAAGCTGCACTGTTTGAACATTTCTGAATTTATTTCACCTGGGAAGTCTTGTCTTTAACTGTGAGATGCTACTCTTTAAGTCCTGCTTTACATGACCCATTGATAAGCTATTCTAATGCAGTATTTGTGCAAGTGTTGTATTTATTAATTTATTTCATTTTTTTGTATCATTAACCAACTTCCCACTAAATACTTTGAACCAAGCCAGGACAGCTGCATCAGTTTTTCTTGTCACATTGGCATGCAGTGTTTACAGCAACATGTCTAATTGGCCTCAGCTTAATGCTCTAACATGGCCAGGTATGCTATTGTAAACTTACATTTTTTGTGAAAAGACATGGGTTATCATCCATGTACATTAAGATCAGCTGTCATGGGTATCAAATTGCATTAACATTAAACACAAGAGAATGTACATTACTGATGTGAGGAAGATCTCCCATTGATGTACATTACACAGGATTGGCAGTAAGTTTTTGAGACTAGTAAACTTAGTGACGTCAGCTTGCAGGGCCAAGGCAAGTAGTTTGCTACACTGCAATAATATGTCTCTAGCTAACACCAGATGAGCTGTCAGGTTAAACATGGATATGCTAGCAAGCCCATACATATTTGAAAATCACTCTATCCAGGGTTGGAAGTTTTCAGAGATTAGGAAAGCAGAAAGGGAATGTAGAAGCTACGTGACAAGACACACTTAATAGCCATTGGTGTACTGTAAGTAAGAGTCCACCACAAATATGAGCAATAGTACAGTAGCCATTGTTGTATTGGTGCTGTTGGAGTTGGAAAGCATACCTAAACACATACAACAAAATCTTAATGTCACAGTACTGAGTGCCATGCAGCAGTACCAATGTGCGAGGAAAAGTGTATTCCATTTTGGAGAGCAACAGACTTAGTTAAGCACAGAGCACCAGAAATATTGGGTGCCTTTGTCTGTGTGTGAGATAACAGAAAACAAGAGCAGCCTGCTCTTGTCTGTACTAGTGAGCTGATATGTATATGTGTTTCATGATGTAGTACTTGAGTCTGACAAAGCTGAATAATAAGGGGACAGAGACATATATACTCCCTTCATCAGAAAAGTTCCAGGGCAGGTTTTTTTTAAAAACAGAAAAGTGCACTTACCAAGTAATAATCCTACTCCCCCTTGGCTATCTGCACACAGTTGCCAAGTTTCTGGAGGCCCTGGAAGCAAGCAGGGAAATTTTCAACTGTGATGCTTGTAAGCTCATTTGCCACATTCTGGTGGATGTCTGTGATATGTTGATGAAGCTTTCCTGGCAGTCACCTTTTCACTTGCAGAAACAAGAAAAAATTGCAAGACAAGAGGTCGGGCAAATATGGCAAATGTGGGATGGCAATAACAGATCTTCTGGCCAGATACTTGTTAACAGAAAAAGCAGTTCAGGGTCTTGCCTTGCCATGCAGTAAGGACTAGCCCTAGAATGTCACAAATCGAGGTGACAATATTGAATTGCTCATTGCAAACATTTCAAGACTTTGATGTGAAGAGTTTGGTTCACTGCTTGACCTGGAGGAACATATTCATGGTGAACTAATCCTTTACTGTCAAGGAATGTGGTCAACATTCTCTTTGTTCTTGAAGGTTGTCATTTGACTTTTTTCAAAGCTGGTGATCCAGAACTCTGACATTTGGACCTTCGACCCTTTGTGTGAGGGTCACACCGGTAGCAATAATCTTTGACAGAAATGTAGGACCGCACCTGGCTCTATCCAGCAGGTCAGCAGAAATTCTTCTTTTCCTCTTTCTGTTCATCTTTTAGTGTGTGAGAGATGAGTTTTGCATTAAGTTTCTGTTTCCCTAAATCTTCTTCTGATATTGCATGCACAGCTATATGACAGTCTTCTTGCAATAACTGCCTTTCACACTCCATATTTGCATCAATATGTGATGTAGATGGGTGACTAGATCTGAGATCATTCTTGTTGCACTTTAAAGTACGTGTTTGCAACATCAATTTGACCTCAGATGAAAATAAATAAAGTAGCCAAATGTGAAATGTTTTCACCAAGATTTATTGTTTGTATATTTATTATAGATTCATCCGATAACAGTGTTGTACACTAATGAACCAAACCAATATGATCACCTGCTTAATAGGTTGCTGGTCCACATTCGCAATGTAATACAGAAGCGATTATGTGTGGCATGGATTGACAAGTTCCTGGTAACTTTCCAGATCTATGTGGCTCCAGATGTCCATGCACAGGTGATTCAAATCCCATAAATGGCCAAGACATCAACCAGACATCAAGTTCCTCAGACTGCTGTTGCAAGATTCTGGCCTTGTGACTGAAAGACAGCATCGCCATTGAGGAAAACATCAAGTTTGAAGAGATGCAGCTGGTCTGCAATAACGTTCATGTTGTCCACAGCTGTTGTGGTGCCTTGAATTACTACCACAAGTACCATGGAAGCCAAGGTGATTGTCCTCCAAAGTATACAATGGTTCCCACCAGCCTGCATCCATGGCACTGTACAAGATTTGAACAGCCATCCGCTTGGATGATGATGTATCTGGACACGACTATCAATACGTTGTAACAATAAACGTGATTCACCCTACTAGATGACACGTTTCCACTGATATACAGACCAGTCTCAATGATCCCGTGCCCACTGCAGTATTAATTAGTGATGTCATTGGGTCAGCATGAGGGCTTGTAGGAGCATCTGCTGCAATGTGTTGCAGGGTATGCTCCAAAACGCTGGTGCCTGCACCAGCATTGTACCCTTTCTTCAGATCTGCCACATATCACCACCGATCCTACCTCACAGAGCGGGCAAGCCTATGACCTCCATGCTCTGAGATGAAACTTGGACGTCCAACAGCTTTTCACCAACTCCCTGCTCTGCAGCCACTTTCCATAGATTCTCACAACAGTAACATGCGAACAGTCAACCAGTTTCGCCGTTTCTGTGATGCTCTTCCCCAGGTGCCGGGCTGCAACAATCTTCTCGTCAATTAGAATTGCTTATGGCAGTGGACCACTGCATCTGCAGCCCTTACCGTCGTTAAAGTGATTCACTATTCGTCTCTGCTCTACATACCTATTCCCTTAGCTTGTCCAGTGCCAACAAGGCCACTGAGTGGCATTTAATTGATCGTGATACTTTGACACCTAAGTAACCTACATAAAGAATCAAACATTCCAGGAAAACATGTCTTCTTTCTTTAACATTTGAAGTTAGAGTAATTTATTCTACATTAGTTGCCTTTTGTGTTCTTGCTATGCTAATGACAGAAGAGGGGAGCCATTGTAAACAATGTCTCTGCCTTCTTACTCGCTACTAAAGCAAAAGTAATTACGTGGACCAAATTAGAAGTTTGTTGTTTTATTACTGCGGGAAAAAACTAGCGCTCCACACCTTGCTCAGGTTCTAATTTCCCCTGAAGGAAAACAGTGGGATACCGCTCCCTAATAAGCCGTCAACTTTGATGTGCACGCGGAAGCGACTCTGACCTCACGAGATTCAGCGCCGTCGGCACACGGGACGAGCTGATCAATGTGGTTCGCGCTCTCCAGCGGCCGTTGTCGGCTTTATTTGGACCGCATTTTACATACCTACGAAAATGGAAGCACGTAACAGCTGCAACGATTCTGTTAGCCACTGTCAAAAAAAAGGGAGAAAATCATGAAGAAGAGTCTGGACTCGTCGATGACTTGAACAGTGAATTGCTGGATAAAGGAACACTACTTAATACTGTACAACGATCTGAGATACATCCTACAAAAATACACTCCTGGAAATGAAAAAAAGAACACATTGACACCGGTGTGTCAGACCCACCATACTTGCTCCAGACACTGCGAGAGGGCTGTACAAGCAATGATCACACGCACGGCACAGCGGACACACCAGGAACCGCGGTGTTGGCCGTTGAATGGCGCTAGCTGCGCAGCATTTGTGCACCGCCGCCGTCAGTGTCAGCCAGTTTGCCGTGGCATACGGAGCTCCATCGCAGTCTTTAACACTGGTAGCATGCCGCGACAGCGTGGACGTGAACCGTATGTGCAGTTGACGGACTTTGAGCGAGGGCGTATAGTGGGCATGCGGGAGGCCGGGTGGACGTACCGCCGAATTGCTCAACATGTGGGGCGTGAGGTCTCCACAGTACATCGATGTTGTCGCCAGTGGTCGGCGGAAGGTGCACGTGCCCGTCGACCTGGGACCGGACCGCAGCGACGCACGGATGCACGCCAAGACCGTAGGATCCTACGCAGTGCCGTAGGGGACCGCACCGCCACTTCCCGGCAAATTAGGGACACTGTTGCTCCTGGGGTATCGGCGAGGACCATTCGCAACCGTCTCCATGAAGCTGGGCTACGGTCCCGCACACCGTTAGGCCGTTTTCCGCTCACGCCCCAACATCGTGCAGCCCGCCTCCAGTGGTGTCGCGACAGGCGTGAATGGAGGGACGAATGGAGACATGTCGTCTTCAGCGATGAGAGTCGCTTCTGCCTTGGTGCCAATGATGGTCGTATGCATGTTTGGCGCCGTGCAGGTGAGCGCCACAATCAGGACTGCATACGACCGAGGCACACAGGGCCAACACCCGGCATCATGGTGTGGGGAGCGATCTCCTACACTGGCCGTACACCACTGGTGATCGTCGAGGGGACACTGAATAGTGCACGGTACATCGAAACCGTCATCGAACCCATCGTTCTACCATTGCTAGACCGGCAAGGGAACTTGCTGTTCCAACAGGACAATGCACGTCCGCATGTATCCCGTGCCACCCAACGTGCTCTAGAAGGTGTAAGTCAACTACCCTGGCCAGCAAGATCTCCGGATCTGTCCCCCCATTGAGCATGTTTGGGACTGGATGAAGCGTCGTCTCACGCGGTCTGCACGTCCAGCACGAACGCTGGTCCAACTGAGGCGCCAGGTGGAAATGGCATGGCAAGCCGTTCCACAGGACTACATCCAGCATCTCTACGATCGTCTCCATGGGAGAATAGCAGCCTGCATTGCTGCGAAAGGTGGATATACACTGTACTAGTGCCGACATTGTGCATGCTCTGTTGCCTGTGTCTATATGCCTGTGGTTCTGTCAGTGTGATCATGTGATGTATCTGACCCCAGGAATGTGTCAATAAAGTTTCCCCTTCCTGGGACAATGAATTCACGGTGTTCTTATTTCAATTTCCAGGAGTGTAATAGAAGTTATTCGATAACTCGGTTGAATTTTCATCCATTTTGGCTTTAAATTAAGGTCTGTCAGTTTCCACAAGCATAATATCCTTATTCTCGATGTTGCATTGACTACCAAGACTCCGAATAACGTATTTCATTACAAATGTCCGCCTGCTTCGCTGAGTGGTTATGTGCTTGCCTCCCATGCAGCGGGCCCAGGTTCGGTTCCTGGCTGAGTTGGAGATTTCCTCCGCTCGTGGACTGGGTGTTGTGTTGACCTAATCTTCATTTCATCCTCACCACCGGCACGCAAGTCGCCCAATGTGTCATCGACTGACTTGCACTCGGCGGCCGAACTTCCCCGGATGGGGCCTCTCAACCGACAATGCCACACGCTAATCATCACATAAATTTGAAGATCGAGATTTGTTTCGTAACTTCTTCTGAATGGGAGAGGAGATTTTTTCGAGGCTGTTGATCCTCATTGACAAATATATTTACCGTCATTTCACAGTAGCAAAACATCCCAATGTTAACTTGTGGTTGCTTTCTGACACAGACTGATAGTCACGTTATGATTTCTGGCCATTAGGGAAACATTCCAATCCTTGACTTTTGCAACAAGAATCGCAGTGAATACATTATTTATAATACAAAAATTGACTCCTGACGTAACACTTCCGTTAAATAAGTAAGAAAGACACAGAATCTTTTAGAAAACGAAAGGTGAAAAAAAAAATTGGGGATGACGGTCAACGCGACCCTGTCCCCTGTCTCGTCACAGTTCACGACGCGTCAACTAACTGCGCTATGACTTTTTGCAAAGAGATCTCCGTATATGGCGAACTCTGTCTAAAGACTGTATCAACAGGGTGTTCATTTTAACTGAAGACACTGAAATATCCCGAGAACTACACACCGAATCATAAAAAGTTATAATTCCAATTTATTTGTCTGGGAGAGGGACATCCAATGACGCTACCCTCGACCCATCCACCCCACCCCAACCGTGGTTCAAATGGCTCTGAGCACTATGGGACTTAATATCTGAGGTCATCAGCCCCCTAGAACTTAGAACTACTTAAACCTAACTAACCCAAGGACATCCTGCCCGAGGCAGGATTCGAACCTGCGACCGTAGCGGTCGCGCGGTACCAGACTGAAGCGCCTAGAACCGCTCGGCCACCCCAAGCGTGGGTGGCACGGAGCAACTTTGAAATCTTCAATGGGAATCCTCGTTTTTTATTGCAGATCACGACTCTACGGCAAAAACTACATACATTGCGTCTGAAGCATTTTCTTCGTTTCGCCACAGATGGCGCTGTTATCGGTGGAATAAAAATGGGTACACAGTCCTCATCTACATATGCATAGATATTCCGCAAACCATTGTACGGTGCGTGGCGGAGGGTACCCTGTACCACTACTAGTCATTTCCTTTCCTGTTCCACTCGCAAATTGAGCGAGGGAAAAACGTCTATCTATATCCCTCCGTATGAGCCCTAATTTCTCGTATCTTATCTTCGTGGTCGTTACGCGCAATGTACGAGGGCCGTTCAGAAAGTAACCTCCGGTTGATTTAAAAAAATACACGAAGTTAAATAAAAATATTTTAATATATACATCTTACAACTACATCTTTGCACTATTTTTCTACATAGTCTCCATAGCGATTGAGGCACTTATCGTATCTCTTCACAAGCTTTGAAATTCCTTCTGCATAAAAATCACCCGCTTGTGCCTGGAGCCAGCCTGTGACCGTATCTTTGAGCTCTTCGTCGTCATCAAACCGCTGTGACCCGAGCCATTTCTTCAAATGCATGAAGAGGTGATAATCACTTGGCGCCAGGTCTGGGCTGTAAGGTGGATGGTTGATAACGTCCCACTTGAAGCACTCAAGAAGGGCCGTTGTTCTGCGAGCAGAGTGAGGACGGGCGTTATCGTGCAAAAAAACGACACCGGAAGTCAGCATACCACGGCGTTTGTTCTGTATAGCCCGTCGTAACTTTTTTATTGTTTCACAGTACACGTCTTGATTAATGGTCGTACCACGTTCCATGAATTCAACCAACAACACCCCTTTGGCATCCCAAAACACCGTTGCCATCAGTTTTCTGGCAGAAAAATCTTGCGAGGCTTTTCTTGGTTTGGTAGGCGAATTTGAATGTGCCCACATCTTTGATTGTTCTTTTGTCTCAGGGTTCACGTACTCGTACTTAATCCAGGTTTCGTCACCGGTCACGATTCTGTTTAACAATGGTTCTCCTTCGTCCTCATAACGTGACAGAAAGTCTAATGCAGAGGTCATTCTTTGAGTTTTGTGGTGGTCGGTAAGAATTTTGGGCACCCATCGTTCACAGAACTTACGGTAACCCAATCTTGCTGTCACTATCTCGTACAAGAGAGTCTTAGAAATCTGTGGAAAACCAGTAGACAACTCCGACATTGAGAAACGTCGATTTTCACGAACTTTTGCATCAACTGTCTGAACGAGTTCGTCAGTCACCAATGATGGTCTACCACTCCTCTCTTCATCATGAACGTTTTCTCGTCCACTTTTAAATAAACGTACCCATTCACGGACAACTCCTTCACTCATAACTCTTGGTCCGTACACGGCACAAAGCTCACGATGAATAGCTGCTGCAGAATATCCTTTGGCTGTAAAAAACCTTATGACAGCACGCACTTCACATTTGGCGGGGTTTTCTATTGCAGCACACATTTCAAACTGCCACAAAAACTAAACTAGCGCAGGTACGACGTTCACTCGACCACGGCTTGATGCCGACTGACCTGTTGAGTGCGTGAACGCACAGATGGCGTCGCTACTCCCCCAAAACCCGCACTGTGACCGATCGGAGGTTACTTTCTGAACCGCCCTCGTATGTTGGCGGCAGTGGAATCGTACAGCAGTCAGCTTCAGATGCCAGTTCTCTAAATTTTCTCAATAGTTTCTCGAAAAGAACGTCACTTACCCTCCAGGTATCCCCATGTGAGTCCCTGAAGCATCTCCGTAACACTTGTGTGTTGTTCGAACCTACCGGTAACAAATCTAGCAGCGCGCCTCTAAATTGCTTCCATTTTTTTCCTTCATTCCGGCGCGGTACGGATCCCAAACACTCGAGCAGTACTCAAGAACAGAACGCACTAGCGTCCTATGCGTGGTCTCCTTTATACGTGAACCACACTTTCGTCTGAACCTCGCAATAAACCGAAGTCGACCATTCGCCTTTCCTACCAGAGTTCTCACGTGCTCTTTCCATCTCATATTGCAACGTTATGCCCAGATATTTAAACAACTTGACTGTGTCAAGCAGGAC
This sequence comes from Schistocerca cancellata, assembly GCF_023864275.1. NCBI lineage: Eukaryota > Metazoa > Arthropoda > Insecta > Orthoptera > Acrididae > Schistocerca > Schistocerca cancellata. The sequence goes on from NC_064630.1 coordinate 620,822,871, forward strand.
ACTAGTAATACTGTATCCGAAAATTACAGGTTTGTTTTCCTACTCATCCATATTAACTTACATTTTTCCACATTTAGGGCTAGCTCCCGTTCATCACACCAACTGGAAATTTTGTCTAAGTCGCCTTGTATCTTCCTAAAGCCACACAACTTCGACACCTTACGGTACACCACGGCATCATCAGCAAACAACCGCAGATTGCTGCATCCCTGTCCGCCAAATCATTTATGTGTACAGAGAACAACAGCTGTCCTCTCACACTTCCCTGGGCCACTCCTGACGGTACTCTTGTCTCTGATGAACACTCGCCGTCGAGGACAACACACTGGGTTCTATTATTTAAGAAGTCTTCGAGCCACTCACATATCTGCAAACTTATTCCATATGCTCGTACCTTCATTAACAGCCTACAATGGGGCAGTGTGTCAAATGCTTTCCAGGAAATCTGGAAATATGGAATCTGCCTGTTGAACTTCATCCATAGTTTTCAGTACATCATGTGAGAAAAGGACAAGCTGAGTTTCACATGAGCGATGCTCTGTAAAACTATGATGATTCGTGGACATAAGCTTCTCAGTCTCAAGAAAATTTATTATATTCGAACTGAGAATATCTTCAAAGATTCTGCAGCAGGCAGAAGGTAGTGATATTGGTCTGTAATTTTTCGGGTCCGTTCTGTTATCCTTCTTATATACGGTACTGGAGTCACATGCGCCTTTTTCCAGTCGCTTGGGACTTTGTGCTGGGCGAGAGATTCACGATAAATGCATGCTAGGTAAGGGGCCAATTCCATATGTAAAATCGAAAAGGCATTCCATCGGGACCTGGTGATTTATTTACTTTCAAATCTTTCAGTTGTTTCTCTATGCCCGAGTTGCTTACATGCGGGAGTCTGTCTAATGGTCCAATGATGGTATGTTTGTACGATTCTCCTGTGTGAACTATTTCGTGAATGTGAAATTTAAAAAACGACGTGCTACACCATAGCCCTTGACTATCCAGTGGCATGTGGGACTCCACCCCCATGCTACGAGGGTAGGACAGGCCAGTATTTCATAACTTCTAATTTGAAGCCAATTCGCAATGTTGTATTCCACCGACATATCGAACAGGACACTACTCGTTGCGCCAGTACGGCCGTGGCTCGAGGCGAACACTGCTCTCCTTTTCTAATTAGAGTAAGTGTTCGAACGTAGTGCCGCCAGCTTCAATGCGCTTCTTGATTTGCTGTTCAGATAACCGTACACAGGACGGAAGAATGTCTGTGGGGATGTGTTGTGTACACAGTTCCGTGTAGTCAGCACGTACACAACTTTCTCACTAGAGCGCGCCCCGCTAAGCACTACAGTGCAGGCGCAGCGCTCATCCGCCTCCGCACTACGAGATGGCGCTGCCATAGAGACGGACCAAATTCTGCTTCTGCTGATCTGCGTGTTAATATGTAATGCAGCCAATGAGATTGCTGCTAATGTAGAACCTTTTTTCCTCAGGTATCACACTCGCGCAGTGATACATGAATGCGCGAGGTATTAAACGAGTGTACAGACCTCCGATTGGTCAGTCTGCATTTGTCTGCACCAGTATGCATTAGTCTGTACCAGTCTGTACGAGTTCTACATTTGTCTGTACCAGTCTATAGTCAAGTTTCAGTCTGCGCCTAATAAGATTACCATATTCCTGTTCATAGCCATTAAGATAAATGTATAGACACTTTCGTCAAGTATCAGAGATATATGTGAGAATAAGATTAACATACCAATACAAATGAACTTCAGATTGTCAATTGTAAATAGCATCCAGAACCAAGTTAAGTAATTTTTATGCTTGTTATTATTTTAATAAATGTGTGTGGAAATTAATCAAGTTCTGTTTAAAGTTGTCACCGTCAATCTGCTACTCTAAGCGTGCAAGTGGTATTTCTATCGTATAACCTAACAGCAGAAGATAAACACGCCACAATAAGACCATGAGACATATTGCTGACACTCGCCTACTTCGTTAGAGCGAGAAGTCAAATAATGATGGTGTGTGTACTGAAGGTCTTACAGTACGCACACCACAGGATGTCAGCACAGGCGTTTCTGATGCGGTCGACCCTATCTTCACGGCCTGTTGGCACTTGCTGGTACATCTTATCTTTTAAATATTCGTACGGAAAGAAATTCGGCGACCTACCAGGCTAATTAATAGGGCGACTTCTGCCGATCCACCGACCAGCGTACACACTTCCTAATGCCCTAATACCTCCCGCGCTTCAATTGCGTAATGCGCCGGGCAACAGTTACACTGAAACCACGTACATTGTCGAACGTCCAGGACAACATCCTGCAGTAGTACCGGTAGTTCCTGTTCCAGAGAGTTCTGTATTTGCGTCCATTCAACGTGCCGTCGATAAAATGCGGGCCAATGAGTTTATTCCTCATGATGTTAATTATGGTCAACTAGCCATAACCAGCGGGGGTTATCTACACTCCAGTAATGCTTGTAATACCGGTTAATGCTACCATGGTTTGTGAATGTAAACTCATTAGAAAACAGTATCTCAGCAAAAACCATGGGGATTGTTTGCATTTGTTAACGTGCCCATTCACAAAAACACTACCTGGTTAAGGAAACCGGCGTCTTGAAGTTCTTGATGCAGACACACGTGGTACGGATAATACAGGGCTATTACAAATGATTGAAGCGATTTCATAAATTCACTGTAGCTCCATTCATTGACATATGGTCACGACACACTACAGATACATAGAAAAACTCATAAAGTTTTGTTCGGCTGAAGCCGTACTTCAGGTTTCTGCCGTCAGAGCGCTCGAGAGCGCAGTGAGACAAAATGGCGACAGGAGCCGAGAAAGCGTATGTCGTGCTTGAAATGCACTCACATCAGTCAGTCATAACAGTGCAACGACACTTCAGGACGAAGTTCAACAAAGATCCACTAACTGCCAACTCCATTCGGCGATGGTATGCGCAGTTTAAAGCTTCTGGATGCCTTTGTAAGGGGAAATCAACGGGTCAGCCTGCAGTGAGCGAAGAAACGGTTGAACGCGTGCGGGCAAGTTTCGCGCGTAGCCCGCGGAAAATTGGCTCATGCCACAACTGGAGACCGACAACGCCGACTTCATCTTTCAACAGGATGGTGCTCCACCGCGCTTCCATCATGATGTTCGGCATTTCTTAAACAGGAGATTGGAAAACCGATGGATCGGTCGTGGTGGAGATCATGATCAGCAATTCATGTCATGGCCTCCACGCTCTCCCGACTTAACCCCATGCGATTTCTTTCTGTGGGATTATGTGGAAGATTCAGTGTTTAAACCTCCTCTACCAAGAAACGTGCCAGAACTGCGAGCTCGCATCAACGATGCTTTCGAACTCATTGACGGGGACATGCTGCGCCGAGTGTGGGAGGAACTCGATTATTGGCTTGATGTCTGCCGAATCACTAAAGGGGCACATATCGAACATTTGTGAATGCCTAAAAAAACTTTATGAGTTTTTGTATGTGTGTGCAATGCATTTTGAAAATATCTCAAATAATAAAGTTATTGTAGAGCTGTGAAATCGCTTCAATCATTTGTAATAACCCTGTACTTATGACTATGCAGTATTGTGACAATACTACAGACGGACATACAGGAATCGCGGTGTAATTGCCGGGCGCGTATCCGTGGATTGTGGTGCACTGCCACTAGTACAGCTATTTCATTAGCTTCTCCGTAACACGTCTGCTTCGTTTCCTGTTGCTGGTCTGTACGCTGCCATCATACAGGCGTTCACAACCTTGTAAAAAAACGGACATGAGCGAGTTTTCCCTGGAAAACCCTCGGTATACAAAGCAACAGCAAAATGGCTCTGAGCACTATGGGACAACTTCTGAGGTCATTAGTCCCCTAGAACTTAGAATTAGTTAAACCTAACTAACCTAAGGACATCACACACATCCATGCCCGAGGCAGGATTCGAACCTGCGACCGTAGCGGTCTCGCGGTTCCAGACTGCAGCGTCTAGAACCGCACGGCCACTTCGGCCGGCCAAAGCAACAGCAGCCTCAACATTTACCGAGCGGGGTGGCGCAGTGGTTAGACACTGGACTCGCATTCGGGAGGACGATGGTTCAATCCTGCGTCCGGCCATCCTGATTTAGGTTTTCCGTGATTTCCCTAAATCGCTCCAGGCAAATGCCGGGGTGGTTCCTTTGAAAGGGCGCGGCCGACTTCCTTCCCTGGTCCGATGAGACCGATGACCTCGCTGTCTGGTCTCCTTCCTCAAATAACCCCAACACAGCCTCAACATTTCTCTTACATTCTCCATAAATCAAGATCCTTTCATTTTTTTTCCTGTGATTGCAACATTCATCGTTCACTTACATGTCTGTTCTCCAGATGATATGTAGGTGTGCAGGCAATTAACACTGCACCAGCATTGTAATGTTTAGAGCCGCTATCTGTATGGTACGTGAGCCCCGGTCGCAGTGTACTGCTGTTATGATACGTCGTATGGCACACGGCCACAGTGGCGCGTAGGGTAGCGCCCTGCTCGATATGTAGGGGACATACAACTTTGCGAATGGTGTTTCCAATTAGAAATTATGAAATACTGGCCTATCCTACCCTCGCAGCATGGTGGTGGGGTCCCACGTACCATTGGATATTCAAGGGCCATGCGTAGCATGTCGTAAATTACGATTGTGTACCCATTTCTGTTCCTCCGATTACAGCGCCATCTGTGGCGAAACGAAGAAAATGCTTCAGACAAGAATGTAGATTTTACTGTAGAATCGTAATCTGCAATAAAAAACCGATATTCCCATTGAAGAGTTCAAGTTGCCCCCTCCGAGATAAACAAATTGAATTATAGCTTTTTTTTTTATTCGACGTGTAGTTTTCGAGAAGTACAATGTTTTCAGTTAAAATGAACATCCTATATAAATGTCATTTTTGATATTTGATATGCAAATTGTTCCAAAACACGCACTTTATATAGATCCTCATTGTGTCGTACCGCCAGCCGGGGTGGCCAAGCGGTTAAAGGCGCTACAGTCTGGAACCGCGTGACCGCTACGGTCGCAGGTTCGAATCCTGCCTCGGGCATGGATGTGTGTGATGTCCTTAGGTTAGTTAGGTTTAAGTAGTTCTAAGTTCTAGGGGACTGATGACCTTAGAAGTTAAGTCCCATAGTGCTCAGAGCCATTTGAACCATTTGTGTCGTACCACACACACACAAACACACACACACACACACACACACACACACACACACACACACACACATATGAACTACAGGAAGCCTTTACCCACCGATATGTAGTTTCTTCTTATTTCATTATAACAAACCGTAGCTAAATCGACGCTTTTTCGACAGATCCTCAATTTTCTGATACTTCGAAACAGTTTATATTAATACCATGCACGCTATGAGAAAGGAAACCCACCAATAAGAAGTTTAACGCCATAAAATATAGGGGCTCCGAAGTTCTGTTTGTGGCGTAAAATGATGTCGCATCTCATTACAGAGTTCCACTCCACTAGCAAAAAATCTTTCATGCCAGATTCTGCATTTCACGCTGCGTAATGTAGTGGGATTCCACGCTGCGAAGGCACCAGCTCCACGTCCACTTGCGTTTCCACGTCTCGTCAGAGCACGTCTTTAGTAACAAAGAAACCAGCGCGATTAGCGTGGCGACTGTGCCGACCAGTTGACTTACGAGTGAATGGGGCACGCGAACGACAGTCAGGGAAGGACAGGGTTCCGACGAACTGCCCTGCCGCCCGTGGGCGGTCAGCAGGCCTGGATCCCAGCCAGCGCACTAATAACCACGCAGTCACGCGCCCTACCGCATTCTATTTCAGCACCTCTATACCTACAAACTGTGATCTGCTGCGGCGCAGTCTGGTGTAATACACTAGCTTCTCCGACAGCGACACAGCACCCTGCATCTCGCTCCCTCCGCCCCCCCCCCCCCTAAATCCGCGGTACAATAAGCAGCAGCACGTTGAAAGCAAACCCGTCTACCTACCCTATAACAAACTCACATCAACACAAAATTGAAATCATTATTTTTACAACGCTGAATTTTGTGCTAACGTGTTGCTACATGGTGCTACGTGGAAAAGAACAAACCATCATGAATCCATATAAGTCAGGCTGATTAGATTACAAAGAGAAAAAACCGGGACATTTGTGTTTATAGGTAACTTCATTACTACACTTACGCTTACCTTTCTCGTCAGTTTTCGTGATATTTTGATATCGATAGTAGGCCTGTGGCGATGAGCAGCTGAATAGCCCATACCCTGAATGTATCTTCGTTTTGTGAATTGGAAAGCAAACACTTAGATACATTACGCATAAATAAGTTACTTTTCTTTAAAACAAAAAAGACTGTTCTATATTTTTTGTTATAATAGCATGGATATATTTTCTGCAATGTTTAGTTAGTTACTTAGCTACAATTTGTTAATACTGAAAACTATGTAGTATAATTAATCAGTAATCGGATACAAATTATACATATGATACTAAAATTTCAGATTTCGCTTGACTGCAGACTGTTAGGGCAAGCGTGCATTCATGCCAAACAGTATACAATAAGCACTGTTAATACATGTCGCATCGCTCACATTCTTCATAAAATTAACTTCCAAATGGATGCAGCCCCGTTAGGCGAAATGGTTTAAATGATGTCCCTTTATACCTCCTTTGGTTTTGGTTTTACTTGTCTAGATGGCCATAAAGTGGAAGGTCAGTAAGTTACAGACGGGGATAGGTAATACCTGCTTTTCTATTCAATGTATCTCTTACTCTTTCTTTAGGTATGAGACTAGTTAAACCAAGTATGGTAGGCCTATATATTGTGAAACTACAGGGTATCCCACTCAAAGCTTCATGATTTCAAGGACCCAGGAGAGAAAAACCACAGTTGATACGACAATGAAAAATGCAGCATATTGTGAAGCATCTCAAAGAATTTATATTCCCACGTCAGAAGTGGCAAGTATCGTCACCAGAGTGCAGCATGATCGCATGAAGTGAAAATGGTGACTCCACAGCACTGCGCGCAAGCAATAGTGTGGTTTGCAAAAACAAAATTGCCGATTACTGTGCAAAGAAATTATCGTCGTGTGTATGAATGTGATCCACCTGATGTGAAAACAATTAAGGACTGGTATTGGAAGTTTCTGGCAACAGGAAGTGTTCTGAAACATTCTGGCAGTGCACGTTATAGAATTTCAGAAGAGGTGGTGGAGGACATCAGACAAACGTTTCTCAGAAGCCCACGTAAGTCAATTCGTCAAGCATCTAGCCAACTTGATGTACCTCGATCAACATTGCATCGTGTAGTTCACAGCGTCTTTATATGTGTGCTTACAAAGTGCAAATTCTGCAGCATCTGACGACAAACCACGCCGACAACAATTTGCTGCAGATATGCTGCAGCGTATTGTTATGGATGCCAGCTTTCTGGTAAGATGTTTATTCTCAGATGAAGCAACCTTTCATCTATCAGGAAGGGTTAATAGGTATAATGTTCTGATTTGGGGTTCACAAAATCCGCACGTTGTCATTGAACATGTTCATGATAGCCCTAAACTAACTGTCTGGTGTGGGCTAATGCATGATAGGATTATTGAACCGTTCTTCTTTGTGGAACAAACAGTGAATGGGTCAGTGTATCTGGACAAGTTGGAGCAGTTTGTGTTCCCTCAGATACAAGACTTTCAACCCAACATCATTTTTCAACAAGATGGAGCTCCGCTGCAGTGATCAATGGCTGTTCGAAAGTCCCTAGTTAGGAAATTTCCCAATCGTTGGATCGGACGTGGAGGACCTGTTGCCTGGCCACCATGTTCACCCGACATTACGCCATTGGATTTCTTCATGTGGGGATTCGTGAAGGACCGCATGTATGCAACATCATATCACTAATGCGATTGCAACAATAACAGATGAAATGTCACAAAGAACTTGGCAAGAAATTGAATATAGACTCGATATTCTTCGTGCTACAAATGGTTCACATCTAGAGGTGTATTGATGATAAATAAATAAATTCTTTGGGATGCTCTACAATGTGGTGCATTTTTCGTTGTCGTATCTACTGTGGTTTTCTTCCCAGGTCTTTGAAATCTATGTCTATAACGTTCTACTTCTAGGAAACTTGTTTTTCACAAATACTTAATTAAATGAGAAATATTATTGCACGCATTTTGTTTCTCGATTAAAATAGGGACAATTGTGTGCGCCGAATGATTTTCTCCGGGGACCAGAACATTTATGTGAAAACTGGGACTGTCCGACAAAGCCAGGACGCCTAGTCAACCTAGTGTAAGTTAATCCATTACAGGCATGGGTCCGAGAGGGGTCTGGTGGGGTCATGAGGGGGGGGGGCATGACCCCCAACCAAAGATCGTTGTACTAAAAGCCTTTAATGTATATTACGCATGTCAGTTTCCGAATTTCTCAGTTAATTGTCGAAGGATACTGTAGCATGAAAACCGAGAGTCCAGAAAGTGGCGAGAAATTTCGGAAAATTCCAAGCTATGTTTGACACAGTGTACTTTCCAGTTCCTTGGCTGACGACTCGCCTTCGTGGAAGGTTTGCAGCCAGAGCAGCTGCAGGAAACGTCCGAAACGGAGAAGGGCGCCCATTTATACACTTGCAGCTCGCGTAGCGATAGTTTGCGGGCCTGTGTTCACAGTCGTAGTGCTAAGTGAAACAGTGATAGTGGTTGATGCACGTTCGATTTTTATGTCGTGCAAATTATGAGACTGTCAAATTAGATCGAGTTTGTTGCTCTTGTGGAGACATAGAATCACTGGTTCTATCCCGCCCCCCTCCCCAATAATATCGCTGCCCCAATAATATCGCTGCCCTACCACAGCAAGAACACCTGCATCTTTCCCAAATCAGTCCTCTGTAGTTCGCGCTCTATGCTACACGCATTGTGTATACGCCGTGAGAATTAAAGTATTCAAGTAAGTGACAGGAGTATGAGTGATTATTTATCGTCGTAATTACCACGCCCACCCCCCACTACCTACACTCTTAAAGTTTGTAAAACAATTGCATGGCACATTTGCTATACAAATTTTTGGGCAAATGCTTTGAAGATCATGCATATCTCTGAAATGCAGTGTCTTGGAATTTACACTAGAGTGATGTGCTAAACACTGATGTAAACAAACTATTACTGTTTTATTAAAACACTTTATATATTTTACTGTAATTATTATTATTAAACTTCTAGGCATAGGTGGCACGTTAAAATTGCGGGGTAACGACAAGTTATATAAGGGAGAGCAGAAGGGCGCAATAAGAAACTGTGTCACCCCTGTCCCCTCTCTGCCCACACTCTCCCTTCCTCGGAACCGAGCCCTGGTTCCGCAGCTGTGCCGTTATACACTATTTCGACACGCATACATAGGTTGTTGTCTACAACAGAATGTGATTATGGGGGGATTATGAATCGTGCGTTACCAGCAGGTAACAGGATGAGAGCCCCCTCCCCCCTCATTCTGAGGTCTGAGTGATCTGCCTTTCCTTTTTAACCTTTCCAAACTTAATCCTCTATCCTCCCTACGAAGAAAGAAACTAACAGTTCCGAACACATCCTGAAAAAAGAAAGCGACACGTTTTGTGAAAGGTTTCGTCTAAAGGTAAGAAATAAGACAACTGGAAAAACATTTCACGCACTTTTGAATCATACTTTAAATCATGTGCAGCAAATGAGGTGCCAACTACGAATATGAAGTTCAGTGTTTAACATAGGATCTTACAATTTTAGAGTGCTAGAAGATAATTCAAATACGAAATTAAACATTGAACCTTTAATTCTCAAGCAGCACCTCGTTTACTGTACATGATTTAAAGTACGATTCAGAGGCGTGTGAAATGTTTCTCTAATCTACTTGATTTCTTAGTTTTTGACAAATCTTTTCACAGAACGCTTAACCGTTTCTTTCTTTTTTTTTTAAAAAAAATTATATTCGAGTTTTGCTCAGAAAGTGGTTCAATTTAATATTCCATTTGTCCATTTATTATTTTTCATTTGACTATGAAAATTCGGACAAAACTTTTTCAAGTCACAAATTAAGTTTTACTTTGCTTACTTTCAAGCAATTTAATGTCTATTCGCAAAACTAGACCTCACATTGGACAATTTGATATCCCATTCTCCATTTCCCACTCTTCAGTTGGTTATGTAAATTCGGACAAAACTCTATTTTGCTCCTCTCAAACATGTCACCAAAAATAGAGTCGCATAATTTTATTTATGCTTATCGACAGCACTAACTATTTCACCTCCATAAAGTAAGCAGTGCACAGCAATTATAGCTCATTCACTTCATCCTCTGCTTAATACGTCACCTTGAAAACTTAATTCCCTATGTAGCATACTATTCCGGCGTTTCTCGCTAATCGTGACGTCTATTTTTTGCGAAGAAAATGTGTCAAGTTTCTCCAGAGTTGCTTACCTTCTTTATATTGCAGAAGACAAACTGAGGAACAGAATTATGGCTGATGTCCACCACAGGACTGAAAACCGCCGGGTGGCGTTATGAGGACGAGACAGAGTAAGGAAAGTATATAAGCAGAGGAGAAATATTACTAAATCATTCTATGTAAAGTACCTAAAACAGTTTGCCTGGGAACCCAATCATGATGGAAATATATTAGCTCTAACGGCAACAAATAGACCTGACCTCACTGATGATGTCCACATCAAAACCGGTATCAGTGACCTTGATGCATTGTGGTATCAATGATTACCAAAGTACAAACGATAACTAAAACAAGCAGAAAGATACATATGATCAATAAACTAAAAATCAGTAGTGTCATATGTCAATGGGGAACCTGAAACTTTCAGATCAGGGCAGGAGCACGTAGAGGAACTAGGACCCAAGTTAAAGAATAATTGACCAAGCACTGGGTAGATACACTATGTGATCAAAAGTACCTGGACACACCCTAAAACATACGTTTATCATGTTAAGTACATTGTGCTCCTCCTACTGCCAGGTACTCCATATCAGCGACCTCAGTAGTCATTAGACATCGTGAGGGAGCAGAATGGGGCACTCTGCGGAACTCACGGACTTCGAACGTGGTCAGGTGATTGGGTGTCATTTGTGTCATACGTCTGTACATGAGATTTCCACACTCCTAAAGATCCCTAGGTCCACTGTTTCCGATGTGCATAGTGAAGTGAAAACGTGAAGGGGCACATACAGCACAAAAGCGTACAGGCCAACCTTGTTTGTTGACTGACAGAGACCGCCGACAGTTGAAGAGGGTCATAATGTGTAATAGGCAGACATCTATCCAGACTATCACACAGGAATTACAAACTGCATCAGGATCCACTGCAAGTGCTATGACAGTTAGGTGGGAGGTGAGAAAACTTGGATTTCATGGTCGAGCGGCTGCTCATAAGCCACATATCACACTAGTTAATACTAACGACGTCTCGCTTGATGTAAGAAGCGTAAACATTGGACGAATGAACAGTGGAAAAACCTTGTGTGGAGTGTTGAGTTACGATACACAATGTGGCGATCCAATGGCAGGGTGTGGGTGTGGCGAATTCTCGGTGAACGTCATCCGCCAGCGTATGTAGTACCAACAGTAGAATTCGGTGGCGATGGTGTTGTGGTGTGGTCGTGTTTTTCAAGGAGGGGGCTTGCATTCCTGTTGTTTTGCGTGGCACTATGACAGCACATGCCTACAATGATGTTTTAAGCACCTTCTTCCTTCCCACTGCTGTAGAGCAATTTGGGGATGACAATTGCATCTTTCAACACGATCTTGCACCTGTTCATAATGCACGGCCTGTGGCGGAGTGGTTACACGACAATAACTTTCCTGTAATGGACTGGCCTGCACATAATCTTGACCTGACTACTATAGAACACCTTTGGGATGTCATGGAACGCTGACTTCGTGCCAGGCCTCACCGACCGACATCGATACCTGTCCTCAGTGCAGCACTCCGTGAAGAATGCGCTGCCATTCCCAAAGAAACCTTCCAGCACCTGATTGAACGTATGCCTGCGAGTGTGGAAGCTGTCATCAAGCCAGGGGTGAGCCAACACCATATTGAATTCCAACATTACCGATGGAGGGCGCCACGAACTTGTAAGTCATTTTCAGCCAGGTGTCCGGATACTTTTGATCACATAGCGTACCACAGGTCCCACACAAGTGCAAGAGAATGTCTCGCATTGCATAATACTGCTCCAACCTGCCTGAGTCCGTGGCAGCCTGCACGTCTCGAGTCGCTGTTCACCTCGATGATGGCGTTAGTGGATACGACCATCGACCTAGTGTAGCAAAAATGTGATTTACCCAAAGAGTCGACACGTTTGCATTGATCGACGGTCGAATTCCGATGGTCCCGTGCCCACTGTAATCGTAATTGACGATGTCGTTGGGTCAACATGTGAAACGTAGGGATGGTCAGCTGCTGGTCTCCATGTTCGGCAGAGATGCCACAGATCACCATTTATTCTACACTACAGAGTAGGCAAGCCTCCGAAACCAACGTTCTGTGAAGAGTCGTGGATGTCCAACCATTTAGCACCTTGCAGCAGGTTCACCGTCCTTCTGCCTCCCTCCGTAGATGCTCGCTACAGTAGCACGTGAACATTCGACCAACTTCGCCGTTTTCGGGATGCTCGTTCACAGGCTAAACACTATAATAGTCTGCCCTTTGTCAAAGTCGCTTATCTCAATGAATTTCCCGATTTGCAGTCCATATCTTCACTAGGGTGACCCCCGTCCGAGTTTGGTCCGCTTACATACTTTTCTTACCATGTCACGTTCCCGCAACCCAGGCGACTCCCAACGTCACGGTGGGCAGTGGTCATAATATTTTGGCTTATCAGCGTATGTTACTCAACGCTCATGCAAAATTATGTCATTGTACGACACATAATTCAGGATGTATGACGTAATAGCATTTAGATGCGTAAAAAACTAGCTTTTGCTTAAAATGGCACCAAGTAAAACTACAACATCAGGCACGACATTTTAATTTATTACTTCTCTTTACTACTAGTCATATTCACAACATACTTTGCAGACAGAACCTACATATATCTCTGAATGTACCTACAAAAAAAAAAAAAAAAAAAAAAAATGTCCAAATGAGTGTGAAATCTTATCGGACTTAACTGCTAAGGTCATCAGTCCCTAAGCTTACACACTACTTAACCTAAATTATCCTAAGGACAAACACACACAACCATGCCCGAGGGAGGACTCGAACCTCCGCTGGGACCAGCCGCACAGTCTATGACTGCAGCGCCTTAGACCGCTCAGCTAATCCCGCGCGGCGAATGTACCTGCAAAATCGTGCCATTATACGATATAGAGAGTACAGAAGGTTTGAAGTCGTAAACATTGAGTTGCTTAAACAACTAGCTTTTGGTTAAATTGGAGCACAGGTTACGCAGACTATATTCATCCAATGCTTCATAATGAGAGCACTTAGTGAGTACCAACAAACTGTAAGCATAATTTCAAACATATCCTAAACTTTTTCTCGCTTACATGCTTAAATTCAAGAATTTAATACATTAACTCTTTACAAATCAAATTTTTAATCAAAGGTTTGAAGTTCTTTTATAGACGGAATTCAATTATTTAAAGAATAAAAACATTCATTGCGGGGTGGTTGTCCAGTGGCAACTTTGGTGTCTTAGTAATTCCTACTGATGCTGTGCACCTATTATATGCAGAATGTTGTGTGTTTCTGTTGTGCAAAAGGGCACAGAGATGACAACTTGGGTTGGGAATTGTGTCGCTATGGCAATATAAAGCATATCTCGGCCTGTTGGATTCCGAAGGTGACGGAATTCCGCATGCACTAGCTCTTCTAAGTCACACCATTGCACTTTATTTCTTTATCTGGGGCTTTCAAAGCTGAAGGTAGTGCCCCAAAGACCCCAACCACATCCCTTTTTTTCGTCATAAAGTGCGATAAGCGCCGATCTGTTGCAGATCTGAAGACAGAGTACGATGCTGGTGCAGGCACAATTTTTCCAGAACACATTGTTCAGCACACATTGTGGAACAGGGGGCTTCGCAGCAGACGACCTCTATGTGTTGTCATGTTGTCCCAGTGGCATTATCAATTACGATTGCAATGCGCACAGATCATCGAAATTTTAACGTGGATCAATGGAAACATGTCACCAGGTCGGATGAATCACTTTTCTTTCTACACGAGATATGCCAGGCCTACAGTCTCTCGAATCATCCAACACGCCACGGACGTAGGCCATTTGAGGCAGTATTACGCTATGGACGATATTCACCTGGGTTGCCCAAGGACCTGTCGCAGTAATCGAAGGCACCATGATAACTAGGAACTCCGTCAACATTACTATGGACGACCCACATCCCTTCATGCTTGATGTCTTCCCCTACGTCGATGGTATTTTCCAGCGAGATGTCTGAGTCACAAGGTTAGAATTTGCAGCAGTGTTTTGAGGAACATAACAGTGAACTCATGTGATGCCTTTACCGCCAAATAATTCGCCTCTGAACCCGATGGGAGACAAGTGGGACGCTATCTGTTGCCACGTCCGCAGCCACTATTGGCCCTTACGTGAACTGCGTGATCTGGTACTACATATCACCGGAAACCTACCAAGGACTAGTCGATTCCGCGCCACGCAGAATAGTTGCTGTATTACGTTGTTTATGCGGGTCAATACGCTATTAATGAGGTAGTCGTAATGTTTTGGCTTATCACTGTTAACAGTCCTCGCCGTGTTTTCATTTCGCGAGCTTCTTCTAATTCTCAATCCTGTATCAACATATTTGTTGTTCCTATATCATTCTACAGAAAAGAAATGTAGACAGTGCACACTGCTAAGGAACTATCTGTCGTGGCGTATTAGTGTACGACTGTTTCTCGGCCTTGAACTGCATGCTCTCACTATGACAAGTTTCATCAAAATCGATCAACTCAGCGATAGTGGACGAGCAGTCTACTACAGAAGTACTCTTACCCTTCGCCGGAAGTCAGCTCACTCACAGAATCACGAATAACGACATAAAGATACGTTTTATTAGTGTGAAGAACGAATGGAGATGTGTGTAGAGTCAAACTGGTCTTATTTCGAAGAAAACTGCTACTAACTGAACATATATAGCTCATCATCGTATTTCTGCCGAATAATATTTGCTTTCTTTATTATAATCTCATTCCCCTATACCTCTTCTTCAGTGTATAGGTTTTTAAAACATGAAAGCTGTATTAAAACACTGAATGGTGACAAGAGATGATTTTATTAAGTAGTGATGCTGATTAGGTGGAGTTGTCTTTGTTCAATGACCTGCTTGATGGTGATTACTTCCTGAAGGTGACGTTTATCTTGGTTCTGCTTGATGATCGGTTTCAGGTAATGGATGGATGGGAGGAGATGACGGTGGAGAGTGGAAAAAGGGTAAGGATAGGGAGCTGACGCAGGAATTATAAGTATTTAGGAAAGACTGTCAGCTTTGTGAAGATTATTGTGATGAGAGGAATATAGGTATCCTGCGGTGAGGGGTGGGTAATGTGGGTTTGGAAGTGCTGTACAAAGTTGGCTGGGGATGTATTAGATGGAAATCTGAAGTAGGGAAACTAGGAAGTAGGAGGGTAACTTGATGGAAGATCGAGACACTCAAAAAGGATGTGTATTTTGAGGGACAGTGGTAATGAAGCGGATTGCCTTCAGCGGTGGAAGCAAGACCTAGGGAGTTGTTTGGGTGAAGTGGTGTGTAGATACAGTGGATGGAGATGGTCAATTCAGGTTTGGTTCTACATCTACATCTACATCTACATCTATACTCCGCGAGCCACCTTACGGTGTGTGGCGGAGGGTACTTATTGTACCACTATCTGATTCCCCCTTCCCTGTTCCATTCACGAATTGTGCGTGGGAAGAACGACTGCTTGTAAGTCTCCGTATTTGCTCTAATTTCTCGGATCTTTTCGTTGTGATCATTACGCGAGATATATGTGGGCGGTAGTAATATGTTGCCCATCTCTTCCCGGAATGTGCTCTCTCGTAATTTCGATAATAAACCTCTCCGTATTGCGTAACGCCTTTCTTGAAGTGTCCGCCACTGGAGCTTGTTCAGCATCTCCGTAACGCTCTCGCGCTGACTAATGTCCCCATGACGAATCGCGCTGCTTTTCGCTGGATCATGTCTATCTCTTCTATTAATCCAACCTGGTAAGGGTCCCATACTGATGAGCAATACTCAAGAATCGGACGAACAAGCGTTTTGTAAGCTACTTCTTTCGTCGATGAGTCACATTTTCTTAGAATTCTTCCTATGAATCTCAACCTGGCGCCTGCTTTTCCCACTATTTGTTTTATGTGATCATTCCACTTCAGATCGCTCCGGATAGTAACTCCTAAGTATTTTACGGTCGTTACCGCTTCCAATGATTTACCACCTATGGCATAATCGTACTGGAATGGATTTCTGCCCCTATGTATGCGCATTATATTACATTTATCTACGTTTAGGGAAAGCTGCCAGCTGTCGCACCATGCATTAATCCTCTGCAGGTCTTCCTGGAGTACGTACGAGTCTTCTGATGTTGCTACTTTCTTGTAGACAACCGTGTCATCTGCAAATAGCCTCACGGAGCTACCGATGTTGTCAACTAAGTCATTTATGTATATTGTAAACAATAAAGGTCCTATCACGCTTCCTTGCGGTACTCCCGAAATTACCTCTACATCTGCAGATTTTGAACCGTTAAGAATGACATGTTGTGTTCTTTCTTCTAGGAAATCCTGAATCCAATCACAAACCTGGTCCGATATTCCGTAAGCTCGTATTTTTTTCACTAAACGTAAGTGCGGAACCGTATCAAATGCCTTCCTGAAGTCCAGGAATACGGCATCAATCTGCTCGCCAGTGTCTACGGCACTGTGAATTTCTTGGGCAAATAGGGCGAGCTGAGTTTCACATGATCTCTGTTTGCGGAATCCATGTTGGTTATGATGAAGGAGATTTGTATTATCTAAGAACGTCATAATACGAGAACACAAAACATGTTCCATTATTCTACAACAGATTGACGTAAGCGAAATAGGCCTATAATTATTCGCATCTGATTTATGACCCTTCTTGAAAATGGGAACGACCTGCGCTTTCTTCCAGTCGCTAGGTACTTTACGTTCTTCCAGCGATCTACGATAAATTGCTGATAGAAAGGGGGCAAGTTCTTTAGCATAATCACTGTAGAATCTTAAGGGTATCTCGTCTGGTCCGGATGCTTTTCCGCTACTAAGTGATAGCAGTTGTTTTTCAATTCCGATATCGTTTATTTCAATATTTTCCATTTTGGCGTCCGTGCGACGGCTGAAGTCTGGGACCGTGTTACGATTTTCCGCAGTGAAACAGTTTCGGAACACTGAATTCAGTATTTCTGCCTTTCTTCGGTCGTCCTCTGTTTCGGTGCCATCGTGGTCAACGAGTGACTGAATAGGGGATTTAGATCCGCTTACCGATTTTACATATGACCAAAACTTTTTAGGGTTCTTGTTTAGATTGTTTACCAATGTTTTATGTTCGAATTCGTTGAATGCTTCTCTCATTGCTCTCTTTACGCTCTTTTTCGCTTCGTTCAGCTTTTCCTTATCAGCTATGATTCGACTACTCTTAAACCTATGATGAAGCTTTCTTTGTTTCCGTAGTACCTTTCGTACATGATTGTTATACCACGGTGGATCTTTCCCCTCGCTTTGGACCTTAGTCGGTACGAACTTATCTAAGGCGTACTGGACGATGTTTCTGAATTTTTTCCATTTTTGTTCCACATCCTCTTCCTCAGAAATGAACGTTTGATGGTGGTCACTCAGATATTCTGCGATTTGTGCCCTATCACTCTTGTTAAGCAAATATATTTTCCTTCCTTTCTTGGCATTTCTTATTACACTTGTAGTCATTGATGCAACCACTGACTTATGATCACTGATACCCTCTTCTACATTCACGGAGTCGAAAAGTTCCGGTCTATTTGTTGCTATGAGGTCTAAAACGTTAGCTTCACGAGTTGGTTCTCTAACTATCTGCTCGAAGTAATTCTCGGACAAGGCAGTCAGGATAATGTCACAAGAGTCTCTGTCCCTGGCTCCAGTTCTGATTGTGTGACTATCCCATTCTATACCTGGTAGATTGAAGTCTCCCCCTATTACAATAGTATGATCACGAAACTTCTTCACGACGTTCTGCAGGTTCTCTCTGAGGCGCTCAACTACTACGGTTTCTGATGCAGGTGGTCTATAGAAGCATCCGACTAGCATATCTGACCCACCTTTGATACTTAGCTTAACCCAGATTATTTCACATTCGCATTCGCTAATAACTTCGCTGGATATTATTGAATTCTTTACTGCTATAAATACTCCTCCACCATTGGCGTTTATCCTATCCTTGCGGTATATATTCCATTCTGTGTCTAGGATTTCGTTACTGTTCACTTCCGGTTTTAACCAACTTTCCGTTCCTAATACTATATGCGCACTATTTCCTTCAATAAGAGATACTAATTCAGGAACCTTGCCCTGGATACTCCTGCAGTTTACCAATATTACGTTAACTTTTCCTGTTTTTGGTCTCTGAGGACGGACGTTCTTTATCAACGATGATAATGTCCTCTCTGGTAAGCCGTCAGGTATTTTATCGTTTCGCCCAAGGGGGGGTCCCTCTAACCTAAAAAACCCCCGTGTGCACGCCACACGTACTCTGCTACCCTAGTAGCTGCTTCCGGTGTGTAGGGTGTTATAGGGTGTTATAGGGTGTTTAGCTTTTCATTTGTAGGAGTAGGTGGGATGGGGTTGATTGCATGTTTTGCAGAGGGGTGGAGATTAAAGGCTGGATTTACAGTGGGGGCGAGTGAGAAGGTTTTTCCAATAAAGTATTAAATCATGATTGTAATTGAGACAATTTTGGCAATGATAAGCTTGGGCTTGGGGTTAGGAAGGTTCTACATTGTGGTTTTGGTGGTATATGTGAGTTCCATTCTAAATGAGGTGATGTATAGTGGGTCGACCTTTGGAGAGGATATGGATGAGAAATGTGTGAACAGAGTGGTTGCAGATTCGGAGGGATTTTGGAATTTATGAATAAAGATTGGAATTTAGTTCCCAGTCTACTACCTCTGTTGGGATTTTGAGATTTTTGCCGTTGATCACAACAGTGATATTCATTGGGAGGTGCAGGGTTGCGGTTGTCTAGAACATGGTGGGACAAGGGCGATCAAGGAGGTGAGAGGGCCAAAGGTTATACCAGGAAGCCTGTACGGCAGGTGAGGATTGAAATCAGGACTAGAAGAATTGATGATTATGAAGTCTGCGCGGTATGATTTGTGACATGTTGAGCTTTGGCAGGTACGTTTTTATTTCAAGGAATGGGGTTTAAGAGTTTAGGAATTTATTGTCCATACGAGATAAGATGAGGGAACGTGTTGGAGAAGATGTTTGAGACGAAATGAGACTGGAGTCCATAGGTTGTACACTGAAGAGCCAAAGAAACTGGTTGCTGTTGTGGTCTTCAGTCCTGAGACTGATTTGATGCAGCTCTCCATGCTACTCTATCCTGTACAAGCTTCTTCATCTCCCAGTACCTACTGCAACCTACATCCTTCTGAATCTGCTTAGTGTATTCATCTCTTGGTCTCCCCCTACGATTTTTACCCTCCACGCTGCCCTCCAATACTAAATTGGTGATCCCTTGATGCCTCAACACATGTCCTACCAACCGATCCCTTCTTCTGGTCAAGTTGTGCCACAAACTTCTCTTCTCCCCAATCCTATTCAATACCTCCTCATTAGTTATGTGATCTACCCATCTAATCTTCAGCATTCTTCTGTAGCACCACATTTCAAAAGCTTCTATTCTCTTCTTGTCCAAACTATTTATCGTCCATGTTTCACTTCCATACCTGGCTACACTCCATACAGAAACGACTTCCTGACATTTAAATCTATACTCGATGTTAACAAATTTCTCTTCTTCAGAAACGCTTTCCTTGCCATTGCCAGTCTACATTTTATATCTTCTCTACTTCGACCATCATCAGTTATTTTGCTCCCCAAATAGCAAAACTCCTTTACTACTTTAAGTGTCTCATTTCCTAATCTAATAGCCTCAGCATCATCCGACTTAATTCGACTACATTCCATTATTCTCGTTTTGCATTTATTGATGTTCATCTTATATCCTCCTTTCAAGACACTGTCCATTCCGTTCAACTGCTCTTCCAAGTCCTTTGCTGTCTCTGATAGAATTACGATGTCATCAGCGAACCTCAAAGTTTTTATTTCTTCTTCATGGATTTTAATACCTACTCCGAATTATTCTTTTGTTTCCTTCACTGCTTGGTCAATATACAGATTGAATAACATCGGGGACAGGCTACAACCCTGTCTCACTCCCTTCCCAACCACTGCTTCCCTTTCATGCCCCTCAACTCTTATAACTGCCATCTGGTTTCTGTACAAATTGTAAATAGCCTTTCGCTCCCTGTCTTTTCCCCTGCCACCTTTAGAATTTGAAAGAGAGTATTACAGTCAACATTGTCAAAAGCTTTCTTTAAGTCTACAAATGCTAGAAACGTAGGTCTGCCTTTCCTTAATCTTTCTTCTAAGATAAGTCGTAAGGTCAGTATTGCCTCACGTGTTCCAATATTTCTACGGAATCCAAACTGATCTTCCCCGAGGTCGGCTTCTACCAGTTTTTCCATTCGCCTGTAAAGAATTCGTGTTAGTATTTTGCAGCTGTGACTTATTAAACTGATAGTTCGGTAATTTTCACATCTGTCAACACCTGCTTTCTTTGGGATTGGAATTATTGTATTCTTCTTGAAGTCTGAGGGTATTTCGCCTGTCTCATACATCTTGCCCACCAGATGGTAGAGTTTTGTCAGGACTGGCTCTCCCATGGCCATCAGTAGTTCTAATGGAATGTTGTCTACTCCCGGGGCCATGTGTCGACTCAGGTCTTTCAGTGCTCTGTCAAACTCTTCACGCAGTATCGTATCTCCCATTTCATCTTCATCTACATCCTCTTCCATTTCCATAATATTGTCCTCAAGTACATCGCCCTTGTATAGACCCTCTATATACTCCTTCCACCTTTCTGCTTTCCCTTCTTTGCTTAGAACTGGGTTTCCATCTGAGCCCTTGATATTCATACAAATGATTCTCTTTTCTCCAAAGGTCTCTTTAATTTTCCTGTAGGCAGTATCTATCTTACCGCTAGTGAGATAAGCCTCTACATCCTTACATTTGTCCTCTAGCCATCCCTGCTTAGCACTTACTGTCAATCTCAGTTTTGAGACGTTTGTATTCCTTTTTGCCTGCTTCATTTACTGCATTTTTATATTTTCTCCTTTCATCAATTAAATTCAATATTTCTTCTGTTACCCAAGGATTTCTACTAGCCCTCGTCTTTTTACCTACTTGATCCTCTGCTGCCTTCACTACTTCATCCCTCAAAGCTACCCATTCTTCTTCTACTGTATTTCTTTCCCCCATTCCTGTCAATTGTTCCCTTATGCTCTCCCTGAAACTCTGTACAACCTCTGGTTCTTTCAGTTTATCCAGGTCCCATCTCCTTAAATTCCCACCTTTTTGCAGTTTCTTCAGTTTTAATCTACAGGTAATAACCAATAGATTGTGGGCAGAGTCCACATCTGCCCCTGGAAATGTCTTACAATTTAAAACCTGGTTCCTAAATCTCTGTCTTACCATTATATAATCTATCTGATACCTTTTAGTATCTCCAGGGTTCTTCCATGTATACAACCTTCTATCATGATTCTTAAACCAAGTGTTAGCTATGATTAAGTTATGCTCTGTGCAAAATTTTACCAGGCGGCTTCCTCTTTCATTTCTTAGCCCCAATCCATATTCACGTACTACGTTTCCTTCTCTCCCTTTTCCTACACTCGAATTCCAGTCACCTATGACTATTAAATTTTCGTCTCCCTTCACTATCTGAACAATTTCTTTTATATCATCATACATTTCTTCAATTTCTTCGTCACCTGCAGAGCTAGTTGGCATATAAACTTGTACTACTGTAGTAGGCGTGGGCTTCGTATCTATCTTGGCCACAACAATGCGTTCACTATGCTGTTTGTAGTAGTTTACCTGCATTCCTATTTTCCTATTCATTATTAAACCTACTCCTGCATTACCCCTATTTGACTTTGTGTTTATAACCCTGTAGCCACCTGACCAGAAGTCTTGTTCCTCCTGCCACCGAACTTCACTATAGTGCGCGTCATATATCTTGGCGGCCGAGTTTAGGTTCGTTCTGCGCATCTGACGTCACAAATCACAGTCAGCCAATGAACAGAGAACGACGTTGCCAGATCTCGACTGCAGTGCAGAGCACTGACGAGTGTCTTCAGTTTTAGAAACGTTCAGTCATAAATAGAGTAACTGAGCAAAAGCAGTGTCTTGATAGCAGACTTTCTTTTATAGAAAGTTTGGAAAAAGCATTCTTTATACCAGTCGCTTCATATTCTATTAATTAATTAAACCAAACAAACAATAAGCCTCCTAATTCAGGCGGTAGCAAGGAAAGGTGTTTGTATCAGTCTCACGAACCGCTTTTTCGCAATAAAGAACAGCGGTAATTGTTTATTTCCTATTGTACTTCGACACAACGTGAGTAATTCATAGTCACCCCAACAGTGTTTGTCGGTATTTTGCATACGTTTAGAGTGCTCCAGGAGATGTCTGAAACAAGGTGCTGCGTTAGCGTAATGGTTAAGGTGTTGGGCTGCTAATTGGAAGATCCTAATTTCAAGCCTTGTTGCTTGCTTAATATTTTATTTATTTAAAAACAATAGCGAAATGTCTTATTTAATGAATTTTATTCATTTGAATGTAATGTTTTGAAATTTCCTGTGCTTTGTCTCTCCATTATAATCATAATAAGTTTTCAGTTTTTCTAATTTTCTCCTCCAATATTTCTTTTCACGGCAATTAAAAACAATGAAAAGGCACCCATACAATATTCATGTTATCCGTTTTGTTTGTATATCGTCTCTTCCGCAGTCGCTGTTTTACTATTCATATTGAGATATATTATTTTGCGGCAGTATTAAAAGTATTATTTAGAGCAGAATTTCGGCTCGTACGTTGTCGAGCTATTTGATTGTCTGACGGAATTCTTTGCTTCGCTGCTTTGGCAACATCATATTCAATGTTTTCGTCGACTGATCTATGTTTTGGCAAGTATTTGCTGTCCGTTGTGACAAACATAAAATGTTTGCGCACTGCGCCTCACTGGCAATATATTTTAGTTTTATGTTTTATTACGTCCAAAATTCAGTTTTGTGTACTTCGCCAACTTCGTTTTAATCAGAACGTTTTAGAAAACAGCTAAATGATTCTGGTATAAAGAAAGTTTTGTTACAGTTGCTAAAGATAGAATATTTCCCAATTTATAAACACTGTTTATGTTATAAAGGGTGTTCATTTTAACTGGGGACATTGAAATCTCTTGAAAGCGGCACACAGAGCCAAAAGAAATCCTAATGAAAATTAGTTCCTCCCGGAAGGGGACATCCAATTATAACAAATTTGACCACAAATTCGTCGGATTTGGTATCATTGGATGTCCCCCTCTGAGACAAAAAAAATTTAGTTATAAATTTGTTTGATCCAATGTGTAGATTTGCGGATATTTCAATATCTCCAATTAAAATGAACACTCTGTATAGTTGGAACCACATGTTAGACTGTGGTTGGAACCATGAACGACTGCGGTCGATTTAAGGCTCGTTCTACGCACCTGACGTCACGCATCCGCTGACAGCCAATGAGTGTTCAGTAGTTTTCTGAACGGTCTGCTGGGAATGTCTTGGCGAGTGCGAGTGTTAAATGTGATTGTAGTTATTCTTTGGTGAATTTTTATCGCATTTGTTGCAAGTTGTCATGGCTGATTATGGTGGTAAGCGACAAACTCTCCATAAACAGGCGAGGGACATAATTTACCGAATACACGCTTTTTTCAAGCGCGAAGCAGAAAATGGTGGACCTATCACGGATGTCGCCAGATCTCAGGAACGCACTGCAGTCGCGAAAGACGGAATATTTCTCAATATTACAAACGACACCAATCTGGTACTTAAATTAAATGAGATATTGTTATACAGTAAATTTTATATGAAATTTAGGTATCTTGTCCACATTCCATTCTCAACATTGTGGCAACTACAATCGAACATACGGAAAGTATACGCTATGAACTTTACCTCTGCAAACTCTTCAAAATTTCGTGCAATGGTTTACTACATTTAATGCTGCAATATAACTGCGTTGAAAATCGAAACAAAATTAAGTCATTTATGGGGGGAAGTTATCAGTCAAGAAAATGTGGCAAAATCAAATTTTTGGACCAAATAGTTTTTGTGAAATCGAATGATAAGTGTGTCAAAGCAGTCGGTACACTATGTGTCTGCACAGGCGAGCAGTGCAGTGGTTACAAAATCGCGCACGGCTCGGAATGCGGGGAGCACGTCTCTGAATGTGTGTGTGAAATCTTATGGGACTTAACTGCTAAGGTCATCAGTCCCTAAGCTTACACACTACTTAAGCTAAATTATGCTAAGGACAAACACACACACCCATGCCCGAGGAGGACTCGAACCTCCTTCGGGAGCACGTCTCTGTAGCAGCGAAAGGTTTAATGCGGCCGTGGTGGCTTTACTTCATAAACTGCGCGCTCCCCCCTAAACGTAAGTTTGCGAACTACACTGCTACGGCGCTGCTTCTCTTGACGCGTGCAACTGGCAACGCTGCAATCTCCCACGTCTGGGCGGGCATGTGCGAACCGCCAAGATAAATGAATTGAACTATAATTCCCACTATATCTAATTTTAACCTATCCATTTCCCTTTTTAAATTTTCTAACCTACCTGCCCGATTAAGGGATCTGACATTCCACGCTCCGATCCGTAGAACGCCAGTTTTCTTTCTCCTGATATCGACATCCTCTTGAGTAGTCCCCGCCCGGAGATCCGAATGGGGGACTATTTTACCTCCGGAATATTTTACCCAAGAGGACGCCATCATCATTTAATCATACAGTAAAGCTGCATGCCCTCGGGAAAAATTACGGCCGTAGTTTCCGCTTGCTTTCAGCCGTTCGCAGTACCAGCACAGCAAGGCCGTTTTGGTTATTGTTACAAGGCCAGATCAGTCAATCATCCAGACTGTTGCCCTTGCAACTACTGAAAAGGCTGCTGCCCCTCTTCAGGAACCACACGTTTGTCTGGCCTCTCAACAGATACCCCTCCGTTGTGGTTGTACATACGGTACGGCTATCTGTATCGCTGAGGCACGCAAGCCTCCCCACCAACGGCAAGGTCCATGGTTCATTGGGGGGGGGGGGGGGAAGAAACTGGTATATCTGCCTAATATCGTGTAGGGTCACTGCGAGCGCGCAGAAGTGCCGCAACACGGAGTGGCACTGACCTGACTAATGTCTGAGGTAGTGCCGGAGGAAACTGGCACCATGAATCCCGCAGGGCTGTCCATAAATCAGTAAGAGTACGAGGGAGAGGAGATCTCTTCTGAATAGCACTTTGCAAGGCATCCCAAATATGCTCAATAATGATAATGTCTAAGGAGTTTGGTGGCCAGCGGCGTGTTTAACCGCAGAACAGTGTTGCTGGAGTCATTCTGTAGCAATGCTGGACATGTGGGGTGTTGAATTATCCTGGTGGAATTGCCCAAGTCCGTCGGAAAGCACATTGGGCATGAATGGATACAGGTGACCAGACAGGATGCTTACATACGTGTCACCTATCATACTCGTATCTAGATGTATCAGGAGTCCCATATCACTCCAACTGCACACGGTCCACACCATTACAGAGCCTCCATCAGCTTGAACAGTCCCCTGCTGGTGTGCAGGGTTCATGGATTCATGAGGTTATCTCCATGCCAGTACACGACCATCCGCTCGATACAATTTGAAACGAGACTCGTCCGACCAGGCAACATGTTTCCAGTCATCAACAGTCCAATGTCGGTGTTGACGGGCCGAGGCGAGGCGTAAAGCTTTGTGTTGTGTAGTCATCAAGGGTACACGAGTGGGTCTTCGGCTTCGAAAGCCCTTATCGACATTGTTTCGCTGAATGGTTCGCACGCTGACACTTGTTGATGGCCCAGCTTTGAAACCTGCAGCAATTTGCGGAAGGGTTGCACTTTTGTCACGTTGAACGGTTCTCTTTAGTCGTCATTGGTTCCGTTCTTGCAGTATCTTTTTCCAGCCGCAGCAATGTCGGAGATTTGATGTTTTACCGGATTCCTGATATTCACAGTACACTCGTGAAATGGTCGTACGAGAAAATCCCCACTTCATCGCTACTTCGGAGATGCGGTATCCCATTGCTCGTGCGCCGACTACAACACCACGTTCAAACGCACATCTTGATAACCTACCATTGTAGCAGCAGTAACCGATCTAACAATTGCGCAAGATACTTGCTGTCTTATATAGGCGTTGTTGACCGCAGCGTCGTATTCTCCCTGTTTTATATCTCTGTATTTGAATACGCATGCCTATAGCAGTTTCTTTGGCGTTTCAGTGTACAAGTACCTGAACAATGACGAAATAAAGATAGTTATAAACGAAAAATATTCAAGAACGGAATGTTTTTCAATGAAAAACGCAACTACGTATGTCGGAATTACTGGAGAAAAAGGAAAACAAAAAGAGAAGTAACTAGGATGGAAGAAGTAGTTATGACTGTAACGAAGGTGAAATGGAGGGGTGCATGGCAAGTAGAGAGACAGGTAGGTGGACCAATGAAGTTTTTTCCGGGGTTCAGGAAGAGAAGATTGAAGAGACGAACAAATGGAAGATGGATGGATGACAATTACAGTCAGAAGACAAACAATGAAAGGAAATCACAAAATTCGAATATGAAGGACAGTGTGAGAGGTTTAAATTTGTTAGTATCCTGAAGAAATGTATGAAGCAGAAGGATACAGGAAGCGATTAGTCAACGCTCCTAATTTGGAGCTGGTATTTTGTAGCTGATGCTTATGGCATGCTCTAACTTGTCTTCAAGTGTAAGACATAACAGTGACTCAACTTCTCAGTTGTGTCACTATGCTTTCCTTTCTAGACAAACGTTACTATCGAATACGAACGAATCGACCTACTTCAGGAGGCCGGGTAACACTTTCGTAACGTGCGTTCCGCTATTTTGGGCTGACGCCCGACTTCTTTTTAACTGACCCGGAATATGGCCAATGTTCTCCCGCCTGCGAGCTCCACAGGCGATGGCAGTTGGCTTCGCACTACTGTCTGCACTGAGCGGCAAAAGTCGTGTGACTCCAAAGCTGTCACCAATTACGCAATCTGTCCTTTTACCGAGACTGAGTTATCAGCATGCCGTAAAAATAATTACCTAGTTCACCAATTGTATGGTATTCCACACAGGGTGAAACCGAATTCCACCAACAAAATTTACGAGGTTGCTCTGTCATACTTTTCTGAATATTTTCGTGTAAGGCACTAGTGGTCTTCAGTGGCTCGCTACAGAATAATAATGTAATTGTGGTTTATTCGGTTTGTTACTACAAATACATTTCCCGGCAAAACTGGGAATCTTCCAGAAGGGAACGAGGAAACGAAGCACTCACGGGCTAAGAGATGATATGATGTCATTTCAGTGATTACAGTACTGAATCAAACTTACAAGAAACTTGCAGTATGAGCTCACGTATCAGTAACACGTTGTATCCG
Source organism: Schistocerca cancellata (assembly GCF_023864275.1). Taxonomy (NCBI): domain Eukaryota; kingdom Metazoa; phylum Arthropoda; class Insecta; order Orthoptera; family Acrididae; genus Schistocerca; species Schistocerca cancellata. Next base: position 620,850,670 of record NC_064630.1, read on the forward strand.
CTCTGGCTTGGATGCATGCACTGATTCGGCTGCGAAAGGTATCATAAGGCCGTCGTATCCGATCCTCAGGTAAGCTGGCCTACAGCTGTTACAGTTGGTCCCTGTTATCCTGTCACTGGCACTGGGGTAGATTTGATGTCCAAACGGGTCCCACACATATTCTTTCGGGCATAGAGCTGGGGATCTTTCTGGCCACGAGTGCAGATCATAGAGACACGTGCCATGTGTGAACGAGCATTGTCCTATTGAAACATCACATTATGATTTTGTAGCTTGAGAGGTAACACATGAGGATGCTGGATGTCCATGACGTAGCGTTGTCTCGTTGGAGTTCCCTCAATCACTACCAGGCATAACTGAAGTCTATCTGATGGCTCTGGAGGAATTAGAAGGCCTTTACCAAAGTCCCCCCCCCCATGAACCATGGGCCTTGCCGTTGGTGGGGAAGCTTGCGTGCCTCAGCGATACAGATAGCCGTACCGTAGGTACAACCACAACGGAGGGGTATCTGTTGAGAGGCCAGACAAATATGTGGTTCCTGAAGAGGGGCAGCAGCCTTTTCAGTAGTTTCAAGGGCAACAGTCTGGATGATTGACTGATCTGGCCTTGCAACAATAACCAAAACGGCCTTGCTGTGCTGGTACTGCGAACGGCTGAAAGCAAGGGGAAACTACGGCCATAATTTTTCCCGAGGGCATGCAGCTTTACTGTATGATTAAATGATGATGGCGTCCTCTTGGGTAAAATATTCCGGAGGTAAAATAGTCCCCCATTCGGATCTCCGGGCGGGGACTACTCAAGAGGATGTCGTTATCAGGAGAAAGAAAACTGGCGTTCTACGGATCGGAGCGTGGAATGTCAGATCCCTTAATCGGGCAGGTAGGTTAGAAAATTTAAAAAGGGAAGTGGATAGGTTAAAGTTAGATATAGTGGGAATTAGTGAAGTTCGGTGGCAGGAGGAACAAGACTTCTGGTCAGGTGACTACAGGGTTATAAACACAAAGTCAAATAGGGGTAATGCAGGAGTAGGTTTAATAATGAATAGGAAAATAGGAATGCGGGTAAGCTACTACAAACAGCATAGTGAACGCATTATTGTGGCCAAGATAGATACGAAGCCCACACCTACTACAGTAGTACAAGTTTATATGCCAACTAGCTCTGCAGATGCCGAAGAAATTGAAGAAATGTATGATGATATAAAAGAAATTATTCAGATAGTGAAGGGAGACGAAAATTTAATAGTCATGGGTGACTGGAATTCGAATGTAGGAAAAGGGAGAGAAGGAAATGTAGTACGTGAATATGGATTGGGGCTAAGAAATGAAAGAGGAGGCCGCCTGGTAGAATTTTGCACAGAGCACAACTTAATCATAGCTAACACTTGGTTTAAGAATCATGATAGAAGGTTGTATACATGGAAGAACCCTGGAGATACTAAAAGGTATCAGATAGATTATATAATGGTAAGACAGAGATTTAGGAACCAGGTTTTAAATTGTAAGACATTTCCAGGGGCAGATGTGGACTCTGACCACAATCTATTGGTTATGACCTGTAGATTAAAACTGAAGAAACTGCAAAAAGGTGGGAATTTAAGGAGATGGGACCTGGGTAAACTGAAAGAACCAGAGGTTGTAGAGAGTTTCAGGGAGAGCATAAGGGAACAATTGACAGGAATGGGGGAAAGAAATACAGTAGAAGAAGAATGGGTAGCTTTGAGGGATGAAGTAGTGAAGGCAGCAGAGGATCAAGTAGGTAAAAAGACGAGGGCTAGTAGAAATCCTTGGGTAACAGAAGAAATATTGAATTTAATTGATGAAAGGAGAAAATATAAAAATGCAGTAAATGAAGCAGACAAAAAGGAATACAAACGTCTCAAAAATGAGATCGACAGGAAGTGCAGAATGGCTAAGCAGGGATGGCTAGAGGACAAATGTAAGGATGTAGAGGCTTATCTCACTAGGGGTAAGATAGATACTGCCTACAGGAAAATTAAAGAGACCTTTGGAGATAAGAGAACCACTTGTATGAACATCAAGAGCTCAGATGGAAATCCAGTTCTAAGCAAATAAGGGAAAGCAGAAAGGTGGAAGGAGTATATAGAGGGTCTATACAAGGGCGATGTACTTGAGGACAATATTATGGAAATGGAAGAGGATGTAGATGGAGATGAAATGGGAGGTACGATACTGCGTGAAGAGTTTGACAGAGCACTGAAAGACCTGACTCGAAACATGGCCCCGGGAGTAGACAACATTCCATTAGAACTACTGATGGCCTTGGGAGAGTCAGTCCTGACAAAACTCTACCATCTGGTGAGCAAGATGTATGAAACAGGCGAAATACCATCAGACTTCAAGAAGAATATAATCATTCCAATCCCAAAGAAAGCAGGTGTTGACAGATGTGAAAATTACCGAACAATCAGTTTAATAAGCCACAGCTGCAAAATACTAACACGAATTCTTTACAGACGAATGGAAAAACTAGTGAAGCTGACCTCGGGGAAGATCAGTTTGGATTCCGTAGAAATACTGGAACACGTGAGGCAATACTGACCTTACGACTTATCTTAGAAGAAAGATTAAGGAAAGGCAAACCTACGTTTCTAGCATTTGTAGACTTAGAGAAAGCTTTTGACAATGTTGACTGTAATACTCTCTTTCAAATTCTAAAGGTGGCAGGGGTAAAATACAGGGAGCGAAAGGCTGTTTACAATTTGTACAGAAACCAGATGGCAGTTATAAGAGTCGAGGGGCATGAGAGGGAAGCAGCGGTTGGGAAGGGAGTGAGACAGGGTTGTAGCCTCTCCCCAATGTTATTCAATCTGTATATTGAGCAAGCAGTAAAGGAAACAAAAGAATAATTCGGAGTAGGTATTAAAATCCATGGAGAAGGAATAAAAACTTTGAGGTTCGCCGATGACATTGTAATTCTGTCAGAGACAGCAAAGGACTTGGAAGAGCAGTTGAACGGAATGGATGGTGTCTTGAAGGGAGGATATAAGATGAACATCAACAAAAGCAATACGAGAATAATGGAATGTAGTCGAATTAAGTCGGGTGATGCTGAGGGTATTAGATTAGGAAATGAGACACTTAAAGTAGTAAAGGAGTTTTGCTATTTGGGGAGCAAAATAACTGATGATGGTCGAAGTAGAGAGGATATAAAATGTAGACTGGCAATGGCAAGGAAAGCGTTTCTGAAGAAGAGAAATTTGTTAACATCGAGTATAGATTTAAATGTCATGAAGTCGTTTCTGTATAGAGTGTAGCCATGTATGGAAGTGAAACATGGACGGTAAATAGTTTGGACAAGAAGAGAATAGAAGCTTTCGAAATGTGGTGCTACAGAAGAATGCTGAAGATTAGATGGGTAGATCACATAACTAATGAGGAAGTATTGAATAGGATTGGGGAGAAGAGAAGTTTGTGGCACAACTTGACCAGAAGAAGGGATCGGTTGGTAGGACATGTGTTGAGGCATCAAGGGATCACCAATTTAGTATTGGAAGGCAGCGTGGAGGGTAAAAATCGTAGGGGGAGACCAAGAGATGAATACACTAAGCAGATTCAGAAGGATGTAGGTTGCAGTAGGTACTGGGAGATGAAGAAGCTTGCACAGGATAGAGTAGCACGGAGAGCTGCATCAAACCAGTCTCAGGACTGAAGACAACAACAACATTACCAAAGTCACTGCAATACTCGTCAGCGATGGACGTGTAGAACTGTGATTCATTCAGTAGCTGTACACAGTGCGACGTCGTTCATCAACAATCTACGCTTGTTGATCAATGACACGACTCCAAACGCAGCCGTGTGTATTGTGCTGTAATGGCAGCCTACAGCCCTAGTACAGCTGCTGGTAGTCTCTGACCAATGTTGCGGGATGACACAGAATGTGATAGGGAGCCCACCATTTGTTCATGGATGGCAGCTGCGGATAAGGAGTTATGTTGTGCTTGATGCACAATACAGCTATCCTACCTTGAAGTGGTCAAACTTGGTCAACCAGAAACTTGGCAGCGGGTATGCCTCCTCTCACATTCCTGTGCAATCCAACATATCACACCAAAATGCCTCACAAATATTGATACTGCACGATTCGACCATCCAACCAAATGGAGACACACAATGAGGCCCGTTTACTATTCTGTCAGATACTATGACGCTGTTTCACACTAGTACGAAGCGTCTACGTGTCCTTCACAGCGATCAATCAACATCTGACGCAGTTCACTAGTCTAATATATCCTACTAAGTCTGGTAACGTCACTAAACACGAACAACACTCTGGCTCTATGGTGGCCGTTCTACCTGTCACAGACAATTGAAACTCTAACTATTTACGTTCCCATCAATAGTATGTGTTTATGAATTTACCTTGACATCCGACCAGGACTTCTGGGTGACGCAGGTTTTTTTGTCAGGCTGTGTACCTTGGTTTCTGTGAAAGTACCTTAAGAACAGAGAAAGAGCCTATGACAAGCAAAACACAGAGTATTGCAACAGAACTGTGTTGTAGATGCCGCCATTGCAGGAACCGTTATAATTGCTATTTCTCTTTGGTGAACAATCAAAGGTTATTTGCCTTAAGCGATTAGCAAGAAGACGATGCGAAATTATCTTAATGACGGGAACAGCTGTAAAATAGGGACAGTCAATGATTTTTGGTACTTTACTAACATAGTGATGCGTGACGATGAAAGAAATGTTATTATTTCAACACTAGTTTTTGCGTTGTATAGCAGTGCTTCTTCTAAAACAGTGGTTCCCAACCTTAGGGTAATTACCCCCTGAGGGATAAAATGAAATTTTCTGAGGGGTAAAAACTAAACAATTCGATTCTCTTTCAGTCGAGAAACAAAATTATTTTCAAAATATTTTGTAAGACTCCAATGTTGATTATAAAAGTTATAAACAACTACTTTTTTCAATTAGTAACACTAATGTGGTGGAAGTTACAGGTTGCTCACCTTGTCCATCCTCTACACACGTATGTCATGCTTTGTCCCGTACATCGCTGACGATACAAGTATGACATCTAAGTAATAAATGCTACATTTCTCGAGAAAACGTCTTCTCCAAGTTGTAGATAGTACACACAGTAGTTCAGAAATTGCTTCATTACTTACTTCGAAACAGAGAAATGAATTAATTGACAGCACGTCACAGTAGTAACTACATAAGGGCTACTATGGTGCTATACGCAGTATTATTATTATTATTATTATTACTACTATTATTAGCGTGGATAGACACAAAGCATTGACAACCTGAAGCCTTCCACTTTCTGCCATTTCAGAAGTAAGGAGTACAGCAATGAAGTGATTTACGAACAGTAAGTATTGTACACACATCTGAATTCGTTTATTTTAAATGGGGTTGCAGTGTGCAGGTCAAGCAAGTGCCGCAATGTAGAGGAGTAATGTAGGGGAAGCATGTTTTGTAACAAGTGTGTACCTTCTCTGTGGATAGTTAGCTTTCTTTTCTGAGAAGAAGTTGTGTGTAGCACTTGTGATGCACCACGAATTCCTTCGTCATTCATTCCAATACACACACATACACACACACACACACACACACACACACACACACACACACACACAAAACTAAATATCATTCATCTTTCGTCATTTTAAAAATAGTGTGATGCTAAAATTGGTGATAAAGTGGGGAAGGGAGGCCAACAGCTAGCAGTGGGGAAGGAGGGGGGGGGCTAGGTAGGGGTACTAGCTAATATCTGATTGCATTAAGGGGTAATGGCCTAAGAAAGGTTGGGAACCACTGTTCTAAAAGGATTGGGCTTCGTGAAAGGATCCGCCCGGCGGATTTGTGTCGGGGTCCGGTGAGCCGGCCAGTTTGTGGATGGTTGTTAGGCAGTTTTCCATCTGCCTCGGCGAATGCGGGCTGGTTCCCCTTATATTGCCTCAGCTACAGTAATGTCGGCGATTGCTGCGAAGGCCGCGCGGGATTAGCCGAGCGGTCTAAGGCGCTGCAGTCATGGCCTGTGCGGCGGGTTCCGGTGGAGGTTCGAGTCCTCCTCGAGCATGGGTGTGTGTTTGTCCTTAGGATAATTTAGGTTAATTAGTGTGTAAGCTTAGGCACTGATGACCTTAGCAGTGAAGTCCCATAAAATTTCACACACGTTTGAACACTTGATCGCTGCGCAAACAAGTTATCCACGTACGCGTACACCACCATTATTCTACCACGCAAACATAGGGGTTACACTCGTCTGGTGTGAGACGCTCCCTGGGGGTTCCACTGGGGGCCGAACCGCACAATAACCCTGGGTTCGGTGTGGGGCGGCGGAGGGGTGAAGAGGACTGCGGTAGTCGTCGTGGGGTTGCGGACCACTGCGGCTGCGGTGGGGACGGAGCCCGTCCATCGTTTCTAGGTCGCCGGTTAACATAGCATAACATAACATGCGTCATGTAAAATGCATTTAAGGTAGCAGCAATGGCAGCCAATCAGTAATATCACCGTATTAGTAACACCCAACTTCATTAGGCGCTCACCATTGTAGGGCTGTGAACACATTTAAAACAATACTAGGACAGGAAACACACTCTAAAAAAGGAAAAAAAAACCGCGAAGGAATTGTTCTAATGGAACAGAAATCGACAGATGTGAAGATCATTTACAAAAAAAAAAAAAAAAAAAAAAAAAAATCATTCAAATTTAAGAAAAATTGGATGATTTATGCAAGAGAAAGAGCTTCAGAAATTAAGCAAGTCAGTAAAGTGTTCGTCCACATTTGGCCCTTATGCAAGCAGTTATTCGGCTTGGCATTGATTGACAGAGTTGCTGGATGGCCTGCTGAGGATATCGTGCTAAATTCTGTCCAACTGGCGCGTTGATGGTCAATATCCGAACTAGCTGGAGTGCCCTATTCATAGTGCTCTAAACGTTCTCAAATTGAGAAGAGATCCAGTGACCTTGTTGGCCAAAGTAAGGCTTGGCATGCACGCAAAGAAGCAGTAGAAACTCTCACCGTATGTGGGCGTGCATTACCTTGCTAAAATGAAAGTCCATGATGGCTTGCCATGAAGGGCAGCAGTACAGCTGTAAGGGTGCCACGGATAACAAATAAAGGGGTCCTGCTATGAAAAGAAATGGCACCCGAGAGCATCACGCCTGGTTGTCGGGCAGTGTGGCGGGTGACAATCAGGTTGCTAACGCACCACCGTCCGCAGCGTCTTCGCTGAACACTGGGCTCAGTTACAAGTGGGACTCATCACTGAAGACAATTCCACTCTAGTCAGTCTGATTCCAGGCCGAAGGCGTGTCTGGAGGTACCCCAGACAGCAGTGGGATAACCATCCTGCCTGTCGCCTGCCACATGGCCCTGCAGTCTGATGGTCTGGGTGCCATTTCTTTTCATTTGAGGACACCTTTGGTTGTCATCCACGGTACCCTACCATCACAGCGGTACGTCGACGATATTCTACGCCCTGTCGTGCTGCCCCTCATGGCAAGCCATCCTGGGCTTAAGTTTCAGCTAGATAATGCCTGCCCACACACGGCGAGAGTTTGTATTGCTTATCTTTGTGCTTGCTAAACGCTATCTTAAGTGCCAGTTGGGCAGAATTCGGCACGGTGTCGCTCAGAAAAAGATCCAATAACTTTATCAATCAGTGCTAAGCCGAATAACAGCTGGCATAAGGCCCAGAGGTAGACCAATGCGTTATTGACTTGCTCAGTTTGTGAAGCTTTTTCTCTGAAATAGATCATCCAAATTTTCCGTAACTGGAATTTTTTTTCTGTACCTGTACACTTTGATCTTAGCCAAAAGGCCGAGAAGTGACCTTTTGGCTAAGATCAAAGTGTACAGGTACAGAAAAAAAAATATTGCAGATAATTGCAGCATCCAAGAAGAAATCTTGGGAAGACTTTGGAAACAGGTTAGAGACTATGGGTCAAGCTGCTGGAAAACCATTCTGGAGTGTAATTAGCAATCTTCGAAAGGGAGGTAAGAAGGAAATGACAAGTATTTTGGACAGGTCAGGAAAACTGCTGGTGAATCCTGTGGATACCTTGGGCAGATGGAGGGAATATTTTGAAGAGTTGCTCAATGTAGGTGAAAATACGATCAGTAATGTTTCAGATTTCGAGGTAGAATGGGATAGGAATGATGATGGAAATAGGATCACATTTAAGGAAGTGGAGAAAATGGTCAATAGATTGCAGTGCAATAAAGCAGCTGGGGTGGATGAAATTAAGTCGGAACTCATCAAATACAGTGGAATGTCAGGTCTTAAATGGCTACACAGGATAATTGAAATGGCCTGGGAATCGGGACAGGTTCCATCAGACTGGAAAAAAGCAGTAATCACACCAATCTTTAAACATGGAAACAGAAAAGATTGTAACAACTACAGAGGTATCTCTTTAATCAGCGTTGTGGGTAAAATCTTCTCAGGTATTGTTGAAAGGAAAGTGCGAGTATTAGTTGAGGACCAATTGGATGAAAATCAGTGTGGGTTTAGGCCTCTTAGAGGTTGTCAGGACCAGATCTTTAGCTTACGGCAAATAATGGAGAAGTGTTATGTGTGGAACAGGGAATTGTATCTATGCTTTATAGATCTAGAAAAGACATATTACCGGGTTCCTAGGAGGAAGTTATTGTCTGCTCTACGAGATTATGGAATAGGAGGCAAACTTTTGCAAGCAATTAAAGGCCTTTACATGGATAGTCAGGCAGCAGTTAGAGTTGACGGTAAATTGAGTTCATGGTTCAGAGTAGTTTCAGGGGTAAGACAAGGCTGCAACCTGTCTCCACTGTTGTTCATATTATTCATGGATCATATGTTGAAAACAATAGACTGGCTGGGTGAGATTAAGATATGTGAACACAAAATAAGCAGTCTCGCATATGCGGATGACTTAGTTGTGATGGCAGATTCGATTGAAAGTTTGCAAAGTAATATTTCAGAGCTAGATCAGAAATGTAAGGACTATGGTATGAAGATTAGCATCTCCAAAACGAAAGTAATGTCAGTGGGAAAGAAATATAAACGGATTGAGTGCCAAAAAGGAGGAACAAAGTTAGAACAGGAGGACGGTTTCAAGTACTTAGGATACATATTCTCACAGGATGGCAACATAGTGAAAGAACTGGAAGCGTGGTGTAGCAAAGCTAATGCAGTGAGCGCTCAGCTACGATCTACTCCCTTCTGCAAGATGGAAGTCAGTGCCAAGACTAAGTTATCTGTGCACCGTTCAATCTTTCGACCAACTTTGTTGTATGGGAGCGAAAGCTGGGTGGATTCAGGTTACCTTATCAACAAGGTTGAGGTTACGGATATGAAAGTAGCTAGGATGATTGCAGGCACTAGTAGATGGGAACAATGGCAGGAGAGTGTCCACAATGAGGAAATCAAAGAAAAACTGGGAATGAACTCTATAGATGTAGCAGTCAGGGCGAACAGGCTTAGATGGTGGGGTCATGGTACACGCATGGGAGAAGCAAGGTTACCCAAGAGACTCATGGGTTCAGCAGTAGAGGGTAGGAGCAGTCGGGGCAGACCAAGGAGAAGGTACCTGGATTCGGTTAAGAATGATTTTGAAGTAATAGGTTTAACATCAGATGAGGCACCAATGTTAGCACTGAATAGGGGATCATGGAAGAATTTTATAAGGGGACTATGCTCCAGACTGTACGCTGAAAGGCATAATCAGTCTTAAATGATGATGATGATGATGATGATGATGCACCTGTACATCACATCTACCGATTTCCGTCCCATTTCGATGATTCCTTCATGCTGCGTCTTTTACTGTCTTAAAGCGTATTAATCGAACGAAATACATCTTGGAATTAATCTAAATTGTACAAAAACATCACCTTCTCTTCCGTGCTGACAGAAAAGGGTAAGAAGTAGTACAACAAAGAACTTAGCTAGACCTATCAGTTGCTTTTCTGTAAACAAAAATGTAATGAAAATATTATATTGAGATTATGATTATTACATCATATCACATCTTGGGAGGCGGTGAATACCTTTCCATAATGTTCTGCAAGGTGCGTCCCATAAGTAATGCGACCAAATTCATAAAAAAATCATTTATTGAATATATTCGTGCAAATAATCACAAATTTTCAAAATAGCACCCTCTTGCGTCGATACACTACTGGAGGCAGTGTTTCCATGCCTGCAAAGCATCCTGGAATGCCTTTTCCAGAATGTCCTTTTGAGCTGATGTAACATGCGCCTGAATGCTTTCAATTGTGTCCCAATGTTTTCCTTTCGTGACTCCTTTTCACCGAGGAAAAAAAAAAAAAAAAAAGTCAGCGGGAGCTATGTCAGGACTGTAGGGAGGCTGGGGAACCAATGGGGTCTTGGTCCTGGCCAGGAAGTCGTTGACAGTGAAGGCGCTGTGACTTGTAGTGTTGTCGTGGTGAACTTTCCACGTGTCCTTGATGTCGCTTCAGCAGTGCGAGGCCCTCCTTTTCAGTCTTTTGAGCACTTACAAGTAGAAAGCTGAGTTCGCTGTAGTCCGATAGGTACGAATTCGTGATGGACAATGCCTCTGACGTCAAAGAAGACAATGAGCATGGTTTTGATCCTGGACTTGCTCATGCGTGCCTTCTTGGGACGGAGCGACGATGGGGTGTGCCACTCTGAACTGTGCCTTTTTGTCACAGGGTCATACTCAAAAATCCACAACTCATCACCAGTGATAACTGAGTTTAAAAAATGAGGATCATTTTCACACATTTCCAGCATTTCTCGGCACTGAAGCACTCGCATGTGCTTGTGTTCATCAGTCAACACTTTTGGGACGAGTTTGGCACACACCTTTCTCATGTTCAAATCTTCGGTCACAATGCGGAAAACTGTTGTTTTTGACATTTTTAGAGTTTTTGCTATCAATTGAAGGCTCGGCGGTCTGTCAGTTCAAACAATCGCGCGCACGCGTCACATTTTCGTCGACTCGTGGGGTTGATGGCCGTCCACTGCGAAGTTCGTCGGTGATCTCCTCTCGGCCCTCCATGAACGACTTGTGCCACCCGAAAACTTGTGATTTGGGCAAGCAATCAGTCCCAAAGGCATGCTGAAGTAATGGAAACGTTTCGGTGGCGGATTTCCCAAGTTTAACGCAAAATTTGATAGCGTACCGTTGCTCTACAGAGTGTTCCATTGTGCCGTGTTACATAAACTCAAAACGGGGTTGACGGAAACGCACGTCCTGACTCTCTGGCAGCTTGCAGTCGAATGAGACAAAGAGCGTTTTGAAGCTAACACCAACTTCCACTTAGCTCAGCCGGTTACAACACGCTGTGCTGTACCGTTGCGTCAGAAAAAACTGGTAGCATTACTTATGGAATGCACTCTGTATTACGTAGTCCCCTTGAATGGCGTGTACAGTTTTTTTGTAGTCGATTTGACGACGCCATCAACGAATTATTACTTTGCATATGCACTGAGCTGACAAAGGTCATGGTATACCTCGTAATATCATGTCGGACCTACTTTCGCCTGGCGTAGTGCAGCAACTCGAAGTGGCATGGACTCAATGAGTCGCTATTAAGTCCCCAGTAGAAATACTGAGCCATGTTGAGTCGTCCATAACTGCGAAAGTGTAGGTTATTGTGCATGAACTGACCACCCAATTATGTCCCATAGATGTTCGATAGATTTGTGTTGGGTAATCTGGGTGCCAAATCATTCGTTCAAACTGCCCAGAATGTTCTTCAAACCAGTCGCGGGCAATTGTGGTATGGTGACATGGCATAAAAATTCGACCATTGTTTGGGAATAGTCTGTTAGTAGTCGAACCTTTCCAGTCAATGATCGGTTCAGTCGGACCACAGGACCCAGTCCATTCCGTGTAAATACAGCCCACGCCATTACAGAGCCACCACCAGCTTGCAGAGTGCCTTGACATCGTGGGTCCATGACTTTGTGCGGTCTGCGCCACTCTCGAACCCTACTATCAACTATTACCGAAATCGGGACTCATCTGACCAGGCCACGGTTTTCCAGTCGTCTAGGGTCCAACTGATATCGTTACGAGCCCCGGAGACCCGATGCAGGCGATGTCGTGCTGTTAGCAAAGGCCACTAGCGTCTATCGTCCGCCACCATAACACATTAACGCCAAATTTCGCCCCACTTTCCTAAAGGATACATTCGTCGTGTGTCCAACATTGATTCCTGCGATTATTTCAGGCAGTGTTACTTGTCCGTTAACACTGACAACTCTGCACAAAAACCGCTGCTCTCAGTTGTTAAGTGAAAGCCGTTGGTCACTGCGTTGTCCATGGTGACAGGTAATGCCTGAAATTTGGTATCCTCGAGACGTTCTTGACACTGTGGATCTCGGATAATTGAATACCCTAACGAATTCCGAAACTGAATGTCCCATGCTCCAAATCCAACTACCATTCCGCGTTCACAGTCTCTTAATTCTGGCCATAGTCACGTCGAAAACTTTGTCAAATGAATCACCTGAGTACAAATGATAGCTCCGTCAAAGCACTGCCCTTGTATACTACCACCATCTGTATATGTGCATACCGCTATCGCATGACTTTTGACACCTCAGTGTATACCCATGTAGGGAAGATTAATACTGTTCACTCTCTGCTATATCATAGCTCACTTGTATTTATAAGTAGCATCGTTCAGTATACATATTACATTTTATACATACATACATAGACATAGTTAAAAGATTTCTTTCATAGTTCATACATTTGGTCATTCTTCAGTTCAAGCTTAGTGTTTATGTAAATGATAGAGGTAACCAATTGTTCGATTTCTTTTGCTGAAGTCTAAATATTGATGTCATTGTCCGTTTACAAAGAACTTTAAATAATTTGGTTAACACATTTTCAACATTCGACGAAGTGGGCGTCAGATGTTGTCGCATGGCACCAGTCAGAAGGATAGGACTCAGACGATGATTTGCAAGGTTGGGCTGGGATGAGGCACCACAAATCAACCGGATTGTCATTCGTGCAGCCATGAGGTAGGTGTACATTATGAGCCAGATTACACAGAACGATCCTGCATTGGAATCAGAATTCTCTTTGCACAACTCATAACGTCTGTGCTGAAATGTGGGATATTATTACGGGGTGACAATTACTGATCTATGAGAAAAAAAAACACAAGTTAGTTACAAACTACGGCGTGCACGCACTTTATTCAACAGGCAAACGTCACTACAGATTTTCGGATTTAGGCTATGACATATTCGATAGGCCTACCATCATTGGCGGTGATGTGGCGCAGACAGATAGCGAACTTCTGCAAGACCTGCAGATGTGTGGTAACATCGATGCTGTCGACGACCTCCTGAATGGATGTTTTGGGGTTATTGCTGTACACCTTGTCTTTAATATAGCCCCACAAAAAGGAGTCGCATGTGTTCAGATGCGAAGAATATGGTGACCAATCATGGGCCATGCCAGTGGTCTTTGAGTATCCCAGATCCAGAATGCGGTCCCCGAAGTCCTCCTCCAGGACATCAAGCATACTCCTGCTTTGATGGGATCGAGCTCCATCTTCCATGAACCACATCTTGTCGACATCAGGGTCACTTTGGGTAATGGTGATGAAATCATCTTCCAAAACCTTCACATACTGATCGGTAGTCACCGTGCCATCAAAGAATATCGCACCGATTATTCCGTGACCGGACATTGCGCACGACACAGTCACCTGTTGAGGGTGAAGAGACTTCTCGATTGCGAAATGCGGATTCTCCGTCCCCCAATTATGCCAATTTTCCTTATTCGCGAAGACATCCAAATGAAAGCTGGCTTCGTCATTAAACCAAACCATAACGCACATACTAACTCCCACCATGCCCTGCGGCTAACTGCGCAATTTGAGAGCCCTAACGCAAACTGTTCAGAAGTTACGATGATTTTATTCCATATAGTTCAATAATTGTGACCCTGTACACAACACAAGTTGTTGCTTACAAGACAAACATAGATTATATAAGAAACAGAATAACGACATCCGCACGTAATTATTTTTGCTATGGGGATATGGTTTTAGAGCTCATTTTCTATAACAGCTTTTTATTTTATTTTGTAGCGGAATTCATTAATGCCTTGTTTATGACGCAGTGCAACCAGCGTTCAGTCAGTTTCGAATTTCACAAATTTTCATAATAGGCACAATAAGCGTCGTCATTAGACCTGCTTTCGTAACTCTGATCGTGTCGTATGATGTTTTTCTAACGCTGCCGTGTGCGCGACACATGACCGACAGTCAAATTCCTCTTGTGACACAAGGGTTGTCACCGCTTACGTGAGTGAAGGGCGCACAGTCAGTTGGCGATAGGCCCGTTTCACACATAGGGCACTGGTGACGGTCGCCAGTGACGGTCACCGTTGACTGTGGTGAACACTCCTGGATCACCGGTGTCCGACACCGCAGGTATTGCCAACTGATTAGTTACTGAAGTGGACTCGGGCGAGGAGGAACTTTTGTTGGTACTTCTAAGCAGGAGGAGGAGGAGGAGAATGAAGACAAAACGTTTATTACACACACATCCACTGCTACATGATTGGCTGGAGAAAGGATTGTTTTATACTCTTTATGTCGTTTGAGGATACGTTAAGTATTCAGGGATTGCAGGACATGTCACCTCGTTTAGTCTGTGGATGAAACATTGCGAACAGTATCAGAGATGACTTTGAAAACTACTTCATTAGCCGTGAAGGTGAAGTGGCTTGGCAGTTACAAAAAATGTAATTGCTGGAAATGTTACGTGAACGTTAATGTGGTTAGGTCTCATTGTTCATTTCGCATTGTATTGGTGATGTGCATTGCGCAATTATTACTTTGTTAACTGTAAGAAGTCACATTATTGTATTCACTGAAATGACTGGAACTTACAATTAAAATTACAGTGTGTCAATAACTTGTACCTCAATAACATTATAACACATAAATAAACTTCATTATTGCGGTAGCCACATATGTGTAAATAATTTTAATTAAGAATAATATTTTCACTCTATTTTTTGGATCATAAGGCGCAACGCCTTAAGACGCAGAAGAAAAGGGGGCAAGGGATGCAAATGTGCTTGAAGGTTACTACCCTCCTAGCCACCACTTTGTTGCTACAGTTATCGCTTTTGACATCCCAAATAGCGGGACGACTTTCTACTTCACTTATAAAATCTTCCTTATTAATGACATCTAAACTCATGGCTACAATGTGTATAGTATAATATATAATGAATGATTCGTGACATTGTCTCAGAAATGACTGCCTGTCTGTTGGCAAATCTGTAGCGCTGTGTCTGTGATCTGTGTCCCAGTGCGAACACTCCAGTTCAAACTAATACATTTCCGGCGGTGACTGCTGTGAACACAATGATCGTGTCCTTCACATGTGGCGAGGGTGAGTCAGTGCTGCATCACAGTGGCCCGGTGAGGCGGTGTATTGTCCCGGTGTGAATGCTCCAGTTCAAACGAATGTGTGTCTGTCGGCGGCCGTCGCAGATGACCGTCACCAGTGTCCCAGTGTGAAACAGGCCATACAGTGCAGAGCCCACCGTGTCTGTGTGCTTTCTTGTGTGGGATTTCTCGTCAGTCAGTTCAAGGACATCCTTCTTCCGCCCATCGGACCACAGACAAGTAGCGACTCACCGGACTGAACCCAGATAAGTGAAGTTTTCATCTCTTTGTAACGTACGCGTCAGCGAAACTGCCCGGTTCTACATCTACATCTACATCCATACTCCGCAAGCCACCTGACGGTGTGTGGCGGAGGGTACCTTCAGTACCTCTATCGGTTCTCCCTTCTATTCCAGTCTCGTATTGTTCGTGGAAAGAAGGATTGTCGGTATGCCTCTGTGTGGGCTCTAATCTCTCTGATTTTATCCTCATGGTCTCTTCGCGAGATATACGTAGGAGGGAGCAATATACTGCGTGACTCTTCGGTGAAGGTATGTTCTCGAAACTTCAATAAAAGCCCGTACCGAGCTACTGAGCGTCTCTCCTGCAGAGTCTTCCACTGGAGTTTATCTATCATCTCCGTAACGCTTTCGCGATTACTAAATGATCCTGTAACGAAGCGCGCTGCTCTCCGTTGGATCTTCTCTATCTCTTCTATCAACCCTATCTGGTACGGATCCCACACTGCTGAGCAGTATTCAAGCAGTGGGCGAACAAGCGTACTGTAACCTGCACTGCAACTATGCAACACTATGCAACACTAGCCAGACAAAGGATTTCACTCACACATTACACTGTACGTTAATACCATTAGTCTGTACACGAGCAGATTTAACAGTAGGCTCAACACTGGTTTTAACTTTAGAGTTACATCATTTATGTTACTGTGAACATGGATCGAATAAGTTACCGCTGATCTCGTTATTCTTAATGGAACTCAAAAATCTTGCCATTATATTCATATAGAGGATATGAGTTTCACATGTGTTGTTACGTTCTTTTCTTGTTATTTACGAAAGTATATACATTGCTTTGTAGTTCCCTTTTATCGGTGAACTACTAATTAGACTGAGCCAATTTCACTTTAAAGATTTGCTATTGTATGGACCCAGCACGATTTAAGGCTTGGGAAACAGATTTTCACCTAGTTCGCAAAACTAGCTCATCTGCATCAAAGCGGAATAATTACCACACGGAAATATAACTGAAATTCTAAAGTCATGCTCACGCAGAGGAGCATCATTATTTTATTGCATGTACAGCTTCCACACTAAAATGTTTGTCCATCACTTAGTTATATTTACTTACCTTTTTACAGTTAAAGGACTAAAAATTTGCACCATTAAGGCTCGTGACTTTCCATTTCACTAATATAAACTGTCAGAGAATTGTATAGTTATACTCAAACCACTAATATGCTACATAAAACATTCTCGGTTTTCTTGCTGCGTCAATTCGGAATAAAATTTCGAGCTTTCGACAATAGTACCCAACGTGATCGTCAGGAGCAACTGATTATCTTGAGCGTCTTCAGCACTGCTGTGGTGACCTTATATAGTCCTTGGACGGCTTCTGATTGGTCGGCTTGTGAGTGGTTGACGATTACGTACTGCTGTCGCAGATGGTATCAATATCTGCGCTGGTGTCGCCACTGTTTCCGTGGGAACGTAAACACTGCAGGGAATGTGTCTGCTGCTTCACTGCATCGAGCACTCCTTTCCATGCTCTGCTCAGATGATAACCACTATCACAGTTAAAGCTCTTCTCGCTCAATCCTATTTCAACAGCCACCTTAATAACAGAACCCAGGAGGAGGAGGCACTTTGATTACTCCCTCTTCCCCCACCGTCCTTGACCGCACTGACACCTCTGTCCCCCCGCTCGCCCCTAGCTTCCAGTACTTGGATCGGTTACCCCCCTCCGACATCAACACTCCCATCACCACGCAAGACATCACACTCGTCCTCCGCTCCAAACGCAACACCACCCCTGGTCATGATGGCGTCACCTACCGTCACCTCAAGGAATCCCCTCCATCCTTCCTGTCTGTCCTTGCTACCCTGTACAATGTCCTCCTCTCCACTGGATTTTACCCTGACCTGTGGAAGACTTCCCGTGTCCTGCTGTTCCCTAAGCCTAACAAACCCCCCTCTGCTACCTCTTCCTATCGTCCCATCTGCCTCACCTCCGTGTTCAGTAAGGTCTTTGGGGCCATCCTCTCTCGCCGTATCCACTGCCACCTTAACCAGCACTGCCTACTTCCTCTTACCCAATGTGGCTTCCGGCCTTCCTTCTCTGCTGACGACCAGCTTCTTAACATTACCCATCTTCTTTCCCTCCAACTTAACTCCCGTCGCTCTGCTATCTTTGTTTCCCTTGATCTCCAGAACGCCTATGACCGTGTCTGGC
Source organism: Schistocerca cancellata (assembly GCF_023864275.1). NCBI lineage: Eukaryota > Metazoa > Arthropoda > Insecta > Orthoptera > Acrididae > Schistocerca > Schistocerca cancellata. Next base: position 620,868,514 of record NC_064630.1, read on the forward strand.
ATCCCCAGCTCCTTTTCAAACTCCAGACCTATGCTCTCCCCATCAACTTCGTTCGTCTCGTTGCTTCCTTCCTCTCCCATTGTCCCTCCTATGTGACTATCCACAATTCCCACTCCCGTACTTTCTACCCCTCTGCCGGCGTGCCCCAAGGTCCTGTCCTTTCCCCTCTCCTCTATCTCCTGTACACTGCTGATATGCCCAAACCTCCCCCTCCTGTCCATCTTCTCCAGTTTGCTGATGACACCGCCTTCCTAGCCCTTTATCCTACCCTTCAACGGTCCCAACGTACCCTCCAAACTCACCTTCACCAATTCACCGCTTGGTGCAACCAGTGGTTCCTCCGTGTTAATCCCTCCAAGACCCAGGCGATCATCATAGGCTGCACCACCTGCTCCTTTCGCCTCCATGATTTCTACTTCACCATTTATGGCCGTCCTATCCACCTCACTCCTACCCTCAAATACCTTGGCCTCACACTCGACCGCCACCTCACCTGGACTCCCCATCTCCTTAGCATCCAAACTAAATCTCACAACCGCCTCCGCCTCCTGAAACTCCTGTCCGGCCGGACGTGGGGTCTGCATCCTTCCACCATCCTTCACACCTACAAATCCATGATCCGCCCCATCCTTTGTTATGCCAGCATCGCTTGGATTTCCGCCCCTCCCCGGTTCTATAAAGCCCTCCAAATCCTCGAACGCTATGCACTCCGCCTCGCCTTCCGCATCTGCCTTCCGTCCCCCACACGCATCCTCTATGACCTCATCCCCTTCCCCCACCTTCTCCTTTTCCTTGAACACATCCGCACACTATATATTGTCCGTCGCCTTGATCCCCCTCACCCCCTGGTGTCTCCCTTCCTCTCCACTCCCAACCAGTTGCCGCGCCTTTACCGTTGTGTCCCTCCCTCTCTCCATCTCCACACCCTCCATCTCCTTTCCCAACACAACTTCCACCGTCTACCCCTCCCGGATGATGAGCTTCGCCCTGACATCTACTCTTCCTACCAACTCTAACCCCCTCTTCCTGCCTCCTCCTCAGGGCTCCCTCTCCCCCCCCGCCCTCCTTCTGATCGGATTTCCCCTCCTACTCCCCCTCCATCTCTTGTGCCTTCTTTCAGTGTCTCTGTGTTCCCTCCTGCCCTGTCTTCCCTTTTCCTCTCCCGCCCCATGTGTCTCCTGCCTCTTCGTGAACCCACGGTTGCCCCTCCTCTCTTCATCCCGCCGCTTCCCCAGCTGCCCCATGCTCTCCCCTCCTTTTCCATTCTCTCTGTCCTTTCCCTCGGCAGGTCCCACCTGGTAGTTTTATTCTTCGTCGTGTGTGCTCCAAGTGGGTTTTAAGTGTGTTGTTTCGGAGTGTTTTTAATACTGTGGCCAACTTTTAACCTGTGCATGCGCATCCAGTGTCTTCTCTGTGTTTTAAGAATCGCCAACTGTGTTTTTTAACTTTCTGGTGACTTTTTTAACTGTCCCCAATGAACGTCTACGTGTCAGTGTATTTTCACCTCCATTTTCTCCCCTTACTCTGTTTTATGTTCCCCTTTTTTATCTCCTTATGTATGTATTATTTTATTCTTGTTTTAGTTGTCGTGTCACTCGGCTGAAGAGCGACGGATTGTGCTGCTGACAGCCCTCCCCTGCCCATATGGGGCAGGGGAATGAAATCACAATAAAGAAAAGAAAAAAAAAGAGGAGGCACGGGACAAAATTTTTGTTTTATCTAACAGTGTTACATCTTTTTTAGTTTGGCTGTGCTCCGAAATTGCCGATTTCTTTAGTTCCCTATTTTTAATATGCCGTTGATGTTCACACAGCGGTCGCGAAACGGTACGAATGGTCTGCCCTATGTAATTGCTTCCACACTCACAGGGGATATTATAAATTCCATGGACCCTGAGGCCGAGACTCTCCTTAACAGGGATCATCATCTCCTTAACTGTCTTACGAGCACGAAAAATCGGACTTTTACCGCATCTACCCAGGACTCTTTTTATTTTACTGGATATAGCGCCACAAAAAGTAAGAACCGCAATCGGTGGTTCATCTTGAGAGTGTGGAGCACTTTCATGTTTCCTTTTCTTGGAGAACGCTGCCTTTATATAGTATGCACAATAGCCATTCTCTTGGAACACGTACTTCAGATGGTTAATTTCGGACTTCAAGTGGTCCTCGTCAAAAACAGTTGTTGCTCTATATACCAACGTGTTCAAAATGGCTCTCTTTTGAACAGGACGATGAAAACTTCGTGCATTAAGAAATAAATCGGTATACATTGGCTTACGGTACACAGTTTGTCCGAGACTCATGTCTGCCTGTCGTACTAAAACGTCTAAGGATGGCAGCCTTCCTTTCCTTCTTCACTTCAAAGGTGAACCGGATGTTCGAATGTATGCTATTCATGTGTTCCGTGAATTGTTCGAGAGCTTCTGCACTGTGTCCAGACCATAAATGTATCATCAACATAACGATAAAATAACGATGGGGGAGGAGCCGAATTTAATGGACGTTCCTCAAATTTCTCCATAAAAAAAGTTAGCCAATGATGGAGACAACGGAGAGCCCATCGCATACCGTCTGTAATTTCATAAATTTCCTACCATACAAGAAGTAGGCGGTCGTCACCACATGCTGGAACGACTTTATAGTTTCAGGAGGAAAAAGTTCCGCCAGCACAAAGTGTCCCCCACAGGAACTTTTGTGAACAGTGGTACCACATCCAGGCTGACTAAAGTGTCATTTGGACTCTCTGTAATCTATTTCATTTTCTCAATGAACGTCTGGAAGTTTTTGATGTGATGTTCACAATGGCTGACAATAGGAGTCATCAACTTTTTTAGGTATTTGGCCAACTTGTAGGCAGGAGAACCAACTGCACTGACGATAGGTCTCAAGGGAATATTATACTTGTGGATCTTCGGTAGTCCATACAACCTGGGAGGTCTAAGAGCTCGGACTCTGAAAATTTTTCGTAGCTTCATTTGGTAGTCCGGAATTTTTCAGTAGTTCCATAGTTTTCCTACTTTATGTTGTTTCCATCACTGACTAACTTTTTGTGGAGGATGATGAGGAACGTCCATTAAATTCGGCTTCTTTCCAGCCATCCTTATTTTATTGTTATGTTGACGATACATTTATGGTCTGGTCACACGGCGCAGAAGCTCTGGAACAATTCATGGAACACATGAACAGCATACATTCGAACATACGGTTCACTGACGAGATGGAGAAGGAAGAAAGGTTGCCATTCTTAGGTGTTTTAGTACAACGACAGGCGGACAGGAGTCTCGGCCTCTCTGTGTACTGCAAGCCGACGCATACCGATTTATGCCTTAATGCACGGAGTTTCCATCATCCTGTTCAGAAGAGAGCCATTTTGAATACGTTGGTACATAGAGCAACAACTGTTCTTGACGAGGACCTCTTGAGGTTCGAAATTAACCATCTGAAGTACATGTTCCGAAAGAATGGCTATTGTGCATGCTATATAAAGGCAGCGTTCTCCAAGAAAAGGAAACATGAAAATGTTGCACACTCACAGGATGGACCACCGATTGCGGTTCTTACTTTTTGTGGCGCTATATCCAGTGGCGTAGCGTGGTTGTAAAGGTTGGGGAGACTCTGCAGTTATTATAGGGAGACAAAATAGTGCAATAAACAACAATTTAAACAAATGAAACAAAATGCATCAAATAAAACAACAACAACTACTACTACCACCACCACTACCACCGCCACTAATAATAATAATAATAATAATAACTAACTTGTTCAAGAAACGATGACAAATTTGTATAACTCCAGCAGCAAGAGAAAAAGCACTTATATTTTCTTGTACACATGTGCAATGCGCCTGTCTTTTTTAACTCGGTCTACAAGGCTCCAGCGTATATGTTACACAGTTCATTTTCAAGTTGTTCTTGTTTGAAAAAAAGGTACTGTTCTAATAATTGAAGCAGTTTCAACTTTGGGACTTCTTTTTGATAGTTCGGGAAACACTTTTCGCTCAAAAGTTCAACGAACTGAATTTGGGGAAAGTCTTGAAACCTTCTTTCCATCTGAACAATTTGGAAATCCAGTATCTCGTACGTTAGTGCCCCGAGAGATGTGTTTGGACTGTCACAGAATGATAAGTTGCCATTCAAACACACGCTGCATTTAATGCATTCATAAACGAATGTTTCCGTTCTTAATTGTCGTTTCGTCGTGGCAAGCAGCTACACTGACAGATTTTGACGGAAGAACATTAAAGAGATGATCAACGTAAACAAAGCACCCTCGGTAGAAGCAAAGCAAGTAGACAAACGTAGGATTCATCCATCAGTCGTTTCATTCCCACAGCACAGCTCAAAGATTCTGGGTCCTACTGAGAGTCTGTATCACCAGTTTGTTGTTGTTGTGGTCTTCAGTCCTGAGACTGGTTTGATGCAGCTCTCCATGCTACCCTATCCTGTGCAAGCTTTTTCATCTCCCAGTACTTACTGCAACCCACATCCTTCTGAATCTGATTAGTGTATTCATCTCTTGGTCTCCCTCTACGACTTTTACCCTCCACGCTGCCTCCAATGCTAAATTTGTGATCCCTTGATGCCTCAAAACATGTCCTACTAACCGGTCCCTTCTTTTTGTCAAGTTGTGCCACATACTCCTCCCCAATTCTATTCAATACTTCATCATTAGTTATGTGATCTACCCATCTAATCTTTAGCATTCTTCTGTAGCACCACATTTCGAAAGCTTCTATTCTCTTCTTGTCCAAATTATTTATCGTCCATGTTTCACTTCCATACCTAACTACACTCCATACAGAAACGACTTCCTGACATTTAAATCTATACTCGATGTTAACAAATTTCTCTTCTTCAGAAACGCTTTCCTTGCCATTGCCAGTCTACATTTTATATCTTCTCTACTTCGACCATCATGTTATTTTGCTCCCCAAATAGCAAAACTCCTTTACTACTTTAAGTGTCTCATTTCCTAATCTAATAGCCTCAGCATCACCCGACTTAATTCGACTACATTCCATTATTCTCGTTTTGCTTTTATTGATGTTCATCTTATATCCTCCTTTCAAGACACTGTCCATTCCGTTCAACTGCTCTTCCAAGTCCTTTGCTGTCTCTGATAGAATTACAATGTCATCAGCGAACCACAATTTTTTTATTTCTTCTCCATGGATTTTAATACCAACTCCGAATTTTTCTTTTGTTTCCTTTACTGCTTGCTCAATATACAGATTGAATAACATCGGGGACAGGCTACAACCCTGTCTCACTCCCTTCCCAACCACTGCTTCCCTTTCATGCTCCTCGACTCTTATAGCTGCCATCTGCTTTCTGTAGAAATTGTAAATAGCCAATCGCTCCCTGTATTTTACCCCTGCCACCTTTAGAATTTGAAAGAGATTATTCCAGTCAACTTTGTCAAAAGCTTTCTCTAAGTCTACAAATGCTATAAACGTAAGTTTGCCTTTCCTTAATCTTTCTTCTAAGATAAGTCGTAAGGTCAGTATTGCCTCACGTGTTCCAACATTTCTCCGGAATCCAAACTGATCTTCCCTGAGGTCGGATTCTACCAGTTTTTCCATTCGCCTGTAAAGAATTCGCGTTAGTATTTTGCAGCTGTGACTTATTAAACTGATAGTTCGGTAATTTTCACATCTGTCAACACCTGCTTTCTTTGGGATTGGAATTATTATATTCTTCTTGAAGTCTGAGGGTATTTCGCCTGTCTCATACATCTTGCTCACCAGATGGTAGAGTTTTGTCAGGACTGACTCTCCCAAGGCCATCAGTAGTTCTAATGGAATGTTGTCTACTCCCGGGGCCATGTTTCGAGTCAGGTCTTTCAGTGCTCTGTCAAACTCTTCACGCAGTATCGTATCTCCCATATCATCTTCATCTACATCCTCTTCCATTTCCATAATATTGTCCTCAAGTACATCGCCCTTGTATAGACCCTCTATATACTCCTTCCACCTTTCTGCTTTCCCTTCTTTGCTTAGAACTGGGTTTCCATCTGAGCCCTTGATATTCATACAAGTGGCTCTCTTTTCTCCAAAGGTCTCTCTAATTTTCCTGTAGGCAGTATCTATCTTACTGCTAGTGAGATAAGCCTCTACATCCTTACATTTGTCCTCTAGTCATCCCTGCTTAGCCATTTTGCACTTCCTGTCGATCTCATATTTGAGACGTCTGCATTCACCAGTTATATAATTAAAAACACTATATAGCCGTGAGAAATGACTAGATGTTGTTGAAACTGCCCTGGAACGAAAGTTCCAGCCAGTGTTCCTTGCATGTGGCAGTTTAAATCAGTTCTCAGTTAGCAATACAGTTCGTTTTGATGATTTGCTGAAAAACGAATGGAATGCAGTAAGATCACTTACAAACATGTGTACTTGTCGTATGATTTTGGAGGCATGTAACAGTACCAAAATCAGTTGGTGTGCGTAACTATCAAGAAGCAGAACTGCTTCACCAATTGTTGTAGTCCTTTTTCTCTGCCCGCCAGTACTGAAGCGCCATCATATATTTGACTAATCACTTTTCATTTCACATTCCATTCTTTCAGTACTGCATGAATAATGTTTGACAAACCTTCAGCAGTTTTATCCCCAGAAACATCGTAAAATCCAACGAATCTTTCCTCAATTTTGTCTGCAATACCGTACCTTGCAATACACGTCTAATGTTTCATCAGCCTGAATCGAAATGAAATTGCAGTTCTGCATTTCAGATTTTATTTTCTCATTAACTGCCAGTTATCATTTCTATTCCATCATTCTGTATATCTGGAGAAGTTCCTTTAAAGGTTGAAGATGATGACAGATGGTCTCGGAGTAACTGCTCTCCTTGAACTAGTAAATCCAACAATTCCAGATAGTTACCTTTGTTGCTGGAGGATTCGTCTTCTCGATGGCCGTGAAAGGCTAGTTCTCGTTTACAAAGAAATACAATTGCCTGAATAAGACGAGCCAATACTCTCCTGCTGGATGCAACTTGTTGTTTGTATTTTATTGCTGTCAGACGAGCGGCTTCAGAAAGGGCGTACTCATTTCTACTTTTGCCCAATAACTGAAATGATTCTTTGTTCTGCAGGTGACGTTATCATCTGATGCTTTTGTGCTTTCCTTTCAAAGTTCTTTATTGTACAAATGCCCTCATTGCACCATTCCTTTTCAGCACCAAACAGAGGAGATATATAACAATATAATCCGTTATTAACTGCATTCGCAGTCAGCCAAGCATACTTTCCGTACCAGGCTATCTGAAAAGTGCGTTTTTGTTTGGCTTCACTTAAAACTACACTGAGTATACGAGTAGGTCATTTGTCCTTCAATTCGCACTTTTTTTCGTACGTTAATGTAGAAAAAAGGCGTTTTTAATAAAAATTCTATAAGGCGTGCAGTTGCTGGCTCACTCATGTTGGCGACACAACGAGAATACGCACTAAAATCATACATGAATGACTATGAACACAAACCGCGCGACTGTTCACTTCCGTGTTAAAAGCGAGCATAGAAGCGGCAGAGACTAGTCTCGATACCTGCTAGCAAGTGCAGCGCACCGGCGGCCTTCGTGGTAGAGCGGAAGTGGTGGGGAGCCGAGAACGCCATTGTGTCATTGACTAGTTTTCTGCGAATGGTCTCATCCTCAGTTGTAAAGAGACACAACATATTCAGTTCTGCACATCTAGAGATACTACACCAATAATAAGTGTTACACATGGTGAGGAAATAATAAATAGGGTGGAAACTTCAAAATTGTTAGGCATCCATATTCAAGATAATTTAAATATGAAAAAAGTAGGTTTTGGAACTCCTGAAACAACATGGTACAGCCACATTTCGCTTAGCATTACTGCAAATCTTGGGGAGAGATAAATCAGTGAGTTGACATATTTTGCACATTTTCATTCAATAAAGTCACTTGGAAAAATGTTCTTGGGTAACTCACCTCTTAAGAAAGGAAGTCTTCATTGCACAAAAATGTGCTGTAAGAATATGTGTTGCTCATCCACAATCATCTGCCAGACATCTGTTTAAGGAGTTCAGTATTCTGACTACTGCTTCACAGTATATTTATTCCCTCATGAAGTTCGTTGTAACTAATCCACTACAGTTCAAAAGGAACAATGAGCTACATAATTACAATACCATATTGAAAAATGACATTCATTATTCCTCTACATTAAGGTTGTCTTTAACACAAAAAGGTATGCATAATGCTCCAACAAAAATTTTTGGTCACGTACCCAGTAAATTCGGAGTAGGTATTAAAATCCATGGAGAAGAAATAAAAACATTGAGGTTCGCCGATGACATTGTAATTCTGTCAGAGACAGCAAAGGACTTGGAAGAGCAGTTGAATGGAATCGATAGTGTCTTGAAAGGAGGATATAAGATGAACATCAATAAAAGCAAAACGTGGATAATGGAATGTAGTCAAATCAAGTCGGGTGATGCTGAGGGTATTAGATTAGGAAATCAGACACTTTAAGTAGTAAAGGAGTTTTGCTATTTGGAGAGCAAAATAACTGATGATGGTCAAACTAGAAAGGATATAAAATGTACACTGTCAATGGCAAGGAAAGTGTTTCTGAAGAAGAGAAATTTGTTAATGTCGAGTATATACACTCCTGGAAATGGAAAAAAGAACACATTGACACCGGTGTGTCAGACCCACCATACTTGCTCCGGACACTGCGAGAGGGCTGTACAAGCAATGATCACACGCGCGGCACAGCGGACACACCAGGAACCGCGGTGTTGGCCGTCGAATGGCGCTAGCTGCGCAGCATTTGTGCACCGCCGCCGTCAGTGTCAGCCAGTTTGCCGTGGCATACGGAGCTCTATCGCAGTCTTTAACACTGGTAGCATGCCGCGACAGCGTGGACGTGAACCGTATGTGCAGTTGACGGACTTTGAGCGAGGGCGTATAGTGGGCATGCGGGAGGCCGGGTGGACGTACCGCCGAATTGCTCAACACGTGGGGCGTGAGGTCTCCACAGTACATCGATGTTGTCGCCAGTGGTCGGCGGAAGGTGCACGTGCCCGTCGACCTGGGACCGGACCGCAGTGACGCACGGATGCACGCCAAGACCGTAGGATCCTACGCAGTGCCGTAGGGGACCGCACCGCCACTTCCCAGCAAATTAGGGACACTGTTGCTCCTGGGGTATCGGCGAGGACCATTCACAACCGTCTCCATGAAGCTGGGCTACGGTCCCGCACACCGTTAGGCCGTCTTCCGCTCACGCCCCAACATCGTGCAGCCCGCCTCCAGTGGTGTCGCGACAGGCATGAATGGAGGGACGAATGGAGACGTGTCGTCTTCAGCGATGAGAGTCGCTTCTGCCTTGGTGCCAGTGATGGTCGTATGCGTGTTTGGCGCCGTGCAGGTGAGCGCCACAATCAGGACTGCATACGACCGAGGCACACAGGGCCAACACCCGGCATCATGGTGTGGGGAGCGATCTCCTACACTGGCCGTACACCACTGGTGATCGTCGAGGGGACACTGAATAGTGCACGGTACATCCAAACCGTCATCGAACCCATCGTTCTACCATTCCTAGACCGGCAAGGGAACTTGCTGTTCCAACAGGACAATGCACGTCCGCATGTATCCCGTGCCACCCAACGTGCTCTAGAAGGTGTAAGTCAACTACCCTGGCCAGCAAGATCTCCGGATCTGTCCCCCATTGAGCATGTTTGGGACTGGATGAAGCGTCGTCTCACGCGGTCTGCACGTCCAGCACGAACGCTGGTCCAACTGAGGCGCCAGGTGGAAATGGCATGGCAAGCCGTTCCACAGGACTACATCCAGCATCTCTACGATCGTCTCCATGGGAGAATAGCAGCCTGCATTGCTGCGAAAGGTGGATATACACTGTACTAGTGCCGACATTGTGCATGCTCTGTTGCCTGTGTCTATGTGCCTGTGGTTCTGTCAGTGTGATCATGTGATGTATCTGACCCCAGGAATGTGTCAATAAAGTTTCCCCTTCCTGGGACAATGAATTCACGGTGTTCTTATTTCAATTTCCAGGAGTGTATTTAAGTGCCAGGAAGTCGTTTCTGAAAGTATTTGTATGGAGTGTCGCCATGTGTGGAATTTAAACGTGGATGATAAATAGTTTAGACAAGAAGAGAATAGAAGCTTTCGAAATGTGGTGCTACAGAAGAATGCTGAAGATTAGATGGGTAGATCACATAACTAATGAGGAGGTGTTGAATAGGATTGGGGAGAAGAGGAGTTTGTGGCACAACTTGACTAGAAGAAGGGATCGGTTGGTAGGACATGTTCTGAGGCATCAAGGGATCACCAATTTAGTATTGGAGGGCAGCGTGGAGGGTAAAAATCCTAGAGGGAGACCAAGAGATGAATACACTAAGCAGATTCAGAAAGATGTGGGTTGCAGTAGGTACTGGGAGATGAAGAAGCTTGCACAGGATAGAGTAGCATGGAGAGCTGCATCAAACCAGTCTCAGGACTGAAGACCACAACAACAACAACAACCCAGTGGTATAAAATGTCTGACAGAGAACGAAGTAAAATTTGAAAACAAAGTGAGAAAGTTTATCCTTGACAAATCATTCTACTTCATAGGAGAATTTCTATTATTGTAATGTGTAAAAGGTGGTGTGTAGGAATTACTAACTCCCATGTGTATATCTTTTTCGTTTCTGTAAAATGTTCAGAATGTTATTCTATGTACAAATTAATTTGCAGTGTGTATGTAAACTGACTTGTTCTACATCATTACAATCTATTGTGCAAAATCATCCATGGAACATGTAAGTAACTAATTATCTAACATGAAGGCTGCATTGCTACTACTGCTACACTTTTTGATATGTTCACCCTTTGAGAGCTTTTACTCGAGTGATGAACCATTTTTTCAGCTGGAGCTAATCAGTATCAATTCTCACAGTACCTGCAACATAACGTATATCATCTTTGCTTTTGGGTATATATAAGAAAGAATATGCTGTGAGCTCCTCAATCAGTTCTCATTTTGTGAGTCGTGAACAAGGTTATGATACCTGATGATAAACCTGATAAATATAGAGCTGTAGTGCAAGTTGTTAATTTAAATAATAAGTATACTGCAAATTCTGAACACTGAAGCAACAGTCAGTTCTTTGAACACATCCATGAAATCACTACTAAACGAGAGTGATGACTGCATGACTCATGTGTTTTCAAGAAATCCGGACATCCTAGGGATTCTGGAAATAATTATTCCTGACTATGTATCGATGCTGCAGTTGGAGGACTATGGATTCAACAAGAGGAAAGAGGATAATGCTTATTCCCTGTTCTAGTGACTTAAAAATAGGAATGTTCGTAAGGTGCTTCATGAAATCTACAGGATACTTACAGAAAATGTTGAAGTCCGAATGCAACTGGAAAATGGAAATGAGCGTTTGGCGTCATTGGCCGGGAGGCCCCTCGCGGGGCAGGTCCGGCCGCCTTGGCGCAGGTCTTATTACATTCGGCGCCACATTGGGCGACCTGCACGCCGGATGGGGATGAAATGATGATGAACACAACACAACACCCATTCCCTGAGCGGAGAAAATCTCCGACCCAGCCGGGAATCGAACCCGGGCCCGGAGGACGGCAATCCGTCACGCTGACCACTCAGCTACTGGGGCGGACCGAATGCAACTGATATTATTTGATTTCCAAACCTCTGAAACTACTTTTATGCCCATTCCACAAGCTTCCGATGGCTACATCGAGTGCTTCAGGTTGATGTGCTTATTTCTAAGTATGGACTTTGTTATAAACATTGTGATTTGAATGCACCATATCAAATTCATTGACCTCCTCTTATCAAGATGCATTGTGAAGGCAGCAAAAAGGAACCAGTAAAACAATGTTTTTGTACACGCTTTTTTCTTTAAAAATGGACCGCCGCTGTAGCTTCACCACTTTGGTAGTGACCCCATTTCTGTTGCTACCATACTCAGTGAGCTACAATAACTGTTCATCTTTATAAACTTTAAAACACATAATTAAAATACAGTAAACTCTTGATTATTCTTGAGTGGATTATCTGCCTTGCAGATTATCTGCAGTCTGTTTCTCCCAAAATCTTATTCTTTTTTCTTTAGTTGCGGAAAATTTTTCTTTTACCTGGGAGTGGTCACCAGTGAACGATAATGTCACGTTACAACACGAGTGTGGTAAAAAAATGTTGTTTGAACACCTCAAGCACTGGACTGTATTGCTGCAGTGGATATTATAGTCATTTGGTTTCTGTTACTGCCGAATAATGTCTGAAAAGCGAAAATGTGTTCTTCTGACGATACAAACAAACAGAATCTGGAAATAATATATAAATTTTATGAAGGCAGTAATGATACATAGAATCTGGTATTGATTTACAATGTTGATGGAACTGTGATCCCTGATAATCGGAAAACCAAAGACAAAATAATTCAGTTTGCTAGTAGTTCTCACTCATCTAAGGATTTGTCAAAGTAGGAGACTATGAAAATGTCTACATACTCAGAATAGGATAAAGACATGTTGAAATGGTTGTAGTAGTTAACAGTAAAGGGCACAGAAGTATGAGGCACATTATGTGTCAAACAGTTCCTTTTTCTTCAAAACCTTGGGGTTTGAAAAGGATTTTAATGCATTTTCTTGCTGGCTAACAAGATTTAAACAGCATCATGGTACCTGGGACATTGCTGCCCAACAAGAAAAGTCAAGTGTAGACAAAAAGGCTGCTTCGGAATTTTGTAATGATTTCCAGGAGGTTACTGCATGAGAGAAATTAGAGCTTGACAAATATACCATATAGACGAAACCGAGCTGTTTTGTGAGTGTCTAACAACAAAGACTTTAGCTTTTTAGACAGAGGATAGTGTGCCTGCTTATAAATCAAGTAGGGAAAGGATAAATGTGTTGTGTTAATGGTACAGAATCACATGACTGTAAGCTTTGGCATTCCATCAGTAAATTTGGCTTGTATAGAATTAATACTTTTAGACCTAATAGTATGGGACTTCAGCAGTGGGTAGACACAACATCTTACACACTGTTCTAAGTCATTCACATGTTCACTGTTTTCAAGCAGGTACAACACAATATCTTTGAATGCAGCTTTAACATATGGCTGCCATCCACTCAGTCCACCTATCACATCCCATAATGTGCCGTCTATGTCATGTAAGTTAAAAAGACATGAATAGCATAGGTAAGTAGGTAAGTTCCCAGATGTTATTATGAATGCCACATCCCCATATATCTCTATGCCAGACAACTTCAAATCAAAGCAGCAGATGTCTGGAGGAGAAGATCAAGATGTGTCATACATCATATGAGCATCGCTGAATCACATTTCACAATATAGCTCGTTCCAACGCATCTGACCAAACTGCACCTTCACATTTTATTTGACATTCTAAATTTTCATTACTACTTGGTATTCAGTGTGAGCTTTTATGCCTGTATTCATGTACTTAGCTCTGCAGGCAGTCAAATTATATGTTATGGTAAACAGTAGTAAACCACTTGACTGTGGTTTGACGAATAGTTGTGCATCCTGATCACAAATATATCTGGCAGTCCATATATGTGTAGTTCACTGAACTGCAGCTCAGTTAGTGGTGCTTTGGCCAATAGATGCTCAAACAGGTGTGTGTCTTGCCCCAACATGGCAATTAGTGCTGCATCAGGAGGCTTTTGCTGCTGCTGAGCTGCTAAAAAGAAGAAAAAACTGTAAGCACTTGTACATATATATATAATGAACAATGAGAGGTTATAGTCAGTTAATAATACTTACTTTTAGTCAGACTCTTCCTTTTCTTATTCTGCCTAACTGATATGTGCTGGATGCTTCATGGTCCTCCTGCTACAGTGAACAGAACACAAGTGACTTGGTTGGTGGATGAATGTGGTGCAGTGGGTTGAGCAACTGTAGTGCCTCCAGCTGTCTAACATCATGGTCCACCACCTTCTCGTGTGCCGCCATATTGTTACTGGGACTTCGATGTTGGTCTGTGCTCTTGAACTTTATCTTGACCTTGACACTGACTGTGAAATTGTCTGTGACTTAGACCTTGTGTCAATCAAAGTGTGCCAGGACCAACTTTGTTCCAATAGTGACCAGTGATCCCTTATTCCCAGGAGCTCTGTTCTGTGTACATATAATTTGTACATTTATTTCGATTGTTCGACTGTGCCTTGTGTGTTACAGGGGGGGAGGGGGGAGATCTTGTTATCCTGTCAGTTCATTTTATGTATTCATGGACCCCAGATCTGGGACCAGCTTATAAATTGTTACATTTCTATTGAAAGAGGTAGATCACTTACTAATAAAACCTGCTTTGTCCATAAGCAAGAAATTAGGATGGCAAGCCATTTACTCTGTCACTCCCAAATCAAATTTCTGTGCTGTTTATGGTTCTGATACCACTTGAGTATCCCAAGCTTATAAACGAATTTAGTACTGTCTGTTTGAAAATGGTTCAAATGGCTCTAAACACTATGGGACTTAACATCTTAGGTCATCAATCACCTACACTTGGAACTACTTAAACCTAACTAATCTAAGGACATCACAAACATCCATGCCCGAGGCAGGATTCGAACCTGTGACAGTAACAGCAGTGCGGTTCCGGACTGAAGCACCTGGAACCACTCGTTCACAGTGGCTGGCATCTGTTTGAAGATACATACAGTTCGCCTTTTATTATGTAAAAGAAGCTCTTGTACGGCCAGTACTAGTGAATGTGTGTGCACCGATATTTTTGGGGACTGCCCACTCTGAATAAGATTTAAACTTCAGTTTAGTTATATGTTCTGTTCTCAATTATACTTATAAGAGTTTATTTTTAAAGGCTTCTGTGGTTGGCAGTTATATTTTTATCCATTCGCTGGATCCTTTTTCTTAAATTCTGCCACCAGTTTCTGATTATTATTTTAAATTATGCCATCAACGACTTTCTACAGGTGTGCCCATAATCCCAGTGAGCTGCTTCTCCTTTTCTGTTGCATTAATTTGTTAATTAAATTCTGCCACCAGTTGCTCATTATTCTTTTAAATTGTGGTACAGTGGCTTTCTTTAATTTTGTAATTCTTGTAGTCAGTTGCTGATTTGTTTATTGCATTAATTAGTCTTTTAAATTTTGCTACCAATGCTTTCTGTAACTTGTAATAGTAAACTGCTGCTTTCTTTATTACGTTGTTTAGTATTTAGATTCTGCCACCAGTTGCTTGTTATTCCTTTAAACTCTGCTGCCACTTGCTTTCAGTAAGTACAATTGTAAAGTGGGAGAGTTGCTGTGGCTTTGTTTTTTGCACAGATTACATTTGTGAAAAATTATTGTTATTTAATTAAGTGGTTCGTTTAAATTTAAATAAAGTTATTTTGCTTCAGCACCTTACCCCTCAACGCCACCTTCCTGTCGCTTTCAGACACTATTACAGTATTCCTTTGAAACACTTATCTTTTTTTTTTACGTCAACCAGTTCCACTTCTTAGGAAGAGCACTTTTGTTTATTAAAAAAATATGGATGATTGTAAAATGTTAAACATTAAAACCATAGGACAATGACAAGTGTTCATAGGCCATCAAATAACTTTGCCAGATGGCGTTGATGAATCAGCAGCGACAGGCTTGGCCTCTGCATAGCAGCGATGCGATATGAACAGTATTCGCACCATGGAGGTAAGAATAGAGGGAGACGCCGTGACGTCACAGCTGTGAAGCTATGTGAAGCCGAGGGTAGCCATCTCAATCCCACCAAAAAATTGCTGCTGTAAGCTGGTGTGCATAGGCTTGTCGCTCGCTTTTGGAAGGATTTTGCGCTATTATGGTGACTTCTGTGGTGTTCGGGTGTACGAATCGTTCTGATTGTGATGCGAAATCGAAGGGAATAACATTTCATGTGTAAGTTGTCTCGTTAAGTGTGATTTTACAACTTCATTCTGAATGAACGTGTGCTACATCGGTACTTGTACTATAGCGTGTTTTTCTCCTGTATGATTTTAGATTTCCTAAAAATGAAAGTCGGAAAGCTCTGTGGGAGAATGCCGTGAGGAGGAAGAATTGGCGTGCTTCTAAATGGAGCACTGTATGTTCTCAGCATTTCCGAGAAGAGGACATAGACCGAACTTCCCTTTCAACAGTAAGGCTCCGAGAAAATGCTGTACCATCAGTTTTCCCTACACACCCAAAACATTTGCAAAAGGTATGTTAATTCAAAGAATTAAATTCTTAGTTTTCAAGTTCACATTTCAGTATAATACGTACGTATCGTCGATAATCGAAGTTTTGAGTAACTCACTTTGTCTTCATCATGTACCAAATTAAAAGCTAACACTACATTAACCGGCGTAAAGTATAGGCCTGAACAGGACACTGTGTAGATTTGCCATTCTAAGTACCGTATTTCAGTAAATATTGGTGGTAATGAACAGTGTTTCCCAGTAGTGTAACGTAACTGAAATGTCCCAGTACGTATTACAAACAAGATGTATTTATGGGGCTTTGGAGGGAGGGTATAGCTAACTTAGTTTTCAGTTTCTATTATTTAGTTTGTGATACACGTTTATTATTAACAAAATTGTGTCGTTTACATTAAAGGCTAGCTATTCGTAATATTACATTAAAAACTATTTTTAATCAGAAGAAACGCGGAATTTCGCCTTTACGAGATTTTATTTTAAACAAAAACTTTGAAACAACCAATCTGACAACGTTATATGCATATATGGTGCAATTAGCGACTGTAATACACGCAGCGCTATAGCACACTGGCAATGTTTTGGTCAGAGTGTCATGGCAGCGAGCCACGCCCCCATGGCTTCAAAACGTAGTACGGCTGGGATACGTAGCGCCATCTCCCCTTATTCTTACCTCCATGATTCGCACTGACCACTTTACAGGCCACTGTCTCCAACTCTCCTCTGAAACAGGCCATTCTTTATGTGTTGAAAGTTGTAAATTTCCTACCACTGATACTATGGGAGTATCAGACCAACAAAAAAAATGCTTAATTTTGTGGTAAATGGCTTAAAAAATTAGACAAATACCGTGCAACAGTATTAGTTATTAATTGAAGTGATTTACCAGAGTTATTCAGGAAGTAACGATCGAGTCGCCATCGGTAATGGTATATTGCATGAACATTGAAACTCATATACACACTGACTCGTGGTATGCACTGTTCATCAAAACGTACTGTCACAGTGTGCTGTTTGTAGTTTCAGTTCAAAGTGTTTAAAAGAATGGATTGGCCTGCCGACTGTGAAAAACCGTCAGTGATTTGGTTCCTGACAGTAAGAAAAATTGCAGCACTGGAAATTCATTGACAGATAAGTGAGGCGTATGGCTCCAGTCTGATGACTGACAGGAAAGTGCATAAGTGGGTGAGAGATTTCTAGAACATATTGGAAAATGCCCATGATGAACTGAGATCATGTCTCCTACCAGTGATCTCAGAAGATTTAGTCAAAGCTGTGGATGAAAAGATTCGTGAGGAGCAGCATTTCACAATTTCAACTTTAACGTTGGAATTACCGAATGTGGGTCGACTAAATTTGGGCAAAATTTTCTGTGAAAAGTTGCAATTTCGTAAATTGTGTGCACATTAAATTCCCAGACTGCTTACTGAGAAATACAAAATGGAAAGAATGGCTTACATTCTGGCTTTTTTGGACAGATATCATAAGAAAAGTGAACAGTTTTTAGAGGCCATTGTCACAGGGGACAAGAAATGGATTTCTCACATGACTCCAGAGTCTAATCATCAATCAATAGAGTAGTGTCACACATCACCAGTCAAAGGTAACGCCAAGCAGACAGTTTCAACATGCAAGGTATGGAAACCATGTTTTGGGGTAGGCCTGGAATCTTGTTAGTCGAGTTTATGCACCAAAGAATAATAAATGCAACTGCATATTGCGCTACCGTGACTAAACCTTGACCTGCAATACAGAATTTGTGACTTGGCATTATGACATCTGGAGTTTTGTTGCTGCTTGACAAAGCCAGACCCCATTTTGCAATTCACTTCCCAAATCTGATCAGATCTTTTGGATGGTAACAGATTGTCCATCAATTGTACGGCCCAGACTTGGCAGCTAAACGAGTATCTCGATGGCAAGCGCTTCACAACGGTTGATGAGGTGAAGGAAGCAATTAAAGACTGGTTACTCTCGCAGGCGGTAGACGTCTACGACTTAGAGATACAAAATATTGTAGAAAGTTATGAAAAATGTTTATACAAATGTGGAAACTCTGTATAAAAATAAACATGTAAGGAATTAAATAACGACAGATAAAGTGTTTACTACCTATGTTGTGAAGGGAGACATTTTATTTTCTGTCAGCGAACTTCTCGTGATTTCATGTGTAGTAGCATAAATATGCAATCCGTGTGTATCGTTATCGTTTATGGAATCACGCCAACTCACATCCCTATATTTTATGATTCCAAATACATATGACTTGAAGCTCTTATGTAATGGAAGAGCATTCAGAATCCAAACAAAGAGTGTCTTACAAATCACATCTTACAGTAAGAACACGACTCGAGACAAGAGGTCTTAGTGCATATCAGCTACCTTATACTCCTGTGTATGATAACGGCCTTACTGCAGTGGTAACACCGGTTCCCATCAGATCACCGAAGTTAAACACCGTTGGGTTTGGCTAGCACTTGTGTGGGTCTGCTCCGTGTCTACCGAGAACTGTTGACAAGTGGGGTGCACTCAGCCCTTGTGAGGCAACTTGCGAATGTATTTGATTGAGAAGTAGCGGCACTGGCCACGAAAGCTGACAACAGTTAAGAGAGCGATGTGCTGTTCTCATGCCCCTTTGTATCCGGATTGCTTGATGCCTAAGGGCTGAGGATGAGACTGCAGCCGGTTGGTACCATTGGGCCTTCAAGTCCCATAAAGACAGTGTTTGCTCATGTTCCTATGTGAAGTTTTAGCAGTTTAACAACTAAATGGATGCCTACAAGTTTATTCCAGGGTAGAATGCTATAGCCCCCAAAAGGACTGTGTCTAAATTTGCGGTATACAGGTTGAGGCATGTTAAACATTGTCGGAATATCTGGCGAAATACACATTGGATTAAAAAGACGTGGTAATAAACGTTGATCATCTCGAAGAGGGACATCCATTAACATAATGCTCGACTCCTCTTCAACAGGAACCCCTATTTTTATTGCAGATTTGGGTTCTCCGTGAAAAAAATATGTAACTTTCATATGAAACATTTCTTTTGTTTCGCAATAGATGGCGCTGTAATCAGAACAGATGAATATAGGGTAACAATTGTTGCATAATGGTAATATCTCACAAAAATAGACATCAAATTAGGAAAATCAAAGTACATTATTTGGTATTTGGGAAAGATTATCATGTAAGACGGTCTTCCCTCCCAGAATGCGTTCTTAGACTACATTAAGCGTTACCCAGGAACAACGACATAGACGTAGTAGTAATGTGTTCCCTACAGGTTGCTTGACTTTAGTGAGTCCCCTTGCCTCTCACTATCTCGGGATTGTTGATTATCATGAGTCCCTTTGCCTCTCGTTATCTTGGGGGTGCTTGATTAAAGTGAGTCCCCTTGTCTCTCACAAGTTTCTCAGTGCAGCAAATGTTCGAAATGTTGTCCATTGTTTCTAATGCACATTGCAACTCTATGTTTGAATGATAATCAGGCATGTATTAGTGTCTCTGCGCTAATATTTGCACATTTGTTGAGAATTCGCTGCCGCATATCTTCGGGGGTTGTTGGTACATCCATGTAAACTCTCTCTTTTAGCCATCTTCACAGGAAAAAAATCAGCAGAAGTCAAATCGGGCGAACGTTTGAGGACCTCCTCGTACAGTCCATCGACCCGGACAGTTTCGATTTAAAACTTCTCGAGCTAGTCGTAAAAAATGCGCGTGGCATCCATTGTGCTGAAACTGTATAGCCAGACTCGTTTCAAGTGGAACATCATACATTAGCTTAGGTAAAACATTATCCACAAAGTCACTGTAAATTTGACCAGTCAGATTACCTTCTATGAGGTATGGGCCAATTACCTACATACCTAAAATCCCGCACTAAATGTTGAAATTCCATGGGCGTTGATGTTCAATTTGCCTTTCAAAATGGGGATTCTCCACTGACCAATGATGCATATTATGTCGATTCACTTGACCACAATTCGTAAAATTTCATTCACTGGAGAAAAATATCTGTGAAATGAAATTATCATTGACTGTTCCTCTATCAAATTGCAGAAATTCAGCCGATGCAGTTCTTGATGCCATTTGTGTAAATTCAGTATGCACAGAACACTTCTGTGCAAAGTTTGTGAACCTTGGGCAGGTGGCCGAGAACTAATGTGTGGATTTGCGTCAACTGTAGTTAAAACATTCACTGTGTTGTTTTCGTTTGTCACAGGCTGCAGTCGGACTCTTTCTCTAGATTTAGAACTTCCTGTTTCAGTAAAAAGGATGGACAATATTGCGAAAAGTCGTTGTAGAGAGAACATTCCTTTCAGGGAACAGAGTAGAATACCTTGACGAGCTCCATCAACATTTCTACAAGCTTCAAAGTATACGGCAATGATATTGACCCACTCTGCAATCGTTAACATCATGGAACAATTGCGACGAGACGTGTATTTTTTTTCTTTATTGTTATTTCACTCCCCAAAATGAGGCGGGCTAGCAGCGGCACAATACGCTGCTCTTCAGCCAAGAGAGTCACAGAAAAACATAGTCAAATGAGAAAAGAACACATGGAATGGTATAAATTGGTGAATAAACAATAATAAAAATAGATGAGTATAAATGGTAGATTAAAAAAACCATAGATGAGAGCCACACACACACATGCAGAGAATGAGCATTGTAAGTCAACAAAAAAACAAAGAAACACCGCAGAGGGAACACGAAAGAATGACGCTGGCGACACTGTTGGTGCTGGTGGAACGTAACACTGCACACGGCACTGGAGAAACACTGACAACACGAAAATGGTAAAAATCACTGCACTGAAGGGGACCTACCACCAGTTGAAGGGTAGGAGGGGGGGGTGAGCGAAAAAAGGGAGGGGGGGGGAGAGATGGTAGGGGGAAACCAGGAGGGGGAGGTGGGAGGCGGTGGAGGGGAGGGAGACATGAACAGTTTGAATCACTGAAGTAACAAGCACAGTCTGACTATGGACTGGGTGCATGATCACAGTCTGTGCGTCATTCGGTTGTGGGAGATGTCACATCATAGCATTATTAAAAATATTAAAAAAGTACTTCGATTGTATTAATCAGATGTGTATTTGTTTGAGATAGTACCGTTTTGCAACAACAGCACCTCATTTCCATGTTTGCCGATTACAGTGCCATCTATCATCAAATGAAAGAAATGTTTCATACAAAAGTTACATATTTTTTCACAGAGAATCCAAATCTGCAATAAAAACAGGGGCTACTATTTAAAATTACAAGGTCACTCCCCCCCTGCTCCCAGGGGTAGTGCAGGGGGGGCGGGGGTCAAGCGTTATGTTAATGGACGTCCCTCTTCGAGCTGAACAACGTTTATTACCACTTTTTTTCAATTTGATGAGTATTTAGCCAAATATTCCGACAAACAGATTTGAATGCCGGACACTGTATGTATAAAAGCATTATACAGAGAAATCGGATAGGAATATGCAAAAGAGAGGAGCCTTTGCTCTTTAATGTAACAACTAGATGAACTAGCTATTGGAGACAGAATACTTAAATGGTGGAAAGAGGATGCCTTCTGGAGAGACTTGGTGAGAAGCCGAAATTTTCATATTTGCGCTACTTCTATGTACATGGTAATGTTGTTCCCAATCCAAATAGTAGCCATAAAATATTGTATTTTTTGTATTACCTAGCAGCATTTTACACCACCTACCTACATAATATTCTATTCCAGCATAAACTTGTAGACATCCATTCGGTTGTTAAACTGCTAGTTATATATGTAGGAATGGTGGATGAAAAAAAATCGCTGACAAGCACTAAATTCTCTTACCTTGAGTTGTTTTATTATTGTGAAGTGTGATTTGTAAGATACCCTCTATATAAATTTTGTCTGCTATGGTTTTCTCTTCCAATACGTAAGAGCTTCAAGTCATACGTATTTGGAATTGTAAAATATTTGAATACAATGTAAAGTGGCATAATTCCATAAATGAAAAGCGATTTGTTGCTACTACAGATGAAATCACGAGACGTTCAACAATGGTAGCTTGCATTTTGTCTACATGACTTCGATTAACAACTACACACACCAAAAAAAGTTTTGCATCACCTTGGTTCCGAGAGTTCCAGAACCTGTACAGAAAATTGGAATAGAGATCAACATAAACATTATTTCTGCCATTTTTATTGCTCATGAAATCACACATTGCATGTGAGACCTTCAGAGGTGGTCGTCCAGATTGCTGTACACACTGGTAACTCTAATACACAGTAGGACGTCCCCTTGCAGTGGTGCATGCCTGTATTCGTCGTGGCATACTATCCACAAGTTCATCAAGGCGCTCTTGATCTAGATCGTCCCACCTCTCAACAGCGATTCGGCGTAGATCCCTCAGAGTGGTTGGTGGTCACGTCATCCATAAACAGCCCTTTTCAATCTATCCCAGGCGTGTTCGTTAGGATTCATGTCTGGAAAACATGCTGGCCACTCTAGTCGAGCGATGTCGTTATACTGAAGGATTTCATTCACAAGATGTGCATGATGGGGGCGCGAATTGTAGTCCATGAAGACGAACGCCTCGCCAATATGCTGCTGATATGGTATCACTATCGGTCGGAGGATGGCATTCATGTAACATACAGCCTTCCATGACCACAAGCGGCGTACTTCGGCCCCACATAATGCCACCCCAAAACATCAGGGAACCTCACCTCGCTGCACTCGCTGGACAGAGTATCTAAGGCATTCATCCTGACAGGGTTGCCTCCAAACACGTCTCCGACGATTGTCTGATTGAAGGCATACGCGACACTCATCGGTGAAGAGAATGTGATGCCAATCCTGAATGGACCATTCGGCATGTTGTTGGGTCCATCTGTACTGCAGTGCATGGTGTCGTGGTTGCAAAGATGGATCTCACTGTGGACGACGGGAGTGAAGTTGCACATCGGGCAGCCTGTTGCGCTCAGTTTGAATCATAACACGACGTCCTGTGGCTATATGAAAAACATTATTCAACATGGTGGTGCTGCTGTCAGCTTTCCTCCAAGCCATAATCCGTAGGTAGTGGTCAGCCACTGCTGTAGTAGCCCTTGGGCGGTCCAAGTGAGTCATGTCATCAACAGCTCTTGTCTCTCTTCATCTCTTCCATGTCTGAACAACATTGCTTTGGTTCATTCCGAAATGCCTGGACACTTCCCTTGTTGAGAGCCCTTCCTGGCACAAAGTAACAATGCGGACATCATGGAACCGCGGTATTGAGCGTCTAGCGTCTAGGCATGGTTGAATTACAGACAACTTGAGCTGTGTACCTCCTTCCTGGTAGATTGACTGGAACTGATCAGCTGTCGGACCCCCACCTTCAAATAGGCGCTGCTCATGCATGGTTGTTTACATCTTTGGGCGGGTTTAGTGTCATCTCTGAACAGTCAAAGGGACCATGTCTGTGATACAGTATCCACATTCAGCGACTGTCTTCAGGAGTTCAGGGAATCTGGGTGATGCAAAACTTTTTTTAATGTGTGTAATTCTGCTGCTCGTTGTTTGTATAATGTTTTAAGCCATTTCCCACTACTTTAACATTTTTTCTCTCAGTCCCTCCGGCAGTACCAGTGTTGCGAAATTTTCTGGTTTCAACACATAAAGAATTGCTTGTTGTGGAGGAGAGGCGGCCAGAGATGTGGTCAGTGTGAATCCCATTTGTATCATATCACTGCTGTGCAGACAGTTATGCACATCGCTGCTGATTCATCAGGGCCATCTGTCAACGTTATCTGATTGTCTATGAGCACTTTCATCGTCTTATGACTTAAATGTCTAACATTTTACAGTCATGCATTATCTTTTTTAATAAACAAATGCAATCTTGCTGTAAAGTGGAACTGGTCGACATCAAAACAAATGCATTTTCTAATGGAATATTGTAAGAGGATCAGGTAGACGGCCCCATATAATCCATAAGCGCCTATTATTATTATTCAAAAGCTGGTGAAATATATTTTAGGCTCCATTTACACCACACCACAGTTTGTAAAGAAATTACTGTACATGGCTAAACTGTGTTTGACAGTTGGAGATATAATACAAACTAGAGGGCTTTACTACCGATTTGCTGTTGGTAGCCATGCTGATCATATTACTATGCTAAAACGCATTCCAGTGTTTATCTTACACATATACAAATAATAAGACTGACTGGCATGGGATCTAAACCATTATTTTACAGAGAATTAAAGTAAATACAGACAGGTTGACAGTTGTCTTGGGTGGAAGTACACACACATTCTGTGTAATGCTGACCGATGACTGGTTATAGAACTATGCTTCTTGTGTTTAAAATTTTAATTAATTCACCTGAAAGAACTACCAAACAGTGATTATGACAGTTCTAGTGTAGATTCTTCTTGGTCGAATTGTATGTTGCGCATCTGGGTGATTGTCCATTCGTTGTATGCAACCTACATTCCAAAATCAGTGTGAAATGCATATTCTTTGCAATTATCTGGCACAAGGTTATCTGGGGCTCCTACAAGGTAGGGTTTTACGGGAATTTGTTAATGGGAGGTGGTGCTGATGACTGGCTATTTGCCTGCATGAAAATCGATTCATCAGATAAGTTACTTCGGTACGATACCGGTTATAGATCCAGGACTGGGTAAAATGATGATACAGGGAAACATGTTTATTATTTTAAGTTATACACTCACAACTATGACTGCCAAATGCTCCAACTTCACAGAGGTTTTTGTTACTGACAGGAGTATGGAAAAATCTAACCACTGTCATTGTCTCCATGCCAGTGACTATGCAAAGAATAGCTATATTTCTCTGTCACAAAAGAGAAGATCGACTGTCTTCTTGGCAAAGATATTGAACAAATTTGGTCTTCCTGATATCTAAAGGAGCTCCTCTGGTGGTCAGGCTTAAGTAACTACCTATTAAACCAAGTATATGTAATTCTGCAATTTGTCTATTGTGATGTGGTACGAGCTTACAAATTGACATCACTTTGTGTTATGATTCATAAAAAATTGGTATACATATTGACATTGGGGATACAAAAGTCTCGAAATGTGATAGGTTTCGTGTTGTTTTAGATTTGTGTTTTAGATGTTGCTTGCCTACTTTCCTGAGGCCACAAACATGGAACATGAGAAACAGGAAATAAGGACACATGGTAAACAATTATTTAGCACTTGCATAACACGTTTCAGGAACTAATTCGGATTTTCGGGTACTTTGATCAATGATGTGCAACATATAATCATTTATTAATCAAAAGTGTACTTATTCTCAAGAGGAAATGTGAAAGATTTCATCATATGCACCACATGGTGCCAAAAAATATCCATAGGGTTAACAATGTGCAAGAAGTTGAAGAATAGGACGGAGACTAAGCTTCAAGATTACAAACCGATGCCTGTATCTTGATCTCTAGCCTAAGAAACCTCTATGTATCTATAATAAGTTGATCACGTGATCATGACGTGACTTCTGGTCGTGACTCCTAAAAAAAGTAGAATCCATAATGACACTATGGACAGAAATCGTGTGATGTGACTGATTGGTCTGTGACGTTTTCGATTTCTGTTTTAGGCGCTGCTCTAACGCTACAACAGATAGCATTATATCTGGAAGTGTCTCACAGCTCCACCATGCAATCGTAAAATGCCAATGATTGCTCATCATGATCAATCTAATATACAGGGTGGTCCATTGATCGTAACTGGGCCAAATATCTCACGAAATAAGCGTCAAACGAAAAAAACTACAAAGAACGAAACTTGTCTAGCTTGAAGCGGGAAATCAGATGGCTCTATGGTTGGCCCGCTACACGGCGCTGCCATAGGTCAAACGGCTATCAACTGAGTTTTTATTAAATAGGAACCCTCTTTTTTATGGCATATTCGTGTAGTACGTAAAGAAATATGAATGTATTAGTTGGACCACTTTTTTCGCTTTGTGATAGACGGCGCTGTAATAGTCACAAACATACGGCCCACAATTTTAGACGAACAGTTGGTAACAGGTAGGTTTTTTAAATTAAAATACTGAACGTAGGTGCGATTGAACATTTTATTTCGGTTGTTGCAATGTGATACATGTACCTTTGTGAACTTATCATTTCTGAGGACGCATGCTGTTACAGCTTGATTACCTGTAAATGCCACATTAATGTAATAAATGCTCAAAATGATGTCCGTCAACCTCAATGCATTTGGCAATACGTATAACGACATTCCTCTCAACAGCGAGCAGTTCGCCTTCCGTAATGTTCGCACATGCATTGACAGTGCGCTGACGCACGTTGTCAGGGATTGTCGGTGGATCACGATAGCAAATATCCTTCAACTTTCCCCACACAAAGAAATCCGGGGACGTCAGATCTGGCGAACGTGCGGGCCATAGTATGGTGCTTCGACGACCAATCCACCTGTCATGAAATATGCTATTCAATACCGCTTCAACCGCACGCGAGCTATGTGCCGGACATCCATTATGTTGGAAGTACATCGCCATGTCATGCAGTGAAACATCTTGTAGTAACATCGGTAGAACATTACGTAGGAAATCAGCATACACTCTACATCTACATCCATACTCCGCAAGCCACCTGACGGCGTGTGGCGGAGGGTACCTTGAGTATCTCTATCGGTTCTCCCTTCTATTGCAGTCTCGTATCGTTCGTGGAAAGAAGGATTGTCGGTATGCCTCTGTGTGGGCTCTAATCTCTCTGATTTCATCCTCATGGTCTCTTCGCGAGATATGCGTAGGAGGGAGCAATATACTGCTTGACTCCTCGGTGAAGGTATGTTCTCGAAACTTCAACAAAAGCCCGTACCGAGCTACTGAGCGTCTCTCCTGCAGTCTTCCACTGGAGTTATCTATCATCTCCGTAACGCTTTCACGATTACTAAATGATCCTGTAACGAAGCGCGGTGCTCTCCGTTGGATCTTCTCTATCTCTTCTATCAACCCTATCTGGTACGGATCCCACATTGGTGAGCAGTATTCAAG
Organism: Schistocerca cancellata; assembly: GCF_023864275.1. NCBI lineage: Eukaryota > Metazoa > Arthropoda > Insecta > Orthoptera > Acrididae > Schistocerca > Schistocerca cancellata. Next base: position 620,895,736 of record NC_064630.1, read on the forward strand.
CGGTGGGTGAACAAGTGTACTGTAACGTACTTCCTTTGTTTTCGGATTGAATTTCCTTAGGATTCTTCCAATGAATCTCAGTCTGGCATCTGCTTTACCGACGATCAACTTTATATGATCATTCCATTTTAAATCACTCCTAATGCGTACTCCCAGATAATTTATGAAATTAACTGCTTCCAGTTGCTGACCTGCTATATTGTAGCTAAATGATAAGGGATCTTTCTTTCTATGTATCCGCAGCACATTACACTTGTCTACATTGAGATTCAATTGCCATTCCCTGCACCATGCGTCAATTCGCTGCAGATCCTCCTGCATTTCAGTACAATTTACCGTTGTTACAACCTCTCGATATATCACAGCATCATCCGCAAAACGCCTCAGTGAACTTCCGATGCTATCCACAAGGTAATTTATGTATATTGTGAATAGCAACGGTCCTACGACACTCCCCTGCGGCACACCTGAAATCACTCTTACTTCGGAAGACTTCTCTCCATTGAGAATGACATGCTGCGTTCTATCATCTAGGAACTCTTCAATCCAATCAAACAGTTGGTCTGATAGTCCATATGCTCTTACTTTGTTCATTAAACGACTGTGGGGAACTGTATCGAACGCCTTGCGAAAGTCAAGAAACACGGCATCTACCTGTGAACCCGTGTCTATGGCCCGCTGAGCCTCGTGGACGAAGAGCGCGAGCTGGGTTTCACACGATCGTCTTTTTCGAAACCCATGCTGATTCCTACAGAGTAGATTTCTAGTCTCCAGAAAAGTCATTATACTCGAACATAATACGTGTTCCAAAATTCTATAACGACCGACGTTAGAGATACAGATCTATAGTTCTGCACATCTGTTCGACGTCCCTTCTTGAAAACGGGGATGACCTGTGCCCTTTTCCAATCCTTTGGACCCCTGCGCTCTTCTGGAGTCCTACGGTACACCGATGCAAGAAGGGTGGGCAAGTTCCTTCGCGTACTCTGTGTAAAATCGAATTGGTATCCCATCAGGTCCAGCGATCTTTCCTCTTTTGAGCGATTTTAATTGTTTCTCTATCCCTCTGTCGTCTATTTCGATATCTACCATTTTGTCATCTGTGCGACAATCTAGAGAAGGACCTACAGTGCAGTCTTCCTCTGTGAAACAGCTTTAAGATATTTAGTATTTCGGAATTTAGTCTGTCATCCTCTGTTTCAGTACCATTTTGGTCACAGAGTGTCTGGACATTTTGTTTTGATCCACCTACCGCTTTGACATAAGACCAAAATTCCTTAGGATTTTCTGCCAAGTCAGTACATAGAACTTTACTTTCGAATTCATTGAACGCCTCTCGCATAGCCCTCCTCACACTACATTTCGCTTCGAGTAATTTTTGTTTGTCTGCAAGGCTTTGGCTATATTTATGTTTGCTGTCAAGTTCCCTTTGCGTCCGCAGCAGTTTTCTAACTCGGTTGTTGTACCACGGTGGCTCTTTTCCATCTCTTACGCACATGCATTGACAGTGCACCATTTAGATCGCCATCGATAAAATGGGAGGCCAATTATCCTTCCTCCCATAATGCCGCACCATACATTAAACCGCCAAGGTCGCTGATGTTCCACTTGTCGCAGCCAGCGTGTATTTTCCGTTGCCAGATAGTGCATATTATGCTGGTTTACATTACCGCTGTTGGTGAATGGCGCGTCGTCGCTAAATAGAACGCGTGAAAAAAATCTGTCATCGTCCCGTAATTTCTCTTGTGCCCAGTGGCAGAACTGTACACGACGTTCAAAGTCGTCGCCATGCAATTCCTGGTGCATAGAAATATGGTACGGGTGCAATCGATGTTGATGTAGCTTTCTCAACACCGACGTTTTTGAGATTCCCGATTCTCGCGCAATTAGTCTGCTACTGATGTGCGAATTAGCCGCGACAGCAGCTAAAACACCTACTTGGGCATCATCATTTGTTGCAGGTCGTGGTTGACGTTTCACATGTGGCTGAACACTTCCTGATTCCTTAAATAACGTAACTATCCAGCGAACGGTCCGGACACTTGGATGATGTCGTCCAGGATACCGAGCAGCATACATAGCACACGCCCGTTGGGCATTTTTATCACAATAGCCATACATCAACACGATATCGACCCTTTCCGCAATTGGTAAACGGTCCATCTTAACACGGGTAACGTATCATGAAGCAAATACTGTCCACACTGCCGGAATGTTACGTGATACCACATACTTATACGTTTGTGGCTAATACAGCGCCATCCATCACAAAGCGAAAAAAGTGGTCCAACTAAAACATTCATATTTCTTTACGTACTAAACGAATATGTAATAAAATATGGGGGTTCCTATTTTTAAAAAAAGCGCAGTTGATATCCGTCTGACCTATGGCAGCGCCATCTAGCGGGCCAACCATAGCGCCATCTGGTTTCCCCCTTCAAGCAAGACGAGTTTCGTTCTTTGTAGTTTTTTCGTTTGATTCTTATTTCGTGAGATATTTGGCCCGGTCACTATCAGTGGACCACCCTGTATAATTATACATCATTTACATACCGTGTTTTGTGAATGATTCTGATTTTCAAGTGCATTTTTCTCTGTGTGTTTCGTAAAAATACATCAGGTTACTAGATTTGATCGTCAGCGTTAGACTCGTAACTGGTTGGATTGACAGATGTAAGATATAATTATCGCACACCCTAAAAATTACACGACAGATTGCGAGCTATAAGCAGGAATAATCACAGGCAGAGGTTGTGAACATCTTCCAAACGAAGTGCTTCGTTTACCGTCTTACAAGAAAGACTAATTAAATAAAGATTTAGTACATCCTATCTACAGAGTTCCCCAGGTCTCGGCAACATCAGGCACTGAACTTGGCCCTTTTATCAGTCAATTTGTGCTTCGTCTTCAGTGACACTGTCATAGACAGGATGTTGTCAGAACTCTAACGATGCATGAGAACCAACACCCTACACCTGACGATTTTATTGAAATGAGTACATGAAGAAATGTATTTGTTAGTAAATAATGTATTTCGTTTAACAGAGGATACAGACATACTTTTCTTAATACGACTACATCTAGCAGCTCACAGACGATCTCAGCGGCATACATGAACGGCTTATTTCAATAGCGGTTCAAGCCCACTTTTCAAGAAAATGGACTTATCCTCACACTCGTACTCACACAAGTCATTTTTAATTTGTTTGCATAGTGGGAGAGTTCCAGCTTCGTCCTGCTGCCAACAGAGAGCCATTCTCATCTCGGAGAAATGCAGTGTGTCTGAATCTCACTTAGATGTTAAACGTGTAGCTGGGGGAAGTGCCCCCAACGGTGTCAACTCGCAGATAACATGAGCTCACTGACTTTATGTAACTCCCAGGAGAATGTTCTACGCACATCTGATAAATAGGCAGTCACCTATCTGTGTGTGCAGGTTAACAGTCAAGATTTCCTTTCTCCGTCATAAAGCATGCCTCTTAAAAGATCACAGTCCTATAGTCGTGCCTGCATGGAGGTAGGAAAGCTTGCATACTCTCCAAATTGACCACTGACTGTGGTATCAAGGAGACCTTAAAAACATAGAAAAATTATTATTGTCAGACAGCACACGTGAAGGGCGTATTTCAATAGCGATACAAGTCCATTTTTGATCATTTTGGGATACAGAGTCCTAAAGTTAAAAAAGTGCTGAAAAATCTGCACTTGAGATACCAGAAATATTCAAGTGTATGGCTTGTTGCTAGAGATGAACCTTTCTTTCTATTTGTTTGGATCATTAATTTCAGCAGCATTATAGGCAGAAAAGTGGAGGCAATGGAGCTGTACCACTATTGAAATAAAATAAATTGAACATTGTACATAAATCTGTTAATTCTTTTATTGCAAATAATTTAATTATAGTTTAAATGTACACCTTCTTATTAAATTCACATACATAATTGAACTACAGAATCAGATATGTTTCAGGTCAATTGGTTTCTGTAATTTAAGTATTACATTCTTCTTCATGTTCCAGACCTCTGTCTTCTGTTTGTAGAGCAAGGAAATAATTATGTTTGAAAGCTGGAATATAAGGGAGCAAATCAAGCATATCCTGCTTTTTCTTTTTCAGCACTTTTCTCATGTGTTGGTAAAGTTCTGAAACTGTAATAGTACTATATGTTTGTGGTCTTCCTCTACCACATTTTGGAGCAAAGTTTAGGATGAGGAAGTCAATATCATCGTCCAGTGTTTCCTTGTAGAGTATTTTGTATGGCTTCTGCCTCTCGAAACACATTCATTTCATTTTCAGCCAATGACATTGAACATACTCCTCATTTGCTTCCTTCTTACCACTGCATTTTGTAACTGTTTCAGTGCTAAAAAGACGGAATGCTTCATTTCTGTATGTACAAATTAATTTTTTCTGCCAGTTTTCATAATTGTTTCAAAAATATCATTTGGGGAAAACAGAAACTCTTCCTTATTTAATTGTTTTTCTATCTGGGAAAAATCCCTGTCATGTGGTAGGTATGAGTGAACAGGGAGCAGGAACTTTAACTCAATAATGTTGACTTGAAATTCAGGAGATTGTGTCATTTTCATTAGTGATAGGGCAATGTTTATGTTCCTGCTTTTCCCACCACACATGTCACTGTACGCAATTACCTGTTTCTGAGAAGTGACACACTTTTCAGTATATTTCAGCAAACAGGTATCAATTTCCTGTGTACCCCTTGATCCAGATGTTTCATCCCAAAAATACATAAATTGTGGCATTCAAAATTATACATGTACATGTTTCTTTTGTAGTACAATATCGATGTTGTCAGTTTAGGAAATGTAATTGTTTTTTGCAGGTCAAAGGTAAACAAGAACATCTGGAAATCTGCGTCTTTACTACATGCTGTGTCTGTAGCCATTGCTGTTCTTGCAGCTTCAGCCCTCCTAAGGTGAAGCTCCTTTTCAGTGTGAAGTTTCCTTTTTTCTTCTGCATTGGTAGCAGCGTCCATTGCAAAGCTCAATTTGTCACAAAAAGACAAGTGTCTTCACGTGGTGGTCGAAGTGACAGGTTGAAGTCTTTGTTAAGGATTTTTCAATAGATGTGCTCCCCCACAATTTATTTATTCTGAGATATGCGCTTATCTTTGTACAAATCGTACATTGTGGCCACATACAGCTCAGGATTTAAAAACCTTTTGTGGCGATTATCATTCCTTGCATAATGGCTCTCAGAAACTGGCAAGCTTTTGATGTATTCCTTTACATCATTGATCAGACCTTCCAGTAGAGAGAATTTGTTCTGATGTTTGTCCTTCCATCAAGGTGAGATGTACCTTCTTCCTTGCGTTTTGTTAAAAGCCTAAAGAGTCGTCCATTAGAAATGTGAGAAGTATTCAAGAAAAACTTATTGCATACTGTTGCACAGTTTCCGTTCACAGCTGACACAAAGGAGGAGCTTGAGAAGGAAGCACTCGTGACTATCGAAAATGCAAATAAATATTTAACAGAAAACAACCTGTTTATGAATCAGTCTAAAACAATGACTGTAGTATTTCAGACCAAGCATAGTGAAAATTATAATATAAATGTTAATATAAATGGAAAGACTATTAAAGAAGTAACCAGCACAAATTTTCTAGGAACTATAATAGACAAACATTTGGCATGGGGGGAGCACATTGATGCACTGTGTAAAAAGATTAACAAACAGATCTTCAGCATGCATAAAACAGCTAAGACTGTGGATGATAAAGTCCTCAGATCAATGTATTATGGACTTGTCTTCCCACATTTGTCTTATTCAGTTCATATATGGGGAAGTGCACAAGCTGGCTACCTAAAAAGAATATTCACAATTCAGAAAAGGGCAGTGAGATGCATTGCAAAAATACCACCAAGACAGACCTGTAGGCAAGCTTTTGTATACTATAATATTATGACAGTATATTCACTGTACATATACCAAAGCATAATGGCGGTAACGTCAAGTGATAAACACCTCCTAAATAAAGATGTACACAAACACGGTACAAGAGGAAATGAAAATTACTACATGATAAACAGAAATCTAAAACTGTCTATGACTGCCCCAGAAGAAGCAGGCAAAAGGTTTTTTAATAAACTCCCCAAAATCATTAAAAAAGAAACAGACCTAAAATATTTTAAAAATCATTTGAAACTATATCTCACAGAGAAATGTATATACAGTTTGAGTGAATACTAAGATGGTGTTTAATATGTTATATCATTAAAATTATCATGTATGTTGTTTGGATTTGTATGTACATATAATGTGAAACATGTAATACCTTTGTATGATTATGGATTATTTCTGTTTAATCATTTGTTTCATTTATATATAATGAAATCAAGTTTGAAGTTTGATGTTAATAGCCTATTGTATGACACACCCAATACTCTCAGCTGGATTTTCAGCTGGAGTCCATGGGCAAAGAATAAATAAATAAATAAATAAATACATGTAATCGATATTCATAAATACAGCTTTTCTGGTTGCCAGAGCCAACTCTTTGTCATCGGCGGTTAACTGAATGATACATGGATAAACCATTCAGATAACTATTTTGGCTAATAATATCACCCATAGCCCGATATTGTCAAATAACGTCTTCCTCTCATTCTCTGAAATTTTATTGAAACCTTTACGTGCACACCTGCAGTCCACACTGCGAAATGTTTTTGGAGGAATTATTTTACCAGTTGCTGTGATGTATAACTCCCCAGTGTTCCTTTTTTGCTTTCGAATATGCTTTTCGTATGTGTCCGTTTCCCTTGCACCCTTCTTGCTCCGAGTACGCTTCTTTTTTGTCTGTGTATTTGCAACTGCACAGTTTACACGGGCATCAGTAACAGTGTCTCTTGTTTCGTCATTTTTTGCACTTCCGTTGGAAGTTTCATCATCATCGGTACTGGTATCTAGATAGGAAGTAACACAAGTTATGATTTATACAGCACTGGATGACTGAATATATATATATATATATATATATATATATATATATATATATATATATATATATATATATATGTGTGTGTGTGTGTGTGTGTGTGTGTGTGTGTGTGTTTTGTGTGTGTGTGAAATGCATTAAGATGGACACCCTCATTTTCCATTGTTATTGTCAACATAAGATTCATTCTGACATATTCCTTTTTTGGAACAAAATGTCTATAATGCTCAGAGAAAAGTAAGTAAATTCTTTTTACCTGCAATCGTTTGAAAATATGGATCATCAATTTATCACAATCACTTGATAATGCTCCTGAATCCATCATCTTCACAATAAATAGCAACACGCTGCAATACACAAAATCACACGGACTTGTACCACTACTGAAATAAATTCCTGCTTGCTTTCTCTAATGCATTGAGGTGCACTCTGTTGGCAGCAGGACAAAGCTGGAGCTGTCACACTATGCAAATAAATTAGAGTCGACTTCTGAGAGTATGTATGTGAGGATAACTCCACTTTCTTGAAAAGTGGACTTGTACCACTATTGAAATGAGCCCTTCATATTATAGTCTAAGGTATAGGAGCATTGTAACTCCACTGGCATTGCACTTCCCATTGAACTCCAGGACCTACCAAAATAATCAGTTCATTTTTGCAGCTTAGTGGTAGATGAAAGCTATCTAGATCAATTCAAAGAGCACATTGTGCACAGCAAAAATGAAGATGTAAGGAGTAAAGTAATTGGACCCCTCTATTTTTCAAAAGTAGCCAGTAGCACTCCAAACATGTAGATCTTTTTTGTTATTCTCGAAGAGTGAGATGCAACATTCGGTCTGGAACAAAAATATATCCCACCAACTTTCTTTCCAGTTGAATAAACATGGGCATGAATGGCATTTCTGTGATAGATGGCTAGATTTATTTACTGTGAGCAAGTATTTAGCAAAGCCTATAATTGGTTGCTCTAGCCAGGAACCAGTATATGTTGAAATACCTACAGGTAAACATGTTCTTTAACTTTAAGGACATCCACCTCCAGGAGTGCTATTCCTTTGTAATTTATGCCAATTTAGAGTACCTTCTAGCTCCTGTGGTTCATTATGAAGTTGGTCCCACTGCATCTTACAGCATCTTCACAGAACGGCTTGTACCATAAGTTGTGGCATATCAAGTTGTATGCTCATATGATTCCAGTTTCAGTCATTTCGATTCACACATTTGGAATAATTCTGTGAGATGGTTGTTCACTGATCTTGCAAACTTGGATGGTGTGCCAATGTGACTTATGAGGTGTGGCTATAAAATAATGGGACTATTGCTGTAAAACAATTTATTTAAAAAAATACTTATTTACTTATTGCCACCCCAAACATAGTACACTCCTCTGACCCTACAACTCCCCTTGCGAATTTTCCATTGATGGAAATAGTGCTGCAAGTCTTCACCTGTGAGCTCCATGATGATGCATGTGGCTTTTGCTTTCACTGCATCAATGGACTGAAATCTTTTTCCTTTTAATACAGGTTTGACATTGGGGAAAAGATAAAAGTCATGTAGTTCTAGCATGGGCGAAAACGATGGGTGGCTGAAAACTGGGATACTGTGCTTCACTAGAAACTTCTTAATAGACAATGTGGTATGAGCTGGTGCTTTGTCTTGATGTAGAACCCATGACTTGTTCTTCCACAGTTCAGGTCACTTTTTCCTTCTTTCTCACAGACTTGAACATGAACCTTAATATAGTAATGTTGATTAACAGTTTGGCCGTCAGGAAGCCAATGAAAATAAACAACTCAATGAATATTGAAAAAACAGTCGTCATCGCTTTCAATCTTGGTTTGCTCATTCGAGCTTTTTCATTCTCAGTGAAGTTGCACCCTTCAGTGCATGGATTGGAAGTTGGTTTCTGGATCATAAGTGAAAAACCAAGAGTCATCACATGTTATCAATCTTTCCAAGAAATTACGATCATTTTCAGTGGCATTAAGAGTGTCAGTACAAACATTTTCAAGAGCCTCTTTTTGTTTGATCATGTGAAGTTTCGGCACTAGTTTCGCACACACTTTTATCATGTTAAATTGGTTATGTAAAATTTGCCTTTGAATCCCTTGCCAATTCCTACAGTTTCAGCCATCGATAGAATTCTCACCTGGTGGTCAGACTGAGTCAGATTATATAAATTTTCGAATTTTTCAACCGATTTTCATGTTGAACGGCGTCCCAGGCATGAGTCACCTTCATGTCTTCTCGGCCTTCTTGGAAACACTTCCACTCAAAAACTCGCATACATGATAAACAGTCTTTGCTGTATACTTCTTTAAGTAACAGGTAGGTTTCAGTAACAGTTTTTCCTAATTTGAAGTGAAAATTCTTGACAATTCATTGCTATATTATTACACTTATCATATTTCTGCCAAAACAAAATAACATCTCTTACACAAACGAAGGACATACCACACTGATTTTTCTGCAGACCCCAGAGATGCCACGTTCGACTGAGAAGGCTCATCACTTCACAGCTGTTGATCATTCTTCTTTGGCACTTGTATACTTACTCTGTGATAGCATTTGTCCCGTTATTTTATAGCTACACATCATATTGCAGAAATATACCCATGACCAATTCGCAGGAGAATGAGGTCTTTATGTGAGCAGTCAGTTGACTCTCATACTTGTGGGTTACCTTTGGACAGAACAGTTGAAACTCCATGTACAAATCACTGTCATCTTACAGGGAAGTTCCACAGTGCAGTAATTCCAATTGGAAATTTCAGTTGCTGCGACACATACCCATCTTCTTCCATAATTTAAGAGGTATGGTGGCCACTTCATCAATTGAGCACATGGATGATTTGGGTTGAGAAATGATGAGGTCAGTGTTCTGCCTGGAAGTGAAGAGCAATACATTTATGTCTCCAGGTGAGTCACACCGAGACTTATGCTCTGCTTCCTGGATCTGTTACAGTTTATCCATGCACTCTTCAAAAGTTGCTAAAACTATGCATCAGTAGGACATGCATGTCACTAGAACTGTATATCCCAATGATGCATGATGAATACCTGGGCTCTATGAAAGACTCAACGAAATCACACTGCTCAGCATAGCCGTATTTACCAGTAAACTCCCAGGCACTGTCCTAATGGATACAGATTATGGACATTCTGTGAATGTTTGGCAAGAGTTCAATGTGCCTTATTTATGGCAGTATACTAGAGTACACCTGAACACATATGTACATCTGCTTGTGGATGTTCATGATAAATGTCAGAGTGTATACATGGGCATATATGCACTGGATCCTGCCTTGTGTTACACAGTGCCAGGGCATTCGTGGGACACAACACTAAAGAGAATGTGTGTTAGCATGGAACTGTTGAGATGCTGCTCTTTTTCAAATGCTAGATTTGTAGGAGGGCTTTGCTAGTTTGCACAGAGGTTTGTGAAGGCATATAACACATAAAGGGGTGAGGAGGAGTACAAGGTATCTAATGATTCGACTGGACTTACATCCTTGTCTGGGTGTAAACAAGTTATAAGGGCATGCCAAGCAACAGTCTCGGCCAGTGGGAGGTCTTCGGTGGCTATCTGATGAGAAAATCGCCAGATTGGATGACAGGCACATGAGATCTGCATGATAGTTCTGTCCCTAAGCTAATGACGAAGCTGCGGAGTGGACAAAGATGCTTTATGAACTACAGAATCCTCCAGCAATGCCTCAGTTTGGGGATGATAATTAGTTACCAACGCCATTACCTACAATCAGTCACACTTGTTGAGTGAACATATGGATGCCAACAACAGAAAGAGATCTCTCACAATATGTGATTCGAAAAGGATTTCTTCAAATTAATGAACATTTCAGTTTTCGGTAAAACAATGGAAAATTTAAGAAACCACTGGGAGATTCAAGTAATTTACCTCTTGGAGTGGTATTGTGGCGAAAAGGATTATATAAACAGGCTAATTTTAAGTAGGCCACGATACTGAATGAGGGATGTGTTGCTCTGGAGATGGCTAATGTTTCAGTACACTTCGCAAAACCGGTTATATAGGTGTGTGTGTGCATCGAAACTTCCTAAACTCCACGTGTACCAATTTCACTATAAGTTTGCGAAACCAAACTTACTTTATTTGGTTACAGACAGTTTCGTCTACTAGGTGAATGGCTGTGATCTGTATGAGTAATTAGGTCCCATCCTGATTCACTCACCATGTCTGGATATGAAGACATAACACTTCAAAACAAGAAAGTTATCAGCGTGATGAAAGATGAGGCGAGTGGGCTGCAGATTGTGGAGTTTGTGGGTTCAGACTGAAAATGTGTGTATACCATACAATTACATGTGCCACTTGGAGGCATGCTAAGGGTATGCAACATGCAGCCTCAATGGCTCTCATGACCAATGATTAAAAGGAGTGTCTGCTCAATGTCATTAATGGTACTCCACATCAACCTTCGGGTATGGCATGCAAAGTAGTCTTTTGATAATGAGGTCATATGCTACATACTATATCACAGCTGAAAGTTGATCTGTCGCTCCATAAGACGAATGGTTCATCTCTGAGGGCAGGAGAAGAACACTCCCATTCTCACACTATTCACTTGAGTGATTGAGAGTGAATGGGTATTTATTTGTAAGTAGTGTATGTGTCTGTAGGTATATGTGGAATGGTACTAATAGTATGAACTGTCATTGGTGTTTGTATGTGTATGTGTGCCTGGGTCGACTGACTGCACCTATGTATGCATGTTGTTGTTACATGTATGAAGAGCACAAGTTACTCTTACAGCCTTCTGTGGAAAACAGATGCAAATTTTGGTTCCTTGTTATATTTATTTAGTCCTTCTAATCCTACTTATATAGAATATATACAAGGATATTGAACATGGTTAAGTCTTTACAACATAAAATACAGTTTGTATTGCATTCCTAGGGACTAGATATTTAAATAATGTATCAAAGAATCATATATACAATAGAGACAACATACAAAGTAGAGTAATCATAATGCATATTACTTTTTGTTGTTTGGTTTCTAGGTAGTCTGTCAGACTGTAAAAGCAATGCTCAATTAAATATGTCTTTAGTTCAACCATAAAACTACTCAGTTTACTTACAGATTTAATATGGTTAGGCAGAATATTGTAAATTTTTATCTCAATGTGTAGAGTGCTTTTTGGCACAATGATGTTCTTACCTGCTTCACATGAAGATCAGATTTTTGTCTTGTATTGTATGCATGCATATCTTCGTTTTTGAATAAGATATCTGTGTGTCTATCAATATATTGTGTTATGAAAACTGATGTTTCATAGATAAAAATGCAAGTAAGAGGAAGAACTGACTTTTTTTTAATATGGGTCTGCATGGTTTCCTATTGTTTAACCCTTCAATAATTCTTAATATTCTCTTTTGCATAATGAAAATTTTAAAATTTGTTGTTGCATTGCCCAGAAGATTATACCATATTTAATTACAGAATGCACGTAGGAGTAGTACACATTTAACAGGCTGGTTTTGCTGCAACATCTTTTTAAGATCCTCACCATGTAGCAGGTTTTGCTTGGTTATCTTTGCAGATATTCAGTGTGTACCTCCCATTTTATGTTGTTCTGGAGCTAGAGTCCCAGAAATTTTGTGCTATCAGCACTTTCATGAAATCTGACCCTTAGTTCTGTTTGTATGTTTGGATGGTGCCTTCCTTTCAGATTGCAGAAGTTCAGTGCTACTGTCTTTTCTTCGTTTATAATTAGCTTGTTATAGCTGAACCACTGTTCTACAGTGTTCATTGTTTGGTTAGCAGAGTCTTTCAGTTTTCCTTCTGTTTTCCTATTAATAAGAAAACTTATATTGTCTGCAAATTGGAGGGTAGTTTGGCAATACTTGTTGTATATAATGTCATTGACACAGAGGAGAAACACAATGGGTCCTAATACTGATCCTTGAGGGACACCGTTTTTCACATATTCATATCCAGAATAGTAGTAGCTTGTTTTGTTATGGTCAGTATATTGTACTTCAACCAACTGTTGCACATCGACATAAATATGTCCTGAGCTACTCATTGGGTATACCTCTAATTCCTAGTTTGTCAAGCTTCTACAGCTGTGCATTATGGTCAATGATGTTGAAAGCTTTGGATAAATCAAGACATATGCCTATCACAAACTCACTCTCATCCTGTTTAGCATAGATTTCATTAAGAAATTCAAATATTGCACTCTCAGTTGAATAGCCTTTTCTGAAACCATGCTGTGAGGGAGAGGGGAAACCAGACAATCTCTTATAAAAAATATTCTAAATTTTTTGAAAATACAGGCTGTAGGTCTATTGGTCTATAATTTGAAACGTCTTCTGGATTTCATTTTTTGAGCAGTGGTTTCTATTTTGCTACTTTTAAGCATGAAGGGAAGGTTCCTGATGACAGTGAACTGCTGCAGAAGTCTGTCAAGGGTACAGCTAAGGCAAGACAGCACTTTTTAATAATCGCATCTGGTGTTCTATCAGTTCCACATGAGTACCCAGTTTTCAAGGTTTTTATAACTGATAAAATATCTTCTGTTTTTGTGGATGAAAGGAACAATGATGTAGACACATTTCTTATTCTAGTTGATGATGGAGGTGATATTTTTTGTGTTCTTTCAGTCCATTCACTAACTGTTCACTTACGTTTGCAAAAAAAACTTATTGAAAGTCTCTGCAATTTTCGTTGCACAAGAAATCATTTGCCCTTCATAAAATAAGTTTATATTTTTACACTATTTGGTTTCACTTGCTGTTTGATTTTTGATAACTCTCCATATGGCTTTAGATTTGATTTCTGAATTTTCAATATATTTCTCATTTGTCATTGTTTTTGGGGATCCTCTTGTAATTCTTCAAGCATACATGAAATTCATGAGGCATTTTCTGTGTCTTTGCTACATTGTGTAATCTTCTCTTTTCTGCACAAGAGATTTTAATACCTGTTATAATCCATTTGTTCTTTTTGAAGTTAAGTTGACATTTTTGTTTTTTTAATGGAAATGCAGCTTCAAAGTAGGACATGATGATTTTCATGAATTTTTGAGAATTTTATTGGTATTTTCACAAGTATACACTTCATACCAGATTTCTTCATTTAATCTCTGTTTGTTTGTTTGTTACTGAATTTTCTTGTTTCTTTTACAAGTTCCTCTTTCTCATTTGTTTCGCTTGGGGTATGAAAAACAATGAACTGGGCATAGTGATCACTGTAGCCAGTATTAAGATTTCTGGCACAGAATTTGTGATTTACATTCGTGTTTATTAATATCTGATCAATTGTTGAACTTATTGTTAGTGTAACTCTTGTAGGAGAATCTATGGTGGCTTTTGTGTTACATATTTCCAGTATGGCTATTAAGCTTTGCTGGTCTTTTGAGATTTCCTGAAAACCGATATTAAAATCTCCACATATGATCACTGTTTTCTTGAAGTTTTTTATAGCATTTAAAGCTGATTTTAGATGATGACATAAATCATTTAAGTTCCAATTGTGGCTCCTATATACATAGTTGATTATTAATTTTAATGCTAGTAGTTTAAATGCAGATACGTCAAAAACTTTCTCTTGAGCTAACAGTTCAATGGGTTTTATATTACAATAATCAGTACCAGTTTTAACAAATATACATGATCCTCTATGACTAGATGTAGTTCTAGAGAATGACAATGAAAGGTTGTAGTCTACTTTTGTGACCGACATTACATCTTTATGCAGCCAGTGTTCAGTTATACACATTATAGAAGTGTTATTTAGCTCATCAGTAAATAAAATTTCAAGTTCACTTAATTTTTTTGCAATGATTGGACATTGTGGTGAATCAGAATGAAATTACGATATTTTTTAGACGTTGGCATATTTATTTGATCATTTACCTCTATCTTGTCAATAAAAAATTGGAAGTACTGCTTTCCTTTTCCCCACTGCACTTATTCTTCTACACACATCAAAAAAAGTTTTGCATCACCTCGGTTTAGAGAGTTCTGGAACCTGTACACAAAATTGGAATAGAGATACACATAAACATCATTTCCGCCCTTTTTATTGCTCATGAAAATCACATATTGCATGTTGTACCACCATACAGTAAGACTTACAGAGGTGGTGGTCCAGATTGCTGTACACACCAATACCTCTAATACCTAATAACACATCCTCTTGCATTGATGCGTGCCTGTATTTGTCATGGCATACTACCGATAAGTTCATCAAGGCACTCTTGGTACAGATTGTCCCACTCCTCAATGGCGATTCGGTGTAGATCCCTCAGAGTGGTTGGTGGGTCACATCATCCATGAACAGCTCTTTTCAGTCTATCCCAGGCATGTTCAATAGGGTTCATGTCTGGAGAACATGCTGGCCACTCTAGTTGAGCGATGTCATTATCCTGAAGGAATTCATTCACAACATGTCCACAGATGTGGTTGCAAATTGTAGTCCATGCAGACGAATGCCTCGTCAGTATGCTGCCGATATGGTTGCACTATCGGTCGGAGGATGGCATTCACGTTTCATGCAGCCATTGCGGCTCCTTCCATGACCACCAGTGGGATATGTTGGCCCCACATAATGCCATCCCAAAACAGCAGGGAACCTCCACCTTGTCGCACACGCTGGACAGTGTGTCTAAGGCATTCACTCTGACCAGGTTGCCTCCAAACACGTCTCCGACGATTTTCTGGTTGGAGGCATATGTGACACTCATTGGTGAAGAGAAAGTGATGCGAATCCTGAATGGTCCATTCAGCATGTTGTTGGGTCCATCTGTACTGCGCTGCAGTGTGTCGTGGTTGCAAAGATGGACCTCGCCATGGACATTGGGAGTGAAGCAGAACATCATGCAGCCTATTGTGCACAGTTTGAGTTGTAACACGACGTCCTGTGGCTGCACGAAAAGCATTATTTAAGATGGTGGCGTTGCTATCATCGTTCCTTCGAGCCATAATCTGTAGGATGCGGTCATCTACTGCAGTAGTATCCCTTGGGTGGCCTGAGCGAGCCATGTCATCGACAGTTCCTGTCTCTCTGTATCTCCTCCATGTCTGAACAACATTGTTGGACACTTTCCTTGTCGAGAGCCCTTCCTGGCACAAAGTAACAATGCGGACACTATCGAACTGCGGTACTGACTATCTAGGCATGGTTGCACTACGGACAACACAAGCTGTGTACCTCCTTCCTGGTGGAATGACTGTAACTGATCGTCTGTCTGAATTCCTTCATGTAATAGGCGCCGCTCATGCGTGGTTGTTTACATCTTTGGACAGGTTTAGTGACACCTCTGAACATTCAAAGGGACCATGTCTGTGATACAATATCCACACTCAACGTCTATCTTCAAGAGTTCTGTGAACCGGGGTGATGCAAAACTTTTTTTTTATATGTGTATTATCGTTGGCTGCAGAATTTTCTTCTGTGTCTGGCTCTCCTGTTACTTGTTCAGCTGCTCCAGTTGTTGGTTCTGCTGCTGATGCTACTGTTGATGATTTTGCTGCAGGTGTTAGAGTTGGGTCTGCAATTGGTGGAGCTATTGCTGCATTCATTTTTGTTGCTGTGATTGATTATCGGGGCACCTTGTTTGTTCTTTTGTTATTGTTGGTATTGGTGACTGAGGTCTTGTTGGCCTTGTTTCCTTTGAATATTTGGGGGGGGGGGGGGGAGGGAGGGAAAGGTGGAATCAGGATCATTTTGCTTTTGAGTGTCTGATGCCTCATGTTGATAATTTCTTTTATTTTTTCGACGAGCAGTTTTTTTCTCTATGTCGTTAATGTTCAAACCATGTAATATGTGGAATCTGCGATCAATATTGCTAACGCTTACGAGTTGTACATTTCTGAAATGTTGCAAAGGAATGAAATTTTTTGGTTGGCATTGATTATTTCTTTATTTGCGCATGACCAAGACCTTAAGTCATACCGACATGTGATGTAAAGCAGTAAAATATTGTGTGTGTCAAGTGTCCTAAGCACCTTTTTAGCTTTGTGAGTTTCGTTTTTGTACACGTCATTTGACCCACCAAATAGCATAACAAAGTCTTCAGAGGATGAGCCAGCAATGTCTGTGGATCGTACATGCTTGCAAACTTCTGTCATAGAAACACCAGGCTTCATATAAGCGATTGTTTGTACACTGGACTGACCAATCAGAAGGTGAGCAAATCCACGACCATGACTGTCTATCATAGAAACTACTTTTTTTCGTTCGGGTTTCTTCGCATGTTTAGGAGGCCTGCCAGTGTTATAGTCAGAATATGTAGTATCAGCTCTGGACAAACATTTGGTATTTAAGTCAAGCAGGTGTTCAGGTTTTTCAGACTCTTTTTCTTTCGTAATAGCAATTGAGTTGTTATGCATTCTTTCGGATGTAACACTCCTCGTATTTTGTAGTTTCACATTCAGCTCGCAAATGAGTTTTATCACATGCACAATGTTTATTATTTTGCACAGTTGATTGCGCTCTGAATGTGAACACGATATTAGGTTCATTTAATAAGCTTCGTTGAGAATGTGGCACTTTGTTTTTCACTTTGCCTGGAATTTCGAGGTTACCATAAGGCAAGTTCCTTGTCAGTTCACACTTTTCAGATGTAAGTTTTTTTAGTTCACTCATTAGGACGTTAATGGTTAGTTGAGATTACTAACACAATCATCATCCCTATAATATTGTAGTTTATCACTATAATTTTTAATTTATTTCGTATGAACACTATGTAAAATACATGTACAGCTGAATACTTTTTGTTGTTCGTGCTACAGGACCTGAAGATGACACTATTGCGGAGTCCAAAACTGGCAGCGTAAATAAAGAGCTATAAAAGTAACAACCGTTGGAATATTATTTTTACAATTCATCGACCAGTCACTGTCCCACATTCCCTAATTGCAATATGAAGTTCTGTTTACCATGTAGCAGTTTTAGAATGCGGTGGAAAAGGGGGGGGGGGATTCCTGTTGCCCCACCTGGTCGGTACACCATTGTAGCGGTACCATCATTGATCACGAGTTTGACTAATTACAACCACTACAATGATAACAGTAACGAAGAGTAAGCTACAAGGGTTTCGTAATCGTTAGCTGTAATTAATTTCGTGATCTTTGTTTGTTATAAACCTGCTTCTATTTACTAGCATTTTGGGAAGTTAATTGGTAAATTGTTCCCTTTGCTCGTATGGAATTAACGGAACATGTTCTTCTTGTTGTATATATATGCAAAAATTTTAACTTTGTTAGTATCATCGATAAAGTACTGTTAACTGACTATGTTAGGAACACAGGAAAAAAAAAAATCTTTCATGTGACGTCTTTGTTCGAAGTTTGTTCTTCAGTTTTAAATCTCTGAGCTGAGGTGACGTAACTATTTTAGTTTGAAATATGCAGCGCCCAATTTAAATCACGTCTTTGATACAGGACATTAACTGAAGCGTACATTGTGCGGTTTCTCTTGAAATGAATTATAGAAATGACCGAAAAGGGTAAAACATATTTTCACATTAATAAAAAGGTTGGAAGGAAGGGATGATATATACTTTTGAGTGAACTTGTCATCACAGATTTTATTATGCATTTCAGATAAGTGCTCCATGTGTAATTGCGCAGCGTGACCGCTGGCTCATCAAGAAATGACAGTGTTGGAATATAATTGTCTTGTTTATTTGAAAGAATGTTAAGCCTTTTCCATTACCGTGCATTCGTTGAGAAAATTACAGGTACATAAAAATGATTTTGTACATCTTTGTTCTCCAGTACAACAATGAGATGTCATTCGTCTTCGGTAAGTTCCAAATTATTACATTTGTTCATTTCGTGGTTATAGATTTTGGTCGTTAGTACAGTTGCTTTGGAATGTTGTTAAAAGGGAGACAGGAAAAGTAACCGCTGGGGTAGGTAATATTACTATTAAAGAGAATGAGACCATCCTAACCAACAGTACACAAACAGCTAATGGATTTAACAACCATTTCTTAAGTGTAGGAGAAAAAATCGGTGAGAATAGTTCAAAAGAAAAAGCCGGGTAGTACATGGAAGAGTCAGTTTTGAAAAATTTAATCAGATTAAATTTCGCTTAACAACCTCTTATGAAATGAATAAAATTATTAAAACTTTAAATGTTATGTTGGAGTATATGACATCTCTAATAAGATATTGGAACAATGTGGAGCAGTTGCAGCTGATGTTCTGAGTAATATATGTAATGCATCACCAACTCAAGGTATTTTCCCAGACAGGTTAAAATATGCCATTCTTAGGTCTCTCTACAAAAAGGGGGACACCACAGATGTCCAGTATCCTTGCTTACAGCATTTTCAAAAATCTTCAAGAAAGTAATGTACTCAAGAATGGTTAGCCATCTCAACAGTGATGGGATACTTAGAAAATCACAGTTTGGATTTCAGAAATGCTGTTCCACAGAGACAGCAATATACAATTTCACTGTCCACATACTAGTCTTTAAATCGTAAAATGTTACCAATAGGAATTTTCTGTGACTTGTCCAAAGCATTGGATTGTGTGAACCATGACATTATGTTACAGAAATAATTCTATGGTATAAATGGAATAGCATATGAGTGGTTTAAGTCATACCTACAGAACAGGAAGCAAAAAGTTTCTTTATAAGGGTCAAGTGATTTAAATAAGTTTGCCACTTCATCTTTGGAAAACTCATTAATTGGTTTTCTGCAAATGGGCTTGTGCTAAACTTTGAAAAAACACAGTACATCCAATTTTTTTACTGCAAAAAGCACAGTTCCTTCAATAAATATAACACATCAATGTAAGTCAGTAGCCAGGGTAGAGCATACTAAGTTTTTGAGTGGACATATAAATGAGAATCTTAGCCTAATTGGAAAATTCATATTTTGGATCTTGTAAAGCGACAAGGTTCACCAACTTTTTCAGTCAGAATAACTGCCAATTTTGAGGATATAGAAATTAGTAAGCTAACATACTTTGCATACTTTCGCTCTCTGATGTCATATTTTGGGGTAACTCAACACGTAGACAAAAAGTATTCACAGCTAAAAAGAAAGTGGTTATTAAAAGGTTGGAAATTCTTACAACAGGCTCACAGTACATTTACTCACTAATGAAATTTGTTCTCAACAACATGGACTAGTTTAAAAACAACAGTGACATTCATGATTATAATATCAGAAAAAAGAAAGACTTACACTATCCTTTACTCAACCTATCTTTGGCACAGAAGGGGTAAAATATGCTGCTATAAAATTTTTTGACAAATTACCAGATGAAATAAAATGTTTGACAGACAGCAGTAAAAGCTTCAAAAATAAATTGAAATCATATCTCCTTGACAACTCCTTCTATACCATAGATGAATTCTTGAATAGGAATAAATAAATCTATAAATATAGTATATGCATGTTATGCCATTTAAGGAACTGGGTTAATAATAATAGAAATATTAATCTTTAACACTGTAGTGTTATTTTGTTTCATATGTGCATTTCTTGTGCACTTGAAACATACACATCATAATGGCTACTGTACCGTGTGTTTGATCAATGGAACACACAACCAACCAACCTATTCATGAGGCGTGTGCAAAAATTTATTCAGACGGGTTGGGGTGGGGGGCAAGATTCTGCAAATCCCATTTATTATAGAGATGAGTTTGTCAGTTTCGAGAGTGTCGTACATACTGTGTGAACAGAATTTTGCACATGACAGAAGAAATTGAAGCGAATGAGAATTCTGCAATGAGCAATGTATGTACTCTAGAACCCAAGGGTGGGGGGCAGTTGCCCGCTCTGGCTTAACCCCACCCCTCCCCCACTCCTGCTCACCCCACCTTTGTAGAGCTGGTTGAGTTTGTCATTGCCACATATTGAAGTGAAATAGCGGTACATTGATTCATATACCTTGGACATTAACATTTGCTTTACACAGATTGTACCAGTTTTAAGAAACTTAAAGGTTTGTACTGACGTAATGGAATCCCCTGAAAGTTTATGCAGTGTAGTTTGATTTTTTTTTTTTTTGTGTATACAGTAATCAGAGTTGTAAACAAACAACATAAACAGACTTAAACTAGGCCTGTGTGTATAGTCATTGGACAAGTAGTATAATTATGGTGTCGGTACCAATGAAACTGAGAATAATCTTTTCTTTAATAGTTTGATTCTGGGTGTTCTGCAGAGTTGTTGTTTCCATTTTACACATTTGTGTGCATAAAATAGAAACAACAACTCGACAGAACACCCAGAAGCACACTGTCAATTAATCGTGCTGAGAATATCTGAGATCAATCTTTTTCTTTACTCAACAGCTTTTACAAGCTAATATGGCATTCATTATGTGTTATAAAGATTGCAAATGGAAAGTCCATATGTTATTTAAAATAATTTATAGGCTTAAAACATCCATAGGTGTAAAAATATTTGCAAACTAAACAAACATAATAATTAAAGGTCACAAGTGTGAATTTTTATCTGCAGTAAATTATGAGTTCAAAGTAAACTCGTTGCACATTCCACCATGAAATGAAGAGCAGAAGACGTGTGTGGGTATCATTGTCAGTGTAGGAATCAAGAGCCATCAAGTCAGTTTCTGCTTCAGAAGATCCAAGGTGACACTGTAACATAGTTAGGGGATGATTACTGAGTTAGCTACTAATTTTACGTACCTAGGGGTCATATTTTAAACCAAACAGTATCGGGATCTTCATGTGAAATTGTAGTCTGCAGTGCAAAGAAAGTCATCTACTAAGGATTGAGGTCTTTAGAGGAATGCTCAAGGAAAGAAAAGGAGGAAGCATAGTGAAACTTATTGGAAGTTTAAAAGTATGTGCTGGACTGCATCTCGAACCCAGGACCCAGGTTTGAGTCCTGTTCTAACACATGGTTTTAATGTGCCAGGAAGTTTTAAACCAGCACACACTCTGCCACATAGCGAAAATTCATTCTGGGAAGAAGAATATTGCTCATTCATTTGGCATCATCTAGAGGACCAGTATTGCAGTTATATGTGGAACTCACACCAGTCATACCTGATTTTGGACAATGAGGACATGCAAAAAAGATTTGAAAGGTTGGTCCAGAGTAATTTTGAGTGCTGTATTAGTAGCAGCACTGCCACGATAAAAGGTATGAGAAGAGACATTCTAGAAGAATCAGAGGAAGTTTCGTAGCTTATAAAACTTGTATAGGGTTTTGCAGGTTGTCAAGTATATTCCAATATTAAAAGTAAACTGAATGTGGAAGCATTAAGAAATTGGCAAAACCTGACAATTCTCAATTAAATGTGCTGCACTGCAAAAGGAAGTGGGTAGGGTTTTCTTCATCGGTAAACATGGAGGGAAGTGGAACAGATTAGAAGGGGAATCCGTGAACATCTGCACTATTCCACCAATAGTGAAACCAAAGTCACAATTTTTTATTAAATGTTGATTATTGTAGGTAAAATTGTTTCATAGAGTTTGGAGTTGCCAAAATTGTACGGAATACTCATGGGAACATTAAAATTCCTTAGTAATAGTGGATGCAAAGCTAGGTACCAGTATCTGGTCATGAGAAAACATATTTTTGAGTAAAAGATTCAGAATGCAGGTTTTCTTAGGATTGTTATGATTAATTTTCGGTATTTTGGTTTGTGTAAATTCTTTAGTACTTCTATTAATAATATGCAAAATTTCATTTCCTGCTGTAACGCAAACATCCCTTTTGGCTATCAAGAAATTATATATTTTATTGTCCCTAAAACAAATCAGTTTATATTATTTTAGAAATATGAGTGGTGTGCAGTAAGTGTGCAACACAAATTTTGGTTGAAAAAATGCGGATTTTTTTGTGAGGCATTGTGGAATATACTTGCTTCAGCCCATGTAGTTTCATGAAGTTCCGATAGGTGGTGGGACTATATGAGGTGAAATTCAACATTTTCGGGACTGGTGCTACCATCTGGAAAGTAGGAGTAGTAGATCTTTCCACCGCTAGGTGGCGAGTGCTGCATATCTGATGAGTCTGTGTGCGGAATGGCATTCAGCTGGAAGGATGTGTCCACTGTGATTTCTGTAATACTCTGTGTGTGGTGTGTGGCGATTATTACAATAGATCTGCACACAGAACAGTGCATGTGTATCAAATTCTGTGTGAATCTCAAGAAAAGTGCTATGGAGGTCCTTGCAATGATTCAACAAGTGTTTGGGGGACAGAGCATGAGCCGTATGCGTGTGTTTGAGTGGCATGCTCGGTTCAAAGCCAGCCGTACTGATGTCGAAGATGATGCTCACACTGGAAAGCCCATTACTTGCTCTCCTCCCTCCCTCCAACATTCCCAGTGCCTCATCCAGTCCCACCTCGACCAGTTCACTGCTTGGTGCAACCAATGGCACCTTAAGATCAATCCCTCCAAGACCCAGGCAATCATCGTGGGCCGCACCGTCCCCTCCTTCCGCCTCCTGGATTTCTACCTCACCATCTATGGCTGCCCCATTGCCCTCACTCCCACCCTCAAGTACCTTGACACCACCCTCAACTGCCACCTTTCCTGGAACCCCCATCACCGCATAGTCCAAGTCAAGTCACGTAACCGTCTCTGTCTCCTCAAACTCTTCTGTGGTCGAACATGGGGATTAGATCCTTCCCCTATGCTACATACCTAATAAGTCTCTCATCCACCCCATTCTGTGTTATACCCACCCCACTTGGATCTCTGCCCCACCACCTACTACAAATCCCTCCAAATCATTGAGCGCTGTGCACTCCGCCTCACTTATCACATCCATCTCCCACGCGGATCCTCTATGATTTGATCCTCTTCCCCCATCTCCTCCTGTTCCTGGATCCTATACATCTCCCGTAAACTGGTCCTCCCCATCCTTTGGTTTCCCTCATCCTCTCCCACCCCAGCCTGCTGCCACATCTGTACCACAGTGTCCCGCCTGGTCTCCATCTTCACATGCTCCATGCCCTCACCCAAGGTGGCTTCAGCCAATTCCCCCTCCCAGATAATGTCCTCGCACCTTCCATCTACCCCTCCTACCAGTTCTAAACCCTGCTTCTTCCCCCCCCCCCTGTCCTAAGGGCTCCCTCCCTCTCCCCCTTCCCTTCTTTCTCCTTTTCCCCTCGCCGTCCACCTTCTTTCTCCTTTCCAACCACCCCTCTCCCCCAAGCTTCCAGCTCCTCCCCCCTCCTGGTTTCCCCCTACAGTGCCACCAATATCACTCATTTGTGTTCCCACTGTGGTGCTTCTTTGTTTTCGCTTCAGCCTACAGTGATCATTCTCCACATGTATGTGTGGTTCTCATCTATGCTTTTTTAATCTACCATTTATACCCATTTGTTTTTGTTATTGTTTATTCACCAATTTTTACCATTCTCTGTTATGTATTCTTTCCTCATGTGCTTATGCTTTTTTTGTACCTCTCTTGGCTGAAGAGCGACATATTGTACTGCTGCCAGCCCACCCCATTATGGGGAATGAAATAACAATAAAGAAAAAAAAGGAAGGCCCGTTATTCACACAACACCACACATTGTTGCCAAACTTCAACAATTGGTTCATGCGGATCGACGTCGAACCATTCAAGACCTTGCGAATGAAGTGGGTATTGGTTATGGGACATGTCAACAAATGTTGACTGATGAATTGGGCATGCATCGTGTCGCCACAAAATTTTTGCCAAGGATCTTGACTGCCGATCAGAAGGCACAGCGTGTTAAAGTGTGCACCTTTGTCAGACCGCATTTGATGATCCAGCCTTCTTGTCATGGGCTATCACCGGCGACAAGAGCTGGATTTATGGTTATGACCCAGAGACAAAGCAACAGTTGTCCCAATGGAAGAGCCCAGGCTCTCCAAGACCCAAAAAAGCGAGACAAGTGAAGAGCATGATCATTGTTTTCTTTGATACCAAGGGAATTGTGGTCAAAGAATTAGTCCCACCTAACCAAACAGAATTCCTCATACTACTGTAACGCCCGAACTTTGGCGTCAAGGGAACTGGCTGCTGCACCATGACAATGTGCCCTGTCACACGTCCTTGCTCACCAGGACCTTTTTGGCCAAAAACAACATGGCAGTTGTACCCCACTCACCGTAATCGCCAGCTTTGGCACCTTGCAGCTCCGCGCTATTCCCAAAACTGAAACTCAAGTTGAAATGCTGTTGGTTCAACACTCTAGATAGGATTCAAGAAGCATCGCTGGCTGTGATAAACACCCTCAAAGAACAGGACTTCCAGAAAACGTTTGACCAGTGGCAGAAGCGCTGGGACCTATGTGTACGTGCGGATGGGAACTACTTCGAGGGTGATGGTGACCATTAGTCCAAATGGCAGCACCAGTCCCGAAAATTTTGGATAGCACCTCTTATGTAGCATTCAAAATAACACCTGTAACAGAGGTGCAATTGAAGCAGGGAGCTGCCATTGATTTTCTTTTGACGGAAAGCTCGAGTATCACAGATATTCCTAGGTGCTTGCACAATGTCTATGGAGACCTGGCAGGGAGCAAAAGCACTCTGAGCCTTTGGGTGATGTGTCTTCATCATCGCAATGGTCGCGCAAACCTGTTCAATCTCCCATGTGCCGACCAGCTACACATAGCTGTGACTCCTCCAATGTTGGAATGTGTGGACACTCTCATTTGAAGTGATCAACAGATCACAATCAAAAACCTCACTGCACAACCAGACGTCTCTGTTAGTAGTGCTGTCACAGTTGTCTACTTGTTGGGGTTGGGATACCCAAAGATGTGTGCCCACTGGGTTCATCACCATTTGACAAGAGACCATAAAGAGCAATAAAGGACAATCTTTGTGGAATTGTTTGTGTTTCATGAGGCTGATGATGACAATTTTTTGTTGAGCATAGTCATAGACGATGAAACACATTTCCTCCGATGAAAAAGTTCAAAGCTGCACGCTCGGCTGGTAAAATCATGTTGACAGTCTTGTGGAACTCCGAGTGGGTTACATTGTTTAATGTCCTCCCTCATAGTGCAACAATCTACTCAGATGTTTATTTTGCTACTCTCAGGAAATTGAAGAAATGACTTCAGAGTGTTTGTCGCCACAAAAGTGCAAACAAACTTCTCCTTCTCCATGACAATCCAAGGTGTCACACAAATCTGAACACCTGAGAGGAGCTCACAAAACTTCATTGGATTGTTCTTCCTCATCCGACCTACAGCCCACACCTCGCACCTTCCAACTTCCCAATGAAGGATTCTATCTGTGGGAAGCAGTACATGGATGATAGGAGCTTATTGATGCAGCAAGACGTTGGCTGCAATGTCTACCATTAGAGTGGTACCATGCAGGCATACATGCCCTCCCAGTAAGGCCGTTGCAATGGATGGAGGTTATGTTGAAAAATAGGGTTTTGAATGTCCCTCGTACTAATGATGTTTTCAGTGTACATTTGTTTATAAATGAGAAACACTAGGGAAAACTGTACTATATTCAAGTAATGAGGAATTTACAACTTTAACCTTTAAATTCATTTTTTATACTTGTCCCATTTGATCACAGCTAAAAGCACTAGTTCGAAGACACTTTGAAAAAGGTTAATTATTCCCTATTTTTAATGACTTTCAAGTTTTAGGAAACTAGTAATTTTTACCATAGGTTTTTGCATTGCCTTAATAGAAATGTAGTTTTGTCTACCTTCTCCAGTTCTTGTATGGAACTAGAAACTTTTTAGTTCAACATATTAAAAGATAATCTTGTAAACAGCTTTCAAGCAATTGCAGCTGCTTCATATGCACCTGTAATACCTGTAAGAGATACCTCAGGTACTATCCTCTCCTGTGGAACCTGTCTCCGCAAAGTAAAAGATCTGTCATTGCCTGTCCACTTGACTGTGAGTGGCATGTTAATGGTAAATCTAGCGTCTTGTACAGGGTGGATGGATACCAAGGAGTACTCAGGGTGGTGTACCGATCCCACTGACCAATGAGTTTGAGATCCTGTCTTTCACTGAAACTGAAACTGAGCCAGTCGGACCCACTTCATCTGTTTTGGGGAAATCTGTTTTATCCAGTGTTAGGAGATGGCAAACACAAAATGGTAAGGGCCAGTTAATCGTTAGCAGTTCAAATGTAAGGCGAATGCTGGTAACCCTTAGGGAAATGGCAGCAGGGGACAGGAAAGGACACCAGATGCACTCAGTGTGTATGCCTGGGGGCCTCATTCAACAAATTGAGGAGGCTATTCCAGCAACCAACTGCAGATTTTGGCGCACGTTGGAACAAATGATGCCAGTCATCTGGGCTCAAGGGTCATTTTTTAGTCACTCCAGTGACTGGCAGAGATAGTTGAGAAGGCCAACCTTGCATGTGGAGTTTCAACTAAGCTCACAATTCACATTATTTTCCCCAGAACTGGTTGTGGCCCTTTGGTTCTGAGTTGAGTGGAAGGACTGAAACAAAGACTTTGAAAGTTCTGTGACAAGCTAGGCTGTGAATTCCTGGACTTGCACCATAGGGTTGAGAACTGTAGTGTTTCCTTAAATAGGTCTGGTGTGAACTACACATCGGAGGCTGCTACTCAGGTAGCTAACTGTGTGTGGGGGCTGCACAGAAGGGCTTTTTAGATTAGTTGACTCTCCATCCAATACAGATCATACCCAGAAGTGTCAGTGTAGGATCAAGAGAAATGTCTCCCACAGGTGAGAGTATTAGAATTCTAAAGGTAAACTGCTGAAGCGTTTGCAACAAAATGCCAGAGTTTGAAGTGTTCATGAAAAACAGTGAAGACCGTACAATACTAGTTACAGTGAAACCTGAAATTGATATCAGTGAGATTTTTGGGGAAAATTTAAGTGTATATTGAAAGGATAGGCAAATGGGAAATGATGGTGCTGTATTTGTCACAGTAGACAAAAAACTGAAATCCACAGAGATAGAAATTGAAGCTGCATGTGAGATTGTTTGGGTAAGACTCAGTATCGGGTGTGGGCATGAAATGATCTGAATCCTTCTGTTGCCACCAGACTCTTATCCTGATGTAACCAAAATTAAAACTTTAGAGAAAACCTCAGTTCACTCGTACATAAGTCCCCCAATCATACTGTTAGTCCAGTAACAGTGCACTTTTTGCTTGCAAAAAACGAGGTAGAAGATTTTATTTTTTGTATCGTGTGTGACTAATTGACAGTATGTTGAATCCAAGTTTTCGACCTCCGGAACCCTTGGGACAAATTATTGTGGCCAAAAAATCAAGAAATTTTGGCACTTTTTTCACATTTCCGTGTATTACTCGGAAACTATGCATCATACTGAAAATGTTACTATTAATAAAACGAAACAGCGTTAAGTTTTGCGCCAAATGACCTTTTTAAATGTCAAAATCAGTGCAGCCGTTTGGCCGCAGTCAGTTATTAAAGTCTGTTCATTTTTAACAACTTTGTTAAAAAGTCGGCTCCCAACGCCTGTAACTCAAAAACAACTGCTCCAAACAAAAACGTCAAGTTACCAGAGCAGTAGGACTTGAGATTTCATCTTACAAAATCATCTAGTTTTTCAATTTTAGGCATTATTAAGTGTTCATACACTTGGAAGCCAAAGCAATTCCATTTCGTTGTTTTTCTTTTAAGTCAAATGTATTCAATGAAATTAAATTTTCAGTGGGAAGACTGCTGTCTAATGAGCACATATTTGTTCTCTATGTTCATCTTTTTAATTTTCTTCATACATGTGTACTTTTATTTCTTTTCATCCATGCCTTAATTGGTAAGAGTGGGCTGCTAAAAAGAAAACCAAGTACCTAGTAATGGTTAGTATGTATTTACTTTTGACTAATATAAAAATTGGTACAAATGAAAAAAATACACGGACATGACAGTGTTAAAAAACAATTTAAATAGCAGGGATTAACATTTTATCAAATTTCAATTCCATCAAGGTCTAGGATATAATATTCAGGATCCGTTGTGGCAAGTTGGCCAACTTCCTCATTGGAATATACCTTTTATCTCTTCCTCATCCTCACCAAGCCCAATGTCTGGGGCATTTTCGGAAGATAAGCCACAGCAGTGTTTGCACATTGAGGAGCAGTTCAGTCCAGATTTGTGACACCCACATATTGCTGTACATCCTGTTTTGCATGCACAGTAAACAATTTTCAGTTAGGTGTGTGGTGCCGCATCTTTTGTCATCGTCATGGGAAACAAGCATGATAAGTTTTGACATCTTGGGTTGTTGGGTGTTCTGCCGGATATCAGCGTTGTACTTGCTCGATATTTCGGTCACGTAGCTCGAGACCTTCATCAGGTGCGACCTGAGACTGCTCCTCGAGTGGACCTGGTCCAGTATTTATGCCTATGGCCTTCCCCCTCCACCAACGGCTGCAGGCGCTTCCTCTGTGGTCCGCGCCCATTCCCTGCGACCTGCTGGAGCGTTGCTGCTCCGTTTTCCGTCCGCTGCGGTTCCAGGGGTTCCCTCTGCGGTCCGCACCCACTAAACCCGCTCCTGGGGGTTTCATCTATGGTCCGGGGTACCAAGCGTTCCCCCTGCGGTCCGCGCCCGCTCACCACGACATGTTGGAGTGTTGCCGCTCCGTTTTTCGTCCGCTGCGGCTCTGGATGTTTCCTCTGCGGTTCGCGCCCACCAGTCCCACTTCTGGGTGTTCCATCTTCGGTCTGGTGCGCCTGGCAGTCCGTCAGGGGCTCGTTTACCATCTCCATGTCTCTGGTTCTTCTGTTTGCGTAGTGTTGCAGCTGGCCCCGTTGCTCCTTTAACAATTCCAGAGCCGGATCCCAGGCTCTGCTTAGCTGGTACCCTGTGTCACGATTCATAAGATCGTCAGCCATTTTAATCTCTATCGATTCTCTTATAACACTGTCCCAAAATCTGGGTGTTTGTGCTAGAATCTTGGTATCCTCATACTTCATGGCATGATCTAGTTCTAGTCACCTGTCTTAATCTAGTGTGCCTCTGATGTTCTTTGCACCTGATCTCCACAGTTCTTGTCGTCTGGCCAATGTAGGACATGCCACATTGACAAGGTATATTGTAAATCCCTGGTTTTCGTATCCCCAGGTCGTCTTTGACACTCCCCAGCAGTCCCCCGATCTTGTTGGATGGACAGAAAACACACTTGATATTGTGTTGACGGAGGATCCTACTGATTCTGGCAGAAATAGAGCCAGCATAGGGCAGATATGCCACCTTCTTTGCTTCATCTTGGTCTTCTTCAGGAACCTGTGGTATAGTGGTATACTTTCAGAAATCTATACTTGATGTTAATAAATTTCTCTTCTTCAGAAACGCTTTCCTTCCCATTGCCAGTCTACATTTTATATCCTCTCTACTTCGACCATCATCAGTTATTTTGCTCCCCAAATAGCAAAATTCCTTTACTTCTTTAAGTTTCTCATTTCCTAATCTAATTCCCTCAGCATCACCCGACTTAATTCAACTACATTCCATTATCCTCATTTTGCTTTTGTTGATGTTCATCTTATACTTTCCTTTCAAGACACTGTCCATTCCATTCAACTGCTCTTCCAAGTCCTTTGCTGTCTCTGACAGAATTACAATGTCATCGGCGAACCTCAAAGTTTTTATTTCTTCTCCATGGATTTTAATACCAACTCCAAATTTTTCTTTTGTTTCCTTCACTGCTTGCTCAATATACAGATTGAATGGCATCGGGGAGAGGCTACAACCCTGTCTCACTCCCTTCCCAACCACTGCTTCCCTTTCATGCCCCTCGACTCTTATAACTGCCATCTGGTTTCTGTACAAGTTGTAAATAGCCTTTCGCTCCCTGTATTTTACCCCTGCCACCTTCAGAATTTGAAAGAGCGTATTCCAGTCAACATTGTCAAAAGCTTTCTCTAAGTCTACAAATGCTAGAAATGTAGGTTTGCCTTTCCTTAATCTAGCTTCTAAGATAAGTCGTAGTGTCAGTATTGCCTCACGTGTTCCAACTTTTCTACGGAATCCAAACTGATCTTCCCTGAGGTCGGCTTCTACTAGTTTTTCCATTCGCCTGTAAAGAATCCGCGTTAGTATTTTGCAGCCATGACTTATTAAACTGATAGTTCGGTAATTTTCACATCTGTCAACACCTGCTTTCTTTGGGATTGGAATTATTATATTCTTCTTGAAGTCTGAGGGTATTTCGCTTGTTTCATACATCTTGCTCACCAGATGGTAGAGTTTCTCCCAAGGCTGTCAGTAGTTCTAATGGAATGTTGTCTACTCCTGGGGCCTTGTATTGACTCAGGTCTTTCAGTGCTCTGTCAAACTCTTCACGCAGTATCATATCTCCCATTTCATCTTCATCTACATCCTCTTCCATTTCCATGATATTGTCCTCAAGTACATCGCCCTTGTATAGACCCTCTGCATACTCCTTCCACCTTTCTGCTTTCCCTTCTTTGCTTAGAACTGGGTTTCCATCTGAGCTTTTGATATTCATACAAGTGGTTCTCTTTTCTCTGAAGGTCTCTTTAATTTTCTTGTAGGCTGTATCTATTTTACCCCTAGTGAGGTAAGCCTCTACATCCTTACATTTGTGCTGTAGCCATGCCTGCTTAGCCATTTTGCACTTCCTGTCGATCTCATTTTTGAGACGTTTGTATTCCTTTTTGCCTGCTTCATAATTACGATATCCATTTCTGCCCTATGTCGCAGCACGCAAATGCACATTGTCTCGTCCACCCATGGAGCCCTATCCATTGTTTGATCAGGAACAACTGTTGTGTTTTCAGCTCGATATGGAAGCAAGATAGACTATTGATGGTTTATGCATTACCAGCTCCAGGACTGCATCCGCTTTAGCTGCGGATCCGTGCTCAAACAAGTTGTGTATCTGAACCGACCCGGGTGTCCTGACTGTTCGCAAAGCTGGACATCCGACCCATCACAGACCTTTTGTGCTTTTTGTCATCGTCTTTCCCTGTTGGATGTCATTCTCTTGTCGACGGAAGGGGGTACTCCCCCTGTTGTGACTCCTCCAGCTTTGTGTAGGGAGGTTCTCATCCTGTTACATCAAGGTCACTGGGCAGCATCCCACGCTAAACAATTGGCCTGTCAGCACCTGCTCAATTTTTTAATCAATCCTTAAAAGATTTTTGCTCCGCAATGTCATCTGCCACGTCACAATGTCTCCCTTTCATCTGCAGTCCAGTGATGGAATACCACATCTCATGTGAACATTCAAGATGCAAATGTGCTTGTATGTCAAGAAATTTCTGGCAGAGGAGTCCTTTACATTCTTTCTCAGTTGTCAGAATGATTCCAACTGAACACAAGGGCCTGGTCAAACTCATACACAGCCAGCAGCTGTGGATGCTTCTCCATCTCCTGCTGCTGGGCAAGTGTCCTGCAGCTGCACTGACATCATCACAGTTTGCATCTGGAACTCCAGTCTGGGACTGGTATTCAGACTATACACACATTGGATTCCAGGCACCGTCCACAACCAGCACAGGCAGCATGTGTTCATCGTGCATATTGATAGGCAACTTGTGGTGCACGACTACAATCAGCTGTGCCCACAGGTTGGCAAAGACGCCCCATTGTGGACCATCATGTTGGTACCTCTTTCATTGTCATTGCAATTAACCATGGGAAGCAGGCTGCCTGAGCCATGCTCACCCACACTCCAGATATGGTGTCTGGCTGCTCTATCAGTGGGCCAGCCCCACATCAACATTGCAGCTCAGTCTCTCACCCCCCACCCCCACCCCCCGCCCCCCTTTGATTCCTTTTCTTGGGGTTGGGATACTGGGCTGCATCGGTGCACTCACAGGATCCTCCTATGCAGGAATCCCCTACACTGACACAGGCACTGCCTGCACTGATGGCGGAGCTTGCCCCCATCTGCTAGCTCTGCCTATATTACCTCCAGACACCGCAGCTCACCAGCTCACAGCACCTACAGAAGAGTGCGATGCTGACATGACCCCTGCCTGCAGGGGTCATCTGCCTGCTCTCCTGGAGATGAGGTGGAGGGCAGGTGAGTCTGCACTCACAGCACTACCATCCCTACTTGCTTGTTTGCGTGGACCAGGATCTGTTTATACCTGGGAAAACCACTTCAAACAATATGTTCTATCAACCATCAGCTCATCATAGAGGAAATGGCATCTGGTGCCCCCCCCCCCCCCACCAGCCCCCTAAAAAGAAGCGGTGTAGTAACCTGCACATTACTGCACCTCCACCACCACTACCATTGCGTGTATCGATATACATGCATTTTAGTAGTGTGCTGTCTGGCTACTCCAGACCCTCACAAGAGTCCATGGACCATGATCCGGCACGTCTGTTGCCTGTAGACGATAGCAAGTAGCCTCTCTCAGTCAGATGCTTCTTATCTAGCCACATACCAGCTCCAGCTGGCAGTCTAGGGTGTGTTCTCTTAACTGTATTGTTCTTACGCTGTCACACCATGATTTAGTAAATAGTTGGTTTCTTACAACTCTGTCTTTTATTGTGTTCACTGTTAGAAAAATTGAACTGACACACAAACAGGGAATGTGGTCCTCTGGTCAACTTCATCCAAAGACCAAAATATTTTTTGATGCACTAAATATAAATAGTCTCTCACAAGCAGGCAAGTTGGCTGAACCAGAGCAAACCTTAAATGAATAAAAAATACAAATACTGCCACTCCAAGAAACAAGACCGACAAAAATTCAGTGGATTTTGGGAACTGCATATGAACAGACAAATTGATACTGAAGAAAACAGCACTTTTAGGGGTCGCTTTTCCAGCCAAGAAATACATATTTCATAACAAATTAAAAGCCTGTAACAACAGACTAACGACAATCACCTTGAAGTGTGCAGAAAACATACACATTAATCAAACGCACATACCAATCAATGTTGAAAATAAAACTGACCGTGAAAAGATAGGCAAATCATGGGAAACACTAGAAGAAATAATGTCTAAAATATCAAAAAACTGTGCCAAAATCCTACTATATGATTTCAGTGTACAACCAGGCAAAGAAAGAAAGTAAAGTAAACAATTGGAAAATTCCCAGTACATAAGTGGACCAACCAAAATATACTAAGATTAGTTGAACTCTCCAGGATATTCAACCTTTAAATCGTGTTGTCACACTTCAAAAAGAAACCATCAAAACAGATGCCATGGAAATCACCGTACTCACTAATTGGTGAATTACGAAGTGACCATGTAGCACTCTTATTCAAACCACAGAGAAATTATGGACATACAATTTAGGAAGGGTGTAAACATAGACTCAGCCCATTAACATAAAGAATAAAACTATGTTTTAAACCATCAAGCTTCACAAGAAAATAAGACAAAAGTCCACCAAAACAATACGATACATTTGGCAAACAAAATAAATTCCACAAGACTGAAAAATGCATTAATTAATCCATTACACAAGAAGGCAGACAGAACACATTTAACTACAGGGGAGTCCCAGTAATATCAGTTGCATACAAAATTCTGTTCCCGTGTTTTCTCGAAAGAACTTGAACCAAAAATTGGACAATGTAAGCAGGATTAAGACCAGACTGTTCATGTCCAGAGCAAATCTTGAACCTAAAGATAATCCTAAGGCATCAGAGAATTTGTAGCAGAAATTTACTCTGTGCATTGTTGATTTCATAAAAACTTATGACTTAGTTGACCATGAATCACTCTTCCGAATATTAAAAGAACAAGGTCTAGACCTGAAAATACTTGTAATCATAAAACTGATATAAAGTACGGGATTTAAGTTGTGGGGGTATTCTCAGATGGCTTGAAATCAAAACAGGAGTAAGACACGGAGGTGGGCTGGTTCTGTTGCTTTTCAACTGTGTCTTTGAGATAGAGAAGAACAATGGCAAAAAGAGAAGTCAGTTCTCAAAATTTCTGTTCTGGCATAACATCAAGTGCAGGCACGATGATCAAAAATGGAAGAGCAGAGAGGACTGTGAGACGATGTCAGACAATAATACACTGACAGATCCCTCTGTAGGATGACACCAAGACAGGAGTGGCATCTAGGCCAAGAGAATGTAAGTGCCGCTCTGCCTGACTGTGGCCCTAGTTGAAGTTGAGCTGACGCACGGACACTACAGCAGTGACTTAGAAATTATTGGTTCACTTGTATTACGAATTGTATATACTGAAGAGCTTGGGCATACTTAAGACCAAATAATATGTCTTACATTTCCTCGAATACATACGTTTTATGTTTCAGACTTTTCAGAAAGATGTGCGCTACAAGATGAACATATTTTGAAAATTCGATTTTTTTTAGTATTGACCCGGTTCGCAAATGTCGTAGATCCGGGACTGATGCACAGAGTCGTGATGACTGGGTGTTGTGTGATGTCCCTAGGTTAGTTAGGTTTAAGTAGTTCTAAGTTCTAGGGGACTGATGACCATATATGTTAAGTCCCATAGTGCTCAGAGCCATTTGAACCATTTGATGCGCAGAGCAATCTGAGCTATAGTGGGTAGTCTCCACGTGACCCGTGTCTACGTTCAGTGATTTTGCTGTTTCCCCTTCGTTTACTCTCAAGTAACATGAAAACAAAACGGATATCCGTGGCCGGGAGCTATCAAGTGAATTAAAACACATTCACATAATTATTAAAGGCTGAAATATGTCATTAGTTTCAGATTTTATTTTATTTCCACCTTTCTGACAGTCAAGCATTAATCGCCTTGCGGAACAATGAAGTTATTTTTGTCTGTTTGCCAAAGAAATTTGACTTTTGCTAATCTTTTCCGCAGAGGCAGTCAATGTATCTGAAACGAAATGTTTAATTCCACAGTACTGGGTAGTTTCAACTGTTCGCTGCATTTCAAGTGCACGTTTTCATTTTCTAGAACGTATGGCATTATGCCATAATAAAGAACCAAACATGATATAATACAGTACTGGTGCTCCAAGAAAATTTACATCCTGAAAACCACACTTAAAAGCTTAATATCAGGTCGGGGTCTACGGTACTTCATTGGGAATCTGGACATACGAGTGTGCCTTTGAGTATGCACTTTAAATGTGCACATTTTAATATGGTTCACGAAATTCCGATGCTCTTGCAGTATCATCTTTCATTGATGATCTTTTACACGTACGTACATACGGGCTTCCTACGTCATGATATCTACCCAAGCGTGGTGTCGCCTGTTACATGAGCTCTCTGGCAACTGCTGAAACGAACCTATTTGTAACAGGTCGCGGGAAAATATTACGATTGGTGGTTTGAAAAGCGTTACTTTCAAAGTAAATATCCTTTTACGTAAGTTGAACTAAGTAGAAGAATGGACCGTGAATTTATTAAATCACAAAGCGTTTGACTCTCATTTAAAAATCAGGTGTCTGATGACGAGCCATTTAGAAGCATTTCGAACCCTCGAACCCTGAAGATCAGACATTTATGTCATTATTAAAAATTTTACAGGCACATTTGTATGATATCTCTTAAAGTGTAACATGCGCAAAAAAGATCAACAGTATATGCGAAAGCTTAGCTTCTCTTGCAGCTTGAGACCAATATTTTATGTGAAAGCTTTGCTTTTCATGTAACAACACTATGTATATTAATTTAAACTATTAACTTTCCCTGTTTGGCGCGCTACTTAACACTGATGTTGCTATTGGCTGACTACATCACGTGTCCTATGCTCTGAATATCCTCTGTCATCGGCTGGCGAGATCATGTGAGTTACGAACGGCTTACAAAAGCGCATCGAAATCTCGGTTTCAATGGTTCGGAAAGTAACATGTGGTGTTTGGTGGATTTTCTAATGTATGTTTTCGTAATACGAAAATACGCAGCGTACATGTTGCTGCACATCAAAGATATTTCCAAAACGTGTCTTTTTCTCTGAGTTTCGTTTTCTAAAGTGCCGGGAAATTGTACGCCCGTGTACAAAACCATAACCATTCAAAGGAGTGATAGGAGAAAATATACTGTCATCCGGGAGAAAGTGTGTTTTTAACCGGGAAATCCGGGAATTTTTTTCCCTGGTCCACGTAGACACCCTGTGAAGAGCTTGCTTATGTTTGTCTATCGTCCCTTGCTTGTGACATGTCTATATCTCACAAAGTTAAGTATTGTAATTATTTCCTCTTATAATAAACTCAATTAATACAATTTGCTTGAATTGTTCTCTAGCGATCCGAGAAAGCAGCCTTTTTATAAGCACCCTATATTAGATAGTGTGCAGAACACAACAGTTTCAGTTCAGATGTTTAACTCCTCCACTTTTGCTTGAGGAATTGAATTATGCTTGACACAGTACAATTAGTAGGCAACAATTTGAAAGAAAACATAATGAAACATCAGTTTATCACTTAAGGACATTTGTTTGTAATAACATTTAAACATTATATGCACCTATGAAGCATATTCTGGTACACACACTCCATCCCACTTGGTGTCTCTTCAGTTTCTAGTGCAGCAGCCAGAACATGTGCCAGCCAATCTTCCCCTGTCTCTACAGGAGTCTCATAAATTAAACTTTGCATACGACCCCACAACAGGTAGTCCACTTCATCCTGCCTACCACATTGCACACCAGGACAAGCAAGTCTGAGACTTTGCTCTGTCCCTCAACAGGCATGGATGAATTTCACATCTGAATTGAAACCGTTGTGGAATAGAAATGGTACATTTCTGGACATGTGTTCCTATTCAAAATATTATGTACTCACTCCCCTCTACAAGTCCTAGAAGTTTGTAATGTGAATTTCTGAACACCTTGTACAAGTGCCTATCATTTGCACACAATTGAACTATTTTAACTCACAACACAGCCCATCAGACTGAATTCTTGAAAGAAACTGCAGAAAAATCAGCTTCCAAATATTTTTTGAAAAGACAGCGTACACGACTTACAAAAATAAAATAAAATAAAAAAAATTTCATGAAGACAGAATACGGCATAATTAAATGAGTTCTACAATTTAAATGTTGTGGTGAAACCATTCAAGAAATGGAACTGAAACAAAAGCAAACAAAATTAGAAACCAAAAGATGGAAACTGTTTACCAATTTACCCATAATATCAATAACAAGAAATGTAACTGCAAGCACACAGAACTAAGACATTACAATATACTAAATCAGAATGCCTTTATGGATCAGAAACGCTGGTTTTGGAAAGGAAAACAGGCATTAAAATGTTGAGAAAAAGGAATGCAAAAATGTAGGAAAAATCCTGGGACGAAATCTTGTAGATGAATGATTACTGACTTACAAGCAATCAAGCAGTACACAATATCCATTGTGCCATTAGAAAATGCAGGTTAAGATTCTATGGGCACATTAAAAGAATTAATGCAGACAAACATACAAAACAAATACAGTAATTAATTTTTTTTGAAACCAGGAGCAAAACCAAAAAGGACACGATGAAATCGGCTGGTGGAGATAAAAACTGATATGAAACTGGCAGAGATTACTCGAGAAGATGTCCAGATTTCATAGATGGCAAGTTGACTAAGAGGAAAGATCGGAGAAGCTGTCTGGACAGTAAAATAACTGATGATGCCTGAAGTAGAGAGGATATAAAAATAGACTTGCGATAGCCAAAAACATGTTTGTGAAGGATTTATTAACATTTAATATAAATCTAATTGTTAACAAGTTTTTCTTGAAGATGTTTGTCTGAATTGCAGCCATGTATAGGAGTGAAATGTGGACAGTAAGTTCAGACAAGAAAAGAATAGAAACTTTTGAAATGTGGTGCTACAGAAGAATGCGGAAGTTCTGGTCGAGAATAATGAAGGAGATGACTCACTGAAAGGCAGAAGTGCTGTGTCATTGACAGGTAAACAACAAAAAGTACAGAGTTTTGCTTTGCTAGCTTTTGGAATGAAATTCTTTTCTCAAGCTGCAGGAGAAAACACACACACACACACACACACACACACACACACACACCTGTCTCCCTACTTTGGCTCAGTTTTAAAAGAAGAAATATTTATTGTTCTTTGCATTATAATTGAACGTAATTATATATAATTATGAATTGTTATTACTGACAATTATTCCAAACCATTTTTATACATTCAAAGTGACCGTACATACTACACGTCATTGTTACAGAGCTGTTTTCTGATCTCCTGCAGAGGGTGCATGTCCCAAGCATCTTTTTTTCTGGAAGAATCGATGAAGCTGAAGTTGAGGGCTGTGGATATTGGAGCTGTAAGAATGCTTTGAGGTTTATTGGGAGGCAGGTAATGTTAGTCCTGGATTACATATGTTCCTTCATTAGTTCAAGGGGCAACATTTAAAAAAAAATGAGTCCTTAATTTCCTTTCATCATTACATACATCACCTGGCTATTCACTCCAGCTATACGTATAACTGTTGGCGGGGGGGGGGGGGGGGGAGATAAAGAACGTCTTTTTATTGTTATGGCTTATTGATGTGGGACATAATTAGTCCACCCTGTCCATTCCACCTTTGGTCCTGCTATAATCTAGGATAATATCAGGATTTTCACCCTTTTGGTCTATGTCTCCACTATCATGCATTGTAGGCATAAAAATAACTTTATTTTGATTACATACAACACAAAGAGTTTGGTCTTTTTGGAAACCAAATATTGAAGAACATTCAGGCCTTGTCTTACTAGGTAAAAATTGTGGAGGAATGATGCCTTTGTTTTCTCTCAAAGCTCATAAAACTATAATACTTTTTGCTACAAGGTATGTGGCCAGGTTCATATAGGTATACCACTTATTAGTAGATAAATTCTACATCTACATATATGCTCTAAAACCAACACGGTGTGTGATGGGTTCTGTACCACTTGTTAGAACTTCAAGTTTAACACATATATTTCGGAACGACACAAAAACACATATAAGTCACAGAGTAAGTTGACATGTGTACACGTTAGCATTCGAATAAGCACTGAGTCCCAGTCTAGCGGCCGCTGCTCGGCTGGCCGCTTAGGTGGCGCAGCTGCTGCATGGCTGGCAGATAGCGCCGCACGTAGAGGACGCGTGTAATCACGTTGAATGATCGGCGAGTCACAACACTTTTCCCCCCTTTGAAATTGTTGCACTGGTCTTGATGGAAGTGTCCTGGAGATGGCTAACGTCCATAGGTGTTTGACTCGCCGTAAAGTCTCGAGGAGGAGGCTTCCCGTACGGACGGAAGTGTCCCCGATGATAACGGGTCGAGATGACAGGAGACGTAGGAGTCGAACCTGCTGGGGCCCCATGCACCAATCTGCCCGTTGTGGCAAGCCCAGTTGATATGACAGGAGACATGGGCGATGTGTCGGCGTCTGTTGGAGGAGGAGGCGAGTAGATGTGCTCTGACAGAGGATGGTCCTCCAGTTCCTGCATGGGCACGTCTCCTGGTGGCATCCGTTCTGGTGCTGGCATCGCGATGATGGTGAGAGGCTGCGTTGTGAGTATTGAGAGATGCCAAGATCCCGAGCATCAGGTAGAACCAAAGGTGGTGTGGCGGCATTCGGAACAGGCGTTGCTGGCACCCGAGGCCGGAGCTGGTCCGAATGACGCACTGCAACACCCGTGTCCATCTGGATTTCATACAGGCGTCTGCCACAGTGTCTCAAGATGCGGCCCGGGCTCCATTTTGGCCGCCTGCCATATCCCCGTACCCAGACGAGGTCGTCGGTGGTGAACCGGCCAAGTGAAGGCACCCGCGGCCGTGAGGTGGGAGGCCGCAGAAGATGAAGTAGCGTGCGGGGCTGTCGGCCATGTAAGAGCTCCGCCGGGCTGTGGTCGCCCATGGGGGTGAAATGGTAAGACGCCAGAAACTGGAGAAGCGCATCAGCAGCAGCAGCAGCAGCAGAAGAAGTCAGAAGTTTCCGCATCTGAGCCTTAAATGTGTGGACCAGTCGTTCAGCCTCACCGTTGGATTGTGGATGGAACGTCGGGGCCGTGACATGCATAACGCCGTGACGAGCACAAAAATCCGCAAATTCGGAAGAGGCAAATTGCGGACCATTATCAGTAACAAGAGTAGAGGGGAGGCCTTCCAAAGAAAAAATGCGGGTGAGACCACTGGTGGTTGCCGCAGTGGTAGGTGACATGCAACGGACAATGAAAGGAAAGTTAGAGTAGGCGTCAATTACGAGGAGCCAATAAGTACCTAAAAAGGGTCCCGCAAAGT
Source organism: Schistocerca cancellata (assembly GCF_023864275.1). Classification (NCBI taxonomy): domain Eukaryota; kingdom Metazoa; phylum Arthropoda; class Insecta; order Orthoptera; family Acrididae; genus Schistocerca; species Schistocerca cancellata. Next base: position 620,936,771 of record NC_064630.1, read on the forward strand.
CAGCATGAATGCGCTCCCAGGGCTTCACAGGCGAAGGCCACGGTGACAAAGATGACTTCGGGGCAGCAGCCTGTGACGCACAAGGGCCGCAGGCAGTGACCATGTGTGCTATTTCAGAGTCGATGCCAGGCCAGTACACATGATGGCGCGCCAGAGATTTTGTGCGAGACACACCCCAGTGCCCTTGGTGAAGGAGGTGCAAGACCGAAGCACGCAAAGACGCAGGTACCACAACACGCGGTGAAGCATTGTCAGTGGAGAGGAGGATAACACCAGCTCTAGCTGTGAGGCGGTAGCGCAAAGTGTAGTAGTTCCGCAACGGATCAGAAGTCTTAGCGGACGGGCGATCTGGCCAACCCTTCTGAATACAGCGTAAAACCCGGGAGAGGGTAGGGTCAGAATCCGTAGCAGCCGCCAGCCTGTCCCCAGTGATGGGAAACCCGTCCACAACCCGCTACTCGGCAACATACAGGTGGAAACACAAAAGTTCGTCCCTATCGAATGCCTGATCAGGACCCATGGGAAGGCGAGACAGAGCATCAGCATTCGCATGTTGAGCCGTTGGCCGGAAATGAATCTCATAATTGAAACGGGACAAGTAAAGAGCCCAACGCTGGAGGCGGTGTGCAGCCTTGTCGGGAAGTGACGTTGATGGATGAAACAAGGAAACAAGTGGTTTGTGATCCGTAACAAGATGAAATTTTGAGCCATAGAGAAAAACACCAAACTTATGAAGAGCATAAATGATGGCCAAAGCTTCTTTCTCAATTTGAGAATACTTTTGTTGGTCATCCGTGAGCGTTTTGGAGGCATAAGCAATGGGTTGTTCCGAACAGTCATAAAAACGGTGCGCAAGGACTGCACCGACCCCGTGTTGAGAGGCGTCTGTGGCAAGAACAAGATGTTGGCCAGGTCGATAAGTAGCCAGGCACGGGGCCTGTTTCAGCATAGTCTTTAATTTCTGGGAAGCCGCTTCACGTGACGCGAACCAGTGAAAAGGCACGCTTTTATGCAACAGGTGATGCAACGGCTGAGCCACCGAAGCTGCAGACGGTAAAAACTTGTGGTAGTATGCTATTTTCCCCAAGAAGGCCTGCAGTTCCTTAACAGATGTAGGGCGAGGAAGGGCATCGATCGCAGCGACAGTTTGTTGAAGCGAACGAATACCATCCTGAGAGAGTTGAAACCCCAAGTACGTGATAGATGCCTGAAAAAATTGTGATTTCTGAAGATTACACTTAAGACCGGCAGTCTGTAAGATATAAAAAAGTGTGCGGAGATTTTGAAGATGTTCTTCAGTGGTGGAGCCAGTTTTTTTTTTTTTTTTTTTTTTTTTTTTTTTGTGGGGTTTAAGGGCGCTCAACTACTGAGGTCATTAGCGCCCAGTCACAGTTATTAGAGCACAGGGAATCTAGTAGAACTCAAGGGGAGGGGGGACACCAGAAAGGCCTGACAAAGATGTAGATAAAATAAGTAAAAAAGTTAGGTGTCTTTGGACAAGCCAGTCAAAGTTATAAAACGCAGAACACGAGCAGCTGCTCGAGCATCATCAGCTAAAATATCCGGTAAAGTAGATGGCAGGGACAGGACAACACGAGATTGACTAAAGCGGGGACACGACAATAAAACATGGCGCACTGTTAATGCCTGACCACAAGGGCACTGCGGGGCTGGGTCACCGGAGAGCAGGTATCGGTGGCTAAACCGGCAATGCCCAATCCGCAACCTGGTCAGAAGGTCCTCCTCTCGCCGAGATGGTCGGGAGGAGGTTGTCCAAGCAGTTGGGAGCGGTTTTACTGCCCGGAGCTTGTTTCCTTGGAGGGATGACCAAGCATCCCACCACAACGACACAAGCCTCTTACAAACGTCCCCACGAATGTCAGATGACGGGACACAATGGGAGGCTGGCCGAGGCAGGAGGACTGCAGCCTTGGCCACAGCATCCGCAGCCTCATTCCCAGGCACTCCTACATGTCCGGGAACCCACAGAAAGCGGACAGGAGAACATTATCAGCGAAAGAATGGAGGGACTGCTGTATCCGTTGAACCAAGGGATGGACCGGATAGGGAGCTCCATGGCTCTGAAGAGCACTGAGTGAGTCAGAGCAGATTACATATGATGAATGGCGGTGGCGGTGGGCATACTGCACTCTGAAGGTGGTAGGGAGGGCAAAATCCAATTGTCGAAGCAGGCGACGGAAGCGGACTCCGGGGGGCAGCAGGGCAGACACATACAACCTGTACTGACGGTCGAGAGAATCGGCGAAGAAGGACTGGTAAGAGGGGTGGTCGGGCATAGACAACAGCCGGCAGGCATACCGACACAGCAGTACGTCGCGCCGGTAGGTCAATGGTAATTCGGCAGCTTCAGCATAAAGACTCTCGACAGGATTAGTGTAGAAGGCTCCGGTTGCAAGACGTAACCCTCGATGGTGGATGGAGTTGAGACGGCGTAAGAGGGATGGCCGAGCAGACGAGTAGACGAAGCTCCCATAATCCAGCTTCGATCGGACTATGGACCGATACAAGCGAAGCAGGACAGTGCGATCCGCTCCCCAAGATGAACCACTAAGAACTCTGAGGACATTAAGGGAATGTGTACAACGGGCCACCAAATAAGAGACATGCGGAGACCAACACAGTTTCCTGTCCAACGTGAGCCCCAGAAACTTAGTTGTGTCCACGAATGGGAGAACAACAGGACCGAGATGTAAGGATGGCGGAAGGAACGCTTTATATCACCAAAAGTTGATACAAACCGTCTTCTCTTCAGAGAACCGGAAGCCATTTGCCACGCTCCATGAGTATAGGCTGTCTAGACAACGCTGAAGGCAGCGCTCCAGGAGGCATGTTCTCTGGACACTGCAGTAGATCGCGAAGTCATCAACAAAGAGAGAGCCTGAGACATTAGGTGGAATGCAATCCATAATTGGATTGATCGCGATGGCAAAAAGGGCTACACTCAAGACGGAGCCCTGAGGCACTCCGTTCTCCTGGAGGGAGACGTCTGACAATACGGAACCCACACGTACCCTAAACTTTCGATCCGTTAAAAAGGAATCAATAAAAAGGGGCAGGCGACCGCGTAGGCCCCACCTGTGCATAGTGCGGAGGATACCTCCTCTCCAACAGCTATCATAAGCCTTCTCCAAATCGAAGAACACGGCTACTGTTTGGCGCGTTCGCAAAAAGTTGTTCATGATGAATGTCGACAAGGTCACAAGGTGGTCAACAGCGGAGCGGCGGCGACGAAAGCCGCATTGGACATTGGTAAGTAGCCGTCGAGATTCAAGAATCCAGATTAACCGAGCATTAACCATGCGCTCCATCACCTTACAGACACAGCTTGTAAGAGAAATGGGGCGGTAACTAGAAGGAAGGTGTCTATCCTCCCCGGGTTTGGGTATAGGAACAACGACGGCGTCACGCCAACGCATGGGGACCTGACCTTTGGTCCAGACGCGATTGTAGGTACGAAGAAGGAAGCTTTTGCCCGCCGGAGAAAGGTGTGCCAGCATCTGAACGTGAATGCCATCTGGCCCCGGAGCAGAGGGCCGGGACAGTGCAAGCGCACGTTCGAGTTCCCGCATAGTAAAGGGGGCATTATAAGTTTCCAGATTCAGCGAGATCAACAAGGACCTCATTACCTGAGGTCAGGCCAGGTACCGAGGAGTGGGCCTTAATGCCCGACAGCCGGCGCAGGCTACCCCAGACGACAGAAGAGGGTGTAAAACTGTTAAAGGAGCTGGTGAAAGAGGCCCAACAAGCTTTTTTGCTGTCTTTGATGACTCTACGACAATGCGCTCGGAGTCGTTTGTATCCAATACAATTCGCCAACGTAGGATGGCGGCGAAAGGTGCGTAAAGCACGTCGTCGAGCACGGATAGCGTTTCTACAAGCCTCATTCCACCAGGGGACAGAAACGCGACGTGAAGAAGAGGCAGTACGAGGAATGGAACGTTCGGCAGCATTGATGATAACAGCTGTGAGGTATTCGACCTGACCGTCACAACTGAGAAATTCGTGGTCCGGAAAGGTCGCCAGGGAGGAGTAAAGACCCCAGTCGGCTTTTGGTATGTTCCAGCTAGAAGGACGTGGGGATGGGGTGTGGTCCAGGAGACGAACGACACAGGGGAAGTGGTCGCTCGAATAGGTGTCAGAAAGGACATACCACTCGAACCGACGGGCAAGAGTGGTAGAACAGATCGAGAGGTCCAAGTGGGAGTAGGTATGAGTAGAGTCCGAGAGGAAAGTTGGGGTGCCAGTATTGAGACAGACAAGATTGAGATGGTTGAAGACATCCGCCAAGAGTGAGCCTCTTTGACAGGTTGCAGGAGAGCCCCAAAGGGGATGATGAGCATTGAAGTCGCCGAACAATAAATACGGCGGAGGAAGCTGAACAATCAGGTGCATCATGTCAGCCCGACTAACTGCGGAGGACGGTGGAGTGTAGATAGTACAAACGGAAAAAGTAAAAGCAGAAAGAGTAATACGGACAGCTATTGCTTGGAGTGGGGTGGTCAATGGGATGGGGTAGTAATAGGCATCGTCCCGAACTAGCAACATGACCCCACCATGAGCTGGGATACCGTCCACAGGGGTGAGGTCATACCGCTCCGAGGTATAGTGGGCAAAGGCAATATGGTCAGTCGGGCGCAACTTGGTTTCCTGGAGACCAAGGATGAGCGGACAGTGCAGGCGGAGGAGCAGTTGTAATTCCTCCCGATTAGAGCGAATACCTCTTATGTTCCAATGTAACAAGGCCATCGCTAGTCAAAGAAGAGGGGGAACGAGACGGGGGAAGAGCTGGTCACCTCGACGGCCGCGGAGGGCCAGGTTTCGAGGGAACAACGCTACAACTGGCGGGAGGCCGATCCTGTTCCATCGAGTTGTCGCCAGCTGCGGCTGCTGTCCCTGGTGGTGTAGGAGGGGCAGCATCATTTGCCGATGAGAGGCCAGCTGAGCGCTTGGCAGCAGAGCGTCCTGGCGAAACTGAGGACGGTCGGGAGCAGCGACTCACGGATGGAGCGTCAGACGAAACGCGCCGGGATGGAGAGGGGGAGAGAGACTTCTTCTTGGAGGCCTTCTTGGAAGTCCGAGGAGGCACAGGGATGGTGGGCTGGACCCGAAGAAGGTCTTCACGCGCGGGGTCCGTTTTGGAACGCCGGACCTCAGAAGCTGGGGTCGCGAACGTTTCCCCAATGGATGCCTGAGAAGAGGATCGCTTCTCAGGTGGCGGGGGGGGGGGGGAGGAGGAGGAGGAGGAAGGATGGCCCCTGGGGCAGAGGGGGCGGGGGCCACAGGGGAGGAGGATTTGGAAGGGAGGGATTTGGGAGGCGGAGGCAGAGACCTCGGATGGGGGGAGGAGGCGGAGTTCTTGTATCTTCTTCTCCTTCTGATATGCGGGGCAGTCTGAGGATCTAGGCGAGTGGATGCCACGACAATTAACGCACCGAGGTGGTGGGGTGCATGTATGTTCCTCACGAAGAGGACGTCCACAATCGCCACAAAGGGGCTCAGCCTCACACCGTGACGACATGTGCCCAAAGCGCAAACAGCGAAAGCAGCGCATAGGAGGCGGGATGTAAGGTCGCACGTCGCACCGGTAGCATATCATCTTTCCCTTCTCTGGGAGAACGTCCCCCTCGAAGGCGAGGATAAAGGCCCCGGTGTCGATGCGACGGTCTTTGGGGCCTCGCTGGACAAAATGCACGCCTCAGCGCTCCAGGTTGGCCCTGAGCTCTTCATCAGATTGCAGCAGGAGGTCCCGATGAAAAATAACCCCCTGCGTCCTATTTAGTGCTAGATGCGGGACAATGGACACTGGGATGTCCCCGAGGCGGTCGCACGCCTGGAGCGCCGCCGACTGTGTGGCAGAGGTGGTCTTTATAAGAACGGACCCCGAACGCATCTTGCTGAGAGCCTCGATTTCCCCGAAGATGTCTTCAGTGTGCTGTACAAAGAACATGGGCTTGGAGGCGGCGAACGTCCCCCCATCGGTTCGAGAACAGACCAAATATCGGGGGAAATACTTCGCCCCAAGCCGGCGGGTCTGTCCCTCCTCCCAGGGAGTGGCCAAGGAGGAAATGGCAGGAGAATCAGAACTAGAGACAGTACCTTTTCTTTTGAAAGACTCGACCGCAGAGCGACCTGATACGTGTTGACGTTTCATCTGCGAAACGTCCGCCCCGATACCACCCACTCCGACCAGGGGCTCTCCCCACGGGCGCCACCCAGCTTCAGCAAGGGCCACCTGTCAGGATGACCGTTGCCGGGAGTCCTGATGCCCCAAGGAGACGGGCATCTACTCCTTGGCCGACGTGGGGAGGGTGCAGCTCAGGTATCGGCAGTACGATCCCTGTGTTGTCAGGGGGCTACAACCTAGAGGGTACATGACGACCCCACCACAACGGGCTGGCTACCGTGCTGGATTTCTGGTGCCATGGAAAGTCCATCAGGATCGTAGGTGCAGATGGGGACGCACTATGGGTGTAACTTGTACAACCCATCAGGCGTTTAGGCCCAATTTGTGGAATAGTGGGTACGGTTACAACGCCAGTACAATGCTGAGTGCCAAGGTCTTAGTGCACTGAGGACCAGTGGTACACCACGTAAGGCGTCCTTCCCCAAAAGGCTCGTACTTCTGTAGAATTTTGAAAAATGGAGGTCAAACCCCAAGGGGGACCATCACATGGAAGGCCGAAACGGTTGAAACTCCTTTTAGTCGCCTCGTACGACAGGCAGGAATACCTCGGGCCTATTCTGACCCCGGACCCGCAGGGGGGGTGGAGCCAGTGACAACAATGTCGTCCATGTAATTGATACACCCAGGGACAGGGAGCAATAATTGTTCCAAGAATCGCTGAAAGAGAGCAGGGGCGCTAGCAACCCCGAATGGCAAGCGTTGGTATTGATAGAGGCCGAAAGGCGTGTTAAGGACCAGAAACTGCCGGGAAGCAGCGTCGAGAGGAAGTTGATGATAAGCTTCTGACAGGTCAATTTTAGAAAAATACTGGCTTCCAGCAAGTTTAGTGAACAGTTCTTCAGGACGGGGCATAGGGTAAGTGTTGATGAGGCATTGAGCATTTACAGTGGCTTTGAAATCGCCACAGAGACGAATATCACCATTTGGCTTAGCAACTACGACAGGAGTGGAAGTGACAGGAAGCAAGACCCCTGAAGCAGTGAGACGATCCAACTCCCGTTTTACCCGATCACGAAGGGCCACAGGAATGGGCCGAGCCCGAAAAACTTAGGCCGAGCAGTGGGTTTGAGCGTGATATGAGCTTCAAAGTCGTTTGCACGGCCTAACCCAGGAGAAAAAAGGGACGAAAATGTCGTCGACAAGGAATCCAGTTGAGCATAAGGAATAGCGTCAGAGACAATATTGACAGAGTCATCTATGGAGAACCCAAAAACGCGAAAGGCATCGAAACCAAAAAGATTTTCTGCGTTGCTCTGGTCGACCACAAATATGGGAACAGTGCGAACGACGGATTTGTAAGATACCTCAGCATTAAACTGTCCCAAGAGAGAAATCTTCTGTTTATTGTACGTCCGTAATTGCCGAGTGACAGGGGACAGGAGTGGAGAACACAGCTGAAGATACGTCTGAGAATTAATTATAGTGGCAGCAGAACCGGTATCCACTTGCATGCGAACATCTCGACCAAGGATTTGGACAGTGAGGAATAACTTCCCTGAAAGGGAAGAAGTGCAATTGACAGACAACACAGAATCAGAATCAGCGTCATGTTCATGAACATCATGTATGCGGTCGGATTTGCAAACGGAAGACACATGACCTTTCTTTTTGCAATTGTGACACACAGCCCAACATTGGGGACAATCCTCGCGTGAATGTTTCGTAAAACACCGCGGACATGAAGGAAGTTGCCGGGGGTTTTGCTGCAGTTTCTTAGCGGGTTGTTTACGGCTAGGCCGAGGCTGCGCGTGGGAGCGCACTGTGGCCACGTCGGCCGGCGGGAACGCGCCGCACGCGTCGTCAACAGCGCACAGAGGTTGTATTTCCCCGACATCACCCCACGCTTCTATTTGCGCCCCAGCGGCGCGAGAAATTTCAAAGACTGCGCAATGGAGAGAACTTCATCTAGAGTCGGATTCGCCAACTGAAGGGCACGTTGCCGAACTTCTTTGTCGGGCGCCGACCAGATAATAGCATCCCGTACCATAAAAAATTAACACTTTCGACTGAGGCCGTGAAGTTCAGCAGCCCAAGCGCTATAGGATTGATGTGGTTGTTTTTGACAACGATAAAAGGCAACACGAGAGGCTACCACATGCGTTTGCTTTTGAAAATAGACAGAAGTGAGCACATTTCAGCAAAGGACAAAGACACAGGATCCTTCAAAGGAGCCAATTGCGACAACAACCGATACATTTGAGGTGAGATCCAGGAAAGGAACAGAGACTTACATGGTTGTTCATCCGTGACATGAAATGCCAAGAAGTGCTGTCGAAGACGTTTTTCATAATCAGACCAGTCTTCCGCCGTCTCGTCGTAAGGAGGAAAAGGAGGTATAGCCAACGACGAGAAATGCCCCGCATTTGACGCCGCGATGAAATCGTGAATCGCCGCTGTTAGAAGCGTTTGCTGTTCAAGGAGATTTTGCAATACTTGCTCGACAGTAGCCATGGAACCCTGTGAGTCAACGGTGAAAAGGAAAAATCCACTACCTCGTCGCCAATTGTTAGAACTTCAAGTTTAACACATATATTTCGGAACGACACAACAACACATATATGTCACAGAGTAAGTTGACATGTGTACACGTTAGCATTCGAATAAGCACTGAGTCCCAGTCTAGCGGCCGCTGCTCAGCTGGCCGCTTAGGTGGCGCAGCTGCTGCATGGCTGGCAGACAGCGCCGCACGTAGAGAACGCGCGTAATTGCGCGGTGGCACTTTGAATGATCGGCGAGTCCCAACACCACTACTAGTCATTTTCTATCCTGTTCTATTTGTAAATAAAGCGAGGAAGAAAACCACTGTCTACATGCCTCATTCTGAACCTTAATTTCCCTTATCTTATCTTTGAAGTCCTAATGCAAAATTTACCTTGGCAGCTGCTGAATCATTCTCCAGTCAACCTGAAATGCTGGTTCACTAAATTCTTGCAGTAATGTTCCTTGAAAAGAATGTCACCTGCCCTCCATTGATTCCCTTTCAAGTTCCCTTAGCATCTCCATAATACTTGCATGTTGTTTAAAACTACTGGTAACAAATCTAGCAGCCCCCTCTGAATTGTTTCAATGTCTTCTTTCAGTCTGATCTGGTGAAGATCCCAAAAAATCAAGAATACTTAAGAATGGGTCACACTAGTGTTGTATATGTGGTCTCGTTTATAAATGAACCACACTTTCCTAAAATTCTCCCAATAAACCGAAGTCAAACATTTGTCTTCTGTACTGCAATCCTTACACGCTTATTCCATTTCGTATCGCTTTGCAATGTGACTGTGTCAAGCAGCACACTTCTAAGGCTGTATCTGCATTAACTCACATTTTCCTACTTTAAACGTTAGCTGCCATTCATCCCATCAACTAGAAATGTTTTATAAGTCATCGTGTATCCTCCTACAGTCACTCAACAAGGACACCTTCCCGTACCACAGGATCATCAGCAAACAGCAACAGATTCCTGGTCACCTTGTTTGCCACATCGTTTATGTATATACAAAATAACAGCGGTCCTATCACACTTTCCTGGAGCACTACTGACAATACACTTGTCTCTGATCAACATTTGCCGTCGAGGACAACATACTGGGTTCACTTACTTAAGAAGTCTTCAGGACACTTGGAACCTATTTCATATGCTCGTACCTTCATTCACAGTCTGCAGCGGGGATTGAGTCAAATGCTTTCTGGAAATCTAGGAATATGGAGTCTGCCTGTTACACTTCATCCTAGGTTCGAAGAATATCATGTGAGAAAAGCACAAGCTGAGTTTCGTAAGAGTGATGCCTTCTGAAACTGTGCTGATTTTTAGACAGAAGCTTTCCCGTTCCAAGCAAATTTATTATATTCAAATTGAAAAGATGTTGAAGACTTTTGCAGCAAAAAGATGTTAAAGATATTGGTCTGTAATTTTGCAGGTCTGTGCTTTTATGCATCTTATATACAGGAGGCACCTGTACTTTCTTCCAGTCACTTGGGTCTTTGTGCTGGGCGAGAGATTAACGATAAATGCAAACTAAGTAAGGGGTCAATACTGTAGAATACTTTTGTAAAACCAAAATGAGGATTCCATTGGGACCTGGCAACTTATTTTCTTTCAACTCTTTCAATTGTTTCTCTATGTCAAGTATGATTACAATTATGTGTTCCATACAGGAGTCTGTCCGATGGTCAAACGACAGTATGTCTGTCTGATTCTCATGTGTGAATGATTTCGTAAATGCAAAATTTAAAACTTTGGCTTTCCTTTTGCTGTCTTCTGCTGCCACATCGGTCTGGTCAGTGAATGACTGTATAGAAGCCTTAGACCCACTTAGTGAATTTACATAGGACCAGAATTTTCTTGGTTTCTTGGCAAGATCTTTCACTGAAGTGTGATGGTTGTAGTTGTTGCATGCTTCATGCATCAGTTTTCTCAAAGACACATGTTTTCTGCTAACTTTTGCCTGTTGTCATTTGCGCATTCTCTTTTGCACTAGAAGGTTAACACCCTTTGCTTCCTCAGGAGCTTCAGAATTTTGTTGTTAAACCACAGTGGGTCTTCTCTGTCTTTGATCCACTTACTCGGTACATACTTCTCCAGAGCGTGATTTATAATCCATTAAACTTTGCTCATAATTCCTCTACATCCATCATACTGGAACTAATCAGTGTCAGTTCATTGTCTCGGTGGGTTTTTGGTTCCTGCTTATCTATTCTTTCTAGCAAAACTACTCTCCTAGCATTCTTGATTAATTTAATTCTATTTGTATTGACTGTATCCTCAACAAGACACTTTACTCTTCTTTATGTGAGTTTGAAATAGAGTAGGGGCCTAGTGGTTGTTTACTGTCATATGCTTCCAAATTTCCACAGTAAAATGTCTTTGCATTTGCAATTGCATCCATTTTGACATGATTTGATGGCATATATTCAATCCACGAACAGTGTCCACAAAATTGATGTAACATTTCATGAACAGTTATAAGTTCACTCATGCTGTAAGATTTTCTTATATTTTGAATAAAGCTGTCCAAAACACATCTTATGCCAGCAAGTTTATCAGGCTTCCTTGTTTCCTGCTCAGCTGTGCTAATATCAATTGAAGGCTCCTCAGAACCTGTGGAATTTTGTGGCTGCTCTGACAAGATAGTGGTTCAATCTGACATGCTGGAACCTCCCATAAATTTTTCATATAGGAAGAAGACACTGAAAAAATCACTGTCAAAATTTTAGTAGCTAAGGTGCACTGAAAGAATGTTAAAGTTACTCATTTTTGTCACACAAACAACCACTAGTAACAGCTGTTTGTACAGCCCTACTGGCATAGCACTCAAATTGGCGAGTAAGCAGACACAGCCTTGACAAGAGGAGAGTAGTTCAAAGTACAAACACATGAATTTTTAAACACTTAAACCATACCAAAAATGCCACAAATCATTAATTTTTTGAATAACTTTCGGTTCATGTTAACAACTAAACTGTTGCAGATGTAATTGTTACACAAGTGACTAGCAGAGGATTGAAAATCAAGGTAGTGTACGATGTTACACTACAGTTGGCTTCCATCAATCGGGAATTTAATTTGTTGATATTAAATGTTCCATAACAATTCCTGTAGCACAGTTTTATGATAATTTTTGAATAATGTGTGTTTTGCTAACAGTGAAACACTTCCTTATTTATTCTTTGCAGTTGTCATAAAAATGTTTATATTGAATGACAAAAACAAACATTTTCCTTGCATCAGGCACACTTCACAAAAGAAAAATTAATGCATTCAGGCACTTCACAGTAATTACTAATTTTATTTTGATAGAACTGAAATGGAGTAAGAAATGGACTTGGCCGTTATTCTGCTGTGTACTGGGCATACTTGATCAAAATTGCAAAACATGGTGATGCAAACTGACAATGCACAAATAACTGAAATTCAACAATACTGTCATACTGATAAATCTGAAATGATAAAGAGCTATCTGAAATTACGGTTTCCTACAATTTTCTGAAAAATGCATTACACTGTTGATAATATTTTTATCGAGAGTCTGAATCACACTATTAGATCTGGTGGAATCTGAATTATACAGTATTGTTGTCATCCTCCTGAGGACGGAAGTGCTGTTATGTCCAGGCCAAGAGTCGAACAAAAGCTATGAATTATTTTCTGCAAATTGTAGAAGATGTTTTGGATGTAACATTGAAAATCATTCTCTCCCATGTTCCCAGATTTTGCTATGCCAGTTACAAGACTTTTGCAAGTAAACAGCCCCTTTTTTGTTCTAATTTACCTTAACAGCTGTGGAAACGATAATCCTACTGATACTCATTACTGGCATTGTTGTATACAAATGTGTTACAGCATTTATTGATTGCACGAGTGACTGTCTTTTCTTTTCTTTTCTTTTTTTTTTCTACTTAAAATTATGGAGTGTGATTGGCACAAAACTTTACTGACTGGCTTTATGCACAGCTTTTAGGGGACAACAAGAAGCTACATTTTAATGTCAACTATGAGTTTATTTGCAGTGTTACTAAATAATGATATCTCCTCTACACATTTACTTGGGGTAAATTTCGTAATTTTGTGATATCTTTTTTCATATGATTTCCAGAATCTGTTTAACCAGGTCGTAGAAACCTGAAAATCAGTAACATTCTTCTTACTTGCAATTCTGAGTGCTAGTCTTGCAGATCTCCCTCAGTAATGGGGCAATGGCTCTCACGAACAGTTCCGAAGCTTTTGAACAGTTTTCCTTTCACAGTTTTGCGAGTTTCATTTTGGTACATATTTCTTTCTTTGTGTACATCTTTCTTCCGTTTATAGTTCATGTTCAGGTTTTATGAAACGAAACTGGCTTTGTGCACTACTTAATTTTAAGTGTTTCCTCCTTCCTTAATTTACCTAAAAAATTTACAGCCTTTACTTTCTCTCTGAAAGCTATTACTGTACATGTTTTCTTTGTACTTGGAAGGTACTCTATTTTTGTTTTGGACCATAATTCGCACCACAATAATTGTTCGAGCCACAATTTATGGAATCATCTGAGTTATTTCCTGTTTCTTCTAATTGGTCCACAATTTTTAACGAAATATTGACATAATTGGAATGACTGTTCTAGAAATTAACTAATAAATAACACGTATGTAGGTATTCAGGAGAAGTAGGTGATTTCAATAGCAAACCACTTTCTTCATATTTCATTTTTGTAAGGTTGGAAACATTAATTGGATTCCACATCACTGTGAAACTGTGGAACCCAGCAAAAACAGATGCTACTAGCAATCATACACAAAAAAATCACAAAGAAAATTAATTCACTTTTTTTTTCCAGCATTAAAATGTAGCGATAGTGCAGAGGCAGCCACTAATTGTTATGTGTATTAAATGAGTTGCAAATTTGAGTGAGTAGTAACTGTGAACAATTGTTAGCAAAACCTATCAACGTAAACTGAGATTTGCTTTGCAAATTACGATTGCATTGCATCGCGTTATATGTTTACTGATGTGCCCGCAATCTAGGATGTGCGCCCACCATGTTGTTCATGCAGTGTCTGCTACAGCTATGGTAAGGGTATACATTTCTCCAGCCACTTGGCAAGCTACGAATTTGGCAAATTTCAACATTGTTTAAAAAATACTTGCAGTGTGCCTTAGCAGCTAAAACTTTGACATTGTGTTTCGTTTTGTGTATTCTCCCTGTACAAACAATTTCAGGCCATATTTGAACATGTCAGATTGGACTGCTCCCTTTTTAGAAGTGTCATTCCCATCCCATCCTTTACCCATAACTATTCCACATGTACCATTCACCCCTTTTTCAAGCCAGTTTGAATAAGGATACAGATGGTGGCCAGTAAGTTTTTTCTGGTTAGACCATTGCGACCTTGGGGCCGTGTGTACATTGGGCATTATTATTATTATTATTATTTTATTTTATTTTTTTAAAATACTGTGTCTCAGAAGTTCATCAATCATGTTTACATTGACAAGTTTCGAAAATACAGAAATGTAGAACCTCTTATCATTCTTCTTGGACCAGGTAAAACTTTTACTATATTTTTTCCTAATTTTTGAAGATTTCAATAAACTCGATTCGAACCGTTTTGTAACTTTATTCCTCTCACAGTAAAAAATTTTCAGCCATTGTTTCATCTTCACCCTCTACATAACTATCATCAATTTCAGTTTCAGAATTGTGGTCAGCATTTGTTATTTCTTCATCACTCAAATCTGAATTGCTTTCCTAAAAATTTTGAGTCAATTGATTTTGAGATTTTCTTTCATTTTCTTCTTCTTCTTCTTCTTCTTCTTCTTCTTCTTCTAATTCTTGCAAAATTCTAGGAATGTCTACAAGTTTTACTGGGTTTCACCCAATAAAAACATTTTGAATGTGTACTTAACTATTCTATTCACTAAAATTAAAAATAAGAAAAACAAAAAAGGATTGTGCTTACATTATGTAAAACACAGCCTAATGAATAAATGGAAACAGTCAGAATGTGAGTGGTTGCACCTTGTGTGCTGTGCAACAGGGCAGGCATGTACGAACAAAATTTTTGTGGGCAGAAAAGTAGCTGCAACAAATTGGTGGGAAGGTTCAGGTGGCAAGAAGAGTGTTGTCTCAAGTAATAGCTGAATGGAATGGAGGACAAGCTGAACGGAAGTGATGAACAGTTGAAATAAGCTAGGAATTGTTCAAAATACAGTGTTGCAACCAGTGGAGTGCTAAACTTTGTCAAACTTAAAATAATTCTGATCTCATAAGAATGTAAGGCTTGGACATAAAGCATTGGTATGAGATACACCTGTCTCTAAAAGGCTATCCCTTGTGTGAGCAGTAAATGCCATGCTGCTCTCAGATAACTGTTTAAAGACTGTTCCATTCCAGAATGAGATTTTCACTCTGCAGCGGAGTGTGCGCTGATGTGAAACTTCCTGGCAGATTAAAACTGTGTGCCCGACCGAGACTCGAACTCGGGACCTTTGTCTTTCGCAGGCAAGTGCTCTACCAACTGAGCTACCGAAGCACGAATCACGCCCGGTACTCACAGCTTTACTTCTGCCAGTACCTCGTCTGCCAGTACATGTCTCCGCAATATCCTTTCTTTCAGGAGTGCTAGTTCTGCAAGGTTCACAGGAGAGCTTCTGTAAAGTTTGGAAGGTAGGAGACGAGGTACTGGCAGAAGTAAAGCTGTGAGTACCGGGCGTGAGTCGTGCTTCGGTAGCTCAGTTGGTAGAGCACTTGCCCGCGAAAGGCAAAGGTCCCGAGTTCGAGTCTCAGTCGGGCACACAGTTTTAATCTGCCAGGAAGTTTCATATCAGCGCACACTCCGCTGCAGAGTGAAAATCTCATTCTGGAAACATCCCCCAGGCTGTGGCTAAGCCATGTCCCGCAATATCCTTTCTTTCAGGAGTGCTAGTCCTGCAAGGTTCGCAGGAGAGCTTCTGTAAAGTTTGGAAGGTAGGAGACGAGGTACTGGCAGAAGTAAAGCTGTGAGTACCGGGCGTGAGTCGTGCTTCGGTAGCTCAGTTGGTAGAGCACTTGCCCGCGAAAGGCAAAGGTCCCGAGTTCGAGTCTCGGTTGGGCACACAGTTTTAGACTGTTCCATTGTTAGGCAAACAATGACATGGTATGCGCATGTCTATAAGAAATGTGTTGCACCATGTATCATCACCAGTGTTGGTTCACTGTCCTCAGCACAAGGGGTGGGAATAGAGCTGGTAATAAAAGCCAGTCAGATTCCCTCATGGTGTACTACGGTGTTACTATTTTTAAACTGGGCAGTCTGTTAGATCCATAGACCACAAAATTATAATTAATCTGGTGTCACACAAACCTCTAAAAAACTGGAGTAGGCAAAGTCTGCACCCTGTGAACTATGACTAATACATTTGAAAATATTCAGAGATTTCAGGGGCTATACTTTCAGGTCCTTAAGGTATGGCAACCAGGTAAACTCAGCATCAAATGTGAGAATCAGAAACCTTACTATTAATTTAAAATTTAGAACTGTGTCTCTCATTCAAAATCCAGTAAAATTAAAAACAGAATGCAAATGGTTAAAATGGGAACAATCTGATTTTTCACTTTAAAACTTCAAATTTTTCTTCTCTGACCATTCTTACAGCCTCTGAACAGCCTGTTTCAACAGACAGATTTCTGTTGTGAGGCTGGAGGAAAAACAGAAGCCGGAGAAATGATCAACAAATGAACAACATGGAAACGAGTTTTCACTAAGAACATTATACTGTTAATAGTGAAAGGAAAGCCACACTGACTTAAGTAGTCAGATATGTCTGCCTTATACCTCCATGTAAAATAATTTGTGAAGAGGAAGAATTGTGTGAATAGAGCAATATGTCCACAGAAATTCCATTTGTGTAGCTGTCAGCAGATATACTCAAAGCAGTAGCATATGTTTCCTCAGTATCAAATACCAATTAAGTGCTGCCTGTGTTGCAAATCCTACTGCATACCTATTACTGGCAGGGTTAGATTATCAGTGGTGAAGTGGTATCTCTGCACTAACACTCGGAGTGCTGAAGAAGTTGTCTGGATTATAAGATCCAGACGAAGTAGTAGTTTAATATTGCCTCAAATGTCTGTTGTACACAACTGATGATGGCAATTCTACAGAGACTTACAGACCCTTAAGGTTTCTAAAAAGAGAGTGGAGATAGATTCCCTGCTTGAATCAAGATTTTGTTCTGTTACTCAGATAAAATTAAAAACTTTGAGAGTATTTTCTTACTTCTCCCAAGTAGGTGCTACAAGATGCTGTTATGGACTCTGTTGCAGAACTGCATAGCATATTGTTTGTATTAAAATCACAACAAGAACATGACATTCGGTACCTTCTCCTCATCAATGTAGAGTCAACAGTCTTTTTCTCCACAATGGACATTTTCTGTATCAATCCATGTCCATGCAAAGAGCAGAACATGAAATACTTGTTTTATGGGAGCTGAACCACATCTGCCATATGTCAACTGCTCTTTGTACATTACTATGGTGTGGTCAGATTAGTGTTTCAAGCATTGCATTAGATTTGATATATAAGCTCTAACTTTTTGCTAATTTTGGTACATTAAATGTAAGAGGACTTGTCTGATGACACGATAGAAGATGAAACAGGTGTCGATAGGGAAGAGATAGGAGAGTCAGAATTTAAAAGAGCTTTGGATGACTTAAGATCAAATAAGGCAGAAGGGATGGATCACATTCCATCAGAATATCTAAAATTACTGGGGAACATGGCAACAAAAACACTATTCACATTGGTGTGTAGAATGTTTGAGACTGGCAGTATATCATCAGACTTTCAGAAAAATGGCATCTACACAAGATTACAAGAGTCAACAAGTGTGAGAATTATCACACACTCAGCTTAACAGTCCATACATTCTAGTTGTGACAAGAATAATACACAGAAGAATGGAAATGAAAATTGAGGACCTGTTAGCTGATGATCAGTTCATCGTTAGGAATGGGAAAAGCACCAGGAAGGCAGTTCTGATACTGTAGTTGATAATGCAAGCAAGACTGAAGCAGGATCAACACACATTCATAGGATCTGTTGACCTGAAGAATGCATTTGTCAGTGTCAAATGGTGCAAGCTGTTAAAAATTCTGAGAGAATTAGGGGTCACCTTTACAGAAAGAATGGTAATATACAGAATGTACAAGAACGAAGAGGGAACAATAAGACTTGATGACCAAGAACGAAGTGCTCAGATTAAAAATGGTGTAAGACAGGGGTGTATTATTCTGCCCCTACTGTTCAATCTATACATTGAAGAAGCAATGACTTCAATGAAAGAAAGATTCAAGAGTGAGATTAAAATTCAAGGTGAAGGGATATCAATGATAAAAGTCACTGATGACATTACTATCCTTAGTGAAAGTGAAGCAGAATTACAGGATCTGTTGAATGGAATGAACAGCCTAATATGTACAGAATAGGAACTGACAGAAAACTGAGGAAACACAAAAGTGATGAGAATTAGCAGAAATCAGAGTAGTGAGAGACTTAATATCAGAATTGGTGATCATGAAGTACGAGGGTATTCCGGAAAGTAAAGATACACCGTACGCCAGAGGAACAGGAGAGTTTTGGTGAGCAAGTTGGCAACACTGGTGTTAACCTAGAACCGTTAGCTTTCTCCTCGCGGTCGTTCGGCAATTGAATGTTGCTTCTGGTTGGAGTAGGTCATGTTTAAAGTGTCTGCACCGATTCAGAATCCCACCAAATGCGAAGTGCGCTCCGTCACACGTTTTCTTCATGCAAAAGGTCAGCGACCAGCGGATATTCACAAAGAAATTGTTTCTGTTTATGGGAACATTATGAATCGACAAAATGTAACAAAATGGTGTCATCATTTCTCTGAAGGTAGGACCGATGTTCATGACGAACAAAGAACAGGTCGGCCATCTGTGATCTTTGATGTCCTTCTTTGGAGAATGGAGGAAGCAATTCGTGCGAATAGATGTCTCACATTGAAAGAATTGCATCAGATCATACCGGACGTGTCAATGACAACTCTTAATGACGTTGTGACTGTCAAGTTAGGGTACAGGAAATTCTGTATGTGCTGGGTTCCAAAACTGTTAACGGAAGAACACAAAAAGAAAAGGATGGGCTTTGCACTCTACTTCCTCACATGCTATGCTGAAGCAGGTGATGAGTTCCTTGATCACACTGTGACAAGACGTGGGTTTATCGCCATACACCTGAATCCAAGCAACAATCAATGCAATGGCACCATTCGAATTCACCAAAAGCCAAGAAATGCATAACGTCGATTTCAGCGAAGGAAATCATGGCTTCTGTTTTTTTGGAACAGACAAGGCATTATTCTTTTGGAATTTATGCCTCCTGGAACGACAATTAGTGCTGCTGCATATTTCCAGACTTTGAAACGTCTTCGAAGGGCAATTCAAAACAAATGCAGGGGAATGCTGACAAGTGGAGTCCGCTTGCTTCATGACAATGCTCGGCCTCACAAAGCTCTCGTAACCAAAGCACTACTCAAACAATTCAAATGGGACATATTGGACCATCCGCCATACAGCCCGGACCTTGCGCCCACCGACTTCCATGTCTTCTGTTACCTGAAGTCACATCTTGGTGGAAAATCATTCCACGACGATGAAGAGATCAAAGATGAAGTTGAAATATGGTTCCGACAACAGGCGGCAACCTTCTATGACTGTGGGATACAAAAGCTTGTGCACCGACTTAACAAATGTTTGGATAACGGGGGTGATTATGTCGAAAAATAACAAATAATCCAGTTAATAAGATGTAACTGACGTTTTCTAAATAAATGTTCTATTTAAGGACTGCGAGCCATTGTATCTTTACTTTTCGAAATGCCCTCGTAGGTGAAATTAAGGAATTCTGCTACCTAGACAATAAAATAACCCATGATGGGTGGAGCAAAGAGGACATAAAAAGCAGAGTATCCCTGGCAAGAAGGTTATCGTAACATGGTAGCTGCTATTGTTTTCTTATATTTAAACGCAGAATTTAGCCCCAAACTTCCTACATACAATAAAAGTGGTGGAGCATTTAACAATTTGTTTGCTAACTTGAGTAGCTCTTGCTGTAACTGAGAGTGAATCATATTGCAACCTGTTTACTGATTTTAATTATCTGCAGGTCACTTTAATGCTTTATCAGCAGTTAAGGATGACGGTTTTTTGAGGGTTCGTTCTTCTCTTTCAATTACAATGCATACATTACCTATAGCTGAACATGGTTTGTTAAATCTTCACCAAATTTTGAAAACTTCTCTGGTAGACTAACAACATCCAGTCTTCCATTTCTTCGGAAGTAATTACTGCCCAACAAAACTCCAAAATTTTTGGGAGAGTTTGCGGTTTTAATTGCGGATTCCATAAATTCCTAAATGGAACTGGGGAAGTAGAAGTAAATAAACACAGAGCTTTGTGGTATGGAAAAAAGGTTTGTACAATTGGTATGCAAAAGATGCTCCATCGGTGGAAACTGTTTTGTCTCAAAAATCATCCATCCCATTGAGGCTGAAATCTTTTTATGGGGATTTCTGCCATCCTTGCAACCCAACAGGTATATTCAGTATCCCTGTACCCTGTGACACTCAACATTTCGTAGCCATACCATACAGTGGCTGCTAAAGAGTTTTATTGTTTGTGGATGTAGAGGAGCTCAGGAACAGAAGGTTTACCAAACCGTATCTAGTTGAGACTAACAGTGTTCCCTGAGGTTGTTCACCGTTTGGTATGATGCAGTGGGTATGTATGGCTTATTAAACGCCATGGATTTGAAGACAAATGGTCAACAACAACTGTGGGTAATGGTCCCAGAAAGCTTGAGAACAACTGCTTTAGGTGGTGTGAGCACTAAGTCCCTCTCCACAAAGATGTTGGTATGTTAAACACACCCATACCGTTGTTGCCTGACCATGGCAGCTTATGTGGCGATGACAATGTATTTGTGTGGTTTGTGTAGGTGAGAATGTTGAGGTGTAAACAGCGAATGGTGCTTTAGCATCCTCTTCCAAGGAAGTGCTGAAATCTCCCAGTAAAGAAGGGCTGTTGATGATAGCAGTATTGGCCAACACTTGAGATGGACTCTGACTTTTGTTGTAGTGTTGGTCCAGTATCCACCATTGTAGGCCTTGCATCCTAAATAAAAGAGAGGGGGGAACATTTGCGTGACATGGTGCTCCTGTAGCCACACTGGATATTTCTCAATGTATCTTCTAAGCTGTAGGATGACGTTGAGAATCCTCATGATTGGTAGCCATGTCTGTGGACAAGCAGTGTTCTGCATCAAGAATGCATGCTGCATTAGAGATGGTGGCTGTTAGTCCCATTTGGTGGGGAGGTTGCCATTCTCATGTGGCACCCTCAGAGTATTTAGTTTGAATGGAACCCTATAAAGTAATCAATGATTGTACGGGCTCCAAAAATTTTGGCTAGTGCATCTTTATCTATTTGCAAATTCTTTGCTTCAGCTGATGAAATGTTATCGAAGCAGTGTCCTCATCTGTTTGGTGTGTGATGTGACAGCAGTTTTACAAGGCTGTATGCGATGCATCCATTACAAAAATGAATGGACAACTTGATGATAATGGATGAGACATGGTGCTCCCAGGCAATGGCTTCAAAGTTTGAAGTCTTGTTCATATTGTAAAGCCAAAGTGAATAGAGCATTCACTGTGTAGTTCATTTGAGGTGCTGCAAATACTATTGTTTCTGGGACAAATCATAGTTAATAAATGGCATGAGTTTAGTCGAGTGTTGCTCCCATTATCTTCTGGCAAAGACAGAAACTTGCCACTTCGATAAACTCACCCAACAGAAAACCCAAGAACTTTACATCAGTTCAACTCACTGAGAAAGTGAAGATCACATAGAAAATTGTGGAAAATGTAAAACTCTTTTGGGCATGACAAGAGTATCATTTACGGACAAAGCATTGGCAGCTGCTTTCTGATCACAGCAGATTCGAGGAGATCCAACTGACTTGTAAATACCTATGATGTGAACCACCAATACTGGATGGAATATGCACAAAAGAACTTATCAGCTGATTGAACTCTTTATGAAACAAGTCTCAAAAGGACTCATGTTTTGTGATGTAGCCTAGAAAAATGATAGAAAAAAATAGCACAAACACCTATATGTAATCCAAATTTTTTGTGCAACTGAGATCCTGTTGGAATAGGGAAGGAAGTTCTTCACATAAGTTGCTTAATTTGTTAACTTGTGTGATCTCATATAGCTTCCATACTGAATTGATACTAAAAATCCACCCTGAAATAATCCAGCTCAGAGATGTTTGTAACATCATTTTCAGCAAACAACATGAGCTTGATCACATGTGTGGCTAATCTGTATGTGACAGCTGATTATTAGATGCCTACAGTGTGAAATGGTATCTGCACATGGTCATTATTGTGATGGATTTCAAGAATTGCATGAATCCCAACTATCAGTCCATCTCTATATCTAAATACATATTTCACAAGTCACTGTATGGTGCATGGCGGAGGGTATCTTGTACTGCTACTAGTCATTTCCTTTTCTGTTCCACTTTCAAATAGAGCGAGGGAAAACTATCTCTATGCCTCCGTACAAGTACTAATTTCTCTTATCTTATCCTAATGGTCCTTATGCGAAATGTACATTGGTGACAATAGACTCATTCTACAGTCTCTAAATTGTTGTCAGAAGTGTTTCATGAAAATAGCATTGGTTTCCCTCCAGGTTTTCCCTTTTGAGTCCATGAAGCACTCTATAATACTCGTGTGTTGATGGAACCTCCTGACAACAAGTCTGATTTAAACTAGTTGTCACTTGACGTTTGCGCTGCGAAGTTGCGGCGTTGTCACGTCAAGTACTGGCTGGAGGCAGCCGCCTCAGCGCATCGCTACCCCCGGCGATAGAAAATCGTTTTAAAGCCTGTATCTCCTACAAAAAGTAAGTAAAAAATTTCAAACCCACATATGATGTATATCTCTACAATGTCTCTCAATCTGTCAAATATCTATTCTTAATTTTAATTGGGACAAGAGTTACGTTAATTTGTTTGAAACCATTTAAATTCTCAATTTCGCAAACAGCTCCTAACTTATCACATTACTGAAAAAGTATTAGTGTCACAGTAAAATATTTTTTTCCATTCATTACCAAAATAATGCACTCTGCAAAGAATCCTTAAAAGTTTTCGTAGTGCATTACGTTTCCTGTATACAAATTTCTGAAAACAGCGTTTTTAAGCAACCCTATCAGTACTGAACTCGAAGCAAGTTTAAAATCTCTATCTCCTATAAATATTATGTAAAAATTTTGAAATTTGCGTACAGTATCGGTCTCAGTGGTATCTATAACTATATCTAATATCTTTTCTTACATTTTATTAGGGCCGTTGTCACATTAACTATTGTAGTGTGAGAAATTTTCGCGTCTGGAAAAGTTTTCTTCTTTAGATTGCAAATCTCGAAAACTATTACACACATTGAATAACATCTTGGTGTATAAACAAAATGAAATAGAATTAAAATTCAGTCTAACTTACCGTAAGGAGATGACGAGAGCTGGCCAAACAGTATTTCTTAGTCTCACAACAAGAATAAGAATTAATCGAAATAAATTCACAAACACAATATTTAATGGCAGTAAGTACACTACACTACACACTAATCAGACAATGCGAAATCACCGCTTAATTCAGAGTCAGAGTCAGTGGAACTATCCGTGTCGCTGCTCGTATTGACAGATGTAATTAAGTCTTCGACACTTTGTTGTAAGATACCTTCATTGTTCCATGCGTCCTGTATCACTCCTTTCACGTGATGCATTACCTCCTGCCAGTCTTCCGATGTCACAATTTCAACTGCCTCTTTCAAAAGGCGTTCCACCTCGGTTAATGTGAATTTCTTATTTTCTGCAGCAATATGCCGTTTAACCTGAGCCCAAATCAGCTCTATTGCGTTGAAATGGAATCAGCTCTGTTGCGTTGAAATGGCAATGGTAAGGAGGCAATCTGAGCACTTTATGCCCGTATTTTTTTGCTACTTCATCCACAATGTAAGTCGGGTTCTTTGGCTTGTGTTGCGATACAAGTTCTAATAATTCTGCCCTTGTCAAATTACTGTCGAACTGTACCTTATGTTTCTGTAACCAGCTAACAATGTCGTTTTTCCTCGTTGCCTTTGTGGGTGCTTTATCTTTTATTACTGAGTGATAAGGAGCGTTATCCATAACAATGATAGAGTGTTTTGTTAAGTTCTGGAGCACACCGTCTTCAAACCATTTCACAAAAGTATTGTGGTTCATCTCTTCGTGGTAGTTGGAGGTCTTATTTGAAATGAATAGCAGCAGACAATTTGGAATGAATCCTTTTGAATTTCCGGCATGTGCTACAATTATCCTTTTTCCTCTGCCGATTTGTCCCCACTAATTCTCTAAGAGAGCGGCATCGCCAGGCTGCAATATCTTGGCGTTCCATTAGTAACTTTCTGCCAGAGATGGATTTATAGCGGAATCCTAACATTTCCACGACTCGTAACAAAGACGATTTACTACCCTGAAACAGGTCAGCCGCTGTGAGGGTAGCATGTAGTTTTTTGAGTGTTGGATACTCCTTGCTCGAATAAAATGCATATATTTGACGACGAATGGCATCTTCCAGAAAAGAGTCAAGTTTTGTGACCCTCTTCTATAGTCGCCTCTTTTTACCAGGTGTCTCCAATTTAGATGATTCACTTGAGCCTTCTTTCATGAATTTCTCCTTGCAGATTTTTATTACTGATCGTTCGCTAACTTGCAGAGCAGCTGCAGTTTGCTCCACCACCTTATCCAAATGAACGATAGGTCCTCCTGCATCCCTCTCTCTCTCAAAATACTCCCTTAAGAACACACGTATTCACACGCCTGACTGCGTATAACTTTTTGGAGGTTTCCGAGGAGTGTGCAGCCTCGGCCTCCCTCTCTTGCGACTGCTTTCATGAGACATCGTAAACACGCGAAGCTACAAGTCACTCAAATGTCTCACCCGCACGTCTACAACGGCTCGCTGAGGACTGGCTGGCACAATGCCTAGTCAGCTCAGCAGAGCGAAGTGGCAACGCAGTGGTAGCGTACAGCGCCGGCTGCCATTGGTTTATTGGTGGCGGGAGCCCTGCAGCCCGTTGCCTGTCAAGTGACAACTACTTTAAATCAGACTATAGTGGCTCGCATTTGAATTGCTTCAGTATCTTCCTTTAATCTGACCTGGTGGGGTTCCCAAACACTAGATCAGTACTCAAGAATTGATCAGACTAGGGTTCTATATGCACCCGCTTTTATAGATGAGCTGCACTTTGCCAAAATTCTCCCTATTAGTCGAATTCGACCACTGACTTCCCTACTATTGCCCTTATATGCTTGTTCCACTTCAAATCAATTTACAGCATCATGACTAGGTGTATAATCATTGTGACTGTGTCAAGCAGCACACTAGCAATGGTGTATTCAAATGTTATGGGATTGTTTTTCCTACTTGTCTGCATTGACTTACATTTTTCTACATTGAGAGAAAGCTGCCATTCATCACACCAGCTAGAAATTCTGTCTAAGTCATCTTGTACCTTTCTGCAATCACTCAGTGATGGCACCTTCCAGTAAACCATAGTGTCATCAGCAAACAGCTGCAGACTGCTGCTCATCCTGTCCGTCAGATAATTTATTTCTTTAGAGAATAAGAGTGGTCCATCACACTTCCATGATGATACCCTTGTCACTGATAAACACTTGCTGTTGAGGATGATATACTGGATTCTGTTACATAAGATGTCTTTGAGCCTCTCAGCTATCTGGGAACCTAATCCTTAAGCTTGGACCTTCTTTAACTGTCTGCAGTGCCACAATCTAGGAATGTTCAATAATTCTGCAGAAAACTAACTAGAATGGAAGACGTAATTAAGCTAGACAAAAGTTCATTGCTGCACCAAGGAATATTGCATGTTGTTAGCAATACTGCACTTGTAAATGTACATCCAGGCAATGAATTTATGGAGTTAAGTTATTTGTGTTACAATATCTGAAGGCAGAATATTTGAGTAATGTCTAGGTGACATGAATTTCCCTACTCTGAATGGTGTATGCTAGCAGACAGATAGCAGTTTTCATTCATGTAACTGTGGTGGAATTAGTTATTTCTTTTTCCAGGTTATTTCATTGCATTTGGCCTGCTTATGGCATAAAGGCCTGTCATGGTCGTGTGATGGTTACTTCCCAAATGAACCCAAAACTATGACCTGCAAGAAATATCTGGACCAATAACACATCACGCTGATCAGTATGAAAGAATTTAATAAAAATCAGATACATTTTTATCAAAGATGAGAGCCAAGTGTTCTTTGTCATGATATGTGATAAGAAAACATTTCACACATTGTCCTGTCCCCTTTCAAGTCCATTACACAGGAGGAGAATCTCTCATGCAGTAATGAAGTTGCTCACTGGACAATAAAGGACTGGGAGCATTTTCCCTGTTCAAGTGAGTGATGACACTGGCTTTCAATAGCAATATAACTGCCAGTGGATTTGTGCTCCTGTTTATGGGGGGTCATCATCCAAATACAGCTGTGTTAGCATTCAGATCCCCATTTAGTCATCACAATTTAGGTTTTCTTTCTCAAGTAATGCACTGGAATGCTCACTTAAAAATTCGGATTCACAAGTGTGAGAAGCAAAGCTGCAAATACTGTGAGCAGAAACACTAGCCTCTTAGGTAGATTGTGTCAGCCACTGGCTAGAGCATCATAATGGAAAACCAGTAAGAGAGCCAAAGTCATTGTATGCGAAACACAGACTTCCAATAGCGAACAACAATGGGAACCAAGAAAATAGCCTTGTTAGTGTAACAAGTCTGAACTGTTGCTTCATGATTACAGCGTATACTGACTGTTAGTGCCTGTGCACCTGGTGTTGTACTGTGGTCTATGGCAGCGAGTGTCACAAATGTAACTGTTTCTTGTCTCTCCTTGTGATACGAGCATCAACCATGGATCGCTGTAGCTCTTAGATGTTCTCAGTATCAGTTCCATCATTTGGGGGCAATATGCGAGTTTTCCTAAATTTAATTCTTTCTTTGGGAAAGACATTGTTGGTTTCCTTGTGCATCTTTCCACAAACAAACCTTATGATCTAATGACCTCATTGTCAACGGACGATTAAAAGTCCTAATCTTATTTGCAACTAATACTTGTAGTATAAAATCATGCACAATAGATTTAGGCTGTTGTATGGAGAGCTCTATTTGTGGCCTATGTCCTTTATCTGTAAGTACTAGGCATCTACTAAAACACCCTCATGATGAGTCAGTGTTTCATTGAGTAGTTGTGCTTTTTTTTACCTATGTGGTGGATTTTAGAGATCAACAACTTACAGTGTATGTTTCCTACAGGAGAAGTGCTTGCATGTTTCTCACAATAACACAGTAACATAAATAATTTATATTGGCTGACACATATAGAAACGTAGATGATACATGTTTCAACATTTTAAACTGGTGTTTTTCTTTGCTACAGAATTCAACCATTTAAGCTTATTTTAATGCATGAACAGTATCTTTTCTTCAATACAATGCTGAATTATGTGTAGAATGCTCCCAGTACTTGTGTGTAAACTGTAGGAAAAACATCTGCAATATATACTTTGAGTGGATGCTTCTACTTTTTATGATTACTTCCTCATACACTTCACCTTTAATTCCACTATAAGAAGGTATTTGCTGTGAGGCTAGGTGATTGTGGTGGTATTTCGAAAATGATGCATCAGCCTACCTCTCTTTGTTGAAAATATAGCTGAGGTGCAGTTGGAAACTTCTTTTGTAATGGATGGGAGCTCCATCATGGTGAAGGTGAAGCTGTTCAAATAGACAGTGTGCTCCACAATTCATCATGACAATTCCTTAACTAAATTGGACATATTCTAGTGAAATTATTATTAATAAAATACATCCCAGTTAGACCATTACCACACAATGCTTAGATAGCTCTAATTGTTGCTTCATATAGTTTATTTTAAAAAAATAAAGCAACTGCACTCATCTGTCACTGTGATTACATTTACCTTTTGATTCATTGTTGTGAGAAATAGTGCAAACTTTGTACTGAGCCAATTTCACTATAATCACACGATTAACTGAATATTACTGTTTCTGTGGTGTAGAATTTTCAGCTTTGACCAGTAATCAAAATGTCTTATATCATGGGTTCTATGCCAGAACATGTTTCAGTTTTGGAAAAAAAGAAAACAAATCATCAGCAACAGCAGCCAAAGACTTCTGGAACAAGGAGTTAACCCTCATTCTGCCAGTGACCTTGTCAAAGAGGGTGAAGGAGCAGACAGAGGTTTGGGGCATACTTTTGTCCTAGAGGTGGGAAACTGCCCCTAGAAGGTAGAACAGTCAGCAGTGATTAGTGGCATTAGGACGCAGAAGGCAATGGAAACTGCTGAAAAAAAAAAGTGTATTCACAGGATATGCGACATATAATAGAAAAAGTGTCATGATTATCTCTCCACTGGCAAAAATTCTGTGTTAGACTGCCATTCAGATCTCTGGGAGGAGACTGCTAAGTGTAGGTAACCATGAGGGGAAGAGTGAGTAACCAATGAAAGGGCAGTATTCTATGAGCAGGTTGTCAGGAGTCTGAATATGGTAAGGAAGCTAGAAAGTCTGAAAAGGGAAATATAAAGGCTATTGCAGAGATAGTGGGTGTTAGGGAAGTGAAGTGGAAAGAAAATAAGAATATCTAGTCAGATGAATATAGAGCAACATTTATAGCAGCAGAAACTGGTTTACTGTGGGCACAATTAATCATATATAGAAAGGTAGGGCAGAGAGTGAGTTACTGTGAACAGTTTAGTGATGAGATTGTTTTCATCAGAGTTGGCAGCAAACTAGCTCCTATAATAACAGTTCATGTAGGCATGCCTGTCACAAGTAGAAGATGAAGAGCTAGAGTATACGAGGATATGCAAAGGGAGACTGACATCTAATAATCATAGGTGATTGGAATACTTTTCTGAGGAAAGGTACTGTAGACAATGTCACAGAAGAATATGGGCTCAGTAGTAGCAACATGGGAGGAGAAAGAGTAACTAAACTCTGCAATAAATTTTGGCTCATAAAATCTGCAATCACACAATCTGCAATAACACTGTTCAAAAATTACAAGAGCAGGTGGTATACTTGGAAAAGGCCTGGAGACAAATGGAGATTCCAGCTGAATCATGTCATGGACAAACAGGGATTCCTAAATCAGATATTGGACTGTTAGGCGTACCCAGGAACCGATATAGATTCAGATCACAGTTTAGTAATGATGAAGGGTAGGCTTAAGTTTAAGAGAATTGTCTGGAAGAATCGGTGTGGAAGAAGTGGGATACTGAAGTACTGAGATATGGCAAGGAGCATTTGAAGTTATCTACAGCTGTAGATACTAAAGCAATGAATACCCACAAAGGAGTTCAGTTGAAAAGGAATGTATATTTCTAAAAAGGGCGGTCACAGGTGATGGTCACAGGATAGATACAAGGAAGCTAACTGCCAATAAATCTTGGACAACAGAAGAAATTCTTAAAGTGACCGATGAAAGAAGAAAGTACAAAAGAAAAAAAAAAAGAAGCCCAGCAAAGGAAAGGAACACAACACCACAGCTCTTAGAAAAGAAATACGTTAGGACATGCAGGGAAGCCAAAGCAAAATGGCTGCATGAAAAATGTGAAGATTCCGAAAAAGAAATGGTCGCTGAAGGATTGATTCAGTATATAGAAAAGGCTAAACAACCTTTGGTGGAATTAAAAACATAGGGAACAGCATTAAGAATTCAAAGAAGAATTCCTGTCAGTTGTAGAGCTCAAGAGTGGGTAGGTAGAAAAAAATAGATTGAGTGCTAGTGTGAGGGGATGGAACTGTCTGTTGATGTGACAGGAGTTGATAGACAATAATGCGGGGATGCATTATTAGAGTCAAAATTAATCGAGCTTCGAAGGAGTAAGGTGGAAGACTTAGGTAACATCCTTTTAAGATTTCTTATCCCTTTGAAGCCTGAATAAATTTCTTCACTGAAGAAAAAAATAAAAAATTATTAATCTCCAGGCATACTTGAAACACATAGGATGTGGCAGCACATGTCAGAAGTGATTGTAGCTTTGTGTAGAATCTGCACCTACTGGCACAGCCACTCAAAAACAATTAACCTTGCACTTATTAGAGACACACTGGTATGATGTGAATTTGCGATGCCTGGTGTCAAGGGATTAAATCGTTGGGGGAGGTTGCAAACTAAACGACTAGTCTGGAGACTAAGACCATCAGACATAGGAAAAATATTATCCATACAATCCTGAAGATAGCAAGGGCAGATACATGTGGATTGAGGATCTGTAAGACAGTGTTCAGTTCTCCTTTAGGCAAAGTAAAAGCATCAGAGGGGCAGTTTTAACATTTTGCTAGATAATGGAAGCATGACTTAAGAAAAATCAAGGTATGTTCATAGAATTTCTTGACCTAGAAAAAGCACTTGACAATTTAAAAAGGTGAAAGATGTTCAAAATTCTCAGGAAAATACTTAGAAGCTGCAGAGAAAAATGGGTAATTTGCTATGGGCACAAGGGCCAAGAATGAAAAACAAGAATTGAAGGAACTGGTCAGTTTAGAAAGAGTATAAGATATGAATATAGCCCTTTTCCCCTACTGTCCAGTATGTACCTGAAGAAGAAATAACAAAATTAAAAGAAAAGTTCAGGAATGGGATTGAAATTCAGTATGAAAAGATATCAGTGATAATATTCACTGATAATATTGTCATCCTCAATGAATATGAGGAAGAACTGCAGGAACTGATGAACGATATGAACAATCTAATGAGCATACAGTGCGGACTGAGAGTAAACCAAAGAAAGACAAAAGTGAGAATTATAGAAATTAGTTCATGGATGAACTTAACATTAAAATTAGGGAGAACCTTAGAACCAAAATTAAATTAATTGACGAAGTAAAGAAGACATGAAAAGCAGAATAGCTGAGACAAAGGGGGTATTCCTGACCAAAAGAAGCCTTAATTTGAGGAAGAAATTTCTGAGAATGTATGTTTGGAGCACTGAATTTTACGGAAATAAATCATGGACTGTGGGGAAAAGAGAGAGAGAGAGAGAGAGAGAGAGAGAGAGAGAGAGAGAGAGAGAGAGAGAGATTCAAAGGCTTTGAGGTGGAAAGGATGTTGAAAATTAAGAAGTAAGTGGACGTATAAGAAATGAGGATGTTCATCACTGAATCAGCAATGAGAGGAGCTTGCGAAAAACATTGACAAGAAGGAACAGGATGAGAGGACATCTGTTAAGACATCAATAAATAACCTCCAGGGTACTTGAGGGAGCTGTAGAGGGTACAACTGTAGGGGAAGATGGGGACTGGAATACATCCAACAAACAGCTGAGGAAATTTTGTGTAGGTACTACTCTGAGAATAAGAGGTTGGCACAGAAGGAGGATTGTAGTGGACTGCATCAGACCAGTCAGAAGACTGATGAGATAAAAAAAAAATATATATGAAGTTACTTTTGCTCTTCCTTGTACACATGAGGTTCTTAAAAAGATTATGAATAGCAAATATTCAGTATGTGATTCACTGTGTGTTGTTTTTATCTATACTACCTAATAGCATTTAGCATACTTTTTATTAAAGTGGGAGGATTAGATTAGATTAGATTCAGTTTTCGTTCCATAGACCCAAAAGCGAGATGATTCTCATGGATGTGGAACAAGTCAGAAAGTATAACATAAAGAAACATAAAACAATTGAATATAATACTCACTACCCTGATCATTTGTCAGGAGATTGCAAAATATGTGGATACATTACAGTAAACTGAAACTGCTAACATTTACAGAATTAATACACTGTCAGAATGAAACATAGTTACTGTATTTACTCGAATCTAAGCCGCACTTTTTTTCCGGTTTTCGTAATCCAAAAAACCGCCTGCGGCTTAGAATCGAGTGCAAAGCAAGCAGAAGTTATGAAAAATGTCGGTACATGCCGCCACAGCTAACTTCTGCCGCCGAATATATGTAGCGATACGCAGGCATGCTTTGTAGGCACAAGGATAAATACTGGCGCCAAAATCTCAGCGTCAGTAAATAAATTTAAAAAAAAAGTGGAAGACGAGCTTTTTTTTCTCCGCCGCGAGTTTCGACCACTGCATTTTCATACATTATCCAACGAAGTAAATACAAATTCCGTATTGTTCATCTTCGAATGTAGCACAATTTCAGTGTACTACGAAAATCTGACTGGCAAGACTGTTTGGGATGTTTGTCAATATGGCCAACTCTACGTTCTGAATTTTTTCCTATCTGTGAGAAGAGATGGTTGCTGATGAAATTTGAATCATATACAGTATTCTCTTCACCATAAGAATTATACGAATATAAACATTTTGCCATGTATTCTTTCGTGTTTGCTGCTATCTCATTTAAATCCTGTCTGCCTAATAAACTATGAAACTAGAGTGAGACAACAGCAAACGCGGAAGAATATACGTATCGTGTTATGTTTATATTCGTATTATTCTTATGCCTAATAGTGATACAGTCAGAAATGAAGCACGGCAAGTGACTAGATTTTTAAATCTAAAATGACTCTAATTTCTGTGCAGAATTTGATGTAATAAAGAAGCGACCGCAAAGATTTTCAAACGGAGAAAAATTTTCGCCTAACTTTCGTTCAGAACATGTTCTATCATGCAGTCTATTATTTGATTCTTGTTGATCATTATTAAAGAAAGCAGCAGTGTAAGTAACAACAAATTGTGGTCTCTTGCCATTGTTTCGCTAATGAGACGATTCCTCTTTTTTTTTTAATTGTACGCGGCGGTAGCGCGCACAAAAGCAAGCCGTGCAGCGAGCCGCAACAGGCCGTAAACACGCACTATCAGAATGCGACAAACAATGCATGACACAGTGCAGTAATGCATTTTCAGCTTAAGAGTGACGCAAACACCTATAACAAAGAAAACGGCAATTATCAGATCAAAGCAAAATAAGCAATCGATTCAAACCAGACGAAGCACGTGAAAAAGGAAGGGCACCCGTATAAATACGGATGGAGCGCCTGACGCATAGCAATGGCTACGTGGTAAAGCTTAACTGCTAAGCTTAGACTCGAACCAAACTACTGTAGCTGTATCGTCATTCATTTGACCTAAATTGTGTCTCATATTACAATGGACAAACTTTATTTCGATTTGGAGGTGCGGCCTAAAACTTTTCTCTCCCCTTGAATTTCGAGTCTCAAATTTCAGGTGCGGCTTAGATTCGGGATTTTTTTTTTTTTTCCTTTATTTCGAGTCTCATTTTTCAGGTGCGGCTTAGATTCGGGTGCGGCTTAGGTTCGAGTAAATACGGTATTCACTTTTAATAAATTTATCATACACAAAGTACATAATATTGAGTGTTGTGACCAAGTGCTGTCAAACCTGATATCTAACAGATTTTTTTACTTAAGTTGGTCTAACAGTCCCTGTTAAGATATCCATCTATAGAGTAGAAGGAGTTACCTATTAAAAAGTCTTTCAAACTCTGCTTAAACTGTGCTTTATCTGAAACCAATCTCTTGAAAATGTGTATTCCTGAATATTGGACTCCTTTTCAGACCAAGGTAAGTGATTTTAAATCTTTATGTAGATTACTTTTATTCCTAGTATTAATACTATGTATTGAGCTGCTGATTGGAAATAGAGATATATTCCTCACAACAAATTTCATTAAATAATAAACATACCAAGAAGCAGAGGTTAGAGTACAAAGTTCCTTGAACAAGTTTGTACATAATGTTCTTGAATTTATGCCACATATGAGTCTTATTACATGCTTCTGAATGCTAAAAACTTCTATTTGGTTTGGTAAGTTACCCCAGAATATGATCAGATATGACACAATAGAATGAAAGTAAGAAAAGTATGCAAGTATTTTTATTTATGTCTCCTACATCTGACATCATTCTCATTGCAAATAGAGATTTGTATAGGCACTTCAGCAATTCTGTAGTGTGCCCTTCCCAACTGAATTTATTGAGTTGTAATCCCTGAAATTTAACACTGTCAACCTTTTTGATCTGCATGTCTTCTTCTGTTATGTATATGCTGGAATAAAATCTCTTATGTGTTCTGAACTGCATATAGGGTCTTTTCAGCTTCTTATACTTGTATTTCCTCTTGTGTATCATGATTGCTTGTGGATATCTGTAGAATCATGCACCTGTATTGACTGATAAGATAGATATCTTTGAACAATGTGAAGGTAATTTTAATTAGTATTATATAAAGGGGTGAGCAGTAATTAAATTTTGATAATCTTGGTATCTGTAAAATTGTATTTTATGTCTACTTATGTATGATGACTCCATTGTTGTCTGAACAGATAAAATGTTGTGATCATCAGTCCAAAGACTGGTAGATGGGGCTCTCAATGCTAGTCTTTCCTGTTCAAATTTCTTTACCTGGCGTAGTAAAATTCACGGCTAGTGTGTTAATTAATATTTAGTTCCATAGTTATGTGTTTTACCATTTTATGTACTTCTAACACTGCTACACATTTAAATATGAAGGAGTATTCCCAATGTAGCAACTCAGTGGAAATCTAGGAAAAGCTGCAAGTTTTTTCATTATTTCATTTGATTAAACTTGTTAATTAGAAACACTATAGTTCTTCTTGTTTCTTTTTTCTCTAAAATGATCATTCACTAATATCTCCAGACTACCATACATCATTAGAGGACTTCTTCTCTGCCTGTGATGAATTTACTACTGTAAGTAACCCTTCGTGTCCAACAGTAGCGATAAATAGTTCATCCAGTCTTCTTTGTAGATTAATACTATGTGTAACAATGGGATTCTTACATTTTGCAGATTATGTTTGTTTGCATGGAAAAATTTAATTCTAAGAAATCCATAAGCTGTGACTGAACCGTTCTGTGTTTTGTTCTGTCTGTCAAGTAAGGTGAACTGTATAAATATTGGGAAAGCTTGTATGGAGGAGGGAAAAGATCACAATAGATACTGGTAATTACAAGCATATAATTGGTTTCGAGTAGTGCCTTTATTTTAGAGGATACTGAAAAACTAAGAAGAATCCACTCATTTTAGTTACAGAGCCATGTATCAGTACCAAAAAAGATCTAAAATAATAAATTATGGAGTAAGAGAGATTATATTCATCACACCGAGAAATAAATTCAAGACAAATCAGCTAGTCTGTTGTATGTATTTATACACACACACACACACACACACACACACACACACACACACACACACACACACAAATTGAAGAATCCTCTGGGAGTAATTTCGGCTTACAGAATATCTGACACAGCAGCAGTATCACACTATCACTTAAAAGAAAAGATGTCGATTTTCTAAGTAAACGGATGCAGAATTTTCATAGCAATAAAAAATAGTGTTCTGTCAATGGAGGAAGAAAGCATTGTGGAGCACAAGATGAGAAGTAGGGGAAAAATAATAATAAAATTAATCAGCTGTAAACTCTTAAAAAGAGAACTTATATAGGAAAATGTTGTTATTCAATTCCGGCAATTAAAACTTTTTTGTTTTAGTATTTTGAGGCATTTTAAAGAAATGCAAAGCGGACAACTGAATCTCTTCAAGAGTTTTTCATGTATGATCTACAACTTGTACGTTCTGATCTTGTATTCTTATTTTTTATGCAGCTATTTCACTGCACTTGTGTAGTCCTTTACACAAAGGTAAAGCCTGATATTAATGTTGCAAATGCTTCAGCTATTTTGAGCAAGACATTAAAGACTCTGTACCATTCTTGGTTAGCTCAGAAATAGGTTTGCTATATTTCTAAAGAGGTACTGGGAAAAGATACTGTACATGCAAAAATGATAGCGTGTGTAATAATATGTCCTAGCATTAGATGTTGTTTGAACTTAAATCATTGTTAACTGTAAATGTTTAACTGTCATATTCAATAATGGCTATTAAATTGCAACACTAGAAAGAAGAACAAATAATAAAATTTGACTTACTGTGCATGTACAGTATGACAGAAACAATACAAGTTAAATTTGTAGAAGATCTGCAACTTGCAATTTTCCACGCTCCTTCAACTCTGTGCCGGAGTATGGCAATTGTAATGGTTGGTGAGTCGCTTGCCAGTCCCTCCGTAATCCATGACCAGATGTTATCAGTGAGTGAGGGCTGAGCAGCATGCTGGCCGGGGCATCAGTTGGAGACCCGTTGTATCGAGGTATATCAGAACGCCAAGGGTAACATGCATTCTTGTGTTATGTTGTTGAAAGATAATGTCATGGAGATCTGGAGATAGGGCACAGCTATCAGTCTGAGTACATCAGAAAAGGAATGCATGTTGTCATAATTATTAGCTATGTGGATTAGAGGTAATCTTGTTGTGCACCTAATTGCAGCCCGTACAGTCATGCCATGTGCTGGGCCCATCTCACAATAATATGGCAATATTTGTCCTGCTCAGAGCTCCACACATAGATATGTCCATCATTATGCTGTACACAAAACCAGGACTCATCTGAAAAGTGAATGTATTGCTACTCCTGTGTCCAGTGCTGTTGTTGTGCACACCATTGTGCTCTCCATCACGGAAAGCCGCAGCAATGTCTGCAGTGCTCACACTCAGTGGTACAGCAAATATCCCAGTAGGACATAATGCAGAGAATTGGTAGACAGTACACTGCTTGATATTTTATTTTCTTATACAAGCTGATTTCGGCTTTATTGCCTTCATCAGTACGTGTT
The DNA here is from genome assembly GCF_023864275.1 of Schistocerca cancellata. Lineage (NCBI taxonomy): Eukaryota > Metazoa > Arthropoda > Insecta > Orthoptera > Acrididae > Schistocerca > Schistocerca cancellata. Next base: position 620,973,292 of record NC_064630.1, read on the forward strand.
CTGAAGTTGTAGATGGACAAATGTCAACTTTGAGTAAACCATTGCTGCTGCCTGTAGTTGTTGCATACTGTCTACCAATTCTGTGCATAATGTCCTACTGTGACATAATATATGCTGCAGGTCCCACAACAAAGAAACTGCTAATGTCATCGTGCTATCTGTATGGATATTTGTATTGCTCCAAACACGCCCATTTTGTGACTCAAGGTATGTGACATGACTGTATGCTCCTACATAGTTAAGAAACGGTAAGTCTGTCCTCTAGGGTACTAGTCGCTTGAGGCTACAGAGATCCTGTACGGCACTGAGTATGGGCTCCCTCAACCCATTAATTCTATATTTGCATGTGGGTTGTGGGAGCCAGCCTAAGATGTACAACAATATTGAGGAACAATTAACCACAGTATTGAAGAACAATTAATCACAGTATTCATAAGGCAGAGCCTGCGACTGGTAAAATCCCAACACATGTTGGTAGATATTTCTTCTTACAGGAAGCATAACATGAGCTTCTCACAAACAAACAACATTCAGATGAGATTTCTGTATAAGAAACTTGCTACTTAATCGCTCCTTGTATGCAGAACGTAGCACACTACATGCCAATTTGGAATTTGTAGAACACTGTCCTCATGGCGTTTCAGTTTGAATGGGCAGCAGCACCAGTTTTCATTCTGGAATTATAAAATGACTACTCGTTGCGAATTTCTTGTGCTTTGTCCACTAAAGTTGCACACCTATTTCTTGTGCTTTGTCCACTAAAGTTGCACACCTGGGAGGTGTCATTTAGCTGCAGTACCACACTGCTGTAATCACCGTCTACAGAGAAACGCTCTTTACTTATCAGATTAAAAATGTGCTGTGGCAATGATTTTGATAAGCTTTGACGTACTAGACATGGACCACTAGTAAACTCCTATGATCGAGTTTAGGTCAATTCGCTCCAGTTTATGACAACGTCGAGGTAATAAGTTATGATGCAGGACCCGTTTCGGGATAGATGGAATCGTTAGAAAACTCGAAAGTAAGGAAATTTTTTTATACGTATCAAGTTCGTAACTTAATAGATAGATGCATATTCTCGGCAACTTTCCAGTACCAGTAGCTCCCAAATAGCACTTTGAAGCTCATCGAAATCGGTGGGTCGCAGTGTCTCGTATCCTTGTTAAACTGTTTCATTTTCATCATACACCGATAATTGATGTTACTTTCCATCAATACTCTCCTTATATTGCTTGTTGAGGTGCAGATGTACACTGATGTGACAAACGTCATGTGACAGTGATGTGCACATATGCAGATAACGGTAATATCGCAGATACAAGATATAAAATCGCGTGCACGATGTAAAAAAGGGCAGTGCATTTGTACTCAGGTGATGCCTGTGAAAAGTTTTCCGACGTATTAAGGCCGCACGACTGGAATTAACAGACTTCGAATGCGGAATGGTAGTTGGAAATAGACGCATGTGACATTCCATTTCGGAAATCATTAGGAAATTCAGTGTTCTGAGATCCACAGTGTCAAGAGTCTGCCGAGAATATCAGATTTCAAACTTTACCTATCACCACTGACTACGCAGTGGCCGACGGCCTTCAGTTAACGATCGAGAGCAACGGCGTTTACGTAGAGTTGTCAATGCTAACAGAAAAGCAACACTGTGTGAAATAACCGCAGAAATCAATGTGGGAGGTACGATGAACGTCAGGACAGTGCGGCAGAATTTAGCGTTTAATGGGCTATGGCAGGAGACAGCGACGCGGCGGCCTTCGCTAACAGCACAACATTGCCTGCAGCACCTCCTGCATTCGTGACCATGTGGGTTGGACCCTAGACGACTGGAAAACTGTGGCTTGGTCAAGTGAGTCTCTGTTTCAGTTTCGTAAGATCTGATGGTAGGTCTAGAGTCTGGCACAGACACCATGAAGCCATGGAGTTAAGTTGTCAGCGAACCACTGTGGAAGCTGGTGGTGGCTCCACAATGATGTGGGTTTTACATGGAATGGTCTGGGTCCTCTGTTCCAACTGAACCGATCATTGACTGGAAATGGTTATGTTTGGCTGCTTGGAGACCATTTGCAGCCATTCATGGACTTCATATTCCAAAACAGCGATGGAATTGTCACTGGGCTACAATTTTTCGCAATTGGTTTGAAGAACATCCTGGACAATTTGAGCAAATGATTTGACCACCAAAATCGCCCAAGATGAATCCCATCGAACATTTATGGGACATAATCGAGAGATCAGTTCGTGCACAAAATACTGCACTGGCAACACTTTCTTAGTTATGGACGGCTTTAGAGGGAGGGTTGCTCAATATTTGTGCATGGGACTTGTTGAGTTCATGCCTCGTCGTATTATTGCCCTATGCCAAGCAAAAGAAGGTCCAACACTATATCAGCAGGTATCCCATGACTTCTGTCACCTCAGTGTATTAAATGCAGCTGTGGTGAAAGTGAATAAAAGAACAATTCGTAGCCCCATAATAATTAGAAAATCTCTGTCTACTGGCCATACAGTTAACTACGAGTCATAAATTCGTGAGTACATCCTCACCCCGTCAAAGAAACACACATACGTAGAACACGTATTTGAAGTGTGCATGAGAAAGTCCGTCATCTCCACAATTGCCTTTGGTTGTCAATACATTATGGGTGGCGTTTACGGCATCTGAACCTAAGCAAGGTGTATTAGGAAGCCGAGTTGGGATAGCTTAACAACTAATGTGGCACTCTTCGCGAATAAATTGTGTGTAGAGAGGGGGGGGGGGGGTGGAGAGTGCCAGGTTCCTGTTTGGGAGCAGCACAAGCACGTTATTTCGGTGGCTGCGCTCCCCGGGCTGCCTCGTGCTAAACGCGGCCCTGACGTCATACCTTTACTAGGTCTCTGAGTGATCTCTAGCGCATTAGACGAGGCGACAGGGGGGAAAATTATGTAACTGCTCTCTATGAATGGACTTCCAAGGTCGAACCAAAGGCGCACGCCACACTTGGCTAGCTTCGTAACGCAGATGAACTGATACTTCCGAACGACATTTACTCTTAGCTTTGGCGTGCTTAGCCTGGGAATGTTCGTCACATTACGCAAGCGAGCCTCCGAGTAGCCTCTTTGGTATTGTTTGGTAGCAAAGCATTGTGAAGTAATATGCCACTAGACTACTCAGCAGGGATTTTCTCTGCCTCGTGATGGTTGGGTGTTGTGTGCTGTCTTTAGGCTAGTTAGGTTTAAGTAGTTCTAAGTTCTAGGGGACTGAAGACCATAGATGTTAAGTCCCATAGTGCTCAGAGCCATTTGAACCATTTTGAACTACTCAGCATGCTAACAGCAAAGCAACGGCGGTTTGTTGGTACCAAAAAAATGCTCTGAGCACTATGGGACTTAACATCTATGGTCATCAGTCCCCTAGAACTTAGAACTACTTAAACCTAACTAACCTAAGGACATCACACAACACCCAGTCATCACGAGGCAGAGAAAATCCCTGACCCCGCCGGGAATCGAATTGTTGGTACCAAACGTGGATGGAATACCAGTCTTCTTTTTCAGGCCCTGTATGTATTGCAATACCAAGAAAAACTACTTTTTACTCTACTCAAGGCGCTAAGGACAACTCCGTAGCCCGCTACTTTTGAAATGACTAGTGGTGGTGGTGGTGGTTAGTGTTGAACGTCCCGTCGACAACGAGGTCATTAGAGACGGAGCGCAAGCTCGGGTTAGGGAAGGATTGGGAAGGAAATCGGCCGCGCCCTTTCAAAGGAACCATCCCGGCATTTGCCTGAAACGATTTAGGGAAATCACGCAAAACCTAAATCAGGATGGTTGGAGACAAATGACTAGTAGTACATTTGTTTTCAGGATGACGTTTTCTGCTCCTCAGTTCTCTCCAACTGCTGTTTTCAAGAACTAATAAAATGCTCGAGACCAAGTTCTAATTGTTTAATAGTTAAATCTGTAGTTCAGACAAAACTGACTTGTGAACGTAGCGCTATCAACTTCGCTCATACAGCTGCTGTTGCAGCTTCTAGTGATTGTTACTGTCTGAGTCGCATACCTGTTGCTTACCAATTCATGAAAACTAAGAAAAAGGAAATAAGAGCAAGCTGTTGAAGTGTTCAAGGAAAGCACTTTAAGGCCATCTGCTCCAGCTTTATAGCCAGTTAAAATGAGCCTTGGCCTCTTGATTCACTATTTCTTCTTCCTCTTCATCTGTCTGTCGCCAAGTTGGCGCTGGAGTCGAGCAAAACGTCCAAAACAATAATTTGTTGAACAAAGTCTCGAGTGCTTCTTCTTGGTGCTCGATTCAAGAATATGTAGATTATAATAAAAATTGTGTATGAAGCCGCCTGTACAAAATAGGAGAGGAATATATCAAAAAATATAATGATTTTGTTTTTGTGAGTCATTAGATCTGTGTTGTGTTTACAATAAGCTTATGTTTCAGTGTGCATGTTTGAAAAAGCGATGACTCTTTTCTCTTTAGCTGTGTCTCCTTGTGAAAAACTATGGACACTTGGTTCTTTACAGGCAAGTCGCTTGGTTTCAGGATTCTGGGAGACACCTTTCAGGGCCTCGTGTGGCGGACTCTTGCAGAGTGAACACGTTTTAATTTGTTTATTAAGAATAAGGATGGAGGATTTAAATCAGGATTGCTATCGTAGGTGCGAATAATTTGTTCCGTACTTTATAACGTAGGAAACTGTGACGGTATAACAAAAAAGAGATCCTGTTTTCAAATGTTATTCATAAAGAAAACTTCTTAAGCTATTATGCGGCGAGTGTAAACTAAAGGGGTTTATGTTGATAATTGTCTATTTTTACTGGGACGTTAACTCCGACAGAGAAAGCATGAATATGTTGTGTCGTGACTCCACTGGGAAGATTCATTGTCATGTATCCTTTCTTTCTGGTATTTAGTATCTTCAGAAAATTGTAAATTGGCATTCATTATTCATCATGGAATACAGCATAGTTTGGTCTTTAGCAAGACAACTTGCTTGGCATAAGCCTTACCATTAAAATTGGAGAAAGCTCGATGGGTCAATTATAACATATTAGAAACATAACTTTTATGTAATATATGGCTTCGAATGATTCACTGGTAATTTTTTTAAAGTGCAGGTTGGAACATCTGTTCAGAACGACTATGATGAACTCGTTTACGTCGATCGGGGTATCCTCTGAAACATGTAATCATATGTCGGTATTACGCACATGAGTTTTCTGTAACCGTGTGCCACATTCACATCAACGGAAAATCTGTGTATAATTCAGCTCTGCAAAACAAAGAAGTATTGAAATGAAATAATCGTCTGGGGTCGTTAGACCGCCTGGCTCAAGTCTTTCTATTGACGCCATTTCGGCGATCTGCGCTTCGAAGAAGATGCTTTGAAGGTATTAAGAGCTATTGTATGTGAGAACTTTACCACTGTGTGAGTTTTGAGAGGTAGCATATGTGCCAAGTGTCGTCACGAGTTTGGAACTGTGTAACCTGAAACAACTGGATTTTCAGTAGAGGAGAAATAGTCCATCTCGTTAATTATTTCCCGTAAAAGTTCTATATTTGTAATTTGCGCATTATGTTGCCTGCCGTGATCAAGCGTGCAGTTCGAAAGGGGTTTCCATTGGCATTGTCGTTGCTTTTTCTTTACCTCATTTGTACATAATAGTTGTGAAATTTTCCCAAAGTTACTCTTGAAACAAACCTGTTATAGTGATTTCACCTCAGTAAGGTAACAAATACTTAACCAGCCGCTAAAATGAGAGTGGTGCCAGCTTTTGTCTCCATACTGCAGACGCTTCTCGCCGGTGCTGAAAAATAGTTGATGATTGTTGTCAGTCACAAGACAAACATCGTGTTATAGTTATTTTATTTTTACGTATGTTGGTGGCTGATGACAGTATGTGTATAAATATGTTGCGAAACGCTGCGATCTTGTCTTTCAACTATTTGCTGAAGGGATGATTCTCACCTATAAAAAGAAAATGCTAACCTAGGAACTAATCGGAACATGTTTTTTGTAACGGAAACTGGCTGCTTTAGACACCTTTGAATAACTCGTGGACCAGCGATAACAAATACGTACCTCCCCGACCAGTCAAACAGTTTATTTGATGAGCGCGAGTCGGGAGAGTGTGTATGTGTGTGTACTTCTACCCTTCAGTTGGAATTTTACGTTGAAGACCCCCTCCCCCTAGATCCCTGCAAGTGGACGCGGCGCCGCAGACTTCGCCCCTCGCTTCGACTGGGAGTGCGACGCCTCGTCCGGCCCGGCTTTCGGCTGTCGGCAGTGGTCCCGCCCGCTGCCTTGCAACTACGAGGAAAGCGGCTACGCTGTCGCTGCTTAGAACAGGAAGTTCTTGATCTCGTCGTAGAGGACGAGCACGAGCGCGCCACCCGTGCCTCGCAGGACGTTGGAGAAGGCGCCCTTGAAGAAGGCCTTGCCGCCCTCAGTCTTGTAGATGACCGCCCAGCAGTGCATCGTGTTCTTGTAGACGATGTCCGCCTTGGCACGTCCGGACTGCATCATCATCCGCCGTCGCACGGTGTCGAATGGGTACGAAATGATACCCGCACCTGTCGTCACCGTCTGAAAAACGAGTAAAAGGGATTCTGTGCAAATGCTCGCTCGGATGGAGAGCAAAAAAAGAGCGTGCCAGTTACTGGCGGAGATTATCTGCATAGAAATATGTCAGCATTTGTTATACGTATCTCCTGTTAATGCTCTATAGGGTAAAACCGAACACCATCTACAAAACTTCAGGGCTTGTGAAGGGATATTTTCTGAGTGTAATGGTGTTATGGATCCTTGGTTTACTGTGGCTCGCTGCAGAGTAATAGTGTAATTATGATATATTCGGTTTTTTGTCCCAGTTGTCTTTGTTTCTGTCAAAATACCTTCGCAACACTGCGAAAGTCTTTAATATGCAATAACCAAAAACACAACCACTCATGTAAAACAAGTACAGTTTTATACAGTGTGTTTAATTTGTTCTCTCAGTGTACTCGTACAACGTAGTACGTAACACATGCCGAACTGTTCCCTTAAACTTTGTACACACCTAGCGTCAAATCGACACGAGTCATGGGACACATTTCATGCCTGTTCAGCGACATTTTTCTCGTGTTCTGCAGCCGTCGCAATACAAAAGTTGCAAGTCTCAGGTTCCCCAACGAGATGGGGAACATGCGACAATACTACGCTACTCATACTGATCAGCCAAAACATTATGACCACTGCCTACCGCGACGGTGGATGCCGCCTGATGGCGGTGCAGACACTGACACGGTAATTAAAGTGTGCAGCAAAGCAGACACGGACGGGGGATCACCCTAACGAAGACACGGGCTGCAAATGGGGAAATCCATTGAGATAAGCGATTTTGACAAAGGGTAGATTATTATTACGCTGACCTTATGAACGATATCTCGAAACGGCGATTCTGGTCGAAAATTCAAGTGCTACTGTCGGGAGCATCTGGGGAAAGAGGTAGGAGGACAGCGAAACTGCCACTAGCCGCTAAATGGTTGGATGTCCACGTCGGGTTCAGAGGCTTGTCTGGTCTGTAAAGTAGGATAGATGTTGATCTGTGGCATCTCTGCCGAAAGAACTCAATGGTGGTGCACGCACAAGTGTTTCGGAGCAAACCGTTCATCGTTCACTATTGAACATAGATCTCTGAAGACTACCCCTACGTGTTCACATGTCGACCCAATGACATCGTCACTTATGACTGCAGTGGAAACAAGACCATCGGGATTCGACCGTCGATCAATGGGAACGTTTCGGCTGTTCTGATGAATCACATGTTTGCCACGCTAGGTTGATGGTCGCCTCCACAAACGCCGTCATCGAGGTGAACAGCGGTTCGAAAAGTACAGCTTGCCACAGACGCAGGCTGATGAGAGCAGTATTATGCTATGAAAAAAAAAAAATGGAAATTAGCATTTGGCATCATTGGCCCCTTGCGGGGCAGGTCCGACCGCCTTGGTACAAGTCTTGTTACATTCGACGCCACACTGGACGAGCTGCACGCTGGATGGGGATGAAGACAATACAACACCCTTTCCCTGAGCGGAGAAAATCTCCGACGCTATGGCAGATATTCTCTTGCGTTTGCATGGCAGTAATGGAAGACACGATGGCAGCTGCGAACCACTTGCGTCTGTTCATGCTTGATGTCTTCCTCGACGGCGATGTAATCTTCAGCAGTATAGTTGTCCGTGTTTCGGAGCCAGAACCGTCCTTCAGTGGTTTGAGCATTTGAGTCAACTCACGTTGATGTCTCGGTGACCAAATTCACCTGATGTAAATCCTGTAGACCCACCTGTATCGCCATCGGGCGCCATCACCGCGCGCGCAAATCGGCGGTCTGTTATTTACGCGAATTAGTCTCTGCATATCCCGTGCGTAGACATCCAATGCCACAAACCTACCAACAAACTCGGATTCCTTATACGCAGAATTAGTGATGCATTTTGTTCCAAAGACGGACAAAGGCGCTATTAAGTAGGTGGTCATAATGTTTAGGCTCATCAGTGCATTGTAGTCTGTACGTTTTCCGAGTCAGTTTCTTCTTGTCTGCCGCGAAGAATACACTGAAAACAACTGAAGATTTCCAGGCTCTCCCATGTCTTTAGAATGCTGACTTACTTCCCAAGACTATAAAAACAGAAGCAAAAGGGGACGTGCTCTGGAGCACTGGGCAAAAAATTACGAAATGTCGAAGCTCGACATGGAAAAAAATACACAATTTAAAATCAGGAGAGAAGACAAGACACTATGCGAGTAAAAAAAGTGGCTCTTCTTCGAAAAATCAAACTGGTTGGGTTATCACCCATTACAGTTTTTACTCCAAGGCTTGGACCCGGGGGAAGTCGACGTGCAGACTCCTATCAAGGAGATGAAGATGAAGATACACTCTCAATGAAGTAAGTGCGTTTTATTTTATTTCACAATTTACCCCAGTACGCTACACTGACTTTTACCTGTACTGTAATAATATATTATTATACATATGTATCATTTCTGATTCTGAGTAAAAGTTATATGTATACATATTCAGTAAATTCGCCTTCCCTCACCCGCATATTAATAGCACATGTTACATACATATAGATGATTTTGTACCGGCATTGTTGTTGATTTGATCTTTGCCGTGTGGTCCCACTTGTAACCTGTTCTTTTAACATTTGCCGATTTCTGTAGTGCAACTGACTCCGAAGTTGTGAACGCGCGATTTTGTATAGGGATTGTCGCGTTACAATGTATCGGGACACACAGTGAAGAGTTCCATCAGTCTGGCGTGCTGCTTTCGCAGCTGCAGCATTCCTAACAACCAGGTCCATGTGAGTATCGACCGGAGCCTCGTAAACTGGGTTCTTCGTATGCTCCAAAAAGATTGGCGTATTGGTGTCGTCTTTCTTGGCCAAAATGGTCAATGAAGATGACCACCAAGACCAATCCATTGTCGCCCAAACTGTCTTCAGTGCGGTTCCTAACTACCGTGACTGAATGGAACTATTTTGTTTCGGAACGGGATAACAGCGCATATCGTTGACTTTTACATTGTTGTGTATATATTTTCGGTGCAGTAGAGGAACGAACATAACAATGTAGTAAGAAATCAAGCCACATGTAATTATCCTGTAACGATCCATCAGAGACTAAAAGGTCCCTTATACCAGAATACTCAGGAAATATCTGTGAACAACCTCCTAAATTATGTCGGTGGAGTTCATTTTTGATTGGAACTAAAGTAACTAACAGCATCTCTACATGATGTTTGGTTCAGTCCCCAAAAGGGTTAACTGCTAGGAATGTGTAGTGAGACCTCTGTAAAGTTTAGGCACATAGGAGCGCCCAAATGTGGGGATATGGTGAGAAGAAGACTTGGCTGATAATTGTTTCGTCTACTACCTTAAACGCTGCATAGTTTTTTTTTTTTTATAGTGAACAATATTCACAGCTGTACATAAGTTTTGCGGTAACCAGTGTAAATTATTTCGTGATTTGAGGTAGTTTCCTTGTAAGAGGTGCTCGTAGACGCAGTTTCGATCAGTAGCATTTTATATGATGTGACGATCTATTTCCTCCTCTAAATAATCTATCAGATAGCAGACAAGTTGCTTCGCTAAGGCCATATTTTTAGTATTTATAACGAAATAGTCGGCGCTGCGTATGATTGCTCACCGCGATTTGCCTCTTTCCTCTCTCACTTAAAACTAAACTCATCCCGAACAAGACACGAAGGCCCTAACGGTACCGACCGACCGCCGTGTCATCCTCAACCTCACTGAATGAGAATATGAAGGGGTCAGCACACCGCTTTCCCGGCCGTATGTCACTTTACGAGACCGGAGCCGCTACTTTTCAATGAAGTAGCTCCTCAGTTTGCTTCACAAGCACCCCGCTTGCCAACAGCGCTCGGCATACCTGGTGGTTGCCCATCTAAGAGCTAGCCCAGCCCTACAGGCCTTAACTTTGGTGATCTGACTGGAACCGGTGTTGCCACTGCGGCAAGGCCGTTGAACTTTCCCTCTCACATAGGTATCACTATAGTTTTTACTTCTCTAGTCACCCGACACAATAGAGACGAAACTGTAAACTGTTCGCATTACGGAAGAGCTAGTTATCTTGGCGTATTAGTGCACGACTGTTTCTCGACTTTGAACTGAGTCTACTCTGTTCCATCAAAATCTATCAACTCGTGGCAATGAACCAGTAGCGTACCTCTCTTTTACCAGTTCTTGTACACGGTTTGCGGCGAGCAAGGTCATGCCTGTAACAAACTGCTCGTCCTCTGCAACCGAACACCAAGATGACTGATTTTATTCAAAGTTATCATAACGCAAGGACACAGTTCAAAATCGGTAAACAGTCACGCAATAACACGCCACAACGAATAGCTTCTGGTGCGTGTTCTCTCCTGTCTTTTGAGTCAATTGTATTACTTTAAATACTTACTTTCCTCTTTGGACTTCCCGCTACTTTGTAGATTGCACCAGATTTTCCATTCTTTATATTACAGATGTATTAGTTTTAGAAGTACTAGACTAAAACACAACATTATTGTAAAGAGGTCGAATTTACCACAGTCATTCACGAAGAAAATATGTGCCCCAGGATAAATACTTCGAACTCAGCTCATAGCGCAGGCGGATTATTATTTTGTTTAATTCCAGACTGCGACTTCTAGTCTGACACAACCTATTTATCTGAGAAAGGCTAAAGATCGACCACGGCGTAGTGAAAACCGCTTTTTCCTGACCCTTGTGCAAAAGTCCAGTGATAGAACATACGGCAAAGGACTTCATATTATCGTGTGTTACTTGAAACTAGTTTACCGAATGCCATAAATTCTTACAAAATGAAGTGCTGAAGCTTACCCCTAAATTCAGAACAATCTGAGAAAATGCATGAAATTTGGTATTCCCTATAACTTTCAGTACTTTGTAAGCAAGACAAATGCTGTTCCGTACCGTTATTCGCTTTTGCGCACGATCCTGTATTATAACATTGAATTTTCCACAGTCGAAGAGAGGCAATAACATAATCCCTCCATGCCTTATTAAGTGCACTGGACATGACTCGAACAGTGCGAAAAACATTCTTGACACTGGAATTTATGTCGATGATAGACATCATGTTAGACACTTTTAATGGTTCTATCTCAGTTTTTTTTCTGATAAATTGAGTTTGTAATCGTATTATTACGTTTTAGCATCTTCTCGTAAATTTAGTACTTCGTAGAATACTCAAGAGACGCACGGCAAGTTTGTGGTTCATTATCAGTATAACGCAGTACATATCGAACTACTACAAAGAGACTTGGTAGTGCTCTTCATTAACAACTTCCGCCTCTAACAAATACAGAAGACTAAGTAAATGTTTTCGCGCAAGTTACCCAACGCAGTGTGGCTGCCACAGTTGGCAGCAACGCTGCACTTTGTCACGCTCTCAGTCGACCTTCATTTGTCCCCAGTACGAACGTCACAGGAGTACCTTCATTACAAATGCTGTTGGCTCTCCAGTGAGTTCAGCAGAACAGTACAAGCTCTGTACATTAGCTGTGCATTTTAATAAATGTTGTGCTGATTTTCATAAATCCTTCCGCCGTTCACGACACAGTACTACACACATGTACATCAGTGAAATAAGAACTGCTCTGACTGCTGTCTCGGTCTAACTTTTAATGGAGATGATTGCTGTATATATTCGTGGAAAAATAATGGCGTTGTTTTGTGCAATAATAGCTGTGTATCGGTGAAAACAGATAGCATTTGTCATAATAGTGCAGGGACCATTTTCTAGTCTTTCTTGGAGTAATATCCTTGGCATATCACACGATTCAGAAACTGCCAGATTCTCTAGAGATCAGTGGTGCATTATACTGAGCAATGGAATTCTGCTGTAACGCGGAGCTCCGGCGACACACCAATAAACGGTTTAGGAGCGGTGTAAGTACCTGTAAGGAAACCTCCTAGAAAGATTTTACTGCTACGTTTGAAACGCGTAGAATGTGTTACCTAATGTTGCAAGGCTTACGAGCCACGATAGTTAGAACCAATAATACTAGTAACTATACGCTTAACAAAAAACAGAACGAGAAAGTGGTATGCAACTGCAGTTTCATAACTACATTAATAACGAACTTTAGCAATAGATCACCATGCCCGACAAATCAATTAACTACAATTAAAATACGGGTAAGTATTAACACCTGGACCTTGCCTCCACGCGGAAAGAGTTCTATTTCAGTTGAGTCATTAAAATACAGGAGGACGGAACAATTCGGGTCAGAAGTGTGTACAGTATGACCATTGTGACTTTTGGTATTGGACTAGGGCAGCGCCGATATGCCAGAAATGGCGCACCGGTCCACACGTAGTCTTTATCGAGTGTGCATGCTCTTTCATCCCGCTGTCTTCTAATCACTTCAATTGCTCTCTGATGACGAGTGAGGAAATAAAGTATGAAAACACAGCAACTTCTAATATGGAAAGACGACTCTGTACGTACTGTATTTGTTAAACTAATACATATGGTCACAAGCAAAATGCTTACCTGTTGCGGATCTGCTGCTCATAATTGTCTGTTAAGCGGTAATGTTTCTTCGGGGAATTGTGTTTCTGTAGCAATAGATTCGTTAACTTCGAAACATCAATAGTATACAAATGCAGAGTTTTACGAGTAAATGTCCTTGGTGGGTGGTAGAATAGACGTAATTCCGTATTTTAAAGTTATTTTTCTTCGGTTTTCCCTGTTCAAGCAAGGGAAGACAGTGAGAACTGACTTAGGCTCCCCATATTCTGGTGTTTCCCACTTAGAAATTCTCTGGCCGGTCTACTGAGTGCGTTGTATGTTACGTCATACTATGTTACTTCTCGTTAAGTCAACGGAGAGAATTGAGAGAGTCGAACGGACAGTGATTGCTGTTCACAGGAACAAACACGTAAGGTCGCACTTTCTGTCGCTAGTGTTCATAAAAATTTTACACGTACTACACTGTGATTACAGTTTCAGAGATGGACGTATTCTGTATCAGATCATAATCCAAGGAAAATTATTTTCGTTGTTTAAAGCAGATCAACAGGATTTACTGAATCAGGCCGCTCAAAGCTCCCAACCTTCATGCTGTCAAACACTCATGAGTCAAAATGTTGTGACAACCCGTGCAGATACTTCATAAAAATGTTTCATAACAATGCTTACGTTGCACATAGCTGTCATGTTGTCTTCGATTACTACTACGGGCCACATGGAAACCCAGATGAATGTCCACCGTAGCATAACACTGCAACTACCAGCCCACGTCGGAGGCGCTGTGCATGTTTCGAGCAGCCGTCCTCCTGAAGTAACAAGAAACGTGGTTCATCTGACCAGGTGCCTAGTCTCCATTGATCCACAGTATAATCTCGACGATCGCGTGCCTACTGGTATCGTAACTGACGATGTCGTTAGAGGAGCATGTGAACACGTAGGGTTTGTCTGCTGGGGAGCCCAATGTACGCTGAGTGGTTTGCTTCGAAACTCTTGTGCCTGCACCAGCATTGCACTCTGTCATGAGATCGCTGGTTATCCTAGTTTACAGAACGAGAAAACCTCCTCAACATTGTGGTGCGAGAAGAGGATTTCGTAGAAGTTGACAGTCACACAGAGGAGAGAAGCATCATGCGTATCTATGTGGCGCGAGAAAAGGATTTTTTAGAATCTAACGATCGAGCAGACGGGTGACTTTACAGCCAACTGTGAGGCACGAGAAAAAGGTTGCGATAGAGGTTGACACTCCGCAGACAGGAATGACGTCACACGCAGTAATGTGGTGCGAGAGGTGGACTGTATGGAACTGGGCCGTTATGGTAAGCCACGTATAAATCTGTCGGTTGATGGTTCACTAAATACCTACATTTTAGAAAACAGTAAATATGAAGAGAAGAAAGAATAAAAGAAAGAAGGAGCTGACGGGAAAGGACAACAGATGCGGTAGTGTGGAAGGAAATTAGAAGAGTTCAGTATTCCAAGTGAAGGTTAGGCAGGCTGAGTATCTAATGAAGAGAGAAAAGAAGAAAAAGAGAGTATCCACAATAAACAAAGAAATAAAAGCTTCGAATACTTTTTACTGCAGAAGAAGACGTAGAGTTTGAGGATGATGGGTCTAAAAGAGAAGACACAACAACAAAAGACAAGAAACAGGAAGAAGAAGAAAATAGCATTGATGTGGGAAATACAAACATGAGCATGAATACTAAGAATGACTGGAGGAGTATGAAGAGTTCAGAAAGGAGGAAGGAAGGTGGAAAGAAGAGGAGAAGGTTTGAGGGCACAATGAAGAAGGAGGAAACGCAGAAGAGGAAGAAAAGGCGATAAATATCGAAGATCGACATGAGTAGAAGGTTTGTGGGGAAAGGAGGAAGAATTTTGGGAGGAGGAAAAGAAGAAAACAGATAGTAGTAGACAAGAGGAACCGACGAATGAAAAGGAGGAGATTGTCTCCATAAAAGGTGGAAGGAGGAAAGATAGTATTGTTGGTGTTACTGGTGGGTAAGAAAGTGGGAATGTCGATATGAAGAGCGAAAACGTCCCAATGTGTGTTAGAGAAGAAGAGAACGACAGAAACGTATGTAGATTGGAGAGTGAAGAGAGCGAGCAAGATGATTTCTGGATGGAAGAATGTTCTAGTAAGCAAAAAGAAGCAAAGAGAGAAGGCAAAGAAGAGGAGAAGCAGTTGGGGGGCTTTTGTTAGAGATTTTGTAAATCCGAAAAGGTATAATTTAGATGGTACACAGCACACTAAATTAGCTAGAGTGTGTACTCTGAGACTCTTATTTACAACGATATAAGTGCTCGCAAAAATAACGAAAATTCATCTGCCAGCCAAGCTAGAAGAAGGGGAAGGTAGAAGCATTTTAGAAATTTCACAATGTCAAGAGAAAGGACTTAAATCTAAGCTAAGTGTCAGCCACTGGATAAAAAGGTAGCATGTGTCAGCTACGTTCCTCAATCGGAGGACTGTTTACTAGGAGAAGATCCTATGGAGGAAGAAGTTCATGGTGAATATGTATTTTTATATGAGAGAATTCACTGAACTAACATTTGAGAGCGGAATAAATGTGACCAGTGAGATTGAAGAGGACGTGACAGTTAGTAGACGCAGCGTGACCGTAAGTTGATTTTGGAGAGGATGGGATAGCGTTGTCGATGGCAAGATGAGTGGTGTATCTGTCGGACTGAAGCGCCAGATTATAGCACGGCGTTTCAAATGAATGGAGGGGCGTAGCATGTCATCGGTGATCAACGTGTTTGTGGGCCGCGAGTTTACAAACATGGAGGCGGGCTCTGAACTGTCAGAAGCAGGCGTGTTACAGCGCCAACATAGCTGTATGGCTGGCTGTGGAATTAGTGCATTTATGAATGAGTGTCAGTAGCAATTGTTTGTAATATTTAGTTAAAGAACACGTAACCTATGTTAAAAATGGAAGAAGGAGACAGTTGAAAGGATAGAGCGGAGAATAGTTTGAGAGTAAACGGTAATGGAACTCTGGTAGAGTTCATGGTATTCAGAGAGTTGATAAACTGAAAACGCGAACAGTAATTTGGACAGTGACCATGAACGGAGCATTACACCACACGGGTGTTGATGTCGCGGAACGTGAAATTTGCAATGAGAGAAACATTCTTGTGTTTTAAATTGTTGTGGTGTCGGCGGTAGTGTAGAACTGTTTGATGTACGCGGCATGGAGTTTGTGGTTCTTTATTGAACACGAGGAGAGTGGGTGTGTTAAAAGGTAGCTAGATTAGAGGAACAAGAGCTGAAGAGTTGAAGTGTTTTCCTGGGTAAGATTCGAGGACAAGCCTTAAAATTAGAAGAGATTCGGAAGAACTTTTATGGCATATAGCATGTACGTGAAATTCAAGAAGCTTCACTGTTTATGAACGTTGTAGCAAGGTGAATGAGTGGGATAACTGTGAAGAAATTGTTAACCTCAGGAGTTCATGGTACTGTCAGGGAAGGACCACGTGTGAACGAACTGTAGTTATTGACTGAACTGTATATACGGACAATTAAAAATTTTACGTGTCATTCGAACTGGCTACATAATTAGACCTATCAATCAATTTGTGAGGCCATAGTACGAACTTTCCATGAAATGACTTTACCAATAAATGTGCACGTCACCAACAAATTCATCCGATCAGGCGTGTGTTATTTGCTACAGTAATATTTTATCTTCTCTGAAACCAGACAGCAAATTCCATTCAGCAGTTCGCTGGAGTCATTTGATTGATTTTGCATAAATTTGGTGAATGGCATGTTCAGGAGGAAGATTTTGACTACTTTGAACATTCGATATATTTTATTCTAAAATGGGCGACGAGGAACTTTATTTGCGGTGATATGACCTTCAACTACTACAACGAAAGAGCAGCAAATTTCACGCATTCTTTCTGCTGCAGACATTGGTGACGCCAGTAAAGCGAGATTACATTGCCAAACAAAAACAGATTCATCACGTGTGAAGAACCACCCACTGTAGTACTTATAAAAACATCGCCATTAATTTTTGAAGTGAAAATTGCTGGTAATGCATTAGACATTACGAAATGATTGTTTTCTACGAGATATGTACAATGCAATCAAATTAACTGTTAAACGAGAGAATAGATAATGAAAGGTATCGAAGACAAAATTAGCCTAAATGTTTGATCTGATACAGCTAGGACTGATGGTTTACTCGTAGGCCAAAATTGCGCTAATCAGTATATAAGTTTAGTTAAAGCCATACCTAATGGAGAGGTGAATTTGGATTTGCAAACAATACATGGACGTTACTCATCATAATTTTGAAATTATAGTAGCGTTGTTTAACCATAAACATGAAAGGCTTTACTGCTAAATTTCTGGAACAAAGTACTCGCTAGCAGATCAGGAATATAAAACAAATTCAATAATTAACAGAATGATTTAAGTAACAGTAACTCCCGACGTAGTGGATTATTTGTTTCTTCGTTCATGCATAGTCTTAATGCCGATATTCTCATATGATTAAAATTAACTACAAATGCCGGCCATGTGGCCGAGCGGTTCTAGGCGCTTCAGTCCGGAACCGCGCTGCTGCTACGGTCGCAGGTTCGAATCCTGCCTCGGGCATGGTTGTGTGTGATGTCCTTAGGTTAGTTAGGTTTAAGTAGTTCTAAGTCTAGGGGTCTGATGACCTCAGATGTTAAGTCCCATAGTGCTTAGTCATTTTAACCATTTAACTACAAATTTTCCAACATTCTTGTAGAGTGTTTGTGGATATGACAGGGTATGAATTATAAAGATTTCGCAAAATCTTTTGAAGATGCAGCTTACTCAAATATGTCAGATTGTTAAAAGAGAAAGTAACAGTGGCTTTGGCGAAGGGTACAGATTAGACATTGGTGATAGTAGTAAAGATGTCGCACAAGGTTAAGCTTGTAGAGCGGAAATGATTAAATTCATTACTATGCTGTTTCATGTGGCAACTTTAATAACCAATAATGTAACCTTAAATAATCGAGAAGATAACTTAACATTTTAGAACGTACCCCTCATAAATAATTTGTTGAAATTGGTAGGAAATTTGTAGTAAGGTCTTATGGGATCAAAATGCGGAGGTCATCGGTCCCTAAACTTACGCACTTCTTAACCTAACTTAAAGTAACTTACTCTATGGACAGCACACACACCCATGCCCGAGGGAGGACTCGAACCTCCGACGGGGGGAACCGCGCGGGCTGTGACAAGGCGCCTTAGCCGCGCGGCTTGTCGTTGGTCAGATCATTCGCTTCCACAAACTTATCATTTTTAGTGAATACTCTTCCTCTTCCAGAGATCGTGCCTCTTTGAATTTAAGGTGTGTATTGCTCTCAAACGATACTACAAATAAGCCATCATGATGTAAATATGATCGTGTTCGATGCAAGTTGAACTATTTGGAATGACTTGTACGTCCCCGTGTACGTATACACTACGAATCACTACAAAGCAGAGGATACTATATATTGTGTCTTACATTAAGGCCTCTACCCGTTCATTTTGCGAATAGATCGTCGGGAAAGTGAGTGGTCACACGGCTCAGTGAAGTTGTTATTAGTCTGCTTTTATTTGCGGCCGGTCCCCCTGAGTAGCTATGGGATCAGCGCGGCAGATTGCGAACTTGAAGGGGCTCGGCGTCGATTCCCGACCGGGTCGGAGATTTTTTCCCGCTCGGCGACTGGTTGTTGTTTTGTCCTTACATCTGTGTCGTCGTTATTGACACGAAAGCCGCCTCAAACACATTATCATACGTATGTCCACTATTGAAATGGCTGCATAGGGCCGAACCGAAAGTCAATAAACTGAAAAAAGTAAAAATAAAAAAGTATGCGGCCGGGAGGCTTCAATCTTTATGTCAGAGAATAGAGTATTAATGACGTTAATCACCATTAAGGATGAGACGTGGGTGTACAACGACAGAGTAGAATAAAAACAATACGGATATGGCACCAAAAGGTCTAGAATCTTGACGGTAGCAAACCATTAATTTTCTTTCATTCGAAGTGTATTTAATACTATTTTTCTGTGGCTTTGAGAGGGAACAGGAAATTATTTTACAAACCAGAATCTAATGCTACAGATCGCGTCGTTGAAGAAAGGAACCTCTTCTATATAGAAAATACCGGGTTCACATTACTTCACAGTAAAGATCTACACCCAGATAGTACACAAAATACAAGATCGCAGTTATTGAAGACTTTTATACGAAACTTCTAGTCACATTAGAACTGTTTCGTGATCAGAGATACACTCGTCTATCATCGCGTTTCGTAGCCAATGAACAGATCTTTTCTCGTCTTATTAAAATGGTCATTACATTTCGAATAGAACTCTCTTATAGAAGTCAATGTTGCTGTCTTTGATGTCACTGATTTTATCTAGAAAAATGTGACCTGGTTGAAGAAGTCTCACTTGCCCAGGTCGCGTGACTTACAAATGTGAACGACTTTATTCGGCAAACTTTAATTACCATCTTCAAATCCTTAATATACATCATTTTAGTGGCACTGTATGTGGTGCACTGTCATCTGATCCTGAAAACATTGGAACTTAACTCGCTGGAGTAGACGCATTAATGTCACGTCATACATCAAATGATTAAACTGTACATGTGGTACACATTCTTAAAAGATGGTGTTAAAAACGCCGTCTGTATACAAAATGTATTTCAACACCAACTTTTATGAACGTTGACGTATGACGCAGCACTAATGTGTCTGCTCCAGCGAGTTAAGTTACTATGTATGCAGGACTAGATGACAGTGGACTTTATATAGTGGCACTAAATTGATGTACGTTAAGGGTTTGAGGATGGCAGTTAAAATTTACCGAAATTACTCCTACACATTTGTAAGTCACGCGATCTGAGTATATAAAACTTCTTCAACCAGAACGTTATTTTTTTCATAACAAGAAATCGCGCTCCTGCCGACGATGTCAGGTAACCATAATTTATTTTATCATTTATTCTTATATCGTCGTACAAAAATACTGTAATTCGCCCAATGCATGTCTCATTCCTCGCTCATACGGCAGTGCTAAACAAACCAGAACGCTCGAATGATGCGAAGATCGTCATGGTGTTTGGTGTGATTATAAACGACTGCTAGAGGCATATAAATTTTGTACCTTTAGCTATTTTCGAAGCTACTGATCATCGTAGAGAATCCACAGACTAACAAGAACAAGACAGTTTCGACAAGCCAAGTTACTGATCAAAGTCCATTGGAGGAAGTTGAAGTAATCTGAAGTGCTGAAGACGTTTACTACAACGAAAATTATGGACGAGACATCTATCCTCTTCTCGTTGTTCACTATACTTCTCAAACATCGTTCATAAGACTTATGATAATTATGAACGTGTTCCAGAACGTATGCAAGCTAA
This sequence comes from Schistocerca cancellata, assembly GCF_023864275.1. Classification (NCBI taxonomy): domain Eukaryota; kingdom Metazoa; phylum Arthropoda; class Insecta; order Orthoptera; family Acrididae; genus Schistocerca; species Schistocerca cancellata. The sequence goes on from NC_064630.1 coordinate 620,993,738, forward strand.
TTGGTATCATGATATTAGTCTTCAATTGTTCATTACGGACATATGACTTTAAAGTGCGGGTTGGTTTTGCTGCTTTTTATCTTCACCTCACCGTGCTTCTATCACTGTCTCCCGTAACCCCCCCCCCTACTCCCCTCAGGAAGGAATACAGTAGCCTATTATAAGTTCACTTATTACTTCTTCTATAGTTATTACAAATTAAAGTCCGGTCGCAGCACTTTTCTAGCGGTGTGTGAAGGATAATCCCAGAAACTGCTGTATGGCTTTTGATGCGGTTTTCGGTGTTAGATAGACTGATTTACGAGGGGGGTTTTTGTACATAAGTAATTACTCGACGCCGGAAAAGTCGTCCGGCCGTGGAGACTTATTGCTACGCGTGCGAATCTGGGGCAGGTCGCTAGCTATACAGGACCTCAGAAACAGTCTGAAAAGCTTGTAAGTGTGTTGCAGCGTAGGTTGTGCTGAGTAGTAGTTTTTAAGAAAGTAATCGATGCGTTGCGTTGTTTCAGAATTAATTACCATTGAAGTTAGCCAATCAGCCCGTTTCGAGCGTAAATTCAAGCGCCTGTCAGGGACGGTGTCGCCAAACGTATTCTTCGTTTGGTTTCCTAAAACCGAACAAGAGAGCGACAGAAAAACTGGACATGGGACGGCAGTAAATATCGAACACGAGACAAAGGCTGAGCCGTCTCGTGTGCCATCATCTACACTATGATAACAACTGACACCAATATTTCATTTGGAAGGCCGTTTGAATCTACGGGAGCAACGACTTGTTTCCCTAACTTCGATGCTAATTAGCTGGTAAATGGCGCCACGTGTCACATTTGCTTCTGAACAATTATTTCTCAGCACAACCTACCCTTAAAACCCTTACAAGCTTTGCAGACTGTTTCTGACCACCCTGCATATAATATACAAGACTTACAGTTGGAATTCAATAGTTCTTAAAATGCGTAGTATACTGCATTTGTTCCTAGTGCGTCGCAAGATACTACTAATCTATTGTAGATCTCCTGAAGCCTGTATCGAGAGCAAGACGTACTTGTACTCGAATGTATGACAAGAGTATCTCGAATGTTATCAAAACAAATCCCTAGCTGAAGAATAACGATAAGAGTAACGATCAAAAGAGCTGATGAAAAACAAAAAACATGTTAGGCATAAAAGAAACAGTAGCGCTGAAGTACCTGCGCAATGGCCCACGAGATGAGGAAGGGTGTGTTCTTTGGGTTGGGCAGGTAGCCCTTGGCGGTGTCGAAGAAGCCGAAGTAGGAGGCGCGGTAGATGATGATACCCTGGACGGAGACTCCGAACCCTCTGTACAGGCCAGTCATACCGTCAGACTTGAAGATCTTGGCGATGCAGTTGCCCAGGCCGCTGAACTCGCGCTCATGGCCTGCTTTGCCGACGTCGGCCGCTAGCCTGCAATCACAACACAACGAAATATAGTTTCTTACCAGAGACGGCTCAATAACACAATTCAGAGAGGTACTCGCTGGTTTTTATGATTGTACACCTATTGTGAGCTTGACAGTATCAGAGTATAGCAAAAATGAGAAAACGTTAGGATCATAGCCGGACTGAAGTACGTTTAGACAGGGTTTGTGCTGTTACTGAGACTGTTTAGTTAGTTTTTTTTAAAACGCAATGCAAGAAAATATAAATTGTTAGTCTGTTTGAAGTGCACTTTGACAAAATACAAATTATTTGGTATATTGGTGTTGTGTAGTGTTACAACGTGGCATACCTTATAACAACTCGGCGTACCTCATATCGGTCTTCACTGTCTCGAATATAATCCTCAGTCTGTGTCTTTGGTTATAATTATTAACAAACTCAGGGGCTTGTTCTGACTTGGAAATACTGCTTAGAAATGAATGTAACCTTGGTTTGAAAATGGCTGTCTCTTGTCTGTTATCTTTTTAATGCAGGAGTTCATTTGCAAAGAGAGCTTTAGAACCTTAGCGTGTGTTCATTTCAAATATTTTTTCTTTCATTTCTTGCAACTCTTCTTCTCCATTCTTTCTGGTCGAGGAAACATTTGGTTCATAGATTGTAATAATTAATACCTTCTTGACCTCGCCGTTGTTTTGTATCTGATTTGTTTCTCCTTTTATCCTACAATCTTACTGTACTACCTCGTCCAATCTAAGTTTCAGGTTCTGACATTTCTTTGTGATGTTAAGAATAATTTGCATTACTTTTCATCCCTCACAACTTAAACTGAGAATATTTTAATACTAATATCTTAATCGACAACAGAAATATACCAGCTATCCTATGAAAAAACCTGCGTGGAAATGGTATGGGCAAAGTAAAAATTACAGCTAATCCAGTTGTCCCATCCGAATAATTGAACCGCTACTTCACAGTACCTACTGCCATAATTGAACCATTAACGAAACAGAGACTCGTTGATTACTTCTTAGGGGTAAACGTTTCCACGAAGAATACTTTCCAAATCAAGTTACTTGCACTATCGTCAAAAAGCCCTCGTGCGTATCACGTCAGCGTCTACTGGATATACGATGGCATCACAGTCCCAATGATGAAGCTTATTATTGAATCACTACTGCCCGGTATAACAGATAAATCTTCAACACTCCTTAGCCACAAGTGTTTTCCGTGAGGTCTGGAAACAAGAACTAGTTAAATTACCCTCTGATTACCGACCTACCTCCATTATTTCTACACTGTCGAAGGCATTATCAGGCGTCTCCCGGGATTCGGTTTTAGATCCTATACTTTTTTCATTGTATGTTCAGGATGTATCATCAATTTTATCCTACGGCGAATACCATGGCTTCGCTGATGGCCTCCAGTTGTATCTAAATACAAAACCAACAAATTTGCAAGAGCTATCGTGAATCTCGATACCGATCTTTGTGCAATATCCAGATGGGCACTAGATACAGGAGTAAGGCTCAAGCCATCCAAAACCAAGCGGTACTGCTTGGTCATTATAGGCTCATTAGCCCGAAATACCGTCAATACCTAATATCTGTAACCATAAATGGGAGGAATATCAACACCTCTCCTTCAGCGAAGTGTGTAGGACTAATAATAGATGAAAATTTAAATTGGACTGAGCACATAACTGCAGTATGCAAGAAAGTATCAGCATCTCTCCACCTCCTACAAAAATATAAAACGCTCTTCCCTCTTGACCAGAAAAAGAAATTTGTACAATCACTTATATTTCCAATTATTTACTACAGCGATGTTATCCTGGAAGGCATTTCCCAGGAAAGCTCACGGCACCTGAAACTGGTTATGAATGCCCGGGTTCATTATATCTCGTATGTTCGACTACTTGATCATGTTTCACCATGATATGCACACTTATCCTGGCTGCATGCAGACAAGTGCAGATATTTCCGTACCCTTTGTCTTTCCTACTGTCTTATCACCGTACACTGTCACCTACATCTCTCCTCGACCTTAATGCTCTTGTCTCAATAACATGGCAGAAACACACGTTTCCATCAGAGCAAAATCCTTCAGCAACCCGGCTCTGGAATAACCTCCCGCATCATGTTAGACAACTGAATAACATGTCCGGTTTCAAAAGACAGTTAATGACATGTCTCCTAAAGCAACAATAATGATTACCATTGTTTCTGTGCGGACTCGTTATCCCTGCACATACATCTTTCCAACCAGATCTTCCTCATTTTCCAGTGTTCTTAGCTGGTGCAGTCTCCTTGAATTTCCTTTTATCAGAACTCCTTAGTACGACCAGTATTAACTTTATTAGTCCACAGTCAATATTATTTTCTCACATTATCACTACAGACAGTCATATCGTTTTAATACCATTTGTCATATTAGAATGATTATTTCTTAGTTAATTATGATGTAAAAAAAAAAGGTACTGTCTGTGTGAAACGCTGGTTGATGTGATAGATCAGATCAGGTGAAATAAATAATTTAATTTAATTAAATATAAAAGTATTTTGCTCTTTGTTTCAGATAGTTTAGATCGTGTTTTGGATTAATACAAATCGTTCGACAGTAGCATTTTTTCCCCTCTGTCCCCTACTTAGAATACTGCACACCTGTGTCGTGACTCCCTATCAAGCGTATTGGAGAATCAGTTTTCAGTATCATTGTCCTGTCACTGAAAGCGTCTGGTAACCCGTAGTTCATGACTTCCAGTACAACTGTGTGGTTTGGATTCGTAACGACTGACAGTGGAGAGTAACGTCTGACAGTGTCGCTTGATTGTATAATACACGAAAGTCATTTATCTAGTTATTTTTGCAGCAAAGCACAACATTATGAAGCTACTCATCCCCACCCCCTTTCCACTTGTCCATCAGTTCCTTCAGTTATTAGTTTTTTGAACAATAAAAACGCCCCACAATTGAGAGGTATGATGTTCAGTGCTTTGGTATCAGAACGGACCTTGTCCTGGCGAAGTCTAGAGGATAGACGAAGCACAGTGAAGTGGCTCCGGCTGCACCACCAGACGCCAAGTTGCCCAAGAAGTAACGCCAGAATTGTGTGTTCTTGTCGACACCACCAAGGAAGATCTGCTTGTACTTGTCCTTGAAGGCGAAGTTCAGCGCTTGCGTGGGGAAGTATCGGATGACGTTGGCCATGTTACCGCGCCAGTATGCCAGCACGCCCTGCTCGCGCGGGATGCGCACGAAGCAATCGATGATACCTGCAAAGCAGACATATTAGACACTTACTGCATGCAAACGAAGTAAAGCGCAAGTTCCACAGTTGTGTCAATACAAATCGTAGTGAATTTTTAAGTGTTTCAGAGCACATGAAATGAGATTCACTGTGCAACTAATTCTTGTGTCTTACGAATATTTACGTTTTAGAAGCTTGTCTGCCTTCGAATGAAATTTGTGACGACTGATGTAGTTCGCACAACAGAGACCCAGTCACAGCTGGCTTTCGCGCAGCAGCTCGTACAATATCAGTCTATGATCACAATACTTTTCTTTGCCGTGAACTACGTGTACACGGCAAAAAAAAGTGGTATGTGTCTTATACTAGTTTGCAGTAAGTGACATTGCCAAATAATAATATGTATTGCGTTAAGCACTATAAGGCTTATTTTTTCTGAAAATATTTTATGTGCTGTACAACACAATCACGTGAAGTATTTTGAATTTGAAATGTAATGCCTTCCCTTTGTATCTTGCTCACAGTTGCCGAAACTCTACCATCAGTAGGCATTCTGGGAGTGTTGTGACGTACGTGTACACATCAAACATTTAGGAGAAGGAAACAGTAGTCGCATCACATGGCTCTTTAAGATGGCAGGCCAGGGGAGCAGTTGACCTCAATGAACGCTTGTTCTCCACAGCGCCTGCCGAAGGAGCCGTACAAAGCTTGGGAGTTATCTGCTACATAAAACTGCAGCTCCGAAACGTTCAAATAAAAGGTAACTCGCCGAACAGCTCGCAACACATCAGTAGCAGAAAGAATGTTGCAAATGTTTTGCTATGCACTGCAATACCACTGTAATGTTTGTTAGTTGCATTATTAATCAAATTATGCGAAAAGGAGAATGAAGCCTCTTCCATACTCTCTGTGCTATTTTTGATTTGGATTGTTTTATGACACTGTGTTCACGTTGCACTACAGCTTTCCGTGAAAATAAACGCAGATATACAGAGATGGGAGTGATGGTGGTGGGGGTATGGGACAGGGGACAGCGGTTAACACTGCGTGGCAAACGTGTTAGATGTGTCGCAAAGTATTAGGTAGTGGGATTGGGTATAGTGATTATATGCATTTCACGGTCGGAATGTGTGGTGGAGAGAGAAACGCATAGGCGTGGGATGTGGGCCGAAGGGCCACTGACGTCATTATGGGACGTCTGGTGGCCGAAATAAAACAAGTCGCTCGGAAATAGACCGTCAGCAGGAACAAGAATCTCTGATAGAGTTCAGCTCAGGAGTCACTGAATTCCGACACGGTTGAAGCAAGGAAGGTTTTTACATCATTCTACAATTGTCGAACGTTTGCAGCTGGGCAACGACATAAGAGAGAAACATTCTCCAGCGTCATCATTGATCCGACGGCTAGATCGTCAACGTTAGTGACTCATCAGCAATAGAATCATACCATACTGATTTCTACACATTGATATACGGTGGAAAACAGTTCAGCTACATCAACGTAGCATTTAACAGCTCGTCGGATGAAGCTGTAGCTCTTCCTGCAATAACCACACCAACAAATCTGGCAGGCCAGACATTCTTGTTTTACAATACACCCTTTTAAACTACAGACAGGTGCCGAACTGAAGTACGAACACAGACGATAAATCTCAATTATTTTTCCGTAAAGGCACTAGCCCCCACTTTAAATTAATTATTTCGTCCGGTAACGACATAAAGCTAGAACATCAGCGTCGAACTTGAACCACGCTCTATTCGATGTTTTATAGATGCGCAAGTTAGTGTTCTTCTTGTGAAACTGATCTGATCATCTATAATTTATTATACACTATCGACAATAGATCTTCAGATTTAACCACCAGTGAATATAGTGTTACCAATCTTATACAAGGTCGCGACAACACTTCATGCAGACTCACAGTCATTAATCGCCATACTTTCATCTCTGGCAACAAGTATATGCTTTGAAAGAATTCAAATCTGCTGTATGTTTGATGCTCGTTAGCCTGTTGTATACCAAATTCAGGATATTTATTGTTGGTTGCTGGCTGTTGTTTGGTTGCTGGCTATCAGGATGATTAAACGACTAATTACAGAAGAATATACACACGCATTCATCGATCTCAAATGCCGGTTGCTGAAGAAGAAACATTGTGAACGTTTAAGTTCTGAGCATGCCAGCTGATAGGCGGAAAACTAGAGAGCAACAGCTTTGTTACGAGATTTTGTATAGAATAGCCAGTTAGATTTTTTTTTATGAAGGAACCACTCGTTTTTCAGAAAACTTGTTGTTACGTGTATACCGATTTCCACACATTGACAAAATATTTACTTGTGTTCTTAGTTTGTATTTTCACGCGCTCTCCCGAAAAAGCCAGGTTAATTCAGAGATACTGTTTATTGGAATAAGTACTAGCCAGCGCGCCATGTAGGTTGAAACGATATTATATCTTCGTTATGTATCAGTCATATACATTGGTAAAAAAAAAACTACCTACTTCTGAGCTTGTTGCCTAAACTGTTTCTTACTAACACATTATGAATGTTGATCTGTACTAGAAATGATATACGTAACTTTGTGAAGGGATGATCTAGTTTGTCGCATTTCATTAGTATATTCTTCTGAAAAAGCCCAAAATGATTCTTGTCCTTCGAGCTGAGCAGTACACTCGAGATGACCGCAGAGCACACTACAGTTCAACAAAAATGTAGTAGCTACAGTATAATCATGTAGTAATGTAAAGTAAGTAAGTATTCTTACTGTTTTAGAGATGAAACGCGATCCGGAACGGTACTCTGAAAAAAGTCATTGCGTCCCGATATGAAATGGATTGACTAGGGAATTACGCAGGTGTTTTGCTTGGAGGCGAGAGGTTACGTAGAAGCAAGCGAATGTTGGCAGCACTGTGCCTTGCAATTCAGAACGAGCGGGTGGAGGCCACAGTTGCAGAGCGGAAGCACGCCAAGTGGGGAACGTAGTTAACTGCGCATCAGTCCGCCGTGCTGCTGGCAGCTGTGCCGTCCACTCCATCCGCGGGTTAACAGCTCGTCGCACAGATCACATTCTGCATCCAATACAGAGTTCGCCTCTCTATTAGGGATCAGGGTAGCGCGCACTTATGGCTCTGTATCAGAATGGAACTCACTGAACGTTCCACCAGAAATTATTCTGAGAAAGAGTTAAAGCATTGGCGTTCTTGCGCGATGTACATTATGTGATCAAAAGTATCCGGACACCTGGCTAAAAATGACTTACAAGTTCGTGGTGCCCTCCATCGGTAATGCTGAAATTCAATATGATATTGGCCCACCCTTAGCCTTGATGACAGCTTCCACTCTCGCAGGCATACATTCAATCAGGTGCGACAAGGTTTCTTGGGGAATGGCAAACCATTCTTCACGGAGTTCTGCACTGAGGAGAGGTATCGATGTCGATCGGTGAGGCCTGGCACGAAGTCGTCATTCCAAAACATCCCAAAGGTGTACTATAGGATTCAAGTCAGCACTCTGTGCACGCCAGTCCATTACAGGGATGTTATTGTCGTGTAACCACTCCACCAGAGGCCTTTCATTATGAACAGGCGCTCGATCGTGTTGAAAGATGCAATCGCCATCCCCGAATTGCTCTTCAACAGTGGGAAACACGAAGGTGCTTAAAACATCAATGTAGGTCTGTGCTGTGATAGTGCCACGCAAAACAACAATGGGTGCAAGTCCCCTCCATGAAAAACAAGAGCATACCATAACACCACCGCCTCCGAATTTTACTGTTGGTACTGTACACGCTTGTGGATGACGTTCACCGGGAATTCGCCATACCCACACCCTGCCATCGGATCGCCACATTGTGTATCGTAATTCGTCACTCCACACAACGTTTTTCCACTGTTCAGTCGTCCAATGTTTACGCTCCTTACATCAAGCGTGGCGTCGTTGGTATTTACCGGCGTGATGTGTGGCTTATGAGCCACCATGAAATCAGTTTTCTGACCTCCCGCCTAATTGTTATAGTACTTGCAGTGGATCCTGATACAGTTTTGAATTCCTGTGTGATGGTCTGGATAGATATTTGCCTACACATTACCACTCTCTTCAACTGTCGGCAGTTCCGGTCAGTCAACAGACGATGTCGGCCTTTACGCTTTTGTGCTGTACGTGTCCCTTCACGTTTCCACTTCACTATCACATCGGAAACAGTGGACCCAGGGATATTTAGGAGTGTGGAAATCTCGCATACAGACGTATGACACACGTGACACCTAATCACTTGACCACATTCGAAGTTCGTGAGTTCCACGGAGCGCCCCATTCTGCTCTCTTACGATGTCTAATGACTACTGAGATTGCTGATATGGAGTATCTGGCAGTAGGTGGCAGCACAATGCACCTAATACAAAAAACCAACAACCGAGTTGTTGGTCATACGAGGGGAGGAAGGATGAAGGAACAATGAACACTGGCAGAACATAGCTCATCTACGCCCCGTGAAGCCATTGGGGGAAAAGACAGTTCCATACAGAGCCATCTAATACAAAATGTAAATGTTGTAGGGCATTGTTGGCTGGGATATACCACGCGGAGGGTTCATCCGCCTGTCGGAAAGGGTCCACGCACACTGACCCATTTCCTTGCGAATATTTGAGATTTGTGTCGCATGTGTATTTTAAGAGTGTAGGCGAGTTTTATGGGTGCATGTATAATGTAATGTTATGTTTGCATTGTATAATGATGGTGAGAGAAGGGAGACGGCGAAATTCGTAGCCGGCACGTAGCCTACTCCGATCTAATTGAACCAAGCGGTGAGGTGGGGGGGTTAACGTTCCCATCCGACAACTGATCAGCACCCACAAGTTCATCTGCCCCAGCTTCTTGAGACATTGCGGAGACGCCTGAAATTTAATCGAGGACATAGTAGCAGACTTGCCCACCTCTATCCCCTTCCTAGCCAAATAATTGTAGTGATAATTTTATCCACCCCTAGGATTCTGAATCCAGCGCTACCCCACTGACATGCGCCAGCGACCCCAGCTACGGAAGCGACATGCCTTGCAGTGTTTAGCAGTTTACACGCTGCACGCGCCACTCCGCTGCATTATTGAAGAATAAGGTAGATATTGTTCATTATATCACCAGTCGTAGGTTTGGAATGATATTTAAACATGAGAGAAGTGGATTCCTCTCTCCCTTCGTGTCGAAAAAATCTGTGCCCCAGCAGTAAACTGATTCTAGTGTATGGCGAGAAAGGGCTGCGTGCTAAATTGTATGGCCACCTATGGCTTTGCTGTCTCACATTGGAGCCAAAACTAAATATTAGTGGTATAAATACATATTGTAGAGCGCATCAACTAGCTTAAACAGATCGTCCTCCTCTCTCCAGACTTCTCTCTCTCTCTCTCTCTCCTGAGAAATCGCGACCATCAAGAAAACGATCAGTTCCATCATTCTAATGAACTCTTATTCCTGTCACAAGAATCTGGACTCGCATTCGGGACGACGACGGTTGAAACCTGCATCCAGCCATCCTGATTTAGGTTTCCGTGATTTCCGTAAATCGCTTCAGGCAAATGCAGGGAAGATTCCTTTGACAAAGGGTGTGTCCTATTTCCTTCCCCATCCTTCCCTAATCTGAGCTTGTGCTACGTGTCTAGTGACGTCGTCGTCGACCGGACGTTAAACACTACTCTCCTCCTCCTCCTCTTATACCGGGATGTGAATGCAGAGGCGCCATCTTATTACAATACGTTAGTCATTTACTTCAGGTCGTGTCGTCTTCCAGAAGGGGATGCCTGATCCACAGCGAAACAAACGCTCCATGCATGTGTGAACACCGCCAGAGAAGAGTGTCATTATCTGCTCTGTGTGATAAATGAGTAACACCCACAGTCGTCAGACAGAAGAGGCCTTTTATATGAAGCTTCACTGACTCACATACACAGAAAAGCCAAAACATTATGACGAACTGTTTAATAGCATGTCGTTCCACTTTTCAAACACAGTACAACAGAGATTCTGCTTGGCATGGATTCCACAAGTCCTTTACAGGTTTCCCGAAGTATGTGGCAGCAGATGTCTACTCACACGTCATGCAATTACCGCAAATTACGGGATGGTGGTTTACGGGCACGCATCTGGCACCAGATGTGTGTTGCAGTGGGTACACATCAGGCGCATTTGCTGGCCAAGACATCAGTGTGAGTTCACTATAATGTTCCTTTAAGTAGAGTAGCACGATTCTGACCTTGCAACACGAACAATCATCCTGACGGAAGATGTCATAGACGGAGACTTCAAACAAGAAGCAATGCAGGTAGTCCTCAATAATGTTCACGTAGTTCACAGCTGTGATGATGTCTTCAATTACTGCCACATATTCCATGCAAGCCCAATCAATGCACCCCATAGCATAATTCCGTCCTGACTGGCCTGCATCTGTGGCGCAAAGCGTTTCGTGCAGCCATTCGTCTGGATCACGTGACGTAAGAAACCGATCATCGACCTGACGTAACACGAAATGCGATCCATTCGATAGGCGACACGTTTCTGTTAATCCACTGTGAAAACTCAGTGATGCTGTGCTCCTGCAGTCATAATTGGCGATGCCGCTGGGTCAACGTAGGAACACGTAAGGGTCGTGTGATGTGGAGCTCCATGTTCAACAACGGCCTGTGAATGGTGTGCTCCGAAACACTTGTGCTGGCACCAGCACTGCACTCTATCGTCAGATCTGCCACAAACAGCTGCCTATCCTGGTTTACACAGTGGGGGATTCTCCGAGTTCTACGATTTATGATGAGATGTGGTCGTGTATTACCATACGCCCTACCCGTTCTTTCTCCTGCCTTAAACCACTTTCCACAGGTGCTCATGACAGTAGTACGCCAACAGGTGTTCAGCATCGCCGTTTCAGAGATTCTCGTTTCCAGCCGCAGCGGCACAACAATATACCCTTTGACAAAATAGCTTATAGCAGTGGCTTTCCGCATTTTCGGCCCGTATCTTCGCCAAAACGCCTGGCCATTCGTCTCTCTTGTGCTTACACTCTTTTCTTACTGCGTCACGTGCCTTCAACACCAACAGGAGGCATTCAATCTCGCAGTGGGCAGTGGTCATAATGTTTTGGCTCATCTGTGTACTTAAGGTGATTGGCAGCCACCGGCATGACAGTTGGTGTGAATGTCCATTGCAGATTTATCCAGGTCAGTTCGTTATCGGTCACTGAAGTGGAAACGAGACAAGAAGTTCAAAACCCAAAGATGATTAGATAGCTACACTTTTTATATGATTCAAAATGTAGTTCCACTCTCACCTGTACTAAATAACTTCGCAGTGCGTAAATATGTTACCAACATTTTCACTTTGAGTGGGAGGAAGACGCGACCAAGCAGCTTCTCAAACGCCAGGTTATGGTGGATGATAGGCCATGCCTCGGGTGATGTTTCGAGCGACGCCGCAGGACTGTTGGGAGAGTAAAGACGCTTTATTTACTGATAAACGTGTATATAATTCACTTTTGCGATGGAAGCAGATTTGGAGAATGTCTCTTGTAGAGAATCTGCTCGCTTGTGTAAGTGCACATTTGAATTTGTGCATTAGCCAATCGCAGTGCTGTCTTCGGGAGATAGCTTCAGTCTCACACCGATTTACTTCAACGACTGTTTTAATCGGAGCTCTCCGCGCACAATGGGCTCCCGTTCCCTGGGTATTGTTATCCATTTGACTGCTCTTAATACCTGCGAGAATGTAATAAGAACAGCGAGGCTCTGAATAGCATTAGAGACAATAGGGTTAGATAATTTCAGTAGCGGTATGGAGCTGTGTATAGTAAAGAGACGAGAGGCGCTTCGCATTGTTATCTGCAACATTTGAGACAAGGTAAAGTCTGTGACTTCTGTCAGCTGTTTACGGTCGTTTATGTACTGTTGTTCTCATCTGAATTAATTTTTATTTGATATACGGTATAACTTGTATCTTGCACCTTCTCTTTTCGTGTACGTTCCTTTAAGATTTTTTTCATGTCTCGGCATTACCTCACTCTTGAATCGTTTAACACGTGCCTCGTGGCGACTATTAATATTAATCTTTCCTAGAGGCTACTAAACTCGCCCACGGCAGTTGTCTGTACACAGCAGAAACTGCATTCGTCGCAAAGATTTCAGTATGTTATAGTCCAGTGTGTTATTTAACGATATCACTCCAGTCGGAAGTCCCATGATGAGCTACCCAAGCTTAGTGTTGCCACGACATGCACTACTGGTGTAAATGGCCTTCATACACGACACACAATTATTCCTAGAACCTAGGCCCTGTTAAGATCAGTAGTATAACGTCCCCCTGGTCACAAGTTTGATTATCATTTTGCGCCTTTCAGTTGACATTTTTCAGTGGAACTGTGTGCCGTCGCAAGGAGAGTATCTTCTCAACGTTTGCTCTTTCGTTAGCCTGCCAAGGCGACAAAGCACTCACCAGTAGGTTATGCGTGGGACGAGCAGGGATGACCTTCGTCAAGACTGCATCCAGAAATCCAGTCGCCGCGGGTAACATGCAGTGAAGCGTTTACATAGTGTGAAACTAAAATCGTGTACATGAATCTAAGCAGTTGTGCTCGCTATAGTGTTAAACCTATTCAGACGACTCTACTAACTGTTATTTATCCTATGTTTCTAAGGTCAGAACCCAGCAAAATGGGCAGTGCTATATTAAAGGTAAATAGGGATATCTCTGCTCACGGTCTCCGCGAACGACCAATCAACGAGGGGCACACTCAGTTGGAGATTTATAAGAATAATATCACAAAAAAAACAATGTGTACTGTAACTTTAAAAACTGATTTCACTAAAACGATGGTTTAGTTTAATTTCAAGGTAACGCTTTTAAGCAAGAGAAAAACGTGATAATGTTCTAACTTCCGTACTTAGTTAAATTGATTTTATACCTACTGCTAACAGACTGAGGCGCAATTAATTGACAGGAAGACGTTAGCGTACATTAATACTCTCGAACGGTGTCGGTACGTAAAATCAAAGTGATCGGAAAACATAGATCACAATAATAATGGCTGTGAAGGGAAAAGAAAGAGCTTGACATAAATTGTCTGACAATTTCTTCATTGCTCTTGTATGTGATCCTTAACTCCATCATGTATAGAAACTAGAAGAGCGTCACAATCAGTGGAAAATAACCATTTCTCTTGGGATCTATATTCAAAGAAGACTGACTGATTTTCAGATCATTCCGTTGCTACCCTACATAATTTTGGGAGCAAAGATATGCTGCATAGCTTTTAAATTTTCCAACCCAGTTGACAAAATCGCTAACGAATATTTCAAAATGTAAAACCATTTTATGTTGTTGCGAGTCCCTCCTGTCAAATATTCACTGAAAATATCATGCACAAAGTGAATACCCAGTAGTCACAAAGTGAACACCCAGTAGTAGAAATCGCCACTTCGAAACGTTCTTATTCAAATCGGATAACGAATTAAAGACGAACAAAACATTTCTGCATTTAAGAGTGTGGTCTGATAAGTCTGGTAAATTTCCATGTAATATGGAACATTTTTGTTGTGCCTTCGTGGTTGATAAGCTTGATTATTCCAAGAAACGAATAAAGAATTTCAACAATATACAGTGTACACTTCATTGTTGACAGCTGTCTGAATTGGTCAGTCTGCCGACTGTGATCGAAAATGGAGAAAACCGAGTTCCGTGCTGTTATTAAACATTTTCATTTAAGGGCGGGACTCCCGCACAAATCAAAACAGAATTAGATGAAATCCATGAGGACTCTACGTCATGATTGAAGACCATTTGCTTTTGAAGTAATGAATTTAAACGTGGTCGGACAAGCATCGAATACGAAGTGCGCTCTGACTGTGCAACTGAGATCACAACAAAGGAGACCATTGACAAAATCCATGATATGGTAATGTAGGACTGCCGAATAACAGTTCGTGAGAGTGTTGGGACTGTAGGCATCTCAGCTGAGCGAGTGCATAACATCCTGCATGGAGAATTGGCTATGAAAAACTGCGTGGGATGTGGGTGCTACGATTGCTCACAGTGGACCAAAAGCGGATCCAGCACATTTCAAGACAATGCCTGGCGATTTGTGACTGTTGATGAAAGCTGTATCCATCATTACACACCAGAATCAAAACGGCACTCAAAACGGACAAAGCGTGATGAAAGTGCACCATTTTGTCAGCTAGCTATATGGTGACCCTGTTTTCTGGGGTTCCCCAGGAATAATGCTCATAGATTGCTTGGAAAAAGGCAGAACCATAACTGGACCCTATTGTTCTTCATTGTTGGATCGTTTGAAACTTGCATTGGTTGGAAAAGGACAACAATTAGCACGCAAAAAAGTGTTCTTTCACCAGGATTATGCACCATCTCACACATCGGCGATAACAGTAGCGAAAGTGCATGAATTGTGCTTTTAATTAGTTCCTCATCCTACCTATTCAGCAGACGTAGCCTCAAGTGACATCTTCCTGCTTTGTCTTGCTGAGAAGAAATTTTCGTTAAATGAGGAAGTGATAGTTGCAGTTAGCGAGTATTTTGCAGAGGTTAACAAAACATATTTTTCAGTTGGAATGAAAAAGGGGGAGGATAGCTGGACCAAGTGTACATTGGGGTGACAAAAGTCACAGGATACCTCCTAATATAGTGTAGGACCTCCTTTTGTCCAGCGTAGTGCATCAACTCGACGTGGCATGGACTCAAGTCGCTGGAAGTCCCCTGCAGAAATATTGAGCCATGCTACCTCCATAGCTGCCATAATTGCGGGAAGTATTGCCGGTGCAGGATGTTGCGCACGAAGTAACCTCTCGATTATGTCTCATAAATGTTCGATGGGATTCATTTCGGGTGATCTGCCTAGCCAAATCAATCGCTCGAATTGTTTAAAATATTCTTCAAACCAATCACGAACGATTGTGGCCTGGTGACATGATATCGTTGCTTGGGAACCTTAAATCCATGAATGGCTGTCAGTGGCCTCCAAGTAGCCAAACATAGCCATTTCCGGTCAATGATCGGTTCAGTTGGACCAGAGGATCCAGTCCATTCATGTAAACACAGCCCACATTATTACGGAGCCACCACCAGCTTGTGCAGTGCCTCGTTGACAACTTGGCTCCATGGCTCCGTGGGGTCTACGCCACACTCGAATCCTACCATCAGCTCTTACCAACTTAAATCGGGACTCACCTGACCAGGCGATAGTTTTCCAGTCGCGTAGAGTCCAGCCGATAAAGTGACGAGCCCAGAAGAGGCGCTGCAGGCGGTGTCGTGTCGTTAGCAAAGGCACTCGCGACGCTCGTCTTCTGCCATAGTCCATTAACGCCAAATTTCGCCGCACTGTCCCTACGGGTTCGTTCGTCGTGCCCTCCACATTGATTTCTGCTGTTATTTCACGCAGTGTTACTTGTCTGTTAGCACTGACAATTTTACGCAAACGCCGCTACCGTCGATCATTAAGCGAAACCCGTCGGCCACTGCGTTGCTCTTGGTGAGAGGTAATACCTGAAATTTAGTATACTCGGAACACTCATGACACTGTGGATCTCGGAATATTGAATTCCTCAACGATTTCCGAAATGGAATGTCTCATGGGTCTAGCTCCAACCACCATTCCGTGTTCAAAGTCTGTTAATACCCTTCGTGCGGCTGTACTCACGTCGCTAACCTTTTCCCATGAATCGCCTGAGTAAAAGTGACAGATCAGCCAATGCACTGCTCTTTTATACCTTGCGTACGCGATACTACCGCCATCTGTGTATTTGCATATCGCTATCCAATGACCTGTCGCCTCAGGGTATAGGTCAGGAGAACCAATCACATTCACATTATGCGATCTATATGCATTATACATATCCATTTTTCATATTTTCATGAAAGCCGAGATGGTGACCTAGTTTCAGCTCGCACTTTCGTTGACTTCTAAGGTTTTGGCTATGCAGAAAACTCTCTGTAGTACTGTACCCTCTCTGATAGGGACAAACAGGTTTACAACTGATCGATTAGTTTACTGGCCACTATTTTTGTTCTGCTGAAAAGGCAGATGTTAATACGAAGAGGGCCGGAAAGGTCAGGGGTGACGAAGCAGGTGGCCTGCCGCCGCTCGCCGGCCGTTCAATATCGGGGAGGCGAGTCCAAGCGAGGGATCGGCCGGGGGAGCCGCCGCGGTGGCTCTGCAGTGCTCTGCAACAGGAGAAGCCGCACCACAAAACATATTATGTACACGACCTAGGCTGCACTAACAGCATTGGTCGGTGAACTTGTGGAATTACAACCGCCAAAATGGCTGTCAAGTGTGGACGTCGTGATTATTTTTTCTTTCCCAAAAATTATTTGCTTCGATCCGTGTGTGTTGGTTTTGTTAAATAGATTTCTATATTGGGGAACACCATTAAAAACTACCAAACCGACTTTAGAAACAAAAAAGATATTCGATAAGGACAGAAGCTGAAGCAATGAATTAAAATTTGTGCCACAGCCAGGCCTTGAACCTGGGTGTCCTGCTTGCTAGGCACATGTTCTACCCACTAGTTGATTGCTTCAGTTTCTGTCCTTATCGAGGGTAAAGTTGAGACTCTTATGTGTCCAGGAAAATGTAATTCCTTCAAACCAATAGATCACCTATGTCTAAGGTACAGGCAGGATTTCCCATTATATTCAACGCTGAGGTGCTATTCCAATGTTGGAGAACCTAGGCCATACTGACGATATAAGCAGGAGAAAATGGGCTGAGCGTATAACTTGAAGGCAGTGGATTAGGTTAGTCCAGGCATCTGTGGTAGCCACAATGCTAAAAAAGGTGTAGTGGTTAGCACATCTGCCTAGTAAGTAGGAGACCTGGGTTCAAGTCCTAGCCGTGCCACAAATTTAAATTCATTGCTTCACCTTCTATCCTTATCGAAGATAAAGTTAGGATTCATATGTCTCCAGGAAAATATAATTCCATTGTGTCAAATAAAGATGTTAGCTGAGAAAAGGGGAAACCTGTCACCATGTTAATTGCCCTATCTTCACAGGACACTACCTGAACTTAGTGATAAAGGCAGTGACTAAGAGCTGACATAATGTCTCTTAGGGAAACACACAATGAAATTATTATAGGCCCTGCAAATGGAATTAAAAATTCCTATGGGAAAGGACGCTTCATATAGATAAGCCTGAAGCGCTGAAAGATGTTGAGTAGAATCACTTGTTTGGCTATTGATAATGTGTTGTTAAAAGGCTGTGAAAGGAAATTATTTGGGAAACTGCATCGCGTGCTACAAAGATGTGTCGTTAAGAACAGAGATCGTCCTAGGTGGAGATATACTTTCTCAAGTCTCACGCACAGAACAGATTCTCTCTAGGAGAGATGCAAATGCAGCTCTTTAAAGTCAAGCGCGTTGAGAATGAAGCACGAGCCTAATGTTTCAGCTTAAAAGACAAAAACTGATCTGCGTTTAACGATCAGCCACAAGATGAAATATAATAACTGAAGAAATCTCTTAAGTTGGGTATTATCTGAACGTTACTCTACAAGCTTCTTATTAATTATCAGGGAAGATAAAGTGTATAACAATTTTTAATTTGTCGCGCGTACGAGAAACTACGTGAAAACATCCATAATTTGAGGATAGCACTGCATGTAATATAACATTTTTATAACTTTCAGACTGTACGGTCAGTTCACTCTTTCGTTATAATAGTATGGCAGTCAGTTTGTCTTTCACTGTGTTGTGGGACAGAAATCGTAAGAGGCGAATCATATCTAGGCTACACTGACAGCAAAAGAAACCAGTTGCTGACGTGTGATGCACTTTCCTAGAGCTCCGAGTATTTACAGGAAATAAACGAGACGGATAAAGCAGGTAAGACATGTACTGGGAGAGCAGTTGTAGAAACAATAGGGAGGACTCAGACCTTACTAATAAGAACTCGGAATTTACCGCACTGGGCCTTTCCTCTCAAGTTCCTAGGATTTGGCTTTTAAACCCGGTCATCGTATTCTCAGCTTTTACCATAGTACCTATGGAAGTTGGTTCCTCCGACTGTAAGTCAAGCATGTTGAAGAAGACTTTAGTTCCCCAACATCTGAAGTCAGTGGAACGAACTGCGTCAGTTACGTTGAGAAAAAAAATCCATCTGTATTCCCAATCGATTGAAACTGAGAGTAGTGCACAAAATCATTCTGCAGGTAGTCTGCTTTTACCGTCACTGTTCTATTGTTGGCAAGGTGTGAGTGGCTCATATTGTCATAAACCACACTCAGAACAGGCTGTGGAATTGTTCAAAGATGTAGTATAGAAGTAACATGTTGGGAAGTGGAAGCAGAAGGTCATTAGAGACGGAGCACAAGTTCGCATTTTTATTACTTTTTTTTAAAGATTGCAAGTAAATTGGGTGCGCCGTTTCAAAAGAATCATCTTGGCCTTTGTCTGGAACGATTTAGGGAAATCACGGAAATTCGGGTGGTAAGGTGCAGGTTTGAACCGACCTCCCGAATGCGAGTCAAGTGTGCTAACCACTGCGCTCAGTGATACTTGTGGAGATATTAATGTTATTCTCACAGAGGGATCGAAGTCAAAGAATCTGCAAAGACGTGTGAACAGTTATCGGTAGGATACTGCTGTTGGTCGATCCACTGGAAAGGTGACAGTCACAAGATCATTCCCCAGAACGGATGCTGGCATTGTTCAGAAGATAAAATTAACTGAATCGATGATAAAGTAAATTTTCATCCCGGTTTTAGATTTAATTCCTTCAGGAGAAAACGCACGTGGTTGAAAAACTGGTCGGGTCGTGTGTGGCCTCTGGATCGATCGTTCATATTGGGTCCTGTAGATTCTTACCAGATCTGGCGCTAGTAGTTTCTCAAAGTCACCGGGAAAGGCATATATGCTGTATTTAGTACCCTAACTGTACACATAATCCGCATGTGCACTCTTGTCGTATTTGAGATTTGTATCGGTGCACTACTCTGTACTGGCTGAGAACTGGGGTACAGTCTGTTAATCAGATCTGTTATCTTTGTTCCGAAAGATGTTTATCGAAACGAAAGTGGTACTTTGTTCGCTTTCTGCCAAATGGCAGGCCGGTAACTCACCCTTGTAGCGCTTCTCCTCCGAGATCTGCTTGGAGATGTGCTGCACCTGCAGCAGCAGCTTGACGCGCTCGATGGGCGCGACCGCCGTCTTGGAGATGGCGGCAGCCACGCCACCGGCGATGAAGTCCTTAGCGAAGGCTACGGGATCTGCGAGCGACATGTTTGCTGCTGGCTACGGCGCTGTTGTGTCGGAGTGCTGTGCTGCTGTGGCTGCGGCCGGGCTTGGACTGGGACCGTGCTGCGGGGGCGCCTGCCCGGGACGTCTCCTCCCCCCCCCCCCCCTCCCCTCCTCCCGTCGCTGGCAGCCAGCGTCGGCGTCGGCGCAACCGCGCCAGATGCCGCCCTTGTGACCGCTTCCCTTCTTCGATCCAAAGCCGCGGACGCAGTTGCCGTCCACCCATTACTCTGTTCGCGATTACATTCAAAAACTACCACACCCGATTATTGCGAAGGCAGTTCGGAAAGGAATTCACATTTACTTCTTGCGAAAACACCTATCTACCGACTGTTACTTTATACATGTTATAAATAATTGAAGGTACTTATTGTAGTGGTGGTTGACCTTCTGTGAACCCTGGTCGCTGGCGTCAGTGACGTTAACCGTGACTCGACGGAGTCTTGAAGTTTTTCCTCATTTGCGAAACGCTGTGACTCATACTAATTTTTCATATTAGGGGAAAGTTGTTGGCCGTTAATAATCACGCAAGGGATGTACGGAGGATGGCCATACAACTTCCACGTGAAACTTAACCAGATTCGTACTGACCTAACCTACACATTGGTGCACATTAGATGTCGCTATGCTACGTCTTTCCCGAACGGTACACAAATTGAATCCAGAACTGATCCGGTACTATCGTTCATACCTGACTCAGATATAACCTCTCTTATTTATAGTGTTAAACTATATTTATATTTTTGTGACGGTATGTGGACGAGCCACAAAACCACGCCGGAAATGAACATGCCATGTCGTTTGTTTTCGGTTGATCTTCGTAGAGTTTTGACCGTCTTCGTGTACGCCGCTGCACTGTTCGTTGTGACTCGTTCCATAAACTGAACCAGTAGTCCGCCTTTTCTGTCACGTTGGACAGTGGCTGTTAACTTCTGTGAGGACAACGTACTTTATTTTACAGGTTTTCTGTAATGGAACAAACTCATCTCACAGACTGCTTTTGTGTGTGTGTGTGTGTGTGTGTGTGTGTGTGTGTGCGTGTGTGTGTGTGTGTGTGTGTGTGTGTGTTGCTGTTCACATAATGAGCCAATGCGATCGAAAAAAACATTATTTCGGTTTGCTTACAATAGCACAAGCATCAGCAGCGAAACTATTCTGTGTGTCTTGCGATCGCCACGAGTAAGCTGGCCACTCAGCGACCACAAAACTTCCAGTAACCAGATCAGGCAGTTACTTCGTTGCGCAGACCTCTTCAAAAGGATGAGGAAAACGATCATATAATTTCGTAGAAACGAATTGTCGATTTTCGTTCATTTTTTGCAGATAGTTCATCGGCGACAAGGTGCTAGGGAGTACTTGACTGGTTTTGCAAATCACTCCATCCTCCGAAAACAAACGATACCATTCTCTCGCAACATTGTCGCTCGTAACTTTCACTCCATATTAAACGGAGGATAGCTGCGGGGTTTTTGTAGTTTGGCCACAGAAAATAAATAATTTTGCGCATTTCACAGACGGAGGAATTCCAGTAACTATTCAAGACGTTTGTCTCGCTCAGTGCAACGTCACAGTGATGCTCCCGCTCGGGCTACCAGATGCGTACTGACCTAACCTACACAATGGGGCACAGTAGACGTCGCTATGCATCGTCATTTCCGTGCAGTATGCAAGTGGAATTCACTTCCAGAATTGATCCCGTACTTTCGACCATATCTAACTCAATTCTGACGTCGCTTATTTAAGGTGCTGAACTTGGTTTATGATGTTAAAATTTAATTGTAATTTTTCAACAGACTTCTCGTTATCTCGTCTTTCTACTCATGCTCCTTGCCTTTTCTGTCTGCTACACAAACATTTTATAAACAATCTTGTTTCTTTAATCGGTGTAATCATAATTATGAGTTACTTGCGTTTCCTGACAGATGAGTCTCTTTTCTGTAGGAATCATCCACATAAGGTTTCAACAACCGCCGTTAGTGTGCAAATGAATTTACTCTATTCGTTCAGAAAATACAGAAGGCTTCCGATACGGACAGATTGATGCCGTGTTTTTCTATCTTATGGTATCTCTTCGATGCGCTTTTACACTCGTCAAATACTGAACGAGATTCGTAACATCGGAATATGGAAATATGTGTGCGATTTATGTGTGCGATTTGGTTGAAGACCTCCCAGTGAACAGAATGTAGTACTTAAAAGCAGACAGAAACGAAAATAACATCCGGTGTTAGTCGAACGATGTGCATGAACGATCTAGCAGAAGACGTTTGTAAATCTCGGTGGTTGTCCACAAACGACGTATTTCTGTTAGGGTACCAAGTCTTTAGAAAATTGTTACGGAATGCAGAGAAACTTACCTGAAATAAATGAAACGTAATACACGTAAGTAGGTGAGAAAAAAACACGTAATTTGTCTATACAGTACGCTTTTAGTCACTTAATTTAATCACAACTGGTAATAATCAATCAGTATCTGACCAGAACTATCAGTTAAGGCAGATGACAGCATGCGATTTATGGAAAGACTCCTGAAGAAATGTAATTTACCGATATATGAAACTGCTTGCAAAACCACAATCAACCAATTTTTGGGTATTGTTAGGCAGTTGAGGAGTAGAAATAGAAGAAATTCAAAGAAAACGTGCATAATTCATAGGACGTTTCTTTAGTGAATGTAAGAACGTTGCAAAACTGCCCACCAGACTCCGATGGGAAAGGCGAAAAGAAATATTCAGCGTAAGAGGTTTACGTATCGCGTAATTACCACGATAGTTTGAGAAACTCGGACTTACAGTATGGGTTTACGAACCGAGTTTCCCGCACATCGTTCGTGAATAGTCCTGGTGAGTTGAAAACGGGGGGGGGGGGGGGGGGGGGGGGGTTAGAAGGGAAGTGGACGGTATATCCTCCGTAACGAAACGATGTCTCAGAGTTTCATATCCATGTTATTCAACATCTTTTCTCCTAATCTAAGTTTAATTTCAATTATCAATCCAATCTATAAGGCAACGCTGTTATAAACCATCGTTAATAAAACTATGCATAACTCTTATTATATTTTTCAATTTTTTTGAGTAATACTCTTGCATGATTTCTGGTGACAAGTTTTTCCTTTTTTTAAGTAATAGAATTTTATGATTTTTTGGCGTCATTGTTACACAGTGCTGAAGTAGGAGAAATCCCTTTCTTATTTTGATATCGTACATCCATGCCTTTCAGTTGACTAACTTTGACTTACACTCAGAATTAGAAAAGAAATAAACTCTTTTTATATTCTAGACTTGAAATTATGTAACTGAAATAGGTGCGTCCGTTTGGCAAATTGGTGTTGCTCATTTAGAATTTCCGCCGTTTCTCTGGATATGGGGTGGCTATTAAAATTCTGGATTTGTGCATTTCAACATAAAATAAGATCAGTGAAAAAAGGTGCAATAAAAAGCTTTTCGTACATTTATTTATTCTATCGAATCACACTTTTTTTCGTTTATCATCGAGTCTACTATGTGTAGAGTTCACTGTTGCTCCTCCTATTTAGTAGCTAAGTTTTTATCGCAGCAGTTGAATGGTCTCTGCAAACATCTTTCGTCCCTTGACTCATTCACTTGTGAGTAGAATGTCTCGATTTCGCAGAACACCAAGAGATAAGCTGTAATGCCACAAAAAATTTAAAAAAAAGAACGCAGGAAAGAAAAGATTAGTAACTGCGCCCCTTGCCCGGTGTTACCCTGTCGGAATAGCAGAAGCATGTGAAATCCGAACAGTGTACATACAAATGGTGTCATTAGCTGAGCATTAATTTAAGCTCACTTAAAATCTTGTACAAAAGGAATTAATCAGTTCGCACAATCTGTCTGGGCGCCAACTCAGGTTAGTAAGATAGATGTTCGAATAACTATACAAATGGCGGCTGGTCCGTGCTGAACCAAAAACTTTTTGCCCATGTTCCTTGCTCAAATAGGAACTGAGCATCAAATAGGAACCTCCCCCTCAAACTGCGATTCTGCGCGTGTCTTTTCAGACATATTTGTTACAGCGCTTCCGCGCTATAACGATTACGAACTTGTAGGGGTTTTAAAGGGAACTTGCTGGATTAAGTTTTAATAAGGAACCCACCTCCGGAAAGTATCGTTTGGAAGTAAATAAGTTTGAAGATCGGATCACTTCAAATCTCCCGCTTCATAGTAAGCACACAGCGGTGAAGATGAGCTATCGCTTGTGTGTTCCATTCAGGAGTCCATTGCATGGGCAATGTTTCGAATACTCGTTGCAGTCGGACGAAAATGTTATGTGATATTATAACTACCCCAGGGACTGACGAAGACGCCTTCTTCTCAGTTTGTGTGCGTATCATGAAGCGGGATATTCGAAAATGATCCGATCTTCAAACTGATTTCATTTCCAAACGGTCAGTAGTCGAACATGGGCTTCTTATCAAAACTGTCTCTGCTAAATCCTCTCTACAACACATAGAAGCCTGTAATAGAAATTGTGGACGACGCCGTACAAGAAGAATTGATAGTTTGTAATTCTTAATATTTTGCATTCGTGTTACTGATGGTGATTGGATCTTCAATACCCTCTGATTACATAAGTTTTTTGTGAAGCCATTAGTTTGAGAATGGAAGAAGGAAAGGTTGGATGCAGATTAATTTGCACGTAGATAACACTTCCTTAAGCATTGTACGGGGAGGTGTGCTGTGTTAGCAGCTATCATTTTCAATAAGTTTCCAGCAGACCGAAAATGTGATTGACAAACCCCAACTATTCAAATCCAAATTGGAAAGTTTCCTGTTTCTCACAGTGATTGAGAACCTTTTTGTGCAGTATGTTTTCACTCGTATACTCTCACACATTTTTTCATGCATTACTAATTCTTTAGTTTTTCTTTGTTCATAAAGTTTCTAGTCTGCATTCTGTTAACTATGTACTGACTCGTTCCTTGACAAAGTAGCTTTGGCTCGCATGGTCACACAGAACCTGATAAATAAATAAACAAATAAGAATAAAATAAAATAAACATCTCGTGTTCGTTGAAGTAATAACGGACTGGGTACAACGTCAAATTTAAAAGCCCAGCACAGAAATCCGTCTGTTCTCTTCAAAGGAATTGTTACGACATTCATCTGAAGTCGTTTCAAGCACTTTATCCACAAGAAAACACGCAGTTCGCATTTTCATAAGCAAACTGATCAGCGGTTAATTCGAAACGAAACGAACGCACGTTAAGACGTAATATTGCAGACCACAGACCGCTCTAAAGGGGCAACACGTACAAATGCATGCCCTGTCGCGAGCGGCTTCTGAATGACAGCTATTGAAACTCGTCGCGTTTGTTGTGTTGGCCACTTGAATGCGCACGTCACTCACGCAGAAATACAAGCGCGCGCGCGCACACGCACACACACACACACACACACACACACACACACACACACACACCTCTTGCTCAAAGTGATGTAGCGTGGGTCTTAACCATTCTCGCGTACATGAGTAGGGAAAGTTGGAGCGGACTACTAGAGTAATTTTGTATTCTGTGCTGCGATGGTACTTGTTTGTGCACGGTCATAGCCATGGAAATACAAAGGCTTCTCTTTGAGAATATTATCTACGGTTTCCTGGGCGAAGAATACATCTGCTAGAGCACCGTTTCGAAATTCTTCGGCACAATGAGTGAATATGGTTATCCTATCAGACTCCATGTCGTATCAGGGCAACAAGTGTAAATGAAGTACAGAACACTGATGAATCAACGTTTACCTGCTCTGAAACAAGAAGAATCGCTAGTGTCACTCATGAATGGTTGAAAATCCTAATGCTATCGTCGACGATTAATTCAGATTCTCAGTTAATTTGTGGGGTTTTATCAGTGATAACGATAACCAAGTCATTGGGCTAGTTATTGTAAGTAACCGCATCAGTGGAACACTGTGACAATAGTACATTCATGATTTGCATAGCCTGCATAGTATATGTCTGCATGAGTTGCAAAGTTAATTTTTACCCATGACCTGCAGGAGCAAACCACAACAGAATAACAGAAGTACCTTTTGAAACATCCCCTTAGAACAATTGTACACGACTGTGCCTAAACTGACACACAATATTTTTAGCGCAACGCAATCTGACTATCAAAGATCCCTGCAAAAGAATGGCCCTGAGTAACATTAAACTATACCTTTCAGAAATCACTTACCTCACAAAAATCTTCATTACTCGAACTACTGCAATACAGCGAGCGCCACTACTGCCAGCTAAATAAAAGATTCAAACTACGGAAGGCACTAACTACTGATAGGGATAGTTAGCAGATGAAAGATTTTAATAGAGAACAAACAATGTATTTACCTTAATAGTCATAATATATATAGCAGTTCATGACAAATTACAAAACTCCATCTCTCTCCCCACATCCACCACTGCTGGCGGCTCACCTCCAACTGCGCAACGCTACGCGCTGTTCACATCCAGCTGCCGCTGCCCAACACTACAATGGCAGACAACAATGCAAACTAGCCACAGACTGCACACAGCACAGCCAGTGATTT
Organism: Schistocerca cancellata; assembly: GCF_023864275.1. Taxonomy (NCBI): domain Eukaryota; kingdom Metazoa; phylum Arthropoda; class Insecta; order Orthoptera; family Acrididae; genus Schistocerca; species Schistocerca cancellata. The sequence continues at coordinate 621,020,210 of NC_064630.1, forward strand.
TCATATAGAGCGCTACGTAACGTTGCCGATAATAAAACGGAAACAGCCTACTTACATAAAGAAAACATAAACAGCCTACTTACATAGCCCCCATGCTCCCCACAAAAAATTTTACAAAATGTGTTGGGCACTGGCCAATACAGATTTGAAAAAATTTTTCATAATTACAGTAAGAAAGATATCAAATGCACACACTTATTTATACAATGTTGGTCTAAAGCTAAAATTTTCTCACACTCCATAAAGATAGTCCTGATCATTCATCATAATAGTAATTACAGTTTTTTTTCACAAAGTCTCATTAGTAAAAGAAATTGCACACAAAAGTAGTGGATTTCCATGCAGTCTTGAAGAAGTAGTGATGTCCTTCCAACGGAAAGACAGTGCTGACTCTTGACATGCTGACAGGTAACGGGGCCACAACAGAGCAAACCCACAGCAGAGTCATTCGACGTTTTGAAGAAGATTGGTAGGTAGGTCATCACAGAGTAGACCCACTGTAGTCCTGGTAGAGATTGTGGTAGTGGTGGGCCACCAGAGGTGCAGACCCACTTCAGTCCTTGTAGAAATAATGGTATTGGTGGGTCATCAAAGATGCAGACCCACTGTAGTCCATGTAGAGACGGCCAGCAGCCATCTGCTGCGACTGTGCAGGTGCACAATCACCATCGAAGAGTCTTGCAGAGAAGATAGCAAGTCCATAAACCACCACTTGTGCACTCACGAAGTTTTTGGAATTGTTCTGAGAACCAGCAATGCTGTTATCCAGTCCCTTGCTGAATTATTAACACACGTGCAAACACTAACAGTCCCTACTTCTCACATATTGCCATATACTATGACCAACAGAAACGTGTGCAGTGAAATGTAACTTACAAGTTACTTAATTTGATTAACTGGTGTCAATTACAATATTATAACATGAGAATACAATTACAAAGGTACAAAATACATCATTAAAAATATAACAATACAGATAACATTTGTAGTACAGGCTTTACAACAGAATAGAAATAAACATATACATCAGTGTTACAGGAATTATGACATGAGTACATACATAAAAAATCAGAATAACTTGCGAAACATCAACTTCACACATGAGCATTAAAACAGAATAAATAATGTCTAAACATCTTTACAAAGTAAATAACAGAGTATTAGAAAAAGTCTACAACATAGGTCTCATCAGCTAAACACATAAAGACAGGAAAAACACAAATACACAAGGGTACACAAACATATAGCGGAATAACACAAAAGGAAAGGACAGGGTTTGTTTTACTGCAGTATTTTGCATGGAGATCTCCCTTCGTTCATCATTATTCCCAAAAGTCCTATCTAAGCCTGCTTTCTGTATTCTGTTCACATCCTCTGTCAAAAATAGTTTCTCTCCACTGTACAGTATCCTTTTTTTTGCCCAAACCATTTTCATATAGCTTCTCAATACATTTCTTCCAAGTCATCATAGTTAGTTTCTTATATAGTCTACCCCTCTTAAGCTAACTTAAATCTACTGAGCTCAGATATATATACCAAGGGACGAGGCAATGCAGCATCACATAAAACAATTAACGCAAACAGCAATGACAAGAAAAAAATGGAAAATCGCAAAGCAAGCTACAGTAAATCTAAATTACCAAGCAATGCAACGTTACAAATAATATGAGCCAATGTGCAGCAACAATAAAAATAAATCAATAGTAAAACTAGCTTAACAGAGTAATACAAAGTGAAATTTAGTAGCACTATGCCTGGCAAACAGCAGCAGAAATAACTTATATCTAAACATGACATAGCTCAAGCAGAAAAAAAACATTACACTAAAGACAATAATGCAGACAAGGGAAATGCATATTCACATCTTAATGTCTATGTAATTAAAGTGGTGCACCGCAACTTATTCTACGAAAAATATTACCATGTACTTGAAAAGAATATTACGTATACAGTTACTGTTACTAGTTCCTTCTTATTGTTCTTTCCTTTCCAAGTGCTCCTTTTTTAAAGAATGTGGATTATAAAATGATTATTTAATAGATCTGTTGACAGAAAGTGTTCACATTAGCAAATGCATTTAATTTTATAAAAGCAATGCTGCAACACAGCTGGAAACCAGATATCAAATGAAATAAGCAATTACGCAAACCAAAGCATAAAAATATCATTCAGTAGTCATGTGACATTTCATAAGTTAGTATAAATTCTCTAAACTCTCGTAGAAAGACGCTTGTCATAATCAGGTGTGCAGATAAAAGTATCTTTCCAAGTAATGAGGGTGTCGCATTTGCAATGTTTTCTCTATAGGAATGTCAATGGCGAGGATAATGGCCTCCCTTTTTTTTTTCTTTTCTACCTGAGCGTCTGGAAAGGCACACCCTAATGGCTTGTGCTCCAGGTGTCTTGACACAGCTGTGTGCCGACGATGCACGTGCAGGTGGTCACTTAACTTTCTTATGGAAATATTTACGACAGCAGTTTCCGCTACAGTGACAGTCTCATATAAAAATTTCGCAGGTCAAGAATTTGCGTTGCAAATGTGTAGAAACAAAATCTTATGAATATAACAGTGTCCAAAAAATTTTCGCCGGCATTGTGATACATTCACGCATTTACACACATTTCATAACTCTTAAAGTACGATTCTTGGTTTCCAACATCCTTTTTCACAAGTCAAGAGTCCCTAACTTCTATTCATTATTCATATACATATAAACACGTAATCACATTCCTCATATATGGTAGCATCATCTTATTGACATAAACATACCTCAACAGCATAATACACATCGTCGTCATAAAAATAACAATATAACACCTCAGTCAAATCTCAAAATCGTCGTAGCTTCCTCCAATAATTTCAAAACCTAAAGAAAATTCTCTGCTCATTTCAATAGTGTCATCTACCTCAAACGTACTTTAAAATCATTCTCCCTTACCAAATACATCATTCAAAGCTCTCATAGTATCACAATGGTACCAAAAAATATGAACAGTTCACACAGTACAGACAAAATACAATTTCGTAAGTGCGAAGTAATCCAACTCTGTAATTGCGTAAACATGTGTCACTGACGTAGTAAAAAGTTTGTCTCACTCAGTTAAATGATCAGATAGCTATGTAATTTATGTGTTAGAGGAATATGGTACCGATGTGTAAAGTTGTATAAGCAAATACCATATTAGCTAGGGCTCCTTGTGCTTGCCAAACACATGGTACACAAAGTAGGCGTGTACCCCCCTGAGGATTAATGTAATTATACCCTCAGGTGTTACAGATTACAGCAATGGAATGAAATGTATCACGGAAAACTTTCTTTGTAATTCAAAAATCTTTAAAAATAAATGTTTTAAGTACAAAATTAATCACTGAAATGCGTGTCCTGTAGCGCTAAAGGTGCATCTTGTTGTAAGATAATCTCTGTGGAAGTGTTGTAGTTATTTTCCTCCGAAAGCTAAGTTCTGCAGAAGCCAATGTACTTACCTCATGATAAACAAAAGTGAAATGCTTTGCGTATAGATATCTTAGTTATTACGCTTATTGTCGTGGTGAAGAACGTACTGTGCTGTAACGTATTGTTGTGCTACGAAAGAGGCTGTCTCATTGTAGCTATACCACAAAAGTTACTACTAAAACATGTTTTACTTCCCAGAATAATACAGAAAAACTGTGCAGATATGGAACAGAAACACCGCAAAAGCAACAATGTAAATTGTGTCACACATTAGTAACGTCGTGATATAATCGAGTAGCTGTCACGTAAACTAACCACTGTGTCATTTGGTATCTCTCAGAAAGTACTTTAATTCAGAATGTATTTTCAAGTAAACCAAAATGTTGCATTAAAATCTCATTAGCAGTACTGGTATATGTCCTAAGTATGTAAGCCTCATAGTTGTTACGTAATCGTGCAACTAACAAGCAAGACTGTACACACACAGTAACACTGTGTCGTCTGTTCGCAATAACAATGTATTCGTAATTTCTGTTTAAATAAGTTCTCTTGGTTCTTGACTGGATATTTAACTTCAAACATTGTTGCATGGTAACGGTTTCTAAAGCATACTAGTAACGTGATGTGAAACGTTTTATGGCAAAGACAAAGTTAAAAAGCAGATTATCTTTCAATAAACGGCTTTACATGTGAGATGTGGTGTAACCCTTTGCTCTTCAAATGGTTCAAATGGCTCTGAGCACTATGGGACTCAACATCTTAGGTCATAAGTCCCCTAGAACTTAGAACTACTTAAACCTAACTAACCTAAGGACATCACAAACACCCATGCCCGAGGCAGGATTCGAACCTGCGACCGTAGCAGTCCCGCGGTTCCGGACTGCAGCGCCAGAACCGCTAGACCACCGCAGCCGGCCCCTTTGCTCTTCTCAGTACGCAGAGTTTCAGCTTAAATGCAATTATCATGTGGTATACGTCGGTAAAGGATACTGGAATTTTTCTCAAGGTTAGCGTCTATGTTATTTTTCCCTGAGCCAGCGGGCGCAGGTGGCTGCCTGCGGTGCGAGTCATTGTCTGTTTCTTTGTTGGCGCGCGCCGTTACTGGGATTTGGAGACCTAACTTCCACAAATTCACCGTAACGAGAGTGCGCTGCTCTGTTTAAATCTCGCCAGTTCTGATGCAATTCACGTCTGTCATTACGATCACATCGTCTGTCGTCATGTCGGTAGTTCCTGTAGTTTCTTTCTTGTCGGTTAAGTGGTGGAGAATTTCTCCCTGAATTATCACTGCACGGTGGACCGTTGCGTCTGAAGTTATTCTGTCTCCCTTGATAATAATTGTTCTGGTTGCCAAATTGTCTGTTTCTATGATTGTCTCTGTCATATTCATTACTACGGAAGTGCGATCTTTCTCTGTAACTATTACTCTGCCAGTGGTTGTCATACGGGTGGTGTCTGTTTTGATCACGATTTGCGTTGTAAGAATAGCCTTGTCGTGTCCAGTTATTGTTTCTGTCGTCACGGAATTGTGACATATGTGACCTGTAGTGATTGTTTTCCTGTTTTCGCATCCGGCGACTGTCTGTGTCAATTTCTAATTCTTATAAGAGTCCCTGAAAAACTTCAATGTCGTCTTTGCAACGTCCTGCCAAAAAATATGTCGTAAATGTTCAGGCAGTTTGATTACGCAAATGCAGATGAGTTCTGAGGGGCTGTATGGGTTTGACAGGTACTGATTCTTGTGCAACATGTCTTCAAAATATTTCACAAGACTGGAAAATTCAGATTGTTCGAAGTGTTTCATCATTATGGTGCTATGTTTTACTCGGTCTTGTGTGGCTTGAGACCAATATGCTGAGAGGAAGGCATGGTAAAATTCTCCTTCACTGTGGCAATCGTGAATGACCGATCGCATTCTTATAGCTGGTTCATTCTCTAAGTAGCCACACATAAATTCTAACCTGTGCTCCAATGACCAGTTAGGAGGGAAACAATGAGAGAATTGATGGAGCCACGCTTGTGGATGAATGTCGTTGGCAGAATTCTTAAACGTTTTGAATTTACGTGTAGTAATGAACAGCTTATAGTCAAAATCATCGTGTCGGCGAGTAGCATATCGGTCATTGTTACGTCGTGTCGGCGGTTCCATCGCAAAATTCGGTGTACCTTGCCAATTCCTTTCATAATTACCGAAATGCCCTGTGTTATTATTTTGTGGCTTTTCCGTATTTCTATGTCCCTCTTCCCGTGTTGGAGCGCGAGTGTCCTCTGAAATGTGTAATTCTTGTATTACCTGCGTCAACTGATCTTGTACTTCCCGGATTTCTCTTTTGTACTGTGTATTGATTTGATTTTGATTTTGTTTGAATTTTCTTATTTCTTCATACACTTCTGTGTCAGTGAAGGCTACGGGTCTTGTGTCATTCAGATCATCATCTACCTTTGTAGATGAGTTAGTGACCTGATCCGAAAGTTCGGCTACTTTCTCCGATAGTGTACTTATTTTCTCAGTGTGTTTTTCTGAACCAAGTTTCAGAGTTTCCATTTGTGTTGAAATCTTATCTACTGTGTCCTTTAAGTTTTCTTGAGTTTTTGCAAGTTGCGTAACCGAATCGGTAGATGCAACTGAGTCAATTTTAGCTTGCAAGGTGTCGTGATTTTCATGAAAAATAGTTTGCAGTTCTTCTATGGCTGCTTCATGATTCTGTAATGCATTTTCATGACGCGAAAAAATAGGTTGGAAATGCTCACAAATTTGTGTTTTTACGTCATTACAGACTTTCTGACATTTCGATTCAATGTTACGTAACTCAGCAGTTAAATCTTCACGTGTTTGTTCGAGAGTTCGTTCCAATGAGTCTAACTTTTGAAGCTGTTGCTGTGTTTGTCTCTAATTTTGTTCCATTGTGTCTAACTTTTGAAGATTTTGTCCCAATTGTTTCTGATTTTGTTCAAGCGTTGTGTCTAACTTTTGTAGCCTTTGTCCCATTTGTTGCATTAACTGTAATAACAGTGCACTGGTGTCTGAAACATGTTCCTCAGTGCTATTCGGCAACGCATTTGAACCGGCAATATTCGCAGTTTGAATAGCAGAAAATGTGTCTTGACTTATTTGAGAAAAGGGTGAGGACGCAAAACCTGGATCTACAGTATTTGCAAGATTGTGTGCTGTCATTTCGGATTCCTGAGGCAAGCTGTTGCCGACCGATCGATCGATAATGCTTCCCTGTTCACTAATTGTTTCACTGTCTACACCATTGTTTGCAGCCCACTCCATTTCCCTATGTACAATTACCAAATTACTACTTTGCACATTAGTTAATTCATTACTCGGTGGCGCTAACACACTGCTTTCGTCTTCACTGTCATTTCTCAGTTTACTTTGGAGCCTAGTATTACGTTTTTCACACGCCATTATTGTCACAATATTTCACACGACAACACAAAAAAGCACAATTTTAAGAGCAAAAATAAGAGAACACATTAACATAGAACTGAAAATAATATCTAGTTAATTGCAGCTGCGAAATACTTGGTGCAAATCTACATGCATGCCACAACTGTTTTACTGTGCAACAATGAAAAACCACAACTACCAAGGAAATTCTCTCTATAATTACGCGCTAGCAATAAACAAAAGCTACACTAAATACACAAACTACAAGAAAAAATCAGAAGATTCCAGTGAGGTATCCTAGGCTAAGGGTCGACATATGAAACATCCCCTTAGAACAATTGTACACGACTGTGCCTAAACTGACACACAATATTTTTAGCGGAACGCAATCTGACTATCAAAGATCCCTGCAAAAGAATGGCCCTGAGTAACATTAAACTATACCTTTCAGAAATCACTTACCTCACAAAAATCTTCATTACTCGAACTACTGCAATACAGCGAGCGCCACTACTGCCAGCTAAATAAAAGATTCAAACTACGGAAGGCACTAACTACTGATAGGGATAGTTAGCAGATGAAAGATTTTAATAGAGAACAAACAATGTATTTACCTTAATAGTCATAATATATATAGCAGTTCATGACAAATTACAAAACTCCATCTCTCTCCCCACATCCACCACTGCTGGCGGCTCACCTCCAACTGCGCAACGCTACGCGCTGTTCACATCCAGCTGCCGCTGCCCAACACTACAATGGCAGACAACAATGCAAACTAGCCACAGACTGCACACAGCACAGCCAGTGATTTTCATATAGAGCGCTACGTAACGTTGCCGATTATAAACGTAAACAGCCTACTTACATAAAGAAAACATAAACAGCCTACTTACACTTTATCTTGATTTACTCTAACTTGAACCGTTCCCGTGTCGGACTGAAAAAAGGGAATTGACTTCCGCGTCGACAACGAGGTCATTAGGGATGAATTACGAACTGGAATAAGACAATTATGGTAAAAGAACTGGCCTTTTAATTTGCAGAGAAACCATTCAGGCATTCTGCATGCCGCGGAAACACTAAATCTTGAAGGTCGGACGGGGAATTGAATCCCACTTAACCTCACCCTATTGTATTTGGCAGCTTCAACAATCCGTATTAACTCGGAAGCTGTTGAAAACCGAGTATAAGTTCGTATTATGTTTATTCGTCGGAATAACCTATACCATTATCTCTTAACTGCTGTTATTTTTCTCCTCCTGGACTACCATTAATAAAGAAAGGAGCCTGCAAATATAATTTGCATTATGGAGATTCATTTGCTGCTGCGAAACACTTTACTCGTCATTTAAAAAAAAAAAAAAAACAGCGATGTCGTTCTGACCATGCGTAATTTCTATTGCTCTATTATCTTTTTCATATTATACGATGTTCAACAAGTAATGCAACACTTTTTATCTGAGAGCATGCAGGTTTTATTCAGAATTCCAATACGCCGTATTATTTCGCACTTTTTTGACTACAAAACCCTATTTTTCAACATAATCTCCAGTCAATGCGACGGCCTTACGGCACCTTACTGGGAGGGCCTGTGTGCCCACATGGTACCACTTTACTGGTCGACGTCGGAGCCAATAAACCAATGTCTTGTTGCATAAATAACCCCTCCCCCACCCCCCAAAAAAATCACCCACGTATTGCAGAGTGCATCCTTGATTGAGCTAAACTGATGAAAGACGGAAGGCGCGATATTCGAACTGTAGGGTGGATGAGGAAGAACAGTCCAACGAAGTTTCGTGAGATCCTCTCGGGTGCACAGACTTAAGGCATTATGTGTCAACGAACACACTGAAGTCGTTTCTTCAATTTCATGAGGGTAGCGCAACACACTTTAGAGTTGATGTTGCACCGTGAGGGAAGGCGTCAAAGAGAATATTTGTTCAGAGTTCCAGAAGACCGTGGCCATAACTTCCCCGGCTGAGAGTGCGACTTTGAACTTTGTCTTCAGAGGAGAGGTGGTGTAGAGCCACTCCACGGGTTGCAATTTTGTTTCCGGTTCGAGGCGATGAGCCCAAGTTTCATCTCCTGTGACGAAGTTCGACAAAAAAATTGTCACCATCAGCCTCGTAACGCGCAAGCTATTCCGCACAAATGGTCCTTCGTTGTTCTTTATGGTCTTCTGTTAGTCGGCGAGGAACCTAGCGATCACACACCCTTGAGTACCCAGCTGGTGGACGAGTGTGTCAGCACTGCCGACAGAGACGCCAGTTGAGCAGCGAGGTGTCTGTTTGTGATCCCGATCATTCTGAATGAGAGTACCCACACGTTCCAACACTGCAGGACTTAACAACTGTTTGCGGCCGGCCGGCACGCCTGAGATCGAAGGGGTTTGCGCGACCTTGTTGGGATGATGACAGACGCCGCGCCCAACGACTCACCCTGCTTTTGTTCACTACCAGGTCTCCATAAGCGCTTATGAATAACTGCGGTGGTTTGGTTTCCCGCCAAAAAAGGAACTCAGTGATAGCCCTGTGCTTGGAACGCACCACCATTACAGACGCCTCGCCGGCCAGTGTGGCCGAGCGGTTCTAGGCGCTTCAGCCTGGAACCGCGCGACCGCTAAGGTTGCAGGTTCGAATCCTGCCTCGGGCATGGATGTGTGTGATGTCCTTAGATTAGTTAGGTTTAAGTAGTTCTAAGTTCTAGGGGACTGATGACCTCAGATGTTAAGTCCCATGGTGCTCAGAGCCATTTGAACCATTACAGACGCTATTTTGAAGGCTATGTAAAGTGCCGCCACCCATCTGAATTTCGTGAAACTGTAGGGGCTGAAGCGGGAATAATCCACGGTGTCCCACAACAAATTCCGCAATTTTTCAACCGAAATTGCCCGAGAAAAAAAAGTGTGTTGCATTACTATTGAACGCCCCTCGCATTTTAATCTTAATGATTGTCAGTGATGCTTGCAATAACTTGTCAGCCAGTGAAATAACAGAATGTAGGTCGACATAGAAGGGAATTGCACGCTTAGGAAAATGCGCCGTTAAAAATAAAACGGTGTCTGCCCGCAACGAGCGGTCAGTGGCCGAAGTTATATTTTGAACGCACTCATAGTTTCCTTGTTCAAGGGCTTTCTGTTTCTAGTCCCATACGATATGCGGCTGTCATACGTACTAATATACTATTTTTTCATTATTGTCAGTCTACACCGGATAGCTATATAAGCTATGTAGTGCCTTTTTCGTAGGAAGACACATTCAGTACCAGCTTTTCTTAATACTCTAATATTAAATCTTAACAGTATATCAGGACTAATACACCTGTGTGTCAAAAATAAAGCAATGGAAAATCCAAGATGGAACGTAACAGTATTGTGAAAAGGAAAGTTGCTACTCACCAAATCGCGGAGATGCTGAGTCGCAGGTAGGCGCAACAAAAAGACTGTCACAAATAATAGCTTTCGGCCAGTGAGGCCTTCGTCACATATTTAACGGATAACCAATTCTTTTGCATTGGCATTCGAAAGTCAGTATTCGAAATTATGTTCGAATCTGCTAGGAGTTATAACTTCTGCATTCTGTCGGTTCGCTCTGCCCAGAGAGCGGCGTACGCACAGCTTTATCAATTGTTGAAGCTTTGTCAGTTGTTGAGACTTCCGCGGCCACTTTGTGAAAAATGTCAGGATGCAGACTTTGCTAACGTTAAAGTTTTAGCAAAAGTATCGTAACAGTGTAAACGGGATGTTAGGCAGTCGAGATTGGCAAATGTCCCAAAAATGTTACAAACGGCTTTAAAGTACCAGCGGTATGTTTACTGGTCCTCAGCGTTGCAAGGGCAATACCGGCGTATGCAAACAGAAAATATATAAACATGCGCCACACATTTCCCGGCTTCAGCCATTAATAAATCGGTGAGCGTTTCTACCAACCAAGGCGATGTCACTGAATAGTCAATTTTCAGCATCTAAGGTGACCTAAGCTGAAAATACTGATTTAAATTCGCGCAAATTTAAGTGTGCAGCCAGTTCTTGGTAGGAGGTCTCTGAAAGAATGCCGGAACGTCGAATTACTTTTCACAAGAATGACGCGGAATCGCTACCTAAGAACTTATAATATCAGCAAATTTTAGGTTTACGCCAGTTTGATCCAGCAGCCACTATGAATTAAGACACAAAGCAATTACAGGCAGTGGCTGCAAGCGGACATTGATTAGAATGAGTGGGAAAAGTTGAAAATTTGCGCCGGACTAGGATTCAAAAATGGCAGTAGCACTCACCATTGCGCCATCAGGACACAGTCGTAATCACAGCTGCACTTATTAAACGAAGACGCCCCCCATCAGACCCAAATTCTCAACTTATCCACACACTCGCGCTTCGCCAATGCCTGTAAGAGTTCGAGCCTGGTTTGCATCTGCACTGAAGAGATCGTTGGTCGTCTTCGCCTTAGTTATATATATGTGGTGTCTGTTCTTTCGGAGATGTATCTTATTATATTATTATTATTATATTATATAACTCCTAAAGACAGATCCGTCATTATATCCAGTCCAAAAGTCCAACAAAAACAATGAATCATTCTCTGCAAATGGTAACAAAACGTTTCGGATGTAACGTTGAAAATCAAAAATGGTCCAAATGGCTCTGAGCACCATGGCATCTGAGGTCATCAGTCTCCTAGACTTAGAACTACTTAAACCTAACTAACCTAAGGACATCACACACATCCATGCCCGAGGCAGGATTCGAACCTGCGACCGCAGCAGCAGCGCGGTTCCGGACTGAAGCGCCAAGAACCGCTCGGCCACAGCGGCTGGCTCGTTGAAAATCACTCCCTCCCATTGTTCCAGATTTTTCTACATCGATTACCAGATTGTTGCAAGTAAAGAGTCGTTTTCTTTTTTAAAATTTTTGGTCTTAATTTGGCTGATGTTACTGAAGACCTGCAGAAACAGTAACTCACAGATACTTATCATTGGTATTATTGTATATGAATGTATCACAGCATTCATCGACTGCACAAGCGCCTCTGTCTTTTTTTTTTTTTTGTTGCAGCATTTTAGGGTGTAACAAGAAGCTTTGTCTTCTCGTTAACTGTGAATTTCTTTTTAGTATTACTTATGTCATCTCCTCTACACATTTACTTGAGATAAACGTAATAATTTGCAACTTCCTTTTTCGGATAATTTACTGAATCTGATTAACTAGGCCACAGAAGCCTGGAAATCAGTAATGTTTATTTCGTTTGCCGTTCAGACAGCCCAGTCTCGTAGACCACCTTCGGTAATGAAACATTAAAGCTCACCAGTAGTCCTAAATCTTTCGAACAGTTTTTCTTCCACATTTAGAGAGTTTTGTTTTGGCACATATTTCGTACTTCGCGTAAATGTTTCTTTCACTTACACAATTCATGTTGATATTTTATTAAGCAAAGCTAGCTTTGGACATTGCTTATGTTTTCTCCCTCCTTCGTTTAACCAACACAACGGCCTTGCCGCGGTGATAACACCGGTTCCCATCAGATTACCGAAGTTAAGCGCTGTCAGGCTGGGCTAGAACTTGGATGGGTGTTGATGTTGGGAAGCGGGGTGCTGACCACTTGCCCATCCGTGTCCGTATCCGTATCCAGTGACCCCTGTGGTCTGAGGATGACCTGGAGGCCGGTCGGCACCGTTGGGCCTTCCAAGGCCTGTTCGGTCGGAGTTTAGTTTAATTTAACTAAAAAATTTATAGCCTTTTCTTTCTCACTGAAAGCTATTAGCGTAGTTGTTTTTTTGGAAGATACTCTGTTGTTTTTCTGGACTTAACTTAGTCCAAAAATCATCGCTCGAACCACAGTTCACGGAATCGTCCGAATTATTTTTTCCTCTTGCGAGGTGCCGGGGCTAGCAGTGTATTTAACACTAAATTCTTCTAGAATCTTCATATGGAAATGACGCTCTAAGCCCCCCCCCCCCCTTTTTCTAACTCCGACTTTTGCTGTTGATCATGGATTAAGAAGAAACGCGAACTGACTGTAATCGACCCTGCAAGTGGAGCAGAAAAGAGTTTGGCACCTGCATTAATTTAATTTGATATAAATTAATTTAATAAACGAAAGTTTCATTAACGTGGTGAGAAATGAAAGGGTTGCTCTACCTATCTACAGAATGAAAGTTCTGTCCAAAATAACAATTTGATTTATTATGACTAAACTCAAAATAATAAACAAAACACATGAAACATTTATAATATGTCAAATTGGATACTCAAATAAATGCTGTGAAGGTGAAGTTGTCCATAAACTAGCGTGTGACTTTTATGACCAAGTGCCAATGTGGAGCCAATTCCTTGCAACTCAAGTCTTAAGAGAAACACCCAGCCAACCCAACATTAATTGTTGCTACAGTAGGGAGAACTCCGACAATGAACACCCAAGACAGAGCAAAGTTAGAAAAGACGAACAGGCGCGCTCTGCTGAGCTCTGATTATCACCTAGCAAAATTCCCTAATCTGCCGGTGCTACGGACATACATTATCAAGCTGTCTTCTTAACTGCAAGGACACGATCTGGCATACCGGAGGCGATGGCTGGCTGCTTCGATGTCCCGTCGTGGTGATGATAATGTCGCGAGTATAGCCCAAAACAAATTATCCTGGTCTGGTTGTTCCAGACTAAAGACTTCCTAGCAACACAAATGCGCCTCCGAGGGAAATGAAGAAGGCTCGCTACACAATCACTGACGGTACAGTGAGTGATTTTAACAAGCGAAGTCACACAGTAACTCCGATACAGTCAACTTTAGCCAAAACTGCTCAAGACGGATAACATAGGCCGCTTGTACGCAGAACGCTCAATTGCCGACTGTATTCGGAAAGTTACGTTGAAGTCGAAACTTCAGCAACTTCGTCAAACAGTTACAATTAAATGAAAGTATTAGACAGCCAACGGAAGGCAGGCTGTCCAGAGCAGTGAGAGCTCAGTCTTGTAACCCACTCCGACCGAAAGGTGAGAGCCCACGCACCTGTACAAGCCGAACACAGAACATTCCCGCCCCCACGACAGTGGCCGTGGTTAAACGTTCCAATCAGCAACTCGAAAACCGGCGGAAAATTCCACTCTATTGCCGAAGCACTACTATTCCATCAATGGATATACTTGGCGCCAATTCCTGCGCCGATTTTGCTACGTCACGGAGCTATCCCCTGAGCAAGCCAATCACAATTATGATTTTGCAGAAAACGCGGGAATTTGCCCGCCAAGACTGCCTGGGAACCCAAGTCATTCCCACGCCTCGCTGGTAGCCCATCAGAAATTTTTTTTTACTAAGCTTCTGCGAAGTAACGGAATCTCTAGCCCCAGCCGCTCCTTCAGGCCCCTGTGGGTGTGTCGCCCCCGCTCTTATGACAATGTCGGCGTCTGGACAGCATCCCCTCGACTCTCTCACACCCGTCGGCATAACCCTTTCAAGATCAGCAGAACCCGCCTGTCACCAGACCACCCGGGTAATGAGAGACGCTGCGTGGGAAGTCCGCGTGTGAAGGAATAGCAACTTTTCACCGCATGCAATTAGAGAGGAAAATATTCATATTTTTTGAGTTCTCAATACTTGCCTTGCAATGGCCATACTCGGCTATACTTCCTCAAATCGAATTACTCAGAGTAAGATAGAAATATGAGAGGGGGCTCATGCCACCTCTCACTCTAATGCTTACATAATTTCTAACGAAATGTCGACATGATTTGAATGAATGTTCAAGTAATCAACTAATAAATAACACATATGTTGGTCTTCACAAGAAGTAGGTGTTTTCAGTTACATACCACGTTCTTTATATTTCATCTTTGAAAGGTTGAAAACATTCACTCGATTCCACAAAGCTGTGAAACTCTGAAGGCTGAAGCCTGAAGCCTTGCTGTTAGCAAGCTTATACCAAAAACTCACAAAGTAAATTAATTGTTATCTCCATTGTTAACACGTCGTGATACAGGGAAAGCAACCACTAATTACTATGTATTTTAAGTGAATTGCAAATTTGAGCGAATAGTAAGTGTGAACAATTGTGTCAGAGATATTATCAACAGAAACTGAAGTTCGGTTTACAAATAAAAGTGGCGTAGTGCCGTGTTATCTGTTTACCGATGTGCCCTCAACCAAGCATATGTGCGCGCCCTGTTGCGCATGCACTATCTGCTATAGCTACGGCAGAGATACACACTTCTCCTGCCGCCTGGCGAGCTACGAATTTGGCAAATTTCATAATTAAAAAAAAACTTGCAACGTGTCTTAGCAGCTAAAATTTATTTCGGCGTATTCTTCCTGTATAAAAATTTCAGGGCAGATTTCGAAATGTTGGATTGGACAGTTCCCTTGTAAGGGCAGTGAGGAAATGAGCTGTGTCGGAAACCGATCATTGGGCCAACCAATAACAACGACAGTTATTTAATAGCAGCTTGTTTCGGCAGAGGCACGACACGCTTCAAAGTCTGTAGTCTAGCAGCACGGTCAGGTTTCTGTGACGTAAGGCCGGCCGGCGTATTGCGCTGACGGAGGGAGAGCACGTGTGAGCCGGCTGCTGGCGCCCTCCCAAGGATAAGGCAATAATAGCCCGGCGGGCAGGCGAGGAGCGCCAGCGACCACGGCGAAGGGGAACAGCGTTGCAGTCCCACGCGCCGGGCCCGTAATGACCTCACGCACTGCGCTCTCTTTCCCGGATACGTGAGATGCGAAGTCCGGTGCTTATCTGACAAGCAGACCGCTTGCGAAACGGTACTGGACGCTGCACTTTGACATTGCCCATCTGCGTGTGATGGTTTAGCTGCTAATGTGAAATGGAGAAACGAAGATTCCTGCCTCCGCAGAGTCGTAAATTCAGCTGAAGATTCACCCTCTGTGGAAGAACAAAACTTTCGCTCACGGTTTGTTTCACCCCTAAGAAAGAAACTTTTCCTCAGAGGACTATACCACCTGTAGGACATTTCGATTAAACGAGGATATTCTCATTAATATTCGTATGTGGATGTCAAACAAGACATGATATCAGCCGCACAAATAATTATGAAAATGGAAAACATACTATCTGAAATGATTTATACGATTTGATCGGGCTTTAGATGATCTCCTAGACTTTTCAATATTTATTTAGATGATATACACTGACGGAAATAAAATCGCAGCACCAGAAAATAAGTAATGTAGAGTAATGAAGTATCAGGAATATGTTTGTCTAGACAACGTATATAAGTGATTAACCTCGCAAGATCACAGGTAAATTCTTGAGGGTATATCTGTTCTGTCGTGTTTTTTGTTTCTTTTCACCAGACGCGTTTAGCTTATTGAGGTAAAGTATCATTAGTGATCTGTAATTAAGTTCCCAGAATGAGATTTTCACTCTGCAGCGGAGTGTGCGCTGATATGAAACTTCCTGGCAGATGGAAACTGTGTGCCGGACCGAGACTCGAACTCGGGACCTTTGCCTTTCGCGGGCAAGTGCTCTACCAACTGAGCTACCCAAGTAGCTAGCAAGTGCTCTACCAACTGAGCTACCCAAGTAGTACTTGGGTAGACTTGGGTAGCTCAGTTGGTAGAGCACTTGCCCGCGAAAGGCAAAGGTCCCGAGTTCGAGTCTCGGTCCGGCACACAGTTTTCATCTGCCAGGAAATTTCGTAATTAAGTTATTTACATTTTAATTTGCTTTAAGATCGAACTGTTTTTCGATCTTAAAGCAAATAAAAATGAAAATAACTTAATTACGGACGACTGATGATACTTAACCTCACTAAAGCGAAACGCCTATGGTGAAAAGAAAAAAACACACATTTTTGTAGTTGCAACGACAGAACTAAAATATCTTCAAGAATTGTAAAACAACTATGGACAATATGGCCACACAAATCACAGTTAAATGTACGCACGATTTAAGCCATTGTAAACATTAAATGATAGTACTTTAATAGATGGTGTAGCCGCCGGAATGTTGAATTCAAGCATGAAAATGTGCATGAATTGCATTGTACTGGTGCCGGACGGCATGGGATGGAGCTCCATGCCTGTTGCACTTGGTCGGTCAATACAGGGACGATTAATGCTGTTTGTGGATGACTGTGGAGTTGTCTCCCGATGTTGCCCCATATGTGCTCGATGGAAGACAGATTTGGTGATGTAGCAGACCAAGGCAACATGTCGACACTCTGTAGAGCATGTTGGGTTACAACAACGGTATGTGGGCGAGCGTTATCCTGTTAGAAAACACCCCCTGGAAAGCTGCTTGTGAATGGCAGCACAACAGGTCGAATCACCAGATTGACGTACAAATTTGCAGTCAAGTTACATGAGGTAACCACGAGAGTGCTCCTGCAGTCATACGACATTGCAGCACTGACCATAACTCCAGGTGCAGGTCCCGTGTGTCTAGCACGCAGACAGGTTGGTTGCAGACCTTCAACTGGTCTCCTTGGAAACAACACACGGCCATCACTGTCACGGAGACAGAACCAGCTTTCATCAGAAAACACAACAGACCTTCACCTGCCTTCCAATGTGTTCTCACTTGCTACCACTAAACGAATGGCGGTGGTTTGGGGGTCAGTAGAATGCACGCTACAGGGCGTCTGGCTCGGAGCTGTCCTTGAAGTAACCGATTTGAAACAGCTCGTTGTGTAACTGTGGTGCAAACGGCTGCTCAGACTGCTGCTACAGATGCAGTACGATGCGCCAGAGCCATACGCCGAATACGATAGTCTTTTCTGTCGATAGTGCCACGTGGCCGTCTAGAGTCCAGTCTTATTGCGACCGTATATTCTCGTGACCACTGCTGCCAGCAATCATGTACGGTGGCTCTATTCCTTCCAAGTCCGTATGCAGTATCGCATAAGGAACATCCAGCTTCTCGTAGCCCTATTACATGACATGGTTCAAAATCAGTGAGGTGATAATGGCGTCTTTGTCGCCTTAAAGGCACTCTTCACTAACATCTACTCATCACGTCCAATCTCAAAGGTAACCAACACTCACGACCGCTTCTAACAACCCTACCACAACAAAGGTCAGCATTTAATAACGATTGTGGTGTTGCTCACGCTGCTAAATACTGCATTTTCGGGCAACAACAGTCATATTATGTGGCAGGTGTCATTAGAGCACAGTTAATAAAGTCATTTCATGTAATAATCAAAAAACTAGGCACTCATCTTTTCGTGTTTCCCACGCTGGTCTCGTCGTAAAATCATGGCTCAATCGTTGAAAATCTAGGTGGTTATGATTCCAAGCTCGGATGCAAAGAGGCCTAGGTTTTATTCTGCTATATTCAAAAGTTTTGTAGATGCGCTTCACAAACCAATCTTGGAGGTTACACTTTTGCTGGATAATGGTGATGTAAAAACATAATCAGCACTCCGAAATTAAGTTACTCTTCCTTTTAATTGCTTTTATTGCAATATCACGTGACACACTAACATCACTTCACAATAGATAACATACTTGAAAACATCTTCCTCACAGTCACTGTTAAAGTTCACATTTTATAAGCTGACTACGTTAAGCGTCTTTCCAACATGACGTCCAAGACTTGACATTTTCAAGGTCCGACTCTCTAACAAGTTAACAACTAACTAACAATCGCTTACGCGCCCAAAAATCAGAGTTACAAGTACGCAAAGATCATAGTGACAAAAGAAAGAATACACATAAGAATAATATCATTGCAATATAAACATATCGATGTATCACAAATAAAATAAAATCTGAATGTTGTCTCAGAAATATGTTAACTACTTTACAGAAAAACAGTAAAATATTGCTGGTATCGAGAGGTTCAGGTGAGGTACCACAATGGTTACGTAATTCAAGTACCATTACACGCTACAGCATTTATTTAACACAAACCTCATTTTCATCCTCATAGTGGCGCTACTAGCCCCACTCTTATGCGATTGGCGCGAAATTTGAATAGGCTTTATTTTTCAGATGCAGAAACATGGCAACAAACTTTTGTTTGTCACACAGATTCTTCTCGGTGTTGCAATTTTTTTCGTCACTGTAATCGGAGAAAGCCCAGAAATTAAATTAAGTTAAAGAATCCATTTAAATACAATGTTGTTTGCCGATGATTAAGATTTTATTGCCGCGCGGGGTAACCGTGCGGTCTCGGGAGCCTGGCCACGGTTCGCGCGGCTCGTCCCGTCGGAGGTTCGAGTCCTCGCTTGGGCATGGATGTGTGTGTTGTCCTTAGTGTAATTTAGTTTAAGTACTGTGTAAGTCTAGGAACCGATGACCTCAGCAGTTTGGTCCCATAGAACTTACCACAAATTTCCAATTTTTTCAAGATTTTTATTAAAAAAGCTGAAGATCTTCAGACATTTGTGTGGTATATTCAACTAGTCAGTTCCGAGTTTAACATGAAGACCTTAGCTTTTAGAGGCAAATATTGAGTCCTGCTGCTTCCCTGAACCACACATCTACTAATCCATAGACAAACTGACGGGCAGTTCTCCGGAATAGTAAACAATAAGCTATTGAGTCTTCCCTACACTTGGTTACGGGCCTCAAAGACCACACACTGCCTTCACAAGTTGGCTGTACCAAACCCGAATTAATCCCAAGTTCTTCCGGGCTTCCGAATTACCCAACAATGTTAATCCGTTTTTCAGCATATTTCGCCAACGCAGGCATGGAGTTAACAAGGTTGTTGTTCCTCCACCATAGCTCTCATTATTACTACTTCACACTTCTGTGTAAGATCACTGTCACCTATATCAGCTTCATGTCCCCCACCATATCTTTTCTGATCGTCTCTATTGTGTTCTATCTTCGGTTGAGTCCAGGATTATCGTCATCACTCTTTCTTCGAAAATATCAAGTATTTTTCTCGTATACCATCGTAGACTCCAGTATTTCAGTGCCATGAGGTATTAGTGGGTGGATGATGCTGGTATTTCAGATATTTGTATTTGTTCTTCATGACAGTGCTTCCTACCGCATTTAAACATAAACATATAAATGATAAACACGAAACTTCTTCGTATGCCTGTAAAGAATGGATGTTAACAGGAAGAATTATGACGACGAGGATAATAGAAATAATCAGAATGCACCACGGTTGTAGTAGCTACGAAGTGTAGTTGAACGAAGGCTTAAGTTAAAAACGTGGAGGCAGTTAGAAGAAAACGTGGTCATCGACGGAGAAGACTGATGACGGGAGCGAAAATTTGCCGTTAAAAACAGAGAACCACTAAATCGCCTAGAAAGTTCAAGAGAGAGAGAGAGAGAGAGAGATGGGTAGGAGGAGGCTTAGACAAGTCGTAACTGGGCAAAACGTATAAGAAACTATTCTAGGACGAATCGCCGGTCTGTACCTTCTCCAATCGACAAACCCACATTTGGACGTAGCAGCTTTCCTATTCCTCTAACACACATGGTAAATAACGCTTTATTCGCTCTAGATTTATAATTATTAGTAAACTTCTGCAGATATTTGTCTATACTTACCTAGAAATTTCTAGGTTTCTCTACGAAGAACGCCTTTGCATATTAGGAATGTGAAAAACATATATAGAACCAAATTTGAAATATATATTTCTGCAATGGAAGAAAGTGGTTGCAGTGCGACTGACAGCCTCGAAATTTCTACTTAGGACAATATTGGCACAAAATTCAAAGTACTAGATTCATTTAAACTCGTGTATAATAGAATTCATCTATCGTTAACAAGCCATGGATGAAATAACGTTGATCGTATGTTACGGATGTTGCACAGCGAATGGCAGAAACTCAAACTGTCATATAAGTTGTAAATGATCGCTGGGAGGAGGGCAGTGGCTTTTACTGATTTCTCTCTTCGTGAAGAGAATGCTTACACACATCTCCTCTTGACTTTGTGGCCTGAAGTGCAGTTGCTGTATAGTATATAATTTAAAAATAGTAGCGAGTTGCAAAAGTGATGGTTAGTCAACGTAAAACCTGTCACTGATAGGAGCCACATATGTACTGTAATAAACTGCCAGAAAATTTTTGAGAATGTTTCAAACTAAACATTTTATACTAAACTAATTCACGTAACTGTCATCGTGATAACGTAATAGGAATTTAGAGCAGTTGGCATAGTATGCTCATTCTGCAAGTGCATGTACATTCTCAAACTTAGTGAAGAAAAAAACATCAGTTCTAATTAGTAATGCATTCGTCTTTATTTTGACCTCTAAGACTCGTAACACACAAACTTTTTGTGAAGATAGGGTGGTTTTCTTCCGTCAATAGCCGTGGTCTGTAAATACGTAACGTCTTCTTAGTGTGAACTATGCCAAGAGAAGGACTGACTGTGTAGGTTAACCGAAATACGAACTATTTTCCTTCCGATTCTGAAACCAACAGTGCCTCCGTATGACGCGAAATATGGCCTTGCTAGTTTTGTTTACAAATAGCCCAGCGGTCAGGGCGATAACGTGTGTAGACTGTGGTCAGTTACGCTCACTGTTTTATCTGACCCATTCCATGTTCATCACACATTTTGTAATAATGCGCTTGTGACGCGTGCCTATATCAATGCAGGGCTCTCGAGAAACTTTATAGATAATACAACAAGCATTTTTCTGTGGCGCTCATACATCCTTTAGAACCATTGTCAAAATGACCATACCACGAATTTCAACTACAGAAAGTAATTAAAACTATACTTTGCTGATAAAGAAATAAAATATTTAAGGCGTATGATCGTCGAGAGTCTACATCCAAATTAGTCTTTTCGTGTACAGAGCACCTGAAAGGAAATTGGAAAAAACCTTCATGAGACAAATAATGCGCCAAAGTTAACCACATAAAGCTTAAGTGCAAATTTGCTGTTACTTTGTCTATATGATTTCATTATATCGCGCATATGTGAGGTGCCAGCGAGCGACGTATCAGCACTGCTGTTCGTCTTCGATTATAAGAAAATGTAAATATACAATAGGACATATTGCTACGAGTAGCTGAATAATAATTTGTCATGCATCGTGCAGTAGTGACGTGAATGGTCAAAATGAAATTCACAGCGGTCAGAAGGCCCACACGACTGATAAGAAGCATTGAAAGACGTGATGGTTGATATAAAGTAGCCATCACGTATCTAGGAATATGTGTTTTCTGTCCGAAGATCCGTTAAGCATCAGAGTGAGCCCTATCATATAGTTTCCCTCCGACTTTCTTTTTGAATTTAAATCCTAACCCTTTTTTTTTATTTTGTGATACGGTACTCTACAGCATTACCAGCCTTCCGCGGTCTAACTGTGTTGGTGAGCCAGTAAGTATAAACCATAGGGCAGCGACAGTGCGTCACTGCAATACACTTTGGAGGTGTGGCGGTGGGACTTGGAGTCCCATACCACCCTGCAATGGTGACAGTGCTCTTCTGTCCGGCATAAAAAGGTAGTCCGGCATGGGCAGGTAAGATTGGAAAGCCGTGGACGTGGAATGGAGGGCTAGTCCTGGCAAAGGAGGCAGCCGTGGTGGGCGTCCCAGGCCCAGCGCTAGTCCTGTTCGGAAGCCGATTCCTCGAGGATGGTCAGCGGAACCGAATGGCGATGCCAGCGACGTGGATGTGTAGTCCCAACGTGGCGTAGCCCGTGGACAGTGTCCCTTAGGGCAACCACTTTCTCATAGAACCGCCGCGCGTTGTTGCGTATGGTCTCCTTAAGGGGGACGATACCTGCTTCCTCATGGAGAGTCACAATCCGCGTGAGTGGCGGGGCGTGCAGGCTCCACCTGAGAACCTTGTTCTGCAGGCGCTGCAACGTCCGCATACTGGTGACACTAATCGTGGCCCATGCAGTGGAGCCATACGTGAGGGCAGGCAGGATAACGACCCGGTAGGTACGGAGCTTGGTTCCTAACCCAGTCCACATCACTTAATAATGCATATCTGCGAACATGTGTTGACTTAGATTCAGGGAGAGCAAGGAATGAAAGAATAAGTCTTATGAAACTAAAATAGTAACTTTGCAGCGAAATCAAATAAAAAGAACTGTAAAAATAAAGGCAGTCAGCTCAAAAGTGCACACAAGTAAAATCGAGATCTACCGCTGGGTAACATTTAAAACAAAGTTGCACTACCGTGTTCTGTGTAACATGCTTGGCCCTTGCTTGGCACGCGATCCACGAGATGGTCGAGTCGCTGGCAGTTAGATTTCATAGATACTGGCGGACTCATGTTTGAACCCAGCAGGCAGTGTTTAATCTTACTGAACAGCATTCCGTCGTCACTTCGATGTGAGTATTATCGGAGGCTTTTGACATATTTAATAATTTACGGTAAGACATACCAACGTCTTCTCAAACAGATCTGTGTTGTTAAGAATGATATGAAGCTTTGTTTTTGTGCTTTGAAACAGGCCAGCAAGACGAATCAATAGTAACTAAACCGGTAAACTTTTATTATAAAAATTTATGAAAAAACAGCAGCTGTGAATCTGTTAGAGAACGAAATGGAGCAGAAGTTAGGCCTTCGTACTCAAATTCGGAAATAACAAAGTTCAAATTCTTATGCGTGTGCCCAGATTTTGGTTTGTTGAAATTGATTAAGGTGATTGCCTGGAAAGTTGTTTCAAAATGGGCGCGAATGATTTCCTTTCCCATCCTTTTCTTCCATTTCTATTGGTATCTTCGTTAATGGGGCGTTAAACTCTAATCTTTCTTTTCTAGTAATGTTCGTATGCGCAACCAATAAAAAACACGCGCATGGAACAGACGTCATCCTTGGAAGAGTCAACGATGGCAGAACTGTTTCACCTCGTACGCAGGATGTGTGAATCAGGTCTGGCGTTCTACCTGTTGTAGGAAAGTAAATACATAAATGCTTTTTGAAGTCTGCCTGTTAGCTCACTCTACCGATCATGAACGCTCAATGAATATCAAATTCCGGTTCAGGGTGAATACCCGTAATAGGTGTCTAAAATTAAATCCCCCGTAAACACGTAACGTTTTATTATATTGAAATGTAATACTTTTTTCAGATTAGAAACAAGTTTTGTATCATAGTTGTTTCTAATCTATAAAACACGAGAAAACGTAGCATAGTAACTTACTTGTAATTACTACATAGTGCATTTATTATATGTACGAAAAAAATCCGTATTACAAGCCACAGAAGATGCTTCATAAATTATGGCAAAAAATAAACTGCCTTTCATTCAGTAGCAAAGACGGAACATACCTCCATGAGCGACGTAAATCTGAAAAAATGACGAAAAACGTAAGGGGTTACCAATGACAGTGTAATTCTGTCAGAGACGGCAAAGGACTTGAAGGAACAAGTGGACGAAATGGCTGATCTCTTGAACAGAAATTGCAAAAAAAAAACATAAATAAAAGTGAAACAAGAGCGATGGAGCGTAGACGAATTTAATCAAGTGATGCTAAGAGAAGTACATTTGAAAATGCTATACTGATAGGAGTAGAGTTTCGCCACTGCCTAGCAAAATAACTGATAACGACAGAATTAAAGGGGATATAGAACGCAGGCTGGCAACAGAAGAGAAAATCTTCTTGAAAGAAAGAAATGTACTAACGTTGTTATTTGAAGAGACAAATATTATTTTGAAAGTTCTTTTATGACAGTTAACAACATATGGAAGCGAAACGCCGGCGGTAAAGATAACAGACACAAAAGAATAGGAGCTTTAGAATTACTGTAGTGCTTTGCTGGAGATTACGCGGGAGGATCGAGTAACTAACAGAGTGATACCGAAACGATTTGCGAAGAAAAAGAGTTTATGTCAAAATCTAACAGAAGGGATCGGCTGATAGGACACATCCAGGCATCAAGGAATAGTTAGTTTGGTAACAGAGGAGAGTGGGAGGGAAGAGGTCAAATTCCGGAGGAAAAGTGGTTCAAATGGCTCTGAGCACTATGGGACTTAACTTCTGAGGTCATCAGTCCCGTAGGACTTATAACTACTTAAACCTAACTAACCTAAGGACATCACACACATCAATGCCCGAGGCAGGATTCGAACCGGCGACCGTAGCGGTCGCGCGATTCCAAACTGTAGCGCCTAGAACCGCTCGGCCACCCTGGCCGGCAATTGCGGAGGAGACTTAAGCACATTACGTAGGTTCGGATGAATATAACATGCAGTAATTATACAAAGAAGACGGGAGTTGCCCAGGATAGACAAGCTCGGAGCGTACGTGACAGCTGGCAGTATTCATAGTTTAAAAAAATTTACTGGAAGATACATCTACGTAAGTGTATGTTGTGTGTGCTCTTCCTGCCATGACCTCATTAATTTTACCGGTAACTCCACACAAGAAACCTCAATCGGGCACCAAATCTGCGGCATTTCTTATATAACATTTAAATTCATCTATCCTGTAATAAATCGTTCCGATTACTGATACAGAGTCTCCGTGAAATTACATCAACTCAGTTTGTATCCGTTCTGAATCCGCATTCGAAATAATACGTTATGTCACAGCACGACTTTCAGCTATAAACATTTCTGAAACAAAGCGACATTGAGTGTTTCAGGTAATTGCGAACCTGCGCATTGCAACTGCTGGAAAGTTTAGAAAAAACCATCACTGCCGAAGGAAATGGATTAACCTTTTCCAAATATATGTGCTGCCAATGTTCTGACACGTATGTTTGTTGTGAAGACACGAGCGGAGAGGCGCGTGGAGTGGATAAGTGGCACGGGGTGCGTCCGGTGCCAACTGGGCCACGTGTCGCAAGCGCCCCGCAAATGTCGGCTAGATTTGGGACGCAGCCGCCATTCGCGCAATCTCCTGGATTGCCATGAGTTGTGTTCCACACATCGCGATAGATGCGTAAACAGGTGACCCACAGTAGATAACAAATGCTTAGTTCGGCATGTCCAAGGCGCCATTAAAATGCAAGGAAAGGAAGAAGAGGATTTAACGTCCAGTCCACTATCAGATCGTTAAAGACGCAACAGAAACTCGGATTGCGGAAGGACGTCGGCCATCTTTTCTCTCTTGGGTCCTGTTGCAGCGAGTAAACTATTTATGTGTGTTTAACTCTGTCCACAAAGACGCTCATAAGCCCAAGCGTGCAAACGCAAGTTGTTTAATAAAGAAAGAACATGTTTCAATTGTTTATTGAAAAAAAAAAATGTTCAAATGTGTGTGAAATCTTATGTGACTTAACTGCTAAGTTCATCAGTCCCTAAGCTTACACACTACTCAACCTAAATTATCCTAAGGACAAGCACACACAGCCATGCCCGAGGAAGGACTCGAACCTCCGCCGGGACCAGCCGCGCAATCCATGACTGCAGCCCCTTAGACCGCTCGGCTAATCCCGCGCGGCAATTGTTTATTACAGATAGATTCTGAAAGATGGAAACACATTCCGCCTGTCACTGGATCGAGGAAGGTTCGAAGTTTTATGCTCACACAGACACTGTACCATATATAAGACTACTATGCGTTGCCCGAGAAACATCGAAAAGGCAGTCAGTTTCATTCCACAAACGAATCAAAAAGTCTTTGTTTATTGAATTGGTAGTTTCAACAATTCGTTTTCTCAGCTCTTGAAGAGTCGCTGCCATCATTGGGACAAAGACTTTGTCTTTCACCTACCCCAACAGAAAAAAATCGCAAAGTGTGAGGTCTGGTGACACGGGAGCCCAAAGCAATGAACAATATCTTGTTGTCCACCTCTTCCAGTCCAACGATGTGTGATGGTGTTGTTAAGCTAAAGCCGCATCTCAAGGTTAAAGTGAGGCGGGGCGCCGTCATGCATAAAAATGAAATCATTGGGATCTTTGTGAGGAAGCAACCAAATTTGCAACATATCCAGGTATGACATTCCTGTCACAGCTTTCTCCGGTAAAAGACGTTCGGTTTATGTGGGTCTCTTTCATGTTCGACAACAACGCCAGGATATAATGACCCCCAACTTCTTAAATTACAGAGATTTACATTGCCCGATGGATGAAACATCGGTTCATCTGAAAATATGAGTCGTTCGAAAAAAGTGCCCTCTACCATATCCTGGAGAACTGAAATGCAAAATTCTTACCTTCTCTTATGGCCACTAGGAAGCAATTGCTGCAGTAAGTGCAGTTTAAAAGGCTTCATCTGCGGGCGTGGTTTCAGAACACGCCACACCACTGTGTAAGGAAGTTAAAAGTTCCTGGTCTGCCCATCTTGTGGACTTGCGCCATGTATCTGCTTGTACAGAGACGGCTTCATGCTGAATCGACTGTGGAATGCACGTTGCACTTGAACAATGGATTGACTTTGCGCAAATTCCAACACACAAAATGATTTCTCTTGCGGTGTAGTCGCCATGTTTCTACAAACAAACAACAGCGCAGCTTTGTCAAAACTTAGAAACTTCCTCTATCCAGTGACATGCGCAATGTGTTCCTATCTTTTATAGTTTGTCTGTAATAAACAACTGAAATCTGTTCTTTCTTTTTGAATCACCGGTCAGTTGTTTTATATAATGTCGGTACGCCTTTGGAACGCAAAACAGCAGCAAATCTGCGTGTCATGGATTCAACATGTCCCTGGTAATTTCCTAAGGTATGTGATAATAGATATCCACGCACAGATCACACAGTTCCCATAAATTACCGGCCGATGGTTTGTGAGCGTGACTGGGCCCCGATAGTGTCCCAGATGTGTGTGGTCCATCAGATTGAAATCAGGCGAATTGGTAGCCGCTATATCAGAGCGAGTTCACTATCAGGCTCCTACTAACCACTGTAGCACATTTGTGGTCTTGTGACTCTGACAGTTATCCTACTGGAGGGTGCCACCGCATCTGGAAATGTATCAAGCATGAATAGATGCAGACAGTCCGAAATAATGTTCACGTAGTCCACAACTGTAATGGTGCATTAAATTACTACCATAATGTCATGGAAACCCAGATAATGCCTCCCATAGCATAATACAGTCCCCACCTGGCTACATCCGTGGCGTGGCGCATTCATAGAGTAGCAGATCGCGGGGATGACGGCAAGACGTGGTTCATCCGATCAAACGACAAGTTTCCATTAATTTACGATCCTGTGCCCCCTGCAATCGTAACTGATGATGGCTTTGGATCAACATAGGCACACACAAAAGTCGTCTGCTGTGGAGCCGCATGTTCGACATTTTGATTTGAACGGCGTGCTCTGAAACACTTGCGCCTGCACCAGCATTGTACTCTGTCGCCATATCTGCTACAGATTGTCATCTAACGTGCTTTACGGAGTGAGCAAGCCTCCGATCTCCACGTTCTGTGTTGAGACATGGACATCCCACACTTTATCGCTCACCTACTCATGGTTTCATTGTCTGTCAAACACTTTCCACAGAAGCTCACGACAGTAGCACACGAACACCCGATCAGCTTTCCGAAATGTTCGTTTCCAGGCACTGATCCTTAACAATCTGCCCTTCAAAGTCGCTTATGTCAGTGGATTTCTCAATTACGGCCTGTATCATTGCTAGAGTGGTTTCCCATTCGCTTCTGTTCCACTTGCACAGGGTGATTAAGCTGCCCCTACCGTTGGGTTTTATGCAACCTGCAACGCCTTCAAATCCCAAACACATTTTTCATATTCTCCTGCTCACTACATGAAAACTATTAGTCCTACAGAAAAAATGAACAAGATCTTTTTGTACAAAATTTAACTTAGTTAAAATTTGTACTGGGATACGTTTTTACTGGAGACCGCAGTTTTCTAGTTATTTAAGAAAAACGCGTTTGAATGTCATTTTTGTACGTTTTTCTTGAATAATTAGAAAGCTATGACGTCTAGCAGAAACGCGTTTAATTACAAAACTTAACTACATTAAATTTCCTACAAAAAGGCCCTGTTCATTTTTTTCTGCAAGACTAATAATTTGCGTGTAAAGAGCGACAGAACATGAAAAACTTGCACGTGGGATTTGAAGGCATTGCAGGTTGCATAAAATCCAGTGCTAGGGGCAGCTAGATTACCCTGAATACTACCCTTACGTCATCATGTGCCCACAGTGACAACACGCGGTATTCAGTCTCGTCTTGGTCATAATGCGCATTTTCAAATCTTTGCGGTGCATTGAGTAATCCACCTAAGCGAAGAAATGTGGCTTCAGGGTTTGCCGACCGAAATCTAATAGACCAGTGCTGATAATGTTTTATTCATGTGTATTGAGCCGAATTTCATCGAACTCAGTCGATGCCATGCTCTCTCTCTCTCTCTCTCTCTGTCTCTCTCTCTCTCTCTCTCTCTCTCTCTCTCTCTCTCTCTCGCATTCTCGCACGCACACACACACACACACACACACACACACACACACACACACACTCATTCACTCACTCACATACACACACATAACCAGAACGCATGTATAGGGAAAGTGTAGGACGTCTGCTCCAAGCAATAGGGGTAAGACAGGTAGGTAAGTTCCTTTCAGAGTATCCACATTACTCTGGCTCCCATACTCAGTGGGTTCCCTCAACTAGAAGGAAAGGAAAGAAATAAGGCGTACTATCAACTCTCCTTCAGCCTCTCTATTAAACTTCACTACTGAAACTGCCCAGAAGACGACTCTTGAAATCTGCGAATAAATTTAAAATGTGTAATATTTTTTATGAACAAAGAAACATGTTAACTTTAAAAATCAACCCAATAGTTTCTCATAACGGCCTGCTGACCCAACAGGGTGTATGAGAAGAGACACTTCTGGTGTTTCGAGAAATGAAATGACACAGTGATTGAGATACTGGACTCTCCATCAACAAGAGTAAATTTCAAATACACTTCTGGTCACTGGAGTCCGCCTCCGTAGCGGAGAGGTCAGTGTAGATGCCTACCATGTGGTGGGCCCAGATACGAGTCCCTGTACTACCAAGGACATTTCCCTGGTGGGAGGTCTGGTAAGGTATGCACTCAGCCTCGTGATACCAATTGAGGGGCTATTTGAATGAGAAGTAGTGGTTCTAAGATCTAGAAATTCGGCGCAGAGTGCAGCGTACTGACCACACACCCCTCAATATCGCATGTGCATGACGCTGAATGGCAAAAGATGATGGTGGCTAGTCGACATCTATCGGGTCTTCTGGATATTTCCCCCATGGGTTCACTAGCATTAGGTGCACTCAGCCTCGTGATGCCAGTTGAGGAGCTATTTGAATGAGAAGTAGTGGTTCCAAGATCTGGAAAGTTGGGCAGGAGTGCGTTGTACTGACTACTCGCCCCTCCATATCACATCTGCATGATGCCGAGTGGAAGAAGGATGATCCGGCGGCCGGTCGACAAGCATTGGGGGTTCATGATCTGGACGAAGAGCTCGTCTGGCCATCGAATTTAGGTTTTCCACAATTCCCATAAAATGCTCAAGGTGAAAGTCGGTATGGTTTCTTTGAAAATGATGCATGGAAATTCCTTACTCATCCTTCCCCAATCCGTGATTGTGCACAGTCTGTAATGATCTCGTCATCGGCGGAAATTTAAACCCAAATCTTCTATCTTATCCTTGGTCATGAAGCGTTAATTAGATTCGAGCAATGGTTTTTTTTCCAGACTCTTTGACAATTTGGAGAGGAATCACGCTGGTTTGATATGTTTTCTGTATTCACAGTACAAGGAAGCTGTATTTCGATATAGTTAAATTAGTTTGTTAAAGCGCATCGAAAGTGTGACGTTCAGATTATAGGCCAAGTGTGTTAGACATATGTTGTTAATCGTTAGCGTACTATGAACACCATCGATTTATTTATAAAACAAGCGCACAGCATGCCCACATCAAATTTATTCGAATTATGTGCGTTTACATTGTTCGGTGTTTGACTCAATGAACAGTTTCATTTGATTGCCTGTATAGAAAGGGACGCTGTTTTCCTGTTACGTGTTTGAGAAGTCGTCATCGTGGTACGTCACTCAAAGACATTAGAAGGGTTTCCCCTGCATTTAAATGGTCGTTGAAAAAGAATTTACGAGTTACGACAAAAAAAAAAAAAAAAAAACAAGAAAGCAGATACTCGTCAAGATCCACAAATGATTAGTAAGCAGTACAGTCGATGTTTCGTTAGAAAAAATAGTACACCGTCTATAAATCATACAATTCGGAAGCCTTAGAGTTATAACTCAGTGATGCCTGTATCGTTCTGGTATTCTGTTGTAAGACTGTCGTCTGCTAATAGTGTGAAATTTGTTAATGAATGGTCATTGTAACGAATTTTAATAACTGAAGCGGTAAAGCTGCTTGCAAAGACAGTGAAACTTCCGCTAGAGACCCTTCAAACTTTTTTTAATACGACAGTTGCGAATTACGGTCAAAAGTCTGATTATCTCGACATTAATAACGGTTGCGAAATGTAATTTTCAAGACTGCCTGCACAAATAATAAACACTGAGGTGACAAAAGTGATGGAATAGCGATTTGAATCTATACAGACGGCGGTAGTATCGCGTACACAAGGTATAAAAGAGCAGTGCATTGGCGGAGCTGTCATTTGTACTCAGAAGATTCATGTAAAAGGATTCTGACATGATCATGGCCGCACGACGAGAATTAAGACTCTGAACGTGGTATGGTAGTTGGAGCTAGGCGCATAGGACACTCCACTTCGAAAATCGTTAGGGAACTCAACATTGCGAGATCCACAGTGTCAAGAGTGTGCCAACAATGCCAAATTTCAGGCACTACTCTCACACGGACAAGGCAGTGGCCGACGGCCTTCACTTAACGACCGAGAGCAGCAGCATTTGCGTAGAGTTGTCAGTGTGAACAGACAAGAAAAAGTCGATAGGAGTGATGTCAATAATTACCGACCAGTTTCTATGGTGACATCATTTTTGTGATAATGATATACTCTAAAATACTGTCTCATCTTTTTAATAATAATAATAATATACACTTAGCATATCATAATTTGGATTTGAGATTTTGCAAGGACTGAACAACAAAACAGCATGTGTCAGTATTTTCTGTGGTCTGTGCAGGCCAATTGACTGTACATTACTACCTTTCGTAAAGAAGGGGGGGGGGGGAAGTTTTACGTAATTACCTGTACAGCTAACGGATGGCTTATTTACATATTTAACAATAAAACTGCAGAAAGTTATACTTAAAAATGCATCAACTGTAAACAGAAAATATTTTTCTCATTGGTACAAAATCATTAATGAAATTACATAAGCTTGATTATTGCGTCGTCTGTTGTTGATGAATTTAGGTTTAATGCACACAGAATAGAATTGGTTACTCTTGCAAATGACATAAGTGTTCTAATCAATCCGAATGGACACCCGCAACATAGTATATTGTAAATAATGTGTTTACAAGGATTGTTAACTGGCTTTCTGCAGATGGTACCTGACGAATTTAAAAAAATACAGGCTATTCAAATCTGCACATCAAGAGTCTCAACACAAATGATAAATTTAAAACATAATCAGAAATTAGTAATCAAGTCATAATCTTCAAACACTTTCAGTTTACGTGTTGCTGAGAATTGAAATGGGGAAGAATCAACTCATTCAGTATTCTTGCACTGTGTGTCACTGCAAGCCTGGCAGAGGGGGAAATTAGTAAGTTAAAATAATTTGCTTATTTTCATTCAGTAATGTTGTACTGAATTGTATTCTAGGGTAACATATCTTTAAGTAAGAAATTCTTCTTTGCACAAAAGTGTGCCATACGAATAACATGTGGTACGCAGCCTCGATCATCTTTTAGGCGTCTGTTTAAGAAACTAGTTATTTTAGTTGAAGCATCACAGTACATATGTTCTTTCACGAAATTTGTTGGAAATAAACAGTTACTGTTCAGGAAGAATAATGGCTTCTATAATTAAAATACAGTAAGAAAAAAATACCTTCATTACTCTTAATTAAAACTGACTTTAACACAGAAAGGAGTGAATAACCCCGCTACCAAAATGTTTGATCGCCTACATTATAATGTTAAATGCGTGATATACAGCAGAGCTAAATTTTAAGGTAAGCTGAAAACGTTCCTTCTCGACAAATCCTGTTTCAAAGACAAAGTTTTATTTAGGGACTTGTAGTTTGTTTAGTATAATAGTGCTACATAAGTACATGTGTTATTAAAATAAATATTGCTTTGTATTGTGTGAACTCCTCAGTACATGATCAGCATACAGCCACATTTAAAAAATGGCTCTGAGCAGTATGGGACTTAATATCTAAGGTCATCAGTCCCCTAGAACTTACAACTACTTAAACCTAACTAACCTAAGGACATCACACACATCCATGCCCGAGGCAGGATTCGAACCTGCGACCGTAGCGGTCGTGCGCTTCCAGACTGAA
This sequence comes from Schistocerca cancellata, assembly GCF_023864275.1. Classification (NCBI taxonomy): domain Eukaryota; kingdom Metazoa; phylum Arthropoda; class Insecta; order Orthoptera; family Acrididae; genus Schistocerca; species Schistocerca cancellata. Next base: position 621,053,299 of record NC_064630.1, read on the forward strand.
GCGCCTAGAACCGCTCGGCCACATCGGCCGGTCCACATTTAAATATCAATTGAGTTAGTATTCTGTAAACTGAATCGTTACACGTCGTTACTAAACTTCGTGAAAAGTGAACCACGGAACATCAAACTAACAAAAGTTGGACGTGCAACAATAATTTCATTTAACGAATAGAAGCAACCACAAAGTTGATATCGAGACGAAGTAGCGCCTTACAGTATGAGCGTATCGAAGATATTCACAGTACTTACTGATCAGATTAATTCAGTTTAGAAACTGGAGATACCTCATACTGATGTGTGGTCAAACCGCGACGTTTCGCTAGCACCAACCATTCAGAATAATTTTTAATGAGATAATCTCCGTGCTGATTCCATTTTCAATCTTTAGTTTCTCACTACTGTATCAAAGTCCATTCGGAGTCATAGCATCGAAATATGTGCAACTTCTCACGCGTTCAATGTAAATTTGTTGCCTGCTGACCAATTGGAAACTTCCTCGATTTCCGGACATATCGTTTCCCCTCTCTTCATCCAGACTAACACAAACATAACATTATATTGCCCAAGAAGTCATCAGATTGGTGTTAACAATGCCAATTTCCTGACATTTCGTAATAAGTAGTAGGAAGTCAATGTTAAGTCTCCATTGTGACCGTATGCATGATAACAATATAAGACTCCCTTATCGTCCTCAGTGCTCATTAGCCGAATATGAGACTTACTGTAAAGTAGTCCATATATTAACATATTTTTGAACTATTAATGCACGTCGTTCACTGCTCATATCAAACCCGGCACAACGCATATTATTAAAATTATACACTGTGAACAATTCAGACATTAAATTTTATTTAAACGGGAACAATTACTTTTTCAAAACAAACGCACAGTCAGCTGTTTTATGTGCCGTGGTTTTGCTTGATAGTTTTTGATGTAAATATCAGAATATGTCTTAAATTTGAATTTAACCTTGTCTGAGAAATCTAATAAAAAGATAATTTTTAGAGTTCTATACCTCAATCGGTAAAATCGGAGCCGTTATAAGATAACTTTGTTGTCTGTCTGTCTGTCCGTCCCACTTTTAAGAACCCTTTTTATCAGGAAGGGGAACTCGTAACAAATTGAAACTTATGTCACATATTAAGATAAATGGTCCCTAGGCTGTGTAAAAAATAGAAGCTTATAAGTCAAAGAAGTCAAAAGATAAGGCCATTTATGTCACATGTTTTAATATCTTTCCAGTATCGATAACGATAACAGGCAAAAATAGTGGAAATTTTCGATTCCTGGGATGAAAGATCCATCTAAATGCATGATTAAGTTTTTACGGAAACCTCAATGAATGAGTCCTACACGTGTGGCGTGAACGGACAGTCTTTAACAGCTCTTACTCCATAATATTTCTTGTCTAGTTAGAACACTTGAGAAGAGAGAAAAGATCTCTTCTTCAACTTCATATATTTGGAAAATCGATACTCAGAACGGACCAGATATGGTACTAGTAATTTTTTTAATAATCAATCCTGTTAAGACCAAACAGTTCTTCAGCGACCCATTCCAACTTTCTCTTATCATCATCTCCACAGTTCAAGAGACGTTAACCTTCATTATTTCACCAATAATCTGTAATTTTTTTATCAGCCGTAATGGAGCATATCCTAGACCTCTGTCGATCTGTACTAAACATGTCATCTGTGGAATTTGTAGTAAGGTTGTTAACTCCCACGGTTAATTGAGACCTCCTGAGACATAACATCTATAGGATCAGTTAAAAGAGACTATTGCTGCAATATAAATACTACAGACTCTCTATTTGCCACCACCAAAATATAAATAAATGAAGCGAAAAAAAACCAGAAAAGGCAAAAATTGTTGCCCGTTACCTGGGAATCCACACACAAACAAAACATGGTTGTAGCGTCGTTAGAAGTATTGTGTTGTCGAAGTCATCAATCCAAAAACTGGTTTGATGCTGCTCTTCACGTTTGGCCATTTTGTGCAAGTCTTTTCATATCTCCCTAACTATTGCTCCTTACATTCATTTGAATCTAGTTACTGCTTTCAAGCCTTTGTGTCCCACTACAATTTTGATCCCCCCAGATTATTCAGTATTACCAATTAGCTATTCATTATACCTCATAAGATCTGATGTCAACATATCCCTTCTTTTAGTCAAGCGATTTTCTCCATATTTCAATTCAGTACCTCTTCATTAGTTACTGGATCAATCTATCTATTCTTCAAAATTCTTATCTAGCACATCATATCAAAAGCTTCTATCCTCTTCTTACCTGTACTGTTCATCGCCCACATCTGAGTTCCGTGTAACGTTACATTCCAAACAAATGTTTGCAGAAAAGACGTCCTAATTCTTAAATTTATATTCTTAGTTATAGTATTTCTGTCTTTCAGGAGAGCTCTTCTTTCAGTTTCCGCTCTACACTTTATGTCCTCATTACTTTTGCTGTCGTTAGTTGTTCTGCTGACCAAATAGCAAAACTCACCCACTGCTTTCAGCATCTAATATTCCAACTTAATTTCCCATCACCTATTTTAATTCGATTACACACTGTTTCCCCTGTTTATATTTGTTTGTGTTCAAGATTTTATCCATCATGCTCAACTGATGTTCCACGGCTTTTGCCATGTCTGACAGAATTACAGAGGCAAAAGTAATGGCGATACGCTAACCGTGTTTCTTAACTTACGAAAGAATTTGACTCAGTACCACACCTACTGTCATTATAGAAATTACGATCGTATGGGGTATTAGGCGAAATTTGTGACTGGAATGAGGATTTCATACAACACGTGATCTTGGATGGAGGATCATCGACAGGATAGAAGCAAATCTAAGCCTGCTCTAGGGAAGTGTGCTAAACCTCTTGTTGTTTATGTTCTCTATTAACGACCTTGCACATAATACTAATAGTAGCCTCAGACTCTTCGCAGATGATGTAGTTATCTAAAGTGAAGTACTGTCTGAAAAAGTGGATAAACGTTCAGTCTGATCTTGATAAGAGCTGAAAGTCGTACAAGGATTGGAAAATTTTGCACTTTTCAAAACGAAAAATCGTAGCATCAATGAGACAACTGGAATTAATCAACTCATACAAACACTAAGGTGTAACAATTTGTAGAGATATGAAATGGAGGGACGACATAGGCTCGGCCGCCAGTGAAGCGGATGGCAGACTTCGATTAATTAGCAGGATACTAGGAAACTGCAATCACTCTACAAAAGAGATACCGGAATCAATTTTCACTTTGCAGCGAGGTTTGTTTGATTTGAAAGTTCCTGATGGACTAGACATGAGTGATGGAGTGGGAGTCGAACGTGGGACCTTAGCCTTTTGCGCGGGAGCTATCCAAAAACTAGTTGCTACACCCCCCTCGCGGCGTTACGTCCGCCAGTACCCATTCATCTGTCTTCCAGACCTCACAGAATATAACTTTAATCTACCGTTAAGTTTCAGATCATCGCACATTCGACTGCAGAGTGAAGATTCATTCGCAAACAGTTCGACAGGTTGAACTTAGCCATTTCCTTTCTTCCAGGAGTGTTTGTCCCATAAGGTGTGCAGAACAACTCACTTGAAGTTTGTAAGTTAACAGGTCCTGTCAGAAGTAAAGCTGTGAGGGTGGGTCGTGAGTGACGCTTGGATATCTCAGTTGATACAGCAATTAATCTGCCAGGAAACTACACAGGAGATGGCTCACGAAACACATCCTAGAATATTGTTCAGGTGTGTGCGATATATACCATATAGGACTAACAGGAGGTATTGAACATATACTAAGTATGGTAGCAGAAATGGTCAGTGTTACTTTTTAAATTTATTGCCTTTCGTGACGTACCCATACTGTCATCTCAACCATGGAATGTCATTACGACGATGCGAACGTCAAGGCAACACAACAACCAGTCCCCGAGCGAAGAAAATCGTCGACCTGGCCGAAATTCGAACACGGGCCCCTTCAGTTAAATATGCGTCGCGCTGGCCATTCACAAGTCTATATGACCCCTGGGAGGGCGTCAAGGAGACTGGCAGATGTTGCAGATGGACGCAAACTATCCCGTGAAAGACTTCTCACAAAGTTTCAAGGACCATCTGTACGTAAGGAATCTAGGAAGATACTACAAACCATATGTATCGCTCCCCTGTGGATCGTAAAGACAAGATTAGACCAATACAGCGTGCACAGAGGTTTTCTCTTCTCGCATTCCGTACGCAAAATGAAGCAGGAAGAAATCTAAAAAGTGTACAATGGGAAATAGCCTGTGTCGTGTTGTTTGCGGAATGTGCGTAGCTGTAGGCCGTGTAGGACAGTGTTGAGACGTCAGCTGTGCCGTGGACTGGTGACAGCGCGTGACTCCGCAGCCGCCTGTCGGCGACCAGGCTCGAGTGCCAGCGGCCCAGCTGCCGGCCCGACCTGCAACCGCTTGGCAGCGCCCGCCGACGCTAATTTTACCGACCACTGCTCAGTCAAGTGCTGTTACGCCACTCACCCACTGGCCCCTGATCCCTCAGGAATGCTCACCGTGTTGCCTCTGTCCAGTAACACTGCGTCACCGGACAAGTCTATATAGATTTTCAGTATTGGTCTCCAATCTATACTACCATATAAAGACAAGTTGTTGTTTAACATTGTCTGCTATGCCTCCTTTTATCGCGTCATACCGATCCTCGAATGCCATGCACTCCGCGTAGCCTTTCGAATGCGCTTATAGTCCACTGCCCACCTCCTCCTCTAACTTATCAAATTCCCCTCCCTCGCCGGCCGGGGTGGCCGAGCGGTTCTAGGTGCTACAGTCTGGAACCGCGCGACCGCTACGGTCGCATGTTCGAATCCTGCCTCGGGCATGGATGTGTGTGATGTCCTTAGGTTCTACATCTACATCTACATCCATACTCCGCAAGCCACCTGACGGTGTGTGGCGGAGGGTACCTTGAGTACCTCTATCGGTTCTCCCTTCTGTTCCAGTCTCGTATTGTTCGTGGAAAGAAGGATTGTCGGTATGCCTCTGTGTGGGCTCTAATCTCTCTGATTTTATCCTCATGGTCTCTTCGCGAGATATACGTAGGAGGGAGCAATATACTGCTTGACTCTTCGGTGAAGGTATGTTCTCGAAACTTTGACAAAAGCCCGTACCGAGCTACTGAGCGTCTCTCCTGCAGAGTCTTCCACTGGAGTTTATCTATCATCTCCGTAACGCTTTCGCGATTACTAAATGATCCTGTAACGAAGCGCGCTGCTCTCCGTTGGATCTTCTCTATATCTTCTATCAACCCTATCTGGTACGGATCCCACACTGCTGAGCAGTATTCAAGCAGTGGGCGAACAAGCGTACTGTAACCTACTTCCTTTGTTTTCGGATTGCATTTCCTTAGGATTCTTCCAATGAATCTCAGTCTGGCATCTGCTTTACCGACGATCAACACTATACGATCATTCCATTTTAAATCACTCCTAATGCGTACTCCCAGATAATTTATGGTATTAACTGCTTCCAGTTGCTGACCTGCTATTTTGTAGCTAAATGATAAAGGATCTATCTTTCTGTGTATTCTCAGCACATTACACTTGTCTACATTGAGATTCAATTGCCATTTTCTGCACCATGCGTCAATTCGCTTAGGTTAGTTAGGTTTAAGTAGTTCTAAGTTCTAGGGGACTGATGACCTCAGAAGTTAAGTCCTATAGTGCTCAGAGCCATTTGAACCATGCCCTCCCACCTCTTCCATCTTGAACACCTTCGAATATTCTCCGTGAGCCGTAAACTCGACGCTACTCCACCCCTAGTTTCCCCCTGCTCACTGCTCCTGGTACTCTGTCGCGCCTTTACCACCACTTTCCCTCAGTGTTACACCTTCACACTCTCCACATGCTCTCCCAACGAAATTTTAATCGCATTACCCCACCCGACCATGAAATCCGCCCTGATATATTACCCGTCCTACCAGATCTGAACAGAACCCACATCGCATCCTCTGGTCAGGCCTCCTTTTCTCTCCACTTCTCTCCACCCCTATTCCAAGATTTGGTCTGGAACGGTATCCCTCTTCACTCTCCTGAATTCCTCCTCCAAACATCCATCCACAGAGTCACGCTCTTACACACTGCCCCAACTGCTACATTCTAATGATACCCCTCTTCTTGGCAATCTAGGCACACTCATCATTTCCCTCATGTACGTCTTTATCTTAATTAAGCAGCACACCGGCTTTTTACATTTTAACTTGCGCAGCTGTCCCTCTGGCTTTTATCTTTTGTGAAACATTCATTTCCCATGTCATCTGTGTCACTCTTTTACTTTATCACAAATCTGCTTTTTATGTATTTTAAATTATGCAATTGAAACTGTGTTTTTTATCACGTCAAACATTCACATCAGCCGCCGTGTCCAGCTTTATAATGATTTATACTTTTTAATTTCTTATGGCTGAGGAGCGGCGTCTTGTACCCGCAGAGAGCCCACCCCCCGCCAGTATGGACAAGGGGAACAAATGACAATAAAAGGGAAAAGAATCAATATTGTTACCAAATATTTCGAATAGTTCTTGACAGATTTATTTCAAATTTTTGCACGATACTTTAATGAATATTTGGGCGGTCATAGGCTGTACAATGATTATGACCATTGCCCACCGTGACGCTTTTTTCTTTTTTTTTTCATCTCATTTTGTTCATTTTAGTTCGTTGCATCTACTCGGGGCGGACGTCGCAAGACACCCGTTTCAGTTCGTCGATGATCCATTAACTCAGTTTTTTTATTACAGAGGGCAGCTAACTCTCTGACCGAATACGCTGAGCTACCGTGCCGGCTGAGGCTGGATGCCGTCTGACGGCGTTGCGGGCATGTGACGCAGTACCAAAAGCATGTAAGCGAAGCAGACACACACGATGGTCACCCTAGCGAAGATGTGGGCTGCAAATGGGGAAATCGGTTGGGATAAGCGATTTTAACAAAGGGCAGATTATTATTACAGAGAGTATCGAATGTTTAAGTGCTAATGTCGTGAGCATCTACGGAAGGAGGTAGGACAGTGAAACTACCACTAAGCACTAAATGGTTGGACGTCCTCGACTCTTTACAGAACGTGGGGTACGGAGGCTTGTCTGCTTTGTAAAGTAGGACAGGTGGTGATCTTTGGCATCTCTGCCAAAAGAGCACAATGCAGTTGCACCTTCGACCATAAATATAATAGACTGGCCCTGACGTCATTTTCGTGGCTCCAACATCTCTGGGCTAAAGTCACGTGAATGTTGGCAAAACATGGTTGTTTCGTGTTGCGCTTATAGCTGTACTCAGCGTTTTGTCCGGGGAAATGGCATTACATTTCACTTGTAAGTATTTCTGTGATAGTGGAGATGCGTTTATTGAAATCTACTGAAGTGACTTTTATATGTTTTTTACGCTTGAAATACAGTATCATGTAAATTAAAGTGTTGAAAGTGATGCCTTTGAAGTCAGACTCATATTACATTTTGGAAAGTATCTGTGATAATTCGGTTACAGAAGTAAGTATAACTGTTTCTCGTTTCCACTCATAGGTTCCCTAAGGATGAAAACCGAAGGCAGCTTTGGATACAGGCCCTGAAACGGAAAAACTTTAAGCCCTCTGCACATACACGCCCTTTTGTATTTCAAGTGAGATTATAAAAAGGTAAGAACACCTATGTCCGCCCTCGTGGTCTCGCGGTAGCGTTCTCGCTTCCCGAGCACGGGGTCCCGGGTTCGATTCCCGGCGGGGTCAGGGATTTTTCCTGCCTCGAGATGACTGGGTGTTGTTTTCATCTTCATCATTCATCCCCATTACGGTCGGAGGAAGGCAACGGCAAACCACCTGCATTAGGACCTTGCCTAGTAAGGCGGTGCGGGTCTCCCGCATCGTTCCCCTACGCTATGTAAAGAAGCATGGAACTTCATTTTTTTTTTTTTTTTCAAGAGCACCTATAGTCGACACATGAAGAGAATTTTTTTTCTGCCTTCTAATACTATTAAACAAATGTGGGCTCGAAAATTATTTTCTGAAACTTCAAAGTCTCACCTTTCATCTAAAATATCATTTTTTTTTTCAAATGATAGTTTAAACTTTTGTAAAAGTAGTGGGAACTGAACCTTTGAAGTGCACCTAAAATTGATACTCTAAAATGGACCTGCTCCTAAAGTCGACAATTTTGGTACCTATAGTTGACATAATTCCCATATCCAATTTTCTTTTATAAGTGACTAGAGCTCAAAATGCTGCGAATCCAATGTTTAAAGTTTTGACACGAGCCCACTCTTACTGTTTAAAAGAATTTTAACAACATTTTACTTTAATTGATAGTTTATAGTAATTTCGTCCCGCTGCCCACCAGACGGGCGTTCGATGTATTTGTTAGATTTTATAAATCGTACTGTGAACAAATCCAGGTCAAATGTAGTTCTGACATAATTTTTCGCAAATAAAAAAGTAATTTTTGTTGGAAGCGTTTGGCAGTCAATTGAGAAATGTGGGTAAAATACGATACAAACATAGGATGGCAGACCGCTGATTTGAAATCCCGCCCCATTTTGCCAACAGTCACGTGGTTTATGTTGGAGCCACACTAGAGCTCTATAGCTTCTGCACAGCAAGGCCAGTCTACTAGTATCTATGGTCGAAGAGTTGCACGCTTAAGTGTTTCGGAGCACACCGTTCACCGTTCATTGTTGAACATGGAGCTCTGCAGCAGACCACTCCTACGCGCACACGTATTGCCTCACCGACATCATCAAATACGACTGCAGCGGGCACAGCACAATCAGGATTCGACCGTCGATCAGTGGAAACGTTTCGGCTCTTCGGGCGAATCACATTTTTGTTACAGTAGGTCTATAGTCGTCTCCACAAACGCCACCATCGAGGTGAACGGCGGCTCGAGACACAGCGCACCACGGACGAAGGCTGGTGGGAGCTGTATTACGGTGTGGGCGATATTCTCCTGCGCTTGCATGGGATTTATTTCGTCCCCGACGGCGATATCATCTCCCAGCCGTATAACTGTCCGTGTCTCGGAGCCAGAATCGTGCTACAGTAGTTTGAGGAGCATTACAGTGAACTCACGTTGATGTCTCGGCGACCAAATCGACTGATGTAAACCCCATGGATCTCATCTGGGTCTCTATCGGGCTCCATCACTGCTTACGCAAATCAGCGACACATTATTTACGCGATTTACATGATCTGCACGTAGACATCTAATGTCACATACCTCCACAAATCTACCAACAAACAAGCTGTTAAGCAGGTGCTCATGATTTTTTTGGCTCATTGTGTATATTTTTTAATGTATCAAATGTATATACATGGTGTTCGGAAGTTCCGGTTACAAACTTCTAGGACTTGCAGTGGAGAGTGAGTACATAATGTTTTGAAAAGAAACCCATGTCTGGAAACGTGCCGTTTCCGTTTCTACGACTGTTTCAGTTCAGGTGTTTAACTCACTGACTTCTGCTTCAGGAACTGAATTAGGCGCAACGCAGTATAATTATTATGTAACAGTTGGAAAGGAAATGTAACGAAACATCCATTATCACTTAAGCACATTTGTTTGTATTAACACTTAAATATTGCATGTTTACGTTATTCCAAAACAAAAAAGAACCTATGGTACGTACAGAACAGTACTGAAGAATTGCGACGGCGAACCGATGTGGCGACCACTAATGTGTTTCAGATATTGTACCTACGAAGCAAACTCTGTTGAGTGCTCTATGCATTCCACCACCACCACGAAGCCTGTTCTGGTACACCCTCTCCATCCCATCTGGTGTCTCTTCAGTTTCTAGTGCAGCGGCCAAAACTCGTGCTAGCAGATCTTCCTCTGTCTTTACAGGAGTCACATAAACTTTGCATACAGTCCCACAAGAAGTAGTCCATAGAAGTTAAATCTGTCATCCTGTCTACCCTATTGCATACCAGGCCAAGCAACATTGAGACTTTTCTCTTTCCCTCAGCTGTGTCCTTTCAAAGGAACCATCCCGGCCCCTTTGCCTGAAGTGATTTAGGGAAATCACGGGAAACCTAAATGAGGATGGCTGGACGCAGGTTTGTACCGGCCTCCTCCCGAATGCGAGTCCAGTTTGCCAAGCACTACGCCACCTCGCTCCTTCCCCATCATTCCCTAATCCGAGCTTTTACTCCATCTCTAATAACGGGTCGTTAAACACTATTCTCTCTCTTCCCTCAGCAGCTCAAATGGTTCAAATGGCTCTGAGCACTATGGGACTTAACATCTGAGGTCATCAGTCCCCTAGAACTTAGAACTACTTAAACTTAACTAACCTAAGGACATCACACACATCCATGCCCGAGGCAGGATTCGAACCTGCGACCGTAGCAGTCACGCGGTTCCAGACTGAAGCGCCTAGAACCGCTCGGCCACAAGCCCTCAGCAGCTGTGGACGCGTTACACGTCAGCATTGGAACCGTCGTAAAACTGAAACTGTACGTTTCCAGACATGGGTTCATATTCAAAATATAATGTACTCACTCCCCTCTACAAGTCTTACGACTTTGTTATGTGAATTTCCAAACATCACGTGTAACATACAAATATATTTGTAATATACAGGGCTATTACAAATGATCGAAGCGATTTCATAAATTCACTGTAGCTCCATTCATTGACGTATGGTCACGACACACTACAGATACGTAGAATAACTCATAAAGTTTTGTTCGGCTGAAGCCGCAGTTCAGGTTTCTGCCGCCAGAGCGCTCGAGAGCGCAGTGAGAAAATGGCGACAGGAGCCGAGAAAGCGTATGTCGTGCTTGAAATGCACTCACATCAGTCAGTCATAACAGTGCAACGACACTTCAGGACGAAGTTCAACAAAGATCCACCAACTGCTAACTCCATTCGGCGATGGTATGCGCAGTTTAAAGCTTCTGGAGGCCCCTGTAAGGGGAAATCAACGGGTCGGCCTGCAGTGAACGAAGAAACGGTTGAACGCGTGCGAGCAAGTTTCACACGTAGCCCGCAGAAGTCGACGAATAAAGCAAGCAGGGAGCTAAACGTACCACAGCCGACGGTTTGGAAAATCTTACGGAAAAGGCTAAAGCAGAAGCCTTACCGTTTACAATTGCTACAAGCCCTGACACCCGATGACAAAGTCAAACGCTTTGAATTTTCGGCGCGGTTGCAACAGCTCGTGGAAGAGGATGCGTTCAGTGCGAAACTTGTTTTCAGTGATGAAGCATCATTTTTTCTTAATGTTGAAGTGAACAGACACAGTGTGCGAATCTGGGCGGTAGAGAATCCTCACACATTCGTGCAGCAAGTTCGCAATTCACCAAAAGTTAACGCGTTTTGTGCAATCTCACGGTTTAAAGTTTACGGTCCCTTTTTCTTCTGCGAAAAAAACGTTACAGGACACGTGTATCTGGACATGTTGGAAAATTGGCTCATGCCACAACTGGAGATCGACAGCGCCGACTTCATCTTTCAACAGGATGGTGCTCCACCGCACTTCCACCATGATGTTCGGCATTTCTTAAACAGGAGATTGGAAAACCGATGGATCGGTCGTGGTGGAGATCATAATCAGCAATTCATGTCATGGCCTCCACACTCTCCCGACTTAACCCCATGCGATTTCTTTCTGTGGGGTTATGTGAAAGATTCAGTGTTTAAACTTCCCCTACCAAGAAACGTGCCAGAACTGCGAGCTCGCATCAACGATGCTTTCGAACTCATTGATGGGGACATGCTGCGCCGAGTGTGGGAGGAACTTGATTATCGGCTTGATGTCTGCCGAATCACTAAAGGGGCACATATCGAACATTAGCGAATGCCTAAAAAACTTTTTGAGTTTTTGTATGTGTGTGCAAAGCATTGAGAAAATATCTCAAATAATAAAGTTATTGTAGAGCTGTGAAATCGCTTCAATCATTTGTAATAACCCTGTACAAAGAGGAAACGTTGTTCCGAGAACTCTCGGAAAGTTTTTGACCTATTTAACTCAATTTCACATGATACTCTAATGAACATTCAGACTGGCATAGGCTATATATCTTTTTAACATATAAAATCTGTAAATATATGTATGTAATATATAAATGGGAAACTTTTTTACCAGAAGACTCGAAAAGTTCGTGATCGTATTACCTCAAACTTTTATACGACACTCTAATGAACATAGTTACAGTTGTACAATATACACTCCTGGAAATGGAAAAAAGAACACATTGACACCGGTGTGTCAGACCCACCATACTTGCTCCGGACACTGCGAGAGGGCTGTACAAGCAATGATCACACGCACGGCACAGCGGACACACCAGGAACCACGGTGTTGGCCGTCGAATGGCGCTAGCTGCGCAGCATTTGTGCACCGCCGCCGTCAGTGTCAGCCAGTTTGCCGTGGCATACGGAGCTCCATCGCAGTCTTTAACACTGGTAGCATGCCGCGACAGCGTGGACGTGAACCGTATGTGCAGTTGACGGACTTTGAGCGAGGGTGTATAGTGGGCATGCGGGAGGCCGGGTGGACGCACCGCCGAATTGCTCAACACGTGGGGCGTGAGGTCTCCACAGTACATCGATGTTGTCGCCAGTGGTCGGCGGAAGGTGCACGTGCCCGTCGACCTGGGACCGGACCGCAGCGACGTACGGATGCACGCCAAGACCGTAGGATCCTACGCAGTGCCGTAGGGGACCGCACCGCCACTTCCCAGCAAATTAGGGACACTGTTGCTCCTGGGGTATCGGCGAGGACCATTCGCAACCGTCTCCATGAAGCTGGGCTACGGTCCCGCACACCGTTAGGCCGTCTTCCGCTCACGCCCCAACATCGTGCAGCCCGCCTCCAGTGGTGTCGCGACAGGCGTGAATGGAGGGACGAATGGAGACGTGTCGTCTTCAGCGATGAGAGTCGCTTCTGCCTTGGTGCCAATGATGGTCGTATGCGTGTTTGGCGCCGTGCAGGTGAGCGCCACAATCAGGACTGCATACGACCGAGGCACACAGGGCCAACACCCGGCATCATGGTGTGGGGAGCGATCTCCTACACTGGCCGTACACCACTGGTGATCGTCGAGGGGGCACTGAATAGTGCACGGTACATCCAAACCGTCATCGAACCCATCGTTCTACCATTCCTAGACCGGCAAGGGAACTTGCTGTTCCAACAGGACAATGCACGTCCGCATGTATCCCGTGCCACCCAACGTGCTCTAGAAGGTGTAAGTCAACTACCCTGGCCAGCAAGATCTCCGGATCTGTCCCCCATTGAGCATGTTTGGGACTGGATGAAGCGTCGTCTCACGCGGTCTGCACGTCCAGCACGAACGCTGGTCCAACTGAGGCGCCAGGTGGAAATGGCATGGCAAGCCGTTCCACAGGACTACATCCAGCATCTCTACGATCGTCTCCATGGGAGAATAGCAGCCTGCATTGCTGCGAAAGGTGGATATACACTGTACTAGTGCCGACATTGTGCATGCTCTGTTGCGTGTGTCTATGTGCCTGTGGTTCTGTCAGTGTGATCATGTGATGTATCTGACCCCAGGAATGTGTCAATAAAGTTTCCCCTTCCTGGGACAATGAATTCACGGTGTTCTTATTTCAATTTCCAGGAGTATATATATATATAAAAGTACTTGACCGATTTACTTCTAATTTTTATCCAATACTCTAATGAACAGTCGGATAGTCATAGGCTATATATGTTTTAATATATATAAAATATATGTAACATATAAATATATATATAACACATGAAGGAGAAAAGATATTACCACAAGTCTCGAAAGGACTTGAACCAGTTACTCCAAATTTTTACGCCACACACTAATGAACATTCATGCGGCATAGCCTATATCTTTTAATATATATGTAACAAATAAAGAGGTTACTATGTTGCCAAAAATGTCGATAAGTTCTTCACCGAATTAGTTAAAATTTTTACACGGTACCTATCTTGTGACCAGCGTGAGAGCACATTGTAGAGCACGCACTGCTGTCCGAGACCGTCACAAATCGCGGTGACTGCAGTGTAATTATTGTCTTTGAATAAAGCTGTCATTTCTGTTCGTGTCATTGCGTATTTCTTTCGGTTACTGTCTGTTGTTCCTTCTATGCAAGGTCTAAGTTTCATGAAGCTACGTTTCTTGGCAGAAGCACATCATGCGAAAGTTACTTTCGTCTTTAAGTTTTGCACACCAAGTGTCTCTACGTTTCTTGAGCGCTCATGGGAAATTTTTGTATATTTGTTTTGCTTCAGTGTGTTAATTCCAATAAAAATTTTGTTCCAGAGTTTATATGAAATTTTATGCGCAATACATTGTAATCAAATGAGAGCGAGAATTTACAGTATATGTATCTTTGATTGCGAAATTATTTCGTTGGCACTAGAAGAACTGATGTAAGTTACTATCATCGTTTTTGGAGGAATCACGCCTTCGAGACTCCATTATGCTAACAGCCAATAAAACGTAATTTAAGTTCTTTCTGATGGGAAAATAAACTCCCCATCAACCAAAAAAAGAAAGAAATGTGTTGGTCCGGTTTAACAGTGTTATAGTTTTCCATTATTCTTCATAGGACGTAGTTACCCAATCTATGGATGAATAACAATATATTATAAATTTATGTTCATATTATTGTATAAATATCGGTTCCTGTTTTGAGAAACCTATTCTGAAATATAAGGCCTAAAAGATTATTCTTTTAATGATAACTTTGGAGGTTATTAGTTTAATTAACTTTTTAAGCCCTTAGTATAATGAGAGTAAAGTAGAACATTGCTGAACTTCTCAAAAATACGCTAAGTTTTGATGGTAATCCCGTACCCACTCATTTTCTACTTCCAAATTCACTGGGAGATGTTTATCATGGTGCAGATGGACAGCTAACCACTTGACGGCTCAAGTTCACAAACAAATGTGATACCTTCAAACTAGTTTTTGCGTTTATTTTCCTTGGATTCGGACATGACCAATAGCTTTCAACAAATTGCCCCACCATCGCC
Organism: Schistocerca cancellata; assembly: GCF_023864275.1. Classification (NCBI taxonomy): domain Eukaryota; kingdom Metazoa; phylum Arthropoda; class Insecta; order Orthoptera; family Acrididae; genus Schistocerca; species Schistocerca cancellata. The sequence goes on from NC_064630.1 coordinate 621,068,302, forward strand.
AATCACTTCATCGTCGTCATCAATTACTGGCCATTGCATACATGAATAATACATTGGATATAGGACAAGTTAAATTTGAAAAACAGAAAGAGAGAGAGATAGAGGCAGAGGGAGGGAGGCAGAGAACAGACAAATTTCAGCTTGGAAATTCCAAACATCAATTACAAATAAGAAACAATTAAAATGGTGCATATTATCTAAAATATGAATTTCAGATTACAAGAACGGTATTTTATAATTCAACAATTTTTTAGAGAGTAAAAGCACCGTGTCATCAGAAATGGCCTAAGAATATTTTTAAAGAAATTTTTATATAGCTGCTTTTTTAAACATTTAGATAGGCTATCAAATAATTTCACTGTTATGTGTGAAACATCTTTTCTTTTTGGTACGACACTACTCTAGATTGAAATACAATTACACTACAGGTGCTGTTTGTGTTGTGGCTATTGACGTATTTATCTCAGTTGCCCAATTGTGTACAACAGATAATTATTTGAAAACAGGATGTATTAATGTACGTAAAGGCTAGACAGGCTGATAATTTTCGGCTGAATGAAGCGCTTGACAGCATGATTCAAATTTTTTTAAGTTGTAAATAGCATAGAGAGCTTTTCTCTTTATCCTAAAGACCTTTCACTTTTATTTCTTTTTCCTCTGAGGGCCGAGTTTCCCCAGGAGATTAGCCCACACTCGTGCAATGAATCGGTGTACGCACAAAAACGTCTTAATCATCTAATCAGTGTCATTCCTCTTGCACTTTGCAATAACGCAAAAGGATCTATCAAGCTTTTGAAAGTCTTATTTCAAGAGCGTTCAAATTACTGTCCCATTTTAAATTGTTTTGTAGCCATATTTCAGAATTTACATTTTGATTACGAATTTCAGCAATTCATTGTGAAGACTTAATAACGTATCAAATTCTTGTAGGAATTGGAAACAGTGGAAATTTATGAACATAATTTTTTTTCTTTATTTGTTATTACTTTAGCTGACAAACCCAGAATTGCCCATGTGGACATTATGCCAGTTATTAGAAACGAAAACAAAAATTGAAATGTGTTTGTAGTGTAATAGATCGGAAAAATTTCATTTCCATGTATTGATGAAAACGCCTTTGAAATTTTGAAACAGCCATACAAAGAAATGTGCATTTGACGTAAGGACCACGAAGAGGAGATACGTGAAACTAGGACTCATGTGGAGGCATACAGACAGTCGGCATTCCCCCGTTTTGTTTGCGAGTGGAACAGGGTACTCTCCGCCACGCACGTACGGTGACTTGTGGAGTATGTATATGGATGTAGAAGCATTATGTACAAATGTGTAAGTACATGTGCTCTGCAAGTCTACAACGTCTCTTCATAGCTCTGTTGTTTTTGCCTACAGCCATTTGCGCTGCTAGGTGTCAGGGATTTCAATAAGTTGACTCGATTTTAGGATTCTCTTAATAGGAAAGAATAAATGTTTGAAAATTATATGCATGATGTGGCTCTTTTTCACGCATCTCAGAGTTTATGACATCATATCTCTTGAACTATGTGTCGTATAATGATCTGTTTGTACAAGTACATTCATCGGCATATGTGGACACTGTCTGCGAAATACTTTGCGGATAGAGGTAGGAGCAAAGAAGTGACAAATTTAAACGTCATGCATGATGCGACATTTTTTCACGCATCTCATTGTATATGACGTCATGTCTCCTGAACTATGATAGGTAGGTGGTTCTTACCCGTATAAGGATTGTTGCCTGACAGTAAGGGAGGTATATACCAAGATTGGTTGAAGTCGGCACATTAGTCTAGGAGGAGATGCCTAACATACACATACATACATCAATTTTTATAATATGTATGGCGTATTTTGTTGAAGCCAGCAAGTAACCAGATACACTGAAGTGCCTAGTGCTGACTACATAGACATTTTATCTGCTGCTGTAATTAAAATGATGGCGTCATCTACAAATACAGTATTTTTTCTTCGCCAAACTCATTTACATCATCACTGAAAAGAAGGAATAATGGAGGTCCCAGGCGAGAGCCTTGTAGTACACCATACTTAATCAGTGATTCGATTTATATTGGCATATTTCAAACCCTTCCAAAATAAAATAAAATGATACAATGAGGCAATATGTCGAAATCTAAGAACTATTTCTAGTATTCTCATTTTGTGAACCACTGCAGTATAAAAGAGGTCCAAAGAAGGGCATAGTGGACTCCCGTACATTAAACAGTGTAATCGACATTTTCAACAGAGAGTTATTAATTACGTATTGCTTTTAAATTGTGAAAATAAAATGTTCTACATCGCGCAACTGGTACTTCTTACAAGCCCTTTACCATTTGATGTCATATCTTGAAATACACTCCTGGAAATTGAAATAGGAACACCGTGAATTCATTGTCCCAGGAAGGGGAAACTTTATTGACACATTCCTGGGGTCAGATACATCACATGATCACACTGACAGAACCACAGGCACATAGACACAGGCAACAGAGCATGCACAATGTCGGCACTAGTACAGTGTATATCCACCTTTCGCAGCAATGCAGGCTGCTATTCTCCCATGGAGACGATCGTAGAGATGCTGGATGTAGTCCTGTGGAACGGCTTGCCATGCCATTTCCACCTGGCGCCTCAGTTGGACCAGCGTTCGTGCTGGACGTGCAGACCGCGTGAGACGACGCTTCATCCAGTCCCAAACATGCTCAATGGGGGACAGATCCGGAGATCTTGCTGGCCAGGGTAGTTGACTTACACCTTCTAGAGCACGTTGGGTGGCACGGGACACATGCGGACGTGCATTGTCCTGTTGGAACAGCAAGTTCCCTTGTCGGTCTAGGAATGGTAGAACGATGGGTTCGATGACGGTTTGGATGTACCGTGCACTATTCAGTGTCTCCTCGACGATCACCAGTGGTGTACGGCCAGTGTAGGAGATCGCTCCCCACACCATGATGCCGGGTGTTGGCCCTGTGTGCCTCGGTCGTATGCAGTCCTGATTGTGGCGCTCATCTGCACGGCGCCAAACACGCATACGACCATCATTGGCACCAAGGCAGAAGCGACTCTCATCGCTGAAGACGACACGTCTCCATTCGTCCCTCCATTCACGCCTGTCGCGACACCACTGGAGGCGGGCTGCACGATGTTGGGGCGTGAGCGGAAGACGGCCTAACGGTGTGCGGGACCGTAGCCCAGCTTCATGGAGACGGTTGCGAATGGTCCTCGCCGATACCCCAGGAGCAACAGTGTCCCTAATTTGCTGGGAAGTGGCGGTGCGGTCCCCTACGGCACTGCGTAGGATCCTACGGTCTTGGCGTGCATCCGTACGTCGCTGCGGTCCGGTCCCAGGTCGACGGGCACGTGCACCTTCCGCCGACCACTGGCGACAACATCGATGTACTGTGGAGACCTCACGCCCCACGTGTTGAGCAATTCGGCGGTACGTCCACCCGGCCTCCCGCATGCCCACTATACGCCCTCGCTCAAAGTCCGTCAACTGCACATACGGTTCACGTCCACGCTGTCGCGGCATGCTACCAGTGTTAAAGACTGCGATGGAGCTCCGTATGCCACGGCAAACTGGCTGACACTGACGGCGGCGATGCACAAATGCTGCGCAGCTAGCGCCATTCGACGGCCAACACCGCGGTTCCTGGTGTGTCCGCTGTGCCGTGCGTGTGATCATTGCTTGTACAGCCCTCTCGCAGTGTCCGGAGCAAGTATGGTGGGTCTGACACACCGGTGTCAATGTGTTCTTTTTTCCATTTCCAGTAGTGTATGTACGAGGGCGTGCTGAAAAGTAATGCCTCCGAATTTTTTATTCTGTTCTTAGGTATTGTTGCATATTACTCGGCTGACTTCCCCGCTTCGCTGACGCAAGTTGTAACCCTCACTCGCTAGAGAGCACCGAATTAGAGCGTGTAACATGAACTTGTGCAACGTAACTATGTCGGAGCGTGAGAAACAGCGTTTTTTAATCGAAAGCGCAGAAAACTTGTCTCCAATTGAAATCCGTAGAAGAATGGAAGACGTGTACGGCGATGATTGCACCGACATCAGTAATGTGCTCGAAAAATCCGCTCGGGGTCGCCGCGCGGTCTGGGGGGTCTTGTCACGGTCCGGGCGGCTGCCCCGTCGGGGGTTCGAATCCTCCCTCGGGCATGTGTGTGTTGTCCTTAGTGTAAGTTAGTTTAAGTTAGATTAAATAGTGCGTAAGCTTAGGGACCGATGATCTCAGCAGTTTGGTCTCATAAGACCTTACCACAAATTTCCAAATTTTGCTCGTAGAGAAGGAAACTGTAGTGCTAAGCTCAACGTGTGCTACAGAGCACGAGGTGGACAACAGTGTACAGCAACCGACGAGACTCATCGGAAACAGGTTGATGAACCTATCAAAATCGTCGGATTACACAGACACAGCTTTGAGGTAAGTGTGTCATACCACGAGAGCGTGTACAGGCCATCTGTGCAGGCATGCGGTTCGGAAAACTATGTACACGGTGGCTTCCTCAATCCCTCCTTCCTGACATGAAACGGAGAAGATTGGACATCTGTCAACAATTTCTTTTGCTTTGTGAGCGTGAGGGTGTGGGTTACTCAAAAACATTGTGGCAGGTAATGAAAGCTGGATTCACCATTATGACCACGAAAACAAGAGACCATCACTGGAGTTCCGCCACAAAGGATCGTCGACGCCAAAAAAAGTTAAAGAGCTTGCCATCAGCAGGCAAAGCCACGCTTACAGTGTTCTGGGATGTTGAAGGTGTGGTGCACATGGAACTCGTGCCTAAAGGCAGCATCATAAACTCTGCAAAGTATTGCGAAACCCTCTGGAAATGAAAGCACGAATTCGAAGAGTTCGTTCACACATGGAGCACCTTCTCCTTCAGCCGACCACATACGAGCGCTGCGACATCTGCAACAATACTACACCTTGGGTTCACTGTCATCGATCATCCTCCATACAGTCCCAACTTGGCCCCATCCGATTTTCAACTGTTTCCAAAATTAAAGAAGACCTTCCAAGGCTTCACTTTAATAGTGATGAAGCGGTACAGGCAGAGGTGAGGTTGTGGCTCTGTCATCCAAGTCTAACATCCTACAGCGACGGTATCAACAAACTGGTATCTCGGTGGGAGAAATGTGTTCGCCGCGTGGGTGACTATATGGAGAAACAAATATGAAGACATGAATATGTAGAATGTTAGTAAACTTCGCCTTGTTTAAAAAGCTTTAAGAGTTTTCACATTAAAAAATTCGGTGGCATATTTTTCAGCACGCATTTGTAGGAAGAACAGATGACTTGGATGCGTCATTCGCTCTAGGCTGGTGTACGGCAAGCGTTTTCGTGCCGCTATCAATAGATAAAGGCATGGAGAATTATCGGCTGCCTGCGATAAGAGCGGGCCGACTCAGCGCGCCTGCCCGCAATGCGACATCGACCACGGCGCCACGCCCACGTTTCCATGGCAGCCCTCTGGTGTGCGCCGCTTTCATTCCGTGGCGGGTCCACGGCCGCAGATTCACGGCTGTGGGCGAGAACCAGTGACGCCCGCCATGCACCGCCTCTCCCGTCTCTCGTCTCCCGCGTCGTGTTACCCACAGCGTACAGTGGCTTCGGTTTACAAGCGTGCACTACAAGCAGGGCCGGTTAGCGTGCACACAGCGCTAGCACTCGCCTCCGGCGCTTCGAATTGCTCTGCAAGCTGCTTAGTCTTCCTTCACTAACAGTGGGAAAATTTGTCTTTCTCTCAAGTCTTACAATTATCTGTAACTATCGAATCCGGCAAAGCTTCACAATTGCTAAAAACATTTGGGAATAGGATGTACATCCTAATCTCTGTCTCCCCTCGCTCTCTGTCCATTACCTCCGCTCCTCTCTTTGTCCGTCTCCTCTTCCTCCACTCTCTCCGTCAATTTCCTCCTCCCTCTCTATCTGTCCGTGTACTCTCCCCTCTCTCCATCTCCTCTTTCCCCTTTTTCTGCATATCTCCTCCTTCCTCCTCTCCATGTCCATTTCCTTCCACCCCTCTCTGTCCCTCTCATCTTCTGCCCTCTCCCTGACCTTCAGCCACGTTTATTGTCATCGCAAATTCGGATTTCTTAGTAGTATTCTAATCACAAGCCGATAAGCCACAAACACGACTTCTCTATTTTCTGTGAAGAACGACTGCGAGGAAGAAAACAAAACAACACATTGTTTCATATACAATTTTAGTTTAAAACGTATATAATTAGAAGAGCATATATGGGAGAAACAATTTGTCTAATGGTTTAAATGCGCAAATTAAAAAACAAGACCGCACATTTTCACTGTAGGTTTTAAGGTAAAGCCTGTACATTGTTATTTACAGAAGATATACCCTATATCCGTCAGATAGTTTATTAGAGTGACGTGAAAAATTTGAGGTAAACCGGTCGAGAAATTTTTGAGACTTTTTGCTAAACACATTTCCTCTTTCTATATTAAATATATATTTATATATTATACACATTAAAAAATGTATAGCCTCTTTCCATCCGAATGTTCATTAGAGTATCGTGTAATAATCTGAAGTAAATCGGTAAAATATTTTCGAAATTTTTTTCAACAACGTTAAATAGCGACTTCTCTTTACACAGTAGTAGTGATAAAGTACTGTCTGAAAATAGCTGCACAGATATTCAGTCAGCTGTCGATAAGATTTGAAAGCGTCGCAAAGATTGGCAACTCGCTTTAAATGTTCAGAACTGTAAAATTGTGCCCGTCAGTAAATCCAAATAACGTCGCATCCACGATCTACAACATTAGTAGTTCACAATTGGTATCAGCCAACTAACACAAATTGCTAAGCGTAGGGATAAGAAATGGAAGGATCACATAAGCTTACTCGTACGTGAAGAAGGCGGTAGACTTCCACTTCTACATCCGTACTCTGCAAGTCACTGAAGTGCATGGTACCGAATACTTTCTATTTTACCTGTTATTACGGCCTTGCAACTCAATTTTCCTGTAGAGCAAGAATAACTGTTTAAACGGCTATGTAAACGCTCTAATTAATCTAATCTTGTCCTCACGATCCCTATGTGAGCAATACGTAGGAGGTTGTAGTATATTCCTAGAGTAATTTTTTAAAGCCAGTCCTTAAAACTTCGTAAACAGGCTTTCTGAGGATAGTTTGCATCCGACTTCAAGTGTCTGCCAGTCTGTTTACAAATAGTCTTTCACATGCTGACCGCCCATGTACGGAGGAGATATGTATACCCTAAACTGCATCTTATCTGGGGCGATGTTAAGATGTGTTGTTCTAATGTCTGAAAATGTATCGACATCCAAAGAGTTCGTTGAATGCCATATGCTCCTAGGTTCTGATCTGAGATTACTTCAGCGATGCTTTTGTTTTATTTATTTTATCTTGAATGGAGTGTCATCGACAGGAGTAGAAGTAGCTTCAGCTGTTGCCCAGTGAAGTATATTGGGCCCTTAATGTTCAAATTGTAAAAAATGGTTCAAATGGCTCTGAGCACTATGGGACTTCTGTGGTCATCAGTCCCCTAGAACTTAGAACTACTTAAACCTAACTAACCTAAGGACATCACACACATCCATGCCCGAGGCAGGATTCGAACCTGTGACCGTAGCGGTCACGCGGTTCCAGACTGTAGCGCCTAGAACCGCACGGCCACACCGGCCGGCCTTCAAATTGTACAAATGTATTAATGACCTGGCAGACAATGTTGTTGTGACCTCCTACTTTTCTTATCAAATGATGCAGTTATCTGTAGTCAAGTACTGTCTGAAACTACCTGCACAAATATGCAGTCAGATGATATAAGATTTCAATGCCCTGCAACGATTAGCAACTTACACTGAAGTGACAAAAGTCATGGAATACCTAATATCGTGTCGGACCGCCTTTTGCCGCGCATAGTGCAGTAACTCGACGTGGAATAGACTCAACAAATGGCTGGTAGTATCCTGCAGAAATACTGTGCCTTGCTGCCTCTATAGCCGTTCATAATTTCGAAAGTTTTTCTGGTGCTTGATTTTGTACATGAAAGGAGCTCTCGATTGTGTCCCACATACGTTTTATGGGATTAATGTCGTGCGGTCTGGGTAGCCAAATCATTCGCCCGAATTCTCCAGAATGTTCTTCAGACCAATTGCAACCAATTGTGGCCCTGTGACAATTCTATCGTTATTTGGGTACATGAAGTCCATGAATGGTTGCAGATGATCTTCAAGTAGCTGAACGTAACCATTTCTAGTCAATGATCGGTTCAGTTGGACCAGTGGACACAGTCCATTTCCTGTAGACACAGCCCACACCATTATAGAGCCACCATCAGCTTGCACAGTCCATTGTTGACAACTTGGGTCCATGGCTTCGTGAGGTCTGCACTACACTCGAACCCTACCATCAGCTTTTACCAACTGAAACCGGGACTCACCTGACCAGGCTACGGTTTTACAGTCATTTAGTGTCCAACCGATATGGTCAAGAGCCCAGGAAAGGCGCTGCAGGCGATGTCGTGCTGTTAGCAAAGTCATTCGCGTCAGTCGTCTGCTGACGAAGCCAAATAATGCCAGATTTCGTCGCACTGTCCCAACGAATACGTTCGTCGTACGTCCGGCATTGATTTCTGTGGTTGTGTCATGTAGTGTTGCTTTTCTGTTAGCACTCACAACTCTACCAAATGCCGCTGGTCCAGGTCGTTAAGTGAAGGCCTTCGGCCACTGCGTTTTCCGTGGTGAGAGATAATGCCTGAAATTCCGTATTCTGGGCACACTCTTTACACTGTGGACCTCGGAATATTGAATTCCCAACGATTTCCGAAATTGAATGTCCTATACGTCTCACTCCAAGTATCATTCCACTTCAAAGTCTCCTGACGTGCGGCCACGAAGACGTCGTAGACCTTTTCACATGAATCACCTGAATACAGATGGCAGCTCCGCCAATGCACTGCCATTTTATACCTTGCGCCTGCGACACTGTCGCCATCTGTATATGTGTCCCACGACTTTTGTGTCACTTTAATGTACTTTCGCGAAACAGAGGTGTAAGCCCGAAGTTAATCTACATCAGTGAGCGTACTGAGCAGCAGCTCGCTCCTCGAAACTCATTCATCAATAGTGGGAGCAGAGGTTGTTGCCACCGTATACTGCTCTCTCTCTCTCTCTCTCTCTCTCTCTCTGTCTCCCTCCCTCCCTCCCTCCCTCCCTCCCTCCCTCCCTCTCTCTCTCTCTCTCTCTCTCTTCCGTTTCCTTCACCCTTGGCGTGACTACTGTAGCTGAATTTCCAGAAGGGATGCATCATCACTCGGTGATGTCCCTTTAGCTGCGGTTGGCGACCAGCGCCCATGTGTTTTTGCTTGCGTTCTCCCTAGGAATCCTACACATTACTCAAAGTTCAGGATTATAATATTATCGTAACGTACTTATTAATGCATTATACTCACAATGACATATGTGTAAGTTCCGTTTTTATGTATTATCCTTTCAAAGTTAGCTGATCTTTGAATGTTCTGTGCTCTAATGACAGTTACCTACAATATACAGTTTACTTAAAAAGCTGAAAATTATTTTGATTGATTGACGTATTTTACAATACACCTCGTATGCGTAATCCCTTTTATTTTTGACTAGTCGAACTTGTACCACTATATTTACATAGTAAATTGTTCGTCATATCCAGATTATTAGGTTAGTTTGTCAGATGACATAGTCGGTAATGAACAGATGCATCACTCCTGCTTTCATCCATGCATCTGTTAGTTCATGTACATGCCTTAAAATAATAATATTTCCCCCTAAGAGGATCAATAAAGTGAAGATAAACGTGCAACCATTACACACAAGGTGCTCTAATTCCAATCAGCTAGCAGTCTTTCCATCCTTGTGCGTACTTTCTTCCATCTCCTCCCTGTCCTCCCTCTTCTTGGCCAGGGTGCCATCGATGATTCTCATTACTGTTCTTACATTTGGACGGCACGCACATACAGCAAATACTTGATCTGTGAACGTTAATTTTACACCAAACTTTTACACACAGCATACCTCTGTATTCAACGTCGATACATGGAACAACAAAATTCGTGTAACTTATAAACATGTCTAATTGTTTTCTTCTTCTTACTCCTTTATTTATTTGTGGTCATATTGAAGCAAAGACTGTCTGTACGTTTTCTCTCTCTTTCTAATTTGTTTTTAATACAAGACTCCCGTTTGTAATTGATGTTTTTCTCCTGGCGTTTTCTTGTAATTCATGTGTTCCTTCCGTTGATTCCTATTTTCTTGGTCTCCATTAGATCAGTTTCCACTGTAAACAGAAAAATGCACAAACGATAAATTTCAAATGATCTTCCACTCGAGTCATGAGTTCACTGTTACTTGTAAGATTTGTAATGGGCGGTTGGTCGTCTTAATGTAGGGTATGGGTACTGGATCGTCTCATTTCGTATTGCCTTTTCAAACCGTGTAAGCCAAGAAAATTCCTTAAAAAATGTAATATCCGCACCAACTTATCACGAAGACCCACACCCACTTTTGATGCCTGACGAATTCACAACACTCAATTCACTTCTCAGCTCGGTCCTGATGCTCCCATGGGACGGGAATTAACTACAAAATTGTCTCTTCGCTACAGGGTCCTGACGTTGCTCTGGCATGAACAAAACTTGTACTATATCACTGCAACTCCTTCCACCAGCTAAAGCGAATGCAACTCCTTCCACCAGCTAATGCGAACTACAAAATCAAGCACAAATCAAACACTCCTGTCTATATTAGATTACAAAAAGACAGAACCTTCCCCATAACTCTTATAAGAGATCACCTCTTGCTAAATCATTACTGCTTTCTTCCCAACCCTCATATACGGGTCGTCACCTTGCTTGTGAGATCTCTCATATTATTCACTAGATCGGCACTTATTTTGCCGCCACAACATCTTACACAAACTATGCTCCTCTCACTATTAGTATAGGGACCGCGGAGACAAGAACAAAGACATCTAAACAATCATTCTTCCAGCGCTCCACACGCGAATGGACAGGGTGACATTTTAATACATAGTACAATGAGAAATACCCTTTGTCATGCATTTCATAGTGATTTCCCGAGTACAGATGTAGCAGAAGATGTCTACCGACTGCCTGCTGGTGAACCGTCCTTCATATCTTGACATATAACAACCGCAAACATTTTAACTATCGTCAGCTCGTTATTATCAGTGGTATTATTACAGTCTCTGCACCTAGGATTTGAATCGCAGTTTGTTTCGCCCGAGTAACAGCACTGTCGAAGAGTGTAATCTATACGGCGTACCGTTTTTTTCAGTCGCTATAGTACTATGTGAATTACAATATTGTTTCTCCAGTGACCATCATAGCTGTGTCCCTGTGTTCATTCACCGGTTCCCTTTCACAAGGGGTGTAACGTTCGTCGTGTCTGAAGTATTCTGTAAGTTGCACGTTGCCTTCCTGGATAACACCAGAGGAGACCACTTCAGTGAAGTTGGCGAACCGTTCTGTGTCACAGGAAACGGGGCTTATCTCTGGAGTAATAATAATAATAATAATAATAATAATAATAATAAATAACAATAACACTTCAACGACAGGATGTGCATATTTCCATTGGGGTGGATGGCTGTTGAGACGAAACAGTTACTAGTGGGCAACGTCTGGAGCATATGCCACACCTTAGTCTTAGTAGGCATCCTTAGGTACGCGGAGCTATGCCTTAGTCGGCTTGTACGGGCGAAGTTGCTCGTGAGTACGAAATGGGAAACATCATTCCCATAAAAGTCGCTGCTAGCAATTTTGCTGGGTTGTTATGCAGCACTGACGACCAACTCGATAAACGTACTTGGATGAGAAGCTAAAGCAAAAATAATACTCGCAGAACACAGACCTTTACTCAGAATCCATTCGTAAGTGGGGAACGAGAAGAAGAAAGTACTTTTCAAAAAACAACATTTTTGTGTATACAGAAAGCACTGTAAGATATTGCTTGACCGCCAAAAACCGTGAAAAGAATTTTAAGTTGTACCTTTTCTCAGAAAAACCACTACCTACTATCAGGCAACTGAGTTTTGAAATGCCAAATGCCTTACAGAGTATATGTGGTCGAGCTGGAGATCCAAAACCTCGCGAATTACCGAAGGTGTAACGGGGTTAAGACAGCATGCATGAACCATAACAGAAGAGAATTGAAGTGAAGTTCGTAATGTTAGAACTATCACGAAAAAAAGCAAAACTTGAGCTTCAGAAGACAACAGCGTTTGTGTGAACTTTCGACACAGCAATCCGCCCAAAATTTATTACACGTTATTTTATTCACCTAAATACAAGGCCCCATATACCTGCTCTTCGAGATGTTTTAAATTAAATGATTTCAAATTTATGGCCTGGATTTGAGCCACCATCCTTCCGAATGTGCCTCAAGTCTCTTACCCCACCACGTCGCGGAAGAATTCGATCACAAATTCAGTGATAAACTTTTGGAGCTTGTCACATTTTAAAATATCCAAAGATAAAACAGTAAAGTGATAATAAATGTGTAACAGCAACAGCGTGAGCCTCCGCATTGGGTGGGCTGCCAATAGCTTTGGCTATTGAACATGTGTAGGGTTTCATGGGTCGAAGGATGCGTAAATCCGGAGCGAGGAACAGTTGAGGAATTAGTCGATGTGGTACAAAACATCTGAAACAACATCCCCCGGGCTTACATCAATTCCTTGATCCACAGCTGTACTCGACGATGGCAAGCTGTCATTAAAGCTAGAAGTGCCACAAAATTTCGGTTCATTCGAATCATTAAAAAATCATTAAAATCAAGGTGTGTAGCTTACCCTCCCTGAAAATAATTTGATCGTGCATCAAAATAAAACGTCACTGCACTAGCGCTTGCTGTCCGCATGCAAGGTCTGAGGGGCGTCGTAAGAGCTGCCTGTCCCACCCGCACCTAGGAATTGGTGAATGGGTGTCTCTGCACAGGGAAATTTTTAAGGCACCCAACAAAGGCGCCATGTGGCACTGAGGGTATTGCCAAACTGGGGCGTCTTATAGGGACACTTTACCGTTTCATTTATACGCAAGTCACTGTCGCAGTCCCGCCCCCCCCCCTCCCCCTCCTCCGTGCACGCGCCACAAGAGAGCTCGAAGAAGGAGTGATGAAAAAGCATAAACACCCTTCGGATCACATTCGAATTTCGTCGAATGGCCTTGAACAGTTCCTATTGGTTCCACGCTACATACCAGAGTAAAAAATTTCTGTCACGTTGTCTTGCATTCCAAAGGGCTGCAGCACAACGATGCCCGTAGAGAAGGATTGAATCATCCAGCGGGTGTCAGCAGTGTCAAACGTTCTCCAGAACGTCACCCTGTTGCGCATCGCACTGCAAGCTGTCGTTTTCGACCGCGAAATCTGTGGAAATGAAAGCTCCAAATGAAGGTATGGTTTCATTCACGCTCTGTATGACACCTGCTGTGGCCTTCTCGTATCGATTCTGAGGAGTAATGCATCCGAAATGTTTTCCTCTGGCACCCATCAGAAAAGCGCGTGATTTCAATGCTCGGTATCGCAGTTCTGACTTCCCTCGCAGAGGCGTCAAGAGATGTGGTCAGATGTGGATAAGGGAAGGTGTGACGACCTTATTAAGGCGTGATACGTTCACGGTGACACTGGGCAGACTTGTGGGGAAATTTGATAACGATGTTACATCATTAACGCACTTTACACCGCAGGTGAACTTTTGAGCTCCGACCTATCTGCTGTGAAACATATCTCCTCTATTGAACAAGTGCTCATAGCTCGTAAGGAATGCTTGTTAGAGCCTGTGTTTCTTAGACTTTTTTCTTGTTTTGGTCCACTGAAACTTACCTACCCTACAATATTAGCAACAACAGTACCCGTACATGTAGTCCACCATCAGAGGTATCAGAACGATTTTGACTTATAATTCTCGACTCGTCCGTTCCCGAACCAAGGTGATTTACCTCAGATTTATAGTTATCGTTCTCTATCATTCCTGAAAGTCTGTAACGTCATCACGGAATCATCCACATATACAGACATCGGGTCCTATAACTTCGACGCTCTGTAGCTTAGTTGGATGACGTTTGCGGAAGGTGTTCCTATCCTCATTTTATTCTTCAAGACATCCTCTATATCCCCTAGAAGTTTGTCGGTATAGTTTTGAAACACCGTGTAAATCCTGTCTTTATGAAAGCTTTTTAAGATCGGTTTTTTCTACACTCCTGGAAATTGAAATAAGAACACCGTGAATTCATTGTCCCAGGAAGGGGAAACTTTATTGACACATTCCTGGGGTCAGATACATCACATGATCACACTGACAGAACCACAGGCACATGGACACAGGCAACAGAGCATGCACAATGTCGGCACTAGTACAGTGTATATCCACCTTTCGCAGCAATGCAGGCTGCTATTCTCCCATGGAGACGATCGTAGAGATGCTGGACGTAGTCCTGTGGAACGGCTTGCCATGCCATTTCCACCTGGCTCCTCAGTTGGACCAGCGTTCGTGCTGGACGTGCAGACCGCGTGAAACGACGCTTCATCCAGTCCCAAACATGCTCAATGGGGGACAGATCCGGAGATCTTGCTGGCCAGGGTAGTTGACTTACACCTTCTAGAGCACGTTGGGTGGCACGGGATACATGCGGACGTGCATTGTCCTGTTGGAACAGCAAGTTCCCTTGCCGGTCTAGGAATGGTAGAACGATGGGTTCGATGACGGTTTGGATGTACCGTGCACTATTCAGTGTCCCCTCGACGATCACCAGTGGTGTACGGCCAGTGTAGGAGATCGCTCCCCACACCATGATGCCGGGTGTTGGCCCTGTGTGGCTCGGTCGTATGCAGTCCTGATTGTGGCGCTCACCTGCACGGCGCCAAACACGCATACGACCATCATTGGCACCAAGGCAGAAGCGACTCTCATCGCTGAAGACGACACGTCTCCATTCGTCCTTCCATTCACGCCTGTCGCGACACCACTGGAGGCGGGCTGCACGATGTTGGGGCGTGAGCGGAAGACGGCCTAACGGTGTGCGGGACCGTAGCCCAGCTTCATGGAGACGGTTGCGAATGGTCCTCGCCGATACCCCAGGAGCAACAGTGTCCCTAATTTGCTGGGAAGTGGCGGTGCGGTCCCCTACGGCACTGCGTAGGATCCTACGGTCTTGGCGTGCATCCGTGCGTCGCTGCGGTCCGGTCCCAGGTCGACGGGCACGTGCACCTTCCGCGGACCACTGGCGACAACATCGATGTACTGTGGAGACCTCACGCCCCACGTGTTGAGCAATTCGGCGGTACGTCCACCCGGCCTCCCGCATGCCCTCGCTCAAAGTCCGTCAACTGCACATACGGTTCACGTCCACGCTGTCGCGGCATGCTACCAGTGTTAAAGACTGCGATGGAGCTCCGTATGCCACGGCAAACTGGCTGACACTGACGGCGGCGGTGCACAAATGCTGCGCAGCTAGCGCCATTCGACGGCCAACACCGCGGTTCCTGGTGTGTCCGCTGTGCCGTGCGTGTGATCATTGCTTGTACAGCCCTCTCGCAGTGTCCGGAGCAAGTATGGTGGGTCTGACACACCGGTGTCAATGTGTTCTTTTTTCCATTTCCAGAAGTGTACAATTCATTTCAAAATATTGGTCTTTCTTGTTGCCACTTCTTTGTTTTCGGATAATACCTCCTCACATCATTTTAGATATGAAATCGTTAATATCCTATTTGAACTTACTGAAAAAGAAATGTGATCGTCAAGGTCAGCGCTTCAGTTGATACACAGTTTCGAGCAAAATCCTTATGACCATTGCCCACCGTGAGCCTATTATCGTTGCGAGGATGTGATTCTAGCAATGACACGGCTCGTAAATGAGAAATTGATTGATTTAAGCAACTTTGACAAACGACAGATTATTATGACCTGGCGCTTGGAAACGAGCGTCTCGGAAACGGCACAAGTATTCGGCTGTTGGCGTGCTCCTGTCTAGCAGCTACGGAAAGTGGCTGAGGGACGGTGAAATCACGAGTACGTGGCAATGTGTTGGATGACCTTGCGTCATCACAAAACTTGGAGGTCGGAGGCTTGCCCACTCTGTAAAGCAGGATAGGCCACAGTCTTTGGCGGAACTGAGGTAGGGTAGAGTGGTGGTGCAGGTACAAGTGTTTCGGAGCACATCGTTCAGTGCACATTGCTGAACGTGAGGCACCACAGCTGACGGGTCCTAAGTGCTCCATTGTCGACCTAACGACATCGACAATTTCGACTGCAGAGAGCTCGGGATCATCGAGATTGGATGGTGTATTAATGGAAATGAATCGCTTGGGCAAATGAATTACGCTTCTTATTACACCAGATCAATGATAGTTTCCAGATACACCGACATCCAAGTGAACGGCTACTCGAATCATGCTCCGCGTCACAGTCCCAGGTCAATGAGGCCAGTATTACGCTGTGTGTGTGTGGGGGGGGGGGGTATAACCTATGCTCCTATGAGACCTGTTGTAGTAATCGAATGCACCATGACAGTTTCAGATTATGGGAACTTTATTAGGTACCAACTGCATCCTTCGTGCTAATATAGGATGATTCAAAGTGATTGGGAGAAAAGAAAGTATTCCTGTGAGTACAGTAATGAATTTAGTTCAGAAATACACATATAAACTGAAAGGTTAACTCTCACTGTTCCTATGGTATTCGCAGATGTGCGATATGGGCTCCATTTGTGACGCTGCAAATGTCTGTCCGGTAGTTTGTTGTCAGGCAGACCTGTTTCGACGTAGCCTGGTCAGTGGAGTTAAGCGCGACGACTATCCGGTGCCTTAGCTGCTGTACGTCCTGTGGCAAAAGTGGTATGTAAACAGTGACCTTCACACATCGCTAGAACAAAAAATCCACTGGCGTAAGATCAGGCGACCTGGGTAGCCCGTAACGTGAATGGCACGTCATTCGACCAATCCAACCCTGTGGAATGTGTTTGCTGAGGTAGTTATGTACGAAGTTACGCCAATGTGGCGGGACTCTGTCCTGCTGCAAAATGAAGTCGGCTGTCTTTTGTGCCAACTAAGCCAACAACCAGACAGAAAGCATATCGAGGTATGTTATGTAGGTTCTGCGAAGAAGAAAGGACCAAAGACTCTGCGGTTGGCTATGGCACAGAAAACATTAAGTTTCGGAGAGTCACGTTCACGTTCCAGAGAGACGTGCGGCTTTTGTGTACCCCATATTCTCAAGTTATGCTTGTTCACTCTGCCACTTAACTGAAATGTCGCTCTATCAGAGAACACAAGTCTGCCTCCGAAACCATCCACTTCCATCCATGCTTAAAAATCAATGCATAATTGCCTCCGTATTGGTTTGTCGGCTGGTTTTAGCACCTCCAACATTTAAATTCTATAAGCGTTGAACTGCAGTGGATTTTCCGGGGCTTCGATCGTACATCGTACGAATGTTTGCCATTACCTCATTCTCATTGTTTTCTTCTTACATATGCATCCTGTCTCCTTTATTTGTTTTGCCCATCTAGCATGTTGTGACGGTGTAACGCCACCTTACCAGACTTTATCCGAAAATGTCTTTCAACAACGATTATTGGAGATTTTTTTATTTTATGACACAATACGCCTTCTCTATCGGTGATTCTACTAGTTTGAATACTAACACTAGGGATGAACCAAACTGGCGAGTTTCCCTTGTTTCATTGTTGCCAATCTAAACTGTAAGAGTTAATCTTTCAGTGTATGTGTCTATTTCTGAAATAAATTCATTAGTGTAGTCACAGGAATATTTTCTTTATGTCCCATTCGTTTTGGATCACTTGTATATCTTTCCAGAAGAAAATGGCATCATCCAACTGGATAACTGTCTGCCTCACGAAGGCAGAGTTGTACTACAATATCTGCGGAGCATCTTGGTGAAATAAGTCCAGCCTGTAACTTATGGGAAGTGCGTGGCTTGTGCGTAGAAATCTGGAGACTCATACCTCCGGAAATATACCAAGGACTTGACGAATCCATGTGACGCAGAATCGCTACTGTACTACGTAGAATCGCTACTGTATAGCGTTCCAAAAATGGACCACGTTATTAAGCAGTTGGTAATAATTTGGCTCATCAGTGTGGTTCGCCCCCCATGAACCATGGACCTTGCCGTTGGTGGGGAGGCTTGCGTGCCTCAGCGATACAGATGGCCGTACCGTAGGTACAACCACAACGGAGGGGTATCTGTTGAGAGGCCAGACAAACATGTGGTTCCTGAAGAGGGGCAGCAGCCTTTTCAGTAGTTGCAGGGGCAACAGTCTGGATGATTGACTGATCTGGCCTTGTAACATTAACCAAAACGGCCTTGCTGTGCTGGTACTGCGAACGGCTGAAAGCAAGGGGAAACTACGGCCGTAATTTTTCCCGAGGACATGCAGCTCTACTGTATGATTAAATGATGATGGCGTCCTCTTGGGTAAAATATTCCGGAGGTAAAATAGTCCCCCATTCGGATCTCCGGGCGGGGACTACTCAGGAGGACGTCGTTATCAGGAGAAAGAAAACTGGCGTTCTACGGATCGGAGCGTGGAATGTCAGATCCCTTAATCGGGCAGGTAGGTTAGAAAATTTAAAAAGGGAAATGGATAGGTTAAAGTTAGATATAGTGGGAATTAGTGAAGTTCGGTGGCAGGAGGAACAAGACTTTTGGTCAGGTGACTACAGGGTTATAAATACAAAATCAAATAGGGGTAATGCAGGAGTAGGTTTAATAATGAATAAAAAAATAGGAGTGCGGGTTAGCTACTACAAACAGCATAGTGAACGCATTATTGTGGCCAAGATAGACACAAAGCCCATGCCTACTACAGTAGTACAAGTTTATATGCCAACTACCTCTGCAGATGATGAAGAAATAGATGAAATGTATGACGAGATAAAAGAAATTATTCAGGTAGTGAAGGGAGACGAAAATTTAATAGTCATGGGTGACTGGAATTCGTCAGTAGGAAAAGGGAGAGAAGGAAACATAGTAGGTGAATACGGATTGGGGGGAAGGAATGAAAGAGGAAGCCGCCTTGTAGAATTTTGCACAGAGCATAACTTAATCATAGCCAATACTTGGTTCAAGAATCATAAAAGAAGGTTGTATACCTGGAAGAATCCTGGAGATACTAGTAGGTATCAGATAGATTATATAATGGTAAGACAGAGATTTAGGAACCAGGTTTTAAATTGTAAGACATTTCCTGGGGCAGATGTGGATTCTGACCACAATCTATTGGTTATGAACTGCAGATTGAAACTGAAGAAACTGCAAAAAGGTCGGAATTTAAGGAGATGGGACCTGGATAAACTGAAAGAACCAGAGGTTGTAGAGAGTTTCAGGGAGAGCATAAGGGAACAATTGACAGGAATGGGGGAAAGAAATACAGTAGAAGAAGAATGGGTAGCTCTGAGGGATGAAGTAGTGAAGGCAGCAGAGGATCAAGTAGGTAAAAAGACGAGGGCTAATAGAAATCCTTGGGTAACAGAAGAAATATTGAATTTAATTGATGAAAGGAGAAAATACAAAAATGCAGGAAATGAAGCAGGCAAAAAGGAATACAGACGTCTCAAAAATGATATCGACAGGAAGTGCAAAATGGCTAAGCAGGGATGGTTAGAGGACAAATGTAAGGATGTAGAGGCTTGTCTCACTAGGGGTAAGATAGATACTGCCTACAGGAAAATTAAAGAGACCTTTGGAGAGAAGAGAACCACTTGTATGAATATCAAGAGCTCAGATGGCAACCCAGTTCTAAGCAAAGAAGGGAAGGCAGAAAGGTGGAAGGAGTATATAGAGGGTTTATACAAGGGCGATGTACTTGAGGACAATATTATGGAAATGGAAGAGGATGTAGATGAAGACGAAATGGGAGATAAGATACTGCGTGAAGAGTTTGACAGTGCACTGAAAGACCTGAGTCGAAACAAGGCCCCGGGAGTAGACAACATACCATTTGAACTACTGATGTCCTCGGGAGAGCCAGTCATGAAAAAACTCTACCATCTGGTGAGCACGATGTATGAGACAGGCGAAATACCCTCAGACTTCAAGAAGAATATAATAATTCCAATCCCAAAGAAAGCAGGTGTTGACAGATGTGAAAATTACCGAACTATCAGTTTAATAAGTCACAGCTGCAAAATACTAACGCGAATTCTTTACAGACGAATGGAAAAACTAGTAGAAGCTGACCTCGGGGAAGATCAGTTCGGATTCCGTAGAAATGTTGGAACACGTGAGGCAATACTGACCTTACGACTTATCTTAGAAGAAAGATTAAGAAAAGGCAAACCTACATTTCTAGCATTTGTAGACTTAGAGAAAGCTTTTGACAATGTTAACTGGAATACTCTCTTTCAAATTCTGAAGGTGTCAGGGGTAAAATACAGGGAGCGAAAGGCTATTTACAGTTTGTACAGAAATCAGACGGCAGTTATAAGAGTCGAGGGGCATGAAAGGGAAGCAGTGGTTGGGAAAGGAGTAAGACAGGGTTGTAGCCTCTCCCCGATGTTATTCAATCTGTATATTGAGCAAGCAGTAAAGGAAACAAAAGAAAAATTCGGAGTAGGTATTAAAGTTCAGGGAGAAGAAGTAAAAACTTTGAGGTTCGCCGATGACATTGTAATTCTGTCAGAGACAGCAAAGGACTTGGAAGAGCAGTTGAACGGAATGGACAGTGTCTTGAAAGGAGGATATAAGATGAACATCAACAAAAGCAAAACGAGGATAATGGAATGTAGTCAAATTAAGTCGGGTGATGCTGAGGGAATTAGATTAGGAAATGAGACACTTAAAGTAGTAAAGGAGTTTTGCTATTTAGGGAGTAAAATAACCGATGATGGTCGAAGTAGAGAGGATATAAAATGTAGACTGGCAATGGCAAGGAAAGCGTTTCTCAAGAAGAGGAATTTGTTAACATCGAGTATAGATTTAAGTGTCAGGAAGTCGTTTCTGAAAGTATTTGTATGGAGTGTAGCCATGTATGGAAGTGAAACATGGACGATAACTAGTTTGGACAAGAAGAGAATAGAAGCTTTCGAAATGTGGTGCTACAGAAGAATGCTGAAGATAAGGTGGGTAGATCACGTAACTAATGAGGAGGTATTGAATAGGATTGGGGAGAAGAGAAGTTTGTGGCACAACTTGACTAGAAGAAGGGATCGGTTGGTAGGACATGTTTTGAGGCATCAAGGGATCACAAATTTAGCATTGGAGGGCAGTGTGGAGGGTAAAAATCGTAGAGGGAGACCAAGAGATGAATACACTAAGCAGATTCAGAAGGATGTAGGTTGCAGTAGATACTGGGAGATGAAGAAGCTTGCACAGGATAGAGTAGCATGGAGAGCTGCATCAAACCAGTCTCAGGACTGAAGACCACAACAACAACAACAGTGTGGTTCGCAGTAGATATGTGTGCTACACCTTCCAAGGTGCTCTTGATTCGGGAACTATTTTTGTGCGATATAGCATCCAAGGTGCTTTGGATTTGCGGACTGTGCTACAGCTTCCAAGGCGCTTTTGATTCGTGGCCTTTTTTGTGTGCTACAGCGTCCAGGGCGCTTTTGATTCGTGGGCTTTTTCGGGGTGTGTTATAGCCTCCAAAATGCTTTTAATTCGTGGACTTTTTTTTCAATTTTTAGATCGTCTTCCAACCTTACAGAATACACACGCCAGATGCCGATGCAATTCGGAGACTGGGGAAATGGGCATTAACAATGGGTTTAAATGTTTGGTCACTACTTCGCCATTCAGACAATGTACAGTACGTGTTAACAGCAGTCATTAACAAAGCAGAATATCTATTATAGTATTATCCACTCTACATTCCAGAATGAGCCAGTCTTCGGCTTTGTTACTCAGGGTTCCAAGCATGTGAGAGAACCATGATTGACTGTTAGGGAACTTTCATAAAGAGATGTCCATCAAAAAGCTTCCTGCTCATAATGGCCTCTTATTTTTCATATGGGAAGTCACAGGCATTGGGGGATTATTTCTCTACCTCACACCATTCTTGGAGCTGGGAGAAGTAAAATTCCAAAGTTATATGCTATAGAAGTAAAATACAGCTTACAAGTTAGCAATGAATTGATTTGTCATTTTCAAATGGACACGAAAGCGTCATTTCGATATTACCATTATTGCGTGAGGAGATGACAATTCTCTAAGTTCACGGCCAACTGATTATTGCTGTTTGCTGAAACGTATTCAGTAATGGTGCCTAACTCACCTTTCAGTTACTTATATTATTACATTGCAATAAACAACAACCACAGATTAGGAAAAACGGCAACGCAGTTATTATAACAGGAGAAGTATTAGAACAGTAATGAATTTTAAGATACGAATGAGAAAACAGTTCTTGGAAGTGTGTGACAAGCGCAACGGAGCTGAAGTTAACAACTTGTTGCTAAAAGACTTTGGCAGTGTGTAAGAGCACGCGATCCAGGTAGTTGATAAGTTTCCCTTTACCGAACCGGCTACCGTCTGTGTCAACTAGGGAGGCGTCCGGGAGACCAGAATGAAATGCAAAACTGTTCCCCAACTGAGAGATGCATAGCCAGCTGTCTCGCCTACTTCCGCTGAGTATACGACAAAAAAACGCACAGCTCGGAGTAGTGGTATGCGCCACCATCTCTCAGCCGATTTGACTATGGATAGGCTCGTGAACGGCGTTACGTTCAGTCCATCATCATCCTCTTTGCTTCTCTCGAGAATTAACGCAAGACATCCAGTCTGAAACTGAATGCCCTGCAGCCAGGCTTACTCAAGCTGCACATACGCGGTAAAATATTGGAATTTCAAAAAAAAGTTTCACTCTTCAGCGGAGAGTGTGCTGCCACTGATTTCCGTAGCGGATAAAAATGTGTGCTGTGCTCATAGGCTGTCTTCCAGCATGTTTCATTGAAGCATAGCAAAACCGCTTACTGCAAAACTTCGTGAAAATGAAAGTGCCCCTTCCAACAGATGCTACGATTCTATTGTGTCATGAAGATACGGAAATATACAAAGCCCTTTATGATTCTTGTGTGATACAGTAATGTGTGTTTATGAAATATCATGTACAGTCGGTGGTCACATAATCACTTTAATAACCAGATGTATGCTCCCCAATCTCTATTGATCTCTTTTTTTTACGTTATTTCGTCTATTGGTGATATCATGTCAGTATTCTGTAGCAATAAATATTTTGCCTGTGTGGATACTGTAAAATAATTTTAAATCATTGTTCAACTTTATATTGTGATTTCTCCGTGTAGATGGCTTTATACTTGTACCAAGCTATTGGCAGTATCTTTCAATAAACAGACCAAAGTCCGTCCCGGTAGCTGAGTGGTCAGGATTGACAGACTGTCAATCCTAAGGGCCCGGGTTCGATTCCCGGCTGGGTCGGAGATTTTCTCCGCTCAGGGACTGGGTATTGTGTTGTCCTAATCATCATCATTTCATCCCCATCGACGCACAAGTGGCCGAAGTGGCGTCAAATCGAAAGACTTGCACCAGACGAGCGGTCTACCCGACGGGAGGCCCTCGTCACACGACATTTCATTTCAACAGACCAAAGCCAGGTAAAAGTAGAGAAAGAAAGACAGCAGCTTTGTCGTGAGTGGCAACGCTCTAACAAGTGAGCCTTCAAAAGAACTTGCTTATAATTTCGTTCTTCGCCCGCTTCTCTGAAATGTCACATGAAATCCCTTTCTGCCTACTGGATGATTTGAATCGATCAGTGAGGCTGCATCGATTTTTCAGTAGAGAAAGCGTTACCCATGAAAGGGAACACGGACATTTGAGCCACTATCCGGCTTATAATTTCAATCTGTAGAGTAAGTTAATGTCTACATGATTAGGAGCTAGTTAATAAGAGCGAAAGAAAGAAGACAAATGAAAACTTTAGTAAAAGAGGAGAAGTCATACAAATCAGCCTAACACCTATTAGTGATTTGCTTTGTACAGATACGCAGTCCAGTCAGATTAATGTGATCAGCGTCTATGTTCGACCTCAGTGTGCACTAACCACTTACAGACAGCTGGTAAAAGCACTATCAGTGGACGGTATATAAAGCGCAGCATGGGGACGCGGAAAACAGTTCAGTCTGTCGTATACGGAAAAGGAGCAATTTATCTGATGTCCAAAAGGACTCGATCATTCACTCTAGAGCCAATGATTGAAGCATTTCCGAAACAGTTAAGTGTGTAAACTGTTCGCGTGCCGCCATGGTTAAAATATACTGTGCAGCCCAACATGGCACTATCCAAAACTGGCGCCGAGGTAACTGTGGTGCACCATGGCCCATAGATGGCAGGAGTGAGCGACGGCTGCAGAGATGTGTACGGGCGAATAGACGTACAACTGCTGAGCAGCTCATCGCCCTGTTGAACCAAGGAGCTATCAACATTAAAAATTGGAAATTTGTGGTAAGGTCTTATGGGACCGCCGGCCGCTGTGGCCGAGCTGTTCTAGGCGCTTCAGTCCGGAACCGCCCTGCTACTACGGTCGCAAGTTCGAATCCTGCCTCGGGCATGGATGTGTGTGATGTCCTTAGGTTAGTTAGGTTTAAATAGCTCCAAGTCTAGGGGACTGATGACCTCAGATGTTAAGTCCCATAGTGATTGTAGCCATTTGAACCATTTCTTGTGGGCCCAAACTGCTGAGGTCATCGGTCCCTAGGCTTACACGCGCCTCAATCTAACTTAAACTAACGTAAGCTAAAGACAACACACACACCCATGCCCGAGGGAGGACTCGAAACTCCGATGTGGGGATATATGAACAGTGTTCTCAACAACTGTTCAGCGAATATTGGGGCGTCCGCAACACAGGTGCCTTGCTTTGTTCATGCACCCATTCTGAGTGCTGTTTATCGGCGACGAAGGCTAGAATTTTCACGACAATACTGCAATCGGAAGTCCACTGAGAAGACGAATCACTTTTCATGCTCCACCGGACAGATGGCCGTTGGCGTTTACTGCGTGAGACGTCTGAAAGCAAATACCGTGCAACAATCGTCAGAAGGGTCCAGGCAATAGAAGGGAGTTTTGTGGTCTAAGGAATGTTTTCATGGCATTTTCCTTGGGTGATCTCGTCATTCTGGAAGGGAAATTGGATTAACACAAAGATGCATCTATCCTTGGGGATCATGTCACTCCTACATGTAGCTTGTTTTTCTTCAGCACGAAATGATAAACCAGCAGGACAATGCAACACGTCACACAGCTCACAGTGTACACGCATGGTTCGAAGAGCACCAGGATGAGTTTACCCTATTCTTCTGACGACCAAATTCCCCGGATTAAAACCAGTCGAGAATCTTTGGGGCCACCTCGATCGGGCTGTTCGCGCCATCGATCCTCAAGCGAGAAACATAGCGCCGGAGTCGACATGGCTCCACATCCCTGTCGGTTCCTTCCAGAACCTCACTAATTCTCTTCCTGCACATCTCGCAGCGGTCTGCGATGTGGATGTTTACATGTTAAGTGGCGTGCAATAGTCGTTCACTTTGCCGCTAGAGAAGAGACAGCTAACATTGTTTCGATCAGTTTTTGATTGATTTGAGTATGTCATGGCGAAGTTTTACATAGTTTCAGGGAGAGCATAAGGGAACAATTGTCACAAATGGGAGAAAGAAATACAGTAGAAGAAGAATGGGTAGCTCTGAGGGATGAAGTAGTGAAGGCAGCAGAGGATCAAGTAGGTAAAAAGACGAGGGCTAGTAGAAATCCTTGGGTAACAGAAGAAATATTGAAGTTAATTGATGAAAGGAGAAAATATAAAAATGCAGTAAATGAAGCAGGCAAAAAGGAATACAAACGTCTGAAAAATGAGATCGACAGGAAGTGCAAAATGGGTAAGCAGGGATGGCTAGAGGACAAATGTAAGGATGTAAAGGCTTATCTCACTAGGGGTAAGATAGATACCGCCTACAGGAAAATTAAAGAGAGCTTTGGAGAAAAGAGAACCACTTGTATGAATATCAAGAGCTCAGATGGAATCCCAGTTCTAAGCAAAGAAGGGAAAGCAGAAAGGTGGAAGGAGTATATAGAGGGTCTATATAAGGGCGACGTATTTAGGACATTATTCCGGAAATGGAAGAGAATGTAGATGAAGACGAAATGGGAGATACAATACTGCGTGAAGATTTTGACAGAGCACTGAAAGACCTGAGTCGAAACAAGGTCCCGGGAGTAGACAACATTCCATTAGAACTACTGACAGCCTTGGGAGAGCCAGTCCTGACAAAACTCTACCATCTGGTGAGCAAGATGTATGAAACAGGTGAAATACCCTCAGACTTCAAGAAGAATATAATAATTCCAATCCCAAGGAAAGCAGGTGTTGACAGATGTGAAAATTACCAAACTATCAGTTTAATAAGCCACAGCTGCAAAATACTAACGCGAATTCTTTACAGACGAATGGAAAAACTAGTAGAAGCCAACCTGGGAGAAGATCAGTTTTGATTCCGTAGAAATATTGGAACACGTGAGGCAATACTGACCTTACGACTTATCTTAGAAGAAAGATTAAGGAAAGGTAAACCTACGTTTCTAGCATTTGTAGACTTAGAGAAAGCTTTTGACAATGTTGACTGGAATACTCTCTTTCTAATTCTAAAGGTGGTAGGGGTAAAATACAGGGAGCGAAAGGCTATTTACAATTTGTACAGAAACAAGGTGGCAGTTATAAGAGTTGAGGGGCATGAAAGGGAAGCAGCGGCTGGGAAGGGAGTGAGACAGGGTTGTAGCCTCTCACCGATGTTATTCAGTCTGTATATTGAATAAGCAGTAAAGGAAACAAAAGAAAAATTCGGAGTAGGTATTAAAATCCATGGAGAAGAAATAAAAACTTTGAGGTTTGCCGATGACATTGTAATTCTGTCAGAGACAGCAAAGGACTTGGAAGAGCAGTTGAATGGAATGGACAGTGTCTTGAAGGGAGAATATAAGATGAATATCAACAAAAGCAAAACGAGGATAATGGAATGTAGTCGAATTAAGTCGGGTGATGCTGAAGGGAATTAGATTAGGAAATGAGACACTTGAAGTAGTAAAGGAGTTTTGCTATTTGGGGAGCAAAATAACTGAGGATGGTCGAAGTAGAGAGGATATAAAATGTAGACTTCCAATGGGAAGGAAAGCGTTTCTGAAGAAGAGAAATTTGTTAACATCGAGTATAGATTTAAGTGTCAGGAAGTCGTTTCTGAAAGTATTTGTATGGGGTGTAGCCATGTATGAAAGTGAAACATGGACGATAAATAGTTTAGACAAGAAGAGAATAGAAGCTTTTGAAATGTGGTGCTACAGAAGAATGCTGAAGATGAGATGGGTAGATCACGTAACTAATGAGGAGGTATTGAATAGGATTGGGGAGAAGAGGAGTTTTTGGCACAACTTGACAAGAAGAAGGGACCGGTTGGTAGGACATGTGTTGAGGCATCAAGGGATCGCAAATTTAGCATTGGAGGGCAGTGTGGAGGGTAAAAATCGTAGAGGGAGACCAAGAGATGAATACACTAAGCAGATTCAGAAGGACATTGGTTGCAGTAAGTACTGGGAGATGAAGAAGCTTGCACAGGATAGAGTAGCATGGAGAGCTGCATCAAACCAGTCTCAGGACTGAAGACCACAACAACAACATGGCGACTTACAACTAGAGATCGTCCAGCAGAATTTTATGTTGTATTTACTTGCTGTGGGGAGTGCTGCGGCAGTAGTTTGCGTGGTAGAATGAGGATAGTAAACCTTATGGAGCAGTCCAAGTAGAGTCTTTGACTTAACAAAGAAAGTTTGTCTGAACTAATACTGTATTACGCACTCATGCGTGCAGTTGACTGAACGTCCCTTATTACATTGAGCTACAGTGTATTCATGGAGAGCAGGCAGCTGCAGAATATGTGCCATTTGTGTTAGCTTTATCCAAACCAGTAGCGCCAAGCCGGCACAAGAATATGTGGCTCGTGGTAAGATGTCTTCACTCAATAATAACCACTTGCCAAGAAAAATTGCTAGTCGTCGCAAAGAAATGAGCTGATGAGCTATTAGTAATCTCAGAATGCAGCAGAGTCTAGAAAAACTTGTTTCTACAAACACAAGCCGTTGCAAGCCGCTCAAACTGTGCAGCACTCAATCACGCAATTTGATATCGAACATTTAAGTAGAACCTTTTACAGACTTCCATTCCAGTTATCGCCGGTAGAATTAAGTCTACCAATGCATGCTACAGAACTATTTCATCAACTATTCACTACTAACAGTAGTTGTATAGATCCTACTCGTAATAGATCGGTGATATATTAAACTTGATACTGCGCCCTATTGCTCTGTTTACTTCAGGTATTTTCTTCTTTCCGACGCCCATAAGTCATGCCAATATCCATATTGTGTCTAAAATCAGATTTCCTTAAATATGTTAGTTACTTATTTTACACAAATAGTTTCTTCACCGGTTAATGTGGGATGTGGAATTTTTATTTTCTTTTACGTTTGATTTAATGTTGTTGCTTTGTTGCGAATGAATGAAGGTCCTATTGTGAACATATGATATTTCTCTACCCAGCTTTCCTAGGACGAGAAACAACGCGTTTACTTCTCACAACTTCAAGCTTTATTTTATTCGAGGTAATATAAGTATACAACTATTCTCTGCAAATTACTATAAGGTGTGTGACAGAGTGTACTCTTCAATTCAACATATATCATAGTTTCTTTCCGTTATATTCACGAATAGAGTCTTCCCGTTCCTTTGTGCGAAAAGTTATTATGACGTCAAAAGGGTTTCCTATCAGACGTAAAAACCTATCGATAGTAGACGTTATGCCGACGTAATCACGATGACAAGAACTTGCGTAACCCAGAAGTACATCAGAAGTAGTAAATCATTGTCCACATACAACCTCAAGATTCATTTTAGGTCGGTAATGAGAAGTAACTACTAGATCCAGAACCGCCAGTGGTTTACACTGAGGTGACAAAAGTCGTGAGATACATCCTAATATCGTGTCGGACCTCATTTGCCTAGCGTAGTTCAACAACTCAACGTGGCGTGGATTCCACAAGTCGTTGGAAGTCCGCTGCAGAGATATTGAGCTATGTTACCTCTATAGCCGTCCGTAATTGCAAAAGGGTAGCCGGTGCACGATTTTCTGCACAAACTGACCTCTCGATTATGGCTCACAAATTTTAGATGAGATTCATGTCGGGCGATCTGCGTGGCTAAATCACGCTGGAATTATCCAGAATGTTCTTCAAACCAATCACGAACAATTGTGGACCGCTGACATGGCGAATTGTCACCCATAACAATAGTACTATCTTTGAATGGCTGAATAATGCCTCCAAGTAACCGAACATAACTATTTCCAGTCCATGATCGGTTCAGTTGGACCAGAGGATCCACTCCAAACCATGTAAACACAGCTCACACCACTATGTAGCCACCAGTAGTGTGCACAGTGCCTTGTTGGCAACTTGGATTTATGGCTTCTTGGCATCTGCGCGACACTCAGACCCTACCATCTGTTGTTACCAACTGAAATGGGACTCATCTGACCAGGCCACAGTTTATGACTCGTCTAGGTTCCAACCGATATGGTCACGAGGGCAGGAGAGGCGCTGCAGACGATGTCGTGCTGTTAGCAAAGACACTCGCGTCGGTCGTCTGCTGCCATTGCCCAATTAACGCCAAATTTCGCCGCACTTTCCTAACGGATAAGTTCGTCGTTTGTCTCACATTGATTTCTGCGGTTAATACACGTAGCGTTGCTTGTCTGATAGCACCGACAACTCTACGCAAACGTCGCTGCTGTCGGACGTTAAGTGTAGGCAGTCGGCCCCATTGTTGTCCGCGGTGAAGGTAATACTTGAAATTCGGTATTCTTGGCACGCACTGGACATTGTGGATCTCGGAACATCGAATCCCCTGGCGTTTTCCGAAATGGAATGTCCCCTGCGTCTAGCTCCAACTACCATTCCACGTTCAAAGCCTGTTAGTAAGCGTCGTGCGGTCATAATCACATCGGAATCCTTCTCGCATGAATCTCCTGAGTACAAATGTCAGCTCCGCCAAAGCACTGCCATTTTATACCTTGTGTACGCGATACTACCGTCGTCTGTATATGTTCATATCGCTGTCCCATGATGTTTGTGACCCCAGTGTACAGGTGTTGTCACTCGGCGCCACACGACGTACTGTGCGCACAGCAGCGTCTGGGCTTGTCTTTGAGACAGTCCTACGCGCACTATTGATATCGCCGTCCTGTTGTTCGTGGTTACTGTAGAAATGATTCATGGAACACGGACCGTCAAAAGTATCGATCTGAGATTCATAATCACTGCCTGGTAAGAAAAGTGAAGCAACCAGAAGGCACGGTCGGATGTCAAAGTAACTTCGTATACGTACATAGTATCAGCGGGTATGTAAATTATTAGTGTTCCAATTCTCCGTGGCAGGGAGGATAGCTACCAGAGTGCATCAGTATGGTCCGTGTTTAATGCTGCTTCCGGTCCTGGTAGGGCATATAAGTGGCTTGAAATGCGTCATATATTAATGCCCACTGTGAAGGACACTGAGATATAGTGTACTCGTCTGAGACAGCATTATCAGCACCTGACAGAAATTGAAAGGGGCCCTATTGTGAGTCTCCATTTGATCGGCTGATCTATCGTGCAATATGCAGATTTGTAGGGCTATGGTTGTGACAGTGACCCCATGTTGCACTGCGTGGGAAGGTGACGGCAGGCATACTCGTCGGCAAGGTTCCGTTGGACAATGGCTAACCTGTATAAGCATCGCCATATTTTGCACCAAGCACATAGTAACCTCTTCACATCTGGATCTGATATCCGAGAACAAGTAACATTCTGTGTGATCCTGAACCGTTTGTCGGAGACTAGCAGCAGCCGCACTAGGGAATTACCATCTCATCCACAGACTGCCGTTCACACCACAACACAAATGCCTGCGTTTGGAGTGTTGGCGTGACTGTGAAGCAACGACTGCTAACGAATCTCAGTTCTGTAAGTACTCAAATGACCGTCGTCGATGTTCTATCTGGGAAGAGACCCCATTCTTCCAAGTGTTTTAGAGAAGGTCAGTGATGTTGTAAGACGTCATGGTCTCCTGACCTTCATTGCTTACATATTCCGCCTTTACAATCATATTCCGCACATCAAGACGCTTCATTCGAACCACTCGATAAGATAAAGTCAATGTTGTATGAATTCATGTAAACGATATGCAAATAACTAGTAAGTCGCAAATGCGCACTGAGATTAAGTACTCGAGGCTGACGTACACACACACATTCCAGACATGACGATCACAGGAGCTTTTAGTTCGGGAGGAGCAACCACACGCCAGGAGACCGGTCCCTTCAGAGGACAAGACAACCCATCAAGTGGTTCAAATGGCTCTGAGCACTATGGGACTTAACATCTGTGGTCATTAGTCCCCTAGAACTTAGAACTACTTAAACCTAACTAACCTAAGGACATCACACACATCCATGCCCGAGGCAGGATTCGAACCTGCGACCAGAGCGGTCACGCGGTTCCAGACTGAAGTGCCTAGACCGCACGGTCACACTGACTGGCTGACAACCCATCTACGTCGGCTGGTGACCGCCCATAGAGCAGACAGCGCTTGCCCGAGTGAAAGGCAGAACTACCCCGTGTTCGGCTTAAAAGCAAATTGCGCTACATTGTGTGGGAGCGCCCAGCCTACGCATTCTTTACAAACGTAGCACGCAGTTTCAGAGGTTTTCGCAGGGAGACAGCAAACGCCAAACGCCGATGCTACAGATTTCCGGATTGGTCGCCTTAAACGAAACGTGACTCTCCCGTTTTAGAAGAGCAGTGCTGATTGACAGACGATATTCCTGACGCCTTGAGCTGAAGGAGTAATGGAAGAGACCGAAAGATATACCCCTTCGCGTCTGACGTGGAGAGGGGCCATTTTGTTGTCGCTCTTGGAGCGAGAACACGTAAAGAGAGTGTGTGCGCTCGTACGTGTACTCAATGAGTAAGGAACAAGCCTCTCCTCAGTACTTCACTGGGAGAGCACCTCTGTCGAGAGCGAATCGGAGTGTGATTAAGCGTTGTTCACTGCGTTGTGAATGGACAGAGTTATAGTTAAACGCCTGCGAGCGAATTTTTGAGTGGCATCGCGGTGAACTGGTTATCTGACTGGTGTACCACGCCAATAGTTAGACTAGTGGCGAATAGGAGTCCTTGACTTCATCAAGGTGAAGGGAGGGTTTGATTGGCGAAGGTCAATCCAGATAGAACAAAAGTTATCTTATTTGTCAGCAGCGAGCGACGCAGACAGCAGTCATCGCAGCTTACGGTATTGTGCGCTACAGCTCTTGCGAGCCCCATATTTCCTCCACAACATTAAGTACACTTCACTGCATTTCACACGCGACAGCCTCAACCATACCTATCAACATTCTAATGGATAATTATTCAAGTTGAGTAGGCGCAGCTCTCAGCCATTCTGCAAAGTCAATAACAATCTTAAACTTTGTATAGAAATTTCATTAGCGAATCCTATCCTTGAGAGGTAACTTCACATTCCGAAAAGAACCTGGAAATAACTTCAGTTCGTAACTAAAGGTGTCATTGTGATTTCTCAGAATTTTTGCAAAATAAATAATAATTTTCGTTAGTTTCATGTTTTTCTTACACTAACTAGCACTACTCCAGTACCCAAGTATCCCACTAGTTACGTAAGAAATTTTGTGAATTTTTGTGTCATTTCCTTACAGCGGACGACTCCAGAAGATATTTATTGCTGAAAAGTTTTTCAGGCATTTCTCTTTAGAACGTTAGGAGCGTCTGTCTGACTTCTGTAGTAGTGTCGGGGTGGAAATTGCATCTTGCAGGAGCCACAGGGTAAAGGGTACATCTCAGATTAATCCGTTGCGCAGAATGACAGAGTAGCACCCACACGCTCACAATGTTACTCTTAGTGTCATTGTGTGGTGAGCCATCCGTTATGACTTCAAGTTACGGCTGGTAGTGACTGAAGGAGTTGACATCACAGTCATAAGTCATAGACCTACTGCGTCCTCATGTGTTACCTCTCAAGTGACATTATCACGATGTCATTTTCACTAGGAAAATGTTCGTTCACAAATGGCATGCGTCTCTATGAATTGTCTGTGTCATGCTGAGATAGTCCTGAGGCCAACAAGATCCCAAATCTGTCCCTGATAGAACATGTCTGGGACCAGCTCGGACGTCAAACAACGTCTCAGTGGCACTATTCAGGATATCAAGGACGAGCTTCAACATCGTGGATCAGCTTGCGTCAGGAAACGATAACGGTTTTATGACGCCTCAGGAGGATGAGTGCCTTGCGTGCGCAGATCAGACAGCAGAAGCGGAAGGCAGATTACTTTGATAATGCAAAAAATGCAGGATGCAGAAATTCTAACAGCTAGGTAACTGAAGTTAGTGACAAAGTTGGTAGAAAGAACGAACGTGATATGCAACTTAGAGAAGCAGGAACAGCTACATAAGTGGAAACGAGAGGGACGGATACATCACAGAAAACAAAGAAAATACACTCCTGGAAATGGAAAAAAGAACACATTGACACCGGTGTGTCAGACCCACCATACTTGCTCTGGACACTGCGAGAGGGCTGTACAAGCAATGATCACACGCACGGCACAGCGGACACACCAGGAACCGCGGTGTTGGCCGTCGAATGGCGCTAGCTGCGCAGCATTTGTGCACCGCCGCCGTCAGTGTCAGCCAGTTTGCCGTGGCATACGGAGCTCCATCGCAGTCTTTAACACTGGTAGC
This sequence comes from Schistocerca cancellata, assembly GCF_023864275.1. Lineage (NCBI taxonomy): Eukaryota > Metazoa > Arthropoda > Insecta > Orthoptera > Acrididae > Schistocerca > Schistocerca cancellata. The sequence continues at coordinate 621,102,171 of NC_064630.1, forward strand.
ATGCCGCGACAGCGTGGACGTGAACCGTATGTGCAGTTGACGGACTTTGAGCGAGGGCGTATAGTGGGCATGCGGGAGGCCGGGTGGACGTACCGCCGAATTGCTCAACACGTGGGGCGTGAGGTCTCCACAGTACATCGATGTTGTCGCCAGTGGTCGGCGGATGGTGCACGTGCCCGTCGACCTGGGACCGGACCGCAGCGACGCACGGATGCACGCCAAGACCGTAGGATCCTACGCAGTGCCGTAGGGGACCGCACCGCCACTTCCCAGCAAATTAGGGACACTGTTGCTCCTGGGGTATCGGCGAGGACCATTCGCAACCGTCTCCATGAAGCTGGGCTACGGTCCCGCACACCGTTAGGCCGTCTTCCGCTCACGCCCCAACATCGTGCAGCCCGCCTCCAGTGGTGTCGCGACAGGCGTGAATGGAGGGACGAATGGAGACGTGTCGTCTTCAGCGATGAGAGTCGCTTCTGCCTTGGTGCCAATGATGGTCGTATGCGTGTTTGGCGCCGTGCAGGTGAGCGCCACAATCAGGACTGCATACGACCGAGGCACACAGGGCCAACACCCGGCATCATGGTGTGGGGAGCGATCTCCTACACTGGCCGTACACCACTGGTGATCGTCGAGGGGGCACTGAATAGTGCACGGTACATCCAAACCGTCATCGAACCCATCGTTCTACCATTCCTAGACCGGCAAGGGAACTTGCTGTTCCAACAGGACAAATCACGTCCGCATGTATCCCGTGCCACCCAACGTGCTCTAGAAGGTGTAAGTCAACTACCCTGGCCAGCAAGATCTCCGGATCTGTCCCCCATTGAGCATGTTTGGGACTGGATGAAGCGTCGTCTCACGCGGTCTGCACGTCCAGCACGAACGCTGGTCCAACTGAGGCGCCAGGTGGAAATGGCATGGCAAGCCGTTCCACAGGACTACATCCAGCATCTCTACGATCGTCTCCATGGGAGAATAGCAGCCTGCATTGCTGCGAAAGGTGGATATACACTGTACTAGTGCCGACATTGTGCATGCTCTGTTGCCTGTGTCTATGTGCCTGTGGTTCTGTCAGTGTGATCATGTGATGTATCTGACCCCAGGAATGTGTCAATAAAGTTTCCCCTTCCTGGGACAATGAATTCACGGTGTTCTTATTTCAATTTCCAGGAGTGTAGTTGCACGGTATGCGAGAACATTCCTACGGATTACTAAACGCTAAGTGTCAAAATATTTCAATCATTGGAGATGCGCCATGTCAGTGACTGAACGACTATTTTACCTGAAACGAAATGTAACTGATGTTTAGCATTAACCTCGCTTCTAAAATTGATATGTTTGAAATATTACATCGGGTTATCTGTTGGAGACGCCTATAATTCTAATAGAAGAGGTGAAGTAACTAGTTTTTACAGATCGAATTTAAGAAATTTCAACTTAAAGACCAAGGACTATTCTGAATTGCTCATTACTCAGACTCACTTTCCTTAGGTGACCTATCACTTTTGCGTGGTTGTTATGGACTACTGATGGTTAGCTTCTGGAACATTTCCCCTCTTCTGAACTCGCCACAGGCTCCATCGTCTCAACTACCTCTCTGCATTGTCAGCTGCGGCAGTTTCTCCTGACGCCCACCCTTAATACCTAAACATCTTTTTTTAAACGAAAGTAATCCTCTGTGGCAGTATACCTTATAAATTCCTATTTTCAGAGCTTATTTCTAACTCTAAGATTTTTCACATCCATGTGAATTTGGTATCCGCTCCCCAGAACCCACAGTTGACCATATATTTACCCATCAATGGGTGACTTTGTCAACCTCTTTCTAGTCGTGTACACTACGTACGACTATAAAGACGCAGTGTTTTAGTTCCAAGATTACACATGCCTTCTTGAGAAGATTGACTAAGAGACTACAAAAAGCCGTAAATTCAACTAAATACCTAGGTATTACAATTACGAACAACTTAAATTGGAAGGAACACATAGAAAATGTTGGGAAGGCTAACCTAAAACTGCGTTTTATTGGCAGGACGCTTAGAAAATGTAACAGATCTACTAAGGAGACTGCCTACACTACGCTTGTCCGTCCTCTTTTAGAATACTGCTGTGCGGTGTAGGATCCTTACCAGATAGGGCTGACGGAGTACATCGAAAAAGTTCAAAGAAAGGCTGCACGTTTTGTATTATCGCGAAATATGAGAGAGAGTGTCACAGAAATTATACAGGATTTGGGCTGGACATCATTAAAAGGAAGGCGTTTTTCGTTGCGACGGAATCTTCTGACGAAATTCCAATCACCAACTTTCTCCTCCGAATGCGAAAATATTTTGTTGAGCCGACCTACATAGCGAGGAACGATCACCACGATAAAATAAGGGAAATCAGAGCTCGTACGGAAAGATATACGTGTTCATTCTTTCCGCGCGCTATACGAGACTGAAATAATAGAGAATTGTGAAGGTGGTTCGATGAACCCCTGCCAGGCACTTAAATGTGGTTCGCAGAGTTTCCATGTAGTTGTAGATGTAGATAACAATTCTATGATCTATTATTACTAAGCAACACTGCGTGATGAATACGTTTCGTGTAAGAAAGTATTCACCATCGGCTATAAATTTACTTAAAAATAAAAGTTCTCTTGTGACATTTTATGTAGTGTATGGAATTCTAATATACGACAATATTTACCACAAAGTCGTATCACCCACGGTAACATTCCTTGGCTACACGTAAACTGTGGCTGTTCGTTTGTGAAAGAATGTATGCAGTAATTTCATTTCTGTAACTGAAGATGAGAATACGGGAAATCATACCTGTGTACAAAATATAAGATTAGAAACCTCTTACAAGACATAGGAACGAAGCGACTGATTGTGGCACGGAATTCACTCCGGATCTCCATATGGATCAGAGGCCCTATTTTTGGAATGCAGCGCGTGATGGAACCTAAAATAGACTAAGTCGCCAGGCGCCGGTCGCTTGCGTCTACCACTGGTTGTGGGGATTTAAATGCTAGTAAACTTCAGTGACAATCACGTGAATAACCGCTGCTCCAGTAGACTGGTCCGATTGCAGTTTCCTTCTGTTGACACGTCCTCTCAACCGCCCTGCTGCATAGGTTGGGAATCATAGAAGACAAAGACGCTAATAAACGGAGTTTCCTTGGGAGATTTACATGCCAACAGTTAATGTATTTTTCTTCAGCTGCAGTTGACAGAAAATTTTGCAAGTGATCTACCGGTTTCCTCAATTTATTGCTCATCTTTATTCACCGGAATAAAGAGCGGCTTTTTTTGTAGCCCATATTTAACTAGGATTACCGATACATCTCTTTAAATAGACAATATGTGCAATACTCGTATCAGTCTTCTTCTGATATTAACATCGTCTATTCGACGATATTGACGTCCTAGGCTGTCACTTAATGCCTAAAACTACGTGTAGATGGAATAGTGTGACTTATGTGGCGGCAGTACTACCATACTGATGCAAGTGGCATTCCCATCATTTCGAGAAATCTAGGGAAACCCGTTTGTATTTGTTTTAAGAAAACGGGTCAATTTTTATGGTTTAATCTTTGATGTAAGGTCGACTAATATGTTAGAATAAATTTAAAAAATGGTTTATTGAAATCTTTTTGGGAAGATGTAAAAGTTGGTTTCTGCATTAAACAAATTACTTGGATCCAGATAATGAAATTACAGTTGCATTATATCAAAACACTGAAGATATAAGAAGGTAAATAAACTTAATCATCTCCAAATACGGAGGCTAGAACGATTTTGTCGTCCTGGGCCTCATTATCCCTTCATTCCTCTTCTGGCTGCATGCGGAATTGATAGAAGGGACGAATGATCAACTGGTGGAGCAAATTTAATATTTTCTTTGTCTTGCAACTTCTTGTATGGTATTGGCTTTGCTATTCTAGCCTTTGCAGGTATATAATTCCGGAAGCTTAGCAGAAATTCTTGCAAATCTGTTTCATTGAGGTTGAGGGCAATCGCTTTATAATTTACTGAATAGTCATCATTATAATGCGTAAGGACTGAACCGATGAAGAATTTTAGTCTCGCATTTGTGATATCTTTGCACCATCTCCGAAAACAGTTTGGTAGTCTTTGTAGTGATCTGATAGGCTTTCAAAATCCAGGAACTTGTCAGGCATGTCTCTAAGTATGAAAGGTTTACGTTCTCGACAGCCACGCACTAGGTCCGTCCATGCCTGAGGCATGAAGATATCTGTCCTCCTCTTTTGCACCTATTTTGACTTTAATATAACAGGTTACACGAATTCCAAACTATAAGTTACAATCATTGTAATATTTTGCTCTTGAGTCATTCAAGTTTCACACTAAAGCAGAGACATAACTATCCAAGTGCGGTTTTGCACTTGGGGCAGTATGGCACGATATAATTTTCAATGTAATGTAATGTTAGACACACATTTCAGTCTACAGTATCGAAAAGTAGTGAACACTCTACACTTATAGTACAAATTATGACTTCTGTGGCTGTCAAGATCCACAACGTGAATCTGCCTGTAGATTAAGATATGTGTGTAACACAAGGTATATACGAGGGGCATTCCATATTGATTTACACTTTATTTTTTCCCATCATTCATTTGACCCACCATTACAGTTGGAAGTATGTAGTACTTTGCTCTAAACGTAGGTGGCAGGGTAATCACTATAAAGGATAAGAGTTGGTCACCCACAGCTACCATCGCTGGAAAAGGGTTCTAGGTAGTGCCACACCCAACTTACTCTGCTCATTTGGCCTCTTAAACTTCTGTTGCCCTCATGGAACCACTTTTCTGGAGCCTGTCGCACCCGTCGCAGGACAGCTGGAAGTCTGTGAAGTATATTTGTATATTATCTCTGATATTCTACTCTTCACTAATCAAGATAATTTTTTGCTATAGCTTTTACTGTTTTTATTATTTCTGTTGTTATTGTTTCTGAGTCTTAAGTTATTGTAACATATGAACCATGATTAATGTAATAATGAAATACAAAGAACATTTGATTAATTGTAAGAGACTACCTTTTCCATGAATCGCTAAGAACGAATTCTGTCGACTGATATAGTTTATTGAAGTATGGCGGCCTCCAACGTTTAGAGTTTGGTAAGAATAGAATGTAGGTAGAATATACTATGTGCTATTTTGGAAAGCAACATATTGGTAAAACTTATTTCCAGAGTTTTTATGTGATCTTTAACTCTCATATTTAAAAGATAAAGAAATAAATAAAGACTCCTCTTTTGCAGGAACAGTAGTAAGGTCAAAGAGATACACTTCTTTCAATTCTTAGTTATTTCAAAATATAAATCCGTCAAGTAGATAACCGGTAAATAGATAACTTGAGTGACAAGCGAGTAAGCGTATGTTTTTTCAACAACTAACCGTTACGAAAAGTTATTCAGTTGGATTTCATGAAATGGAAGGGCTAATATACGTTTGTTATGGAAAATACACAACATTTGTAGGAATTTTAAATTTTCTACGTTAAATGCTAGATCAGTTATAGTATACGCACTTAGTGAGTCATGGAAAGTACAGTTCATGCATGTCAGAAAGCTTTTATTATTCTAAAATAGTAAATTAATGAAACTGTCTAGATTTTTTGAGCACTTGACACAGCTCACCCTTACATATTTTCTCATCAAAAAATTGCTCTACAGGTAATGTTGCTTCAAGAGGTCAGTCAGGTAGAGTATCAATGAGATCCTTTACTTCTGTCTGGAAACTGGAAAAGGGATCAAATGAACTACAGATATTAACATCCTGCAAACTAACGCTAAGAACAGGTAAGTCTTCCATTTGTAAGGTATGCGACCATCCAGACATGGCATGTAGTAATTCCAGGGGAACCATTATAAAGAAACACATAATAATTTTCTATTACCATTTTCCAAACAAAGCAAGCAAGCTTCAACCCATGTAGACCAGAGACTGGTCATGTCAAAAAACAGAACCTATCACACAACAGTAATTTTTCCAGCCATGTCAGGGTGCACTGGGAGTGGACAGGAACAGGGGGAGGGGCTGTAGACGGGAGGTGCGTAGCGGGAGGGGTGGGGGAGACATGTTGAATTACTTGGAGGGGGGGCGGGTTTGGGGATCCGATGAGCTGGAGGGAAGGGGGGGAGATATTACTCCAACAGCACGTTTTCGCCCTTCTCTCCAGTTCCTCCAACCTCCCCCTATCTTTGACTAATTTAATATTGTTGCTCCCCCGCAAACTAATTCAACATCCGTCTCATATGTCTCTGCCCCTCATATCTGTCCATATTCCTCCCCATAATACGCTTTGAAAATTTGTTATTTACGATTTCCTGTCTGTTAGACAGCTCTGTGTGCTCAGTAGGTTTCAGCTTAGTATTTCATATTACATTTTAACTGAACTAAAGCAGTGTACATCTCTTTTCTCTTATATGTGATGTACACAGTTTTCTCTTCAAATAATATGCATCTGAGCAATCTTATGTAGTTGCAGATTGGCATAATGGTCTACTTTGAAAGAGAATTACGTACGCTTGTAATTTTGTGATTATGTATGTTACATAACGTTTAGTGAACATGTACTATTGGAGTAACATTTCCTCCCCCCTCCGCCTTCCTTCTTCGTTCCCCTTCATCCCATCATGCTACCTTTCCTTCTTGTTCCTCAGTCCTCCATCCTCCTCCCAACCCGGCCCATTTTCCCGGATCCCCCCAACCCCTGTCCATCCCTCCTCCTCAACAACCGTCTACTTTCCTACACAATTCCCTCTGTCCCCTCAAGTAATTGAACATCGGTCTCATTTGCCCCCTATCCTGTCCTTGTTGCACCTTCCACCCCCGTCCCTCGCCCCAGAACCCTGCCCCTCCCCTCTGTTCCTATCCACTCCCAGTCCACCCTGACGCAGTCGGAAAAATTACTGTTTTGTGACAGGGTTTGTTTTTTAACATGACCCATCTGTTGAAAATAGTAATTAAAAAGTGTAATGCACTTCTTTATACTGATAGCCTGTACATTGCTCTCTCCCTCAACGGAATATTTGGAAATTGTGCCTAATTGCCTAGTGTGCTGTACGATCTTTGTATATGTCCCATGACAGGTTTGGGCTCATAATGTATTCTGTTTTATTTTTTCACTGACGATATGACGCTTACTGTAAAAAAACCCAAATGTAATGTTGTAGAAATATTTACATTGTTTTGTACAATATAAAAGCTATGCCTTGGTTTGTCTCGATCTTTGAGATCAACGCAATCTGGCGCCAAGTTGAAATAATACAGTTCTCGAGTCTGTTGTCCTCAGTCTGGCATGCAACGTCTCAGAATAACATCTTTTGCAAATACACCTGACAGCAATTGCACATGAGATTGTTCGTTTCTCTTCTGTTAGTTGCTTGTACGAGCTTTCCTAAGCATACTGTAAATACTTGTGCTTAGTACGTTCTTCCGTTCCTGGTGTTACATTGGCCGTGCAATATTTGCATAGATGCTTTTTCTAATTTGTCTTTTGTGTAAATGTTGCCACAGTTACATGATGATTACTCGAAACGTGTTATAAATAAAGTTTTTAGTGTTCAAGGACGTTTTCATGGCACTACCACATGGATAGATAAGTGTTACAGGCTGCTAAATGCCTGTACATCATTTTCTAGAAACTCTTTGTGATTGTACTGAATCTAGTCAAAGACATATTTTCTCACCTCACGCCTCTCGTCTTAGGGCAGTCTCGTTGACAGTGTTTACGCCATTAATGAAACGTTGAAGTTTGCAGTAATTTGGATGTTGTATAGGTACTAGATAGTTGTTGATTTCTCTCATAGATTCGGAGATGATTTATACCCAGCACTTTCGAGGAGATGTGGTTTTCACAGAATAAATTTAGAGTCTTGTGCATTTTGTCTGACAGTAACGTTCGTCAGGTTGGTAAAACTGAGCGTGCACGATCTTTACGGATAGCGCCTGACTCAGCGTGTGCAGGCAACTTGCCTCGCTTCTGCGGCGTTGGAGATGCATAAGCCATGGCGTCCTATCTCTGTGACAAGCTTTCCTCTCAACGACATGAGTCCGTCAGCTGCAGATTGTGGCAACTTTAGAGAGTAAGTCAAAAGGCTGCACACAAATTGAAGGAGTCAACAAAGGAGTCGAAATACAAAAACTTTGGAATACGTACTTGTAATACTGGAAGTAATTCTGACCCATTGAGAGCCCTGTAATGGCAGGAACAATAATGACAATCAATGTACACGCGCCGTAACTGTAGGAAATATATGTGCTGTTCACTAAAAACTGCTGTACATTACATGTTTTTGAATTATCAGTCTTTCAGCTGGTTTGATGCAGCCCGTCGCGAATTCCTCTCCTCCGCCAACCTCTTCACTTCAGAGTAGCACTTGCACCCTACGTCCTCAGTTACTTGCTCGATGTATTCCAGTCTCTGTCTTCCTCTACAGTTTTTACTCTTTAAAGCTCCCTGTAGTACCATGGAAGTACTCCGTGATGCCTTAACATGTGTCTTACCATCCTATCCTTTCTTCTTGTCAGTTTTTCTATATATTCCTGTCCTCGCCGATTCTGCGGAGAACCTCGTCGTTATTTACCTTATCAGTCCACCTAATTTTCGATATTCTTCCGTAGCATCACATTTAAGACGCGTCGATTCTCTGCTGTTCCGGTTTTTCTAATGTACATGATTCACTACCATACAATACTATGCTCCAAACGTACATTCTCAGAAATTTCTTCCTCCAATTAAGGCCTATTTATGACACCAGTAGATACCTTTTGGCCAGGCAACCCCTCATTTTCTGTGCTAATCTACTTTTTATGTCCTCCCTACTTCGTCCATCGTTTCTCACTATTCTCATTTCTGCTACTTCTCATTACTTTTGTCTTTTTCCGAATTACTCGCAATTCATATTCTGTACTCATTAGACTGTTCATTGCATTCAACAGATCCTCTAATTTCTCTTCACTTTCACTGAGGGTAGCAATGTCATGGGCGAATTGTATCATTGATATTTTTCACCCTAGATTTTAATCCCATTTTTGAATCTTCGATTGAGCAATAGGGGCGAAGGACTGCATTCCTGTCTTAGACCCATTTTAATCCAAGCACTTCGTTTTTGGCATTGCAGTCTTACTGTTCCCTTTTGGTTCTCATATTGTATATTACCCGTCTTCCCTGTAGTTCACTTCTGTTTTTCTCAAAATTTCGAACATCTTTCACCATTTCACATTGTCGAACACTTTTTCTAGATCGAAAAGTCCTATGAACGTGTCTTGATTTTTCTTCAGTCTTGGTTCCGTTATCAACCGTAATGACAGGACTGCATCTCTGGTGCCTTTACTTTCCTGAAGCCAAATTGATCGTCGTCTAACAGATTTTCAGTTTTTTTTTCCATTCTTCAGTATATTATTCTTGTCAGCAACATGGATGCAAGAGATGTTAAGCTGACTGAGCGATGGTTTTCACACCTATATACCCTTGCTATCTTCGGAATTACGTGGATGATATTTTTCCGTAAGTCTGATGATACGTCACCCGTCTCTTATATTCAAATTGTATAGTCTTTTGGTTGCCATTTCCCCCAGTGATTTAGGGATTCGCATAGGATGTTATCTATCGCTTCTGCTCCATTTGATCTCACGTCTTTCAGGGCTCTTTTACAGTCTGACTCTAATATTCGATCCAGTATGCCTTTCCTATCGACTCAAGTTTCACCTTCTATCAAGCCATCAGAAAAGTTCTCCCTCTCATAGAGGCCTTCAGGGTACTCTATCCACCTATCCCCTCTTTCTTCTGCGTTTAACAGTGGAATTCCTACTGCGCTCTTAATGTTACCACGCTTGCTTTTAATTTCACCGGAAGTTATTTTGACTTTTCTATACGCTGCGTCAGTCCTTCCGTCGATCACATCTTTTTTCAATTTTTTCACATTTTCCCTGCATACATTTCACCTTGGCTGCCCTGAATTTTGTATTTGTTTCATTCCTTATCGATTTATAAGGCCATACTCCCCTCTTTCCCTGAAAATTTTTGTTCTTCCTACTTTCGTCGACCTATTGAAGTATTTTTTCTGTTACCCAAGGTCTTTTCGGAGTTGCCTTCCTTGTACGTAAGTCGACTGTCCAACATCTGTGGTTGCTCTTTTTAGTGATGTTCATTCCTCTTCAACAGAACTTTCTACTGTGATATTACTTATCGCATCCTTAGCGAACTTCAAACGCGTTCCATCTTTTCTCAATACTTCACCATCCCACTTCTTTCCATGCGATTCTCTTAGACTTCAGTCCACTCTTCATCATTATGAAATTATGATCTGAGACTAATCTTGTCCTGGATACGCCATACAATTCAATATCTGGTTTAGGAATCTCTGTCTGACGGTGATGTAATTCAATTAGAACCTTCCCGTGTCTCCCGGTCTTTTCCAAGTACACTTCCTCCTCTTATGGTTCCTGAACAAAGTATTCGCTATTGCTTGCTGAAATCGACTGCACAGCTCAATTATTCTTTCTCCTCTCTTACTGCCATTGCCTAGCCGGTATTCTCCCGTAATCCTTTCTTCTATTCCTTCCCCTATAAACGCGTTCCAAACCCCCATGATTATTAGATTTTCATATCGTGGTATATTTTCTCTGTCTCTTCTTCATCTTAGGCTTGCGACGCCGGCTTGTATACCGGAGCTATCGTTGTCGGCGTTGGTTTGTTGTCGAACCTGATGAGAGCAAATCTATCACGTAACTGTACACAGCCTACTGCCCTACTTTCCTATTCAAAAAGAATCTGGAGAAACTTATAGACTTTCTTCCTCGCCGAATTGAGACAATTATTAAGACCAGAGCCGGCGTTACACGATATTAACATCATGTCTCTTTCTGGTTGTTAATTTCTTGTCCGATCTTCTACATACAGAGCAGATAGTAGTGGTTAATTAGAGGAAACTACAAGTTGTTGTAATGGGCAACAAGTAAATTATTTTAGATTATGTGGGGAAGAAAATAGAAAACAATACAGTTACACTACTTTGTTCCGAAGTGACACCGCCATGTTATCTTATACGTGCATGTTCAAATATCCTAAAAACCACGTCATGATTCTGTAAAATTTTACATTTCCCGATGCGAGTATAGTGGTGATACTAGCGAGAAAGAGGCTTTCAGTTTACTTAGCATTTTTCAAGAAGTGGTTTGCTGATTGCGATACCAGTCCAACGACTAAATTATGTGCCTCAAATTGTCTTCTAATGTTGAGTCGCTCGAACAAGATGCGCAATTCCTGACTGTCCTCTGGAGGTGACTGGAGAAGTTTGCGTAAAGCAAGTTCATCGTTATTACTGACGCTATGTGTCGTCTGAAGTAACAATTTATCGAAAAAATACTGTCAGGTTATACACCGCGGTTTCTTGTGTGGCTACGGTGGGCGGGCGAGCTGCAGAGGGTTAGCCATTGCAATGTAGGTCACTCGCCTGCCTGTATCGACCGGCGAAGCCAAACCCTGAGGTTCCTCAGCCCTCCTGAACACATCTGAAGCGCTGTCTTGTCACCGGCGCGTCAGGTAATCAGCAGTCTTTTAGCTCCACAACATTTAAAGGATAAAAAATATAAGGATGAATGATCCCGTTGTTTGCCGTCAACAAAAGTCATCATAAGATCAAAACTAATTATAAAATGATTTAGACAACATATCTTTGTGGTGCGAAAGTAGCAGCTGACACTGAACGATAAGGTGTGGCGCTCCGGATGAGTACTAAACAAATTCTGTTATATTACACGATAAATCACACAAATCTGAAGGTCGTCGATTCAACTGAATAAATAAGGATTACAGTTACGAACAAATTACATTGGAACCAGTACACAAAAAATGTTGTGGGGAAGGTAAACCAAAGAGAGCATTTTATTGACAGAATGAATAGAAAGTCCAACAAATCAACTATAGAGACTGCCTACATTACGCTTATCCGTCCTCATCAGGATTATTGCCCCGCTGTGTAAGATCATTACCACATTTGATTGAAGGATTACATCGAAGAAATTAAAAGACGATTAGCTCGTGGGTGCGATGAGCGAGTTGGGGTATCAGTCATTAAAAGAAATGTGTTTTTCGTTGTGGCGTGATCTTTCTCGAAATTACTGTCATCATCTTTAATCTCAAAAGGCCAAATATTTTGGTTACTCCCGCCTACATAACGATTATTGGCCATCGTAATGAAATAAGCGAAATCAGAAGTCACACGAAAAGGCTCTGGTGTTCATTTTACCCACTTGCTTTTCGATAGCGTAGCGGTAGAGAAATATCTAAAAGTAGTTCTATGCACCCTCTGCTAAAGACTTAAAGGTGAGTTGTAGAATAATCATGTATATGTAGATAATTAAGTCAACAAAAACGTAGACCCATATTTATTTGCCAAAACAAAAATATGTAGTACAAATATTTTCCGTTGTGTTCAAAGCAAATGATTCAACTAGCACCCAACTTTTTTTTTAATTCTTCAGAAAGCGTATTTGTTTAAAACTCTGCATATGATTCGTCTGTAACGTTTTCACCTAACAAATATTTCGTACATATAAGACCCCCACCAAACCTTTTAGTTGCGAGGCAGGAAATTTCTTATGAAACTGAATTTTGGGAATACGGGAAACTATTTAGAAACTCTGATGACAACGTCGAGCATCGCAACGGCTGATCTGTCAGCATGTGCATCGTATTCACGTTCTGTTTACAGCACGTACCGACGGCAGAATAAGTAAGATTATGCTTCACCGTCTGCGTACACGATTTTAAAATAATCGTCCTATAAACTTTCAGCTGCAACCTAAAGTTCTCGGCAGCCAGGAAGAAATGGAATGCTCCTGCTGCCCTCGAGCTCGCATTGGATCACTAATTGGTTTGTATGAGCGCAAATTAAAATACAGCACGAAAGTAAGTGGAATGTGGCAACCATTCCTACATATTTCGTTGATCTTAGGACCGCCACGCACTTTCATGGGACGTTTATCCTCTGTTGACCTAATTTAGTTGCATCTGTGTTTATATCTGAAAATTACAGGGAAGTACGTCTACTACAATAGCATCTTACCTAAACGATATGGAGTCATCATCATCCTGGATCCAGCTAACAAATGACCAATCAGAGCGCTAATATTTCCCCGCCACTTTTTATTGCTCTTATTATTTACTTATATCAAAAATCAACTTAGCCTACAGCTACATGTATGGCCATGCTTTATGTTCATAGGTATTATGACAGACAAAAATTCAACACAAAGAATTAAGAAAGCTCACTTCCATTCGCTCGATGTTCTCATGCACACTTGTATGCATGGGGACGAAACTTTTCCCATTTCATCTGTCAAGCAACTGGTATGCAATTCAGCAACGAGTAAACAAAGAATAACGAAATTAACTTCAAACCAGATATCACCGACATGTTGCGAACCATTGAGTAGTAGTATGGTATTCTGCCTTAGGCAGATCTTGTCATGGGTTAAGCCTCTTTCACTTTTGTCTCTCCATAGCCAGTCTTTTCATTTCTGAATATTTGTCTCCTTTGATATTGTCCAGCATTTGATATCTTCTTTTTCCTCTTCCCCCTTTTCCCTCCACCATTCCTTCTATTCCTTCCTTCAGTAAACAGACCCTCGTCAAAAAATGTTCAATCCAGTTCTGTTTTCTCTTTCTGATGACTTGCAGCATGTTTCTTTCTTCTCCAACTCTTCTTAATACTTCATTCCTTACTCGGTCTTCCCATTTCACTTTTTCCATTCTTCTCCATATCCACATCTCAAGTGCCACCAATCTTCTTTCAACTTCTTTCCTCAATGTCCATGTCTCCGCACCATGTAGTGCAACGCTCCAGATGTAACATTTGAAAGTCTTTTCCTCATACCATTGAGTAAGCTATAAAAGGTCGCTCCAAAATAAAGATCCAGCTGGTACAGAAAACCTTAATCTGGACGGAAACGGTAGATGTACAAATATAATATCCATTAAAGAGAGATTCGTGAAAAAGCTCTAGTATAGGATGTGTCAAGAAGTATCATTCTAATTTACAAAACTATATGAAGATAGAAAACCGGTAAAAATTTTATCTTACACTAAACTAAAATCTTAATTTGGCGTCAATTTCCAGTTCATGTAGTTGCCGGTAGCGGTCTCCCTGGCGCATCTAGGTCGCTAGATCTTTACCGAGGCTACGCACGTGGTACTGCAAGCAGAACTTCCGAAGAAGTTATAGGCCTCAGTGGCCAAAGACAGTGGTTATGTGTGTGTGAGTCGTGCTTGCGTGAATATATGTTTTCTAGTTTAGAAGAATGCCTTCTGGCCGAAAGCTTATGGCAGTCTTTGTTGTGCTTCTCTGTGACTCAATATAATCTTTATATGGTGAGTAGCAATCTATCCTTTTTATAATGTTATATGAAATCATTGAACAGACAGCTTCACTATATTTTATGCAACACATTCGGGGTAAAGGAAGATGGTTCAAATGGCTCTGAGCACTATGGGACATAACACCTGAGGTCATCAGTTCCCTAGAACTTAGAACTACTTAAACCTAACTAACCTACGGACATCACACACATCCATGCCCGAGGCAGGATGCGCACCTGCGACCGTAGCGGTCGCGCGGTTCCAGACTGAAGAGCCTAGAACCGCTCTTCCACTCCGGCCGGCGGTAAAGGAAGAGCTCTTAGCATTTGATAAACAGTGGATGTTGAAAGCATACATAGACAACTGCCATTTATAGTCTGCAGCGTTAATTGTAATGTTAGGCACAGGCATATTTATGATATACCACGCATTTCCATGAACGCCTTCTTTCACTCCATACCCTATTTGTAGCTTTCATTGTTAAATCTTGCTTCACATATATCTTTGCTAACCCTTCTACTTGGTGTTGGAAGTACAGAAATGAGACCACATAAATAAGCATTTGCAAATCTGCAGATTATACGCAGTTGAATTCTTTAAAAATACTTTGTCTCGTATCTTTAGACATGCCTTCAAAACACTCTAATCTACAATGGCAGTTTTCTCCAATCTCAAATTGGTCTTTTCGCTTATCTGAGATAAGTTGTTAGTTGGTGACCTCACATACTTTCACAACAGGCATCACTCTGTGGGACGTATGAATAAAACTGAAGCAAAGAGCTTGGAAGATAAGAGTAGAAGTTATAGCACTTACTTATCAGCAAACGGAAGAACCAAAGCTTTGGCTTATCTTTACTTTGTCCTCCTACGTTTTACTTAGAATTGCTTCATCTGCAATGTCTGTAACCATCATTGAGTAAGCACGTCAATCCAATTTCACTGTTTTGTTGGCCGTAAGACATACTTTCGCTGTATTTATTCTAAGTGCGCAAATGCGAGTTGTCAATTAAAGTTATCCTGATCCGATTCAGATGAAAGCTTGATATTACAAAAACTAAAAAACTACAATAATGTTCTTAAGCACTGGTTTATAACATATCCTGCATTGTTAGAGAAATCACATTTTCTGAAAACGAAAGAAAGAAACAGGGAGCAACTCCTCATGATACAAGACCGGTAGCCTTCACTGACACAGAGGGGTACTAGGAAATTAGGAAATTTAAACAAAGAATCAAATTAATACGCAACACAAAAGGGAAATGTGGGAAGTACAAGATCAGCTGGCTCACGTAATACAAGAACTACATATTTCAGAGGGTATTCGCGCCTCGACACGGGAAGAGGGATGTAGAAATAAGGATAAGTCACAAAGTAATAACACAGGGTATTTTGGAGATTTTGAAAGGAGCTGGCAAAGTGCACCGAACCTTGAGACGGAACCGCTGACACGACGTAACAATGGCCGATTTGCGACTCGGCGTCACGATGACTTTGACTATAAACTGTTCATTCATCAATTTGCTCATTGTTTTCCTCTTAATTGATCATTAGAGCACAGAGTAGAATTTATGTGTGGCTATCTAGAAAATGAACCAGCTGTTCGAATGCGATCGGTTATTCGCGACTGTCACAGTGAAGGAGATTTCTATCATGCCTTCCTTTCTGCACATTGGTCCCATGCTACTCAAGATCGAGTAAAACACAGCATCATAATGATGAAAAACTTACATAGCCCCCCTCCCCCCTGCTCCTTTCAAAAAAACTGCAAATTGTTTTGAGCAGTGGCCAAGACTTATTTGTTAAAAAAAATATATTAACAATAACAAATAGATCAAATGCACACAATTAGTAATATACTGTTGGTCAAAAGCAAAGATTGTGCTCACAGTCCCTAAAGACAGTCCTAATCATTCATCAGAAGAGTAGTCTATGACAGTTTTACGCACAACGTCTGAGCAGTAACAGAAAATGCACATGTTAGTAGTGGACCTCCATGCAGTCTTGAAGAAGTAGTGTTGTCCTCCCAACGGAAACACAGTGCTGACATGAAGATTGGTAATGGGCCACAACAGAACAAACCCCAGCAGAGTCAGTCGAAGTCTTGAAGAATATTGGTAGATCAACAAAGTCCTCAGAAATTCGACCGTTTATTGTGAAATTTGGAACACGAAAAAAAGGATGTGGTTCACTTTAGCTTCTGACTCGGGATCACTATCACTCTCACATGCAGTGAAATAGAAAATGTTGATTCTATACAGATGTACAGGAAACGAGGCACGGTTAAAGCGGTGGAAATAATAGACAGGTCCAAATGTGTCGTCGTAAACCACGGCCTTGTAGTAATTTGAGGTTGTAATGCCGCATAATATTCACATTCCACGTCGCTTGCCATTGCTGTTTTCCAAGGCTCTTGCCTTCACGCAAGTCGTCTGCGTACGGTAATTTCTCGTCGAGAACAGTTCCTGTAGATGCAGCTTGCTTCGCTAAGACGTCAGCTTCCCCATTATAGCTGATACCAGCGTGGGACTGCACCCAGAGCAGAATGATTGTCTGCCCCTTCCGTTTACAGAGAATATATTCCAATACCACATCCAAAATATAACGGTTGGTAGTTTTATTCCAATCTTCGTTGTTGAATAGTTGTAAGAACACTTTGGGAGTGAGACACGATTGATCTCTGTAAGGAGGAAGTTGAAGATACAAACCTATTTGGTTCTGAAATTGCCAGTCTCCGTCGTAAAAAACTGAAGCAGTTTCTGGCTTTACTGATTTGGATCTGAGGGCTAGAAAAGCACATCCAATATACTCCTTTTGTGGAAATTCGGATCCATCAGTGCATATACAGCTATAACCAGGCCACTGAGCTTCAATAAGACAGTTAAATCTGCAATTTACATTAACACTCAACAAGTTTGTCGTATTATGATACCAAGAGTCAAAGCTTGTGCAGACGGTCAGAATTTTAGTTCTGCTGAAGGCGTCTTGTAATGGCTAAAAGCAGTTTCTACCCTTATAGCCGGATGTTGTTGAGTTCGATCCAGGCTGAAAAGAAGGAACGAAGGCATAGGATTATATTGCTTAAGTAAGAACTGAGGCCTGTATATCCGCAAGAATTTCGGAACTTCGTGAGGATGGACATGGCCTGCTTCGAGAAGCTGCTGTCTGTGATGAAAGATGGAATAGCAAGTGTGACACAGTCATGAGGGAGGCTATCTCACCTTCTCGAAAGTAAGGATTAATTCATATGTTTATATGAACCATGGACCTTATCGTTGAGGCTTGCGTGCCTCAACGATACAGATAGCCGTACCGTAGGTGCAACCACAACGGGCGGGGGGGGGGGGGGGGGAAATCTGTTGAGAGGCCAGACAAACGTGTGGTTTCTGAAGAGGGGCAGCAGCCTTTTCAGTAGTTGCAGGGGCAACAGTCTGGATGATTGACTGATCTGGCCCTGTAACACTAACCAAAACGGCCTTGCTGTTTTGGTACTGCGAACGGCTGAAAGCAAGGGGAAACTACAGCCGTAATTTTTCCCGAGGGCATGCAGCTTTACTGTATGATTAAATGATGATGGCGTCCTCTTGGGTAAAATATTCCGGAGGTAAAATAGACCCCCATTCCGATCTCCGGACGGGAACTACTGAGAAGGACATCTTATCGGGAGAAAGAAAACTGGCGTTCTACGGATCGGAGCGTGGAATGTCAGATCCCTTAATCGGGCAGGTAGGTTAGAAAATTTAAAAAGGGAAATGGATAGGTTAAAATTAGATATAGTGAGAATTAGTGAAGTTCGGTGGCAGGAGGAACAAGACTTTTGCTCAGGTGAATACAGGGTTATAAATACAAAATAAAATAGGGGTAATGCAGGAGTAGGTTTAATAATGAATAGAAAAAATAGGAGTGCGGGTAAGCTACTACAAACAGCATAGTGAAGGCATTATTGTGGCCAAGATGGACACGAAGCCCACAATACTACAGTAGTACAAGTTTATATGCCAACTAGCTCTGTAGATGATGAAGAAATTGATGAAATGTATGATGCGATAAAAGAAATTATTCAGGTAGTGAAAGGAGATGAAAATATAATAGTCATGGGTGACTGGAATTTGACAGTAGGTAAAGGAAGAGAAGGAAACATAGTAGGTGAATATGGATTGGGGCTAAGAAATGAAAGAGGAAGCCGCCTGGTAGAATTTTGCACAGAGCATAACTTAATCATAGCTAACACGTGGTTCAAGAATCATGAAAGAAGGTTGTATACATGGAAGAACCTTGGAGGTACTAAAAGGTTTCAGATAGATTATATAATGGTAAGACAGAGATTTAGGAACCAGATGATAAATTGTAAGACATTTCCAGGGGCAGATGTGGACTCTGACCACAATCTGTTGGTTATGAACTGTAGATTAAAACTGAAGAAACTGCAAAAAGGTGGGAATTTAAGGAGATGGGACCTGGATAAACTGACTAAACCAGAGGTTGTACAGAGTTTCCGGGGGAGCATAAGGGAACAATTGACAGGAATGGGGGAAAGAAATACAGTAGAAGAAGAATGGGTAGCTTTGAAGAATGAAATAGTGAAGGCAGCAGAGGATCAAGTAGGTAAAAATACAAGGGCTAGTAGAAATCCTTGGGTAACAGAAGAGATACTGAATTTAATTGATGAAAGGAGAAAATACAAAATGCAGCAAGTGAAGCAGGCAGAAAGGAATACAAACGTCTCAAAAATGAGATCGACAGGAAGTGCAGAATGGCTAAGCAGGGATGGCTAGAGGACAAATGTAAGGATGTAGAGGCTTATCTCATAAGGGGTAAGATAGATACTGCCTACAGGAAAATTAAAGAGACCTTTGGAGAAAAGAGAGCCACTTGCATCAATATCAAGAGCTCAGATGGAAACCCAGTTCTAAGCAAAGAAGGGAAAGCAGAAAGGTGGAAGGAGTATATAGAGGGTCTATACAGGGGCGATGTTCTTGAGGACAATATTATGGAAATGGAAGAGGAGGTAGATGAAGATGAAATGGGAGATATGATACTGCCTGAAGAGTTTGACAGAGCACTGAAAGACCTAAGTCGAAACAAGGCCCCGGGAGTAGACAACATTCCATTAGAACTACTGAGAGCGTTGGGAGAGCCAGTCCTGACAAAACTCTATCATCTGGTGAGCAAAATGTACGAGACAGGCGAAATACCCTCAGACTTCAAGAAGAATATAATAATTCCAATCGCAAAGAAAGCATGTGTTGACAGATGTGAAAATTACCGAACTATCAGTTTAATAAGTCACAGCTGCAAAATGCTAACGCGAATTCTTTACAGACGAATGGAAAAATTGCTAGAAGACGACCTTGGGGAAGATCAGTTTGGATTCCGTAGAAATGTTGGAACACGTGAGGCAATACTGACCCTACGACTTATCTTAGAAGAAAGATTAAGGAAAAGCAAACCTACGTTTCTAGCATTTGTAGACTTAGAGAAAGCTTTTGACAATGTTGACTGGAATACTCTTTTTAAAATTCTGAAGGTGGCAGGGTTAAAATACAGGGAGCGAAAGGCTATTTACAAAATGGTTTAAATGGCTCTGAGCACTATGGGGCTTAACATCTTAGGTCATCAGTCCCCTAGAACTTAGAACTACTTAAACCTAACTAACCTAAGGACATCACACACATCCATGCCCGAGGCAGGATTCGAACCTGCGACCGTAGCAGTCCCGCGGTTCTGGACTGTAGCGCTTAGAACCGCACGGCCACCGCGGCCGGCGGCTATTTACAATTTGTACAGAAAGCAGATGGCAGTTATAAGAGTCGAGGGACATGAAAGGGAAGCAGTGGTTGGGAAGGGACTAAGACAGGGTTGTAGCCTCTCCCCGATGCTATTCAATCTGTATATTGAGCAAGCAGTACAGGAAACTAAAGAAAAGTTCGGAGTAGGTTTTAAAATCCTTGGAGAAGAAATAAAAACTTTGAGGTTCGCCGGTGACATTGTAAATCTGCCAGAGACAGCAAAGGACTTGGAAGAGCAGTTGAACGGAATGGACAGTGTCTTGAAAGGAGGGTATAAGATAAACATCAACGAAAGCAAAACGAGGATAATGGAATGTAGTCGAATTAAGTCGGGTGATGCTGCGGGAATTAGATTAGGAAAGGAGACACTTGAAGTAGTAGAGGAGTTTTGCTATATGGGGAGCAAAATAACTGATGATCGTCGATGTAGAGAGGATATAGAATGTAGACTAGCAATGGCAAGGAAAGCGTTTCTGAAGAAGAGAAATTTGTTAACAAGGGGTATAGATTTAAGTGTCAGGAAGTCGTTTCTAAAAGTGTTTGTATGGAGTGTAGCCATGTATGGAAGTGAAACTATGAAACGTCCCCTTTGAACAATTTTACATGTGAAACGTCCACTTAGAACAATTATACAAGCCTGTGCTTAACCTGACACACAATATTATTTAGCGCAACGCAGTCTGACTTTCAATAACCCCTACAAAACAATGGCCCTGACTAACTTTAACCTATACCTTTTACAAATCACTTACCTCACAAAAATCTTCGCTACTCAAGCTACTGCAAAACAGCGAGCGCCACTACTGCCAGCTAAATAAAAGATTCAAACCACTGAAGGTACTAACTACTGATAGGGATAGTTAGCAAATGAAAGATATTAATAGAGAACAAACAATGTATTTACCTTAATATTCATAATTGACATTCAGTCTTACAGATTATCAAAACTCCGCCATCTCTCTCCCCACGTCCACCACTGCTGGCGGCTCACCTCCAACTGCCCAGCGCTACGCGCTGTTCGCATCCAGCTATAGCAGTTCATGACAATAATGGCAGACAACAATGCACAGCCAGTGATTTTCATACAGAGTGCTATGTAACGTTGCCAATAAAAAACATAAACAGCAAACTTACATAAAGAAAGCCTAAACAGCCTACTTACATAGCCCCCATGCTCCCCACAAAAAATTTTACAAAATGTTTTTGGCCGGTGGCCAATAATGATTTGATAAAATTTTTCATAATTACACTAACAAAGATATCCAATGCACACACTTATTGATACAATGTTGGTCAAAAGCTAAAATTTTCTCACAGTCCATAAAGACAGTCCAGATTGTTCATCATAATAGTAATTACAGGTGTTTGTTCACAAAGTCTCATTAGTAAAAAAAATTGCACACAGAAGTAGTGGATTTCCATGCAGTCTTGAAGAAGTAGTGTTGTCCTTACAACGGAAAGACAGTGCTGACTCTTGACATGCTGACAGGTAATGGGCCACAACAGAGCAAACCCACAGCAGAGTCATTCGACGTTTTGAAGAAGATTGGTAGGTAGGTCATCACAGAGCAGACCCACTGTAGTCCTGGTAGAGAGTATGGTATTGGTGGGCCACCAGAGGAGCAGACCCACTGTTGTCCTTGTAGAGATGGCCAGCAGCCATCTGTTGCGACTGTGCAGGTGCACAATCACCATTGAAGAGTCTTGCGGATAATAGAGCAAGTCCATAACCACCACTTGTGCACTCACAAAGTTTTTGGAATTGTCCTTAGAACCAGCAATGCTGTTATCCAGTCCCTTGCTGAATTATTAACACACGTGCAAACACTAACAGTCCCTACTTCTCACATATTGTCCATATACTATGACCAACAGAAATGTGTGCAGTGAAATGAATGCTTACAAGTTACTTAATTTGAGTAACTGGTGTCAATTACAATTATATAACATAAGAATACAATTACAAAGATACAAAATACATCATTAAAAACATAACAATACAGATAATATTTGTAGTGCAGGCTTTACAAAACAATAGAAATAAACATATACATCAGTGTTACAGGAATGATGACATGAGTACATACATAAAAGATCAGAATCACTTTTAAAAATTCAACTTCACACATGAGCATTAAAACAACACAGAATAAATAATGTCTAAGCATCTTTACAAAGTAAATAACATATTATTAGAAAAAGTCTACAACAGAGCTCTCATCAGCTAAACACATAAAGACAGGAAAAACACAAATACACAAGGGTACCCAAACACATAGTGGGATAACACAAAAGGAAAGGACAGGGTTTGTTTTCAGTGTAACATTTGGTACTGCAGTCCACCCCACAACTTCATTCGATAGATCTTTCGTCTTATTTCAACATTTGTTTCCACCAAAAAAATCCTATCCAAGCATGCTTTCTGTATTTATATGTTCACACATTGCTTACCTCATCATTTATTTCCAAGAAAATCCTACCTATACCTCGTTCCTGTATTCTATCCATATTTCTTTCAAAATAATTATTTCTGATTGTACAATACTCATTGGGGCCCAAATCTTTCTTCGCAATGCATTCTTTACCTATTCTCCATAGTCAGTTTCTTATATAGTCTACCCCCTCTTAAGCTAACTTAAATCTACTGAGCTCAGATATATATACCAAAGGACGAGGCAATGCAGCATCACAACAAATCAACACAAACAGAAATGACAAAGAAATGCAAATTGGCAAAGCTAGCAGCATAAATTAGCAAAAGTCAAATTCAATAACACTATGCCTTGCAAACAGCAGCAACTTATACCTAAACATGACATAGCGCAAGCAGAAAAAATATTACAGTAAAAACAACAATGCAGACAGGGGAAATGCATATTCACATCTTAATGTCGATGTAATTAAAGTGGTGCACCATAACAACTGATTGTAAAAAAATATTACCATGTACTTGAAAAGAAAATTTTGTTTTACTGTTGCTAGTTCCTTCTTATTGTTCTTTCCTTTCCAAGTGCTCCTTTTTTAAAGAATGTGGATCATAAAATAATTATTTAATAGATATGTTGACAGAAAGAGTTCACATTAGCAAATGCATTTTATTTTATAAAAGCAATGCTGCAACACAGCTGGAAACCAGACATCAAATGAAATAAGCAACTACGAAAAGCAAAGCATAAAAATATCATTCAATAGTCATTCATAAGTTAATTGCTCTCAACTCTCGTAAAAAGACACGTGTCATAATCAGGTGTGCAGATGTACGAATATTTCCCATCAATTCATAAGCATTTCAGTAATTAGCACAAAGTGCGAGTAATCATATGTTTTTAAGTAACGAGGGTGTCGCATTAGCGATGAAAGGCACTCCCTAATGGCTTGTTCTCCAGGTGTTTTACACAGCTGTGTGCCCACAACGCATTACAAAAATCATATGTTTTCAAGTAACGAGCGTGTCGCATTAGCGATGCCCTCTACAAAGGAATGTCATTAACGGGGGTATAGGCCTCTCTTTGTCCTTCTCTTCCACCTGTGCCTCTGGCACACCCTAATGGCTTTCTTTTCTACCTGAGCGTCTGAAAAGGCTTGTTCTCCAGGTGTCTGACACACCTGGGTGCCCACGTCGCATTATGTGCAGGTGGTCACTTAACTTTCTTACGGAAATATTTACGACAGCAGTTTCCGCTACAGTGACAGTCTCATATACAAAATTTCACAGGTCAAGAATTTGCGTTGCAAATGTGTAGAAACAAAATGCTATTGATATGACAGTGTCCAAAAAATTTTCGTCTTCATTGTGATACATTCACGCATTTACACACATTTCATAACTCTTAAAGTACGATTCTTGGTTTCAAACATCCTTTTTCACAAGTCAAGAGTCCCTAAATACTATTCATTATTCATATACATATAAACACGTAATCACATTCCTCATATATGGTAGCATCATCTTATTGACATAAACATACCTCAACAGCATAATACACATCGTCGTCGTAAAAATTACATCATAACACCTCAGTCAAATCTCAAAAACGTCGTAGCTTCCGCCAATGATTTCAAAACCTAAAGAAAATCCTCTGCTCATTTCAGTAGTGTCATCTACCTCAAACGTACTTTAAAATCATACTCCCTTACCAAATACATCATTCAAAGCTCTCATAGTATCACAATGGTTCCGAAAAAATATGAAGAGTTCACACAGTACAGACAAAATACAATTTCTTAAGTGTGAAATAATCCAACTCTGTAATTGCGTAAACATGTGTCACTGACGTAGTAAAAAGGTTTGTCTCTCTCAGTTAAATGATCAGATAGCTGTGTAATTTATGTGTTAGAGAAATATGGTACCGATGTGTAAAGTTGTATAAGCAAATACCATATTAGCTAGGGCTCCTTGTGCTTGCCAGACACATGATACACAAAGTAGGCGTGTACCCCCCTGAGGATTATTGTAATTATACCCTCAGGTGTTACAGATTACAGCAATGGAATGAAATGTATTGCGAAAGACTTTCTTTGTAATTCAAAAATCTTTAAAAATAAATGTTTTAAGTACAAAATTAATCACTTAAATACGTGTCCTGTAGCGCTAAATGTGCGTCTTGCTGTAAGATAATCTCTGGGAAGTGTCGTAGTCATTGTCCTCCGAAAGCTAAGTTCTGCAGAAGTCAATGTACTTACCTCATGATAAACAAAGTGAAATGCTTTGCGTATAGATAACTTAGTTATTACGCTTATTGCCGTGATGAGGAAAGTACTGTGCTGTAACGTATTGTTGTCCTACGGAAAAGGCTGTCTCCTTGTAGCAATAGCACAAAAGTCACCACTAAAACATGTCTCACTTTATAGAAGAATTCAGAAAAAACTGTGCAGATATAAAACAGATACACCGCAAAAGCAACATTGTAAATTGTCACTCATTAGTAACATCGTGATATAATCGTGTAGCTGTCACATAAACTAACCACTGTGTCATCTGGCATTTCACATAAAGCACCTCAAATCCAGAATCCACTCGTAAGCAAACCAAAATGTTGCATGTTAACCGTTTCTCAGTGTGACAAATTGTACAAGTAGCGTGAAGTGAAAATTGCAAAGACTAAGTTAAAAAGCAGATTATCTGTCAATAAATGGTTTTACATGAGAAATGTGGTGTAAACCTTTACTCTTCCTAGTACGCAGAGTTTCAACTTCAACGCAATTATCATGTGGTATACGTCGGATTCTGTAAGGTCCATTGTAAACTAGAAAGAATTTGTGACTCAAGTGTTTCTTCTTATGTGACAATGAATGAGCTTTAATGAGAACTTTCTGACCAATATATAATTTCTTTGCATTTGCTTTACCGTGTAGTTTTCTCCTTTTCTCTGCTGCAGATTTTATATTTTTAAGAGCCAAATCAATTATGTCTTTGTGTCGCAGTTTACGTGTATTCGGGAAAGGTACAAGCTCTCTGATTCTGTTCGGTGGTTCTACATTCTTCAGTACAAGAGTAGGTGGTAAAGCAGTGGAATCATGAGGCATTTCATTCAGCACATTTTGAAATAAGTGTAAATATCTGTCCCAATGCTGATGCTTTCTGTGACAATAAAGTCTGCAAAGCTTATTGATTTCTTTCATAATCCGTTCAGACGGGTTACAATGTGGTGAATACAATGAAGTAAAAACAGGTTTGATTTTATGATTCCGAAGCATGCGTGACCAAACAGCAGATCTAAATTGCGGTCCGTTATCTGAAATGACTTTACTAACGTGTCCAACTTCACGTAAAAATTTTTTAACAAAGGCGTTGGATACAGACCGTCCAGTGGCTTTACGTAACGGAGTGAAAGAAACAAATTTTGAAGTAAGTTCAACAGCGACTAGAACGTACGAAAATCCATTCGATGTTCTGACAAGGGGTCCCAAGAGATCAACAGCAGCAAATTCTTTTAATTTAGAAGGAATAATAGGAAACAACGGAGCACGATGTGAGATAGTAGATGGTTTCGCCTTTTGACAAAGTTTACAAATAGACAAGACTCTTCGAATTCGCTTTTCCATATTGTTAAAATAACAAGTCGTTCGAAGAATATGATAACATTTTCGTGGGCCAAAATGTGCGTAGCTGAAATGAATGTACCAAATGAGCTTATTAACAAAATCGTCTGGAATGCAAAGTACCCATAGCTTGTCATCAACAGTGCAGCGTTTGAAGAGTATGTTGTTTCTAACCAGGTAATAATGCCGAATCTGAGTGTGTGTCTTTTCATGCCATTTACTTTTGATATCTTTCCAAATCGGATCTTTATCTTGTTCATGAGCAATGTCCTTTAAAGATGTGGTGATGAAGTTTTCAAAGGCGACTTTCTGAATGTAAAGAATACTGAAATTTTTCTCGAGGTTGCCTTCTGTGTTGCTTTTCTCAAGCCCAGCCGGTGCGCGTGACAGCGCGTCCGCAACAATGTTCTCCTTACCGGGAATGTAGACTATTGTGAAGCGGAATTCTTGCAGAAACAATGCCCAACGTTTTAACCTATCATGATTTAATTTTGAAGACATAAGAAATTGTAATGCACGGTGATCACTGTATACTTTTACGTGCTTACCAGAAAGAAAGAAACGGAATTTGTTAAATGCCCAAACGATAGCTAAAGCTTCTAATTCAGTAACGGAATAATTTTTTTCAGATTTTGTTAGCACTCGGCTAGCAAAAGCAATGGTTTTCTGAACAGTAATGTCATCTTCTATGGCTTCTTGAAATAAATGGGCACCAAGACCAACTTTGGAAGAATCAGTGCTAAGGCAGAAATCTTGTGACAGATCTGGATGAGCTAGTATTGGCGCGTGAAGTAACGCTTCTTTCAAAGAATTGAATTCCAACTGTGCTTGTTCGTCCCAGTTCCAAATAGTATTTTTTCCAGTGAGAGAACAAAGTTTTGGTGTAACTAGAATTTGCATATTCAGAAAACGACGGTAAAAATTTACGAGACCTAGAAAACTGCGGACTTGTCTTTTTGTGGATGGAACAGGAATGGCTCTGATTGCTTCTAACTTTTCTGGATCCGGCTGAATGCCTTCAGAAGAAATAATATGTCCCAAAAACTTCACCTTTGACCTACCGAATTCAGACTTTTCCAAGTTAACTGTAATTCCAGATTCTGCAAAAATACGTAACAAACTGTTGAGGATGCGGTTATGTTGTTCCCATGAAGCTTCTGCTATTAGAATATCGTCCACATATAAAGTGATGTGACGTTTTAAGAACTCAGGTAATATGGAATTTAACCCACGAATGAATGCTGCTGAAGAAATGTTCAAACCAAAAGGAAGTTTCCGAAACTGATAACAAACGCCGAAACAAAGGAAAGCTGTGTATTTTCTACATTCTGGATGTAGTTCGATCTGATAAAAGCTGGATCTGAGATCAATGGAAGACAACACTTTTACACCATTAAAATTTTGAAGAAGTTCTTCCATCGTCTGCGGCCTGTCTGTTTCAGGAATAATGATAGTATTGATTTGTCTCGAATCTAAAACAAGCCTGATCGATCCATTTTTCTTCTCAACAACATGTAATGGATTGTTGTATGAGCTTACTGCAGGCTCAATAATGCCCTCGTCAAGCATAGATTGTATTTCTGTTCTAACACGGTCCCTATAATGTGCCGGAATTACGTATGGTCTAACACAAAATTTAGTATGCTCACGAACACGAAATTGGTATTGAAATCCCTTGATTGTTCCTGTCTTGTGAGTAAAAACTGTGGAATGTGCTTGTAAAATCTCAAAAAGGTCCTGCCTATCAGTGTCATTACAATTCTCAATTGTTTGAATTTTATTCTGAATTAACTCATTAATTTCAAATATGCCGTCGATATCATCCCTTTCAGTACTTGCAGAGTGATTGTTGGTGTCTAGTTCCGTAGAAAATTCCGAACTGTTATCTAACAGAAGGTAAAGCCGATTAATTTCCTCATCATGGTTTGAGAGCCAGTCTTCAAATTTCAAAGCTATTGACTTACCTTCTTTCTCTAAACTTATTTCAGCATCGTGAAAGCTTAAGATTGCTTTGTATTCATTCAAAAAGTCTACTCCCAGTATAATTTCCGTCGACAATAATGGAACAATAAGGAAGTTCATAGAGAAGCTGTGGCTTTGACAAAAGAATTCTAAGTTGGTTTGTTGGCGTACATCTACACTTTTTCCAAAGATTGCACCTTGTAATTTAATCTTACGTAACGGAAGTGTGGGGCAATCGTTCGCTTTGTTGCATTTGCTAAAAGCTGTTTCGCTAATTACTGAAATGGGACTGCCAGAGTCAAGTACTGCCGTAAATTTTACGTCATTTACAGTAATATGAATCACAGGATATGCAATGTTGTTATGTTTTACGTCGTGTTCCTGGAGTAAGATGTCCCTAATGTCTTCCATTTTTACGTA
This sequence comes from Schistocerca cancellata, assembly GCF_023864275.1. Lineage (NCBI taxonomy): Eukaryota > Metazoa > Arthropoda > Insecta > Orthoptera > Acrididae > Schistocerca > Schistocerca cancellata. The sequence goes on from NC_064630.1 coordinate 621,130,765, forward strand.
ATTACTAGCTACGGCAGCTGCGTCGTCAGTTTCATAAGTACGTCTTGTGGCTGCCAGTGGTGTGAGTCATCGCCTATTGTCTCTTTGTTGGCGCGCGTCGTTATTGGGATTTGGAGACCTAACTTCTACAAATTCATCGTGACGAGAGTGCTCTGCTCTGTTTAAATCTCGCCAGTTCTGATGCAATTCAGGTCTGTCGTTACGATCATATCGTCTGTCGTCATGTCGGTAGTTTCCATAGTTTCTTTCTTGTCGGTCACATGGTGGAGAATTTCTCCTTGAATCGTAACTACGCGCTGGACCGTTGCGTCTAAAGTTATTCTGTCTCCCTTGATAATAGTTATTTTGGGTCCCATATTGTCTGTTTCTCTGATTGTCTCTGTGATAGTCATTACTGCGGAAAGGTGATCTTTCCCTGTAACTATTACTCTGCCAGTGGTTGTCATATGGGTGGTGTCTGTTTTGGTCACGATTTACGTTGTAAGAATAGGTTTGTCGTGGCCATTTATTGTTTCTGTCGTCACGGAATTATGACGGATGTGACCTGTAATGATTGTTTTCCTGTTTTCGCATCCCGCGACTGTCTGTGTCAATTTCCAGTTCTTGTAACAGTCCCTGAAAAGCTTCAATGTCGTCTTTGCAACGTCCTGCTAAAATAATATGCCGTAAGTGTTCAGGTAATTTGATTAAGCAAATGCGGATGAGTTCTGAGGGGCTGTATGGGTTTGACAGGTATTGATTCTTGTGCAACATGTCTTCAAAATATTTCACAAGACTGGAAAATTCAGATTGCTCAAAGTGTTTCATCATCATGATGCTATGTTTTACGCGGTCTTGTGTAGCTTGAGACCAATATGCTGAGAGGAAGGCATGGTAAAATTCTCCTTCACTGTGGCAATCGTGAATGACCGATCGCATTCTTACAGCTGGTTCATTCTCCAAGTAGCCACACATAAATTCTAATCTGTGTTCTAATGACCAGTTGGGAGGAAAACAATGAGAGAATTGATGGAGCCACGCTTGTGGATGAATGTCGTTGCCAGAATTCTTAAATGTTTTGAATTTACGTGTAGTAATGAACAGCTTATAGTCAAAATCATCATGTCGGCGAGTCACATATCGGTCATTGTTACGTCGTGTCGGCGGTTCCATCTCAAAATTCGGTGCACCTTGCCAATTTCTTTCATAATTACCGAAATGCTCTGCGTTATTATATTGTGGCTTTTCCGTATTTCTATGTCCCTCTTCCAGTATTGGGGCGCGAGTGTCCTCTGAAATACGTAATTCTTGTATCACCTGCGTCAACTGATCTTGTACTTCCCGGATTTCTCTTTTATACTGTGTATTAATTTGATTTTGATTTTGTTTGAATTTTCTTATTTGTTCATAGTCTTCTGTGTCAGTGAAGGCTACGGGTCTTGTGTCATTCAGATCATCATCTACCTTTGTAGATAAGTTAGTGACCTGATCCGAAAGTTCAGCTACTTTCTCCGATAGTGAACACATTTCCTCAGTGTGTTTTTCTGAACCAAGTTTCAGAGTGTCCATTTGTGTTGAAATCGAATCTACTGTGTTCTTTGAGTTTTCCTGAGTTTTTGCCAGTTGCGTAACCGAATCGGTAGATGCAACTGAGTCAATTTTAGCCCACAAGGTCTCATGATTTTCATGAACAATGGTTTGCAGTTCTTTTATGGCTGCTTCGTGATTCTGTAATACATTCTCATGACGCGAAAAAATAGGTTGGAAATGCTCACAAATTTGTGTTTTTACGTCATTACAGACTTTCTGACATTTCGATTCTATTTTATGTAACTCAGTAGTTAAATCTTCACGTGTTTGTTCAAGCATATGTTCCACTGAGTCTAACTTTTGAAGCTTTTGTTCCATTGTGTCTAACTTTTGAAGCTTTTGCTGTGTTTGTCTCTGATTTTGTTCCATTGTGTCTAACTTTTGAAGATTCTGTCCCATTTGTTTCTGATTTTGTTCAAGCGTTGTGTCTAACTTTTGTAGCCTTTGTCCCATTTGTTGCATTAACTGTAATAACAATGCACTGGTGTCTGAAACATGTTCCTCAGTGCTTTTCGGCAGTGAATTTGCACCGGCAACATTCACATTTTGACAAGCGGAAAATGTGTCTTGACTCATTTGAGAAAACGGTGAGGACGCAAAACCTGAATCTACAGTATTTGCAAAATTGTGTCCTATCATTTCGGATTCCTGAGGCGAGCTGTTGCCGACCGATCGATCGACAATGCTTCCCTGTTCACTACCTGTTTCACTGCCTACGCCACTGTCTGACGCCCGCTCCATTTCCCTATGCACAGTTACCAAATTACTACTTTGAATATTAGTTAATTCACTACGCAGTGGTGCTGATAAGCTACGCTCGTCGTCACTATTATTTCTCAATTTAGTTTGGAGCCTAGTGTTACGTTTTTCACACGCCATTATTGTCACAATATTTCACACGACAACACAGAAAAGCACAACTTGAATAGCAAAAACAAGAGAACACATTAACATAGCACTGAAAATAATATCTAGTTAATTGCAGCAGCGAAATACTTGGCGCAAAGCTACATGCATGCCACAACTGTTTTACTGTACAACAATGAAAGACTGCAACTACAAAGGAGATTCTCTCTACAATTACGCGCTAGCAATAAACAAAAGCTACACTAAATACACAAACTACAAGAAAAAAATCAGAAGATTCCAGTGAGGTATCCTAGGCTAAGGGTCGACATATGAAACGTCCCCTTTGAACAATTTTACATGTGAAACGTCCACTTAGAACAATTATACAAGCCTGTGCTTAACCTGACACACAATATTATTTAGCGCAACGCAATCTGACTTTCAATAACCCCTACAAAACAATGGCCCTGACTAACTTTAACCTATACCTTTTACAAATCACTTACCTCACAAAAATCTTCGCTACTCAAGCTACTGCAAAACAGCGAGCGCCACTACTGCCAGCTAAATAAAAGATTCAAACCACTGAAGGTACTAACTACTGATAGGGATAGTTAGCAAATGAAAGATATTAATAGAGAACAAACAATGTATTTACCTTAATATTCATAATTGACATTCAGTCTTACAGATTATCAAAACTCCGCCATCTCTCTCCCCACGTCCACCACTGCTGGCGGCTCACCTCCAACTGCCCAGCGCTACGCGCTGTTCGCATCCAGCTATAGCAGTTCATGACAATAATGGCAGACAACAATGCAAACTAGCCACATACTGCACACAGCACAGCCAGTGATTTTCATACAGAGTGCTATGTAACGTTGCCAATAAAAAACATAAACAGCAAACTTACATAAAGAAAGCCTAAACAGCCTACTTACAAAACATGGACGATAAATAGTTTAGACAAGAAGAGAATAGAAGCTTTCGAAATGTGGTGCTACTGAAGAATGCTGAAGATTAGATGGGTAGATCACATAACTAATGAGGAGGTATTGAATAGAATTGGGGAGAAGAGGAGTTTGTGGCACAACTTGACTAGAAGAAGGGATCGGTTGGTAGGACATGTTCTGAGGCATCAAGGCATAACCAATTTAGTACTGGAGGGCAGCATGGAGGGTAAATATCTTAGAGGGAGACCGAGAGATGAATACACTAAGCAGATTCAGAAGGATGTAGGCTGCAGTAGGTACTGGAGATGAAGAAGCTTGCACAGGATAGAGTAGCATGGAGAGCTGTATCAAATCAGTCTCAGGACTGTAGATTACAACAACAGACATGACTTCCTATGAAGGACATTTCTTGAATAAAAAATCTATCTGACGGCATTTGACGTCTAATGCTGAAAGGCATCTCTCCCACTTCCGGCAAAAGATCATTTGTAGGCGTTGAACGCATTGTGGTCAGGCACAACAGAAGAAAGTTCACACCTACAGCAGAACATAAGAGTGGAGACTTGCCGAATGCATTAAGAAGGGAAGTAGGATGCCTCACTAATCATGGATGGAAAGACGAGGTAGTAAACCGGTACTATCGGCAGGATTTAACGTGAGCTGCTACCCTTTTTTGAAAGAAGAGGAGACACAGAAAAGTGTTGTTAACACAACAGGAGGGCAATAAATAAACAGGGGAAGGTAAAAATGTTGGTGAGTAGCATCAGAGAGCATTCGCTCACAAATATAAAATCCAACACTGATCGGCAGTACTGATGATTGTGATAATGCCTCTCCAGCAACACAAAAAATCTATGTCGCCGAAAAATATTTGTAGTCCCAGTCAGTCATGAGAATGAGTCAGTCCCACACAATTCCTAACCGATCGGCAGCTAACACTAAATACGAGTTGAAATAGATCCTACAGATCTTCATTATAGGATTATTTAACCATCTGAAGAGTGTCTCTTTAAGACATTATTAGTCATAAGTATAAACTCTGCTGGTCTCATGGTGGCGAACATGGAAAGCCGCATACTCATGTAATGACACATAGAGGATACATGTCAGGAAACAAACTGCTTCTTAGAATGCTCACAGTAGTCAGTAGTGCCGATTTTTTACTCAAATACACTCTGCTCAGCACAAATTACAAGAGTTATAGAACGACGTTGGCAGATGTGTGGAACTTATGAGGGCATGTCACTTGCTGCCTAGTAGCACAATGGCATGTGGAAGATTCAGAGGTAACAGCAAGGACAGTGGGGTGTAGAACGTAACTGTAAAAGTTAAATGTCTATATGAATATTATACCATGTAGCAAAGGGCGGGTAGCCAGGAAACCTCTAACCTTCGTTAAAGTACTTATTTTATGTGAAGTGGCTGCATAAAAGCATGTAGAGGCTCTGAACATAAACAAACAGGGCTAGCTAGTGCATGGACCACGATCACAACAATACAGCACGTGGATCACGACAATAAACAGCATATTATAGGTTGGGGGAGGGGCAGGACCAGAGGTAGTTTGAAAAGAGACTCCGTGCGTCATGCGATAATAGTATGAATGTCCTGATGCTCCTTCACCTGCTATAACCCAAATGGATATCTAAGTGTTGTTTCTGGGCTGTAGCATAGGGTCTTGATTCCCAGTTTGCTTTCAAAGCTCTTTCATAGAATCTTCTAAGCACTCCTCCAGTATGACGGGAAAAAAGGCACTCGATTGTTTGAAAGAGCACTTCAGTCGGTCTGCAAAACGGAAATGGACAGAAGGGTTCTGGTGTACAATTGTTGCTGAATCGTGTCTTGTGCGAAGTTGAAGCGTCAAGTATACCGCGGACCCAGGATAAAAAGGAACAAATGAAAAGCTTAATAAAAGTGTATTGCGCGGGGTGTGTGGGCTGCCGTGTTGCTGGACTACTAGAACTGCTGTGTTCCATGATTAATTTAAACACATTCTCTTTGATAGTTTAGGCATTGACTCCCATCGGAGATGCGAAACATATGAATTAAGTCGGAGGGTTAAACATTGCGTAGACGTACACCGCTGAGAGCGTGGGTCGCGGCCCAATCAAAAAGAATTTGGGACCTCGAAAAATTTTAGAAGATGTGGCGTCGCTTACAAATTGCCCACATGGGCGTTCAGCAGGCGGTCCAGCGTAGCAGGGGGCAGAGTGGGGATGAGACGGGAACACGTGTCCCCTAAGAGCACCCTGACTCCCTCACGTGGCAGTAGAAAGAGGCTGGCCTGGCCATGGTCTCAGGCGCAGATGTGGCTGCAATGTAAAACATAAGATCTTGCTGGCACCCTTTACGTATTTATCTAAAATTTAGAGCCAGCCAAGTTGAAAATGTTATGAATGGAAAGCAGCAAGGTGAAAGCGAAGGCTCTGGGGCCTTCGCCTTCTACCTCGCCTGTTCAAGCGGTGAGATTGCAATCGTCTGTTCACACCCAGAATTATTGTGAGATTTTAGTTATATATATATATATATATATATATATATATATATATATATATATATATATATATATATATATTCCTGGCATGTTCCGTCTGGGTGCGATCTGCAATATACGGTAATGCAATATATGGTAACTGAGGAAAACGTCAGAAGCCAAGATCGATTAAAAAGCGTTTTATTGGATGATCAGTTTAGACAGAGCTATGCTGTCATCATCGCAGCTGATGCATATGATCTGATGATAACAACGTAGCTCTGTCGAAACCATTCATCCAATAAGATGCTTTTTTAACGATGTTGGCTTGGAAGTTTTCTTCACTTACTATAGACTGGAGTCGATTTGAAAAGCTCACATTCTAAAACCAGTTCAAAATTAGTTAGTATCAGCAAGTAACAAAGATGATATATTCATTTGTACCCAGCGCTAATAATTCTGGAAAATGAAGAAAAATAGAAACAGTGGGCAATGAAGCTTAATTGGGAACGCGGGAATCGAAAAGGACCTCATGCATAATTTAAGCTACCAGTAGGTACATCGTTCTGAGTGTTTTTTACGATTCGATCAAAGGCCCGCTGTTGCAATATTCGTGATATACAAAGGAGAGTACAAGATGGTTCATGCACTGCCGGCATTACTGCTTGAGCAGATTCTATAACTCATTTAGTTACTGGTTACGAAAGGATGGTGTGTTGCGTATAACAGAGGCTTTCTAAACTGTACACCAGGCGGGTGACGTAGTAGTGACACACGATCTGGGTTGCGTGTTGTCATTCGTCAGCATGTGCAGCGAGAAACTACCAGTGGCCAGCCGCACGCTGCAGCGCTGTTCTCTGACTTCCGCTGCTGTATAGTAAAATTTCATCGTCTTTAACTTGTTTGGTGTGAATGATCGTGTATAGGTTTGGTTTGTAGGGGCAAATTCACAAAAGCGGTTACGAAATGGTAGGGGCGAGAAATAGAAGTGTAAATGTAAAAGTGTAAATAACCATGTAATGTAGTGTGTGTACTTTCGTAGGCGCAGTGCGGTGTACCGCACTGCGTCTCATCGCAAGCTACTGTATTGGTTCCCACTAACTGCGGGAACGTCTTGACCAACAGATAAACAAAATATTTTTCCCTGCAGAAGTCAGACATTAGAGAGGAGCCACTGTTCGCTGCGTTTTGCAATATTGTTTTAGCAAAGTAAGATCTATGGATACATCAGGAAGGCCCGACATTCCAACAAAGGGATTATCAAGGTGAGCATAATATGTTAGTCTATGGTCCAAGCTAATTCCCGGATCAGATCATTTCCAAAACTTTTGTCTTCTGCGTACCTCCATACACAGGGCCACACTCGCAAAATCCGTACTCGCGGCTGGACCCAATAATAACTCATCTATAGAAATAACACGACAGAATATAATTCACAAAGTACCAATGTCAAATGCCTATTAGGCCTACTGTAAGCAAAAAGTCTTATGTTAGAAATAGTTTAAAATTTCATTCATATGCTCCATTTTCTCAAGCATGAGAAGAAAAGTAATAGTAGCCCGAAATTTTTATATAAATTTGGAACCGTCATATTCTTCCATGTAAATTGTGTGATATCCGCGTTTCTTCTCCTTCCTCGTTCTAACGAACAAATTTGTCATCACAAATTCTGTAACTATTCTTGCCATGGTCAACAATTATTCTCTGGTTAACTTCACTAACCCTGTCAGAATCACCGGTTTAGTTATCCCGTGTTTATTCTCCGGTTAGGCGTTATTACGTATTCGTACAATTAAGCAGATGCTAACTGGAGACCGCACAACTGGTCCTTAGTACTGTAGCGATCTAGCCAAAATTTTCTGTCAAAACTTCATTTTCTTGTATACACCGGGAAGATAATATGTAATCGTTCTTACCTGTTTTGTTACTCCTGTTAGTCGTTCCTTTCCACTCTGGTAATCTGTATCTATGGATTTCGCTACTAATTATAACAACGCTTGTCATTCGCACACCCAATCAACCACATAAACAAACAGCGATTAGCATTCACCCATTCGGGTTTATTCAGCTCACCTCGAGTAGCCCCGTCCCCTTTTGTCTGCTGGAAAGCTTTTTATTTCTAGATGCGACGGGTATTCCCCTGGCAGAGACATCACGTACCCTATGTACGCATCCAAAAATAAAATTATGATTCGTTCAGAAATCAACTTAGAATGTGTTCAAAAATGTCCAAAAACCAACAGGGATGCGTTTCAAAATCATACGAATAATCGATAGACCAACGTGTCCTGGAGGCTAGGCGCTTTGTGAAACAAAGTTTCTTTCTTCAAGAACATGAATTTGGCTCCCCCTAAAATTGCCGCAAGGGGCAGATACCCCCCCCCCCCCCCCCCAGATCCGGGCCTACCATTCATCACTGATACAACTGGCCATAACAGGAGAACGAGTTCCAGAAGCCATAAAACTGAGCTGTTAGAACAATGGAAGAAAATCGTCAGGTCGGATAGGTCTTATTGCACACTGATTCCTATTTCTGGTCGAGTTTGCGTACCAAGAGTGAAACAGGGCGGGACTTCGGTGACGATTTAAGGAGCCAATCGTGGATTTTCATGGGCCCCATGGCTATTCTGCGAGGTCGCATTACTGCCTAGGATAATGTGACCATTTTGTCTGATCACATCCAGCCCATGGTACAATTTTCGTTCCCCAATGGTGATGCTGTGTTCCGAATCGACAGGGCCGCTGTTCACACAGCTCGCATCATCCAGGACTGGTTTTGTGAGCACCAGGATGAATTGTCGTATCTCAATATTATTGAGCCTTTGTTCTCTACTTTGGCGAGAAGTGAGCGTGATCGTTATCCACTTATATTATTGTTACCTGAACTTGCAAGTATTTTGCAGGAATATGGTATAAGATTTCCTTAAAAACAATACAGACCTTTATTTATCCATTCTGTGACGACTGGGAGCTGTTTTGATTCCAAAAGTTGTCCTACGCCGTATTAGGCATGATTATGTGTTGTTTTTGCTGTTCCCACATTTTTGTCCACCCCCTGTACTTCTGTTAAGGTGCATGTCCTAGCTCCATTTCAATTAAGTCAGAAAGCCCTTAACGGGAGGCGTTAACAACGTCATACTTTCGTTCAAGGTCTATTGGGCACTATCCTTGATAGTAACATTTTGAGGGGAGTGTTAGGGGTAAGCAGAGAGAGAAAACCTTAATATAGGGACATGGGACGTGATATGTTTCGTAAAAGAGGAAACGAAGAAGCAGGAGGATGTATAATGTCGTGTGTGCTATACTACAGCCTTTAGTGTTGATGTGCCACCACGGAATTACGCTTTGCGTGTCATGCAATGTCACCCATTGTCATGGCAGCGCTCGGCAGTACTGATAACAGTACAGGCGATCCTAGTGATGGCTGTCATTTCTGCAGCGACTGTTACCTCCCTATAATCCACAACCACTCGGGCACGCGAGTATTTTAGAAGTTACGCGTGAGGTGGCGTGAGTTAAAGACTTAGAAATCCGGCGGTAACAAAATAAAAACTCTAGACACATCTCTCCTTGTGAAAGCCCGTACAAAATATTACGACTTACTGACGACTCAGGAACACAGCGGTCGGGGTTTCCACTACCCAAGGATTTTGTCAAAAAAGGGGGGGCATTTGTCAAAAAGGACCTAATCAACGTTCATGCCCTGGCTTTTATTCTGAAATCACATTTATATAACATTTAATTTTATGTACGTAATTTTCTTTCGGGAGGCCTTCATAAAAATATTATTTGGTCTATAAAGTTAACCAAAAAAGCTTTTCTTGAAATAGTTTGACATTTATTCTTGTTATATATATAAGAAATACCGAAATTCATAATTTCTTTATTTAGCAATATAATAACTTCACACTGTTGCCAAACGTATTAAAATTCGAATATAGCGCATTGCCTCTTTGCTAACAAAACATCGCTCAGTCTTCTAACATAAGATAACAGAAGACTCTTAAGACTGACTTGAATAACTTACGAAGTTAATCGTATTCAAATATCATTTGACAATAGCTATCTTTCTTCTACTATATTCTTGTATTTAAATGTACAACTTATCTGAAACCAAGTCAAAATTCCTTCAGCACATCAAAGCATCCCAAGTTCCTCAATTCAATCTCAACTTTTATGCAAGTATCGTACATTTCATTAAAATTCTTCAATTTCCGGAAGTGATCAAGACTTTTTTTTTAATTATTATTTCAGAAGTCGCTTTGAAACTATAACAACCAAAATTACTTGTAAAAAAAACGGAATACACAAATAGTATGAGTTACACTTTTGGGGTCTAAACAGTGATTTAAGCATTGATTTCAACTAGACTTCTAATGTAAGCGACTTCATAAATGAGTTTGTTTTTATCCATGATAATATAGTTATACAGTCTCTGACGTTACTAAACTCAGTTACGCCACTGGATTAGTGATTTCCTGTCAGAGAGGTCACAGTTTGTAGTAAGTGATGGAAAGTCATCGAGTTCCCCAAGTAGTTTCCCAAGGTATATAGGCCCTCGTTTGTCCCTTATCTATACAAACGATTTAGGAGACAATCTGAACAGCTGCCTTAGGTTGTTTTCAGATGATACTGTCATTTATTGTCTACTAAAGTCATCAGAAGATCAAAACAAATTGCAAAACGATGTAGATAAGATATTGTCCTAGTATTTAACAGAGGAGCCTGCGAATCAAAGTGGCTGTAAGTTATGAGTCGATAAGATTGGATCTGCAGAGGGTTGCTACTATATATGTGCTGAATTCCGAGGATAAAGGCGAAGCGTATGGAGAGTAATATTCAAGGACATTTTATCAGCACCCAACAACATATGGTTCCAAGGAGGGAGGAGGAGTGAATGTCGGCCGTTGTGGCCGAGCGGTTCTAGGCGCTTCAGTCTGGAACCGCGCGACCGCTACGGTCGCAGGTTCGAATCCTGCCTCGGGCATGGCTCTGCGTGATGTCCTTAGGTTAGTTAGGTTTAAGTAGTTCTAAGTTCTAGGGGACTGATGACCTCAGATGTTAAGTCCCATAGTGCTCAGAGCCATTTGAACCATTTTTGAGGAGTGAATGCGCTGAGGGCATTATATCCCCCATTCAGATGACGGCTTCTCAGTTCTTTAATAACTAATATATGATAGCAACAGGAATAAATAAGAGTGGATGCGGCCTTTCTTATAAGTAAGTGTTTATATCGCCACAAAAATTCTAAGGATAAGAATGAACGAGCCAGCATAGAACATGAACCTATTGGAGAAATACCAGCTACTGATGAGATGCAGCAGGGGAAGGAACAGGTACCATTCAGTTTCAATACCCATATTGAAGGTGAGGTAAGCTGTTTATGTGAGGGAAGCATGCTGGGTATATGACATACACCGAGGTGACAAAAGCCACGGGATAGCCATATGCACATATTCAGGTGGCAATAGTATCATGTGCACAAGGTATAAAAGGGCAGTGCATTGGCGAAGCTGTCATTTGTTCTCAGGCGATGCATGTGAAAAGGTTGCCGACGTTATTTGTGCACACAACAGGAATTAACAACCTTTGAACGCATAATGGTAATTAGAGCTAGACGTATGGGTCATTCCATTTCGGAAATCGTTAAACAATTCAATATTCCGAGATCCACAGTGTCCACAGCGTGCCAAGAATACCATATTTCAGGCATTACCTCTCACCACGGACAACACTGTGGCCGACAGCCATCAGTTAACGACCGAGGGAAGCAGCGTTTGCGTACAGATGTCAGTGCTAACAGACAAGCAACACTGTGTGAAATAACCACAGAAATCAATGTGGGACGTATGACTAACGTATCCGTTAGGACAGTGCGGCGAAATATGGTGTTTATGGACTTTGGCAGCAGACTATTAAGACGAGTGCCTTTGCTACGAACATGACATCGCCTGCAGCGCATCTCCTGTGCTCATAACCAAATCAGTTCGACTATAGGTGACTGGAAAACCGTAGCCTGGTCAGATGCGTCTCGATTTCAGTTGGTAAGACCAGATGGTAGAGTTCGAGTGTGGACCCAAGTTATCAACAAGGAACTGTGTAGGCAGTGGTGGCTCCATAATGGAGTGGGCTGAGGTTACGTAGAATGGACTGGGTTCTCTAGTCAAACTGAACTGTTCATGGACGGTTTATGTTCGGCTACTTGGAGATTATTTGCAGCCATTAATAGACCTCATATTTCCAAACAGTGATGGAATTTTTATGGATGACAGTGCGCCATTTCACCGGGCCACAGTTGTTTGCGACTGGTTTGAAAAACATTCTGGACAATTCGAGCGAATGATTTAGCCACACAGATCACACTACATGAATCCCATCGAACATTTATGGGGCATAATGTTCGTGCTCAAAATCCGACAACACTTTCGCAACTATGGACAGCTGTAGAGAGGTAACGTAGCTCAATATTTCTGCAGGGAACTTCCAACAAGTCGTTGAGTCTATGCACTAGGCTGGATGTCCGACACAATGTTAGGAGGTATGCCGTGAGTTTCGTCACCTCAGTGTATTTTGTGATAATATGATGTCCAGAAATTCTATCTACCTCACTTGGTTATCAATGTCGAGGTCTTTCCAATGTTACCCTTGATAAGAGTAGCGCAATGGGAGGGAGTAGTAACGTGTTGCAGTACTGGTGCAGAACAGGAATTGCCCCTAGGGCCTATAATGAAGTTCTGTTTTACTAGAAGACAAAACCAGTGTATTAAATCTGAATTAGGCATTCTACCCTCAACATCTCCTCTAGTCAACAATGCTAACACTTGCTGCAGCAGTTGCACAAGTAGGAGGGAGTGGGTAATACAAAGGTCTAGGTGAAGTTAAGTAGCTATATATCTTTATACCATGTCTGAACGGAATGTATATTAAGATGATTTGCCGCTGCAGAAACCTTGAGGGTTGACACATTCCTGCATGTCAGTCAATGAAGCTGCCAAGTTTTATTTGACAAAGAGACGTTGAAAAATTGTCTATCATTACAAGTAGATCTTAGTTACCACAACATGTTAAGATATTGTCATATCCTGACAATAATTTCTAATGGGTCGTAAATATTAATGATCTGCGTGGAAATATTGTGTAACTTCAAGCTGAAACGACATTATTACTCTGAACATTTACTCAGGATACACAGAAAGGAGCCATACTACTGAGATTATTGTAAAATGTAGACAGAAATCTCTGTTATCACCACCACAGTAATTGCAGCAAAAGCACACGCTAGCTGCAGGTGTGCACATGGAACACCTTGGCAAACAAATAATGTGTTACAGGCGGGTGAATGCAGCAAGCAGGGCGAAACAAGACATGTGACGGCAGTGTCATACACTTCTTCCTGAGGAGGAGAGGAGCAACAAGGTGATCTTAGCAACATAAAAGCAAACAGCGTGGCAAGGCAGAGCAAATGAAGATATTTGATAGTGTCACAAAAGGATGCAGAGGATCCAAGTCGACAAAACCCAGCGTGAGAACCACCCACAATGAAACAATTAAAGAGTACCTTTTCAAATTTGGTTCCTGTGTTGGCACAGTGCCAGGAAAGATAGCAGACGTTAGGACAGACCACAACAGGAGCAAAAATTGAAAAACCGTTGTGATTCCACGTCTGCTACTAGCAAGCGTGTAGTTTCGTCAGTGATACATCAGTCGAACTTTTTGTACATTTACTTATTTGTGGGACATATGTGAAATTTCAGTTGGACACGGGTGCCTCTATCACGTTGCTAAATCATCACACATATGCGCTGTTAGGCTCCCCACGCACGCCTGTGTAAAACTAGCACGCAACTGACAGCTTATAATGGACAAGACATTCCCGTTCTCAGAACATGTATTTTGCCTGCCATGTATCGCTCTTATACGCGAACAGTGACTTTTACAGTGCTACAATAAAGCGATTGTGAGAACATATTTTGTCCTGATTCTTTTGATTTGTTTGGCTTTAACATTCAGGACAATACGCTTTCAGGGTCTGCATTCAATGCAAAAGACAGCGTAAAAGAATTCCCGGAACTCTTTTCTGAAAGTTTAGGCAAGGCTAACAATTTTGTTGCACATATTACCCTGAAGGACAATGCTCAGCCGCAATTTTGCCAGGCCTGAACGGTTCCCATTGCATTACGGAACAAAGTCGCGGCTGAAATTAAGGACTTGCAAGATAATAAGAGTTATTGCGCCCGTATCAGCTAGTCAATGGGGAAGTCCACTGGTTTTGCTCCCCAAACCTTCAGGTCGCATTCGCCTCTAAGTTGACTTTAAGTCTACAATCAACCCACAAACAGTAATTTATACTTATCCATTGCCAAGCGCAAAGGATCTTATGGACAAATTGTGGGCTGGACGCCAGTTTTCAAAAATTGATTTGCGCAATGCATATCTTCAAATACCTCTCGATGAAGAATCTCAAGAAGTCTGTGTAGTAAATACTCATTTGGTGTTGTTTAAGTCTTTGCATATGCCTTTTGGCAGTGCTTTCGCACCCTCCATTTTCCAGCGGTATTTGGAACAGCTAACTGCATAAGTACCAAACTGTTCAAACTATTTGGACGATATTGTCGTAGCAGGTCGCACACCTGAAGAACATATTACAAATTTTCGTGCTTTGTTTCGTGTGTTATCTGATGTAAGACTAAAGTGCAGACTGGACAAGTGTGATTTTTTAAAACCTGAGTTGCAGTATCTTGGTCATGTCATAAACAGTCAAGGTGTACATCCTCTGCAGTCGCATTTGTTAGCCATACGAGATTTCCCGATTCCTCGAAATATCATAGAATTGCTGTCACTTTTAGGGAAAATGAACTATTACATTCGGTTCATACCGAATGCTGTCCAGATCGCAGTTCCATTGCACTGCTCGCGTCGCAAGAATGTCGCCTTTGTGTGGATAGATAAGTACCAAGTAGCTTTTCAAAAACTTAAAGATGCGTTGCTGAGTGATCGATGCTTAATTTACTTTGATCCTGAAAAGTTGACGCTCCCTCTTATGGAATCGGTGCAGTGCTTTCGCACAGAATTGGTAATAAAGACAGACCTATTGCTTTCGCATCAAAAGTGTTGTCCAAAGACCAGTGCAACTATTCACAACTTGAAAAAGAGGCATTAGCTATTGTGTATGGTGCCGCCAAATTTCACCACTATTTGTATGGCGGAAAATTCTACTTATTAACGGATCACAAGCCTTTGCAGTCCTTGTTTCACCCGACGAAGTCGGTTCCTGTACGAGCTGCCCAAAAATGCCAAAGATGGGCTTTGTCGTTGTCTCAGTACCAGTACGAGATTGTGTATCGTCCGACAGCTTGACATGGTAGTGCGGACGCACTTTCACGCCTTTCGATTGGCCATGATACAGACTTTGACGCTCCTGCTGCATGTTGATGTCACATCGATGCTCAGGATTCTGAATTTCTGCAGTCTTTTCCGCTAAACTATCAGAAAATTGCACAGTCCATGAACGCTGATCCACATTTGAACATTTTGCTCAACTACATTCACACATCTTGGCCTCAGTCAGTGAATGCAATAAAGAACTCTGTAGTGCGCTGATACTTTGCGCATCAGCCCCAGATAGCACAGTAAGCTGGTTTCAAACTTGTTTCCAGATGTAAAGTTCAAGTATGTAAGCTTGATCAAAGCTGGAATATTCAGGCCTGTTAGTTGGATTCAAGCTTGAAACAAACATCAAAGTTGGCAGAGTTCAAGCTATATTTTAAGCTTGACTTATCAAGTTTGGCTCCAGCTGTATCTACACACGTGGAATACAGCCTGGTATTTACAGCTTGTTTTAAGCTATATAATTATTAATCTGAATTTATTGAACCTAATTAATTAAATAAATATCAGAATGGAAATGGTTTGAAACAAATTATTAAGACATGTATGTTTAAAATTTTTTATTTTCAAAGTGTTTAAAATTGTTTAGTTTTCAAATTTAATTATTCTGAAGCCCCTCCAGCCCCAGCACACAGACCAGAGCAGGATCAAATATCGCTGACTTCTGCCGGTATAATGATCCTGTAACAGGTAAAAGAAAATGTTAGCCGTACCTAAACATAAAAAATGTAAAAAGTTGAAACTGATCAACCTAAATATAATTTATGCCCCAGATTACCAAAATAACTTCAAACTCAGTGATGAAGTAAGAATCATTAACTAGTATAAACGTCACTGAGTAAGCAGCTGCTTCTGGTGACTTCATTCCAAAGAGTTTTTAAAGTAATTTGAAATAACTTTTTGTTTGAAATTTTTAAAGTAAAGATTACATTTCGGTAATTTTGCGATGACTTCATGAAGAAGCCACACATCACTATTTCTAACAGTTTCAGGGCCATTTAATCTGAATTATAAAGAAACAATTACTTGAAATCATACACACCTCATACTGTAAGCTTATAAGGAAACTACTGTTTAGAAAAATGTAGACTTTTATTCTACCCCAATTATGTTAGTGAAACTAAACACACACTATTTAAGCTAAATACAACATTAAAAAGGTACAAACATTCACAATAAACTCAGATTTTTTTTTTAAAGTTCTAGTCAAATGAGAAGTGTCGCCTGTTGTTCATAAATGTTGGAATATGGTAAGCTTTCTCAACAGTACTACAATCATTCTCAATAGATTCATCCTTCACAGTACAGCCCAGATCCAAAATTTGCCACTACTTTCCATGAAAAGTAATATTACACTTATTATGAATATGCTTAACTTTTGCCAAGCACGAGTCACAAGAAATTTTATGTCCATCATCACAGAAAGAATTAACAGCTTCAACAAAATCTCTCAAGACTGATGGCGTAATAACAGACTGCAACTCTGATTTTACTGTTGCCCCAACTTTAAGACTTATTTGACTTGAATTTCTTGAGTATGTTTACTTTGTGCAAGAGTGTCATACTAATGGGAAAAAATTTAATATTACCGCAATTAAACAGCAGTCAAAGCTACGTAAATAAAAAAGACTGACACCTATGTAGTGACTGGTTCTTGGTGTACTTTTTCCCGTTCACCATGTCATTACTATTTGTATTCACAAAGAAACTTTTCGCACTTCACGATTATTCATTCATGGTGTGACACACGCGAGTACTTACAAGTAAACAAATGTAATAGGGCGATATATATAAAAAGGCGAGATTTTAAAAAGGTAAAATAACATTAAATTTTAATTTATTGGTGCCACGTACTAGAGAGCTAGTTTGAAATGACCTCTTTTTGCTGAACAACTTGTAATATGTATTCTTAGCTGGTAATCCATTTCACTTTCACCCAGGCTCAATTTTTCTACGTAA
Source organism: Schistocerca cancellata (assembly GCF_023864275.1). NCBI lineage: Eukaryota > Metazoa > Arthropoda > Insecta > Orthoptera > Acrididae > Schistocerca > Schistocerca cancellata. The sequence continues at coordinate 621,147,955 of NC_064630.1, forward strand.
AAGAATATGATATTTCTTTACGTTACATAATAATATTTATCATTTGTAATATTAACGTACCACTAGAGAAAAATGCACCAACGTACCTGTAATACACTATATATCCTCTTCAGACGCCACACGCTTACCGAACTATTTTCCAGTATAAAACAAACTTCACAACTGTCAACGATCATTAACGCGCGTCACAAAGGTAAAATGGCCGTCAGTGCAACGCTTATAAACACTTGTGGTGCTTCCCGTGGACGTCTATGGAAGCTATGCTGCGCGCGCATCTGCTGTACAGCCTTCCAGGGAAATTACAGTTTATTTCAAGCTTGGGAAAATTATTTTAATTCAAGCTAAATTTTTACAGCTTGATGTAAACTGTGTAACAGCTTGATTTTTCAATCTTGAATTTTCAACTGAACCTAAACTCAATATCCACCTTGAAATAAGCTGTGTAACAGGTTGATTTTTCAATCTTGAATTTTCAACTGAACCTAAACTCAATATCCACCTTGAAATAAGCTTGAGTGCTAGCTGGGGCATAGCCTCGCTTTACAGAAAAGTGTGATTCTTGTTCAAAATGATAGAGGACAGTCACGTGTGTTGATCCCTAAAGCTTTGTAAACAAGAAGTGTTGCAGTTCAAGGACATTGGGGGATTGTTCATACAAAACAGTTAGCACGTCGACACTGTGCTTGGCAGGGTATGGACTCCCACATATAACAGATGACGTGACAGCATGTGTGGAAAATCAGTCTGCTTTGCCACAAAAATTCTCTGCTTGGCCTAAGTCGCAATCGCCATGGTAACGTGTGCACATAGACTTTGTGGGACCTTTTTGGAACACCCGTTGGTTAATTGTGGTTGACTCATATAACAAGTTTCCTTTTGCTGTGCCAATGAACTCGACAGCATCGCGTAACACAATTCAGGTGTTGTCATCGGTTTTTTGCGTAGAAGGCTTACCTGAAGTAATAGTGTCGACAACGACCTTCAGTTCAAGTCACATGAATTTAAAACATTCTGTGAGCGCAATGGCATACAGCATCTAACTGGGGCACCGTTCCATCCACAGTCAAACGGCGAAGCGGAACGTTTTGTCAGAACATTCAAGCAGCAGATGGCCAAACTTCACTCCGCACACACCAAGAATCAAGCATTGCCAATTGTTTCTCGCCTCGTATCGTTCGCACCTACGAGATGGAGCATCGCCAGCGGAATTGCTTCACGGCCGCCGCCATCGCACACTGCTCCAACTGCCCCTAAGCATCCGGCGCCACAGGAAGGCTGCAAATTTCGCTTCAAGCCGCATGATATTGTCTTTTACAGGGCTTTTAGCGGCAGCAGACGGTGGGCGCGAGGCGAGATCGTCTGTCGACTTGGCGCTTGCATGTATCTTGTTTCAGGTCCAGATGGCTTGCAGCGCCACCATGAAAATCAACTTCGCCTCTGTCACGTACACGATGATCTTTCAGTCTCTCTTCCCCCAGATTCACAGGTCCAGAAGACAGCGTAGCCACAGCAGCCACTAGAAGGACAACCCCATGGGGATGGAGCCTTCACCTCCTCCGCCTCCTCTCGTCCTACCAAAGGAGCTGGACCCGCCCACATCGCAGCAGTTGCCGCATTCTTCGTCTGCTCCATGCAGTAGGAGGTGGATGCATACCCTGCTGGTCGTTTTCCAGGAGATGTTTCCACCAGAGTGCAGGTCGGATGGCGGGGCATGGCCGGAAACATGACATCCCCTGCAGCCACAGCTTCTGGCCTGTCGAGACACCCACATTTCTGCATCCCCCTGGACTTTGTGTATAGCAAGAACTTTAATGTTTTCATGTCGCCTGTCGCAAGCGACATTTGCTGTAATCACAGTTAAGTACTGTCAATTTGCTTTCTAGAAATAAAACTACTAATGTTATTTTGCATCTTGGGCACCCTATTAACGACTAGTGGGCAAGACCCCATAATTTGGTACGGCCCTTCATAGGGTAGAGAGAACTACTTAGTTTTCCTTTTTAACCAAGCCTAGTCACCTGGTCAGTATGGCGGGGGGATTAGTACTGCTCCTTTATTTCACCTTTGAACCTGCTTTGCTGTCACCTTTAAATAACTTTGTTGCACCTTTCTTAACATAATTTTCAGTCATTGTGGTAAAGTTTTCATTTTACCTCATTAACATATAGTGGCAGTTTATCTCATTCACAAGAGGGGCTTGTACAGCATCCATATACTACCTCATAGGTGTACATCCTGTTGATTTGTGTATTCTACTGTCATAGGCAGACAAAATACAGGGTGATTCAAAAAGAATACCACAACTTTAGGAATTTAAAACTCTGCAACGACAAAAGGCAGAGCTAAGCACTATCTGTCGGCGAATTAAGGGAGCTATAAAGTTTCATTTGGTTGTACATTTGTTCGCTTGAGGCGCTGTTGACTAGGCGTCAGCGTCAGTTGATGCTAAGATGGCGACCGCTCAACAGAAAGCTTTTTGTGTTATTGAGTACGGCAGGAGTGAATCGACGACAGTTGTTCAGCGTGCATTTCGAACGAAGTATGGTGTTAAACCTCCTGATAGGTGGTGTATTAAACGTTGGTATAAACAGTTTACAGAGAATGGGTGTTTGTGCAAAGGGAAAAGTTCTGGACGGTCGAGAACGAGTGATGAAAATGTAGCATGCATCCAGCAAGCATTTGTTCACAGCCCAGGAAAATCGACTCGCAGAGCTAGCAGAGAGCTGCAAATTTCACAATCAACTGTATGGAGAGTCCTACGAAAAAGGTTAGTTATGAAACCTTATCGTCTGAAATTGGTTCAAGCACTGTCTGCAGCTGATAAGATTAAAAGAATCGATTTCTGTGATTTTATCCTTGCTCAAATGGAAATAGATGAATCTTTCGTTTCAAAGATTGTGTTTAGTGGTGAAGCAACTTTCCACACTAACGGGAAAGTCAACCGTCACAATGTCTGTATATGGGGCACTGAGAATCCGCGGGAAACAACTCAGTATGAACGTGACTCGCCTAAGGTGAACGTTTTCTGTGCCATTTCAGCCAATAAAGTTTTTGGTCCCTTTTTCTTCGAAGGTGCTACTGTAACTGGACTACAGTATCTGGAGATGTTAGAGAATTGGCTGTTCCTTAGCTCGAACAAGAAGTACAACAATTCATATTTCAGCAGGATGGAGCGCCACCCCATTGGCATTTATCTTTCCGTAACTACCTGAACGTCAACTACCCGAGGCGATGGATCGGCCGCCAGGAAGCCCGTGACAGAGCACTTCATCACTGGCCTCCAAGAAGCCCTGATCTTACCCCCTGCGATTTTTTCTTATGGGGGTATGTTAAGGATATGGTGTTTCGGCCACCTCTCCCAGCCACCATTGATGATTTGAAACGAGAAATAACAGCAGCTATCCAAACTGTTACACCTGATATGCTACAGAGAGTGTGGAACGAGTTGGAGTATCGGGTTGATATTGCTCAAGTGTCTGGAGGGGGCCATATTGAACATCTCTGAACTTGTTTTTGAGTGAAAAAAAAGCCTTTTTAAATACTCTTTGTTATGATGTATAACAGAAGGTTATATTATGTTTCTTTCATTAAATACACATTTTTAAAGTTGTGGTATTCTTTTTGAATCACCCTGTATATGGCAGATAATAATCGCAACCATTGTATTTCTTATTCCTGTAATAAGACAACATTTGGATAATAGCTTTATAAAAGCATTCAACACAGCCATTGTCATTGGGGTGGAAGATAATGGTTCTTCAATCTTCAACAACTTGCACACTTGTACAGATAGAGTAGACATAAAATTTGATCCTTGATCCATCAGAGTAGCATCAGGGCTTCCACTGCTTTTGCCACCGTTTCCACCATCCTATCAGCAGGTACTGAGAAACCTGATCAGTAATTGACAAGTGTTCTTATTTTCCTGACTTGTTTGGGGGAATGGCCCCATGATATCCAAGCCACAATCTCAAATAGCCTAGGCCCTAAACCCTTCTGTCAAAGTTTGCAACAGAATCTGTGGCCACATTTGCTGTTCTCTCTGCTTACACAGAAGACAAGTGAATGTCATTCTCAACATTACGATGACAATTTATCCAACAGTAGCATGTGGTAATTTGAGTGTTGGCATGCCAGACTGGTGTCACAACAGGCAAATATTGTCTCTCCCAAACAACCATGAAACTTCCTATAAAACAGCATACAAAATGCTTTGGTGTGATGCTGACAAATGTGACAACTCCTCCTGCATGAGAATTTTAAGGGGAGGTGTGTTTGTATAAACTTCTCTTATGGATAATGGTTTCTGTTTCTTATACTTCTGAAACTGTTTTCCTTCTGTCAGAGGCAACTCCTCATTAGATATTTCCTTTACACTGGGCAGTACATTTTCACATGGTATTACATGAAACTTATCTATACAAGCAGCACATATAACGTTTTATCTACCACCTCAGCCTTACAGACAGCCCTTTCTGTATGCACCTGTAGCCAGTTGAGAACCCTGTTTTGGACAAATGAACCAACCGGAAAGGGGGAGTTCTGTCAGGCTTTCAAATTTTGGTTGCCATCCACAGAACTTTTCTGATACAATCACAGTTATAGGAGATTGGCTTTCAACAGCAAGATACATGTCTCAGTTTCTCACATGAGTGCATTGCTGTTACCACTGAAACAGTGAATTGTTTCATCAGATTGAACAGTATGTGACAGACAGCTAATCGCACCCCGGAACTGGTGCAGAAAATCATCACCCATGACGATATCACAATCCAGTCCACAATGCTTTCATTTAAACTTATAAGTGCTTCCACAAATTATCAACTCAACAAAACAAGTTCCTATTGGTTTAATTACTTCTGTCCCCAAATCACTTGTATAGCAACAGGTCAGGTTTAGTGCCCACTTTTTACCAAGAGGTAAAAACACCAAACTCAAGTAAGTGCCCATGTCTACCATAATTCTTTCTTTTCCGCCTTAGTGTTCTTAGTGGAGTGGGGTGGGATGATGGTGCCTGCCCATGTCGATTTCCCTGACTAGGTCTCTCATTCCTTTTGTAGCTCTGAAAGCCATCTGAGCTTCAGTGTAATCTGTGCGTGACTGTGGGCAATTAATGCTTAAATGTCTGACTTCTCTGTAGTTTAGTCAACGAGGGATCCGACTCTTGTTGGCTACGTGTCCTGAACGTTTACATCATGCACAGTTTGCATCATTGGTGAATGTATGACATGGATCATTACCTCAGAAAAGCATAGAAACAAATCGTCTTGTATGTACTCGTGATAATACAGATTTGCGAGCTAATCCTGTGAATGGACACATCCGTTGCCCTTGCTTTGGCTTCTTCCATTAGTACTTCATTAGGTTCAAATGGCTCTAAGCACTATGGGGCTTAACATTTGAGGTCATCTGTCCCATGGACTTAGAACTACTTAGACCTAACTAACCTAAGGACATCACATACATCCATGCCAGAGGCAGGATTCGAACCTGCGACCGTAGCAGTAGCGCGGTTTTGGACTGAAACGACTAGAACCACTCGGCCTGACAACTTCAGTTGCACTGTATTTAACAGAAAACCACCTGGCCATGAACAGTTGCGACCAGCGTCACGGACATTTTGCAAGGAAGCATATATGTCTTCAGTAGGTCTTCCTGAGCAAGAATGGATGAATGTAATAAGCGGACAACTGCTCACAGTAGTAGGCTGTGAGTTAGCCATACTGGCCTCAGCTTCCTTAAAGCCCTTAAAAGCGGCATGAACTTTTGGATCTGACTTCAATACAGCTGCCAGTGGCTGTACCTGTTCATCTCTCTTGTCCATCTCCAAATTTCTGAGTGTTTGTTTCTGTACCTGCTCCTGCAGGCCATTATAGGGTCATCATTACTGCCTTCACTGTCACTTACTTGCAGGGAGCATGTCAGAGACTTGGCTACAAACAAAGGGACTCAGAACGTAGTGACTAACAACAGTGCAACTGAAGAAAAGATGAGATGACAGCTGTGAGGAAAGCAGTCCTCCAATCTTCTGTGTCACAATGCTCCCATAGCTGTTCACTGGCAGACAGGTGACAGGAAGCAAAAAGGCAAATGCTGGTGACACTTACTTTAGTTGTGGAACATGGAGACAACTACACAGATTTTGCAGCTGAATGGGATGCAGAACCCATGACCCTCATGCAGGTAGCTGACTGACGACCGTGATGACAACTGTGGCTTGAGGCAATGATGACCCTCACAGGGATGGCAGAAGTGGAAGTTGGTGACAGCAAGAACAGCCCAGCATTCGGTGGCGAGGCAGCTGCGAAAGGAGGTAAGCCAAAGAGGAACTGCCAGACGGCAGTGAGAAGGCCTGCAATTGTCTGGAATATTGTGTGGGTCGGTGGTAGCAGCTCGTGTGGCTGGTGCTCATGCCCAGCATACAGGGATGCACCAGACAAAAGACACCAGTGGAATGCAGCACATAGCACAGACCAAGTCCATGTACTACAGTACTGGCTGACAAGAGCCAGATGTGTCAAAGGTGACAGGGTATTTAGGAGACTACAACTCCCCACCACTGATAAACTTGCTTATGCTAGCACCCAGCTGCAAAACTGTTAACTGTCAAGATCCAATGGTGAGTCTGATTCCATTGTACTGACACCAGATGTGCAGGGTGGGAGAGGTCAGGTCAGGAAGTGACTATTCAATGTGGGTAGTTTTTTTTAAAGAAACAGCAGAAAATCTGTTACACAAAGTGTCAGGTTTATTTTCTGTTAAGGGTCACAAGGGCACACCCAGAGAGGAGGCTACACATCTGGAGGGGCCATTTTGGCAAAAGTAACAAGTGAATCATAAGAGAGTAGGAGTAAACACTATTTTGAAGTTGGAGCCAGAAGCAGCAGCAGAGAGAGTGTGCCTGTCTCGGGTCAGCACTCTGTTCCCATCTACCAAGACCTGATGTGAGCAGTTTCCTACACTTTCATTGGTTGGGGGTGGCTGGAAATGTTCATGAGGTGCCTATTCATCAGCAATCTGTAACTGCGAGAAAGATATACTAGCCCAGCAACACAGGCTGGTAGGCGTTTCTGCTGCAGAGGTTTTCACCGACCCATCCTTCCGACTAAAACAGTTAAGTATTTAGGACAAAATCAAAAACATTGGAAGAATGGGATCCTTCCCCATGTCGCAACTAATTTCGCCAACGATGCTCATCTAAGGTAGCGCAGAACTATGATTCACACTTCCTGGTCACGTCAGCACTCCAGCCATAGCCGTTTGTGTTGTGGTGTTAACAGAAGCCTACACATGGGACAATAATTCCCTTGTGCGGCTGCTGCTAGTCTCCAACCAGTGGTGCAGGTTGGTACAGAACTTACTTGGTCTGATCTGGCAGGTGCAGATGGAAGGGGTTACAATGCGCTTTGTGCACAAGGAACCGATCTTCCCTTGTAGTGGTCAGTGGTCAACTGGAACCTTAGCAACGAGTATGTCTGCCACCACGTTCACATGTATTCCAACACTGAGCCAGTGTGACATCTGAATGCCCGACAGAGCTGGGTACTGAACGAGTTGAGCAGCCGGCGAATTGGAGACACAAAAGATGCCGTTTTCAAACTCTGTCAGGTGCTAACTAAAGATCAGAAATTGAGCAAGTATGAGGGTTTCATACACGAGAAATCGAGATGCAGCTGTTATGACAGTGCTGTACCAGCTTACTTCCTATCCACTCTAGTTTCGTTGGTACAGCAGATCAGAATGGTGATGCTATGGTCGCTTCCTACTCATCGACTCATTGCCTCTTTCTGAAGCGTGCTAGAGTGAGGCTAGTCGTGACTTGGTACAGAAGTTGACTGTACGATCATGTTCTTGTAAAGTATTACTGACAGAGCGAAATGACCGATTGTCGGCATCAGACAGCCTTTAATGAAGCCATATTTGTGAGACTGGGGAGAGTTTATGACGAAAAGTAAGTGATGCAATGTATATAATTTATATACAGCCCATTAGAGGAAGAGTATGATATCTGGAAAAAAAATTGATGCTGTAGTCCATGCTTCAGACTAAAAACGTACAAAGTTCGTCCAGTGCAAGCAAAATGGTTGTGGTCTTATTTATCCCATCTCCACCATATGTGCTCTACGTCACTGTTATGTGCCTGCGATCAGAAAGCGCACTATTTGTCTATTCCTTTGGTCATGGCAACCTGCATTTACAGTCTTGTAGCAAGCTGTGTAGGTTATCATTGATCATCATGCTCTGTTTCTTGTTCTGTTATCACAGACTCAGTAACATGTCGAAAGTGTGGTATATCAACGTAACTGGTAGACGTTCCCTGATTAGAGACTGAATATTAAAACAAATTTACAGCAGTCTTCGAAAAAGTTTTATACATATACATCCATCAAACATCCATATATATTATAAAAATGTACGAGGGGCGCTCAATAAGTAACGCAACAAATCTTTTTTCTCGACCAATTGCGGTTGAAAAAAATGCGAAATTTGTGGTGGGATGTGGAATACTCCCGCTTCAGTTCCTAGATTTGACGATGTTCCGATAGGTGGTGGCACTATATACAGGGTGGTCCATTGACAGTGACCGGGCCAAATATCTCACGAAATAAGCATCAAACGAAAAAACTACAAAAAACGAAACTCGTCTAGCTTGAAGGGGGAAACCAGATGGCGCTATGGTTGGCCCGCTATATGGCGCTGCCATAGGTCAAACGGATATCAACTGCGTTTTTTAAAAAATAGGAACCCCCATTTTTTTCGTTTGACGCTTATTTCGTGAGATATTTGGCACGGTCACGATCAATGGACCACCCTGTATAGCCTTGAGAAGTGTGTCTGTAACGGAGATGCGTTTTAAGCAGGGAGCTGTCATAGAGCTTTTTTTGGCGGAAAACCAGAGGCATTGCAGATATTTATAGGTGCTTGCAGACTGTCTATGGAGACCTGGTAGTGAACAAAGGCACAGAGAGGTGTCTGTCATTATAGCACCAAGGTTGTAAAAACCTGTCTGATCTCCCACATGCCAGCTGGCCGCTTACAGCTGCGACTCCTGCAATGTTGGAATATGCGGACACTCTCATTTGAGGTGATGGACAGATCACAATCAAACACCTCGATGCTCAACTAGATGTCTCTGTTGATAGTGCTGACACACTTACTCACCAGTTCTGGTATGTCTACATCTACATCTACATACACACTCCACAAGCCCCCATATTGGTCATGGTGGAGGGTACCCTGTATCACTATCAGTCATTTCCTTTTCAGCTCCACTTGCAAATTAGTGAGGAAAAACGGAGTTTCTATATGCCTCCATACGAGCCCTAATCGCTCTAATCTTATACTCATGGTCCTTATACAGACTGTACATTGGCAGCAGTAGAATCGCTCTGCAGTCAGCCTCAAATGCCAGTTCTCTAAATTTTCTCAATACTGCTTCTCGAAAAGAATGTTGCCGTCCCTCCAGTGATTCCCATTTGAGTTCCCGAAACATCTCTGTAATACCTGCCTGTTGTCCACACCTACCAGTAACAAATCTAGCTGCCTGCCTCTGAATTGCTTCGATGTCTTCCTTCAATCCGACCTGGTGCGGATCCCAAACACTTCAACAGTACTCGATAATGGGTCACAGTAGTATTCTACATGAGATCTCCTTTACAGATTAATAACACTTTCTTAAAATTCTTCCAATAAACGAAAGTCGACCATTCGTCTTCCCTACTACAAGCCTTACATGCTCTTTCTCATCCACCCCACAGCCTGGATCCTACCTTCTAACTGCTATCTGTTTGGCTCAATGAAGGAGGCATTCCACGTGAAGCAATACGTGGATGATGGGGGGTTATTGATGCAGCAAGATGTTGGCTCCGACGTCTACCAGTAGAGTGATACCATGCACGCATACAATCTCTCCCAGTAGTGTGGCGTAAGGTCATCACATTGATCGGAGATTATGTTGAAAAACAGGGTTTTGTTGGCAAGAGCGTGGGAATGATATGGTGTACTGTAATTCGGACAGAAACCAACCTGGTTTCAGAAAAAAAGGGTTGCTTTAATTATTGAATGCCCCTCATAAGCGCGGGCACGTTTGTTTGTTTGTTTGGTTGGTTGGTTGTTTGTTTGTGTGTGTGTGTGTGTGTGTGTGTGTGTGTGTGTGTGTGTTCGTGTTCGTGTTCGTGTTCTACATCGCCTTCTAAACCTTTGGACCGATTTCAACCAAACTTGGTACACATATCCCTTTCTGACAGATAAAAATCGCTGTTCGAATTCAGAGCCATCTAGTTATCGTATGACTTCATAAACAACGAGATGCGTGAAAAATTGCCGCATTGTGCATAATGTTTAAGTTTATTACTTCTTTGCTACTAACTCTATTCGCAACATATTTCGCAGACAGTATCTACGTATGTTGCTAAATGTACCTACACAAGTACATCAATGTACGACACATGGTTCAAGAAACATGCCGTCTTAAATGCTTTGATGCGTGAAAAAATTCCACATCATGCATGAAGTTTCACTGCATTTATCCTTTACTACCAAGGAACTCCTACAGTCCAGTCAGTTTACAGAAATCACTGATGCCCTCCAGTGCTTTCAACTTAAAAGCGTAAAAGGCTTTAGGCGGAAACAATAGCCGTCTATGGAGCTACGAAGAGGTGTTGCCATAGAGACATTTACAAAATCACATGCGAAGCAGCCGTACTTGTAGATTTGTACTTTATGGATATTTATTTGTATGAATTTTTCATAATTTAAATGTGTTTTTACGTATAGATGGAAATGAAATGTTTTCGATATTACAGTACAAAATCAGTTCATTATTTGTTTCCGTTTCTATTAGAAATTTTCCAAAGGAATACCCGGACAATTCAGGGTTTGTCAGCTAATATATACATAAACCGACCAACCTGTTTGCACATATATACATTTGTACATATATAACAATAATGGAAATTTCTGGATGGAAAAGTAAGTAAAGTAAGGGCCAAACATGGGGCACACAAAAACATATAACAAGAAGTAGTAATCACCCTACCTTTCAAGCCCTTGTTCTTTTTCTAGTAAAAGTACTCACATTCAAAACCACAACCGCAACCAGAACCACTTGGGCACCCAAACACACACAGTTAAGAACAGCAACAGATTGCAGAATAACTTATACCTATTATATAATAATGAAATCACACACTCTTTTTGACCAATATGACCACAATACAATGAAATACAGGACTCTGATGCACCATGATCCCATTGTGCGATACACTTATTCACTTGGGAGAGTTCTTAATGCCTCTCTGCTTCAAAAGCACCACGAGCACAAGACTACTTCACCCTTCTTGGCACACACTATAATTTTCTATGCCAAAAACCATCAGCTTCCCATTAATGGCTGTGGGTCAGAAAATCACAGCTCTGTGCTCTGCACGATTTTGCAGTAATTAAAGTCTCAACTGTTCCTTGTCTCTGGCTCTGTGCTGCTGCCTTCATCTAGCAACAAAAGACCCTATCCTCCCTCCAAGTAGGTGATGTCCGCGTATGGGCAGCAGTATCCAGCACTGACCATTGCGACTCTTGGCACACTCTGCTTCCCAACTCGGAGGTGCTCCCTGTTCCACTCTCTCTTGCATGCTGGTTGTAAACGAACTTGCTCCACCACACACATGGTACTTTCCACGAATGACTGGCCCACCTCTCGCCCAGCCATGCCGATAGGAGACACGTCTGAGCAGCGAAGAAACGAAGCCCCCGAGCTGCCTCACGAATTGTCCGAGTTGTCAGCTGGCCCCAAAGCGGCCTCCAATGCTGGCACAAAACGATGTGGCCCCTCTCGCCCCTCATTGCTACCTGTTTCCGTCGGAGACTCCACGGACAGCCAAGTCAACACAAAACAAATAGGGCCAATGCACCACACTAGGCCTCAGGCACCATTGCACAACTTATCAGCTGCTGGCAGTGACCATCAGGGCTGTCCCAAGTTGGTATCGCCTGTTTCGCCCAGTACTGCAAACTCTTCTTTTGACTCCGGCACATCCTGGGGAGCCCAATTATACAGACAACCTAGGTCGTCGCCGCACAATCTAGCACCACAGTGGCCTTGGCGCTGGCTACCAGTAGAGGTCGATTCCTCTCTATAGTGCAAACTGCCTTCCGCGAACTCGTGCCATTCCCATAATGTTCAGAGTAGCGCTGTGACTTCCCTCGTGCTGCGACACACGCCATCTTGCAGGTATCAACCATCTCACTCACATAGATGTGACCAGTTGGGCTAGGGGGGAGGAGAGTTGTGCCGTGAAAATCAATTTCATAGCACACATTATACACGAATTTCCTGTGATTTATATTGAGTAAAGCTTAACTATTAAATCGGTTACGCTAAAAGTACCGTCACGCCATTAATTCATTAAAATAGTAAGCTGTACCACAGTCAACATGGGGTATTGTATTGTATTGTATGTTAACCGGGGACCTAGAAACGACGGAGAGGCTCCGTCCCCGCCGCAGTGGTCCACAACCCCACGACGACTACCGCAGTCCACTTCACCCCTCCGCCGCCCCACACTGAACCCAGGGTTATTGTGCGGTTCGGCACCTGGTGGACCCCCCAGGGGTCTCACACCAGACGAGTATAACCCTTATGTTTGCGTGGTAGATTAATGGTGGTGTATGCGTACGTGGAGAACTTGTTTGCGCAGCAATTTCCAACATAGTGGTACTGAGACGGAATAAGGAGAACCAGCCCACATTCGCTGAGGCAGATGGAAACCGCCTGAAAACCATCCACAGACTGGCCGGTTCACTAGACCTCACACAAATCCGCCGGGCGGATTCGTGCCGGGGACCAGGCGCTCCTTCCCGACCGGAAAGCCGTGCGTTAGACTGCACGGCCAACCGGGCGGTCTCAACATGGGGTAGTTCAAGGTCGAATGTTATTAAAAATGAAATATTAGGGTTATATGCTTTGATGTTTGCTAATATACAGAAAACGTTTCCACAAGTGCAGTGGAACACAATAACCACAGTATAACGGTCGGCCAAAACCGCACTTCTACGCGCACCCAAACACTTTCTCTCATTGGACAAACTACTGCGCGCTCGGCGTTAACAGACCGTCGTTTTATAGTCGTAGCTCCACAGCGATGCACTTCACCTATAGCTGCTTGGAGAATTTTGCTCGATTTGTGTCGAGTATTATTACGATTCCACCTGGCCCGAAACTCATCCTGTGTCACGACCTTTAAGCTGAAAATTTTAGAAATCCAGTGAACTACACTCTTCAACATTAGTTTCAAACGCTCCCTGACAATTATTTTGAAAGTCAGCTAAATCGGTGGGTCGCATGGCTCTCCCTCTCCTTGATGTTGCTGCGACAGCTAAACTAGCTGCTAGACTGGTTCGTCCAACAAGCTGAAGCGAAACGCAGCAGCTGTATGGTGCCATGGAAACGCCGACCGTGCTTTCGCAGCGTTGAGGCCTTCACTGCTGTTTTACTCACAGCTGTCCGCACTCACATTGGACCTAAACGGAGGACATTAACGCACGCTAGAGCCACTAATGACATTGTCTCCGCAACTAAAGACTGCTGTGTGCCAAGTCCGCTGGTCAGCAGTCTACTAGCGCCCGTACTCAGATGTTTCCAAAAGGTCATCTTGTGAAACCAAAGTGCAGTGTAACGTAAATTAATAATCAGAAAACCCCTACCAACATTCGTTACTACAGGTATACTACTCATAGCGGAATATGAAATGTCCACCTATTTACATTATAATTACAAATGGAAGACTTACCCATTGCTTAACAATATAACTTCCTTATCAGTGGATGTTGTAGGTCCTTCTATGACTTGACGGGAAAGTAGGTTCAGAGGCCGGAGTGAGGTGTTGTAATATCATCTTCAACAGCATTCCTAGTAAAGTACTCGGGCGCTAAAACCGGCCTTCAGGTTAAGGATAACTTTAGCTTATCGATGGCTTTCTGTTGTTAAGGAGTCCGGAATGCTGCACTTTTGTCTCTAGGAACACCATTAGTTGCCTATGTCTGTATGTTGTCAGAATGCAGTACCATGCGGGTGTGGTAGCTACATCACGCGCAACCTGGAGGGAGGGAAGTTTCAGTCATGATGGAAGATAAAATTTCGTTCTCATTATTTTGTTTGGAGAGCGAAAAAGAGATCACCCTGTGCAGTTCTGGCCTACCAAACTGGACACAACCACTCCAGCTTAAATTTCAATATGTCTGCATTATGACATTATTGAGTATTGTCTGTCTGTGCATGGAGACACTATAAAATCAATGTGAAAAATTCTAGACCTGAGACAGAGGTGGAGTTGAAATTAACAGAATTTTATTTTTGTTAAATTGGCGCATTAAATGCTGAAGTTCATCTGCACCTAGACAAACAGTACGTCATCAGATAAACGAAGGCGGTTAATGTTTGTTCCATTAGTTTCCCCAGTATGGAGATCTTAAACAATGAAATTATTGAATGAAATAATAATGAAACTTTCTAAGGCATTGTAAAATGCTTTTGTAGTTGTGTCACAAGGAAATAAGATTCATTGATAATTTTAGTGTTTTGTAGCCTTACTGTAACTGATTTTTTATATCACCATCAGTACTCTCAGTAGTCCTAGAGAAAATTTTAATATAACCACCCCCCTATTGTATTACTTTCATTAATGTAAGTGTAAAATCTGAATATTTCTTTCGCGAATGTAGAGTATGTAGCTGGGTGACAGGGACATACCCAAGAGACGACGGATACGACCCCACCAAGGTTCCGGGCACCACAAAGGGCGCAAAAGCGGACCTGCAAGAAGCAAAGAAAGGCGCTTTAACAAATAACCATTGAAGAGCGCGAGATCTCCTGCACCTCCTATTCCTGCCTTCTGCCTACAAGACAAAGGCTTTCGCTCAACCTGCGTCTGTTTTCACAGTCCCATTTATATAGTAATTTAGTGCAAGTTACATCAAAAAGAATCTCATACAACCAAACAGACATCTAGCGCTAACTTGGTGATGTCACGGCAGTGCGTTGGTTCACATGGCACAACTGTGTTCAACAGCGGAGTTCTTACTACTTCGCAACGGAATTGTAGGATCTCAACGACTTTTTTTTTAAGGACAGGTTAAGAGATGTTTACCAGAACACTGGAATTAAGTGATTAGTTGTGCGGCTATTTATGGCGATGCCACTGACGGCAGCGTCTTGTGAATACAGCAAATTCAGCAAATTAAAAATGAATGCATCTATATGTACAAACGTACGTTGGCCTCGGTGATAATTGATAACTGCGATCTTTAGCATAACAGGTATTAGGTGGGACACGTTAGTTTAAATGCGCGCACCTCTGCATGCTCATCGCTGATTGTCTGTCTTTTTTGTGTTCAGCTTCACAACGGTGGATGGTTATCTGGATACTTTTGCTCCGTTCGACGTCCCTGGATGTACCGAGCCCACGTCCTAATTAACATTGATTTAGATCCTTCTAGTTTGTCCTTGAGGAGAGAAGCCCCCATGCTAACTACGATGGGCATTTGAAAAGTCTATGCAAAGTCCGAGAGATGGCACCACCGGCGCATATCGAGGTCATGTTTAGTCAGTAGCATCTTTGGAAAGAACGCACACCAAGTATCAGCCATATTGGTCTATTTCTTTGTGTTTGGCATTCGTGTGATTCAAGGAAGTCGAGTGATTGTCAAAAACTAGACGAAGAAGAATTTCATGTGGTGATTAAACATTACTTTATGAAAGGCAAAACGCCTCAGGAGACAGAAGAGAAGCTTGATAAACATTACAGTGACTCTGCACCTTCGATTAGAACAGTTTATAAGTGGTGTCCAAATTTTCAGAGTGGCCATATGGGCACAAGTGATGCTGAACGTTCTGGACGCCGTTTGGAGGTTACGACTCCAGAAATCATTGATAAAATCCATGATATGGTAATGGATGACAGAAGAGTTAAGGTGCATGAGATTGCTAGTACTGTGGGCATCTCGAATAAACGGGTACATAATATTTTGCATAAACATTTTGACATGAGAAAGCTATCCGTAAGATGGGTTCTCCGATCGCTCATGCTTGACCAAAATCGGAATCGTGTGAAGTGTTGCAAGGATGGTTTGCAGCTGTTGAGGAAGAATCCACAGGACTTAAAGCGTCGTTTCCTCACTGTGGATGAAACATGGATACATTACTATGCTCCTGAGACCAAACAACAATCTAAACAATGTGTTACCACAGGAGAATCTGCACCAAAAGACGTGAAGACCATTCCTTCGGCTGGAAAGGTTATGGCGACTGTCTTTTGGGATTCGCAAGGGATAATCCTCATCGACTATCTGGAAAATGGTAAGACTATTACAGGTGCATTTTATTCATCGTTATTGGACCGTTTGAAAACCGAGCTGCAAGAAACCGCCAGTGATCGGACTGAAAAAAAGTCCTTTTTTATCACGACAATGCACCAGAACACACCTCAGCAGTTGTGGTGGCAAAATTAATGGAAATAAGATTCCAGCTCGTTTCACATCCCCCCTATTCTCCATACTTGGCTTCCTTGGACTGATATTTGTTCCCCAATTTGAATAAATGGCTGGTAGAACAAAGATTTTATTCAAACGAGGAGGTGGTTGCAGCAACTAATAGCTATTTTGCAGACTATGACAATTCCTATTATTTGGAAGGGATCAACAAATTAGAACAGCGTTGGACGAAGTTTATAAGTCTAAAAGGAGACTATGTCGAAAAACTATAAAGATTTACCCCAAACACGTAAGCAGTTTTTATTTTTGCACGGACTTTTCAAACGCCCCTTGTATGCTTGAGGCCGAGTCAGATAAACTCTGCAATCAGCTGACAGTCACATTCATGTGCGTGGGATGTAATACACTACTCGCCATTAAAATTGCTACACAACCAAGATGACGTGCTACAGACGCGAAATTTAACCGACAGAAAGACGATGCTGTGATATGCAAATGATTAGCTTCTCATAGCATTCACACAAGGTTGGCGCCGGTGGCGACACCTACAACGTGCTTACATGAGGAAAGTTTCCAACCGATTTCTTATACGCAAACAGTAGTTGACCGGCGTTGCCTGGTGAAACGTTGTGATGCCTCGTGTAAGGAAGACAAATGCGTACCATCACGTTTCCGACTTTGATAAAGGTCGGATTGTAGCCTATCGCGATTGCAGTTTATCATATCGCGACATTGCTGCTCGTGTTGGTCGAAATCCAATGACTGTTAGCAGAATATGGAATCGGTGGGTTCAGGAGGGTAATGCGGAATGCCGTGCTAGATCCCAACGGCCTCGTATCACTAGCAGTCGAGATGACAGGTATCTTATCCGCATGGCTGTAACGGATCGTGCAGCCACGTCTCGATCCCTGAGTCAACAGATGGGGACGATTGCAATTCAACAATCACCTGCATAAACAGTTCCACGACGTTTGCAGAAGCATGGACTATCAGCTCGGAGACCATGGCTGCGGTTACCCTTGACGCTGCATCACAGACAGGAGCGCCTGCGATCGTGTACTCAATGACGAACCTGGGTGCACGAATGGCAAAACGTCATTTTTTTGGATGAATCCAGGTTCTGTTTACAGCAGCATGATGGTCGCATCCGTGTTTGGCGACGTCGCGGTGAATGCACATTGGAAGCATGTATTCGTCATCGCCATACTGGCGTACCACCTGGCAAGATGGTATGGAGTGCCATTGGTTACACGTCTCGGTCACCTCTTGTTTGCATTGACGGCACTTTGAACAGTGGACGTTACATTTCATGATGGTCGCATCCGTGTTTGGCGACGTCGCGGTGAATGCACATTGGAAGCATGTATTCGTCATCGCCATACTGGCGTACCACCTGGCAAGATGGTATGGAGTGCCATTGGTTACACGTCTCGGTCACCTCTTGTTTGCATTGACGGCACTTTGAACAGTGGACGTTACATTTCAGATGTGTTACGACGCGTGGCTGTACCCTTCATTCGATCTCTGCGAAACCCTACATTTCGGCAGGATAATGGACGACCCCATGTTGCAGGTCCTGTACAGGGCTTTCTGGATACAGAAAATGTTCGACTGCTGCCCTGGCCAGCACATTCTCCAGATCTCTCACCAACTGAAAACGTCTGATCAATGGTGGCAGAGCAACTGGCTTGTCACAATACGCCAATCACTACTCTTGATGAACTGTGGTATCGTGTTGAAGCTGTATGGACAGCTGTACCCGTACATGCCATCCAAACTCTGTTTGACTCAATGCCGAGGCGTATCAAGGCCGTTATTACGGCCAGAGGTGGTTGATCTGGGTACTGATTTCTCAGGATCTATGCACCCAAATTGCGTGAAAATGTAATCACATGTCAGTTCTAGTATAATATATTTGTCAAATGAATACCCATTTATCATCTGCATTTCTTCTTGGTGTAGCAATTTTAATGGCTAGTAGTGTAGTAGTTCTTGCAATATTTTAACACATTGTCCTCAGCCATATATATAATCAGTTTCCAACTCCAGTATTGTACATGTTGTTGTCATACACATGGTACGTTTCGAAATTAACCCCAAGGAGAAGTGTCTGTTACATACTGAGTGGAACTAATGTTTGCACAGGAAGGAAAACAAAACACACACACAGACAGACAGACTGACAGAGAGAGAGAGAGAGAGAGAGAGAGAGAGAGAGAGAGAGGACAGTCTAGTGTTAATTGCGTAACAGTTATGTTTGTCTTTTCAGCTACACACCACGTAAAAAAAAATTATACAGGCTGTGCTAGTCAGCCTCTATGGTGGGTGGTGGAAAGGGGTGGTTGGAGGTCAGGATGCCAATACACCACCACCCTGGGAGGGGTAGCAGTGGAACAGTGAGTGGATGCATGGTAGTCGTTCGGTTTGTTGTCATAGAAATGTCATTGCAAAAACATTTTTTTATTGTTCCTCGGCTACAACAGCTGTGTTGCTAAGGGAGGAAGTCAATGCACCTGGGATGTAAACTGTGTATGGGCTATGGAGAGGCACAGCTGGCAGCAGGCATCCTGACAGATTGCAGTGTCAGGCGCCCATTGATGATAATGGCACTAGTTCAGCGAGGATGCTGATGGCAGCAAGACATGGAGACTAGAGGTTGCCTGGTAGCCTAGGATGTAGTGCGCAGAGACATGCAGAATCACGTTACGGCTCTAAGGTGGATGAGATAGCCCCTAGGAGCAGTGTTGGCTGCCCACAGCCGGCCGCGGTGGTCTCGCGGTTAAGGCGCTCAGTCCGGAACCGCGCGACTGCTACGGTCACAGGTTCGAATCCTGCCTCGGGCATGGGTGTGTGTGATGTCCTTAGGTTAGTTAGGTTTAAGTAGTTCTAAGTTCTAGGGGACTGATGACCACAGAAGTTACGTCCCATAGTGCTCAGAGCCATTTGAACCATTTTTTTTGGCTGCCCACACTAACAGAGGCAGATAGCAGTGACTATGCCTGCACAGGTGATGGGAGGTTGAATGACTGCACAGCTCCAGGGGTCGAGCTGTAGACCTCCAGGGAGAAGGCCAGCTGCAGCAGGAGTAAGCCCTCAGCTGAAATAATGCAGAACTAATTTATACCTCAGACCGGAATTTACATGCACAAAAATTTTGCATATGCTTCAGCACCACAGTATGGGGTTTTCAGAGCCCTTCTGATGATAACAGACACTTAACCGTATATTTCTACATGCTACGTTACTTTATAAACTACGTTTTCGCCTCATACCGGATGTTTCGTGCGTGTTCTATGTGTAGAGGTAGGGTAACTTTGAACTTCTGTATCTCGAAAACGGATAAGGATATGAAGAAAAATTTCATGGCAGTTCGATATCGATATCTTAGGAATATATCGTAAAAGTTACACCCTTTTGTTATCCATAGCAGTCTTGGAATCGACGGCTCGGTTTTGGCACCCAAAAACCATTTTTTGAATGTTTCTCGATAATGGATAAAGATTTTTGAAAACGGGAAGATGGCACTTCTAGATAAATGGCTAGAGAATATAACGCGAAAATTTGAGCAGATTGCTGCCTTAATTTTTTTTTTATATTTCGCCCTACACCTGAGTTTAAGTGTAGTCATAAGGTAACTTCGAACCTCTGCACCTCAGAAACTGATAAAGATATCAGTAAAATACTCAAGATTATTCGAGATCAGGATCTTAGGAGTATACCGCAAAAATTTCAGCCATCTGCTGTGCATAACCATATTGGAATCTGTGGCTCGGGTTTGGTACGAAAACATGGTAAAAATTTTTTTTACCCACCAATGAACTAATGATGCCTTCATATGCTTCTTAAGGCCCGCTGCACACCACATCGAATGCAAAAATAACCAACTGATTTGCTCCATTTGCCTAAGGAGGAGGAAGTGTGTAATATTCATACTTCGACCCTGTGCTGTACTACAGGGACACTGAAACAATCCTTTTTTTGCGTATTCAAATGATCCCTAGCCCACGGGCAGTACAGAATACGTTACCCTGCCTTTCTGTCACCAACAGAACCCGAGGTGTAAGCCCCAGAAGAATCCCGCTTTTATTCGCGGCGTTTTGGTGCATGCAAACCGATTAGTTGTAATTTTTGCCAAAGAGCAAAAATTTTCAACTCTGCCTGCCATTTGAGCCCTCACGCATGGAATGTAGCTTGTGATTTGAAAGCGGGTCTAACAACACTGGGCCGTAGCCCCAGGTAGGAAGTTGTATCCTCCTCAACTATACTTTGTATCTGCACAGGATAGAGAACATTAATACCCAGATTTCTCGAACCCTGTTAAGTTGCGAAGCTAATATGTACAAATACTGTTTCTTTGATTTCGCGTGTTTTAGGGAATGCACCTGCTCTGAAACAGATCCCGTGTCATGACACAATATTTAGAAAACCTTAGAGTAAGAACTAAACCCTTTAAAAGGAGTTTGTTACCGCATTGTCATTAGTAGCTACTGTGGTCCACTTCAGTGAAAGGTGAAGTACGGTGCACAGCAGTGCTCATGTGAGAGAGTTACTCTTCGTGACTATTTTTCGGTGAATCATCTTCAGTGCGACGTTCATCCATAATGAGGTGGCAGCATTAATGAAGCAGCACTACATACTAAGCTCCTGTCAGCTATGTAAAATAAACAACTTGTACATCTTGTAAGCTGCCACCTCGTGATAGATATCCAGTTGTTCTGAAGATTGTTTAACCGAAACTAGTCAAAAAATAAGTAAAAAAGCGACTATTAGGTTAGTTAGTGTTACAAGCGTTTACGGTATTTAAGGGTTTGTATTTAGTCAGGACACGAAACCAAATCAAAATTCAAGTACCCACATGTAGAACACCAAACATTTGTCGTAGTCTGATCAGTGGATAAGAAACTTAGCTAAGTTCAATTGTTCTTGGCTGAATTCCCAGAACGAGCAGCTATTGGACAATCTGATTTGCATGTCGACTTCCTCTAGTATGTTTTCTACTCTCAGCTTACTGTTGACCTATTTCTGGAAAGTAGGAGCCATTCTAATATTAGTATTCTTTTTTGGCCCACTCAGGTCATTAAATCAGTTTTTTTATTATCTTTTACACACAGATATCCTGTGGCTACTAGATCTGATAATTCATCTGTGTATGACTCAGTTTGGATTATTTTAAACTTATGGTAACATTATTCACCAATCAGACTGCAATGGCTTTTTGTTGGGATTGTACGTGCATCTAGTTGAATTCTGATTTGATTTCCCATTATGACTAAGTAAACAGTCTCAGACACATTAACCAACAGCACACAACACCAACTATTCTTGAAATAGTTTAAGGTGCCTTTTTGGGCTGGTGTAACAACTAAATCATGGAAGGTTGCCAGAAAAAAAAAGAAAAAGTCAACCAAGTACAAATGCTAGCTGTAAATCATGTAACTTACCTAGAGGTGCACAGTGCAAGCCACTTTCGTCAGTCATTAAGAGGTAGTATCCATTGAGAAGACTGTGATTTCACGTGCACTGACTGCAAACTGGAGCTAAAAAGTAATGCAGTCATTTACCATCCATAAGTAAAAAGCCTCATTGCCATATGTAAAGGCCCTCAAACGCCAAGCAAGCAGAGTCTGTGAGTTACTGTGAAATTTGTTGCAGTCATGCACATATTCGAAAGTATTTCTTCGTGAATGAGTTGTAACTTTTGTCATAGAATCAGTGAAACTCCGCTATTTACATTTATTTCAAGATAATTCATGTCCTTTGGTAATTTACTTATGCATGGAATGGAAAAACATAATAATCATTTCGGTAATTAGGTAGAAAAATAACTAAAAACATAGCTTGTCTTTAAGACACATGTGAGTGTCTGCTTTTGACCACTTGGAGTCGTAACATCGCTCCAGCTGTCAAACGGAAACAACTTTCACATCAGAGAGTGTCGCAACTGTATTTATTAGACTGTAGTACCAAATACCTTCTCATTTTACCTTCATGGTAGTAATAGAAGTTTTGGAGTTTTCAGTGTCTCTTGTTCTAGTTCAAGTTAATATTCTGGTTCATATTTGACAATATGAACATGAATTTCCATACTTTTCACAACAATGTTACCTTCTTTTAGATGTGTACTATTATCATTATCAGTAGTCCAGCGAAGAATAGAATCTCCTTGATCTTTTCTTGAATGCCAAGTAAAAATTATAGTTAAATCACCCTCCCACATAATTTCTTTATAATGTTTAAAAACTCCATGAACTAATTCTAATGGATAAAGAACTTCATTTTGTTTGTTTTTATTTTTAGCACTATTAAGAATATGTCCTTCCATATTTAATTCACTTTATAGATATGAAGTTAATCGAATAAGAGTTGATGAAGAAATAAGTGGATGTTCTATCCTAGACAAACTATTGTTTTCTTTTTTAAGTGTAATAACATCAAACAATTAAAATACATATTTATCAATTAGTTTAATATTCGATTTACCATTGTACGGTAAAAAATCTGTTCCATCTGTGTAAATAACACCAAAGGTGATATAAAGTTATGAGCAATTAGGATGAATCCAAGTATCAACAATATTAATATTAATTTCTGTTTCCTTGTTAGAAAGATTTAAATTATTTTTTGTTTCCTCATTAACAGGAAATGAGTAAAGTTCATAACTCTTGAGATTGTTCATGATTTCTAAGGGAAACATTTATTAATTCATTTTAAAATTACTGTTACATAAACACCATTCATGTCAATCAAATCATCATTTTCAGCAACAATAATTATTTTTAAAGTTTGAATAGTATCAAAATTGGATTATTTATAAGATAATTTAGTTCGTAAATTAGTGGTCATCCAAATTCAGCATTTGGTTTCAATGAACTAATAACATTAGTTTCTCTATTACAATGATCATTATGTTTAACAAACATTCCATCAGCTAGGTTAAAATTTATATTGATTAATTCAAGTAAAATAATTTTAAGAACATTGTTAGCTACAGTTTCTTAATTAGGTTCAATAGTTTGATTATTAAATCCTAAAACTTGTGCAACACAATATTCTTTTTCTATAAATAATTTAACATCACTTTCAATAGCAACTCTATTTAAAAATTTATCTTCTGTAATGCTCATATTAGGTTTTCGTGCCAGACTAAATTTTTCTAAACATTTCAAACTATATTGACCAACAGGAATTTCTGTCATTTCTTCTCTAGTATATAATTTATTATTTTTAATGTAATATTTGGAGTTAAAAAAAGTTGAATAAAAACCAACTATTGAAACGTTATTATAAGTTTCTCTTATTGGAACAGTCTATCTTTTTTTCAGACCTGATGAATAATCCCTCAATTGCAATAATCTACTCATGTATATTAATAAAAATATGTAAATAAATGACCTATTAGGAACCAAAAATAAGAATTCAAGAAAAGATAGTAAAAATATACATGGTAATCTTTTACCAAATTCTATTCGATGTGCAATCATACAACCAAGTACTTGTGGAAAAACAACATTAATGTTTGATAATTATATTCTAGCTCCAGAATGGTTAAATTGAAAAAAGTTAATCATTTGTAGATTTATTCTAAAACTTTAGGTCAACCAAAATATCAAGAATTAATGAAGAGATGTGAAGAAATTGAAGATAAAATTGAAAATAATGATGAAATTATTTCATTAGATGAATTTGAAGATAAATCAGTTGTAGTTTTTGAAAACTTCATTCTTGAAAATCAAGATATGGTTAGAGAATACTTCACTAGAGGTAGATATAAAAGAATTGATTGTTTTTACTTAGCTTGAACTTATTCAAAAATACCAAAACAATTAGAGATAATTTTAATTTTTTAATATTTGCAGACAAGATGATACAAATTTAAAACTTACTTTAAATGAATTTGTTGGTGGTGTTTTAAAATTTGCTCATTTTGAAGAAATATGTAGTAAATGTTGGAATAAAGATGAATTTGTTTTTATTACGATAGATATGACACGAAACGCTGATGCTGCTAAATATAGAGAAAAGACTAAGACTTTTTTAAACCTAGAACATAAACATTGAACATAACCGTTTGAACATAACTGTTTGAACATAACCGTTTGAACATAAAAACATTAAACATGAATGTTAAACATGAAATAAACATGATTATTGTTTTCTTATCCTTAATAAATGTTTGAAAACAGAAATTGTTAAAAAAGCAAGGTGAAATAGAGTAAAGGAACAATGAAATGAACAGTTTCAAGAATGGAAAAAACAACCAAGAGCAGAAAAGAACAAAAACGAAACTCATCCAGTTATTGATGCAATTGAACAAGTTAACTAAGGAATCAAATGATTAGGTGATAATGCTTTGAAATCAATTGAAGAAAATAGAGAATTTGAAAAACAAATGGTTTCTTATTATCAATATCACTTAGAAGAGTTTAAGGATATACCACCAATTAAACAATATATACTTTAAGTGAATCAGCAATACCAGATTTACTGAATAAATATGGAGAAGAAAGAAAATTAGAAGAAAATTATGTTAAAAAATAAATATAAGTTAAAGAATGTTAGACTTAACAATCATAGTGAAGATAATGTTATTAGATTAAGACCTGTTGGTGCTTTTATATATATTGGTAAATTACCATAGAATTCAATGGTGATAAATTAAAAATTGGTGAAAAGGAATATGAAGGAACAGATGGATTAATAATCTTTTAACTAAAAACGAATAACTAAGGATGATTTAAGTACAGAGTTTGATTATTTTGCCGGCCAGAGTGGCCGAATGGTTTTAGGCGCTACAGTCTGGAACCGCGCAACCGCTATGGTCGCAGGTTCGAATACTGCCCCAGGCATAGATGTATATGATGTCCTTAGGTTAGTTAAGTTTAAGTAGTTCTAATCAATAATTATTAAAAATTTTATCATTTATATAAGTTTGTTATTTTTTAGAGCTACAAGGGATGCCATTTATATACAATAAAATTTAGTAGATTTTTATTTTTTAATTCGAATAAATTTCTTTCTTTATAAATGGAAAGTGAAAATAAAATGATTTGTCCACTGTGCAATCAAAAAAAAGAAAGTCATAAAGAAATAAAAATGTGGCTGCAATATATCTTGTATTGATTATATAAAAAAGAAACAAAGAGAGTATAGGGAAAATAATTATGAAAATATTAAAGAGCTTGTTAATAACAGAAAAAAATTTACTTGTAAAAGTTATAACAAAGAAAATAGCAATTCTTCTAAATATATTCACAACTGTGACCATAATCAATCAAAGAAAGAGAAAATTGCTCTTAAAAACATAGAGAGACAATTCAACTGTATACACTCAACTCCATATAATTCATATTTACTTGATCTAATTAAATCAATTTTTCTATATTTTTTTACTTTGTTATCTATTGATTTTTATAATCAGCATAATTTATTTCATTTTTACCACAGATTTTGACTCCTTTAGATTTTTTTCTCTACTTTATCACCAAGCTTGTTACCATACATTTTCTATCTAAAACTAATGTGCTCTAACATTATTTTTCCACTATTTCCATATTTCATTTTTCCTAAAGCTTTCTTATTTACTGTTTATTCCATAAATATTATCTTTTGAATAAAAACTTCTGTCAAATTCGTTTATCATTGACTTCATATCTTCATAAAATTTTTCAGTTCTTATATCATAAATAAAAGAACCAGTATCCATATAACATAAATCAATATTTTCTCCATATTTTGGTTTCATAAGATTGTAATTAAAATATTTTTTTAATTTCGAAATATGTGGAATACTCATTCCAATATAAATTGGTTTATAGAATATAAAATTTATTTTTTTCGTATGAACTGCTACTAACTACATTGTCTGAAAATGCAGTGATATGATCTTAATTTGATTTGAAACATAATTCGTATATTGTTGGGAAGGTTTAATATTTTTTGAAGTTTTAATAATAATTGGAAGTTTTCATATTTTAATATTTTGTCCATTTCTAATATTTTGCACTAATTTTCCAAATACCGAATAATTCATTAACTTGTAAAAATCATTTTCAAATTCGTTAGCTGCATTTTTCTCATTTCTGTAATAAAATCAATGTATTCCTTCAACCTTTATGATTATTCAGATGATAAGATCCTATGGATTTTCTTCAATTTTAATCCAAGATTGAAACATTGTGTAAGATATCTATAATATAAAACTTATTTTTCTATATTGTTTAACATTGCTTCTGGTACTAATGGTAAATCTTTATGTAAATTATGTAATACTTTTCAGTATTTTAAACCAACTTCTAAACCATATTTATTATCATATGATACTTTAAGTATTTTTTCAGAGTTAAAACATTTTGGTTCTAACTAACTGAACGCTTTAAATGTTAAAAACTGAGCATTGTCCAAGCATGTAAATTATTTGTGTCTAAATATGCAGTATAATTTGATTGTTTTTCTGGTTCAATATTTATAATTTGATTTAACATATTCTTTTAATGCTGGAGAAATTCCAACTCAGATTCTTTTTTCAAGAAATAATATTATGTCGTAATCATTTAATAAATCTAATTCAATTTTTGTCATTTTTAACATAGGGTCCCAAGATAATCCTGGAGCTGTAAAAGACCCATATACGTGGAGTTTATAGGATGTAATCATGTATATAGACAATTTTAAAAATATCTGCTTGTATTAAAACAACAGATTTATTATATAAATTTGTTTATCCATCTTAAGTTTTTATATTAATTTTTTCACAAAGTATTTCTGCACAATTATAATCTTCACCAGAAATATTATCTTTATTAAGTTTTGGTTAAAGACATTCCTTTTTAGGTAATTTAGTTTCTTGTAATTTTTTTCAGAATCCAATAATTTGTAAGGATAATTTCCTTTTTTAATTATTAAATCTAATTGTTAACCTTCAAAATATTATGCAGTATTCCAACTTGAACTTTTGTAATATTAGAAGATAATTTATCAATACTTGATGCCATAAATTTAAATGTTTCCAAAAATCTTTATGTTAATACATCTTCAACCTATTTCCTAAAAGAAATATACTTTTGTTTATTATTTAGAATAGCATCAGTATCTTTATTATCTATTGCTAATTCTTTAATAAACAAATGAAAATAATAAATTTTTAAATTATGAATATCAACTGGAATAAATTTAGGGTTTTCTTAATTAAGATTACAATGTTCATGAGCTATTCCTCGATTTTTTCCTGTTAAATGACAATGATCTCTTACTTTTTTCTCTTTTAGAAAATTTCTTTTCCCAAATAAAACCAGTTTTTGAATTTATAAAACTTATTGTATCTTCATTAATCATTATCATTGGAGTATGTTGTCAATATATTTTCCCAATTTCTCTAGGTTCTCGTTTTAGCATTTCAACGAATTTTTTTGCTAATCATTATTGATATACATAACAGGTTTTTTTATAATCACTATTAGAATATTTAATGTAGTAACTGAATGAAATCGGCCGATATTTATTAAAATAAGCTTTTTCAGGATTTGGCTGACAAGTGTCAATATGTTTCAAAAGACATTCCTTAATCTGCAGAAATTACGAATGCTACCCTAAATGAATTATCATAATTTTCAGATTCGATTTTTGCACCTTTAAATGCGTATCTATTTTTACTTCCTTATCTTCTTTCAATTGCTTTCAGTATTATCTAATTTTTCTTGTGAATCAAAACATCTTAAACATGGATCACAATGTCATTTTGATGACCTTTTTTACTTGACTATAAACTAATTAATAGATTTTTTATAATAATGAGAATTACTTTCATTTCGAGAATAACATGTTTTTCTTGTTTATTTTTGTATGGTAAAGAGGTCAAAGTAATTGTTTTTTCGTCATCATTGTTACCATATGCGTAAATGTTAATTGAAATATTTGGTTGCTTCTCAAATGTTGGAACATCTGTAAACTGAACAGGAAAATTAATTTTCTATTTTTCAACATTTCATCTAAAACTAACCTAATATTTTTATAATTATTAACTCTTTCTACATGATGATTTGCCGGATATAATGCTGATTTTGTTGTATAAAGAAAACATTTTTGATCTCATATTTTTGCATTAATTACAGCTTTTTTAGCTGTAGTTCCTTTTGGTAAATCAGTATAAAAAGAACCAGGAATTGGTTTCTGTCTATTAACACTTTCACGAGCGCATTTTTTGTCAGCTCAGTGAAGTTAATTTTATTGTTATGTTTTCAACTGACTGTATTTATTTTTTAATAATTTTATTTTTGTAATTTAGGACCAAAAACTATGGTGGTACATTTATCAGCACTACGGCACATTTGTGAGGTATTAAAACTGGTTGTAAAAGGTTTTGCCACTTCCCTTTTGTGTGCTGTTACGTATTGCCATTACACATAATAAAATAATGAACAGCAGTTTCTGTTTTTATTTTGTGTTTTCTCTTACTTTATTTACAAAATATTTGTTACTGATATTAAAGTTTACTTTCACAAAGTCAAAACAATCCTTGAAACTTCATTACACAATAAATGTACGAGCTGATACAGGTCAGAATAATGTATATTACAGAAGTGAAGCAATGTGTTCTGACAACAGTAGTGATCCCACGACAAACAGAAATTGATTGTTGTAGCAGTCTTCATAAACTTGGTGTAGTGTACTATCAAAATATTTCAAGCACAGACAGAGGTGGTAAAACATATTCCCAAAAGCTTTGGGATACCCTGAAGCTGCTAGTAAGTCTGCCTCCCAAGGATCACAAATGACAGGTTAATCTTGTTGTAAGTATATACTTCCCAAGCCCCTTCCAGAAAGTACGGTGGTAACCATACTTCCCAGTAACCATTAAAATGCTGTCGTTTGGTGGGCTATATACTTCCCATAGTTCTGAAGGCTATATTTCACAGCAAACAGAAACTATAGCTGATGCAGCGGATTATCACTAGATGCCAGGAGCATACAGAAGTGGTAACACATATTCCCTTAAACACTGTGAAGAAATAAGTTTAATAGGAAGTATATGCCCAACAGCCCACAAAAGGGTTAACATCACATCTATCTTGATACAGAGGGCATCCTTTTGGACCTCTGGTAGTCGATAAGGTCATTTCATGCTTCACAGTCTTAGTAGGCGTTAACCTATCTTCAGGTAGGTGAAACACATAATGATACATAATACACAATTCAATAATCGAAGTCCTTTCTTCTTTGTTTAAGTGATCCACTCGAACCACTTCCTTTAATCTACTAATTCGCGACTTTGTCTCTCGGTCCACTGAAACTATACCACATACAAGAGGCAGGGAAAAACATGCAGTTGCGAAATTATGTATTATACTCGGTAAAAATGTCCATACGGTCTGCCCTTGACCCATAACGTCTCCATTGCATAATTACTCTTAAACTTTCGCAAAAGTCTCTGCCTAAAATTCCTTCGTGTGGAACATATAACTTATCTTTGAGTACATGAAGATTGTCGTCCACCCCCCCCCCCCCCCCCCCCACACACACACACACTTCTTCATCTATGCTCACTGTTAACACTACAGTCTGCACACTATTTTAGTGATTTCTTTAAGTTTCATTCTTGCATCAGTGTTACTCTTCAGTGCTGATTCTTTTATTATGCTCACTTGACCAGCACTGTCTACAATTAATAACTTCTTGTTGCTGCACTTCCCTGTGTGCATCTTGTATTTGGGTAAAACTTAGCAGCATGGTTGTCTGCTTTCTCATACTGTTCTTTCACTTCCCACTTTCTGCATTTACATATTCACTTGCCTAGCACAACCATTACACAGTCAGGCTACATGGCCTGGGTTCTTTGCAAACGTAACATATCATGGGTCTCACCTGATCACTCAGTCCTAGGTGCCCTTGAGGATAACATCGATGACACACCGTTGCTCACATGCTTCCAATTTGCCTGTGATGACCTCTACATAGTGTTTCCTCTAACCTTCTTGGCAGTGCTGGAGGATAGGATGGCCATTTCTTTACTCCACTACAGCTCGACTGCACAGCATTTATTTTTCCTGACATGTTTCTCCATAGTGCAATTCCTTGCTTGATGACATCCTCTCCTGTACTTAAAACAATAACCCCTGGGGTGACTGGATTCATCGAACTTTTCCTTACAAGAGGTGCTTGAGGTTTCTTCTGTTAATGCTCTATCTACTGCCAGTGCTAAGATTATATTCTCTCTCATGACTGTTTTAAACTTCTCATTTTAGATTCGCTGTATAAAGACTGCTTGCGCCGGCTTACCAATTAGAGCATGGCCACCTGGAGCATCTGATTCGCTCATCACTCCTTTGGCAGCTTCTCGAAATTGGTGTTGCAATGTGTCCTGCCCATTCAACCATACTTTTGGTCCTCTTCCGTCTACTAGAGAATAACAAACATGCATGGCAATCCAAAGTCAGTTTCGACTCAAAGATCTCCAATTGATTCCATTCACATCTGCCAACGTTGTTGCCATATCACGCACAAGTAGTTTACCCCAAGCCACACCCACAATCCTAGTTTTAACATAGTTTAGTAGCACACTATGTTGCCACTAGTTTGAATACTAGGTCACAGTTGCCACAAATTCCCTAAGTTCATCTTCATTTCCATAAAAAGCTCTTGGGATTAACTTAAATGCATCAGACAAGATTATATGCTCAATGGGGACCTCACTGCCTTCCAGATTCACATATTTCCATACTGTGTTGTGATCCACTCCCATGTTTCTCAACCAAGCAGCGGTGTTGTGTTGACATCTGATGCAGGTGTGAGGTTGGAATTTGGTGCAGTCAGCACACATGTGCTGCTGATTTGAGCATTGGTGTCTCTGGCCTCGGTTGTTGTAACTGCTGCGATGGCTTCCTGGCTTGTTTACTGCTGTGGGCTGCTTGCTGCAGTTTCGTAATTTTTCAGACAGGACGGTGACTTTTTCTTCTTGTCTCACTCTTGCTGTACGCTAAATAGGACTCCTCTGACTGTGCACTATACCTGACCTACCTCAAAAGCTCTAGCCCGCTACTTTTAAGATGAGGCTTGCCAGTTCTCCTAAGAGAAATTCCTATCTCCCATACTCTAAGGCACCTTACTTCTTAGTGAAGGTACTCAGTCTGGAATCGAAGCCTGGACCCCTACATCTGACATCAGTTTCATATGTTGTAACCTGACATGGGTCGCAACATACTTACTTTAGAAATTCATTCTCCGATCAGAGTTGTGCGGGATTATGAGGTCATCCATTTCTTGGTACTAGAGTGGCTGTGTACAGGAGTGAAATGGCGACAGGGTCAGGCTGAGATTTTTCAGGTCTGATCTATTTTTTTTATTGCTTCTTCACAAGTGAAGATTATAGGGGACATAAAGAAGTAGCATAAAGTAGACAAGTGAGCCAACCCAGAGTTTTATTTCCCCTATCATCAACATATCTACCTCCTTAGCCTAACGTCTGAGTGTTTCTCTACTATATCCAACCACAGGTACCTAGAAAATCTAAAATCTCAGCTTGACACTGTTGCCACTCCACTTCTGTACACAGTTGCTTACATACCAAAAAACGGATGACCTCAAAATCCCACGTCAGCTCTGATATTAGAGTGAACTTCTAAAGCAAATATGTCGGGGTTATGACACAGGTTTCAATTAAACCTGAATGGTAACTACTCTTGTTCTGTGCATTTCAGTTGGTCCGTATTTATTCATTCATTTTTTCATTGTGTGTGTGTGTGTGTGTGTGTGTGTGTGTGTGTGTGTGTAAGCACTACATGATTCAAAACAGACAATTAATTGGATCAAAAGGCATCTAGAAACTACATTCAAGTTGGACAGTGTCAAAGGACACATAATATACAACTTTTCTGAATGTGGCAGCTTTTGAAAGTTATGCATGTAAATAAAATTGTTCCAAAATGTATCTACAGGGATTTGTGTAATCGTAAGCACACCATCCGAGAAACTGAAGTTTTCTCATTTTTGCCTGTACCTTTCGGCCCAACAATTTCTGGAACAGGTTTCTACCTCTCAAGTCAATACATTTGCTCTTATCCTTTGTCCCTAAAATGTTTATCACTATCATTTAAACATTCTCTAGTCCTTGGAGTTGCTGTACTTTTGGAGTACATGTGATGCTTAATGATCAAGAGTCAGTTTGGGTTCTTCTCGCCATACCAAGTATCCCTTAACATGTCTTCCATAATTAATTTGCCACTCGTTTCTTCATTATTCAGACTGTTGTTTGACACAGTAAAAACAAGAAAGCAATACATCACAGGAGTCTTAGACATTTCTTAAACAATTTTTACCAGTTTTGGGGCAAGCAGTACCTTAATACTATCTTGCTTATAATGTTAGTACTTCTATACCGTTCGAGCTTGTAATAAGCTAAGAGCCCCAAAATGGAAAAAAAACCTATCACTTTTTCTAAATATATGCACTGAGTAAAGGAGCAAGTAATATAAAGGTGTCATTTTCATGTTCTCCAAGGTATGATGTTGTAGAGGCATTAACGAATAATTAAAATAAATAATATTCAAGGAAGAAAGATTGTGTTTATTGTCCCGTTTATGATGAGGTCATTAGAGACAGGGAACAAGCTCAGATTTTGTGAAAGATGGAGAAGGAAATCAGCCATGCAGTTTCAGAGGAACCATTCCGGCATTTACCTGGAGAGATTTAGGGAATTCACAGATGGCCAGATGCGGATTTGAACCATCTCATCCTCCTGAATGTGAGTCTAGTGTGCTAACCACTGTACCACCTCACTTGGTAAGAATATTCATAAAGAACCATCTACCTATGCAAGTGAAGTATATAGATTCCAAGCAATCGTTTTGACATTTGGCATGTAACAGCATGAAGTTGTCGATGGCCGATTTATTCTTCAAAAATGAATTAATCATCTTCAAAACTTCTTAGTGTTCTGGCACTGAAAGACATTCCAGGACAGATTACTAAGTTTACTTTAGGCTTGTTTTAAATTACATATGGGCCTACTGTTATGTTTATTTCTTAACACAGATAAAAAAAGATCAAGAATACTATACTGACTAATTGTGACTAATACACAATGGCCTACTTCTCTAGCAAAGGAATTAATCACAGAAAAGAAAACAAAGAGGGAGTGCTGGATTAGAGGGAAAAGGAAAATTACAATTTTTAGTATGTAGTTATATGATTTTTATCTGTAAGAGCAAATAATAGTCGTCAATCACTAATTCAACACTCTTCAATATTAGTCCGTTCAAGCTTGTACACTAAAGCTATTGATCTTGTTCAAAATATATTTTTTGTTTTCCACCTTGCTTTTTCTAAACTTGGGTGTATTTTTCTCATTACGTCAAGCAGATGATCTTATACATTACTGTGTCAATTAGCTATTCCCATTACATATGCAATCAGGTGCCCAAAAACTGGCAGTGATCAACTTGGTGCTTTATACTTTATAAGTTAACTTGTAAATGTATCTTTTTGTACTTGACTGTCGACCAAACACATTAAAATTATCGCTAAAAAGTATCAGATCTTTAAAAAACCTTGCTGTATTTATTTTGAGTTCTACCGACCATTCAAGATACATCTTTAAAATTTCAATAGCCCAGCTGTATGGTCTCACTTGGGCAAACAGGCAGCAGAAATCGATAAAGTGGCAAGAGGTG
Source organism: Schistocerca cancellata (assembly GCF_023864275.1). Taxonomy (NCBI): domain Eukaryota; kingdom Metazoa; phylum Arthropoda; class Insecta; order Orthoptera; family Acrididae; genus Schistocerca; species Schistocerca cancellata. The sequence continues at coordinate 621,182,100 of NC_064630.1, forward strand.
ATGTATCTATAATACATACTGTGTACAGTGTAGCTACCAGTGTCCTACAAATAGCCTCAAAATGAGGACTGAGATAGCATTGTTGCAGATTCCAAGTAAAAGTTGCAGTATGTGCATAAACGTGCTTTGCGCTTGATGAAAGTGTGTATCCTGCAAATTACGTATCTTGCTTGCTTGTGTAGAATTTGCCACTCGCCACCTAAATCAGCCATAACAACTCACAAAAAATGGAATAAAAATTCACTAACTCTTTATGATCACATATGATGCTCCCACTGCATGCAACATTCACAGCAGAGCACTCAGAATACTATTGAATGTTCATTGGCTGTCAGAGAATGTGTGACGTAAGTGCACACAACAAACCTCAACTTGACTGCCATTGTTCGTGACTCCAACTATAGTGCCTAAGATTCGCAAGTCATTCTGTGGTGTTCGCGAACTACACTCCTTTTGCCATTGTATCATAGGCAGACCACTATGCAACTTGCAAACAGTATATCTACATGAATACTCCAAAAATTACATCCACCTGTGCGTAACTCAATAGGCTGACTATCACTTCCTTGGATTTCTGTTATGGAAACGGACTTCTGCTTCCGAGGTTAAGCCAAGAGATAAATACAATTATGCGAACCACCCCCACCCCCTCCCCTCTCATTCACATTTTACCTGAGAAATATGAGTTTATTTAGATCAAGTATCGCTTTTCTCTTGATGGAGAAGGTGTGCTGCTGCTGCCTTTTCTCTTGATGGAGAAGGTGTGCTGCTTCTGCTTAGCTGGAATACTTCCTTAGTATGCAGTTTAACAGACAGATAACCTCTATGAAATTCCTTTCTCTCAGATACTCAGTTTGTGCAACATCCATCTGCTTCTCAAAACTGAAACATCAAACTATGACATGTGGTGTAAAGTGTCTATTCTGCGGAATAACATGTTCTACTTCTAACCTCTCAGGCCGACGAAAGATGTTCATGGAAACCGGAAATGTTGTTTAGGAAGTTATTAAGTGTGGAACATCCCAGTGTGCACCCTGGTTTGTCATTTTGAAATATGTGTAAATGTGTGTAAAATATGCTGGCTTGAAACATTGACAAGATGCAGCAGCAAGTGACCGTCTCCACCTGCTGGGGAATGCTGCTTGCGCTTTGGCATCACAGCTTGGTGGTGCCTTGGAAGTCGTAGAGCAAAGGGTGCAGGAGATAATGTCAATGCCAGAACAGTTGAAGATTATATATGCAAATTGTCATTCTGTAATATCAATTCCGTACATGAACACATGTTGCGATCTATGCTGAGCTACCAGGTAAGAGAGATCTGTTTCACCCTCAATTATAAATCGAGGTGTACAGTGGAAACATTGTGCTCATAATATAGAAGAGTTACTGCAAAATGCAAAAGTGACCACATTATTTTTTAGCTTGAATAGATCAGAGCTCTTGTTCAGCACCCGCCCACTGCAAAGGGTGAAGAAATTTCATGTCGCAGTCTAGTTTCACTGAATAGAAGGTCCACTACAGCAAATAACTTCAAGAATGGTGACTGCAAGATATTTGTAAGGTAAAAGTTGGCACACATATTAGACAGGTGACAAATGTGCTTGGAGTGGAGTACATCGTACTAAAATCCCGTTCATTGCACTTAAAAATTCAATGCAGTGGCCAGATACGATTAAGATATTCATTGATGGATCAAAAATTGCTAATCAACCATACGAAGTAACACAATAAAATAACAGTACTATTGCTGTAACAGATTTTATTTTAAAAAAACGTATATAATTAGTCATTATCACCCTCAATATACTCCCCTCCTCTATCCTTACAAGTCTCCATGCGAACTGTCCATTGATGGAAACATGCTGGAAGTCTTCCTCTGTGACCTCCTTGAAGAGGCATACTGCTTTTTCTTTCACTGCTTCAAGAGACTGAAATCTTGTTCCTTTCAATGTAGATTTGACCTTGACATGGTGCTTGGTGGGTGGTCTAACACTAGGACACTGTACTTCGCTAGAAATATCTTAACAGCCAATGTCGTACGAGATGGTCTGTTGTCTTGATGTGCAGGACCCATGACTTGTTCTTCCACAATTTGGGTTGTTCTTTTCTTCTTTTCTCACAGAGTTGAGCAAGAACTCTGGGTAGTTTGACCGTCAGAATTCCATAAATAGATATGGTGAAGTTGGGACCAAGATTCATCACATGTTATCATTCTTTTCAAGGAATTAGAATCATGTCCAATGGTATTTAAAGTGTCAGTACAAAAATTTTCATGAGCTTTATTTGTTGTATCATGAGAATTGTTGGCACCAGTTTCACACACATTTTTCTCGTGTTAAACTGGTTACGTAAAATTTGCCTTGCACATTTTTTGTCAATTCCCACAGTTCCAGCAATCAATAGAATACTCAACCAATGGTCAGGTCAAATCAGATTAGCTACTTTTTTGATATTTTCATCCATCTTTGATGCTGAAAGATGTCCCAGGCATGAGCCAGTTTCATTGTCTTCTTGGCCATCTTGGAAATGCTTGAACAACTCAAAAATCTGCATACATGACGAACAGTCTTCCCCATTCACTTCTTGCAGTAAAAGATATATTTCTATAGCAATTTTTCGTTGCTCTATTATTATACTTAATACCAGCTCTTAGACAAATGAAGACTTTGACCACACTGATTTGTTTATAGACTCAGGCATGTTGTATTTGACTGAGAAGGCTTTATGCCTCACAGCTATTGGTCATTCATCTTTGGTGCATGTGTACTTACTCTGTGACAGCTTCAGTCCCTTTATTTTATAGCCACACCTCATATGTGGCTAGCACATTCCTTTGTCTTAATACCAAACGGTATAGCCTTACTGCCTGCCTCTAATATCAACAGTGTTTACCACAGAGACTGTGGCCAACATGCATGCTTTCCATTTTGTCTAGCCACTTGGGTTGAACATGATCTCGATTATATCTTATTAAATGTACTATCAGCTCTCAACATCATAGTGTTACTGAGGGAAAACAAACTCCAGTTTATGAATATTTTGCAGAAGATTGTTGAGCTGAAACAGAAGGAAATTTTGAAGAACTTCTCTGGATTCCATTGCACCAAAGACCTCCAACAAAATGTGTATGTCGACCTCCGCACACAGAATTCAACACACAGCTGGCAAGTACTTATCCCCAACTTCAATGCATCTGACTAAATCCTTGCACTTAATAAAAGGGCATAATGCAGAGCAAGGAGAGTGGTGAGGAATACAATAGACTTGTGCTTACCAGTGCTATAATCTTCAATGTGAGCATGAATGAAAGAATAGCACTTACGAAACTTAAAAAGAATACTGGAAAATATAAACAGAACAACAAATCTGTAGTTGAGTAATGATAAATACAGTGTTGCTCCACCCCATCGTGATATACCTGGATCTTCTTTGTCACGCTGCCCATGAGGTGGTTGAGATGCTGCTCAAATCTGTGCCACAGCGACACTCCTGAGGCCATCCAGAACTTGAAGACTGTTATTGTGATTAAGCACAGCAAATTTCAGCAGGTTCATATCAACAGGTACCGCACACCATCCACCTGGTTCATTCCTGCCTCTTGAAGGAAGGTGTTCACAGAGTGGGTGCCATATGCTCGATCTTTATCAAATGCATCGCCAAAATTTGACTGCAGTGCTGAACAAAAGGTTGGCTGATTCTCAAATTACTCTCGATAGCAATGAAAAATGTCCAATTTCCGTACAAGGTACCAGTCAAAATATGACAGAGCCATGTCACTGTCGAACCTGTGGAACTTCACGCTTTCCTTCATCATGCTAGTGATGGGACAAATGACTGGTTTTAACAACTGAGGGGCCAGTCCATTGTTTTTTAGTTCAGTCAGTTTTTTCCAGTTGAATGAAACAACCAAATGAAAGTGGTCTCTGCAGCCATGCCCCTTATTGGAAGACAAAATCCTTATGATAACATAAGTTAAACACAACAAGAGCAAAGCCCACGAGGAGGGTGTGGTAAAGCTAATCTGATAATTACTATGCACTTCACTGAAGTGAATCAAGCACGTGGTTCCATATTGGACAGGATGATTGTATCAGTCTGCTTTGGAGTAAGGAAATCACTTGCAGGAGCCCCAAGAGCCTCACTCATTAGCCACTGAACACTGAGCCTAATTCCTAACAAGGTGTCTTCAACTTTAGAAATAAACGCCCCTACCATTGCCTCATCACTCTCATCTCGCACTTGCTTGGGCAGTGTGAACTTGGCACAATTCTTTGTCACAAGAAAATGGAGTGTGCCCACTGGCTGGGGAAACAAATGCCATGGCTGAAATATCCAGAACAAAGGGGCCAACCATCTCCAAGTTTCTACGGTGGAAGTCAAAAGCTCATGTAGCAGATGGAGTCATAAGTTGCATCTTTCAATAGCAAATCTCAGAAACTCAGCCAGAAGTCAGTAAGTAAGTAGCACAAGTAACTCTGAAAAACACTGCTCCCCCATGATCTCTGTGGAGAATCTAGCAAAAATATCTATTTTCCAAACAGAAAGTATGTTAGATGAACTTCCAGTGGGATGCTACATACCTACCCTCATCCTGTCCCCTCAAAAAAGTTTATTTACCCACTCTAGTCCCTCTAATTTTTCAAAGTTAAATTCTCCAATTTGGTAACAACCTCCTATTCTTGAGAAAATCTGCAGCTCACACCAATGTGAGCAAGCTCATGCTCCTCCCCCCCCCCTTTTCTTGGGAGGGGGGGGGGGGGGGAGAGGAGGAGGTCCTGATCTCCTCCTTTGTCTAGTTTTTTGGGCACCACTCAATCATCATGTGGCCCGTTCTTTTCTTCAGAAATTGGCTTAACAACTTCTGGGCTCTGCCAACAGAAAGCTGCGCCAGGTTTTTTCAAAGTGGGCCCAGCATTCCACAAGGCTTGCAATTCCACTGACCTAGCTTGATGTTATTAGCCATCCCGACTGCCCGCACTCAGTTTTTTTATAACTAGTGTCTGGCCTGTGGCCAGCAAGCACTTCAGAGGCAATTTGGGAGAACAGCATGCTGCATAAAGAAATTGCCTTGGTCTCCCTCAGTTCCAGCTATTTCTTTATTCCACACTGCTTCAAGCTGTTTTGTGTGGCACATCTGCCACAGTCTGGATCTGTATCATGCCCATACTTGGAAGTGACTTAATTCAAATCTGAATATGGCTCTTCCAGAATCTACAGTACAACGGTCTTGGTTAGTCACTGCCTAGCCATTTAGCTACAAAACATATTTGCTACTGTAACTGATTAAAAAAAAAAAAAAAAGACTGATTGTTTATTGCATACTACTATGACAAATGTTTCATCAATAAGCGCAACTTGAAAGCAAATCATTCAGAAACATGAGAGCAAGTGAAAGCAACTGAAGCAGTATTTCTGACTAAGTAATGCAATGAAGAAGATGTGCACATTACTTGAACATAATGTCTCACTGCAAAAGTTGCTGGCTATGTATTATGATATGTATCTTATTTGAACATTTTGCTTACCAAACCATACATATATAAATGATCACAATACCTTACAGCATTGTAGATCATATAACTTAATAGCCTTGGATTTAGCCAGAACTGCAGTAATAGGTGCTTGTAGAACAGTGTAACTGAAATGCATTTACTTCATGTTTATCAACTTTGGATTTTGATACACTGTTTACAAATTCCTGAGGAGAAATCTTCTGGGAAAGACAACAAAGAGCAAAATTAACGTAACGTCAACAATGCACCTGTTTGTAAAAGATACTCAAAACATAAGGCATCATTTGGAATGCTTTGTAGTCAGTATTTTTAACCACAATGACAAAATGCCCCTGCCAGCTATTGAGAAGTGTGAGAATCGCATTGTGGAAGACTCTGCAGGAGAGACGCTCAGTAGCTCGGTACGGGCTTTTGTTGAGGTTTCGAGAACATACCTTCACCAAAGAGTCAAGCAGTATATTGCTCCCTCCTACGTATATCTCGCGAAGAGACCATGCGGATAAAATCAGAGAGATTAGAGCGCACACAGAGGCATACCGACAATCCTTCTTTCCACGAACAATACGAGACTGGAATAGGAGGGAGAACCGATAGAGGTACTGAAGGTACCCTTCGCCACACACCGTCAGGTGGCTTGCGGAGTATGGATGTAGATGTAGATGTAGGTACTATTTCAACAAAAATGTTCTCATTGAGTGTCTGCATGATTACATCTGGCCATAAAGAAATTAGATAATGCACTGCATGTGATATTGTTGAAAAACTGACCACAAATACATAAAGGAATAACATCTCTACAGAAGTTGATGATAGTCTGTAGTTCCAAATGGATGAGGCAGTCACCTGTCTTCTTTGCTTGTTGCACTAGAGTAACTGCTTTTTACATTTTTGAGGGTACTGGCTATTCTTTTTCACAGTGTCACACTTTGTGGTGGTAGTAGTAATAGTAGGCTTCTAAGGGACTCCGAAGCTCCCGTACCATCTCACATGATTTCTCCAGCTGCTCCTGTCTTGTGCTGCCCCTTGCCAGTTATTTATTCCCAATCTTTCATATTTGCAATCCTGGGTCTCCCCCTTGGTCTTTTGCCACATGGCTTCTCCCTGACTATTCTTAACACAATTTGGTCTTCTTTCATTCTCATCAGATATCCAGTCCATTGCAGTCTTCTCACATTTATTACATTTACTATCATTGGTTGTTGTGATAGCTCATAGATTTCTATGTCGTGTCTTCTCTTCCAGCATTGTGATTCATTGTCATAATATGGACCAAAGACTTTTCTATACACTTTATTCTCAAACACATGTAAATGGTGGCGTTCTGTTTTTGTTGGACTCCATGTTTCTGCCCCATAGATTAGAACTGGTCTGATGATTGTATTATATAACTTTATTTTAGTTTTCCTAGTCAGCAGTTTGTACCCTAAGAGATTTTGTATTGCATAATAGGTTCGGTCAGCATTTTGCAGTCTCACTTTTATTTCTACCTGTCTCTGATTTTGTTCATCTATCATAGATCCCCCACTTCATGACTTCTTGTAGAAAATCACTCCAATGCTGAAAGGGGTGAGCACATGCTGGTCACTCAGACTCCAGGATGAGAGGAACCCAACTGTTGTGAGGGCAATGGGAGATAAAGATCTTTGTCTCCGATTTTCCTTACAATAGATGAGTCCCTCTCATCCTGGGTCTTAGTGGCCTGGCCTTCCTTTTTAACTTTTGCCAATCTATTCATCTCTATCCCCTGACTATGGAACTAATAGTTCAAACAGCTAGGATAGTGTCATGTACTTTTACATATGCCTACTGGTAGTACAAGTATTTCATCTCCTAAAGGTGAGTACCATATTTACTCGAATCTAAGCCGCACTCGAATCTAAGCCGCACCTGAAAAATGAGACTCAAAATAAAGGAAAAAAAAATTTCCCGAATCTAAGCCGGACCTGAAATTTGAGACTCGAAATTCAAGGGGAGATAAAAGTTTTAGGCCGCACCTCCAAATCGAAACAAAGTTGGTCCATTGTAATATGAGAAACAATTTAGGTCGAATGAATGACGATACAGCTACAGTAGTTTGGTTCGAGTCGTAAGCTTAGCAGTTAAGCTTTACCACATAGCCATTGCTATGCGTCAGGCACTCCGTCCGTATTTATACGGGTGCCCTTCCTTTTTCACGTGGTTCGTCTGGTTTGAATCGATTGCTTATTTTGCTTTGATCTGATAAGTGCTGTTTTCTTTGTTATAGGTGTTTGCGTCACTCTTAAGCTGAAAATGCATTACTGCACTGTCATGCATTGTTTGTCGCATTCTGATAGTGCGTGTTTACGGCTTGTCGCGGCTCGCGGCATGGCTTGCATTTGTGCGCGCTACCGCCGGGTACAGTTAAAAAAAAGAGGAGAATCGTCTCATTAGCGAAACAATGGCAAGAGACTGCTATTTGTTGTTACTTAGACTGCTGCTTTCTTTGATAATGATCAACAAGAATCAAATAATAGACTGTGTATGATAGAACATGTTCTGAACGAGAGTTAGGCGAAAATTTTTCTCCGTTTGAAAATCTTTGCGGCCGCTTCTTTATTACATCAAATTCTGCACAGAAATTAGTCATCTTAGATTTAAAAATCTAGTCACTTGCCGTGCTTCATTTCTGACTGTATCACTATTAGGCATAAGAATAATAGGAATATAAACATGACACAATACGTATATTCTTCCGCGTTTGCTGTTGTCTCACTCTAGTTTCGTAGTTTATTAGGCAGACAGGATTTAAATGAGATAGCAGCAAACACGAAAGAATACATGGCAAAATGTTTATATTCGTATTATTCTTATGGTGAAGAGAATACTGTATGTGATTCAAATTTCATCAGGTTCCTATTAGCAACCATCTCTTCTCACAGATAGGAAAAAAATTCAGAACGTAGAGTTGGCCATATTGACAAACAACCCAAACAGTCTTGCCTGTCAGTTTTTCGTAGAACACTGAAATTGTGCTACATTCGAAGATGAACAATACGGAATTTGTATTTACTTCGTTGGATAATGTATGAAAATGCAGTAGTCGAAACTCGCGACGGAGAAAAAAAAACTCGTCTTCCACTTTTTTTTTTTTAATTTATTTACTGACGCAGAGGTTTTGGCGCCAGTATTTATCTTTGTGCCTACAAAGCATGCCTGCGTAGCGCTACATATATTCGCTGGCAGAAGTTAGTTGTGGCGGCACGTACCAACATTTTTCACAACTTCCGCTGCTTTGCACTCGATTCTAAGCCGCAGGCGGTTTTTTGGATTACGAAAACTGGAAAAAAAGTGATGCTTAGATTCGAGTTAATACGGTAGTGACCAGTAATTTTGTCTCGTAATTTTATAGTTTTCTCGAGTGACTTTTCCTCTTGACGCTTTTAAGGAAATATTGCACATTTCTTTGTTGCTGTCTGCCACATTCTTTTATATGTCAAGACTCCAATACTTATAGCTATTATAAATTATTACCATCTCCTCGTCTTCTCTTGTGCTGTGCAACAGTTTGGTAAGTGGGAAAGGCCAAATGACAATGCAGTAACTTTTTCTTGTCTTTTAATTAACGTGTAAAAACACAATAGTCAATAAAGAAAACAATTACAAAACTGATATGTTGGCAACAATGACTATTTATGATTACGTTTAATACTGAAAATCAGATTAAAACACCAGTTCTTACACTCTACCATGAGCAAAGATGTTTCATTTTGCAAGGTATGTAAGTTACCTGCATAACTGTGTATATTTTTGGTACGTAAATGCAATGTAATTAATTAAACGAATTCTTTTGGAAATTACATTCATAAAAGTAAGTGTCTGACAACTAATGCAATAAATCTAAGGTAATCAAGACACATTTCAACTGTAGATATTTAATTGACAATTTAAACTTCATTCAAATACCTCTATTCCCCTGTGGTGTAACTGACTTGTGGTCTTTTCATAACACCAAGGGAACAGCCACTAAGTGGAAGCATTTTTGCTCATTCAGTAAGACTCTTGATGGAAAACTGGTTTTAATTCACCTTCCCCAACTCAATTTTCTTCTGAATAGCTTTATATGAGTGATACAACAGAGAATCAATAAGACCAGCCACTGTGAATACCCCACCTATGATGGCACATACATTAGTTGCAAAATGTCCAAATGACCTGAAAAAACAAGATTTCTTAGTTTTATCTGACTTTGTACTTTTAGTTTTTTTACTAAATGATATAAAACTTTACCTTTCTCTTTCAGTGTACTTCACCATCATAGGAGCCAACTCGTAGTTGAAAAAAATTCCAGGCATCCCTGATTCACCACTGATTGTAGATATAACCTATAATTTTAAATTTTTATGAGTATTTGAGTCAGTAAATTCGAACCTACAGTAACACAAGTTGGTGAAAGATTAATTCACTTACTTTCTGGTGCCTGGTTACAGAAAACTGGTTTGTAAGTAAGATTGTGTTATCTTTGCTCACATATGTTGTAGGAACAATCTTGACATAGTACTGGAACATTGTAGAACCTGAAATGAGCAGTGTGTGTGTGTCAAGTACAACATTAAAAAAATCCAGTTTTGTTCAATACATAACACATACAACTGATACAAAAAGCACAAATATTATAGAAAATTAAATTAGTTAACATCAAAGGTAAGTCACAGACTTCTTGGCGAGTGACTCAAACATTAAAAGAATCAAATAAAGGTTTCTCAGGCTTCCAGCCGCATCATGTGGTTTAAAATCCACGAGCTTTTGGCTGAGTACTCCTTGCCCACTGTAAAGTGGCGACTGTCTTCTGGCTGCTGCTGCCATCCTTATATAGCTGGGGTGCCTTCTCTGACAGCACTGGTATCCACTCCGGCACCATATATGGTAATGTTTGCATGGTGCAGCCCCTGCGCCTGCTTCAGCCTTCCGATGGCCAGGTTCCATGCTGCGCTTAGCTGCAGGCCACCGTCTTTATTGAGCGTGTTGACACAAATTTTTATTTTGATTGCTTCTTTTGTTATGCTATCCCAAAAACTGTTGGTCCATGTGATAATAGATATCTCATTGAATGCAATGTGATGACCGTTTTCTAATGCGTGCTCTGCTACCGCTGATTCCTCTGGGTACCATACACGGAAACATCTCTCCTGTTCTACACAGTGCTGTTCAATTGGACGCACAGTCTGTCCGATATAGAACCGTCCACACCCACATGGTATTTTATATACTCTTGGCATTCTGAGGCCTGGATTTTAAACCACTTGATGCACTGGAAGCCCGAGAAACCTTTATTAGTACATATCGCTGTGAAACTATGCACTCCTATAACACTAAAAGAATCAGTTTACTTCAGCAAATATTATTCAACCTACTCACCCATTCCACACGGGTTTTTTCTGTCAGAAGCTGATACACAGGTCAAAAGTATCAAATATTACAATGGCAACAATAGCTTACAAATAACTGTAGCCCTGTCAGCTGATTTTTGTGTCACAAAACATGAGGTTATGCTTTATAATTAATTCAGATGCATCAATGGTTTCAGAGCTGGTAAAAATGGCACGAAAAATTATCTTGTGTCACATGCTGGGAGGGGGTGGGGGCTGTGACAAGTCCAGATAATGGTGACACCAACTGTGTGTTACTTGTGTAGTGAATCAGCATCTGAATAGTTTCATTTGTTAAAGTTGTAGTGGGAGGAGTGTTTCACTGTATTACTGTTTGTTGTTAGCTTAACATTAACCAACATATAAAACTTGCTGTCAGCAAATCCAGGCAAAGATACTTCTTACTACATGTGAGATAAGCAGCAGCAGCAGCTCATGAATAGTGCAACAAATTCAGTGAGAGTAGCTACTTGTGCACCATTTGACATTTAAGTTGTCAAGTGCCACACATGATGGATGCACAGTGAAAATCAAGTGCACAGGTGGCATGAATTCGATAGTAATTATTACTTGAAGTGAAATGATGAATTCTGTCTTATTATGCATGTGAAATATGTAAACATGGTTTACATACTGACAGTGTTCTCTTAAAAGGAATAATCATGGACTGATGCATTTCAAAATGAACTGTCACTAGAGATAGGCATATCAGCCTGAAAGCATGGTTGTGAATAAATACATTTAATAACAGAGGAGTTTGTGGCACAACTTGACTAGAAGAAGGGATCGGTTGGTAGGACATGTTCTGAGGCATCAAGGGACCACCAATTTAGTATTGGAGGGCAGCGTGGAGGGTAAAAATCGTAGAGGGAGACCAAGAGATGAATACACTAAGCAGATTCAGAAGGATGTAGGCTGCAGTACATACTGGGAGATGAAGAAGCTTGCACAGGATAGAGTAGCATGGAGAGCTGCATCAAACCAGTCTCAGGACTGAAGACCACAACAACAACAACAACAGTCCAGGTGGAGACTACTGTCCTTCCTAAACTGTTTAAGGACTGCAAATAAACAGAAAATAATCAGTTGATTGATCTTTTTAGACTGATCCACACTGACTCATAGTGCATTGCAGAAATTAACACCCCCCGCTCCCCCTCTCCCTTTCCCTTTCCCCATGAAAAGTGTGGAGTGCTGTTGCTCCAATGGGTCAACAAGGTTTTAGTATGTTACATTTGTGTCCTGTGAACAGAAGACAAAAGTTTCCATAATTAACAAAAGTAAGAAAACTGTAATAACTTCTTCTTCCATGACGGAAATTATCCACCAACGGCACCATGATGATCAGTGTATAAACACCAAGGGGAAGTCACTCTATGTTCATACGATTCTTACAGTAAATATTATAGTTTCTGATGTAAAGAGTGAAGTCTCCTGGAAAAAATATTTCTTGCATTTGATAAGAACAACAGAATCAAATGAAACAAGATCTCAACCAGATTACAATACTACATATTGAAGTTCTACTGTAATTGCTGTTTTTGAGCCTCTTCTCTAGATTTTTAAGCAGGAATAAAAAGGGAAAGGGCTGCCAAAATAGCTTTACTGTGATTGCTCTTCTGTGAGCAGTTGAAATCAGTAAGCTCACTCTTAGATGACATGTCTTTGGGCAGTTGGAATTGCAAAACTAAACACTTTGGATTCAGTTCCTTCTGATTTCACCAGAGGGACTCTTGCTCATGTTACAGATTGGGGGGGGGGGGCATTCGAGGAGAATTTGTGTCCCCTAATCTGTGACATCACACTGGTGGTATTTTCAGCTACTGGCTAATGACCAGTTGATCATCAGCCTTCTTCTAGGGTGTCTTTTTTCTTGAGTGTACTTCTCTGGTTATGCCAATGAAGTGGTATGCCAATAATGGGATTTATATAAGCTGCAACCCACGTTGTGGGTTTTGGAAACAGCCACAGAGCAAAGGAGTGGAGTTTTGTTCTTACAATTAGCATCTCAGTATGATATATGGTCAAGGGTGTAATATTCCTAAATTATCTTTTTCTTCTCCTTCTTGAACTCAAGGAAGTCTGGAGATAGAGAATAATGCCAGTATTATTAGTAACAGACAGGAGGACATTTACGATATACTTCTTCAAGCATTGTGCTCCCACAGACCTCATAGATAGGTTGATGGGTGCCATGGGAAGCCAAATGCCTAAGCCTCAAACATTTAAAGTATCTTGTGGTAAATGGATGCCCGACTTTACATTGCTCCAAAGTATAACTCTGATCTTCTCAGGAAAGTTATTTTCTTTGAAAATGAGAATGAAAGCACAGTATCCTCATGGTTTCTGATGAATCCAGCAAGACAGAAATATTCTGGCACTCTAATTTAGTGAATTCACTTCATAATCAGTTTTTAGTGTGAGGTCTGTGTGAAAAGCAAGACCTTGGATCATGGCAAACCACTGTATTGGAGTTCCAAAGCCAGCAAGCAACCACACTTCTGATGCACCTGACAATCATCTTGCTGAGCAGTGTTTAATATCTTCACCAAAAGAGACCTGTTTCTCAATATTTCAATAGATAAACTTAGTTGACCTTGTCTTCAACAATGAAGGATGATTTCGGCCATCATAAAATACTATCATTCAAGGAACATACCAGATACTAGGCAAACCACTTTGCTCAACTGCTCTTCAGCTGATAACCTTCCCATAGCATTGTATTAAACACACAATCACACCCCAATACAATTTATGTTTTAACATAGCTGTTGTCTGGCAAAAATTTGACTTGTATATCATTTGCCAATATACTATTCAGTTTGATTAGTTCTTCCCATGGACAACATGTACTGATAGGTGTTGTTACTTGTGTTGGTAAGTACTGTAACTGGGATTTGACAAAAAATTGGGAACAATTCATGAAACCAAATGAGGCTGGATGACCAGTCTGGGCTCTCAAAGGCAGAACGCTGAATAAGCACAGAACACAACAACAATGAAAACAGACATTGGAGACAGCAGTATAAACAAACAAGCCCACAGAGTAATGCAAGACAGAAACCAAAATGTACAGAACTGGGAAAAACCAAGGAACAACAGTGTGTTAAAGCTAGCAAATAACTGTGAGGTGATACACCACTGAAAGCAGGGCCACAGTGCAGCAGAATTTACAGAACTGCTGCGAGCACTAATTGGTCAGTGTAAGAGGCATGGTGCTGCAGCAGGGTGAGACCAGCACTGCGGCTCAGCAATGTGCACACTCGCAGATATTGCATCTCTGTCTGGAGGCTGCAGTCAAGATCCACACTTTCCAGCGGATTTTCAAAGTCACCAGGTGGGGATACCAGATCCCCCCACCCTGAAATGGCCATGTATGGCTAGAAGTATCCAGGCTGGTGTTTCAGGATATGAGCTGGTATTATGATTTGTGTACCAATGTGGAAGCCTGCTGACAGGTATGAGGACCCATGAGTGTCTGACATGTTTCTGGGATGCAGTGACATGGTTGTGGAGAGTGTGTGGAAGCTTCCACCTCCATGTCCATATCCACAGAAATCGCTGCTGGTCTTCTGGAGTGCAAATTTTATCTGTACAGTTGCGAAAGTGGCACACATCTGTTTTGAGGACAGGGTGGCCTACCAGCAGCCGTGCAGTCAGTAGATGTGGATGGAGATGGTTGGTGTGATGGCACTCCAAACTGCTCAGAGGGTCCACTGTTGTAAGGTGTCACCTATGAGTGATAAACATCATAGCCTGTGTCCATGTGTCTTTCACCCCATATGAGCATGTTTGCACCACTATGCCCAGGGAATAGCGTCCAGCATGCTGTGTCCAGGATTCTCAGAGCTGTAGGGCCAGGAAATGCAGGACAGTTCATGGTCGTCTCCCAAGGAAGAGCTTCACCGCACTACGGTCATGGACGGGTGTGCTCCGGTACATGCTCATGAACATCGCGAGCACTGCTTTGGTGGTGGTGGTGGTTTCCACTGCTTTTAACATTTGCTGCCTAAATGTCTGTACCAAATGCTCTGCCCCCACCACTGGGGGATGTGTGAAATGGCAGATTAAACAGGCGTTGTATGCCATTTGAGGTCCAGAGTTGTTCAAAAGTTGTCACCTCAAACTGGAGCCCATTGGCTGACATGATGGTTCAGGAAATCCCTTTGATGGTGAGAATTCAGAAGGGCATGTTAATCGTAAAATCTGTTGTAGTGGACACCATACTGACCACATACATGTAGCTCGTGCAAGCGTCCACAACTAGTAACCATATAGAACCTGAAAACTGGCCAACAGAATACAAATAAATGTGGTTCCAGGTGCGACAGAAGGTGGGCCTAGGGGTGAAGTATTGTGGTGTGGCCTGATGAGGGGTATGAGTGGAACAGCTGTGCACCATAGCTTTGTGTCCTTGTTTACCCTGGCCAGTAGGAATGTCACTGCACTAGGCCTTTCAGCCATGACATTCCCCAGTGCTTGTGATGGAGTAGTTATAAAATTTGATGGTGCAGGGCAGTCAGGACAAGAACACAGTGAATATCTGCCTCACAGTCAATCAGGAGGATGTCACACATGACTGACAGATGATGGGAGAGATGAGCTAAGCTTCAGAGCTCCAGAATAGTGTTCTCAGGAAACTAAGTGGGCCACCCACAAAGTGTTTAGTGCATGACTCACTGTAGGACTGGGCCACAGCCCATGTCAGCAGCAATTCATGCAGGCATAATGGGGAACCCATCCGAGGTTTGTCACCATTCTGTATTTATCTGGACACATGACATTTCCTGCTGCTCAAAGGCCATGTCTGGTGCCACAGAGTTTCCACATTGGCGTGTTGCAATTTGGGCTTGTAGTTAATGGTATGTCCAAATCAGAAGCACTGTACTGTCCATTCTGGTAGTGAGACGCATGGCCCAAAGAGTGTCAACAGTGGCTTACGGTCCATAATTAAATTAGTCCCAATAAGGTAAACATGGAAATTTTTAACTGCAAGACAATTACTAAAGCTTCCTTTTAGCAAGATATTCTTTTGAGACAGTGTCAATATCTTTGTTACATGGGCAAACTGATTGCTCAATACCAACTCTGCAACAATGCCATATGGAGAGGTGTCTGTGGCCAGAACTGGTGAATGCGATAGTGAAGAGGGTGTGTGTTGAGGTGGCATATGCTTCAACTACGTGGAAGCACACTCACAGGCAGCTGTTCACCTGTATTGAAAGCCTCTGTTCTGCAGCTGATTTAGTTAATGCGGGATATGGGCCACTTGTGGGGAGCAAGTGCCTGAGGTACCCCATTTGCTCCTGAGCAAAATTAGCATTTGTCTAAGGATCACTTTAGCCCCACATCACAAATATAGTAAATACAGTGCAAAGGTTTCACAGGCAGTCCTCAAGCGTAGTGTATGTGACAATTAAGTCACCAAAATAATTAGTACAAGTGGGTATAGACATGGTTACCTGTTCCAGAGTGGAAAAGATCCCAAAAGGCAAGTGCTTGTATTTATATAAACTGAAGGTAGTGTTGATAACTGCAATGCCTTGCGACTCCTGCTACATCTGCAAATATGTGGCAGTAAGGTCTATCTTAGAAAAATATTCTCCTCTGGGAGGTGGTCATCCCGACTTGGTATCAGGTAGGTCTCTACTTGTGCCTTGGAACGAAGGTCTCCACAGAGCCAGAGACAACCACTGGATTTCTTTACCTCTACTAGGGACATGACCCAAGTGCCTGATTTAACTGGTTCACTCACCCCAATCAATCAAGTTCCTTCTTGAGAGCTGTCCATGAGGAGACTGGAATGGCTTGTGCTAAACAGAAATGGGGCACTATGTCTAAATGCACTAAGATATAAGTCTGAAAATTTGTGGTGCACCCCCGGCCAGGTCCAAAAATAGAAGCAAAAGTGGCACAAAGGTCATCGAGTTTCCGGATGGGAAGGGCATAAGACATGACCTGAACCTTGTTACTGATGTAGAATCGAAACAACAAGAAGGAATCTAGCCTGAAAAAGTTTTTGGCTTAATGACTATCGACAACAAACAGTGTTGAAACTTCCTGGCAGATTAAAACTGTGTGCTGGACCGAGACTCGAACTCGGGACCTATGCCTTTCGCGGGCAACTGCTCTACCAACTGAGCTACCCAAGCACGACTCACACCCTGTCCTCACAGCTTTAGTTCTGCCAGTACCTCGTCTCTACAAACAGTGTTGTCAGCCACGTGACTTTCTTGGGGCTGTGGAGACCTGAAATGACCACCATAAGGAATTGAACTGTCAACACATGCTGCCAATGTAGGTGGGGCCATGTGGAACTACTGCCTGAAGTTAATGCAGTTGACACATGCGTCAAGCTTGGTCCAAATGTCCTGATAGCTTATGGCAGATTGTTTGGAAATATCCAACCTTTCCACAATGGATGCAGTGCATGCAGAAGTTTGTACAATCCAAACATGTGTGTGCTGTGCAACATGGGCAAGCCGGAAGACCCCACTGCTGGGGCCATTCACAGGCCATCAACACATATGAATTTGATGAATCATGAAGACTCCATCTAGGAAGTGGGTTATGAGGATATCACGGTCCTGGAGTGTGATGCAGCATATGGTCCACTGCTACTAGTGGTCGAGCCATGAGGCAACATTTACTGCCTGTATGATTTCAAAAGTGCGCAACTGTCAAAATATCATGTAATGATGGTTTGTTTAGCTTAAGGGTTGAAGTGCTTACTTCCAGGTTGGGAGCCAAATGGACCACTATGTCTCAAATTAAAGAATCTGGATAGAATGTTTTGCAAGTGAGTTTGTTCCAAGAGCTTTGAGAACTCTGCATCCTTTGTATGCTGCTAACCTTTTACAGCATTTCCAACTATTGTGACTAGTATTTGACAAAAGATCAGAAACATCTCAAGAAACTTGCAAGGCTGGCAACAGCCCTGGGGTTGTCAATAGTCGAATTATGAGCGCAGGTAGAAGACAACAATCAGGAAAATAGAAGAGATAGCAGTACAAATAAACAAGTGCAAAGAGTAATCAAAGAGAAAAATTAAGACACTGTGAAATGGGAGCCCAGGAACATCAGTGCATTTTGACTAGTGATATGATTGTGAGGCAAATACACCAATAAGATAGCAGGGCCATGACACAGTGAAACTTATAACATTGCCACAAGCACTAATTGGTCAATGAGAGAGGCATAGCACTGCAGCCGAGCGAGACCAGCACTATGGCATGGGGTGTGCATGCTCATAGATATAGAAGCTGCCACAGAAAATATTCCTGAGAATGCTAGTTTACGACACGTACTTTTAAAAATAAACTCATTCTTCAGGCAGCCTTTTTTAAAGATAAATATTATATAATTATATATGCAGATCTCAGTATGATACACTTGAATATTAATTGTCAAAAAAGAAAAGAGGTGTGCTTCGATTGCTTGAGTACATTTAAACACAGCAAGCCACATGCCAAACATGAATCATTTAAGTTATAAATACCCAGAAATGCAAAATTACTGGAAGTTGTAGTTTTTACTTAGACCAATATATGGAAATATACAGGAACGTTCACTACAATCTAGGAAAATTTGAATTTCATACCACATTATTCTTATGCCAGGGGTCATTGTTGACACTCTGCACTGCTAAGTATGTTGTTGTTGGGAAATACTTGACTGCCAAACAGGCAAACAAAGATTCCAGTGTACCAACATCAAAGTGAAACTTGAAAGACTACTTTGTGAGGACCTCTAAAGTCAAAAAGAGCTCAACTCCTGACTCCTAAGAATTCAAGACCATCACTGTGATCATCGGCAAAAGTTATTGGTGAGCCAACAACACTAAGCAATTACCAAGGAGAATCTTCAATCAAAATCCCACACTCAACGTGTGACAAATGCTCTCCAAGACCATTACGGTGAAGCACATTAGGCACTGCAATTAGCATTTTTGTTCATTTAAAAATGATGCTGTGAGACAAATCGATTCTTTTCTTGTGAGAAAAGTTTTACAGAAGACATGAAAGTCAACTGGATAAAATTACCGAGCCTCACACATGATCCAGGAAATATTCCCACTGATGTCTGAAAAAATTTGTCACCAGTCTTTAAGTGTGAAGTTGGCTAGTCACGCATTGGGTACCTTCCCAGATGGCAGATAGGGGAATACTCACCAGATATGGCAGGCATTGGGGAAATAAAATACCCAGGGTGGACCCAAACTAGCACAAAGGGAAGACAGATCTCAAAGCCATAAAGAAGGCAATGTGTCTAGGACAGATCATGTCTGAAATAAAATCAGCACAGACAGAGGCTTAAACGTGGCAGCGTTCGTGATGCGGCCAGGGGACATTCAAATTGCCAAAAACCCAAAGAAAATTTCACGCTGGACTGGAGATGATGTCAACAATTCTGAGGTGGAACAGGCCAACATGTCCAATCCTTGAGGATGATGATTATGGTGAGTCTTCATGTGCTAACTGTTGCATAGAGCAAGAGTCATATCATGCTTCTACATTTTTTAAAAGCAAAGAAGCTGTCACAAAAGAAGTTTATTTGAACAATATTTCAAGTATTATGAAGCTGTGGATGAAAACAGTGGTGTCTGCATCTCCATCTGTTTTCAGCAAGATAGTGCAACGATCACACGAGCCTTTTAGTACAAAACTGAGTGTCAAACAATTTTAAAATGTTTTGGTCTAATGAATATGAGTCTCCAATGACCCTGATTTAAATGATGGAATGCAGTTGAAATGGCCTCCAACAAATCACATCATCCCATTGAGGCATCATTAAGGACCACCATTGAGGCAGCTTTCGCTCAAAGGGCTTCACAAACATTGTATCCTATGTGTGTGTGCTTCACACTGAGATTATAGACTGTTATGCTTGGTAATGAGGGCATCTGAGTCACTTTGCTGTACAAAGGTCACCTGTGAACTCTATGGTGGTCGCCCACATATAATGTAAAACGATTTTTGTAATATTTAGTATTTTGCAATGATAGACTGTTCCGTCAGTTCTTGGTACAATATTTGATACATTACAAATGAAAACACACACAACAGTAGTGTAATATTCTACAATGTTTATGATTTATTTCACAAACCAGTTTTAAGATGTTTTGCAATTCATTAGGTACAAAGATAAATATGTGGTGCAGAATTTTTTGAAGGATCACAGATTTTAAATTTGTGCCTTTATAGATTAGCTCTCTGTTATCAAATATGAAAATTGTTCATGTTACATTTTAAGAATAAATTAGAGGAATTATTTCAGTTACAAGGTTATGTAACTAAGATAAAATATGTGACACATCAACTAATAAACTATATAACAAATTACGACAACTGTTCTTAGAAGAAAATAAGTTGAACAAGAAATTCTGCAGACATGTGCCATGGGAGTGGCTGAACCAAATGATCTTGTCTTTAACAGGTCCTAAATTACACCCAGATAAGATATACTAGTGACATTACGCAGTTAAGTGAAGCAGCTCTGTTTATACAAGATAATATTTTGAACAGGACAAGAGAAATTATAGTAAATGAAATAAAGGGAAAAATTGGGGCATGTAAGTAAGAGGGGTAATTTACAGCATGGTCTGGATGGGATTATGAGTAGTATCTGCAGTTAGGTGTGGTGAGTAAGGGAACTATGTCTGGTCATTCTTCAGTATTAAACTTGGTCAGATGGACATATGTTTATTAATTTCCATTATTCCACAGTAGTTCTTCTTCCTTCCTTTATGGATAACACTTCATATTGCACCTTGTAAGTATGGCCTTCTTTAAGCAGCTGGTCTGGTCCTTTTCTTATTTTCCTACTGCTGTGGTGTTTTTTCATGAGATTACCCTGCCAGACTGACCTACATAGAATTTGTCACACTTACAAGTGTTTTTATATATTCCACTCTTTTCCAAAGCTGAAATGTTGTCCAGAATGAGATTTTCACTCTGCACCAGAGTGCGCACTGATATGAAACTCCCTGGCAGATTAAAACTGTGTGCCGGGCCGAGACTCTAACTCGGGACCTTTGCCTTTCACGGGCAAGTGTTGTGTTTAGCATCACCCAAGATGCATCCCACAGTGTTGCACACATAAAACGATGTTTTAAAGTTCCTGGACTTAAGCTTTCTGGCTACATTCAGTGAAACTTTTCTTAAATATGGAATTGTGCACCATTTATTGCATTCTTAAGGTGGTAGGTTGAGAACAAACAGGGTAACGAACAGAGCACACCTGTTGTTCTTGCTTTTTGTGAATTTTGGAGTCCATCAAGATAGGAGGGTAGCCATTGTTTGGAGATCTTGTCTGAATGAATATAATTCAATTTGGAAGTTGGGAGATGTATATTAGAAATGTATCACTTAGTGAAAGGCAGCATATTAAGTGTCACTGGGTGTTGAGATCTGGAAGGTAATACAATATCTGTGGTGGTAGGTTTCCTATAAATCTTGAAAGTGTGAATATGATCACTGATGTCTATAAAACTCTGACCAAAGAGGCCATGAAGGCTCAATGGTACCGACCGGCTGCCATATCATCTTCAGCCCACAATAATCACTGGATGCGGATATGGAGGGGCATGTGGTCAGCACACCACTCTCCTGGCCATATGTCAGTTTACGAGACCAGAGCCACTACTTCGCAATCAAGTAACTCCTCAGTTCGCTTCACAAGGCCTGAGTGCACCCCGTTTGCCAACAGCGCTCAGCAGACTGAATAGTCATCCACATAAGTGCTAGTCTAGCACAACAATGCTTAACTTCAGTGATCTGATGAGAACCAGTGTTACCACTGCAGTAAGGCCATTGGCTTATTGATGCCTATGGTTTGATCTAAATAATTTATACAGTTACCCCAAACTCCATTGTGAATTTCATGCTATTATGGTCATCAACATGCCTAAACCAATATCCAACACTGGAAGAGGGTGGACCATTTCTGCAAAAACTATTTCTCAAAATCGTCAGTAATTATTTCAGCAAGGGTGAACTGAGGGGGCATCCCACAGCTGGACCATCCAACTGTTTGTATATCCTGCATTGAAACAGAAATAATTTTGTGTTAGGCACGTTTGTGTAGCTAACCTTACAGTCATCTGTAACAACCAGGTTAACTCCTGATTTATTAGATAAGTCTGCCAGAATGTTTAGACACTCCTGTACAAGCATATTAATGAATAGTTATTGACATCAAAAGAAACTAGCTTGACACTAGAGGGGCATCTGCAAGTCTTTCACCTTGTTCAGAAAGTCAACTGAATTAAGAATACCGTGACTAGGTTTAGACTTTGTTTTGACCTTGATCTGGTCATTTAACTCTTTGGCTAACACGTAACATGGACTTGAGACCTGAGAATGAAGACACAACAGGAAGGACTGGGTTATGATCTTTGCAGAGTTGTTGATTGAAATTCCCAGTACTACCCCTTTCCATCCGCTGCTCAGTCACATGTGCAGTCAAGGACAAAGTTACAATGACGAGGCAAAACATTGTGACTGCTTGCTTCATAACATGTTGGTCCACCTTTGGAATGGAATACAGCAGCGACTCTGTGTGGCATGGATTTGAAAAGCCATTAGCAGAAAGTTTTCAGTTTTTCATGCATAGGTCATGCAATTCCCAAAAATTATAAGTTGGTGGTTTGTGGGCTCACAGGTGGCACCAAATAGCAAATGGCTCTGAGTGCTATGGGACTTAACATCTGTGGTCATCAGTCCCCTAGAACTTAGAACTACTTAAACCTAACTAACCTAAGGACAACACACACATCCATGCCCGAGGCAGGATTCGAACCTGCGACCGTAGCGGTCGCGCGGTTCCAGACTGAAGTGCCTAGAACCGCTCGGCCACTGCGGCCGGCACACCAAATAGCATACATGATGTGTAGCATCGGACTTCTTGTGGGCTTAGAGGTAGCAGCAAATAGCATACATGATGTGTAGCGTTGGACTTGAATCAGGTAAATCTTGTGGCCAAGACATTATGTTAGTACACCGCCCTGCTCCTCAAATCACTTCAGCGTGATTCTAACTTTGTGGCATGGACAGTTATCCTGCTGGAAGATGCCATTGCCACCAGGGAAGACAAAGCATGAAGAGATGCAGGTGGCCTGCAATGATATTCATTTATTCCAGTTTGTCATGGTGCCTTTGACTGCTACCACAGGTCCTATGGAAGACCAGATGAAAATGACTCCCACAGCATAATATAGTCTGCACTAGCCTGTGCCCATAGCACAGTGCATATTTCGAGCAGCAGCTAGCGTGGGTGACCCTGTATCCAGGCACTTCTATCACCCTTTTGTAACCAGAGAACTGATTCATCTGAGAAGGCAAACATTTTCATTGATCCACAATAAGATATCGATGATCCCGTGTCCACTGCAATCGTAACTGACAATTTCATTGGGTTTGCACAGGAACACATAGGGGTCGTCTGCTGCAGAGCCCCATGTTCAACAATGTGGGCTGAACGGTGTGCTCCAAAACGATAGTGCCTGAACCAGCATTGTACCCTGTTGTCAGATCTGTCAAAAACTGTTGCCTACCTTGCTTCACAGAATGGACAAGCCACTGCCCTCCATGTTCTTTGTTGAGGCGTGGATGTCCAACACTTAGTTGCTTGCTCATGGCTTCAGTGATCTTCAATCTGATCTGACATTTGAAAGCATAGTCAGTTACCTAAATGTTTCATTGGCTCATGGTAGAGCATAAAAATGATGAAAAACTTCAACTTGAGGACATACCTGAACTTCCCTATCAAAGCCTGCTTATGAAGTATCAACAACCAGTATTAAGAAAGGAATCTAGAAATATTTTACAGCCCCCTACGTATTACTCTCACAAGAATTGTGAACACAAGATTAGACTACTTACAGCATACATATACAGAAGGCTACATAAGCAAAAAGGATCAGAAAGAAACCCTAACATGTGGTACATTGTGAAGTAGCCTCTAGCTTGGGCTTTGTAGTAGTTTGCAGAGTATGGATGTGCATGTAGATGTTTATCTTATCATGAATGGCTTCTTTAATCAAGATTCACAGTTGTTTACACCAACATTATGATAAATCATTGAAAAACAGGAAATCCTGAGATGCTTTACAGAGAGGTGACAATAGTGTGACAAGTGTTAACTCTAATTTCTGCTATATGAGTACTTCAAAAAGACTAGGTGAGAGAGCAGCTAAATCAATAAAAATTCAAAAACACTGACTGGTTTTGAATGCTTCCCAGACACTACCAATTGCTGCTAGCAGGAGACAGCATTTAATGCATCTAACATGTGTAGTATCTCAGTTTTATTTTACACCTCCAACACACCATTATTTATATCCATATCTAATTTTGTACAAATATTTTCATCTACATCATGCACAGCAGAAATTTATTTTACTCTGTGTGTGTTCATTTCTCTTTTCCTTTACAGAGACAGTGCCAGAGAAAGTTTGTTCATGTTCATCATTCAATGGAACTAGCTGCTATTGTAACAAACTCTGTCACTGTTATCTGCCATTACACTCAGTATAATTAGTATCGGGTAATGTGGCATAATTACTTGGTTTAATTCCACAGAGACATGTATGAAGAGTGCACACGTGATACACAGATGCTTGAATGTAATAAATAGGTACAAGATAAAAGAAATTATGTTTCTGTGACTTACTGATGAAAATACGTTTTTATGTTCCCAAAATCCTGTGTGCAGAGGACCAAACTAACATAAATGTTTTGTAACATTCCTTTGTTTTATAACATTCCTTCACCCATGAAAAGATGTGGCATGGTCAGTTGCTAAAAACTTAAATGTGGGACTCTAGGCAATGATATAAACAATTCAATCACATAGTTAATACAAAATCTGCTGAAAGAGGAGGGGATGTTATACATGTCAACAAATGAAATGACTTCAGCAACCATCAATTCCATGTGCCACTTCTAGTTTCATAGACAGTCATTCTAAACATGTACAGGTTAATGCTGGCAGTGACCACAAATCATTAAAATTTGTTGATGTCATAGGATTTCCACTGATTCAACTACTCCTGTCAGCCACTACACAGGCAGTTTACTGGAGTGTGCAAATGGAAATAAATCTGTGACTATGATTTTTGTTTTAGATTAGTGATGTGTTGGCAAATGTGCCAACACCTTGTAGATAGAGGAGGCTGAAATGCACGCTAACTAACGCCGACGGGCGTGAAGTCTGGAACAGGATACTTTAGAAGGCACTAAAGAAAAAGTATGTATCGTATGTTTACTTAACTTTACTTCATCCTTGTGGTACATCGCTATTGACGATACAAGTGAGACTATCTCCAGATACGGTAAATTACAATCACTGTAAGGCAAACGGCGCCTTGCTAGGTCGTAGGCATGGACTTAGCTGAAGGCTATTCTAACTGTCTCTCGGCAAATGAGAGAAAGGCTTCGTCAGTGTAGTCGCTAGCAAAGTCGTCGTACAACTGGGGTGAGTGCTAGTCCGTCTTTCTAGACCTGCCATGTGGTGGCGCTAGGTCTGCAATTACTGACAGTGGCGACACGCGGGTCCGACATGTACTAATGGACCGCGGCCGATTTAAAGCTATCACCTAGCAAGTGATTCTCTTGGGTGTGGAACAAGTCAGAAAATATAAGAAACATGAATCATTTGCCGGAAGATTGTCAAAATGTGGGAGTACATTACAGCAAACTGGAACAGCTAACATTTGCTGAATTAATATGCTGTCAGAATGAAATATAGTTATGCACTTTCAATAAATTTTAGATACACAAAATACCTAATCTTGACAGTTGTGGCCAAGCAATGCCAAAGCTGAAATCTAACAGACCTTTTTCCTTAAACTGGTCAAAGCGTCTCTGTTAAGATGTTCATCTACAGAGTAGAAAGAGTTGCCTATCAAAAAGTCTTTGAAACTCTGTTTAAACAGTATTTTATCTGAAACCAAGTTCTTAATGGTTCCTGGAAACTTACTGAAAATATGTGTTCCTGAATATTGGATCCCTTTTTGGACCAGGATAAGTGATTTTAGGTCTTTATGTAGATTGTTCTTATCCCTAGTATTGATACTATGCATTGAGCTATTAGCTGGAAACAGACATAATAGGCCCTACTTGCAACAAATTTTACTGAGGAATATATATACTGAGAAGCAGTGGTTAAAGACTTTGTGTCACAAACTGAATGAAAGCATCATGCAGTAAAACAATGAAATTGTTAGGATTAGTGGGGATGTATGACCTATTTACTTACATAAGAAATGCAGTTTTGTAACAAAGAAAGTAAAGTCTAATATTTCTTATGATAAAATTAAATTGGTGTGAGAGATAGAAAATATATTAAGAGTATGAAACACAGGTATTTAAAAAAAAATCTTACAATAAATGATACCAGAAGCATCATCAATATTTTGAATAACTCACTAGTACTAGTTCTCAAAAATTTTGTAGTTAGATCTAGAGACAAAATATGTAATGCCTGCAGTAAGCAATGCTATGTATGTTAGGATGAAGCACAGTGACTCAGTCCTCTTTCAAATAAATGATGTATATAACTGATTCACTCAAGAAGTGATATCTCGAGCAAATCACTGAAAACTTGTTTTGTTTATTCTAGATGTCGTACCCAACTCAGGCATCTTCAAGAACAATGTTAATTTTTATACAAGAAGATGGTTCAGCCAAGGGTGTTATTTCCATACCTGCCTACATTACCAAATGACGTACTCTAAAAAGCATCAGTATTAAATTTTAGATGTGAATTAATTACGGTGTTTCATTATGCTGAAAGGGATTATCAAGTGACTTAAGCATCATAATTTTGTGCTATTCCTAGATGTATATGGATGGTCATAGAGGTGTCACAAGTTTCTTCAATGCAGGAATGTCATACTGCACATACATTAAAACTACTTTAACTGTCGCTGGCAGTGTCTTACAGAATTCAAGCTTAACCCAGGTTCAGTGTCTAGTTTCGAAGAATTTTATAATATTTTGGCTTATAGTTTGCCAAATGTTTGCATCGCTCTCCATTGTTTTTACTGATTCAACGTAGAGAAACAAAGATCTTGTATCAAACGCTAGTTGCATTGTAACCCCGCATTATCTTTGGAAGTTGTCAGAGATTTCTCTACAAAGAAAAAAGAAGTAAAATCAAGTATTGGGATTTTCCAGTTACAAAAGTACCGCACATTAAGGAGGAGTTTCACCAGACACTTTGCCTACTCCTTTGTAGAGCACCAGAAGTTGTTTTTTCCTCATTTTGCGACAGGCATACATCTTCATCCATACTCTAAAAACCACTGAGAAGTATTTAGCAGAAGATACTTTCCATGTACCACATATTATGGTTACATTCCATTCCATTTGTGTATAAAGCACTGGAATAATAATTGCTTGGATGCCACTGTGTGTGCTGTAATTAGCCTAGTATTTTTTTCGCGACCGAGCTAGGTGGCACAGTTGTTAGCACACTGGACATTCAGGAGGCCATCCAGATTTAGGTTTCCTATGATTTTCCTAAATCACTCCAGGAAAATGCTGGGATGGTCCCTTCAAAAGGGCATGGCCAATTTCTTTCCCCATCATTGACACAATCTGAGCTTGTGCTCCGTCTCTAATGTCCTTAATGTCTACGGGACATTAAACAAAATCTTCCTTTCTTCCTTCTCTCAGCAGTTCCTACAAGAGCAATATGTATGGGGCTATGGTATATTCCTAACTTCCTCATTTTATACTGGTCCTTGAAACATTTTTAAGTGATCTAAGATAACTGACTTCCATCTTGAAGCCTCTGCAAGTTCAGGATTTCCGTGACACACTCTCATGAGTCAAACAAATCTGTGACCATCAGCACTGGCTTTCTTTGTATGTGTCCAAAATCCCTTGTTAATTCTATTGGTTGCGGATCCCACACATGTGAATTGTAAGTCTAGTAAGGGTGGCACAAGTGTTTTGTACAAAATCTCACGTGTAACTTGATTTCCATTTTTCCAGTATCCTACCAATCATTTGAAGCCTAAGTGATTATCTCACATCAATCAGGTATGTGAAGTGATTCCAACTGTGACTCAACAATATTGCAGTCATAGGACACAATGGCATCAATTTTATGAAATGCACAATTTTACTTTTCTGAAGTTTCAAAGCAATTTGTCACTATTTGCACCACTTTCAAACCTTATTGAATTATGATTGTATATTTGTGCTGGTTTTTTCCAATAGTACTTCAATATGGATAACATCATCTGCTGAAAGTCTGAGCTTACTATTAATAGTGCTTGCCAGGTTATAACATAAAACGTTAACAGTAAATATCCCAACAAGTTTTCCTGGTGAATGGCTCTAAGTTAATTCCACATATGTCGACGGCTCCCCATTCAAGACAAAAAGCCGGGTGCTCCCTACCACTAAGTCATTAACCCTTCGATAGTTGTGGCCCTTTGCCTCCCAATCCATACTCTAACTGCATCTGTGAGGTCCTTTATTACGATTATCAGGTACAGACCATGCGAGTACTGGCGATTAACGTAAGGTTAATACACTCACAAATTCGTTTCAGGTCTTATACATCGTCAATACGAGCTGATGTAGTATCGGGTCAAATGTTTTCGCAGTTGATAAGAAATACTGCATCCACCAGCATACCTTGATGCATAACTGTCAGAATGTGACGTGAGTTCATCACGGGTGCATCGTTTCTTCGCTTCACGCGCGGTAACTGGAACGGGCTACAATAAGCTTACGATGTTTTCGTTTGATTATCAATCCTTCGCAGCAAATGTATAAACACAGTATTTGGCTTTTTCAGTCTTAGAGTGTACGGTACTAATTGTTTTAAAAATTGTCTCTTCATATGTAAAGCATCATCAGCGGTATGTGCCTTCTGTTAATTCTTTTCACATGTAAATACGAAAACTAGTTTTTGCTATTATTGTTGGTAAAGGTAGGGCTAAATTTATATCGCTTTCACTATTCGCTTTTTTCGGCTTTTGGAAGCCCACTTTCCCTTTTGTACTATAATTTAGGAACTGTGTGTGTTATAAATGATTTGACGTACTGTAGCTGCATTTGTTTAGCATTCAGAACTGGCGAACTTGCAAATTAGTATACCAAAAGCTGCAATAGGCGAGAAGTGGAAATAATTTCTCGTTTTCCTGTCCGAAACCTCAGTTAACAAGAGAAAAACAGACAGTTGTCACTAAAGCACTTCAAAATGAGCAAAAAAACAACTTCCGGTGCTCTTCAAAGGGGTGGGCAAAGTGTCCGGTGAAACTCCTCCTTAATGTGCGGTACTCTTGTAACGGGGAAAATCCCAATACTTGATTTTACTTCTTTTTTTCTTGGTAGATAAATCTCTGACAACTTCCAAAGATAATGCGGGGTTACAACGCAACTAGCATTCGACATAAGATCTTTGTTTCTCTGCGTTGAATCAGTAAAAACAACGGAGAGCGATGCAAACATTTGGCAAACTATAAGCCGAAATATTATAAAATTCTTCGAAACTAGACACTGAACCTGAGGATCTTAAGCTTGAATTCTGTAAGACACTGCCAGCGACAATTTCGTGTATGTATCTGAAAGTCATATATGTCCTGAAACTATATTTTAGTAAGTAAATACGCAAATATCACGTTTGTTCAAACTCACCACTGCAATAGTTACAATAACATTGAAAAGGTTAAGCATAACCCTTCTTAATTCACGTCCCGTCTACGATATAAACTTTCTGCTTTAGGAGAAATCCGAATTTTTTGTTTCTTTGCAAATTTAACTCGTCTTTTCTTTTGTCATTAGTTTCAATTTTATGTTCAGTTTCGGGCATAATTTGCGGAAGGGGGTTTATGTAAGTACGAATGCTGTTCAAGATGACTGTTCTATAAAAGTAGCGTCTCATTGCGTTTACAAAAATTACGAATTTTGAAATAAATGGCCATCATTAACTTTGTGATCTAATGTAAAAGTGTAAAATATATTTGATAAATGTCAATTCTCATTAGCCCTTCTACATAATATTTAAAAATAAACATACTACCTTTGGACATGATAACAGTAAATCTACACCATGGGCTGAATGGGTTCAGTGGAAGTAATAAACACTGGTGACATAAGCTCTATGTTCTTTACATGTTGTGACACCAAGTGATTTACTTACTTTTTTGTGTTTTAGACTTCACATGAATGTGCAGTCCTGTGTCTCATGTAATTATTAAAATTGTAAACTCAATTTCTGGGCCATAAATGCATTGTGTATAAGTAGTGAAGCTAAAAATATGAATAAGCTTGAAAGTGAGATACTATCTGCATCATTAACATTAGCTCACAAAAAAGTAATTATTTTTTTTTAGTGTCTAAACATTACTAAGTGTAAAATGTAGTGATCAATCTTTACTACAACACCAACCATTGCAGTTCAGCTAGGTTACACGAATACTGTCCATGACATTTAGGTTGTTCCATGTAGAACCACAGATTTTTCAGGGGTGTTAACTCCAGCAGGGTGTGCTCCCAAAAGCCCTCTGCATCACATAGTCTTCGTTGATCCAAAAGTTATTTTCATGGAAGACAGAGCTGATAATTCTAATGTAGTCTTTCATTCAGTTTCATGTCCAGTTGGCATTTCAAGAACATAGCAACTAGGGTGGCCTTGTGATTTGCCCCAATCACATCCTACTCTTACATCTCCTGATGTTAGACTCCAGTATTCCCTCTAGTGGCTGAGCCGTAGCAATGCAGCTCTTTCTAGATTTCAACTGACAGACTACAGCTTGAAGATTGTGGGTGGATGATGGGGATCATTGACCTGCTTTGCCATCTCCACAATGGCAGCAATGGTCCTTGTTCTAGTGGGGGGACATATTTCAACAATCAGAGTTTGTAGACTGGAATTGGCTCCATACATCCTGACAGCACTGTCAACGTGCTTGGTGTGAACAGATGCACCCCATACAGGTGAAATGTAATCTGCAGAGCTCTCTCTCTCTCTCTCTCTCTCTCTCTCTCTCTCTCTCTCTCTCACACACACACACACACACACACACACACACACACGGCATGAGCAGTTCTCAAGACCTAAGGTGTAGCTCCCAGGTGGTGCCTATCAGCTTCCTCAAAATATTGTTTCTTGCACTGACCTTTATCCCAGTGTTATGCTAATGTTTCCTAAAGGACAGTATCAAGTCACACCCTGATATACAGGTGCTGGGCAATGGGCAGTTTGCCACGTGATGTCCAGTTCACTCTGGGCATCTTTATCCTATAAGTTAAATGTGCACTGTTGCATCATTGACATAGATGAAATGCCTTGGAGTGTTCTGTAATAGGCTGATTGTTTGGTAAATACTTAAAAACACAGGAGTGAGCACACTGTGTCATTTCTATATGCCACTTGATCATCTTACCCTGGAGAAAGACCTGGATCTTCTATTCTGCAGGAGATTGTCTATAAGGGATGTTAGTTGGTAATCACTTGTGAGCTTATAGACTTTCCTCTGCAATATTCTGTGGTTGATAGTGTCATAGCCACCCATTAAGCCAACAGAGGTGACTCCAGATATCTTATCCTGTTTGAAACCATACTCAATAAGCTGGGGATGTTCAGTAATTGACTGCAGCAATGTTTTTCAGGTCAAGAACCAGCCACTGCCATTAAACCTGAAAGGCTGATTTAGTGGTGAATCTGAAACATCCATCACATACCTCATGAATGATCTTGGTGTATGCAAAGCTAATTACTAGAAAGCCAATAAACTGACATTGAAATGAGGTAATCTGGTCCAGATTTACCATCATTATGTGCAATTTCTATGGAAATATTAATTTTGTCACTATCACTTATCTGCCTTGATCCATTCCAGCATCAAAATAAAGTTTGTGTGACAATAATAATCATAACTATTGTGGTAAAAGTTATGTAATGGATCCTCCTTGCCTATTTCAGTTTAGGTATGATATATGTACATTTTTTATTTATTTATTTTTGTGGCCCGCCCTAGTTTCACACAGGTAGTACCAAGTATCTACAGCCGGACAATTTGTCTTGATAGCAGTAATTAATTACATACATTTTACTTATGAATCAGTCTATCTATTGGTGAAACTCATATCCAAATTATTACAAGTAGTTGGCTCTCAAATTTGTTAGTTTCACAAGCACGCAAAAAAATTATCATCTTCCAACCCAACTTAGACATTGAGCTTGTTAGTCTGTCACAAAAATCAGGATTTCAGGGGGAGGTCCAATATCAAATTCTAGCTATTATACTCATGACATAAAATTTGTTGACTCCACCAACTCTTAACCACAATTGTAACCTCAGATGTCAAACTATGCTTCAGATTGTTCCATCACCACAATCTACATTTCACGAAATGATGTAGGAGCAAACTAAATACTGCAGGTGTTCTTTCTCTTTTTGCATGTATATCATCATGTGCCACTTCGTTATTAAGTCATGGGTCAGAGCCAATGTTCATTATAAGTATGTTCAATCATGCTGTCCAAATACACACACAAAATAATCTACAGCACTCCCAGTTTTCAACCAATAGGCTTCTCCTTCAACCCTGAAAGAGGGATAACTGGGGGGAGGAGGAGGGGGGGGGGGCTAAAAAGGAAAGGGTGGGGTAGGTCACTCAGGCTCCTTCCTCCTAATAGAATGGTCCCTCTTGGTTCAGAGGTTGAATGACCTGAAACTAACCCTCCCCACACCCCTACCCCTCCTCCCCACTTTACAGCTTATTTGGGGAGGGGCTCCTCTGAGTACTGGCCAGATTCTCTTCCCTGTGATTTTTAACTATTTTGTGTTTTGTATTTAACTACTTTGACAAATTGTTTTTCCTACATGCTCACCTGAATTATAACTTTGTGCAATCATAAATCTGTAACACTTATGCTTAACTTTCATAGTGAATTACATCTCTTTCAGTGACAAATTATCCTGAATTTCTAATAAAGCAGAAATGCCAGTCCCTGTGGGTGCTTACCAAACTGGTCCCAGTTGTTGGGATCGTATGAAACTGGGATTTACAATTGGTTTCTGTGTGGGAATGGCATCTGGTGCCCTATTTGGAGGATTCTCTGCTCTGAGGTACGGTTTTCTGACAGAATTGTATTAATAAAAAATGGGATTGTTAATTTTAATTTGTAAATGTCATTAAAGCAAACACAGAGTATGTACTTGGTGATGGCAGATGCCTAGTTTAAGTACAAAGGGACTTAATTCTTCCCAGCATATCATGCATCACTTCTTCTCGATAAAAGATATCCTGCTTTATAAATATCAAATTATGGTTTCCTAACTTGTGATGCTCATTACACCTTTCCTCGATACATATGTAATGTCTGATACATCTGACACTTTAATATTCAGTGAAAAACATGGTGAGAATGGCTCTCTTGTTGAATTTTATTGAGACTTGGAAAAAGGCAGATTATTCTATCTCCTATTTGCTCAGATTTAAAATAAGTTTACTTCATTGCGAACTTATGACAAATGGCTGTATTATTTAAAATTTCTGTTACTAGATTTTATATTATAAAACTTCAATCGTTATATGTCAAGTATTCTGTCTTATATTGTTTTGTATAAGAGGAATAGAGTGGTGTATTTGTTACATAGTCTTTTAGTTAAAAAACAAAACACAAACTGTGAAATGACAATGAAACAGAATGGATGGCCTTACTGACCTTCAGGTTGTGGACTTCCAAGTGCTGCCCATAAACAAACACAAAAGTACAAATAAACTGTCCTAACTTTAGGATGTGTTAGGTAGTGAAAGGTTTGAAATGAGGTGTAGGTCATTCAGACCTATATATCCTGACAGTTCTGGCAACATGATAGGGTATATTTTAGCACCAGTGAAAGCATGTTTGCAGAGCTGTAGGCCAGAGCCCAGTAGTTTACTCTGCTACCAGTTGAGAGGGGTATAAACATTGTGTATCAACTGCCTTGGCAGTGCTTGTTTTCTTGGAGAGTGACATGCCATTCAAATGGGCACAAAAATCCCCAATTACAATGAACTTTTATTCAGTAATTTCCTGTCGGAGATATAAAAGAGTTATCACCAAATTTTTTTTTCAGTTGGGCTTCTCCTTTCTAACCTTCGGTAACCTGCAGATCTGAAAGCTAGTTCTGTTTTTATATGGGTCTGTTGGCAGTACTGAGAGAGAACTAGAACCACATTTTTTTCTCCATTCTAATGCATAAAGCTCTTCTTATTGGTTTTTGACTGATTTTGCATGTTAATCATGATCATAAAAAGCCATTACTTTAAACAATTCTTTTTATTTAACAACGAAAGAAACAAGTCTTTATGTAAAAAGTCTCTACTCTATTTTTTGTATCTATTACTGCATTATATTATTTGAGATTTTTTGTGTATATCTCAATGTGTGGAATTTTCTTTATGTAACAGGTATGGGCTTCGTGGAAGAGAGCTCGTGAACAGTGTTGGTAAAATGATGCTGCAAGGTGGCGGCACTTTTGGAACATTTATGGCAATTGGTACTGGAATAAGGTGTTGAAAATAACTTTGTTCCCAAAATATAAGACTGGATATGACAGGTTAACATGTAGCACAACGTTAATATGGCATTTGCCAAAATTAGCAATGGACACATTATAGAATAGGTGGAGTTGACAGATTATTATTAGCTGCATATTCTTTCTGGTTGATATGTTATGAAACTGTAAAAAAATTGAGTGAGTCTGTGATTAATAAAATCAGCAAGTATGTGATTAACATCCTTATGGAACTGGCACATGAATTACTAATCATAAGCCATTGACTGTTTTTAATTACATGTATAGTTGGTAACTATCATGTTTGGGTATAGTGAACATTAATACTATTGGAAGTTTGTATCACAACCCATTTTTGGTTTTGCATTATTTCCTGTTGACATTTGTAATAAAGAATCCTCTTTTGACATGAGTACAGATATAAATGATGCTATTTAAAGGTGGAATTTCCGCAGCTGTGACTTTTTACTGTATTTAAGAGATGACACTTTTGTGCACATTTGACAAGTAAATGGGTTTGAATTATAAAAATTTATGTAGGATAGAGTGTTTCTTTCCAAAAGTATATTCATGTACTATAGATGCAGTAGCCAGGGTGTAGACACAAAATCCAATGCTTTCCCTGCTTAGGTGATGCAATTAGATGAAACTGTTCCCATCGTGCAGAGATCTTGGTTGGGCATGCTCTGGGATAGGACGAGATAGCACATGTCAGAAAGCTAGCAAACGTCTGAATTTTTTTAACATTAAGAATGTTTCACATAACTCGAGAAGTAAGTGAACTGCTTACACAGATAAGAGTGGCAACAGACTTTGATTCCTCACCCTACATGGCCATTGGGTGTGTGAATACTTCATGGGAGAAATAAGAAAATAAACTATGTTTTAACAAAATTAATTAATTTCTCCTAATATTAGATATTTGGGGAGCAAAATAACTGATGATGGTCGAAGTAGAGAGGATATAAAATGTAGACTGGCAATGGCAAGGAAAGCATTTCTGAAGAAGAGAAATTTGTTAACATTGAGTATAGATTTAAGTGTCAGGAAGTCATTTCTGAAAGTATTTGTATGGAGTGTAGCCATGTATGGAAGTGAAACATGGACGGTAAATAGTTTGGACAAGAAGAGAATAGAAGCTTTCGAAATGTGGTGCTACAGAAGAATTCTGAAGATTAGATGGGTAGATCACATAACTAATGAGGAAGTATTGAATAGGATTGGGGAGAAGAGAAGTTTGTGGCACAACTTGACCAGAAGAAGGGATCGGCTGGTAGGACATGTTCTGAGGCATCAAGGGATCACCAATTTAGTATTGGAGGGCAGCGTGGAGGGTAAAAATCGTAGAGGGAGACCAAGAGATGAATACACTAAGCAGATTCAGAAGGATGTAGGTTGCAGTAGGTACTGGGAGATGAAGAAGCTTGCACAGGATTGAGTAGCATGGAGAACTGCATCAAACCAGTCTCAGGACTGAAGACCACAACAACATATATATATTGCTGTTTTACATCTTTCTCAGTTCACTTAAATCTCTTCTTGTGAAAACTTCCGCTGCTGGATTAAATACAAGGCGGAAACTTGTAAGCACACTTGTGCTACAGGTTGAAACAGTTTGTGTCCTACACTTACTGACAGGTAATGTAACATATACAAGGGCGTGCTGGAAAGTAATGATTCCAGTTTCTTTTATGTGAAAACTCTTTAAGGCTTTTTAAGTAAACCAAATGTTATCAACACTTTAAAATTTATTCTTCATGTCTAGATACTTGGCTGTTGATGTTTTTCCTGATGAGAGACCAGTTTGTTGCTACCATCACTGTAGCATCTTTTACTTCATTGACAGAGCAACAACCTCGCCTCTGGTTGCATCGCTTCATTACTATCAAAGTGAAGTCTTTGGAGATGCTCTTTGAGTTCTGAAAACAGGAGAGGCCAAGTTGGGACTGTGTAGAGGGTGAACTCAAGGTGTCGGATTGTTGCAGATGTTGCAGCGCTCATGTGTGGTCCAGCATTGATACACTAAAGGAGAGGGTGCACTGTGTGTGTACAAATTCAAAGCTCGATTACAACATGCTGTTTCTCACATGCTTACAGAGTTACGTTACACACCATCATGTTACATGCTACAATTCGGAACCGTCTAGTGCCAGACAGATGCAGATAAGAAGAATAAGGATGTAGAATGTTAATAATGTCAGTATTACTTTTCAGCACACCCTTGCAAATGTGTCAGTCACACTTCGATCATTAGATAAGCCTGTAAGCATTATTTCAGTCAGTCTCGCTAGCACCTCTGATTTATTGCCAATACACAGAAACAATTCAAAGAATGAGCAAATTTGGTGAAGAAGAAAACATTATTTGCTATAAAAACATCAAAACAATTATAAAACTTTAAATGAAAGACATTCAAACATTATTCAAAGGAAAAAAATAGCTATCTGGAAACACCACAATTCTTTACTAGGCATGGGCCTGTCGGAAGTGGTACACCACTGCCTTCATACAACCTTTGAACTGACTTGCCCTGCCAATTATGGAGGACCTACAGTTTAACATGGATTCCAAACCATGGTGCAACTCAACATTTTTCACATCAACAAACAATACCATAGTGATAAGTGACATAAAAAAATAGGACTGATTTAGGAACCCCGAGACCTTTTGGATTTGTGGTCTGACAAACAGCAGTGAAAACGGAATCTTGTTTGAACAGTCTGTACATTCATAAGTGTTGGAATGCTTGTCCTGTTCAGCACTCTCGTTACGCCTCTTCCTTGTCATTTGCATTTTCTCTATAGTTGGTTCCCACTTTTGCATAATGCTCGTTTTATTATGAAGTCTCCTCGTATGTCTTCAAATTTTTGTTGAAAGAAGTAGTCCCTTTATTATTTTTATTTTGCGATCATACAGTTTCATTTTGCTCCCAAGAATCTGTTGTGTAGATTAGACTTTAAAAGTAGTATGTCTATTAAGTGGAAGAACAGTTTTTAGGTCAGCAGGTAATCTTCCATTCACATACATAATACAACAATTTCTGGTCCATCCTGCCTCCCAAACCTACAAATATTTGTGTTGTTTCTGCAATTGGTAGCATTTTTGAGATTGATTGCTGGCCTTTATTTGTCACTTGTACCATCACTGCATTATGAAATTACGTGGAAATGTAACTAATATCACATCTAGCCTTCATCATGACTTGCAAATAACAAGCAGTTGTTTCCTTTACTCAGTTTTGCAGGTACTACTACTTCAGGAGTGTTCCTCGTACTTGACCTTAGTGTCCCAGTGTAATGTCTTTTCAGGTTCAGTAAAGTTTTAGCTAACATGCAGCTTCTCCTCCAACAAATCTAAAACAACTTTTTCAGGACACGATTTTCCTCCCTTATTGTCAAGCATCCCTGTGTGTACAGCACACTTCTTTATAAAACCATTCAGATTGTTCAGCATGTATATTTTGATGCCATATTTATGTCTAAAGGACAGTCTCTCTTCCAAAGGACAGCTGATTCATTTATCCTCCTGAATAATACATATCACACATTCTATTGTTAAAATAATTTAGTATGTGTCATATTTTATATAACTGATCCTCTGCTTGTGGATATCCTGGCGGCAGATTATTAGCAAAATGTAATGCGTGCAAGATGATTATATATTTTTCTCTGCTCATTCACATTGTTATTCATCTATTTTGAAACAGAGGATCTAACTTCCAATAGTCTTGCAAATGGTACGATTTCGCATTACCCATATGAAATGAAATACCCAGAAAGACAAGTACTGTGTCCCCAAATCATCTGTGCAATATCATGAAATTTATTTGACAGCTATCATCACTATGGCATGTTTCTGTATTCTCGACATTTTGGATCTCCTCTGATTTGTCATCTTCTGATACATCCAGTAACTGATTGGCAGTGAATTTTAACTCTTTTTAGCATTAAAATATTGCATTGTTCTTGATTATCCATCAGAGAAATAAGCTTGCAAAAGACACCTGTAAGGACAAAAAATTGTTCCCGGGACTTCATTGCTTGTACAAACAGGTTTCACAGCTGCAATACTACAGTGAAGAATACACCTGTGGATGTGCACAATTATAAGCAATTTCTGCACTTGCTCATTGGTCATGGGAACACTTATAAGAATTAGCAATACTGGGCTATGTTGATGCTTAGAAGTGACAGCCACAGTGAATGTGTTAATGCTTGGAAGGTTCCCCCATCACAGTTCCAGAATATTCCTTCCTTTCTTGACAAAAATGGATTTCTTGGTATTTCAGTGGGATAATTAACCTTATCAAAGATAGGGGTACCCAGTCTAAAATTTGATAGTGTTAACAACTTTCTTGAAACATATTACTGTTCACAGCTTTCCATTAATCAGGAAAAAAAGCGCTTTGGGAAAAATTAAAAAAGTTTTGAGTTTTTGAGGAGGAGCACTGACAGAAATCTAAACAAATTTCTCCTCTACAGACATTAAAATTAAATAATGCTGCAGGCCCACAGAAAATAAAAATTTCTTTCTTTGGAAGTGGCAATGTTCTTGTCTTCTCTGAAAGGTACAAATGGTGTACAAATGCTTGAAGCACTAACTGCCCTGCCCCCCCCCCTATCAATAATACTACTAATTTAAAACTAATCTGGAATAGAAACATGTTTTAATTCCTTCTGTAATTTTTGCCATTCATCAGCACCATCTGTCATGATTCAACTGTAACTGTGTTCACTGCCGTATCTCTAAAATAAGTTCCATTATCATTGCAAAATATTAAACTACACTCTATAAATGGTAGCTTTCATTTTAGTATGTTCTATAAAAATTGATGATTTAGTGCATGCATACCAGTTTGGTCCTTTTTAAATAACACACAATGCTTTCATGAGTTGTCTCATTTTAATTTCTGACCTGTCTCCTCTCAATTTTTGCAACCTTCAGGTGTTATTAATGTGTGATTTTAATCTCCTGTATTTTTATACAGTACATTCAGTTCCTTTCTATCATTCTGATAGGTCTAAATGCTGTTCACATTTCTTCCATACTTTCCACAAACACCTCAATAACATCACACACTGCTTATAATTAAGGAGTTTCACTATAACATTTATGATTGCAACTTGACTGAGAACTTACCTTCATGAGTAACAACTTCAGTGCCATCTATAGGATTTGTTTTTCCAGGAATATTTTTACCAAATGATAAATGTGTTATACGATGGGATGTGTTGAAACTGGATGAAGAAAATGGCTGCACATCATGCACTGGAAATAAGCACAGTAAAATTAGTAACTGAAAACTTACTCACAGGGAATGAATAATAAATCTGTTAATAACTTGTATTGACACAATAACACCTAAGATAGCTATTTTTATTTACTTTACAATAATGTTTTTGATACAATAACGTACATATACATAGATACTCTGCAAGCCACCATACGGTGCACGGCTGAGGGCACCCTGTACCACTACTTGTCATTTTCTTTCCTGTTCCACTAGCAAATAGAGCAAGGGGAAAATAAATGTTTGTATGCCTCC
This sequence comes from Schistocerca cancellata, assembly GCF_023864275.1. Taxonomy (NCBI): domain Eukaryota; kingdom Metazoa; phylum Arthropoda; class Insecta; order Orthoptera; family Acrididae; genus Schistocerca; species Schistocerca cancellata. The sequence goes on from NC_064630.1 coordinate 621,222,075, forward strand.
ACAAGAGCCCTAATTTATTATATCTTATCCTGGTGGTCCCACAAGCAAACTATGTTGGCAGCAGTAGAATAGTTTGGCAGTAAGCTTCAAATGCTGGTTCTCCACACTTTCTCAGTAGTGTTTCTTAAAAAGAATGTTGCCTTTCCTCCAGGGATTCCCATTGGAGTTCCTGAAGTATCTTCGTAATATGTGTTGTTTGTGTTTCTTAAATCCAGCCTGGTAAGGATCCAAACACTCGAGCAGTACTTAAGAAAAGGTTGCACCAACATCCTATGCAGGATCTCCTTTACTCTCCTTTACCTAAAATTCTCCCAGTAAACTGAAGTCGACCATTCGCCTTCCCTTCCGCAGTTCTCACATGCTTGTTCCACATCATTTGCTCTGCAACATTACACCCAGATATTTAAACGATTGACTGTGTCAAGCAGAACACTAGTAATACTGTATCTGATCATTACAGGTTTGATCTTCCTACCCATCCACATTAACTTTCATTTTTTTACATTTAACACTAGCTGCCATTCATCACACCAACTTGAAATATTGTCTAACTTTTGTTATATCTTCCTAAAGTCACTCAACATAACTAAGAAAGGGAATATGCCTTGATAAGAAGTCTTTAAAAAATAGCTAGGTTCCCAAGAATCTTATCAAGAATTTCAAGAAATATTGAACTATCCTGCCCTCTCTTTACACGGTATGCAAATCAATGTACTATTAGTATAAGAACCAGTGGCATATACTGAAAACATTGGTACAGCAAGCAACATTGAATTTATCTACTGTATTGCTCACTCATCGTGGTGTTATCTGTAATAAATTCTGCTCTGTTATTCTTCTTGCAGGACTACTCAATAATGTAACCAACATATCGGTTTAGAACCTTCATCTGCACCAGCAGATCCTTTACTATGGAATGTGAACAGATGACTTCCCTAATGAAAGACATTCTTTTCAGTGTGGAAAACAATTGTTCTACTGATGAAGTTGTAGCTGGTATGATTAATATCAGTTCATTGAGTTTATAGAGTACAGGAAGTCCTGTGTGACGTTCATTGTGATACAGGAAACTTGGAATTTCCTTCACAGACTTGGCTTCAATATTATATGACATAAACATTGCATTCACTTCAGCCTTGAACCTAAAAATATCAAAAAACTTCCTATTTATTGTCCTTAAGCTTTCAAACACCTCCTTAGCAAACACATTCTCAAAGCCTGAGAACTTATCTTGAATTTAACATTTTTGTAAACTTTAAATTAGGCAGCAATTCAAATCTAATGTTTAACTGCATGATTATCGTATCTGATATCTCCAGGTACAGCCCCCTGTAGTCATCCTTTATTGATGTTTCAGTGCAGTTTTCCTTTCTTCATTTTCCTGAAGTATCAAATATGCTTTCAGCCTTGCACAATGTTTTTTCAAACCCATCATATGTCTAGTACACAGCTCTTCTTTTGTATCTTCCACTTCTTTTGCTATAAAACATGTATAAGAATTTTGACTGCACAATGTTAAAAGTAATGTCTGTAGGTAAAAACAATTCTTCAGACACAACAGGAAGTTAAAACTGAAAATCTCTTAACATCATGAGGAATCCACATGCTTCACTAACAGCACTTGTGCCCCAATTTTGTGTATTTTCCAAATTGCTTATTTCGGAAGTGGTTTCTAGATATGTCATCAAACTCGGCCAACAAATGAATTAACTCCATGCAATTACCTTGATTGATTGAGTTGCAGCTTTCCCTCTGTCCTCGAAATGATAATTCTTGTCATCATTAAATACAGATGGCTGCTGTAAATCTCTTTAAGTATTTGCTGGTTCTGTTTCACTGTTTCATTGTGCTTTAAAATGCTTGCACATTTCTTTTCACTTAACTGCAAATCAATCCTACTTTTACAAAATGTTTTCTGCCTCGAAGTTGCAGTGTGCAGATTAAGGTCAAATAATCACAATATTTACTGTCCAAGGAGATTTGTCCTTTCTGAGCAACAAACATGGCCACTGAAAGAGTTTACACAATGTTTCACTGCTGCATAAAAAATTGTTTTGTTGTAAAAATCAAGATCAAATGTTCAAAGTCAGTGGCTCCTTCTGGCAGAATGGGTGAAGGAAAAGGACTGATGAGGTTTAGGAAATGGGGAAAGTTGCCCAGAACCCTGGGTCAGGGGACAGGAGACAGATAGGAGAGAAGGAAAGACTGATTGTTGGGAACCTGAGAGCTTAACGGTGGAAGTGACACTAATACACAAGACAGAGATTACTGACAAAACATTGTGCATGAGTTAACAAGAGTGGAAAGCTTAAGTGCATTGTATGTGGTAGAGATGAGAGAAATACACAGATCAGAAAACTGAGAGGGAGTGAAGAAAGGTATAGTTACTGAGAAAAATTGCTCATACTGAAGAAATTTAACATAAATTAAGGCCAGGTGGGTGGCAACATGTAACTACAGTTTCCACCTGCAGAGTTCTGAGAAACTGGTGTCTGGGGGAGGAATCTAGATGACAAGTGTGGTGAAACAGGCACCAAGATCATGACTGACATGTTGTAAAAAAAAAAAAAAAAAAAAAAATCGGGTGTGAAATCTTATGGGACTTAACTGATAAGGTCACCAGTCCCTAAGCTTACACACTACTTAACCTAAATTATCCTAAGGACAAAAACACACACCCATGCCCGAGGGAGGACTCGAACCTCCGCTGGGACCAGCTGCACAGTCCATGACTGCAGCGCCTTAGACCACTCGGCTAATCCCATGCGGTGGTGGACATGTTGTAGAGCATGAGTATACACCCTCTGCATATACCAATTCACCCTAACTGATAACTTAGTGGTAGACAGGCATATGTAAAAGGCCGTAACAGTATTTGTATGATAGCTGGTACACGACATGCATCATTTCACAGGGGGCTCTCCATTTGATAGTATGTTTTGCCATTTACATATGCTGGTATAGGTGGTGGTAGGAGCGTGTACATGACAAGTCTCACAGTGGGGACGGTCACAGTGGTAGGAGCTGCCGGGTAGGAAAATGGGTGCAGAAGGAGCATAAGGTCTGTCAAGGATATTGTGGAGATTGGGAGGGCAATGAAAAGTATTCTATGTGAGATGGACAAAATATTGGACAGAATGGACCTCATTTCAGGGCATGGTTTTAGGAAGTCATGGTCTTGTCAAAGTAGCTGATAAATACATTCAAGACAAATATAATACTGAATGATAAGAGGTGTACTCCTAAGTTGTTGTTGTTGTTTTTTTTTTTTTTTTTTTTTTTTTTTTGTAGGGGTTAGCAGTACCAGGATTGGATGTGATAGCCTGGGAAATCTGCTTTCAAACTAGGCTGGTAGGGTAACTACGTCCAGTGAAGGCTGAGTTGAGAATGGTGGGGTTTTGCTGTCAAGAGTCTACATCTGAACATATGCATTTGCCTTGAATGCCAAGGCTGTACAGGAGGGAATGTCTGGCACAGAAAGTATGGCAACTGTCAAAATGTAAATATTATTGATTGTTAGTAAGTTTAATGTATGCAAAAGTATGTAACTGATCCTTGGTGAGGATGATGTCAACATCTAGGAAAGTGGCATGGAATTCAGAATAGAGCCATGTGAAATTTAAAAGGGTGAGATTCCAAGAATTTTAACAGCTCAGCTTTATCAATGTATCTAAATCAAACCAGGCGCTGAAGGGTAATAAATCCCATGAAACATATACTATCAAAGGGCGAACCACCTGTAAAACTAGACATGTCATGTACCAATTGTCATGTAAACACTGTTGGGCCTTTTACGTGTATGACTACCACCAAGTTATCAGTTAGTGTGATAGGACATAGGCAGAAGGTGTATACAGCCAACAAACAATATCCTGTTGCTGGGCAAGCTCTACAACTTGAAATCTGAGAAATCCGCAGGTGCGAAATTGCATTACATGTCCTTGGTTCTCGCCACACACCTGGTCTTAATTTGCGTTAATTTCTTTGGTCTCAGCATTTCTTCTCAGTATCTATTTGTTTCTTCACTTGCTTTCAGTTTCCTGACCTCTCTATTTCCCCCATCTCTACCACACACAATGCACTTAGCTTTCCAATCTTATAAACTCATGCACAAATTTTTGCCAGTAATCTCTGTCTTGTGTGTTGCCCTATCTTCCACTTTTAAGCTCTCAGGTTTTTAAATCTAGTCCAGTACGAGGTGCATTCAAGTTCTAAGGCCTCCGATTTTTTTTCTAATTAACTACTCACCCGAAATCGATGAAACTGGCGTTACTTCTCGACGTAATCGGCCTGCAGACGTACACATTTTTCACAACGCTGACGCCGTGATTCCATGGCAGCAGCGAAGGCTTCTTTAGGAGTCTGTTTTGACCATTGGAAAATCGCTGAGGCAATAGCAGCACGGCTGGTGAATGTGCGGCCACGGAGTGTGTCTTTCATTGTTGGAAAAAGCCAAAAGTCACAAGGAGCTGGTCAGGTGAGTAGGGAGCATGAGGAATCACTTCAAAGTTGTTATCACGAAGAAACTGTTGCGTAACGTTAGCTTAATGTGTGGGTGCGTTGTCTTGGTGAAACAGCACATGCGCAGCCCTTCCCGGATGTTTTTGTTGCAGTGCAGGAAGGAATTTGTTCTTCAAAAGATTTTCGTAGGATGCATCTGTTACCGTAGTGCCCTTTGGAACGCAATGGGTAAGGATTACGCCTTCGCTGTCCCAGAACATGGACACCATCATTTTTTCAGCACTGGCGGTTACCCGAAATTTTTTTGGTGGCGGTGAATCCGTGTGGTTCCATTGAGCTGACTAGCGCTTTGTTTCTGGATTGAAAAATGGCATCCACGTCTCATCCATTGTCACAACCGATGAAAAGAAAGTCCCATTCATGCTGTCATTGCGCGTCAACATTGCTTGGTAACATGCCACACGGGCAGCCATGTGGTCGTCCGTCAGCATTCGTGGCACCCACCTGGATGACACTTTTCGCATTTTCAGGTCATCATGCAGGATTGTGTGCACAGAACCCACAGAAATGCCAACTCTGGAGGCGATCCGTTCAACAGTCATTCGGCGATCCCCCAAAACAATTCTCTCCACTTTCTCGATCATGTCGTCAGATTGGCTTGTGCGAGCCCGAGCTTGTTTCGGTTTGTTGTCACACGATGTTCTGCCTTCATTAAACTGTCGCACCCACGAACGCACTTTCGACACATCCATAACTCCATCACCACATGTCTCCTTCAACTGTCGATGAATTTCAATTGGTTTCACACCACGCAAATTCAGAAAACGAATGATTGCACGCTGTTCAAGTAAGGAAAACGTCGCCATTTTAAGTATTTAAAACAGTTCTCATTCTCGCCGCTGGCAGTAAAATTCCATCTGCCGTACGGTGCTGCCATCTCTGGGACGTATTGACAATGAACGCGGCCTCATTTTAAAACAATGCGCATGTTTCTATCTCTTTCCAGTCCGGAGAAAAAAAATTGGAGGCCTTAGAACTTGAATGCATCTTGTAAATCTCTCCAGACCTGGAGTTCTGGAGAACTTTTCTGAACTCTCACCATACCTTACCAGGCATTCTCCTTCATCCCTCTTCCATCTGCTTCGACCCTTCTGCCAGAAGAAGGAGCCACTGGCTCCAGAATCTTGCAGTTTTCAGTACCTTTATATGTGTTTTCTTCTGCCACCACTTGGTGAATAGATTTTTTATTTATCTAATTACATTATATTTTCAAAAAATGATTATTTTTGTTGAGATTAAATATTCACATGAAATTTCAGGATTTGTCCTCTGCCTTTAAACTGGTGAGAGAGGGGGGTAGTTTGATCATTTTTAACAATTTCTAACTTGAATGGCAGTGAGTATAAAGGTTTATTAAAAACATTTGCTGGTTAAAATATTATTCAGACACATTAAACACGATGCATTCTTCCATCTCTTAATTCACTAACCCAAATTGAATTCAGGGTAGAGAAAACGTGTTGAATGCAACATGCACATTTGGGCTACCAGAAGAGAAAATGTGCTGAATGCAGTCTTCCTACTTGCATACATTTACCCATGTTTCAAGCGAGCTTGGCATGACGTCACAAATGGCCAAATGAGAGTTGCCTTGATTACATGTTTCAAGAAATATTACAGAAGTGCTCATGCAGGTGCAGCTACGAAACCAGTTATCGGTTCAAAGGAACGAAAATATGGATTGTGAAATAGGTACTATAGTATGATTTATATATTGCAAATGGACTTATACTTGTAACTTAATAACTTATATTCCACAGAGCATGGAGAATAAACCCCTGGTAAGAACTATTCTCTAGGTGTGCAGCTATCAGGTATCTGTTCACAGAGCTTTAGTTAAACCGTGTAGCACCTGTTGTGGTCTCAAATAGAGTTATAAGCACAAAATGAACAGTCCACTTGCAGCAGTGTCAATACTGAACTTTCAATTGTTGCATTTTTGGTTGATCTGCTGGAACATCTGTTCTAAGTTCATAGGTAAGTAACAGTTTATCTACAAACAGGAATGACAGGACTAAAAAGAGTTTTGGTAGTAGTTAGAAACAAGTACATTTTATTGTTTTACACTGCATGAAGCTGTATTAGTCTACAACTTGTCTTCATTCTTGACTTTGTGTTCAAATTCATAAATCCTAATTTGAGAGGGAGGGCCAGTTTGGAATTATGGAAGAACTAGTTATAATTACAACCATACAGTGTTCAATTTTCTGTTTTCCCCCACTATTTTGGATTTACAGCAGTCTCTGTATGTTGATACTGTCGCAGTAATTGATCCCCACACAACCAATAATGTTAATTTGCTTTCCTATCAGAGCGCTATATTTGTACTGGTCTTCCCATGAAATACAATAAAATAGAAATTGTGGTCCATATTTCAAACTTTTGGAACACTCTTATCAATGAATCTGTGGAATTATGACTGTCTGGAGACCTTGTCAATTGGGATGGCAGTTTCCAGTTAGATAATGCATCCAATTCTGCTGAAGAAGAACTTCATGCTCTATGTAGCCAGTGTAGTTGTGCAATTCCACCGTGTGAAGATGGAAGGTGCTCATAGCAACACATCCAAATGAGTGGTATTAAACAGGAGACCTCAGTGCACTTTCGCTAGGTTACCATATTTACTCAAATCTAAGCCACACTTTTTTTCCGGTTTTTGTACTCCAAAAAACCACCTGCGGCTTAGAATCGAGTGCAAAGTAAGCGGAAGTTCTGAAAAATGGTGGTAGGTGCCGCCACAACTAACTTCTGCCACAGAATATGTGTAGCGCTACACAGGCATGCTTTGCAGGCACAAAGATAAATACTGGCACCAAAACCTAGGCATCAGTAAATAAATTAAAAGAAAAGGTAGAAGAATTTATGCATTATCTCATGTATTCTTTCATGTTTGCTGCTATCTCATTTAAATCCTTCTGCCTAGTAAACTACGAAACTAGAGTAAGACAACAGCAAACGCGGAAGAATATACATTTCATGTCATGTTTATATTCGTATTATTCTTATGCTGAATAGTGATACAGTCAGAAATGAAGCACGGCAACTGACTAGATTTTTAAAGCTACGATGACTCTAATTTCTATGCAGAATGTAATGTACTAAAGAGGCGTCTGCAAACATTTTCAAACGGAGAAAAATTTTTGCTAAACTCTCGTTCAGAACGTCTTCTATCATACGCAGTCTATTATTTGGTTCTTGTTGTTCATTATCAAAGAAAGCAGCATTGTAAGTAACTACAAATAGCCAGTCTCTTGCCATTGTTTCACTTATGAGACAATTCCTCTCTCTCTCTCTCTCTCTCTCTCTCTCTCTCTCTCTCTCTCACTCTCTCTCTTTTTTTTTTTTTTTTTTTTTTTTTAATTGTAAGCTGCGGTAGCGCGCACAAAAGCAGGACATGTCGTAAACACTCATTATCAGATTTCGACAAACAATGCATGACAACTTAATAATGCATTTTCAGCTAAGAGTGACAAACACCTATAGCAAAGAGAACGGCACTTATCAGATCAAAGCAAAATAAGCAATCGATTCAAACCAGTCGAAGCACATGAAAAAGGGAAGGGTACCTGTATAAATAAGGACAGAGCACCTGACACATAGCAACGGCTACTTGGTAAAGCTTAACTGTTAAGCTTACGACTCGAACCGAACTACTGTAGCTGTATCTTTATTCATTCGACCTAAATTGTGTCTCATGTTACAATGGACCAACTTTGTTTCGATTTGGAGGTGCGGTCTAAAACTTTTCTCTCCCCTTGAATTTCAAGTCTAAAATTTCAGGTGCGGCTTAGATTCGGGAAATTTTTGTTTCCTTGATTTTGAGTCTCATTTTTCAGGTGCAGCTTAGATTCGAGTGAGGCTTGGATTTGAGTAAATACGGTACACCGGAAGACTGTGGCAGGAAGTTGGTGACATCTGGCAGTTCACCTGAAATTTCATGGAACAATCTATATGCTGGGAAAGTTTTAGATTTCACATGGTAAAATGGATAAAATGTAGAGACTATTACGAGGGTAATCTCAAAAGTAAGGTCTCCTATCCCATTTTTTATAAGTACATAGACCTGTTTATTTCTACAACACAGGGCTATAACAAATGATTGAAGCGATTTCATAAATTCACTGTAGCTCCATTCATTGACATATGGTCACGGCACACTACACATACGTAGAAAAACTCATAAAGTTTTGTTCGGCTGAAGCCGCACTTCAGGTTTCTGCCGCCAGAGCGCTTGAGAGCGCAGTGAGACAAAATGGCGACAGGAGCCGAGAAAGCGTATGTCGTGATCTAAATTCAGTCATAACAGTGCAACGACACTTCAGGACGAAGTTCAACAAGATCCACCAACTGCTAACTACATTCGGTGATGGTATGAGCAGTTTAAAGCTTCTGGACGCCTCTGTAAGGGGAAATCAACGGGTCGGTCTGCAGTGAGCGAAGAAACGGTAGACCACATGCGGGCAAGTTTCACGCGTAGCCCGCGGAAGTCGACTAAAAAGCAAGCAGGAAGCTAAACGTACCACAGCCAACGGTTTGGAAAATCTTACAGAAAAGGCTAAAGCAGAAGCCTTACCATTTACAATTGCTACAAGCCCTGTCACCCGATGACAAAGTCAAACGCTTTGAATTTTCGGCGCGGTTGCAACAGCTCATGGAAGAGGATGCGTTCAGTGCGAAACTTGTTTTCAGTGATGAAGCAACATTTTTTCTTAATGGTGAAGTGTTTAAACCTCCTCTACCACGAAACGTGCCAGAACTGCGAGCTCGCATCAACAATGCTTTCGAACTCATTGATGGGGACATGCTGCGCCAAGTGTGGGAGGAACTTGATTATCGGCTTGATGTCTGCCGATTCACTAAAGGGGCACATATCGAACATTTGTGAATGCCTAAAAAAACTTTTTGAGTTTTTGTATGTGTGTGCAAAGCATTGTGAAAATATCTCAAATAATAAAGTTATTGTAGAGCTGTGAAATCGCTTCAATCATTTGTAATAACCCTGTATTTTACATCAGTTTATAGCTTGAACATTTAGCTATTTTTCGATATAATCACCATTTCCGTCGATGCATTTTTGTAGGTGCTACGGCAGTTTTTGTATGCCCATGTCAGCTCGTCGCCATGCTGTTCAAAAAGTTATGAACCTCTTCATTAGAGCTGAATCGCTTTCTGGCCAAATGTTCTTTTAACCTAGGGAACAGGTGATAGTCACTGGGCACCGAGTCAGGACTATAGGGTGAGTGGATGATTATCTTCCACTGAAACTGCTGCAGGAGAGCAACGGTTTGCCGAGTGATGTGTGGGCAAGCAGCATTGTCATGGAGAATGTGTACGCCCTTGCTCAACATTCCTCTTTGGTTCTAAATTGCCCGCTTGAGTTTTTTCAGAGTCTAACGGAACCTGTCAGCATTAATTGTGGTCCCAGTGGGCATAAAGTCGACCAACAATACCCCTTTCCGATCCCAATAAACGGTTGTCGTGACTTTACCGGCAGACAGTGTTTGTTTGAATTTCTGCAGCTTTGGCAAAGAAGGATGCCGCCACTGGCATGATTGTTGCTTAGTCTCAGGTGTAAAGTCGTATGCCCATGTTTCGTCACCCGTGGCAACTGAGTCCAGAAAGTTGTCCTGTTCGGCTGCAAGGTGGTGAAGAAATGCACAGGAAGCATCAACTCATTGCCGCATGTGGTCCTCAGTCAGCAGGCATGGCACCCATCTTGCGTACACCTTCCAGTAGTTCAATGTTTCCGTTAAAATTCTGTGAGCGGTGCATCGGGAAACCTCAGGAACCAACATGCAGAGATCATCCAGGGTGATCCACCAGTCTTCAGGCATGCTTTGCTCAACCTTCAACACTGTCTTCTCAGAAATTGACGGTCTAGAGCTCCTTTGTTCGTCGTGAATTTCGGTCTGACCAGCTGCAAACTCTCTACACCACTTACGAACATTTTTGACATCCATGCACGACTCACCATACACTTCTGTCAATTGGTGATAGATTTCAATCAGCGCAGTGCCCTTTGCATTCAAAAACTGAATAACTGCATGCAATTCGCACTTGGTGGTAAAATCCAACGGGAGCTCCATTCTCAACGGCTGCCAAGCCAAGACTGAGCGCCTCAGAGAGGCGTGCGCATGTTTACACACAGTGCCTGAAGCACTCTTCATAACAGTGTGACCAACTGCCATACAAACAGAGTTCTGTACTTATAAAAAAATAGGAGGCCTTACTTTTGGGATTAAGAAGCCTGTCATTTTATCGATCAATCAATTAAAAAATCCCAAATTAAAAATTGCATATTACTTAGGAAAAGAGCTCAAACTGCACAATAAGTAAACATGGCTATTTATTGAACTAAAAGGTTGGGCGAACTACTTCTAGCCTGGACAACACACAAAATTTTACGTTTCTTTTTAAAATAGCAATGTGAACAGCTAAAATAAAGGGCAGGTTCCCACTTAAGTTTGCTTCTGTCCTCTTATCATAATAAAGAGCACACTCCATTAAAATGAAGCAAAATGTGATTCCTCAGCCACACATTGTGCATTCATCACACCAGGGTATATAATCTCAGCATAATGGATAGTGCTTTATACTCAAAGCATCAAGGTGAAATTAAATGATCCTATGACTTTACTGACTGAGGGACTCTGTCACAGGTTTTTCTGCCAGTAGGTGTAGTTAACATATCAAGGTAAAGTTTATTTTGTCAGAGTTACCTGTATGAAGTACACCATAGTTGAGCAATTAATTTCTCCAACTGTGTCTTATTGTTCACCACTAACGGCTATTTTTCATCCTGCATGTTGCACAGGTCTTTGACAACTGTGAGATTATGACCAGTGGAAGAATGGCACAGTGTCATCTCTGCATGCCTCCTGCACTGCCATATCTCTTTCCTTATTTCACCGTATTTCCTCCTGGTCCAGTACCCATTCAAATTATACACTCCTGGAAATGGAAAAAAGAACACATTGACACCGGTGTGTCAGACCCACCATACTTGCTCCGGACACTGCGAGAGGGCTGTACAAGCTATGATCACACGCACTGCACAGCGGACACACCAGGAACCGCGGTGTTGGCTGTCGAATGGCGCTAGCTGCGCAGCATTTGTGCACCGCCGCCGTCAGTGTCAGCCAGTTTGACGTGGCATACGGAGCTCCATCGCAGTCTTTAACACTGGTAGCATGCCGCGACAGCGTGGACGTGAACCGTATGTGCAGTTCACGGACTTTGAGCGAGGGCGTATAGTGGGCATGCGGGAGGCCGGGTGGACGTACCGCCGAATTGCTCAACACGTGGGGCGTGAGGTCTCCACAGTACATCGATGTTGTCGCCAGTGGTCGGCGGAAGGTGCACGTGCCCGTCGACCTGGGACCGGACCGCAGCGACGCACGGATGCACGCCAAGACCGTAGGATCCTACGCAGTGCCGTAGGGGACCGCACCGCCACTTCCCAGCAAATTAGGGACACTGTTGCTCCTGGGGTATCGGCGAGGACCATTCGCAACCGTCTCCATGAAGCTGGGCTACGGTCCCGCACACCGTTAGGCCGTCTTCCGCTCACGCCCCAACATCGTGCAGCCCGCCTCCAGTGGTGTCGCGACAGGCGTGAATGGAGGGACGAATGGAGACGTGTCGTCTTCAGCGATGAGAGTCGCTTCTGCCTTGGTGCCAATGATGGTCGTATGCGTGTTTGGCGCCGTGCAGGTGAGCGCCACAATCAGGACTGCATACGACCGAGGCACACAGGGCCAATACCCGGCATCATGGTGTGGGGAGCGATCTCCTACACTGGCCGTACACCACTGGTGATTGTCGAGGGGACACTGAATAGTGCACAGTACATCCAAACCGTCATCGAACCCATCGTTCTACCATTCCTAGACCGGCAAGGGAACTTGCTGTTCCAACAGGACAATGCACGTCCGCATGTATCCCGTGCCACCCAACGTGCTCTAGAAGGTGTAAGTCAACTACCCTGGCCAGCAAGATCTCCGGATCTGTCCCCCATTGAGCATGTTTGGGACTGGATGAAGCGTCGTCTCACGCGGCCTGCACGTCCAGCACGAACGCTGGTCCAACTGAGGCGCCAGGTGGAAATGGCATGGCAAGCCGTTCCACAGGACTACATCCAGCATCTCTATGATCGTCTCCATGGGAGAATAGCAGCCTGCATTGCTGCGAAAGGTGGATATACACTGTACTAGTGCCGACATTGTGCATGCTCTGTTGCCTGTGTCTATGTGCCTGTGGTTCTGTCAGTGTGATCATGTGATGTATCTGACCCCAGGAATGTGTCAATAAAGTTTCCCCTTCCTGGGACAATGAATTCACGGTGTTCTTATTTCAATTTCCAGGAGTGTATATACATCTACTGTTGCAGAGAGGAAGGTGGTCCTATATGTCTTGGGTGATTTTTCTCGTTTGGTCACATTACTTTTAGGGCTGCAGATATCTGAGCAAGTGAAAAACTTCCTTGCTTGATGACACATCATCTGCTGCAGTGCCTTCAGGATCTCTCACAGCTCAATGTTACATGTATGAACACTGTCAGGAAGTTGAAGCTGAGGGCATGCCGAGGAAAGACAACTGGGCAACCACTGATGTCACCTTGTTTTGAGCTGTCCATATACAATATGATAAATTTGTTGTGCTAAATTCTCTCAAAACTGCAGCCCACTCACAAACAGTAGACACAGGAGAGTGGTAGATTCTGTCTTCCTATAGTTTCAATATGCATTCAGCACAGTGCCATTTTGTCCACTGATAACCGTGATACACTCAGTGTATAATAACAAGTATACAATTTACTCAAAGAATTATGGGTTCATAAAATCCAGCACATTACACTGCAGAGCAAATGTTCAGCACGAGTCCAAGCAACATTCGGTGTGCCATAGGGAAGCATTAGAGGATCATTAATATTCTCAATAAAGATGCATTGCTAGATAAGGTTAATAGCAGTCTCACTGCCTGCACTGCTGCTACTTTTTCTACAAACATGTGTTTTTGCTGGCTGATCATAAAAAATATAGAATAAATTGTTGCTTCAAATGGCAACTCCTTTGAATATAAATATTAGCAAGTTAATGAGAGTTTAGTAGCACCTGACAAAGATTAGTGATATATCGCTAAAGAGTCTCCCTCCATATCTGCAGGTCATACTGTAAAGCAATATGAAATGGGGGCAAACATTTGAAATCAGCTTTAGAGAAGATAAATGTAGGATACATTTGTTAGCATGATTCTTGGGAAGTGTAATGAAACTGTAAAGGAAACTGCACACAATACACTAGTAAGACTTATTCTACACTACTGCACTAGTGGTTGGAATTATCAGCAGTAGTTGCACATGACTGATTGACTGACTACTTCATGGTAACTGGTTTTAAAACTATTAAAATGTAAAACTGAATGAAAAGCCCAACAGTCCACTGTAGCTGTATTTATTTAAGTCGATCAGAGACGCACACTTTTAAGTTGCTTCTCCTGGTGCATGCCATACAGAAACAGTTGCTGTGGCACAACAGCAGACATCAAACAAATTAGCAAAAGGTAGTACAGCCTATGCAAAACAGAAATTAACATTCTGATGGAGTGTAAATGGAAATCTTTGGAAGGAAGGTTATGCTGTCCTTGGAAAACACTGTGGGTAAATTCTGGAAAAAGTATCTGATGAAGAGCAGAGAAGCAGTATGCTGTCTTCATCGTGTATTCCACACAGGGATTATGGGGTTAAAATAAAGAGGACTGAGGGTGTTTTCCGCAGCATACAGTGTTATTCTTCTGCACTCCACACACAATTGGACAGAAAGTCACCAATATTACAACAACGGGCCATCCATTAGGTCTTGTGGGCTATTGTGTAGATGTGTCAGGAACTAGTACTGGGGCTGAGTGTCACTGTGGGTGTGTATTATGGTATGTGTGTTAAATGAGAGCATATCTTGCAGAGTTTGAAAAATTCTCAATGCTCATGCCTAACAAGAAGCATACTCCTTACATTGTGACACTGTGGAACAATGAGAATGAAAACAGGCTCTCACTGCTTGCCTGGTGCAGCTACAGGCTGAGTCACAAATTTATTATGCTTTCTGTTCACAGTGAATGTACAGTTGTTTGACTGACATGAACAGAAAGCAGTTGTATAGCTTCATGAGGGTCTCCATAGGTCAACATTGTTCAATCTGTGTCATTCCTTTTTCTAAGTATAATTTCGTTCATGTTAACCTACACAGACAGGTGACACAAGATATATTACATGTACCATAGTAGGTACTCAGAAAATGTTGGTTTATGGAACAACTGGATTCCCTAAGAGGCATTTCTATCACTATATGGCTCAAGAGAATGCATCACTTTTCACTTTCTCTTTATACAAGTTCAAAATAAAACAAGGAACTGAAATAAACAAGTGTAATGCTGACAAAACATCTTATTCTATGCTAAAATAAACAAAATATCTTATTCTCCATGAAATATCAATCAAAATATAAGGAGATTGGATATATAAATAAATCTAATAAATAAATCTACTCACCAAGTGGTGGCAGGAGAACACACATATAAAGATACTGAAATTTGCAAGATTTTGGAGCTAGTGGCACCTTTTTCTGGCAAAAGGCTTAAAGGGGAAGGAAGAGAGATGAAGGAAAAGGACTGGGGAACTGCAGAAAATGGATAGAGTTTGGAAACGTCACCCAGAACCCCAGGTCAGGGTAGACTTACAGGCGAGATGTGAAAACCTGAGAGCTTCCTCTTCAACCCTTATGCCAGAAGAGTGAGCCACTGGTTCCAAAAACATGCACATTTCATTATCTTTATATGTGTGTTCCCTTACTAAAGCTTGGTGAGTAGATTTATTCTTTACAAGGGTGCTCAACTGTGATCATTTTTTGTGACATGTTAAACCTGCCAGCTGGACTGAAACTTGAACTGGGTTACACTTTTGTGGACAGGAGTATTCCCATAGAAAAATATGGAGAAATAAGAGCAGTCTGATTATGCTTTGAATCTACCAGTAAAGCCTGGTGGAATCACTCAATTCGAAGAATATGGCTTGCAAAAGACAGCTTTGCAAGTTCAAGTTCCAGTCTTTTGCCCAGATTTAATATCCCATATCACACTGCCTTTCATTGTTATCATACTACCTTGGTACTTCCTCTGGCCATTTGTATATATTGACTTACCATGCACATGATTAATAGAGAAGCTCTGGCCAGGTGCTATATGGAAACTGCCCCCTACCTAAAGTACAAATAAAATAATCTGTGTAGTTTTGTTAGTGACAGAAACAATACAAAGATTACATAGTGGCTACATAAATATGAATCACTTGTTGGACTTCACAGGAAATCTGAAGAGAACAAAGTAGTATTCTAACATCTTTATAGAAATCATACTCACAGAGCTTTTGTTGGGGGAGATGTATATACAGAAATTCTTATTACATGGAATCCAGGGCACAAGTGAGTAAGAGATAGCAAATCAAACAGAAAAAAGTGGTAATAAGGATTTCTCTTTTTCATTCCAGCTCACTACAGCAATAGAAGTGTCAGTTTTTACAATTAACAAAATGCCATCTGCAGCTAGAGTGCAAGCATGCAACTAGCATCTTCTAGAATATCTTAATCTTTGAGTCAATAAAGTAGAAATGACTTGATGAAAACGTCAAATGTTTCACAATAAATGGACTTTTTGGGGATCATTCTCTCAATGCCTTGTACAATCCGCCTAAATTTTTTGTAGGACCATTTAAAAAAAATACTATTCATTCAAAATCCAACCACTCAAATTAAATACACTGCTGCAAACTGAAATTGCAGCATTATGAATGCAGCATGCATCAACCATCAAATCTGGCACGGAATGTACTACATGCTTCTATATGTAAATTGTAGTATCTGCACCAGCATACATACATACATACACTACTGGCCATTAAAATTGCTACACCAAGAAGAAATGCAGATGATACAAGGGTATTCACTGGACAAATATATTATACTAGAACTGACATGTGATTACATTTTCACGCAATTTGGGTGCATAGATCCTGAGAAATCAGTACCCAGAACAACCACCTCTGGCCGTAATAAACAGCCTTGATACGCCTGGGCATTGAGTCAAACAGAGCTTGGATGACGTGTACAGGTACAGCTGCCCATGCAGCTTCAACACGATACCACAGTTCATCAAGAGTAGTGACTGGCGTATTGTGACGAGCCAGTTGCTCGGCCACCATTGACCAGACATTTTCAATTGCTGAGAGATCTGGAGAATGTGCCGACCAGGGCAGCAGTCGAACATTTTCTGTATCCAGAAAGGCCCGTACACGACCTGCAACATGGGGTCGTGCATTATCCTGCTGAAATGTAGGGTTTTGCAGGGATCGAATGAAGGGTAGAGCCACGGGTTGTAACACATCTGAAATGTAACGTCCACTGTTCAAAGTGCCGTCAATGGGAACAAGAGGTGACCGAGACGTGTAACCAATGGCACTCCATACCATCTTGCCAGGTGGTACGCCAGTATGGCGATGACGAATACATGCTTCCAATGTGCATTCACCGCGACGTCGCCAAACGCGGATGCGACCATCATGCTGCTGTAAACAGAACCTGGATTCATCCGAAAAAATGACGTTTTGTCATTCGTGCACCCAGGTTCGTCGTTGAGTACACCATCGCAGGCGCTCCTGTCTGTGATGCAGTGTTAAGGGTAACCGCAGCCATGGTCTCCAAGCTGATAGTCCATGCTGCTGCAAACGTCGTCAAACTGTTCGTGCAGATGGTTATTGTCTTGCAGACATCCCCATCTGTTGACTCAGGGATTGAGACGTGGCTGCATGATCCGTTACAGCCATGCGGATAAGACACCTGTCATCTTGACTGCTAGTGATACGAGGCCATTGGGATCCAGCATGGCATTCCGTATTACCCTCCTGAACCCACCGATTCCAAATTCCGCTAACAGTCATTGGATCTCAACCAACGCGAACAGCAATGTCACAATACGATAAACCACAATCGTGATAGGCTACAATCCGACCTTTATCAAAGTCGGAAACATGATGGTACGCATTTCTCCTCCTTAAACGAGGCATCACAACAACGTTTCAACAGGCAACGCCGGTCAATTGCTGTTTGCGTATGAGAAATCGGTTGGAAACTTTCCTCACGTCAGCACGTTGTAGGTGTCCCCACCAGCACCAACCATGTGTGAATGCTCTGAAAAGCTAATCATTTGCATATCACAGCATCTTCTTCTTGTCATTTAAATTTCGCATCTGTAGCACATCATCTTCGTGGTGTAGCAATTTTAATGGCCAGTAGTGTACATACATATGGGTGCAAAAGAGCTGGCATGGGTCTCACGAAAGAGTAGTACAGAAAGCAATCACAGGTGACGCGCATCATGTGTTGTATGGGCGGAACTGCTGACCCAGATGTTTCCTTGCCTGCAGCAATGTGCTGGACCAGTCAGCTCTTACACTGAGACAGGCTAACTGGCTTTCACAACACACCATGCTCTGGGTTCCCATGCTAGTTTTTTAGGCGATCTGTACATGTAGCATTTTGTGCTTGTTTCTATGCCAGTCTCTATGCATTGTTCAGACTCTCTGCTCCCTTGTAGACTGCCCCATGCATCAAGATGTTTCTGTTCCAGAGTTCTGCTCCCCAACTTTTGGATTGAGCACCTAGCATTGGCTAGGCTAGAGTAATCACACTTGTTCTGACAGGATGGTTCCAGGGCACTGCCATGCTTGTACAGATACCAGAGTGGCAATGGAGGACTTTATTACATGTGTGAATATTTTATTTATTTATATTTTCATAATGTTAATTTGTGGGCATCGTGGACCTGGCATTTTTGCAATGGTGGCAGGAACAGTTATGCCTCCAGAAGCAATAATAGCTGCAGCAGGAGTAGATGCAGGAGCTGCTCAAACCAAATGCAAAATTGCTTTGCTCTCACGCTGTGCTGGTGACAGGGCAGATGACCGCAAAAAAGCCTTCTCTCCCACAGCATCGTAGAGCACTTGCCCGCGAAAGGCAAAGGTCCCAAGTTCGAGTCTTTGTCCAGCACACAGTTTTAATCTGCCAGGAAGTTTCAGGTTATAAGAATGCTGAAATGCAACTTACGTTGTAAGTGGTAAATTCACTGTTGACACAAAATGTTTCTTTTGTTTTTGGATTCCAGATTGTTGACAAAGTTCACTTAATGTACCAATCAGTCACCTTTCCTTTTGGACTCTTTACTGAATTTGTATGACCAGCTGTTTGAGAATATCTTGGGCTGGGAAAAAAATTTGAGGTCCATGTGTTCCTTATGCCATCATCAGTAGCAAAATTTTGTTGCTCCTGCCCCATCCTCTTTGCCATTTGCAACAAACTCAAGGCTGAGTCACAGCATTGGCAGGAACTTGGTGCTGTTTCCCCTATTTCATCTAGTCAGTGGGCCACCCCTTTGATAGTGATTCACAAGACAAATGGCAGCACGCCCTTTGTGGCAATTACAAACAAACCATCAATATACTCTGTGTCATGGATTCATTATTGTATTCCACATTCACAAGAAGTGCTGGTGAGGCTGTCAGGGGCCCAGTCTTTTCCTGTATTGACCTATGTGATGCATATCTGAGGTTGCCAGTGGACGCTACTTCTCATTGTTTCTTAGTGCCCTATGACCCTTTTGGGCTTTATCAGTTTAGTTGCTTGCTCATTGGAACTTCTCCTGCCCCAGGAATTTATCAAAGATACATGGAGCATTTATTAAGGACATTCCCTGTTGCAATAACTACCTTGATGTCATCTGGGTCACGGGTTCTACACAAAAATGTAGGTTTTTTGCCCCTAAGGTGCACCTTCCAGGTCATGTGCTAGCAAAGATGACCTCATCCCTACAGATGAACAAGTCAGTATCATTGTCAGCGTGCCAACACCCAAGAACATGAAGGAGCTCCAGTCCTTTCTGGGCAAGGTTTCTTATTATACTAAGTTAATTCCCCAGGACACAGACATCTGCCATTCTCTTAACCAGCTCCAAAAGGGCATAAAATTAACGTGGTCTGCAGATTGTCAATGGATTTTTTCAGTTGCTCAAGCAGTCTTTGTGCTTCGCTCCCTGTTTGGCTGCTTTTATGCTTGGTAAGCAATTAATACTGACCACCAACACGTCCCAGTATGGCATCGGTACAGTCTTGTCACATCATAATCCAAATGACATTGAGCAGCCCATTGCTTAGGCATCAAAGACACTATCAGTGACACAAGGTAAACCATTCAACCATTCACAGACAAAAAAGAGACAATGGTTATCATTTCCTGTATTAAAAAGTTTTACAGTATTTTGTACCAAGCAAAGTTCATACTCATCACTAGCCAGGAGCCACTGACTTCACTGTTCGGCCCCAGCAATTGCAGAGGGGGAATTTTTTCTCAGTAATTACTGCTTTGACATTCATTGACCCAAAATTAAGTTCAATCGACAGGAGTCTCTTGTTTTCACATTGGATGATATCTTTCAGCAGATATTGTTTTTCTTTGATTGGGCAGGAAGTCACGGCCACCACGGCCCCTAACACCTCTTTTCCAGAAAACTATCTCAGTTTTCCAGAAAACTATCTCAGTCCAGTCGGGATGGCCCGAGCTTCCTCCTTCAGGAGCAAATTTGGCATGGCATATGTTTTTCACATTTTTGACATTGTCCATGGGTCTTCATGCTTGTCGTGAAGAAGCACAGCTGTGGACCAGTAATACCTCCTGCATTGCATCCTCGCATAGAGCAGCTGATGCATATGTCACACTGGTGTATACCTCACATGGAGGCTTTGGCATGGCGATACATCTACAGGATGGTACGATTGTGACACTGAACATCTTGTATGGATGTTCACAGCCTGTGAAGAAAACCAGACTGCGCTGCTGAGTCAGTATTCCTCTTAGCCAGTCCTGGAGCACACTTGGGACAGTGTATACATAAACTTCCCAGGCCCTTTTCTGGAAACGTGGTTGTTGGTGGTGGATGCGCTGTCCAATTTCCTGTATGTAGCCAAACTGTCCTTCACAACAATTTGTGAGTTGTAAGTCATTTTTGCCGTTGAGGGCTCTCCCCAGCTCCTCATATATGAACACAGTTGGCAAATTTATGTCGCTGGAGTTACCTACTTGCTTGGTAAGCAAGTAGGTAACATCAGACTATTGCTCATTTCACCCAGTTACTAATTCATAAGTGCAGCGAGTTGTGAAAATTTTGAAGACTGAAATAAAGAAATCTGGATATGCCTCATCCCACAACAGTGCATTGTCTAGTTTTTTAGCTATGTACCAGGTGATACTGGTAAATAGCTGCAGGCTGGCAGAACATCTGCATGGGTGCCAGCTATGGGGCCTTTTGAATTTGTTACACCTCAAGACACATGTCGTAGAATGTCACAGCCCACCACATTTTCTTCAGGGATGTCATTTGGGCCTGACCTATTGGCTAGCAGCAGCAGTGGCTGCTGGGTGTTGTGGTGGGTTACAAGGGCCAGCCTTTGTTTGTGCCAGGCGATGGGGTCAGTTATTGTGTCTTCCAGATACAGGGCTTCCGACTGTGGCTGCACGCACACCCACTGCTGCCCCTTACTGTGCCCTTTGCCATACTACTTTGGCCTACACAATATGGTGCGAGCAGCAATCGCTGGCATGATTTCTGATGCTGAGCCTACAGGCCTGAAACACGTGCTCTCCTTTGATCACTTGGCTGTGGAAGACTCCTTGCACCCAATGATGTAGGTGGACTGGTCGTTATGCCAGTCATCGCAAACTTCTGCCATTCTGAGAGGTGAGTCATCACTACCTACTTTGAGGTAGACTTGCTGCCAGGGAATCTCACGCCTCCTCCAGTTTTGCAACAGAGGTCGTGGCAGAAACCAGCCCATTTTTGTTCCTACGTGGCCTTTTCAAGGGGAAGGGATTTATTATTCCCGCCAACAGACATACATGTGGATGCATATGAGCTGGTGTGTGTCTTTCAGCAGAGCACTCCAGAATGTTATCATGAATGGCACACAAGGTGCATCACATGGCTGGACTTGCTGACATAGGTGTTTACTTGTCAGTGGTGATAGGCTGGGACAATCAATTCTCACATTGAAAATGGCTAACAAAGACCTGACTTTCGCTTTGTATCGAGTTCTTCCTCCTCTGGGGTCCCACTCCCCTGCTTCTGGGTCAAGTACCTACCATCGTCTACAGAAGTGACATTTGTGCTGACGGGACAGTTCTGCAGCATTGTCACATCTGTGCAGATGCAAAACAAATGCATTTCAGCACATCTGCACAAACTAGGTATGAGAAGACTGTCTACATTCTGTGTATATGGAAAGATTACTAAGGGGGTACTTGATCAGAAATAGCATTTGAATGCTTTTTGGCAGTAGGATCATGTTGTACCTCACATACCAAGAAGAAACTTCTACCAACATGTGCTGGAATTAGACAGCAGCAGGACTGTGGCCTATTGAGACTGCAGTTTATCACTCTGCAATATTGCTGCTCATGTTGTGTCATGATTCCATGACTGCTATGAAAATGCAAAACTGATGTATTCAGGGAAGTCGTACTCAATGTCATGGAGGATCTCAATGGCCCCAAGTGACTAGTGACTGGGAGTACAGACATACTGTTTGCTCAGCCATGCAGGTTCTTGTAGTCACATTACATACCTTGAGCCAGGAAATGGGCTTGTCTGCAGCAAGACAAGTATGTACAAAGACACTGTGATAATTTCTAGAGCATGATCCTCTGTCAGCATAGCAACCACTTGATACGACAGCGGAGAGAGGTGCTCCTACAGTGGTGGGCTTAACAACACTGGACAAAGGAGTGGCACAGTGTCATCTTTTCAGATGAGTCTTGGTTCTGTGTACTGCTTCACAACTGGAGTACCCGTGTCTAGTTGTTCCAAGGAGAGCAAACATCAGATTTCATTTCTCATCTTCAGGCCTAGAACATGATAAGAAGGTATGGGAAACAATTGGCTACTTGGCTACACAACATGATGATCTCTGGTTCACCCAGTGAGTAATTTGGACAGCAGCCATTACATTTGTGTTTTGTTAAGGCTAGTGACTGTTCCCTACCTTCAAAAGTTCTGTGATATTATCTTTCTGCAAGGTAACACAAGGCGGAATGCTGCCTATTTTTCCCTGACCTACCTGCATACAAGGGGACTTTAATATACAGGGAGACTTAAACTGATGCCCTAGCCAGCACTTTTCCAGGTCTCTCACGCATTGGAAAGGTCCGATCATGATTTGCCAAAAGATTAGCATGTCACCACTCACCAACCACTATGATTAATGAACTCTGGGCGAGTTGGAACAGCATGGAATGATGTATACGAGTATCTCTTTTATCCGGTCCTCATTAATCTGGGTTATCCACAGTCATTTTTTGTTTCCTTGTCTTTTTTTTAACATAAAAAGGATGGTATACAGTTGGTACAATATGGTACATGCACAGTCGTTATAACGGAACCAAAGGTGACATACAGATCACCAGTCTCATGCTTTTAGTAAGCTTTACTACAATCAGTGTGGGTCTGTTCTTTACTGAGTTAAGAAGCTGTACCAGTATTGTTAGTTTGTTTCCTTGTTTTGAGTGTGTGTAAGTGAAATAACATCCAAGCAAAAGAAAGTGGTTGTTTTGATGGACAAAGAGTTGGAAGTGCTAAAAAGGACAGACAAAGGAGAACTGTAGAGAAACATAGATGCAGAATATGGTGTAGGGATATCAACTATATCAGACTGGAAGAAGTACCAAAAAGAAACTGAAGACCTCTGCTGCAAAATGATAACTAAAGACAGTTTGCAGAACTGTGGTACAATAAAGTAAGCAAGAAAGAAAACATTGGATGAAGCAATATTCATTTGGTTCAGTGAGGAAAAAAAGAGTATGGTGTCCCAATATGCGGTCCTATCTTGTGGGAAAAGGTCCTAAACTTAAACAGCAATTACCCAATAATGATTATCACTTCACAGTCAGCCAAGGTTGGTTGGAGAGATGGAAACCTCATCAAGGAACAAGCCAGTTTTCAGTGATGGTTAAAAGCTGTTTGTGGGATACACTGGCCGCAGAAAACTTTTTAAAGATGAAGAAGTAATTTTCTCTGAAAATATCCCCATCTACACAATCATGCTGCTCTAAAATGCCACACAAGTTTGAAACAAAATACACAAACACACTGTTTCAGTACATAATCATAAATATGAACCGACTGCAGTAACTTTCAATTTTAAGTGCCTAAGAATGTTTTCCTGTTGTGGCAAAATAAAGGGTTTGTAGACCTGCATTGCAGTACATATTAGAGTTTTTGCATTTAGTAGAATATTTCTGGATGTTTGGTAACCTGGATTATGTCCTGTCCCACCCAGTCTGGATAAACGAGGTTCTTGTGCACTTGTATCTATTGTCCACACTCAGTCTGCCTTAACGCTCACCTAGGTTAAAGCCACTGTTGTTGCCAGAGGTGGCAGTTCTGTGTACTGAACTTGGCACCCTGCAAATTTAATCTTATGTTCTTCCTACAGTACCGTATATGCTTCCTGTCCTTCCTGGTGTTACAATTTTAATGGCTAGCAGTGTACTTTATTAGTATAAAAGAATGTCACATAAGCAGACAAATATCTACCCCTTTTCTTAAAAAAAAACTGTGACGTTCATGAGGGAGATGATAATTAAGAATTAAACAAAATATGCAATCAACCACAAAGAGATCAACTGCTTGTATGCAAAAAAAATGGAAATAAGCATATAGCATCATTGGCCGGGAGGCCCCTATTCGGGGAAGTTCGGCCGCCAAGTGCAAGTCTTATTTCATTCGACGCCACATTGGGCAACTTGCACGCTGGCGATGAGGATGAAATGATGATGAGGACAACACAACACCCAGTCCACGAGTGGAGAAAATCTCCAACCCGGCCAAGAATCGAACCCGGGCCTGCTAGCTTGGGAGGCGAGCACGTTACCACCCAGCTAAGCAGGTGGACTGCTTGTATCCAAGGAAGACAGAACAGATTATCATAGATGAAGGGCTATTGAGGATGCAAAGTCGATGAATTAAATAAGTGTGAAGAAGGAGCCCTTACCGTATTTCTGAAATTAAGAACTTTAAATTGTGTGTGGTCTTGGGAGTATGGGAAAAATTATCTCCAAACAGCTACCTTTAATCTCATCTTCTAAAGCATATAGTTCCATTATCAAAGGCATAAATTAGATTTAATGTACCCAAAAGAAATTGTCTTTTTAATAGGTCACCACTGGTTTGTTATTTACTGGGTATCTGTTACAGCAATTCAGATACAGACAAATAATTAAACATTCGTCATCATGTCTCAAATCTCTGGCTTCATTACTCCTCTGCCATTAATTATGAACTCAAAGGGTGGTTGTAAAAAAAATCGCTTTACCCACATATACAAGTTCATATAGCTACAGGCCCATTTACACAGTTGTCAAGATGAAGACATTAAAGTTTATACAATGTATAACCTCGAGAATCTGCAAACAGGGAACAATGCATTTTAGCGTGTATATGTTTTGACACATCTAAAATAAAAATAATAAATTGCAAAATAAAGTTCTGACACCCTTTTCTGTTTGTTTTTTGTAAGCTATCCACTTATGAAATGAGTTGCTCTTGTTTATAACAATCTAATAGACTCTTTTTTTTCACAAATAAAGGCTTAGCAAGCATAATAAAACTGTGATACAAAAGTGCACTGGTAAACAGTAAAAATGGCAGTACTGTTACTTACTCTGTTCACTTCCATGTAGCCATATATTTGACAAGCTTCACTAAAAGCTGTTTTCAGTTTGTCTGAATAATTCTCCACTTGACACTGTTTAACATCTTGCAACTTGTCAATTGCCCACTGTTTTCTCCTGTATGCTTGTTTAACTTCTTCACATGTATTACAACACCTAAAATTTAACAGAATTTTCAGAAAACAAATGTTCACATATAAAACCTATTTTTGTCTTTAAGTACTAGATATGTTACACTATCTATCTAGCAAAATTTGGCAAAAGAGTAATTAAACAGTACTACAAAAAGACAATACGGCAACTTACTCATTTGGTCCACCAGCCCCATAGCAGCTTCCACAAGTTTCTTTTGTTGTGTTACTGTCCTGCAAAAACTAATATCAGTACATAACACAAACATCTCTCTGAGCTTCCATACAGACTGAAATTATTTACAGATGCTGATTGGCAAGGATGCTCCCACCAGAAGCAGACTTAATCTTGTTACAAATATTTGGAAACAACAACAAAATTTTTTGCTAGCTCAATAATCATCACTCTTTTCATGTTCTGTTATGTTACACAAAGACTTGTTAGAGACATACTAAACACCAAAGGTGTAACAATATGTAGAAATATGAAGTGGGAACAACCACATAGTCTCTCAGTTGTAAATGAGCAATTGGCAATGTACAACACTGTTAAAATTCTGGGAAATTGCAGTTTCTCTGTAAAAGAAATTGCACACAAAACACTTGTAACTGAATGCTGCTCAAGGGGCCATTGAAGGTTGGTGTGAAAGACCCTAGGCTTGTTTAATTAATGAGGACGTATAACAGAAACAATGAAAAATTCTAACTGGTAGACGCTCAAAGAAAGATGCCATACATTTTGCAACAATCCACTTATGAAATTTCCAGAACTAGGTTTCTGGGCAGAAAGTATGAGGACTCTTTAGCCCACTACACATTTATCCCATAGAAATCATGCAATGGAGCAGGATGAAAATTTAACATTTGATACAATGAAATGTACCTTCTGTTACATACTTTGCAGCAATTTGTAGAGGACAGATGTACACAGAGAAAGAATATGTGCTGAATGGGTGAATGGGACATATCTTGCAGCAGGATATTTCACACAAAGGTAAGAAATCGACAACGGGTCAGATGTAAGAGTAAAAAAGGGACAGATTTTGCAGGTTGAGTGGGTACTTGAATACCATTTTAGGAGAAATGGAAAGGATTTTGGGGACAATATTCCTTATTACATAGCATGGTGAAAGGTATCTGAAGACACAGTACAAGATATTTTACAGTTCTTCTACTACAGTATAATAGAGGGTAATAGGAGAATTACACCTATGTAGTTGGTTGGTACAAGTACAAATAATGTGTTTGTGGACCAGATTTGGACAGGCACAATCTGTTGGTGAAAATCCTGACAAGGTATACAGCAGGCCATTCCAACAATGTCTCATGGCCCATGGGTGTCTAGGTACAACTGTTAGCTTGCCCACAGACAGCCAAGGTAGTACACACCACCCACCACTTCTGTTGCACGTTTTGCACTTGTACAAGCCACTTGGCCACTACAGTTTGTGAGTATTCGACCAGGACAGTATAGTCATGTAGATTATAATCCAGTTGCCTGACTACTGAAGGGTCAGCTGTTTACTCAGCCCTGACCGCCACTATCTGTGGGCGTCTGGATGTCCGTAGGTGGACACACAAGCTGGAACAGGTTGGTCTACAGCAGGGGTCAGAAACATGTCTATCATGATCTAATGGTACATCACGAGTGCTTACTTGAAAGATGGCCTGAGTACTGTGAGCATAAAAGAAAAATTGTTAGTAAAAATGTCATTTTTTTTGTAGCACTGAAAATGCATGCTCATTCGACCCAAGTCTGTTGTATTAGTTGACAAGTGCAGAGAACTGGTACGAACATCTTTCTTGAACATCTAAAACTGTGGTAATCAAACCTAATCATCTTTCTTGTATCAGTTCAATCACATACCACCTGCATGCCATTCAGTGCTACATTATTTCTTTCATTTTTGTGCATTATTGGTTCAGTATGTGTTGGGAGAAATCGGTGAGTTTCATCCCATTATGGTGCACTACCAACTTCCACGACGTAATACAATTCACCATGACAAAGAGAATATTATCTCAATGTTCATGTTTGGTTATCAGGGAGATTTTGTGATTAAGGCCTTCACACATGATGTTGTATCAAGAAAATAATACATAGTTCAATGACCTCATACATAATGATTGGTGTATGAAATAAACGTAAAATTTATCATTTCCATTCTGAATGGGAACATGAATTTTTTGTCACAGGAAGAAATGGTCCACACATTTGTTTATTATGTCAAGCTACTGTTGCATTTGTGAATAAGACAAACTTCGAGAGACATTTTAAAATGTGCACCCAAGAGTGAATGCAGATTTTCCTTTATACTGTGAACAGAGAACAGAAAAAAAACTCACACTACTTAAAAATCAATTGGGATTTCACCGAAATCTGTGCACAAAATCGGTGAACGAAACTATTGCCTCCACTCTTGATTCTTATTATTTTTTAAGCATATTAGTGAAAAGGAGGAAACCCTTTGAAGAAGGTGAATTTGTACAAGAGAGCTGAAAGGTGTTTTGATTTGACATTCTGTACTGAACAGCTGAGATCCCACAACCGTCTGTAGGAAGAAGGATAAACAGAATGGAGCAAATTGGTTGGTTTTTTTTTTTTTTTTTTTTTTTTTAAGGGTTGTTTTTACCATTTTTGTATCAAAACCAAGCATTGGATTCCAAGATGGCTACAAACAGCAAAAGGCTGTAATTTTTACAGTATATTCCTAAGATCCCAGTCTCTCACATTCTAGAAGATTTTATTGACATCTTTTTCCATTTCTGAGATAAAGAGGTTCAAAGGTACCTCACATGCACACACAAAATACTTGTGTAAAATCCTGTGTGAGGCAAAGTCTGCTGTATCTGCAAGTAGCCAGATATTGGCATGCATGTCAGAACTCTGGAAGAAATGGAGAAATGGAGGAAGCTAGCAGGCAGGAGACCCACATGCAGAAGAGTAATCCAAATTAATTTTAGGGAAACAAAATGCAATAGATGGACTGTGAACAAGACAACAGACCTGGGCAAGGATAAATGACCTAGACGACAACAATATGCTAAGTAATGCCATCGTCCCATGATGAGAACAAGGCCAAGATGCAACCAAACAGAATAACTAGGTGACAAGCAAGGTAGTTATCAAGCAGTCCTAGTACAGTAAACAGCAAAGATAGACCTGAAAATATCTAGCACAAAAACTGAACTGACCGGCTGTGCACTGAGTAGCACCTATATACCGGCCACACGAAATGCAATTGGCTGATGTAGTCATGTGGTGAGACAGTGGCGCTCTGTGAGAGCACAGAGCTGTGCAGCCGCAGTGCCCCCTGACGGCCAAGTCCACCTCCTCTGCCAAGCATGAACCACCACCATGCACAACACCAGAAAATCTAAATTATAAATAACCTCAGAAAATTGCTCAAATTTTAACATTATATTCTCAAGACATTTATCTAGAAGTTCCATCTTCCGTTTCCAAAAATCAACCATTACTGAGAAACACCTCAAAACCATGGCTTCTGGGTACTAAGATTGAGTCACAAATTCCAAGACAGCTATTCACAGGAAATTGGTGTAATTTTTATGACAATTCCTAAGATCAGACCTCCAACAATCTTGAAAATTTTCTTGATATCTATATCCATTTCCGAGAGGCAGAGGTTCAAAGTTATCCTGCCTGTACACACAAAATCTGCTGTGAGGAGAAAACTAGTTTATAATGTGACATTGCACGGAGAAAAGTGTTGAAAGCGTCTGCATTATCAGAAGGATTCTGGGACACCATGTTGTTGCACTGTATTGTATTGTATTTATTGATGTTGCCTACAAAGCATCTTTTGCATAAGACATTTTACAAGTCAAGTTATAAGTACACTTCTGAAAGTGATTTCTAGGCATACTTATTTAAGGTTACAATAAAACACTTTACACATTTCCTATTTACACTGAAGAGCCAAAGAAACTGGTACACCTTCCTAATATTGTATAGGGCCCCTGCGAGCATGTGGAAGTGATGGAACATGACATGATATGGACTGTACTAATGCCTCAAGTAGAGCAGAGGGAATTGACACCATGAATCCTGCAGAGCTGTCCATAAATCTGTAAGAGTACTAGGAGGTGGAGAGGTCTTCTGAGCAGCATGTTGCAAGGCATCCCAGACATGATCGTGTATGGGTACTTTAGTGGCCAGCGGAAATGTTTAAACTCAGAAGAGTGTTCCCGGAGCCACTATGTAGCAATTTTGGATGCGTCGGTTGTCCCATTATCCTGCTGGAATTGCCCAAGTCCATCGGAATGCACAATGGACATGAATGGGAGCAGTTGGTCAGACAGGATGCTTATGTATGTGTCACCTGTCTGAGTCATATCTACACTCCTGGAAATTGAAATAAGAACACCGTGAATTCATTGTCCCAGGAAGGGGAAACTTTATTGACACATTCCTGGGGTCAGATACATCACATGATCACACTGGCAGAACCACAGGCACATAGACACAGGCAACAGAGCATACACAATGTCGGCACTAGTACAGTGTATATCCACCTTTCGCAGCAATGCAGGCTGCTATTCTCCCATGGAGACGATCGTAGAGATGCTGGATGTAGTCCTGTGGAACGGCTTGCCATGCCATTTCCACCTGGCGCCTCAGTTGGACCAGCGTTCGTGCTGGACGTGCAGACCGCGTGAGACGACGCTTCATCCAGTCCCAAACATGCTCAATGGGGGACAGATCCGGAGATCTTGCTGGCCAGGGTAGTTGACTTACACCTTCTAGAGCACGTTGGGTGGCACAGGATACATGCGGACGTGCATTGTCCTGTTGGAACAGCAAGTACCCTTGCCGGTCTAGGAATGGTAGAACGATGGGTTCGATGACGGTTTGGATGTACCGTGCACTATTCAGTGTCCCCTCGACGATCACCAGTGGTGTACGGCCAGTGTAGGAGATCGCTCCCCACACCATGATGCCAGGTGTTGGCCCTGTGTGCCTCGGTCGTATGCAGTCCTGATTGTGGCGCTCACCTGCACGGCGCCAAACACGCATACGACCATCATTGGCACCAAGGCAGAAGCGACTCTCATCGCTGAAGACGACACGTCTCCATTCGTCCCTCCATTCACGCCTGTCGCGACACCACTGGAGGCAGGCTGCACGATGTTGGGGCGTGAGCGGAAGACGGCCTAACGGTGAGCGGGACCGTAGCCCAGCTTCATGGAGACGGTTGCGAATGGTCTTCGCCGATACCCCAGGAGCAACAGTGTCCCTAATTTGCTGGGAAGTGGCGGTGCGGTCCCCTACGGCACTGCGTAGGATCCTACGGTCTTGGCGTGCATCCGTGCGTCGCTGCGGTCTGGTCCCAGGTCGACGGGCACGTGCACCTTCCGCCGACCACTGGCGACAACATCGATGTACTGTGGAGACCTCACACCCCACGTGTTGAGCAATTCGGTGGTATGTCCACCCGACCTCCTGCATGCCCACTATACGCCCTGGCTCAAAGTCCCTCAACTGCACATACGGTTCACGTCCACGCTGTCGCGGCATGCTACCAGTGTTAAAGACTGCGATGGAGCTCCGTATGCCACGGGAAACCGGCTGACACTGACGGCGGCGGTGCACAAATGCTGCGCAGCTAGCGCCATTCGACGGCCAACACCGCGGTTCCTGGTGTGTCCGCTGTGCCGTGCATGTGATCATTGCTTGTACAGCTCTCTCGCAGTGTACGGAGCAAGTATGGTGGGTCTGACACACCGGTGTCAATGTGTTCTTTTTTCCATTTCCAGGAGTGTAGATGTATCAGGGGTCACTTATCACTCCAACTGCACATGCCCCACACCATTACAGAGCCTCCACCAGCTTGAACAGTCCCCTGCTGACATGCAGGGTCCATGGATTCACGAGGTTGTCTCTATACCCATACACGTCCATCTGCTCGATACAATCTGAAATGAAACTTGTCTGAAAAGGCAACATCTTTCCAGTCCTCAATAGTCCAATGTCACCCAGGCGAGGGATAAAGATTTGTGTCATGCAGTCATCAAAGGTACACAAGTGTGCCTTCAGCTCCGAGAGTCCATATAGGTGATGTTTTGTTGAATGGTTCGCACATTCACACTTGTTGATGGCCCAGCATTGAAATCTGCAGCAACTTGTGGAAGGGTTGCACTTCTGTCATGTTGAACGATCCTCTTCAGGTATCATTGGTCCTGTTCTTGCAGATCTTTTTCCAGCCGCAGTGATGTCGGAGATTTGATGTTTTACCGGATTCCTGATAGTCACA
Organism: Schistocerca cancellata; assembly: GCF_023864275.1. NCBI lineage: Eukaryota > Metazoa > Arthropoda > Insecta > Orthoptera > Acrididae > Schistocerca > Schistocerca cancellata. Next base: position 621,253,821 of record NC_064630.1, read on the forward strand.
GTACAACCGTGAAATGGTCGTACAGGGAAAATCCCCAATTCATCGCTACCTCATAGATGCTGTGTCCCATCGCTCATGCGTTGATTTTAACATATGTTCAAACTCACTTAAATCTTGATAACCTACCATTGTAGCAGCAATAACCTATCTAACAACTGTGCCAGAAACTTGATGTCTTACATTGGCGATGCTGACCGCAACGCTGTATTCGGCTTGTTTACATATCTCTTTATTTGAATAAACATGCCTACACCAGTTTCTTTGACTCTTCAGTGTATTTAAATATTTTTCAATGGAGTAAAAGCAGTGATGCTGTAAATACGACTTTAGAGATTTTCCACAGGTTTTGACCTCAGTAACGGCTTTTATGTTTTTAGGAAGTTTGTTATAATGTTTAACTCCCACGTGGAAAGTACCTATGTGGCATGGAGATGTGTTGATTTCGGTTACATGTAGTTTTTTTGTTTTTTATGGTAAAATGATCATGTATATCATAGTTTGCAATCTGTAGTTTGCAATCTGTAGTCCTTATCTAATACATTCATTTTGATGAATATAAGGATTTCCATGATGTATACACATGATAAGGGAATAACATCAGATATCTTAGATAAGGGTTTGCAAGAGACTCTAGATTTCCATCTAAACATGATTCTAATGTTATAAGAACGTAGGCTTCCATGGCCGGTGTCATAGTGATTAAAATTCTTCTGGGTATTATACTGCGTCATTCCTAAAAACTAACAACAATAATAATCTAAAACCGACGTTTCGGCCAAATTGCAAAGGTCTTTCTCAGGTCACTACTGGTTTTGCTGGGGGTTAGGTGCTTCTATTTATTACAGGCTATCGATGTCTGATGTCACTTTTGTAAAACTTTTAATTGGCCCTCTAATATGATTGGCTAGTCATGACGTAAGGGAAGATGGAAGGAAAGAGGCTATTCGTGGATGACCATGTCGTCAACGTTTGGTAGCTGTCCGCCAATCAGCGTTCAGCTTCTGGTCGGCAAGTTTTCCTCCTGGTGTGCACGGAAGTGCCCGTGTGGAGTTGCTAGTCTCCCATCGGGCGCCTCCCCAGGTGGCGGACTGGGGAATGTTCACCAGATTTGGTGGACACTGGGGAAATAAAATACCCGGGACAGACCAAAACTAGTGAAACAATAACTGCTGTCTTGCAGTTGGGAGTTGGGTCTCCAAAGGTTAAGGGAAGAAAACCCTGATTAAAAATCACCCGTCCCCCAGTAGGGGTTGGATGCAGGGTTGACAGTCCGCTCTGTAAAAAACAACTGTTGTGAAACTTCTACAAAGTAAAGTCGGACGGATGAAGGAAGATGGACCTGGCATGGAAATGGACAAAGAGGATGGAATACAAATAAATGAAGGAGGGAAAATTAGGAAGAAGAGAAATATAAGGCGTAGATCAGATCTATATGTTGGTACTTGGAATGTGAGATCCCAATATCGACCAGGAGCACTGAAAGTAATGCTGGACCAAATAATGAGTCTGAAGCAAACTATAATAGCACTACAAGAAATTAGATGGACAGGGAATGGAGTTTTAGAAAAGAAAGCGGCAAATATATTCTATAGCTGCAGTGCAAGAAATCACCAGCTGGGGACAGGATTTTTTGTACATCATCAATTAAAGCATTTGGTAATAAGGTTTACACCCATTAGTCCAAGATTATCAACACTCAGGATAAAGGGGAGATTCTTTACCTACTCCATAACTAATGCCCATGCACCAACAGAAGAATCCGAAGAAGAAGAGAAAAAAGTATTCTATGAATCTTTGGAAAGAGTATATGATGAGTGCCCAGGGCATGATATTAAAATAATAGCTGGAGATCTAAATGCTCAGGTGGAGAAAGAACAGATTTATAGACCGATAATTGGCCCCCACAGCAAACATGCAACAAGTAATGATAACGGAACAAGGCTTATATTGTTCGCAGCATCTAGAAATATGGTAATAGGATCAACACTGTTCCCAAATAAAGAAATTCATAAGGGAACATGGAACTCACCAGATGGAAACACAGTAAACCAGATCGACCATGTGTTGATAGATGTGAGACACAAATCGGACCTATTGGACGTGAGGAGTCTCAGAGGCCCAAACATAGAAACAGATCATTTTCTGGTATGGGCACAGGTGAGGGCAAGGATATCTAATGCAGTGAAAGGAGACCGACCCAGGGCATAGAAATATAATATAACAACTTTAGAATCAGTGGAAGTAAGAGAACAGTATCAGGAGAAGATAACTCAGATTCTGGAAAATGCTGGAGATATAACAATATTGAAGATCAGTGGGAAGTGATAAAAACGTCGGTGGAGACATCGGCAAGAGAGATACTTGGAATTGGGACAAGACAAATAAGACCATCATGGTTTGATACTGAATGTGAAATAGTAACTGAAGAAAAGAAAAAAGCATATAGAAGGCCACTGCAATCACACTGTACGAGGAGGATAGTAGAAAAATACAAAGAAAAACGGAGGATTGAAAAGAGGACTCATCAAAGAAAAAAGAGAGAATGGATGAAAGCAAGTGTCAAAGAAGTGGAGCTCATGAGAAGCAAAAATGAAATGCGGCACAGAAGCCTTTTGGCAGCAAAACAAGCTTAATAAAAGATGAAACAGGGAATATAATAAGTGAAGGGAAGGGAATACGCGAACGATGGCGCAGGTATTTTGATAGTCCCCTCAACCGTAGAATAACTATACCAGAGAACCCAACAGACACGAATGGGGAAGAGGACCCAGACAACAACACTACCCCACCAAATATAGAAGAAGTGAAAACTGCCATGAAGAAATTGAAAAACAACAAGGCGGCAGGGGCAGATGGTATTCCAGCAGAACTGTTTAAGCAAGGAGGCAGAGAGCTGGAACAAAGCCTTCTGAAAATGGTCACCTGAGTATGGGAAGAGGAGAAAATGCCCCAGCAATGGAAATAGGGTATCATATGTCCCATATATAAGAAAGGAGATAAGATGGAGTGTGGCAATTACAGAGGGATCAGACTACTTAATTTGGGATACAAAATACTCTCTAACATACTATTCGACAGAATACTCCCAATCATACAGAGGGAGACGGGGCCATACCAATACGGATTCCTTCCTGGGAAGTCAGCCATGGATCAAATATTCACCTTAAGACAAACCCTGGAAAAAACAAACGAATAGGAGTTGGCACGCGTCACCTCTTTATAGATTTCAAAGCAGCTTATGATAGCATAAATAGAGAGCAGTTATATCAAGCTCTAGACGAACTGGATATCTCTAGAAAGCTGGTAAAGCTGGTGAGAATGACAATGAGCGAAACACAAGGTAGTGTAAGAATAGGAGGAATGATGTCCAACACATTGAGTATTAAAAATGGAGTGTGACAAGGGGATGCATTGGCATGCCTTCTCTTTAATGCCGCCCTGGAGAAGGTGATGAGAAACGCAAACCTTCTGAACAGAGGAACGATCTTCTATAAATCAGCGCAGATACTGGCCTACGCAGATGACATAGATATAATAGCAAGATCCCAAAAAGCAATGGAAGAGACATTTACAGCTCTTGAACAGGCCAGTAGGAACATGGTGTTAATTATTAATGAACAAAAAACAAAATATTTGGCAGCTGGAAAAGCACATAGAGAAAATATGCCAAATGTAATAACAATGGGCAATTATACATTTGAGAGTGTTGAACATTTCAAGTATCTGGGCTCGACAGTTATACATCTAAATGATACCTCCTTTGAAATTAAGCAGAGATTAATACTGGCCAACAGAGCCTATTTTGCCCTAACAAGACTTCTATCCTCAAGGCTCCTGACTCGTACCACAAAATTAACTATGTATAAAACACTTATACGACCAGTGCTTACATATGCCTCTGAAGCCTGGACATTAACAGCTAAAGATATTGAAACACTGGATGCATTTGAAAGAAAGGTACTTAGATGAATTATCGGCCCAATCTGTGAAAGAGGAAGATGGAGGAGGAGATACAACCATGAGTTGTATACCATATACAAAGACCAACCCATCAGAAGGATAGTGAAATCATCCACACAGAGGTTGGCGGGACGTATGGCTCGCATGAATGATACAGAAGTACCAAAAAGAATATTACAAGGAAAGCCAGGAGGGCAGAGAGGACGTGGTCGACCAAGAGCCAGACGGTAAGATGGAGTAATCGAAGATCTTAGGAAGATGAGCTATAGAAACTTGAGAGTATTGGCAAAGGACCGAGAAAGATGGAAAGAAATTGTAAAAGAGGACAAGGCTCATCATGAGCTGTAGAGCCAAGAAAGAAGAAGAAGTGCGCGGAAGTGTACTGACAGTTGCTCCACAGCTGTTTGTGCAGATACGTCTGTGTCCCGTGTAGCTTCTGCCCCGCGACCACTCGTGGTCCGTTGGACTGGGATGGCCAGCAGCCAGGACGCCAGGAGTTTGTAGCCATCTTCTCTGTTGATGTTGTCAGGCTGCTTAATAATTTCGATCGCCTCCCATATTTTACATTCTCGCATCCACGATTCTTTTGCCAGTACTCAGGCTTCCTGGAACCTGATAGGTTGTCCACAGTCACGGTGGTGTTCCACTAACACTGATTTATTATGTTGCTGTAATTGTACATAGCATTCGTGTTCTGCTACTCATAAGCTACAGGTCTCCCTGTTTCTCCTATGTAGGAAGCTCCACACTCACATCGTATTTCGTAAACACCTGCAGTGTTAAGATTGTAGACTACATCCTTGGTGGAACCTATAATTTTGTGGATCCTGTGACTGCTTTGAAAAATCGATCTGAAACCTCGTCGGCGGAGGACGTTGCCTAGCCGTTCACTGACGCCTTTTACATATGGTAAGTGTACCAGTGGAAGCTTCTCTTCTTTGCCTTCTTCTCATGTTCTGCTCTCTTCGGTTTTAGCTACCTTTCTTATGATGTTGTCATCATAGCCATTGGCATGAAACGTGTGTTGTAGCTCTTTTAATTCTTCTTTGATGTTATTTTCATCACTTATCCGGTAGGCTCAGGCAGTTAACGTATGCAGAACAGAATACTTTTGAGCTGGGTGGTGGTGGCTCTCTGGGTGCAGGTACCAATTAGTGTGCATTGGTTTACGGTACACTTTGTGTCCCGGTTTACCTTCGGCAGCTCTGTATACTTCCACATCCAGAAATGGCAAGGTACCATTGTTTTCAGTCTCATGTGTGAACTTTATATTTTTGTGCAGGCTATTTAAGTGCTGGAGGAAGTTTCCCAATTCCACTTCACCATGAGGCCAGATAACGAATGTGTCATCCATATATCGTAGCCAACATCTGGGACGTAACGGAGCAGAAGCTAGGGCTGTTTGCTCAAAGGCTTCCATGAAGATGTCCGCAGCTACAGGGGAGAGCGGGGAACACATTGCCACCCAGTCTAACTGTTTGTAATATTTTCACCGCCAGGTGAAGTACGTAGATGACAGGCATAAGCGCACCAGATCGCAGATATCTGGTGGGATCCGATCCTGTAGAATGCACATAGTCTCCTCAATGGGTACGTTAGTGAAGAGAGACTTGATGTCAAAACTGACCATAATGTCTGATGGCTTTATTCACTGTTTGCTAATCAGTTGTATGAAGTGGGAAGAGTCTTTCACGTAGGAGTCTGTTTGTCCCACAAGACGGCGTAACTTATGTGCCAGATGTTTCGCAACATAATATGTAGGTCAATCTATTCCGTTCACTATGGGCCTCAGTGGATAACGCTCCTTATGGAGCTTAGGTACTCCACAGATTCTACGAGGAACAGGCACCTTGGTGATTAGTCTCTTGGCTGTGTCAGGATCAGTTCTTGAGTCCTTTACGAGGGCCTTCATATTTCTGCCTATCCACGCCGTCGGGTCACTCCTTAGTACTCTGTAAATGGGATCGCTTAGCAGTTCGTCCACCTTCTTTTCATATTCAGAAGTGTCCATCAGCACCATAGCATTTCCTTTGTCCACATGTAGGACCACAATATCCTTTTTATTCCTGAACTCCGATATTGCCTGTCTTTCTTCGTGTGTGATATAGGCTCTGGGTGGTTTTGCTGTTCGTAAGATTCTTACAGTTTCCTGCCTTATCTTTTCTGCTTTGACACATGGTACTTGGTGGAGTGATGCCTCCACAGATTGAATTATCTCTTCTGTGGGAATCTTTGTGGGCGTAATTGCGAAGTTTAAACCTTTGGACAGAACTGACATCGCTGCCTCACTGATGCTCTGTGTTGAGATTATTCTAATGGCCCTTTTTGTAGTTTGAAATTGCTATTAGCTGTTTTAGAGTTTCCTCATAAAGCGACTCCACATTTAAGGCAAGAATGGAAGTAGGCACGGTATGCATTCATTACTATTTTCTCACTACACAATGATTTTAGTGAGCAAAGAAGGTAACATGTCTTGTTGAGTTCTGCATTAACAATGTACAAAAAGATAGATTTCTACTTACCATAAAGAAGAAATGTCAACTTGCACACAGGCACAATTAAAAGACACTTACATGTAGCTTTCAGGCGTCAGTCAAGAGAGAGACACACACAGACAAAATTCACTCTCTCTCTCTCTCTCTCTCTCTCTCTCTCTCTCTCTCTCTCTCTCTCTCACACACACACACACACACAAAAGCAAGCACACCTCACGCACACATGACCACCAACTCCAGCATCTCGGATCTCAGTTCTGCATTAAGGTAGTCCATAAGCTTATTCCATTTAACATTGCTCTGCAGCCAAAGTCCTAGGAGTTTGATTTCAGTACTGTTACTGACTAGTTCGTCATTGATAGAGACCAATGGGATAAACATGTCCTTGTTTGGAGCATTGTGGAATTTTAGTGTAATGGCTTTTTCACTATTTATTACATGTTGATTATTCTGAGCCCAGCTATATTGTTTTGTGATGACGTGAACTCCTTTTAGTATAATTGTGGTGTCATCTGCAAATACGGTTGTTTTCTGTGCATTCACATTTGAGGATGTGCAAAATTTTTTCTGCATGTAAAATCCAGTTTTGGGAGTAAAAATTAGTTTTGTGTTATTTAAATTTCACATTAAGTAAACTACCAAAATTTATGAGTGATATGCTCTGCTATGGCAGGGAAAAGAAGGGAACCAGTGGAAAAATACTCCTGTCATAGCACAAAAAAGGTGAATATGCTCCTGTTTAAAAAACTCTGACTGAAAAGTGGCATACCACCTGTCTCAGTCTACATTCCTCAGCACCTTCATAATTTTTCTGAAAATTTTGGCATGTAAAAATATTAATGCTTTTTTATGCTGAAAGGCAAGGAGACAATGGCACAGGTGATAAGATGGATAAGTAATAAATGCTGGAAGATAGTAGACACTGTAGTGAGAAAATGAGAGCAACACAGTGGCAGTGGAGCATAGTTGACAGTTTTAGGAAAAGACTGAAGGAGACACTGCCAGTAGAAGAGGAATAAAGAGATGCAGAAAGCGGAAGTGGGTAAGAGCCAGTGATAATGAGAGAGAGAGTGTATGAGGAAGAGAGAGGGTTACAGTGAGAAGAGACAGCAGCAGTAGGGAAGAATGAATGAAGTAGTAGCAGTTAAGAGAGAACAAGAGGAAGACATTGACAGTGAGAGGAAACAGTCATAGCAGAACAGCTGTGACACAGAAGACAGTGACATAGTAACACAGATAATAATGACAATGAGTTGGGCTGAATGACTGAGTGAAAATGGGCAAGTGGGAGTGGGTAGCTATAACCAATTTACAGCAATGGACTAGTGGGTGTGAGTGAGTTACAGTCAGGGAAACAGGTGGGAGTGAGAGGCAAGTTGCACGTTTAAAAGAGTGATTGTATGTTTGCATTCCAAAACTTTTGGGGAAATTTTTAAAGGTGCTGAGCAAGGTAAAATGAGGCAGCTGGTACTCCACTTTTCAGTCAAAACTCTTTAAACATGAGTATATTCATCTTTCTTGTGCTCCAATAGGAGCATTTTCTGGTAGTATAAGAATATATTTGTACAATGTTATGAAATAAAACCCCCCCCATGAACCATGGACCTTGCCGTTGGTGGGGAGGCTTGCGTGCCTCAGCGATACAGATGGCCGTACCGTAGGTACAACCACAACGGAGGGGTATCTGTTGAGAGGCCAGACAAACGTGTGGTTCCTGAAGAGGGGCAGCAGCCTTTTCAGTAGTTGCAAGGGCAACAGTCTGGATGATTGACTGATCTGGCCTTGTAACAATAACCAAAACGGCATTGCTGTGCTGGTACTGCGAACGGCTGAAAGCAAGGGGAAACTACGGCCGTAATTTTTCCCGAGGGCATGCAGCTTTACTGTATGATTAAATGATGATGGCGTCCTCTTGGGTAAAATATTCCGGAGGTAAAATAGTCCCCCATTCGGATCTCCGGGCGGGGACTACTCAAGAGGATGTCGTTATCAGGAGAAAGAAAACTGGCGTCCTACGGATCGGAGCGTGGAATGTCAGATCCCTTAATCGGGCAGGTAGGTTAGAAAATTTAAAAAGGGAAATGGATAAGTTAAAATTAGATATAGTGGGAATTAGTGAAGTTCGGTGGCAGGAGGAACAAGACTTCTGGTCAGGTGACTACAGGGTTATAAACACAAAGTCAAATAGGGGTAATGCAGGAGTAGGTTTAATAATGAATAGGAAAATAGGAATGCGGGTAAGCTACTACAAGCAGCATAGTGAACGCATTATTGTGGCCAAGATAGATACGAAGCCCACACCTACTACAGTAGTACAAGTTTATATGCCAACTAGCTCTGCAGATGACGAAGAAATTGAAGAAATGTATGATGAAATAAAAGAAATTATTCAGATAGTGAAGGGAGACGAAAATTTAATAGTCATGGGTGACTGGAATTCGAGTGTAGGAAAAGGGAGAGAAGGAGACGTAGTAGGTGAATATGGATTGGGGCTAAGAAATGAAAGAGGAAGCCGCCTGGTAGAATTTTGCACAGAGCACAACTTAATTATAGCTAACACTTGGTTTAAGAATCATGATAGAAGGTTGTATACATGGAAGAACCCTGGAGATACTAAAAGGTATCAGATAGATTATATAATGGTAAGACAGAGATTTAGGAACCAGGTTTTAAATTGTAAGACATTTCCAGGGGCAGATGTGGACTCTGACCACAATCTATTGGTTATGACCTGTAGATTAAAACTGAAGAAACTGCAAAAAGGTGCGAATTTAAGGAGATGGGACCTGGATAAACTGAAAGAACCAGAGGTTGTACAGAGTTTCAGGGAGAGCATAAGGGAACAATTGACAGGAATGGGGGAAAGAAATACAGTAGAAGAAGAATGGGTAGCTTTGAGGGATGAAGTAGTGAAGGCAGCAGAGGATCAAGTAGGTAAAAAGACGAGGGCTAGTAGAAATCCCTGGGTAACAGAAGAAATATTGAATTTAATTGATGAAAGGAGAAAATATAAAAATGCAGTAAATGAAGCAGGCAAAAAGGAATACAAACGTCTCAAAAATGAGATCGACAGGAAGTGCAAAATGGCTAAGCAGGGATGGTTAGAGGACAAATGTAAGGATGTAGAGGCTTATCTCACAAGGGGTAAGATAGATACTGCCTACAGGAAAATTAAAGAGACCTTTGGAGATAAGAGAACCACTTCTATGAACATCAAGAGCTCAGATGGAAACCCAGTTCTAAGCAGGGAAGGGAAAGCAGAAAGGTGGAAGGAGTATATAGAGGGTCTATACAAGGGCGATGTACTTGAGGACAATATTATGGAAATGGAAGAGGATGTAGATGAAGATGAAATGGGAGATACGATACTGCGTGAAGAGTTTGACAGAGCACTGAAAGACCTGAGTCGAAACAAGGCCCCCGGAGTAGACAACATTCCATTGGAACTACTGACGGCCTTGGGAGAGCCAGTCCTGACAAAACTCTACCATCTGGTGAGCAAGATGTATGAAACGAGCGAAATACCCTCAGACTTCAAGAAGAATATAATAATTCCAATCCCAAAGAAAGCAGGTGTTGACAGATGTGAAAATTACCGAACAATCAGTTTAATAAGCCACAGCTGCAAAATACTAACACGAATTCTTTACAGACGAATGGAAAAACTAGTAGAAGCCGACCTCGGGGAAGATCAGTTTGGATTCCGTAGAAATACTGGAACACGTGAGGCAATACTGACCTTACGACTTATCTTAGAAGAAAGATTAAGGAAAGGCAAACTTACGTTTCTAGCATTTGTAGACTTAGAGAAAGCTTTTGACAATGTTGACTGGAATACTCTCTTTCAAATTCTAAAGGTGGCAGGGGTAAAATACAGGGAGCGAAAGGCTATTTACAATTTGTACAGAAACCAGATGGCAGTTATAAGAGTCGAGGGACATGAAAGGGAAGCAGTGGTTGGGAACGGAGTAAGACAGGGTTGTAGCCTCTCCCCGATGTTATTCAATCTGTATATTGAGCAAGCAGTAAAGGAAACAAAAGAAAAATTCGGAGTAGGTATTAAAATCCATGGAGAAGAAATAAAAACCTTGAGGTTTGCCGATGACATTGTAATTCTGTCAGCGACAGCAAAGGATCTGGAAGAGCAGTTGAACGGAATGGACAGTGTCTTGAAAGGAGGATATAAGATGAACATCAACAAAAGCAAAACGAGGATAATGGAATGTAGTCGAATTAAGTCGGGTGATGCTGAGGGAATTAGATTAGGAAATGAGACACTTAAAGTAGTAAAGGAGTTTTGCTATTTGGGGAGCAAAATAACTGATGACGGTCGAAGTAGAGAGGATATAAAATGTAGACTGGCAATGGCAAGGAAAGCGTTTCTGAAGAAGAGAAATTTGTTAACATCGAGTATAGATTTAAGTGTCAGGAAGTCATTTCTGAAAGTATTTGTATGGAGTGTAGCCATGTATGGAAGTGAAACATGGACGGTAAATAGTTTGGACAAGAAGAGAATAGAAGCTTTCGAAATGTGGTGCTACAGAAGAATGCTGAAGATTAGATGGGTAGATCACATAACTAATGAGGAAGTATTGAATAGGATTGGAGAGAAGAGAAGTTTGTGGCACAACTTGACCAGAAGAAGGGATCGGTTGGTAGGACATGTTCTGAGGCATCAAGGGATCACCAATTTAGTATTGGAGGGCAGCGTGGAGGGTAAAAATCGTAGGGGGAGACCAAGAGATGAATACACTAAGCAGATTCAAAAGGATGTAGGTTGCAGTAGGTACTGGGAGATGAAGAAGCTTGCACAGGATAGATTAGCATGGAGAGCTGCATCAAACCAGTCTCAGGACTGAAGACCACAACAACAACAACATGAAATAAAATTCTTATGTTTTGAATAAACAGTGAGAGTGTACAGATTTTTTGTTAAGTAGATGTTTTACAGTAGCCAAAAATTAAAAATGTAGCAATCACCGTATTTTTAAAAGAAATAGTTCATTCTGATATGTTGACACAGAATTAGGGGTCTCCGCAGGTTTCACGTCAGTAGGGGCAAAATATTTACATGTGATTTAGAAATTTTGAGAGCAGTTGTTATCTACTCATTATTTTATATGTTAAAACCCGTTTTTACATTCCCAGCCACATTTTTAGTTTTTCTGTCATTTTTGTTATTTTCTTTTTGTCTCATTATAAGCTCTATTCCAATAATAAACAAATTTTTATGTTTATTTTGCACAATATTTACTGTTCATGCAGTGACTACAATTGTATTTCAATTAACGGTTCAGGGGGACGGGAGGGGGAGATGACAAGACATTACATTTGACTCTGCAAAAGTTTGTCAAATTTACTTCCATTGCAGTGAGAGCTTTGTTGAATGCACCTAACAACAGTATTTTACAATTACACTGTGTAGTAACTGTGAACTATAGTTTCAGGTTTTATAACCCCATTTTAAAGTACGTGTGTCCTACATGGGGCCATGCCGCTTCAGACAAGATTAGAAGCTGCAATCGTTACAGGACATAGTCTTGCATGAACATTACATCCCCCAAATTCATTTGGGTTGCTGAGTTGTCTTCCTCCAGAGGCAGAAGATGCTGGCAAGCGATTTTTATTTTTCCTGTGATACATCTGGAAACTGGCACATTCGAAACCTCCGAACATATGACAGAAAAGAAGAATGGGAACTCGTGTGGCTGTTCTGGCTGCTAAGGTAGTGAGACAATTCATTTCAATGTCTTAATCATTTTAGCTAACCACATCCAAGCCATCATTATCTCAATTATCATCTACCACTAACTCAATTACTGTCATGCCATACTGACCAACGTATAGATAGTTAACACCATATCTGGGCATGTAATACAGAAATAAATTCTAGCTGGCAGTAGACATTAGAGGTTTTTGAAGATGTGCAAACCTAGGGCTGTGGGAACTGGGAATATGACTTTCATTCCTTAGGAAGGGAACATTTCGGAGACAGAACTCTCACCGTGAATATCCTTTTTCATGCGACCATGTACACATGTAATAATTTCATCACTCAGATGACTGGCAGTTTCACTCCATTTTAATATAGCTTGTTAGTAATGCCTGGGTGTACGGGGGTGGATGGAAGGAGCTTCTGCGAATGATTATTGTAGAGGGAACACAACTGTGCGTATCCTGGAAATGGTGAACTAGTGTCAACAGCTAGTCCTTTTACCATCACGAAACATAGGAGAAAAATGGCAGACATGCAAAATTGTACCTCTTTAAAACTAAAAATCGTGACATCTTCATTAAATATTGAAGGATTGTCAAAAAAGTAAGAAGTCTTACTGTCACACAAATGCAAACAACATTCATGAGACATTTTAACATGGAAGAAATACACAGAAAGGTAAACAACTGAAGAGCAAAAATTGAAGGCATGAAGACAGCATTAGAACACCCTCATGAACAATATGGTAATATTATCTTTGTAAAACCAGATATGAGATTAAGTCAATAAGTATCATGGACACAAACAACATTAAAATTTTGGCAATTGAACTACAGTTGTGTACTATTACATCAGTGTACAAACCATCTAATATTGATTTTACCTTCCACAAGCCAAATGACTTTCATGACCAAGACATCAAGATTGTGTTGGGATATTTTAACTGTCAAAGTATCAACTTCTATTAAGACAATCATTCAATAGGGGCAGATGGTAGAGGGGGCATAAGCCTGAAAACATTTTCGTGATTGAAAACATGGCTCATGATGTTACAAAAACAGTAGAAGAACCTTTCTCCAGGATGCAACATTGGCCTATATCTTGTATAGTTTCTGGAGTTTTCCGAGTGGCAATTGTACTTGGCCTATATCCTGTATAGTTTCGGGAGTCGTGTGAATGGAAATTGTACCCTTCAATCTCTCCTGGACCCATTGCACTAAGGGATGGACTGTGTACAGCACACAGAGGCTTTGAATGGAGCAGATAATGTAACTGCAAAGCTTGTGTCGCCAGACATACTGCATGGGCGTAGAGTTCTGCTGTAATACTGAGCAATGCTCCAGAAGCTGATACCGAAAAATGTCAGTGCCATCGACTAAGGCACATTACACACCACAGTCAGTCCAAGAGCCAACAGTGCACACAAAGGTACTATTGCGAAATGGTCATGAAACTCAAGGTGATAGAGCGAAGCTCGAGTAGTGTCCTTAGGAAGCAAATGAAGGCCAAGGTGAACATGGTCCGCCGCACGAAGCCAAGGTGGTAAAGGGTTCACACCCACTGGGAAAGTTGCAGGTAGTGTGAAGGAAGTTAAGGTGCCACACAAAGAGCCGAAAGCGGGGGAGGGGGGGGGGGGGGGGGTAACAGAAAAGAGAGACACGTCCTGTACAACCAAAGGCGTCATCGAAGAAGGAGGTGTAGGATGGGTGGCTATGCAGGGCAGACAAATGGCATGCATATCTGCTCAGGAGAAACTCATGGTGGTAGGACAACAATAGTTTGGCAACTTCTGCAAACAGACACTAAACTGCACTAGTGTAAAAGGGAGTAGTGGCCAAACGGATGCCACGATGGTGGATAGTATTGAGACGGCATAAGAGGGATGGATGTGCAGAAGCATAAACTAAACACCCATAGTCTAGTTTCGAACAGACAAGGGACCGGCACAAACAGAGGAGGATGGTTTGATCGGCTCACCAGGAAGTACTCCTGACGACATGTAGGACACTGAGGGACCACATGCAGTGGGCTGCCAGGTAAGGCACTTGGGAGGATCAAGAAAGTTGCTTGTTGAGCACGAGCTCCAGGAATTTTGTAGTTTCAAAGAATGGAAGAGCAACAGACCCAAGATGTAAAGATTGTGGAAGAAACCAATTGCGTTGCCAGAAATTCATACAGATGATTCTGTCACTGGAAAAACAAAAGTCACTGTCAATGCTCCATGAGTGAAGATGATCAAGACATCACTGACGATGACGCTCAATGAGACAAGTATATGGAGAACTGTAATAAACTGCAAAATCATCAATGAAAAGAACGCCGGAGATGTCAGGTGAGAGACAGGCCATTATAGGGTTAATGGTGATTCCAAAGACAACGCTCAGGACGGAACCCTGAGGCACACCATTTTCCTGGATAACGGTATCCAACAAGGCAGAACCCACTGGGACCTTCAAAACTCGGTCTTTTAAAAATTTCTGAAGGAAATGGGGCAAGTGGACACGGAAGGTGAAGAAGATTGGAGAAATATCTCATGAGAATGCCACATCACAGAATTCCCCAGAAGATGCTGACCTACAAGGCGAATGGAAAAAGATATATCAGAAGACATAAAAAAAGATGGGTATGATTTTGTCTATTTGTGAGTTCAGAGCGGGCAACAGCATAATCCATGAAAGGAAGAAGATAATGATGATGATGATATGATGATAATGGCTTTTTGATCACACCTTGTATACTGAACTTGGAAAAAGATTTGGCATAAACCAATTTTAACCAGTCTCACGGCATACAGAGGCATGGAAACTTCAATGATTACCAGTTTTAAAAAATGAATATTGTTTTACTGCTTCCTATATTTAATTGTTCTTTAGGTTATATACACATTAAGTCTTATTCCCTTCTGATAGGTCTTTTGCAGTACAATTTTTGCAAACAGTATTAAATTATGTCATTTATCACACAAATGTCTTGTCATAATTACCTGTGAGCCAGTTATTGTAGCTCCCAAATCTGTAAAAACAAAAAAGACACACGCTATATAAAATCTACACAATTTTATCTGCATGGTGCAAGTTAAATGCATGCTATGGGAACAATAAATATCAACAGGCATGAAATATAGAAACATGTCAACTGAGTACACAATACACAAGAACAGAATGGATAGTTTTACAATTAATTACAGCTGTATCAAATCTGATCTTAAATGAGTGAAGTTAAACAATGAGAAAAAGTGTATTTACACAAAGTTTATTTACACTAAACACTACATTATGACATAAAGTAAAGGATTTTCTAAAGTGTGGATACAACCATATGGGGGATCATAATTTCATATCATTAAATCAAAGAGGTAGTGTCTGTACTCATATTAATAAAATAGAAAAATGTACTTTGCATATCATAATGAAATAAATTTAAGTTTTAAAAATATTAAGTTGAACTTATTGCACAAACAATACATTTGGTGTACTTCCAGTAAAATGTAATTCTTGGATACAACACATTCTTAAATTCATCACAACAGTTATATCAAGAATGACCGAATCTTGTCCCTTCTTGAATAAATTTCTGCATGTGTCCATGACTGGGTCAAATTTCCCAACATACTAATCAGGTTGAGACTTCCTGTGTTTTCACGAGAATGGTTAAACCAGTTACCACGACAGTTCCTTTGAAAAAGAGATGGCTAATTCCCTTCCCAAATTTACCCTACTTTGAGCTTCTGCTCCATGTTTAATACTAGATCTTAATCTTCTTCTTTCCAACCTTTGATCTGTCATATTTCACACTACCCCAACTGTGTTTCGTTTTCTTTTTGTTGCTTTTCTGTTCCATCATTACTTTGAGTATTTTTCCCTTCCCTCCAATCTTCTCTTTGACCCTTCTTCTTACTTTTCTAATTATTATTGCTGTTAAAATATTTTTCCCTACTTTGTTTTAGACTAATATTATCTCAAATTACAAATAAGTTCGAGGTTATATCCTCCCTTACTTTCTAGTGGACATTGTGTTCTATTGAAGTGTAAGTGATGTTGATTTTAAGCTAATTTTGCAATGCGTCCAAGCTTATTGCATAATACTGCAACAAATGAATACATGATATTAGGCCTACATTCTAAACAATAATATTGCTTGTTGTTTACTTCCAAAAGTCACTACAAATGATGTCCACATTACCACAGCCATACAAATACATTTCAGTAATTACTATCTTACTTCACAGATTGATACAAGCAAAGAATGTACTTTTTATATACTGTCAGCATTTATCGGTGCTTAGGACATCAACGGGGACAAATAGCTCACATATCAATGAGAATTTGGTTAATTATTACATTTAATTGCTATAACAGTGACTCTGATGTGAATCACAATTTTTACAGGGGAAGGACACTTGACTATATTAGTGTATCACATAACTTATATACATTATGTGACCAAAATTATCCAGACACCTCGCTGAAAGTGACTTACAAGTTTGCGGCGCCTTCCATCGGTAATGCTGGAATTCAATATGGTGTTGGCCCACCCTTAGACCTGATGATGGCTTCCACTCTCACAGGTACACATTCAATCAGGTGCTGCAGGTTTCTTGAGGAATGGCTGCCCATTCTTTATGGAGTGCTGCACTGAGGAGAGGTATCAATGTCGGTCGGTGAGGTCTGGCATGAATTCGGCGTTCCAAAACATCCCAAAGGTGTTCTAAAGGATTCAGATCAGGACTTGGATGTTATTCTCATGTAACCACTCCACCACAGGCCGTGCATTATGGACAGGTGCTCAATCAAGTTGAAATATGCAATCGCCATCCCCGAATTGCTCTTCAACAGTGGAAGCAATAAGGTACTTAAAACATCAACATAGGCTTGTGCTGTGATAGTGCCACACAAAACAACAAGGGGTGTAGGTCCCCTCCATGAAAAACATGATCACACCATAACACCACCGCCTCCTAATTTTACTGTTGGCACTACACAAACTGGCAGATGACGTTCACTGGGCATTCTCCATACCCACACCCTGCCATCGGATCACCACATTGTGTACTGTGACTTGTCACTCCACACAATGTTTTTCCACCGTTCAATCGTACAAAGTTTATGCTCCTTACACCAAGCGAGGTGTCGTTTGGCACTTACTGGCATGATGTGTGGCTTATGAACAGCCACTCGACCATGAAATCCAAGTTTTCTCACCTCCTGCCTAACTGTCATAGTATTTACAGTGGATCCTGATGCAGTTTGGAATTCCTGTGTGATGGTCTAGATAGATGTCTGTCTATTACACATTATGACCCTCTTCAACTGTCGGTCAAGAAACAAGGTCGGCCTGCATGCGTTTGTGCCGTATGTGTCCCTTCACATTTCCACTTCACTATAACATTGGAAACAGTGGACCTTGGCCCAGTTTAGGAGCGTGGAAATCTCGTGTACAGATGTATGACACAAGCGACAACCAATCACATGACTACGTTCGAAGTCCATGAGTTCTGCGGAGTGCCCCATTCTGCTCTGTCATGATGTCTAATGATTACTGACGTAGCTGATATGGAGTACGTGGCAAGAGGTGGCAGCACAATGCACCTAGTATGAAAAACTTATGTTTTTGGGAGTGTCCGGATATTTTTGATCACATAGTGTATACTTTACCAATACTGCAAACTACTTGTGCTTCTTGTAGTGACTTAATCTGGCAAACACGCAGCAGTTTGTAACAGCGACTTAAACTCAATATCATCCACAATTTACTTGTACATGTATTAGCAATACTACAAACAATTTGTAGCATTTGTCATCATATCACATAGCAAACACAAGTTGGCAAAGTGACTCAAAATCAATTTCTCTCAAACTTTAGTAATGTAAAAGGTCTGTCCATCTAATGATGGAGGAGTAGAAGCCCCATCAATGAAAGAACAGAAAGTCTAAATGGATGGTGAAATAAAATAAGGAGGTAACAGTAGCACGTTTTATTTGTCACTAGCTGAGAAACCTGGAGTTGCCCGGGTATTCATTTAGAGTTGTGCCGAGACTTCATACACGTTGAATTTATTTTGAACTTATAAATTTTCTTAGTATACAACGGTGAAGTAGTATGATTGGGGACATGAACAAAGAGCTTGTTTGCTTCACTAACACAGGAGAGCTGGCCACATGAACAGCAACTGACACTAAGTAACATAATCTCACCGGGAACGCCATCTATAGGATCTTTGGTGTGCTATGAAACCAACAGCACCACCTACTGGTTATTTGGTGTACTACACTTTGATGATTATTCATCTGTACCACTAAGATGAGTAAATGATATTAGATAGAACTTTAAATTATGATATCTTTCTTTTCCATGTTCAGATTTTGATGAAATACATCTTATATGTTGCTCCATGCTACACTCAAGTTACCTGTGGAAACTGCACGAAAATTTGTCTAGTAATTTTGGAGATGAACCCTTTCAAACAAACAGATACAATGGTTTTTGATAAAATCACAGTATTTTTTTCCATGATCCAAATTTGCTTGAAATAAAGCCAATACATTGCCCCCAGATGGTTGGTTGGTTGGTTGCTTGGGGAAGGAGACCAGACAGCATGGTCATCGGTCTCATCGGATTAGGGAAGGAATGGGAAGGAAGTCGGTCGTGCCCTTTCAGAGGAACCATCCTGGCATTTGCCTGGAGTGATTTAGGGAAATCACGGAAAACCTAAATCAGGATGGCTGGATGCGGGATTGAACCGTCGTCTTCCTGAACGCGAGTCCAGTGTGCTAACCATTGCGCCACCTCGCTCGGTCATTGCCCCCAGACTATGCTCAAGTTACCTGTGAAAACACCATGGAAGTTGGTCTAGTCTTTTTGGAGAACAGCATGTTCTAACAGTCACGGTGGGTTTTCAGTTTTATTATTAGTACAGATTAGACTTTACACAGTTGTAGAAAATTTAATACGTATGTTAAAAATAATAAAAACAACATTCTCTCTTTGAATCACTTCTTTTTCTTTGAATCACTTCTTTCTCTTTTAATTAATCCTATCATCACTTTTTAGCTACCCAGTTCTTATCCTTCTTTCACATTTATTGGTGTCTGACTTGCATAATGCGTCACAGGAATATCAGATGCTAAACTGTCACAGTTTTCAATGCCTGAAACTATCTAAACCATAGATGTATTGAATAAGCACAGTTCAAGGCTGCAAGCATGTGAACACAATCATTTTGTACTAAGAAAAATTGGTGAGGCAGAGAATTACATACCTTCTTTTTGTGGTTCTTCAACTGGATTTCCTGATTTATCTAATCTTCTCTTGTATATATTGTGCTCAATGTGCAGATGTTGCTCACCTGATGTGTCCATAGCATCAAGCACCAAAACTACAGCAATGAAACAAAAATAAAGTTTTACTGTGAAAATCATAATACTGCGACATGCTTTTTATCACTACATTAAACTCACATTCACAAGAAATAGAAGGTATAATAATGTCCAGATTTATCCGAAGTTTGGTTCCTCTTGAAGTATCCACAAATAGCTCTTCCGAAATGTCTGGTGACAGATAAGCTTGCAGTTCCGAGACGAAAAGCAATGTCATTATGATACCGCTCAATATAGTAACTGAAAGAGAAAAGATATGAAACAGACTAAGACTAAGAACAAACACTTTCATGTTTCTACCCAGAACAGTGTTACTCTAGTCACAAACATAATTCACACAATGGTGAGATATATCTTTTAATTACAATCCAACTCATTTCCAATTATTCTTTCATCCGCAGATATCAACTACTCAGCTTGATACATGATTTCTAGCTCTTGTTTATGTCAAACATTATTTACACAAACTATTAAAATTTTGGGAATGCCTGGATTTCAGTCTAAATTCCCACAATGTGTAATTTCAGCAGAAGCAAACAGACTGATACTGTGTAAACTAGATAACCACACATCTTCCAGAGGCCTTTTTGATAATCTAGGAATTCTTATTACTTTTATTCATTAATGACTTTTGTTTCTGGTAATAAAAATCGGTTACAGCTGAACTATGATCTGCACTATCACAGTACAAGACAACACTTTTTTTTTTTTTTTTTGCTCAGTTACATAGCAAAAAATAGTGGATTGTAATCAAGCCTCTAGTGTTACATCGGTAGGTAATTATTTTCTCTGAAAAATACCAATGCTATTGACAGAAGGTGAACAGCATCGATTTCATGTAACTGAGAAAGATGTCTTTTTATCTTACAGGTAACAGTTTTGTTTAGTATTTAATGTTATGTTTAGCTGGCATAAGCACAAATAATGTTACGCAATACGATTATCGTTAATGCAGTGTACATATCAAGTTTTTATGATATGCTTTTCTTTGACAATATGTATCTTAACTTGTTTCACAGATGAATGAATGAATGAAGTTATTAAAACTAAAAGAATGGTTGTGCTCTGCACAATATTCAATTGCTATCAGTAATGGAGCTGAAGAAAGCAACAACTACTGCAAAAGAAAATGAGTGGGACAGTCCACGTGAAATTAACCAGTGGTCAAGTTCTTGACATCTCAGATTTTGATAACTTTTGTACATTTATAGTATTAGTTGTTTACACGAAAATCTCTTTACTTGGGAGTTACTAATTCACAAACCCCCCCCCCCCCATGAACCATGGACCTTGCCCTTGGTGGGGAGGCTTGCGTGCCTCAGCGATACAGATAGCCGTACCGTAGGTACAACCACAACGGAGGGGTATCTGTTGAGAGGCCAGACAAATGTGTGGCTCTTGAAGAGGGGCAGCAGCCTTTTCAGTAGTTGCAAGGACAACAGTCTCGATGACTGACTGATCTGGCCTTGTAACAATAACCAAAACGGCCTTGCTGTGCTGGTACTGCGAACGGCTGAAAGCAAGGGGAAACTACGGCCATAATTTTTCCCGAGAGCATGCAGCTTTACTGTATGATTAAATGATGATGGCATCCTCTTGGGTAAAATATTCCGGAGGTAAAATAGTCCCCCATTCGGATCTCCGGGCGGGGACTACTCAAGAGGACGTTGTTATCAGGAGAAAGAAAACTGGCGTTCTACGGATCGTAGCGTGGAATGTCAGATCCCTTAATCGGGCAGGTAGGTTAGAAAATTTAAAAATGGAAATGGATAGGCTAAAGTTAGATATAGTGGGAATTAGTGAAGTTCGGTGGCAGGAGGAACAAGACTTCTGGTCAGGTGACTACAGGGTTATAAACACAAAGTCAAATAGGGGCAATGCAGGAGTAGGTTTAATAATGAATAGGAAAATAGGAATGCGGGTAAGCTACTACAAACAGCATAGTGAACGCATTATTGTGGCCAAGATAGATACGAAGCCCACACCTACTACAGTAGTACAAGTTTATATGCCAACTAGCTCTGCAGATGACGAGGAAATGTATGATGAAATAAAAGAAGTTATTCAGATAGTGAAGGGAGACGAAAATCTAATAGTTATGGGTGACTGGAATTCGAGTGTAGGAAAAGAGAGAGAAGAAAACGTAGTAGGTGAATATGGATTGGGGCTAAGAAATGAAAGAGGAAGCCGCCTGGTAAAATTTTGCACAGAGCACAACTTAATCATAGCTAACACTTGGTTTAAGAATCATGATAGAAGGTTGTATACATGGAAGAACCCTGGAGATACTAAAAGGTATCAGATAGATTATATAATGGTAAGACAGAGATTTAGGAACCAGGTTTTAAATTGTAAGACATTTCCAGGGGCAGATGTGGACTCTGACCACAATCTATTGGTTATGACCTGTAGATTAAAACTGAAGAAACTGCAAAAAGGTGCGAATTTAAGGAGATGGGACCTGGATAAACTGAAAGAACCAGAGGTTGTACAGAGTTTCAGGGAGAGCATAAGGGAACAATTGATAGGAATGGGGGAAAGAAATACAGTAGAAGAAGAATGGGTAGCTTTGAGGGATGAAGTAGTGAAGGCAGCAGAGGATCAAGTAGGTAAAAAGACGAGGGCTAGTAGAAATCCTTGGGTAACAGAAGAAATATTGAATTTAATTGATGAAAGGAGAAAATATAAAAATGCAGTATATGAAGCAGGCAAAATGGAATACAAACGTCTCAAAAATGAGATAGACAGGAAGTGCAAAATGGCTAAGCAGGGATGGCTAGAGGACAAATGTAAGGATGTAGAGGCTTATCTCACTAGGGGTAAGATAGATACTGCCTACAGGAAAATTAAAGAGACCTTTGGAGATAAGAGAACCATTTGTATGAACATCAAGAGCCCAGATGGAAACCCAGTTCTAAGCAAAGAAGGGAAAGCAGAAAGGTGGAAGAAGTACATAGAGGGTCTATACAAGGGCGATGTACTTGAGGACAATATTATGGAAATGGAAGAGGATGTAGATGAAGATGAAATGGGAGATACGATACTGCGTGAAGAGTTTGACAGAGCACTGAAAGACCTGAGTCGAAACAAGGCCCCCGGAGCAGACAACATTCCATTAGAACTACTGACGGCCTTGGGAGAGCCAGTCCTGACAAACCTCTACCATCTGGTGAGCAAGATGTATGTTTCATACCGAACTATCATTTTAATAAGCCACAGCTGCAAAATACTAACACGAATTCTTTACAGACGAATGGAAAAACTAGTAGAAGCCGACCTCGGGGAAGATCAGTTTGGATTCCGTAGAAATACAGGAACATGTGAGGCAATACTGACCTTACGACTTATCTTAGAAGAAAGATTAAGGAAAGGCAAACCTATGTTTCTAGCATTTGTAGACTTAGAGAAAGCTTTTGACAATGTTGATTGGAATACTCTCTTTCAAATTCTATAGGTGGCAGGGGTAAAATACAGGGAGCGAAAGGTTATTTACAATTTGTACAGAAACCAGATGGCAGTTATAAGAGTCGAGGGACATGAAAGGGAAGCAGTGGTTGGGAACGGAGTAAGACAGGGTTGTAGCCTCTCCCCGATGTTATTCAATCTGTATATTGAGCAAGCAGTAAAGGAAACAAAAGAAAAATTTGGAGTAGGTATTAAAATCCATGGAGAAGAAATAAAAACTTTGAGGTTCGCCGATGACATTGTAATTCTGTCAGAGACAGCAAAGGACTTGGAAGAGCAGTTGAACGGACTGGATGGTGTCTGGAAGGGAGGATATAAGATTAACATCAACAAAAGCAAAACGAGGATAATGGAATGTAGTCGAATTAAGTCGGGTGATGTTGAGGGAATTAGATTAGGAAATGAGACACTTAAAATAGTAAAGGAGTTTTGCTATTTGGGGAGTAAAATAACCGATGATGGTCGAAGTAGAGAGGATATAAAATGTAGACTGGCAATGGCAAGGAAAGCGTTTCTGAAGAAGAGAAATTTGTTAATATTGAGTATTGATTTAAGTGTCAGGAAGTCGTTTCTGAAAGTATTTGTATGGAGTGTAGCCATGTATGGAAGTGAAACATGGACGGTAAATAGTTTGGACAAGAAGAGAATAGAAGCTTTCGAAATGTGGTGCTACAGAAGAATGCTGAAGATTAGATGGGTAGATCACATAACTAATGAGGAAGTATTGAACAGGATTGGGGAGAAGAGAAGTTTGTGGCACAACTTGACCAGAAAAAGGGATCGGTTGGTAGGACATGTTCTGAGGCATCAAGGGATCACCAATTTAGTATTGGAGGGCAGCGTGGAGGGTAAAAATCGTAGGGGGAGACCAAGAGATGAATACACTAAGCAGATTCAGAAGGATGTAGGTTGCAGTAGGTACTGGGAGATGAAGAAGCTTGCACAGGATAGAGTAGCATGGAGAGCTGCATCAAATCAGTCTCGGGACTGAAGACCACAACAACAACAATTCTCAAAACTTCCAAATTATGCAATTTTTTGTTAATGTTTTAGAACCTTAAAAACACCATATCTCAAAAAAATTTGACCTACAGACCTAAAATTAGCATCATTTTATTCAGTTTCCTACAAAACAGTATGTCCTGCTTGACAATGTTCACAACAATGTTGAATTTTCCCAGACAATTTTTTTTTTTTTAAATTTTTAAAATTTCAGAACTTTTTTTTTTGTACATGCCAAATTTCATGAGGGTGTTCACAACATATTAAAATAAACTCTATTTTACAGGTAAATACAATACTCATTTTTAAGACTTTGGACGTATTACTAAGTTTTAATGTAGACTTTATTGTTAAGTCATTTTTATTTTTTATTTGTTTTAGATTATTAGAAACATACATTTAAATTTAAATTCACATTTGGCTTTCCCGTGATAACTGTGAAACATTTTTACATACATCATAACAACACCTACTGAAAGAAGAATATGAATAATTTATGTAATTATACCTTCATTTTACAAATACATTTATATTAATCAATATTATTAATTAAACAAAGGTTTAGCTTTTATTATTTAACAAAGCGTTATTTGAGTGCCTTGCAATTAGAAACTTTTCACTCATCTTCAACAAGGAAGACATTACGACACTGCAATTACATTCTTATTAGAGTCTCAGATTACATTTTGCAGTTTTCTTTTAAATGATATAACCTTGCTCTCTCAACCAATAATGACGGATTATTGATGTAACAACATTTTCTTTTCCAATATAATCTGTGAAGCTATTCGCAACTCTTTCATCTGATAGTCAATATGGTCTTCCAGTGGCAGCTGCAGGATTTAATTTAAAAAGTATGATTTTTTTTAGAACATTTCATGTAACAGATCTTTGTGATTATGAAAAAAATGAGATGATCCACAGGGATACATAAATAAAAGATTTACTTCTCCTTTTTCATCTCTTGATAGCACACAAGTTATCAACCATTTATTGTCATAAGCACAAGCAATAAGTCCTGTGAGCTGTTCAAAGTCATGCCATCTGCATCTGGACCCACTTAAATTTGATAACATCCAAATCTTTACAACCAGAAACAATTTCTGCTTCACATTTAGCTTTGCTCATAGTAATAAATCCATAATACTTTGAGTCCCTATGATTGCTATGGCTCTATAAAATCTTTTTCCCAAACTCTTTTTTTATTCTGCAAGCTCATTATTTGTACACAGAAAAAATGACTTATGGAATACATCAAACAATTGGAAATATTTTTTTTGTAATGGATGTAACTTAGTGCACTACTGGATTGTACTTGTGTTACACATACACATGAAGACATGTGGGCCTTTACGTACTTACTGGTTATTTAGCCAAATGTGTTTCAAAGCTTGAGGCTTGTGATTACAGCTTGAAAATGACTACCAGTTGAAATTAGCTACTAGAATGGACAATAAATTTATTAC
Source organism: Schistocerca cancellata (assembly GCF_023864275.1). Taxonomy (NCBI): domain Eukaryota; kingdom Metazoa; phylum Arthropoda; class Insecta; order Orthoptera; family Acrididae; genus Schistocerca; species Schistocerca cancellata. The sequence continues at coordinate 621,279,301 of NC_064630.1, forward strand.
AGCCTTTTTGGATTGGAGGGTGTGCTTCCACTGTGCTTATACTATCCAAGGCTTGTTACCGTGCTGAAAGCAATACATTCATAGTCAGCTGTTGACTTGCTAGGCCCAACTCTGGTGTTTACTCCCTTAGCCACTGAAGATTCCACTTCTCCACAAGGCAAGGAATGGAATGGAACTGCCAAACTAGAAGTACAAAACAGAGTAAGAAAGAGATCTAATTTTTTTTTTTCACCAAGTGTGGAACCTTGTGGGGGACATGAGATTTCCTATGAGAACCAAACAATTATGACATGCAGTTTAGAAAGCTGTCACTGACAAGACAGATCCGAGCATGCTACAAACATGTGATCTGAAGTTTCTGTGACCAGTCTTGCATAAGACAAGAAGAGAGAAAATGAGGAATGAAGACATCACAGGAGAGATGCAAATGGATATGTCAATGACTGAGAGACTGAGTACTGCATAGCTCTAGTGGTTTGGACATGTGAAGGGACTGAAGGTAAGCACCTATCAAAACAATACTTGGAGAGAAATGTGCTGGGGAAAAGAGCTACAAGAATACCCACAAAAAGATGGTAGGATCAGATTAAAGAGTATTTGAAGACTAGAGGAGAAAACTGGGAAACAATATCAAGACAAGATGAATATCAAGCGAAATGGAAGCAACTTGTTCGTAAACAACCCACCCGGCTCGCTGGAAGGATATGAAGATGATGATGATGATGATGATGATGATGAGCTTTTACATCTGATTGATATGAATGTTAATAAAACTGCCTGAAGTTTTACTTTAGACACATTTATTAAGACAATGATTTCATTTCATATGAACATCCTCGAATGAAAAAGTGGAAAAAATGTGCCACTGTCATGATTTAAAATGATTAATTGCCCAATAAAATGTTGAACTGTATATGTTGGAATACAACAAGTACAATATCCCATGTCGTTTGTTGTGCTTGGTACTTACTGTATTCCAATATGTGTCTTTCAATGTTTCATTGGGCTAAGGATTTTCAGTCATGAAACCAGCACTTTCCTGTCACTTTATCCCCTGAACACACATGCTTAATTAGTTATACATGCATGGACCATGTGCTCTTCTTCCCCTCACCAGTGCCTTGCTAATTTTATCTCAACAAGTCATCTTCACTGAGGTGAATTACTGTCAACAGAAGTGAATGTTGTGTTATTATACAGGCGAGTCTCATTAGACATGATACTCCATTTATTTTGTGAATGGTTCCAGAAATCAGCAACTGATAGTATGCTGAGGGCATGTAATGTTTTGTTTGAATAATTCTCTGAACTCTGCTATCAACCGAGATACTGAAACAAGTATGGTTATTTTTAATGGAAGCATATACTTTTCATAATTGCATTCAATAGCTCTTAAAAAGGCAATTACAGTGATATAGTGCTTTTTATTATTGACCCTGAAACCTTTCCCAAAAGAATCCAATAAATGTACTACAACTGAAAAGCATTGTGGCCAGATATGGCTACTGTGGTGCAATCACTGCTGGGTAGAGCTCTCAAACAAGGTTCTTTCATTATATGCAGCAAGACAGGCCTAAGCTGCTAAGATAAAATCTCATTTCCTACACTGCATAGACAAAGAGTCAGCTTTAATTTTTGTATATGGGACTATGGTGTATGATAGCTTCTGGCCCATCAGACGAGGCTTAGGAAAGCTATTTCAAACTTATGTACATTTCCAGGTTGATGGGGAAACAACTACTGTTTAGTCAGGCATTTTTTCCATTAAAACCTCCCCATTGGTACTTACTTGTCAAAGCTGATATAGGACCATCGGTAATTCATACTTGGTAATGATGCACAACCCCATTTGTGGAAAAAAGAATCTTATGAAATTGTAATTATAGGAAATAAAAAAACTAACCATTTTATTTGGAATGACTGATAACATGTAACATACACAATAAATACTTTTCTTAATGAAACATAGTTTTACACTTTACTTAAGAATGTGTTCACATTGTTTACCACTGACTCCAAGGCACATCTGTAATCACCATTTGAGAGACAGATGAACATATGAAAGTACACGTGCTTCCGAGACATAACAGGTACTATAGAAGACTGGCAGTGTGGTTGCTTTTACATTCGTACAAACTTACTCCCTAATGTTGTGCTCACATTCAAAAATGAGGAAAAACAACCTGAATATATATTTCTTGAAATTCAACTTCTCAACAGAAAGTGTCTTATCTATGTAATATACAATCCACTCAAAGTTGGACAGCTCTCTAGCTTTGAATCCACACACTCACAGGTCTTGAATCTTTGTATGAGCACTTAACTGTAGCCGGAGATGTGAACATGAATTTTATAACCAACAGGCCTTCAGTTTCAAAATTCAAGCACATATTCTCCTCCTCAAATCTTACATTGCTTCCATTTGGGCCAACTCATCATACTGCAGACACTCATACTTCTATCGATATTTTTGCAACCAAGTCTCCAAACAAAGTAATTCCCACTGATGAAATTTCTGCACCTCTCTTACCTGCTCATGATGTAATATTCATGAATTATTGATTGATTATTACGTCCAAAGAACAAACCACAAGTGTCCACTTTTAGAGATTTTGGCTGCTTAAATATGTCTGAGCTGACAGCTGATGTTTATGATATCTCTTGACAGGGAGTGACAGTCAATAACTTTGATATAAATTATGAAGTATCAAATTTCACTAAGAGACTCAATAATTTATACAATAAATATGCTTCGAAAAATTTAGAAGAGTCAGGAGAAAATCTGCTCCATGGTTTACCAATCAATCCTGTCAGTAAGAAATGCAAAACTCAGATACATCTGCTCATTAACTGAGGACTTTCACAGACCTTCTGTCTGGTGAGAAAATCTGTGAGGGCTAGGACTAGCCATATCTCAATCTGCAGCTGAACCTCTCATTTCTACTGAGAATTTGAATGAGTATTTCACCACATCTACATATCTACTTGATCAACGCATGAGGTCACAAAACACTGAATCCCTTGATATATCTGCGGTCAGTACGAAGGGGAAAAAAAGTTTTCTGCAGCTGGTAAGCCTTAACACAGACAGGAAGTCAACTGGTCGAATTTGTTCTGCAATTGCAGGATACAACAATATTACAATACAAATGAGCAATTTTTTCAGCAACCCATTACTGCTTATAATAATATATATTTTTAATCATTCTCCAGCATCTTCCCAATGGCCTGCAAAAAGCGACTCGTTAAACCTCTACCGAACCAGAATCTGCAAAAAAAGAAAAAAACCTCTGGACTGCAGGCCCATTTGCATTCTACCAGCATTATCTAAGGCTTTAGAATACATAGTTCACAATCAATTTACCAGTTACTTAACCTAAAATAACTTTATGGATGAATACCAATCTGGCTTCTGGCAAATTAGCAGCATGATTTATAAAATGACTGATGAACTGAAACAAGCTATGGACAAATAAGAAGAGGGTATTGTGTGCTTTTGGACTTCAGCAAAGCTGTTGACTTGATATTCTACTTGCTAAACTCAAAAACTTTTCTCCAAGTGATGTACAGTGGTTCCTTTACTCCAAGTGCTGTAGAGTGGTTCCACTCACACCTTACAAACAGTAGCAATGTGTAATGGTCAGAATAAAGAGGTTGCAATGGAAGAATGTAGTAGCAGGTGTCCCATAAAGATCAGTATTAGGACCACTACTTTTCTTGGTATATGTTACAGATGTGTCAACTATTACCTCCCATTGCAAATATCATTTATTCATTTATACGCTGATGACCTTTAGTTATACCTAAGTTATACCGACAAATCTGGACACAGCCACCCAGAATGTATCAGAATGGGTGCATGACAAAAGATTTTCAAACTTAACCCATCTAAATTTCAAGCAATTTCAGTCACTCACAAAAGACATATTACTACTCAGTTCAGAGAAACTCTTCCACCCTTAATGCTAAACAGCACAGACATAAAAGAATTTGGGGTAATTCTGGACCATCACTGTGAATGGATTGAACACACAGCTGCAGTTTGTAAGAAGGTGTCAGCATCACTGCATTCATTACAGAAATACAAAAAAGTAGTTTCTCTTGAGCTTAAAAACAAACTAATAGAGACACTAATACATCCCATCCTTGATTATGATGACCCTATTCTCCAAGACTTTTTATATGAGAGTTCACATTGACTGGAACTGGCGATGAATGCTTGTGTGTGGTACATTTGTGATGCACATTATTTCAACCAAATCATTCCTGCCCATAACCAATTATCATGGCTATGTGCCGATAAGTGTAAATATTATCAGATCCTGGGTGTTCTGTATCTTCTCCTCTCAATCATTGCATTCCTTCCTCTTTATCTTCAATCCTTACACTACTATCTGAACAAAGCAGCAGAAATACTTTTTCCAATGAAATTAAAATCCTCACCTTAGCATTACACACACTACTGTGTTCTCTGAACAATTTTCTGTACCAGGAACCTGACTTTGGAACAATCTTCCTCAAAATATTAGAGAAACTAAAATCCTTTCAAACTTCAAAAGACAGCTAATAGCCCACTTTCTGTCACAATAGCTATCTCTTTTTACAGCTCAATTTCGTCAACCCTTCCTCCCACACCACTATTCCCTACCCTTGTCTACAGAGTTCTCTATGGAAATTCTCTTCTTTCCTAGCAACCACTGTCACTTTCATTTCAGTCCTCTCTTTGTTTATAAGTGTTGTAGCCAGAATAGCTTCTTCATGTGTTCTGTCAGTTGCAGTCTTCGGCCTGTTCATCCTAATCCTCTATTTGATGTTGAAGCTGCCAATTCACATTAGTGACCTAATAAATTGTGCAAGCGATGATGCGATGGACAGCAGTGAATTAGGATAGACATGACACAACAAAATCATCTGTATTGGTATCACCAGGGCATTTAGGAGCTCTGAGGCCCACAGGTCATGATTCCTTCAGTCATTGCTTTGCATCAGGCCTCTGATCTGTAGGTCCCAAGAGGGAGCCCTATCAGTGCTTGATGCCTGAAGCCGAAGTTGCTCCATCAGCCGGGCATGAGAAGTGGTTCCTTAAGAGAGTGCCATGGAAACCACAACAGAGGAGGGCAGTGGGACAAATGGTTTTGAAAAAATTGAGGTACTTGGAGTGATGGTTGTGATATTCACATAATTGGACATCATGTCAAAAACATGTAGGCACTCATATTTTTTTTGCCTCTGTATACATCAGGCAGTCAATACATTTATATTTTGGTTTTTTTTTTTTTCTTTTACCAAGATTGGGCAAACTGGCAAACATGGAGAATGGTGTTCAGTGCAGTTAACACACAAAGGTGGTTTTCGCAAGGACTACCCTCATGTAGTTATTGTCTACAGCTACCACATTTTGGGTCCGCAGTGAAGTGGGATGACATACGACCAAAGTGCACGCATTAGAAGTACCTCATGAGCGATGGGACATAAGATTTGATGTCGCAACTGTCTATTATGACTTTAATTTTTTCCAGGATGACATTTTCTTCAAAAGCTGAGATAAAGGTGCCTATATCTATCCCATTATCCTTGGAATCTTTTTTGCCTCATTAGACAAAATGTATGCCTTGCTGCTCAAGATTAGCCTGTAGTTCCTCATCTGGAGTGTAAGATGTCAGTATAAAACAATTCCTTGGACCATATTCAAGACCTTGTGTGGGACAATGGTCACTGGTGTGTCACACAGATGTTCAAATACCTGATGGTTGGTAGGTTGATTAGGGTTGAAGGACCAAACAGCAAGGTCATCAGTCCCTTGTTTAAAAAGTGGTCCATTCGGACAGATTTAATTATCAGAAGTCATAATGATAAAAGCGAAAAGGCTAAAAAACGTAAAAGTGCAGTCATGTAGTCAATGGTGGAAACAAAAGGAGGGAAGGCAACAAGTGAGCAACCCAAAGGCTGTGCTAGAGGCAGGAAATATCCCACCTCTGATGCAGTACAGGCAAGACCACCTGCTGTTCAAAAGCGTTCAACCACTAGAATGTAAAAGGGCATATCATAAAAGGAGACCAACCAAATCTAAAAGGCGACAAAAACAGAGTAAAAGGGAGAGAAAAGAGGATCTTGGCCAGGGAGTGGAGTCAGGAATCTCCAAACACAGCTTAAAGTGGGAGACAGCCCAACCCTCACCGCCCTGCCCCTACTCCAGATGGAGATTAAAAACCTCAGAACTGAAAATGAAAACCACTTTCATGGAGGAAACTAAGAAACAGTTCAACCATCTGGGAATCATCGGCCAATATTAAAGGTAAAGTGCAGGAAAGTCTGTACTTAGTATGCAGAGCCAAAAGAAGGGGGCATTCCACCAAAATGTGGGCTACTGACTGGAAGGCTCCACAACCACAACGCAGGGGTGGCTCATTACACAAAAGAAAACCATGGGTCAGCCTGGTATGGCCGATGCGGAGATGACAGGGTGGTTGAGTCCTTTTGGGAGATGCTGAAGGAAGAACGCCACAGGACAGGTGTCATGTTAATCACACGAAGTTTATTAGACACGGAGGTAGCCTCCCAAGAGTTGGCCCATGACTGTGCGAAGTGGTATTTGATATGAAGTCATAAATCCGCCGCACGAAGGGTTACAGAGAAGGGGGGGTAAGTGACTGCTCCCAGGCAAACGATCAGCAAGCTCATTACCTGGGATACTCACATGGCCAGGGACCCTAAGGAAGTCAGCATGGTGAAGATCACTGAGACAGTCATGGATGGCCAAGACCAAGGGATGGAGGAAAAACACCCTGAAGGCCACTCAATGAGTCTGTACATAACAAAACGAGGTTGAGTTGGGACTGTTTAATAACGGTAAGAGCCATCAATTCCACAGTAAACACCCCACATGCAGTTGGCAGGAGATGATTTTCCATGCCAACAGAGGACGTGAAGGCACATCCCACACAATCAGCAGATTTAGAGCCATTGGTGTAAAAAACAACAGCATCCCAAAACTCCCATAAAAGTTGGCAGAGAAAACAATGGAACACCATCGGGGAACGGAATATTTCGGACCTTAGCAGAGATCCATCCGAATCTGGGACCAATGAACTAAGGGAGGGGGGGGGGGGGGGGAATGTGGGAGAAAGGACAAAGAAGGAAGTTGAAAATCACGGCGAAGAGACCCAAGGTAGAGCCCAACTGGTAAACCTGCCATAGGGTGGGAAACAGGTGGGTGACGTCCTTGGTCTGAGAACAGGATAGAATAGGAAGGATGAGTGGCTGAGGAACGGGCAGCAATTGCATAAGAAACCAGAAGCTGGGACCACCAAACAGAAAGGGGGGAGGGGGAGGGGGATCCCAGCTTCTACCAGGAGACTATCAACAGGGCTAGTAGGGAAGGCACCAGTGGCCAAACGGATACCATGATGGTGGACCGGATCCAGGAGGTGCAGTGTGGAAGGAGCAGCCGAACCATAAACTTGACAACCAAAGTCCAAGTGAGACAGCACTTAAGCCCAATGAAGGTGGAGAAGAGTGGAACGATCCACACCCCAAGAGGTGTGGGCAAGGAAGCGAAGGACACTGAGTTTACGGAAACATCCTACCTTCACAAGTCTGATATGAGGCAGCCAAGTGAGCTTGTTGTCAAAAAGAAGACCCAGGAAACAAAACTCTGGGACCACAGGTAATCGTTATGCAGTGAGGTACAGCTCCAGATCAGGGTGACAGAAGTGGACCACCCACAATTTCAAAGGAGAGAAGTGAAATCAGTCAGAGAGGGTCCATGCAGTGGCAAACAGTATAGCACCATGGAGCTGCCGCTCTACAAAGGCTACCGAAGAGGAACTTATCCAAATGCAGGAGTCATCCACATACAGAGCAGGGGTGACCAAAGGACCAGCGGAGGCCACCAGTACATCTGTAGCAATGAGGAAAAGAAGTACACTCAATACGGAACACTATGGGATGCCATTCTCCTGGGTCCGTGTAGAACTAAAAACAGTACCAACCGGAACCCTGAACGACCGATGGAACAGGAACTGGCGGATAAAAATCTGGAGTGGGCCCCAAAGACCCCACTCATGAAGTGTGAGATGTGATGGCGCCAAGCCATGTCATAGGCCTTGCGTAGGCTGAAAAACAGTGCAACCAAATGGCGGCGCTGGGAAAAAGCCTGCCAAACTGCGGATTCCAAGCGAAATAAATGAGCGATTGGAGACCATCCCTCTCGGAAGCCACAATGGTAAGGCAACAGCAATCCCGAGATTCGAGGACCCGATTGAGCTGATGGGCTGCCATCCATTCAAGTAACTTGCAAACAATGTTTGTCAGACTAATTGGTCGACAGCTTTCGACAGACAGGGGGTTCTTACCAGGCTTAAGGATGGGAACCACGGTGCTATCCCTCCTTTGAGAAGGGAAGTCACCTTGGAGCCAAATACAGTTAAGCACCTAGAGAAGATGTTGTCGTTGCGGAGCACTGAGATGTTGAAGCAATTGGTTATGAATAGAGTCTGGGCCAGGGGCTGTATCATGAGACGGAGAAAGTGCGGAAAGAAGTTCCCATTCAGTAAAAGGTTTGTTGTAAGATTCTGACAGATAAGGGGTAAAAGATAAGGTGGAAGCTTCGGCCTGCTGTTTCTGGTGAAGGAAAGCAGCCAGATAGGAGGCTGATGCTGATGCTGTGTGTTCCCAACACACCCATTTTCTCTGTTTGATTAAGTAACAGGCTTTGGTATGAAGGCGTTTAAAGGTAATAAGATTGACAGCGGATTGGTGTCTCTTGAGGTGTTGCAAAAGCTTGACGGCAATCACGGATGGGGGCTGTACTCCACCATGGGACTTGCCGGCAGTGAAATGGTCCAGATGAGCGTGAGATAGCAAGGTTAGCAGCAAAAACAATCAAATCAGATATGTCATGTAGGACGTCATCAATACAACCCAACAAAGAGGGAGAAAAAACGACATTTGCAAGAAACTGGTCTATGAGAAGACCCCGACTAGATGGAAATGCACTGCCCCACAAGGGATGATGAGCATTACAATCCCTGAGAAGGACAAAGGGAGGAGAAAGTTGCTGAAGAAGAGCAGTTAAGGCAGTAGGTGTAAGAGTCCTGTCAGGAGGGAGATAAAGATTGCAAACTGTGACCCCAGACTCCAGGTGGACCCTAAAAGCAACTGCTTCCAATGTAGTTTGAAGAGGAATCTATGTGCTAGCAACATCCATACAGATCAATGTACAAATGCCACCAGAGGCCCGCAGGGGGCTGACCTGATTGCAACAGAAAGCACGGAACCCATGCAGGGTCGGTGAGTGATCATCAGTAAAATGAGATTCCTGTAGGACCACACAAGCTGCAGAGTAAAATGAAATAAATATCCATTACAATTCCAATGGGTAACCACAGAACAATGATTCAAATGGGGTGTGAACAGGCTAAAACCAGTCATGCCGCTGGGTCACCATCCGTCACTGACAAGGAGAGGGCGACATCCACAAACAGCAGGTCAGAGTCAGGTTGCGAAGGTGGGGACGGGACCTCTGCTGACACCAGAGGCTCCTTGTCCCGGAATTTATGTTTCTTGTTCTTTTCTGTTTGGGATCGAGGAGGGCTGTGCTGCAAAAGGGAGTCAGCTGCAGCAAGATCTAGAACAGAATGAGAGTGGGCTACCTGGAGGCCCACAGACCATGGTTCTCATGGTCGTCGTATGGCAGCAGACCTTTGGCCTGGAAGGTGCCGGGTAGGGGGGTCCCGGGAGGGGCACCCTTGACCTGCAGACGCCAAAGAAGTGTGACACTTCTCCAGCTGGGGAGGGGGAGTGGCACCCAAAGGGGAGGGTGTGGGAACCACAGGGGAGGGGTTCGGGACTGGGGTAAGAAAGGGGGAGGAAGGGGTGAAGATGTAACTAAAGCATAGCTAGACGTCATTGACACAGAATGAAGACGTGCATACTTTTTACGAGCCTCAGTGTAGGTTAGACAATCAAGGGACTTATATGCCTATATCTTCTTTTCCTTCTTATAAGCCGGGCAATCCGGTGAACATGGAGAATGACTGCCATGACAATTAACACACACAGGAGGGGGAACATAGGAACTCCCCACATGGAGTGGACATCCATAGTCACCACAGAGAGGGGTCTGCGAACAGGGGGAAGACGTGTCCAAAACACAAGAACTTAAAACATCTCATACATAGTGGGATGTACAGCTTCACATCACATCGATAAACCCTAATCTTGACCTTCTCAAGGAGGGCATCCCCTTCAAAGGCCAGGATAAAGGCACCAATATCAATGCGATTGTCCTTCAGGCCCTTCTGAACACGCCAAACAAAGTGAACACCCCACCATCATAGATTGTTCCTAAATTTCTCATCAGTTTGAAGGATGAGGTCCCTGTGGAAAATTACACCTTGAACCAGAATCGAAGACTGGTGGGGGGTTGTGGACACAGGAATTGTGCCAATATGGTCACAGGCACGAAGGGCTGCAGACTAAAGCAGTTTTGAACAACAATGAACCAGACCACATCTCGCTCAGAGTGTCCACTTTGCCAAATTTGTCTTCAATGTGTTCAACAAAAAATAAAGGTTTGGTATTGGTGAAAGTATCCCCATCAGTCCTGGTGCAAACTAGGTAGTGGGGGAAAGGTTCCACCCCTAGCCGATGAGCCTGACCCTCCTCCCAGGGGTAGCCACAGAAGGGAAGGCCGAAGGAGCAGAAGAAGCAGCACTAAAAGTATCATTTCCATTCAAAGAGATGGCCGTAGAAGAACGGCCAGAGTTTTGAGCCCATATGCATTTCATTTGCATAGCATCTGCCCTGATACCACCCACTCCGATCAGGGGCTCTCCCCATGGGCGCCACTCAGCCACAGCAAGGGCCAACTGCCACGGCGGCCAATGCTGGGAGCTCCGATGCTCTGGGATGACAAGCAACCACTCCTAGGCTTACATGAGGTGGTCATAGCTCAGGTATCAGAATCAGAAGTGTGATCCCTGTGTTTTGAGGGGGCTCAACCAAAAGGGTACATAGCGACCCCACCACACGAGCTGGCTACCATGCTGGCTATGAACCCTAGCATCAGACAATGACGTGAAGGAAGAGATGGAAGGAACTAAGAGGGCACACGCCAGAGACACTAGGTAAAGTGCTCTTCCCCAAATGGCTCACACTACAGAACAGGAATTTAGTAATGGAGGTCAAACCCCAGAGGGGGACCAGAGAAGGCCAAAAGAATGAGGTAAATATATAACAAAACCAAATTGCAAAGCCAACATAACCAGGAGGATATTGGGGCCAACATAAACAAGGACACCAAGAGAAGGAGAGGAGAGGGCAGAGGGGAGGGAGCAAGGACAGGAAACGAAAGGAGAGGAAGGGAAAGAAAATACAGCCTGGGAAAGAAGGAAGGGTGTAATAGCTTGGGGCTCTGTATTCGCCACGCATAAACTCACGAAAGGAATGTGAGGCCCCTGGGGGACAAATACCTGAAGATCTGTAGAATGTGCAGCAAAAGAGGCATTATCAATAACAATCCATTGCATGTTTCCTTAATGATTCAACTTCTCCAAGCTTATCTTCAATACACTCCACAACAAGTAATGGCTTTGTCACAGTAAAAGTATCCTCATCAGTTAAAGTATGCAGTAAGTACTGAATAAACTGTTTCAGTCCTAGACATCTGGCTTGTACCTCTTCCCATGGGGTAGCCAGGGTAGGAAAAGTAGAAGATTTCTAACTGTCCATGTTCAGGTTTTGATTCCTGGAAGGCAACTGCCAGGAGTCCTGATACCTCAAGAAGACAGGCATTTATTCCTTGGTAAGCATGGTGAGTTAGCAGCTCAGGCACCAGCAGTATGATCCCTGTATTGTCAGGGGGCTCAACCAAAAGGGTACATGGCAATCCCACACTGACAGATGGGCAACTACATTGGCTTTGGAGCACTAATAAGAACCTAAGCCGACAATCTTTAACACTGCATGCAATTGGTGCTATTTAAGGTGTTCTTGCCTAGTCACTCCACACTACAGAAAAAAATTTGGAAAATGAAGGTCAAACCCAAAAAGAGGATTGCAAATACTTCAGCCAAAAGGCAGTGAATGAAATAATATTTTAAGAATGGAAGGCAGAACCTAAGGAATAGATGGACTGACATCAAAGGCTGCCACCATGAGAAAGAGAGCCTAAGGCTGAGCATTCAGCACATGATCAAGTCAGCCACGTAAGGCTGTACACGACCAGCTAACAGACGGATCCCAAGGAAATGGGATTGGTCGGACACAGTCAGACAAGGTGCTGCATACAAGCATTTGTTGCTGTTTGGGTCTGTGTGTATTCTGTACTTCATTACCACCTACGGACATAGAAAAGTCTTGTGAATGAGAACAGGCCAAAATGTTAACTCAAATGAAACAATAAGCAGGCCTTATGACAACTGGACACTTTTTTTTCTTTTGAGACCATTAAATGTTTATACAACTCACCTCAATGTTAAAGCCAAACATTCCTCAGATTGTATAGTTTCCCTGAAATTTGACAATTTCATAATTGCATGATGGTTACCTGTAAGGATATAGTGAAATGTTTCTATGTTTATTCCATAGTGAATAAAAATTTTCCCGGGTCTCTCTTCAGTTCTTCATGTAAGTGATGAAATTCTCCCAATCTGCTTCGTCTGTGTAGTACAGGTCCAATTCAGATCTCCCTTCACTTTAGTTCAGTTCTTTGCCTCGTGAGGTATACATTTACTAGAAGGTACAAATCACTTTCCCCTGCCCAATCAAGCAGTTCACTTACCCCACAGGGTTCAAATGCCCAGTGAATGACTGGCTGCCACTAGTGTTACTCGGATGCAGTAAATGAACTTCTGCAGTAGGCCATTGTTGTATTATGATACAGACAACCTTTCTGTGGGATGAATACAGCCCCAGTGGATATCCAGTCTAATCCATATGCTTGGACCTCTGTTAGCAGTCTGAAGTGGGGCACTGTGTCTCTTACATCTTTCTTCAGACAACTGCAACTTCAAACCTGTGCTTCTGTCTTGGATCCTTCTAAATTTAATACTTTCCTTCTGAAAATATCTGCATCTTCCACTTTTATGTTGTGTATTCCTAAATCTTCTTTAAGTTCTCTGATCCCAATTACTTTTATTTTCTCAGTGGTACTTGAAGATTGTTTTTACAGCCTGTTCTCTCTAATTCTACATAGAGGTACCAAAAATCATATTTTCGTATTTTTTCTGTATTTTGTTTTAGTTAATCATATTATTCTTGTGGTCTTCAGTCTTGAAGACTGGTTTGTTGCACACTAGACTATCCTACACAAGCCTCTTCACATTTGCATAACTACTGTAACTTACATCCATTTGAACCTGCTCACTATATTCAAGCCTTGGTCTACCCCTACAATCTTTATGCTCCACACTTCCTTCCATTTCCAAACTGATCATTCCTTGATGCGTCACAATGTGTCCGATCAACAGATCCTTTCTTTTAGTCAAGTTGTGCCGTATTTCCTTTTTCCTCAGTTCAGTTCAGTTCCTTCTCATTAGTTACTTGATCTATCCATCTAATTGTCAACATTCTTCTTTAGCACCTCATTTCAAAAGTTTTTGTTCTCACTTTTCACTTCTGTATGATACTACAGTCAATACAAGCACAGGGTGACAATTATTGAACAATATGAAATATAATTGTCATAACCTCTGTATGGTTTGTGTTAGGATGCTCAAACTGCAGGGCATGATGGGAATTAGTACATGTGTATGGTTTGCTTTAGTGACGCAGCCCACTTTCATTTGGATGGGTTCGTCAATAAGCAAAATTGATGCATTTGAGGCACTAAGAATCCGCATTTTGTGATCAAGAAGTATCTTCGCCCTCAATGGGTGACTGTGTGGTGAGCAATGTCCAGACACAGAATATATTTCTTGATGGCACAGTGACTACCTAATGGTATGTGAAGGTTTTGGAAAATGATTTCATCTCCATTATCGAAAGAGACCCTGATTTTTTTTTTTTTTTTTTTTGGGCGCATGGTCATTAGCGCCCTGACTACTCTAAGAATGCACCGCGAGGCACAAGTTGACAACAACAACTAAAAGGGAAAACACGATAAAAGACAGACTGACAGGCATAGGATTAAAAAACAGCATCATCAAATGTCCTTAGAGAGGTTTGTCAAATTGATAAAACGAAGAACACGAGCAGCTGCTCGTGGGTCATCCGCTAAAATGGCATCGAAAGTACTTGGCAAGTTAAGATCTAGACGCAGTGTGTTAAAATTGGGACAGGACATTAAAATGTGTCGAACCGTCAGCAAGTGCCCACATGGGCAGAACGGCGCCGGCGCAGCCGTCAGCAGATGGCAATGGCTGAACCGGCAGTGCCCAATTCTTAACCGGGCCAAAACTACCTCCTCCCGCCGAGAAGGGCGTGAGGAGGACGTCCAAGCCACGGGAAGAGGTTTTAAGGCCCGAAGCTTGTTGTCTGTAAGTGCAGCCCAATCGGCATGCCACAGCGATAAAATGCGCCGACAAATGACCCTGCTAAAATCGGACGAAGGGACACAACAAGAAGCTGTCCGAGGCTGGAGGACCGCAGCCTTGGCCGCGGCATCTGCAGCTTCGTTCCCAGGGATACCGACATGGCCAGGAACCCACATAAAGCTAACCGGAGAACCGACGTCCACCAGCTGCTGAAGAGAGCGTTGGATCCGGTGTACGAAAGGGTGAACCGGGTACGGATCACTGAGGCTCTGGATGGCGCTCAGGGAGTCGGAGCAGATGACATAAGCAGAATGTCGGGGCGGCAGATGTAAAGAACAGCCTGGTAGAGGGCAAAGAGCTCAGCTGTGAAGACCGAACAATGGCCATGGAGCCGGTATTTGAAACTTTGTGCCCCGACAATAAAGGAACACCCGACCCCGTCATTGGTCTTAGAGCCATCTGTATAAATTAAAGTCATGTTGATGAACTTCGAACGAAGTTCCAAAAAACGAGAGTGGTAGACCGAGCCGGGGGTAACCTCTTTTGGGAGCGAGCTGAGGTCAAGGTGAACGCGGACCTGAGCCTCGAGCCAAGGTGGCGTGTGGCTCTCGCCCACTCGAAAGGTTGCAGGGAGTGAAAAATTAAGGTGTTGAAGGAGGCGATGAAAGCGAACTCCAGGGGGTAGCAGGGCAGAGACATGCAACCCGTATTGACGGTCGAGAGAGTCGTCAAAAAAGGAACGATAAGACGGATGGTCGGGCACTGACAGTAGCCGACAGGCATACCGACAAAGCAGTATATCGCGCCGGTAGATGAGTGGCAATTCGCCAGCGTCAGCATGAAGACTCTCTACGGGACTAGTATAAAATGCTCCGATCGCAAGTCGTAAACCCCGATGTTGTATGGAGTTGAGGCGGCGTAAGATGGATGGCCGTGCAGAGGAGTATACGAAGCTCCCATAATCCAGCTTGGAGCGGACGATCGACCGATATAGACGAAGTAGGACGGTTCGATCCGCTCCCCACGACATACCACTGAGAACACGGAGGACATTTAAAGAACGGGTACAACGGGCGGCCAAATAGGACACATGTGGAGACCAGCTAAGTTTCCTGTCAAATGTAAGGCCTAAAAATTTGGTTGTCTCCACGATTGGGAGAGCAACGGGACCGAGTCGTAAGGACGGTGGGAGAAACTCTTTGTAGCGCCAGAAGTTAATACAGACCGTCTTCTCGGCAGAAAAACGGAAGCCATTGGCGACACTCCAGGAGGAAAGACGGTCAAGAGAACGCTGAAGACAGCGCTCCAGGACACGTGTACACTGCGCGCTGCAATAGATGGTAAAATCGTCCACGAAAAGGGAGCCTGATACATCAGCTGGGAGGCAATCCATTATTGGATTGATCGCGATGGCGAAGAGAGCGACGCTCAAAACTGAGCCCTGTGGCACCCCATTCTCCTGGCGAAAGGTGTCGGACAGGACAGAACCCACACGTACCCTGAACTGTCGATCCATTAAAAAGGAACGAATAAAAAGAGGGAGGCGACCGCGAAGGCCCCATGTATGCATGGTGCAGAGAATGCCCGCCCTCCAACAGGTGTCGTAAGCCTTCTCCAAATCAAAGAACACAGCCGCGGTCGGGCGCTTCCGCAAGAAGTTATTCATAATGAAGGTCGACAAGGTAACCAGATGGTCAACAGCAGAGCGGCGCCTACGAAATCCACATTGTACATTGGTAAGTAGGCGTCGAGACTCGAGCAGCCAAACCAATCGAGAGTTAACCATTCGCTCCATCACTTTACAGACACAGCTGGTAAGCGAGATAGGTCGATAACTGGAAGGCAAGTGCTTGTCCTTCCCCGGCTTAGGAATCGGGACAACAATAGACTCGTGCCAGCATGCGGGAACATGTCCCTCAATCCAGATGCGATTGTATGTACGAAGAAGAAAACCTTTACCCGCAGGAGAAAGGTTCTTCAGCATCTGAATATGAATACAATCAGGCCCTGGAGCGGAGGACCGTGATCGGCCAAGTGCGTTTTCGAGTTCCCGCATGGTGAATGGGGCATTATAACTTTCACAATTCGAGGAGCGGAAGTTAGGTGGCCTAGCTTCCTCTGCCTGTTTGCGGGGGAGGAAGGCAGGGTGGTAATGAGCGGAGCTCGAAACCTCTGCGAAAAAGCGGCCGAAGGCATTGGAGACAGCCTCAGGGGCCACAAGGACGTCATTTGCGACCTTCAAGCCAGAAACTGGTGAGTGGACCTTAGTGCCAGATAGCCGGCGCAGGCTACCCCAGACAACGGAAGAAGGAGTAAAACTGTTGAAGGTGCTTGTGAAAGCAGCCCAGCTGGCTTTCTTGCTTTCTTTGATAATACGATGACACTGAGCACGTAATCGTTTATAATTGATACAATTCGCCACTGTAGGGTGGCGTTTAAATGTGCGTAAAGCACGTCGACGAGCACGTAAAGTGTCTCTACATGCTGCGGTCCACCAGGGGACCGGTACGCGACGTGGAGAAGAAGTAGGGTGAGGGATGGAATATTCAGCAGCAGCGAGAATGACTTCCGTGAGGTGTGCGACCTGACGATCGCAGCTTGTGAAGGTTTGATCCTGAAAGGTCGCCCTGGAAGAGAAGAGCCCCCAGTCTGCCTTGGAGATGGTCCAACTAGAGGAGCACGGAGAGGGGGTATGCTGCAGGAGATAGATAACACACGGGAAGTGGTCGCTCGAATATGTATCAGAAAGTGCATACCACTCAAACCGGCGTGCAAGTTGGGGAGTACATATAGAGAGGTCTAAATGGGAATAGGTGTGAGATGTGTCCGAAAGAAAAGTAGGGGCGCCAGTATTGAGGCAGACAAGATTGAGCTGGTTGAAAAGGTCTGCTAACAAGGAGCCCCTCGGGCAGGATGCTGGAGAGCCCCAAAGGGGATGGTGGGCATTGAAGTCTCCAGTTAACAAAAATGGTGCAGGTAGCTGAGCAATAAGTTGCATCATGTCTGACCTGGTAACGGCAGATGACGATGGAGTGTAAATGGTACAAATGGAAAACGTAAAAGTGGGGAGAGTAATGCGGATGGCAACTGCCTGCAGGCCGGTGTGCAACGTGATGGGATCGTAGTAAATATCATCCCGGACCAGCAACATAACCCCTCCATGAGCTGGGATACCTACCACAGGGGGTAGGTCAAAACGCACAGATGTGTAGTGTGCCAAGGCAATTTGATCGCATGGGCGTAGCTTCGTTTCCTGGAGGGCTACGACGAGCGGACGGTGCAAGCGGAGCAGCAACTTCAAGTCCTCTCGGTTGGAGCGAATGCTGAGAATATTCCAGTGAATAAGTGCCATCGTAAGAAAAGGAAGATGAAAGAAGGGGTCACCTCGAAGGCCGCTGAGGGCCTGGCTTCGAGCGAGCACTGCCGCCGCTATCAGTAGGCGGACAGTCATCGTCCATTGTGTCTATAGGTTCATCGGCCATCTCGGGAGGATGGCCGGGAGGGGGAGCTTCCTCCGTCGGTGAACGGCCAGATGTACGGCTACCAGCGGTGCGGCCAGGCGAAACGGATGACGGCCTGGGGCGGCAACCGCTGGGTGGCGCAGGAGAAGAAATGCGCCGTGGCGGAGAAGGAGAACTGTGCTTCCTATGAGCCTTTTTGGAAGGACGTTTGGTGGAAGTACCGGTCGAAGGCTGGGAGGTCGAGGTACGTAGGAAGTCTGCACGGGATGGTTCCTTCTTGAAGGCCCGTGCATCTGACTTCGGGGTCTTCGTCTTAGCAGAAGCTGATGAAGGGGCTGGTGTCTGTGGGGTGATGGGAGGAAGAGGAGACGTCGACCGCGCGATCTTAGCACTGGCCGAACGGACGACCGTAGTGCTGAAGGTCAGATCGCATGTCTGGGTTGCTACCTCCCTGGTAGTCCGAGGAGAGGCGAGGAAAGTACTGTATTTCCCCGCTGGGAGCAGCGCGGGCTTCCTACTAGCCAATAGCTTGCGAGCAGCCGAGGTGGACACTTTTTCTTTGACCCGAATTTCTTGGATACAGCGTTCTTCCTTATAGACAGGACAGTCGCGGGAGGATGCGGCATGGTCACCCTGACAGTTCACACAACGAGGAGACGGAGGTGGACAGTCACCCTCATGGACATCCCTGCCACAAGTGACACATTTAGCCGCATTGGAACAAGACTGTCGAGTGTGATTGAAACGCTGACACTGGTAGCAGCGCGTAAGTGTCGGGACATAGGGGCGAACAGAAATAACCTCGTAGCCCGCCTTGATGCGCGATGGCAGCTTAACACTATAGAAGGTCAAGAAAAGTGTCCGGGTCGGTACAAGGTCATTGTTGACCTTTTTCATGACCCTATGGACAGCCGTCACGCCCTGCTCAGCGAGGAAAGATTGAATCTCCTCGTCAGTCAATCCGTCGAGGGAGCTAGTATAGACTACACCACGAGACGAATTCAAAGTTCGGTGGGCCTCCACCCGGACAGGGAACGTGTACAGGAGTGTGGCCCGAAGCAGTTTTTGTGCCTGAAGGGCACTCTCAGTTTCTAGTAATAAGGTACCGTTACGCAACCTGGTACAAGATTTGACAGATCCGGCTATGGCATCTACGCCCTTCTGGATAACGAAAGGGTTGACAGAGGAAAAATCCTTTCCGTCCTCAGATCGAGAAACGACAAGGAACTGTGGGGCAGGCGGTAGTACTTTTGTCACTGGTGGCTGGTCACGTTTCCGTTTTTGGGCAGAAGTCGAAAGAGATGGAGTGAAATCCATTGCGGAGGAATCCCCCATGATTGCCAGCGTCTCCGATGGCGCGCTCCTTCCTTGTGGGGACCCTCTCAGAGGGCACTCCTGCCTTAGGTGAATGTTTACACCTCAGGTCACACCTCCCGAGAAACAGACGGAGGGACCAATCGGCATGGTCAGAAGGTATCAGCTCAGGCAATCACCCCTCCCCGGGCCTGGCCTTTACCAGGGGGTACGCGCGTGCCTTACATGTCTACCCAGGGCGGGGACTTACGCGTTACCCCGTCACCGGCTATGCGTGCGTGCGAGCGCGTGGGTCGGCCTTCAGGCACGCACAGGGAGGAAGGAAGAAGAGGAAAAACAAGAGAGAGAGAGGGAGAAAGAGGACAGACTATCTCAAACGCCGAGGCGGAGACCAGAGAAGGCAAGGAGAAGAAGGCAATGAGAAAGCAAGGAGAAGAAGGCAATGAGAAAGCAAGGAGAAGAAGGCAATGAGAAGGCAAGGAGAAGAAGGCAATGAGAAGGCAAGGAGAAGTCAAGGGAAAGAGTAAGGAAGACAGTGAGGTGGAGAAGAGCAAAGAAAGGAACCAACAAAAGGAAGGAAGAAACGAGAAGTGAAAAACCAAAAAGACCACAATTATAGGTCGTGGAACCGTCCGTCTCCGGACGAAGGCGCTAACTACCCCCGTGAGGGGGATGGACTCCTTTTAGTCGCCTCTTACGACAGGCAGGAATACCTCGGGCCTATTCCAATTCCCGGACCCGCAGGGGGAGACCCTGATTTCGACAAGATATAGTTCATGAAAGATGGAGCTCAACCACATAGAAACAGGATAGTATTTCATGTTCTGGAGACTGCATTCTGGCTGTGGAGTACTCAAGAGTCCACTGGCACGGGCCTCGATTGGCCGCCATATTCTCCAGATATGAACACATGTGATTCCTTTTTGCAGAGCTGTATTAAAGACAAGATGTACAGCAATAACCCCAAAACCACTGCTGAGCTGAAAACAGCCATTCAGGAGGTTACGACAGCATCAATGTTCCGACACTTCAACAGGTTGTGCAGAAGTTCACTACTCATCTGTGCCACATCATCGTCAATAATGGTAGGCACATCAAACATGTCATAACCTAAATCCCAATATCTGTAGTGATGTTTACATGATGAATAAAGTGTGTGCACACCATAGTTTGTAACAAATTTACATTTTTTTTCCTCCCATATAATTCAATAATTGTCACCCTGTACCTTCAGAAAAGATTTGCTAATGATTACATTTCTATTAAACATTAACAAATTCCTCTTTTCAGAAATGATTTTCATTGCTATTGCCAATCTACATTTTATATCCTCCCTACTTCAACGAATGTTAGTTACTTTGTTGTTTAAACAATGAAACTCAACTGTCACTTTTAGTTTCTGATTTCCTAATCTAATATCAGCATCATCTGATTTAATTTGACTATATTTCATTATCCTTGATTTAATTTTTTTGATTTTCATCATATGTTTCCAAGACAATATCCATTCCATTTAACTCTTCTTGAAAGTCCTTTGCCACCTCTAACAGATTTGCAATGTCATTGGTAAACTTTATAAAGTTTTTTTTTTTCTTTTCCCTGAACTATAATTCCTATTCCAAATTTCTCCTTGGTTGCTCAATGCACAGATTGAGTAACTTGAGGGAGAGCTACAACCCCATCTCACTCCCTTTCCAACACTGCTTCCCTTTCATGCCCTTACACTATTGTAACTACAATCTTACTCCTGTACAACTAGAAGATAACTTTTTGCTCCCTGCATTTTACTCCTGCCACCTTCATGGATATAAAGAGTGTATTCCAGCCAACATTGTCCACAGCTTTATTTAAATCTACACATGTTTTAAGCGTAGGCTTGCCTTTTTTCAGTCAATCTTCTACGATAAGACATAGAGGCAGAATAGCCTTTCACGTTCCTAAATTTCTCTGGAATCCAAACTGATCTTACCTGAGGTCAATTTATGCTAGTTTTGCCATTCTTCCACCAATAATCCATGTCAATACTTTGCAACCATGACTTACTAAACACATGGTTTGGTAATATTCATCCATGTCAGCACATACGTTCATTGGAATAGGAATGCTTCTTAACTTCCAGTATTCTGTGCTGCTTATTAGACCTAAAATTTTCCTCATAAATATTCTCTCTAATATTTTCTATTTCTCCAACTTATAACTCAGCAGTATGCAGTCCGGTTTCAATATAGTATTATTCTTATTATGCTGCAGTTTTGACTCCACCACAACTAATAAATTTTCAATGATGCCTAGCTGGTCTTGTAAACTGTTTTCTAATTTTTGTTTCAAAGTTATTGCATGTATGTAAACAGAAACAAAATCGTAATTATTTATTGGAATCAATAGTTTGAAGAAAATATTTTGTGATCTTTCCTACATGATTCTCTGCAATTCACATTTAAGTGCTTGGCAGAGGATTCCTAGAACTGCTTTCAGACTATTTCTTGACCATTCAATCTCAAATACATTAGCACATGGGAAAAATGAAACCTAAATCTTTCCCTGTGAGATCTGATCTCTCTTATATTATTAACATTATGGTCTTTTATCCTACGTAGATGAGAGTCACTAAATTTTTTTGCATTCAGAGGAGAAAGTTGATGATTGGAATTTCATGAAAAGATCTTGCCACAACAAATATCATTTTGTTTTAATAATGGCCATTCCAAATGGAAATTAAAGAAACTGCCAAATTATGTTAGCCACTAGAAACTTACGAACGGGAAAACTGGTTGTCATTGGATTTGTGGCACAGATATGAGTAGTTCCACAGCATCTGTAAGTGTTAAATGTACAGCCAAATTTGGTCAAAGTATTTAATTTAATTGTTGGTGCGAGTTCATGAATATTGTGCTGAATTAACTGTAAACACCACCAAAAACTGTTTCATTAATTACAAGCTACAGTTCATTCTGTGATTGAAGGACTACTGCACAATGAGTGATGATTTTGTTTGAAAAGGACTGATGTGGGAGGGCAAGATTTAGTTTCCCAACAGATGACAAGGGTAAGATGTGACGGTGCTGCTCCAGGGAGACATTTGGAAGGAAAGACAGAAGGAAGATTAGCATTTTACACACCACTGATGAACACAAAAGCCAAGATCAGACTGGGGAACGGCATCTGCCATGCCAACTGAAAGAAATCATTCCATCAATCATGTATAATTTATGAAAGAAGATATTATTGAGATGCAAAGCAGGAATTGCTTCCCATATCATTCTGAGGCCATGGCAAGCTCGTTTAGTTGCTACAGCTACTTCATACATTTGTTACGATTTTAACGTACGACCTTAAAAATTCCAGTCTCCATAAGCCTTACACAAATGAAATTTCTCTTTAAAGATTTCTGCAGGAGACTCCCAATGAGTTGCTGAGTCTATGCCATGTCAAGTTGCTGCACTACACTGAGCAAACGGAGGTATCCCATGACTATGATCACCTTAGTGTATTTTTTTTCCTATTGTCTTAGGAAGAGAAGACATTTCTGGTATCTCTTACTTAGCAACGTACTTTAATCCCTGTTTACGACTTCACTATAAGAAGCCTATAAAATTCAGCAAGTAACTACAGTTACTGTTGGTTTAGTTGTGCTTTAATATTTGTACCGAGGTTTTTCCGCACTCTGCAGCAAAACATACACAAAGAATATGTGATACTGTTTGTAATAAAGCATACTTGAAGGCAAGAGTTTTAAATGAGAAACCATTCTAAATAATGTGAATGTATGTGAAGTAAGTTTACAATAACTCTAACCTAAGTGTGTATTTCGTAAACAGTAAACAGCTATTAAATTTGTGACCTGTTTGATAAGTGCACATCCCGTACAGCAAATGTAAACAAGTGACTATAATTTTAAAATATGCTGACTTCCTTCTCATATAATTAAAATATTTAAGGTTCAGATTCATGCCAAATGACTTCCTAAACCACATGAAACACTGCTGCAGCAGGATGAAGCATTACACATCATTAAATCACCATAGCACTTGCAAAAACAGACAAATCATAAAGTTTTAATCACAAGTATTTGTTGTTAAGAGTAGCAAATTGGATAAACTGCAGTTTTGTCCAAAAACCATTGCCCCAATGACGTACAATAGCCAGATCAAGTAAAATCTTAGAAACTACCTCCTCAACTCACTACTATTTAACTTTCGATCTAACCCAGACTTCCGTTTACTCTGTAGCTCAGTATGTAAACACAGTTAAGATAATACATTCACATTTTCAGTGTTCACAAACTCTCAATCAAATTGTTAGCGTATAATTTAATCTGTATCTTGGGGTACAACACACATTAGTCTTACACCACACACTATATACCAAAAAATTGTAGATATATAAGAGAATATTGTCAGTGTTCTGATCTCGTTATTCGCGCATGTAAGATGTCAACGCCACAAAATCCTACATTAAGGGTCAAGGTCAAGGTCTGGTATCGGCAAGTTCAGTCGAGGATAAAAGGGAGAGCAGTATTCAGCATCTCACCTTGTTATCTTCTGGTACGATGGCATGTATCATAGTTACGGTGATTATCCATCAAATACGATCGTTAAACTCCGTAACACACTCATATAAGTGAAATACGTTTATCTGGGCGATCGGCAGTTTTGATTTCACTGCTATTAATTGCGAATGATGGTAATTTACAGATATACTTAACGCTTCATAGCATGTCACGGACGCTCACTCGGCTTTAATATTTACTCATTTGTATGTTGCCTACAGATGTCAACTGCCTTCTCTGCTGTTATACATAACAATAAAAAGGATTTATATTATGCTATCCTAGTGCAGCAATCAAGAGATTTCCAATTAAATTACACGCGTAATGCCTGTAACCGACGTCAAATGCAGTGGCCGGTGTCGGAATGATGCAGTACCTGTTGCGCCTCCAAATGTTTTGATCCTAAAATCATCCAAAGTTTTGGGGTATGCATCGAATTTTCGTAACGTACTAACTATATCAGCCGAGCTCATTTTCAAACAATATTACAAATATAAACAAAACTTTCATCCACAATTACACAATCTCTGGTCAGAACGTAAACTATAAACATATCCTTGAAAAACAATTTCTTCGACAGGAAATAATCGAAATAATAAATCAAATATATCGAAACTTATATCAAACCGTGGTCAATGGAATATCAGTACATAGATTGCAGCTAAGAAACAATACAAGAAGAATAGCTTTGCACTTTTGTTCTGCCGTGATTTTAGTAATTTGTAAACGTTTATACAGTCTGTGGGAGTCGCCAGCAGAACATCCGTAGACGCACAGTGAAGGATAGCATTATTCTGTGGCGGCGCGCACAAAGGACAGATTGTTTATTCTTTGATTATATATAATAGTTCTGTTGTTATTGATTCAATGTTAATATAAGCTTTTTGTTGCAATAAAAAAATATTATAGCCCAACTACTTCGTGAGTCTATCTTAAGATTGTAATAAGTAGTACGTGGCTAAAGTGGTGACCCCGACGTCATGAATTTCGTTGTAGACGAACAAATGCACCCCACTTCAATTTCGTCCACCAGGAGATCGGTGAGTCCTCGCGGCACACAGAGTGTTACGGATCGGCGCGACGTTTTGCTGAAGAACATTGAGGAATTACGACATTGAAGAACAAGAAAACGCTGTGTTGAATTTTTCTGAGCCATCAAGTAACGGCCTTTCGACAGAGAACAGTAGCAAGATGAAATTACGCCCACCGCAGTTCATACCTGATAAACGTGAACTGTGGCTTGCAATGCTTGATCTGACTTTCCAGCATCATGGCATTGTAAACGAAGAGACAAAATTTATGATCGCCGTTAGTGCGCTTGACAATAAAACAGCAACGATCAGCCGCCCGCCACGCAAAAGTATACGTGTTTTAAGCAACTACGTCGGCCGGTGGAACAACGTATCCAGCAACTATTGCACGGTGAAAATAGAGGAGATAAGTTACCTTCGGAATTTTGGCGGCACCTGCGAAGTTTAGTCAACGACACCGAGTTTCCAGATACGACACTGCAACATGTATGGCGTGTGGAGTTGCCAGAACGGCTGTGGCGCTCTCAGACGCACAAGATATCTCGTCGTTGATCTCATTAGCCGACAAGGTCTACACCTCGTTAGACGCAGCGCATACGTCGACGGTGATGTTCGGACACAACAGTACAGACTCACAGGAAACGTCTGCGATACAACGACGCCAACAGCCGGACGTTTCTCAGCAACTGGATGACCTACGGAAAACAAGTTGACGGATTGAAGCAGCAGATATCGACGTTGCTCGGAGGCAAGACAGGCACAAACAAGAAGAGCAAGGAAGATGACATTGTGTCTAAGGAGCGTATCTGCTGGTACCATCGACGATTCGGAAGAGAGGCGACGCGCTGCACATCACCCTGCAATCACCCAAATGTCGACAGCGGCCGGAGTTAGGCGCAGCCGGTCGCGAGTTCGAGCACCAGCGCCTACTGTTACGAGGTGAGATCGACGAGGGGCAGCTATGGGCGAGATACCTTTCTTCTTTATTTTCGCTGCCTCATCGGCTGTTTGTTACAGACGTTAAGTCCGGCCGTGCTTATGTAGTCTACTCAGGTTCGGACGTTAGTGCATTGCCTGTTAGAAACTGTGATGTGAAGCTTCCTCCATCTCAGTCGAAACTCACAGCAGCAAACCAGACGTCAATAGCGACTTATGGAAAACGTCAGTTAGAGGTAGACCTCGGGTTCCATGAAAGTTTACCATGGACTTTCGTAATTGCCGATGTGTCAGACGCAATATTGGGTGCAGATTTCTTGTTTCATTATGCACGTGAGGTATCTATTAGCTCAGTGAGCATTCGACAGGGGACACAGTGCATTAGAGGCACCCTAGGACGAAGCCCTATGTCCACGTCTGATTGCAGACAAGTAGCAAACTGCGAATCCTTGTCTGGTGGGCAGACAATAAAGCACAATACGGTACATCAGAATCGTCCGTAGGTCCGACAGTGCGTGGTCATCGCCACTTCACCTCGTAAAGAAGAAAGATGGGACTTGGAGACCATGCGGCGATTACAGGGCACTAAATACTCGTACCATCCCCGATCGTTATCCGATACCACGTATCAGGGATTTTACGCACGCACTTGCAGGCACGACCATTTTTAGTGTCATTGATTGCAAAAAAGCGTATCACCAGATACCGGTCGCACCTGCTGAAATACCGAAGACGGCTGTCACGACACCATTCGGTTTATTCGAATACCTCCGCAAGCCGTTTGGGTTAAAAATGCGGCACAAACTTGGCAGCGTTTCATTGACGAAGTCCTCAAAGGTTTACCATATTGCTTCACGTACTTCGACGACATCTTGGTTTTTCCGTTGTCTGAGGAATTGCACGAACTACATCTAAGGACTGTTCACCAACGTATTGAGGCATATGGCGTTTCGGCCAATGAATCAAAGTGTTTACTTCGACGACGTCAGGTGCCATTCTTGGGCTACTCAGTGACAGCAGCCGGTATCAGCCCACTGCAAGACAAACTCGACCTTATCAAAGAGATGACCCGCCCCTTTGACTATCGCCAACTACGCCGGTTTCTTGGAGCAGTTAACTTGTACAGACAACATCTGTCTAATGCGGCGGCCATTCAAGCACCTTTGACGTCAGCACTAGTCGGCAAGGATGCAGTAGGCAAACGTGGGCATCAGAGATGCAGACAACATTCGAAAAGATCAAAACCTGTCAACGTCAGGCAATAATGTTGGCACATCCGTTTCTTCAAGCTCGGCTGGCAATTGTTGTGGATGCGAGCCAGCAGGCTATAGGTGCAGCTCTACACCAGAAGGTGAGAAACAATTGGCAGCCCCTAGGTTTCTTCTCCTGCAAGCTTACATCATCACAAGTAAAATGGAGTGCCTATGATAGGGAGCTACTGGCAATTTATGAAGCCATCATACATTTCCTACCGCAAGTAGAAGGCAAACCATTCACTGTTTTCACAGACCACAAGCCAATTACCTTTGCCTTCAGTAAGAACAAGGATGCTTGCTCACCACGAGAATTTAGACAACTCGAGTTTATCGCCCAGTTTACGACAGACCTACCACTCATAAAAGGAGCTGAGAATGTCATTTCAGATTTCCTGTCTAGGTTGGAAACAATCTCTCAGACTATTGACTACAAGGAAATAGCTACAGCACAGGAAACAGACCAGGAACTTGCTAAATTTTCTCGTGATACTACGTCCGGGTTACGCTTGCAACAAATATAGCCAACGGATGAACACTTCCGAGTTTGGTGTGACGTATCGCAAGGAAAACCGAGACCGTTCGTACTTGAGAGATTGCGACGACAATTATTTGATAGCATCCATGGACTGGCTCATCCGGGAATAAACGCCAGCGTCAAACTAATGACAGACAGATTCGTGTGGCCCGGTATAAATAGACTGCTGTAATTGGGCAAAAACGTGCCTGCAATGTCAGAGGTCCAAGGTGGGACGACACGTGCACAAAGCCATAGGAAATTTCCCACTTACTACACAACGTTTCACACATGTGCAACTGGACATCGTGGGACCGCTTTTGCCGTCGGAAGGATACCGTTATCTCCTCACTTCAGTGGACTGCTTCGCCAGATGGGCAGAGGCGATTCAGTTATCGGATATTTCAGCAGAAACGGTGGCACGCGTATTTCTTTCATCTTGGATCGCACGTTTCGGCATCCCTTTACATGTCACCACAGACCAGGGGCGTCAGTTTGAATCGACGTTGTTCTCAGAACTGGCCAACCCCTGCGGGTTCCAACATCATCACACCACAGCGTACCACCCAGCAAGCAATGGGATGGTGGAATGTTGGCATATAACATTAAAAGCTGCATTAATGTGCCACGCACAATCTTGGATGTCAGCGTTACCACTAGTTTTGTTGGGCCTACGCACAGCATTGAAAACGGATTTAAGGGCATCCACGGCAGAATTGGTTTATGGTGAACCCTTACGACTGCCTGCAGAATTCTTCACTGATACAGAAGGGGCACGACGAACCGAATTGCCGTTTACATTGCAAATGGTACGCGAGCATATGGCCAGACTTCGCCCATCTCCTGTCTCGAGACATAGAGCGGTAAATACGTTCATGCACAAAGATCTACACTCATATACACATGTGATGCTACACACGGATGCTGTCAAGTCACCGCTGCAGCCTCCATATTCTGGACCTTACAGACTGCTCTCACAGGATGAACATACCATGCAGATAGATCTTAATGGAAAGAGCCAAATGGTATCATTTGAACGGCTCAAACCTGCACATATGTTACCGACTGAAGAGGACACAGAGGTCAGGCAAGCGCCACCTTCCACACCACTGGACCAGGATGACACCACCTCACCATCATGAGAGGAAGCAGTACCGTCACTACCAGCAACAGAAACTGAAGAAGTTCAACCAATGCCTTCAGTACACACAAGAGCTTGGCGTCGGCGAAATATAAATACCCCTGCATTCCCAGAGCTCCACTCTATTGGAGGGAGGCTGTGTGGGAGTCGCCAGCAGAACATCTGTAGATGCACAGTGAAGGATAGCATTATTCTGTGGTGGCACGCACAAAGGACAGATTGTTTTTTCTTTGATTATATATAGTAGTTCTGTTGTTAATATGAACTTTTCGTTGCAATAAAAAAAAATATTATAGCCTAACTACTTCGTGAGTCTTTCTGAAGATTGTAATAAGTAGTATGTGGCTAAAAGTCCAACATTAATCTTTTATAGTCTTATTTCATCGAGACAAAATACACGCAAAGGCTGCTACAAGAGCAAACAGAAATCCCTCTATGGTTGATTCACACTGGCTGTCACGTCACGTCCCATCAAAATATTGTGCAATGCATTTCAAATGGTGACATCCACACTTGCGAAATATTAAGTTTGTAGTTTTCAAGGCATTGAAATATTGTTGTGTCATTGGATGTGTCTCATTATCTGAGGTCACCGATATATTCAGATTTTCATTAGTACCTGATATGAATTATTGTTGAATCTCAAAGAGCTGTATCTTAGCCATCTTTAAAATTTTCTGATACTCCGCCATTTCTTGTAGCATCTCCTGCACAAAGACCATGCAACAACAGTTGTCGAAATTCCTGGCTCTGGGATTTACACATTTCTGGCGACGTTCTCGTTGTCTCTGAACCTAGGCTTGCAGGAACTGTCAACTAGTTGCCCTGGCTGCAACATGTCCTGTGCCCTAGGGCCACTAGTGTTCAGCTATAGAAGCAAATACACTTCTTACCAAAACTGGGCAGCTGATTATCTTGTCCAAATATGTGTGACGGGATAATGACCTATACATACTTCTTAAGGCTTTTGAACGTAACTTCAGACAGAAAATTTTCTCACAATTCGCCAATTGTCACTCATAGAAGGATGTGCATGCTTATTTGCAGTGGAATCTCTTGGTGAGCTGAAAAATTTGGCCAATTGCGACTAGAACTTGCACACTGAGGGATTCATACTAATGTAATTACGTGTGTATGTGTTTGTTATGTATAGGTATCGTGGGAATCGAGACACTCAACGATTTTTGCCTGTTAAAAATATTGTTACTGACAAGATAATAGTCCTGGGAATTCCAAAACTGTATAAAAATTTCTACATTGTTTCCCCAGACTAGCCCAGATATATAAATAGAAGTGAGCAGGGGACTTATGCATGTATAGAAAGAAGCTTTAATAAAACATTTTATTTACTTACTAAAACATGACTACAACTTACATTTTATGTTTGCATGCAGAAATGTTCGTCTCTTATGCTTCTGATGGATGATGAATGCAATGTACATTATTTTATGTGATGTAATTATTTTTAATAGGTTTTGGATATTTCAGTTTACTTGTACTGTGAAACCTCGCTTCTTGCTTAATTTAATGATTCAAGTCAAAAGCAAGTATCCCATTGGTTTTGAGAAGTGAGTTAGGGAATGTCAAAATACACTCCTGGAAATTGAAATAAGAACACCGTGAATTCATTGTCCCAGGAAGGGGAAACTTTATTGACACATTCCTGGGGTCAGATACATCACATGATCACACTGACAGAACCACAGGCACATAGACACAGGCAAAAGAGCATGCACAATGTCGGCACTAGTACAGTGTATATCCACCTTTCGCAGCAATGCAGGCTGCTATTCTCCCATGGAGACGATCGTAGAGATGCTGGATGTAGTCCTGTGGAACGGCTTGCCATGCCATTTCCACCTGGCGCCTCAGTTGGACCAGCGTTCGTGCTGGACGTGCAGACCGCGTGAGACGACGCTTCATCCAGTCCCAAACATGTTCAATGGGGGAGAGATCCGGAGATCTTGCTGGCCAGGGTAGTTGACTTACACCTTCTAGAGCACGTTGGGTGGCACGAGATACATGCGGACGTGCATTGTCCTGTTGGAACAGCAAGTTCCCTTGCCGGTCTAGGAATGGTAGAACGATGGGTTCGATGACGGTTTGGATGTACCGTGCACTATTCAGTGTCCCCTCGACGATCACCAGTGGTGTACAGCCAGTGTAGGAGATCGCTCCCCACACCATGATGCCGGGTGTTGGCCCTGTGTGCCTCGGTCGTATGCAGTCCTGATTGTGGCGCTCACCTGCACGGCGCCAAACACGCATACGACCATCATTGGCACCAAGGCAGAAGCGACTCTCATCGCTGAAGACGACACGTCTCCATTCGTCCCTCCATTCACGCCTGTCGCGACACCACTGGAGGCGGGCTGCACGATGTTGGGGCGTGAGCGGAAGACGACCTAACGGTGTGCGGGACCATAGCCCAGCTTCATGGAGACGGTTGCGAATGGTCCTCGCCGATACCCCAGGAGCAACAGTGTCCCTAATTTGCTGGGAAGTGGCGGTGCGGTCCCCTACGGCACTGCGTAGGATCCTACGGTCTTGGCGTGCATCCGTGCGTCGCTGCGGTCCGGTCCCAGGTCGACGGGCACGTGCACCTTCCGCCGACCACTGGCGACAATATCGATGTACTGTGGAGACCTCACGCCCCACGTGTTGAGCAATTCGGCGGTACGTCCACCCGGCCTCCCGCATGCCCACTATACGCCCTCGCTCAAAGTCCGTCAACTGCACATACGGTTCACGTCCACGCTGTCGCAGCATGCTACCAGTGTTAAAGACTGCGATGGAGCTCCGTATGCCACGGCAAACTGGCTGACACTGACGGCGGCGGTGCACAAATGCTGCGCAGCTAGCGCCATTCGACGGCCAACACCGCGGTTCCTGGTGTGTCCGCTGTGCCGTGCGTGTGATCATTGCTTGTACAGCCCTCTCGCAGTGTCCGGAGCAAGTATGGTGGGTCTGACACACCGGTGTCAATGTGTTCTTTTTTCCATTTCCAGGAGTGTATATGACCTTATGATTGAATCTTCTGATTGCATTGACTTAGAAGGTTAAATGTCTTACACCGCCAAGGGACCATAGACCTTAGAATGTGACATAAATTTGAACTTTGTACATCTAACTGTTCAAAAGAAAACAGTGTTTCTATGCGTTTGGGCGCTGATGACCACGCTGTTTAGCGCCCGAAAACCTCAAACCACATACACACACACAACAGATGAACAGACAGACACATGGATTAAAAATGACAAAAAATATTTTTATTCTTGTAATATCATTGCAGATTAGTTGTTTTCGGATTTTCCCTTTACTTGTACTGAGAAACCTTGTCTCTGGCAAATTTCATGATTCTAAGTCAATGGGAAGCTTTGATGAGTTAGTTTTCAAGTATCAAAATATGTGACATAAATGGATATCTTATGATTGCAGTCATCTAAAAACCCAAAAATTTTACAACCCTAACAGACCATAGACATTGACATGTTACACATATATGAACTTAATATTACAATATGCTCATGAGAAAAAGATTTCATAGCAGTCAGACAGACAGACAGATGAACAGCAAAGCCTACCTATAAGGACTCAGTTTTTACAGATCGAGGTACAGAATCTTAAAGAAGAGTTCTCTTCGAGGTTCTCAGATTTAGATGCTCATTCTGAGGATTTTCCAAAAACACATTTCTTGTAAAGTGTAAGACATTCACTTACCACTGCAATGAGAAATAATTGACCTACAAGCTAATGACACAATGAAGTACAAATTTAAAGAAGGAAACCTTCTTCAGTTTTACAAGTTTCTTCCAGAAGAAAACTACCCTAATTTCAAAGACTTTGCACAAGGTTTATAATTTGTATTTGGCACTACCTACAGGTGAGAACAACTATTCTCTTTGCTGAAAATTTACAAAACCTAAAGACAAAAGTAACCTGAGTGACAAACATTTAGGAGATATTTTGCCCATACAACAGATTAAGTTAGTGCCAGTAAATTTTGTATGCAAAAGACAAATTTCATACTCTCACTAAGTGTACTAAAGAGTAATAAAATGTACCTAAGGATTACACTGAATGTTGTTTTTGTGTTGAACAACATTAAATTTCGTATATTGAACTAACTCAGTATTGAACAAGCATGTAACAGGGGGGTCACGAACTGCAGATTCCCCTGTCAGATTCGTTAGCTCTGCCAGTGACACTGGAGTGGAAGGAATTATGTTTGCTGCAAATGAAGACGATATGTCATAATTTTAATCTATACATATATATATAGGTCTGTGATCAATAAAAAGTACGTCTCACTGCTGTTACTGTAGCTATATCACCTTTACATAATCCTTCTAAACTTCAACCAAAGCTTCACAAGCTGCAGGAACAATCTGAGGTATGGCTGGCTTTGAAATGTGGAATAACTGTGCAAGGCTTTGATGGCAATCTCCATTGCCAAGAACGAAGAGTAAGTCTTTGATTCACATTAATTTCTTTTCTGACATTCGTGTCTTTCTCTGAAACGACTAGCTAGATAATTTCGTAGAATATAATAACTGGAAGACGACGTCCTAGTGAAGTTACGAAAGCGAGACCGTCTTCTAAATTCAGCTCGCACCACATGTCATTGTCGCCATGTTTTCTATAGCATGGTTATGTACATCTACAATGGCTGCACCTTTTTCTTCATCTGATTGTTATTGATGTAGCACCACATATCATTAATTCACCCTCTTCACTTGTCGTAATGTGGCCCTTGACGCGAATTCACAATGTGAAATGATTGCTGCCAGTTCAGCGTAGCAAACGATGCTAATAGGTATACATTAATGTTTATACATAGAGTAGACGAAGATACGAACATGTTGCAGGCTTTGATAAATCGACATTGCCAACAGAAACATAGTTTTAAAACTCAGGTTTAGTAGGTTTCTAATGAATGGGCCTGATAGATAGCACTGCTTAAACATGGGCACGTGGTCCTTTATTAGTGACAAACTTAATTCTTTTTACAAAACTCGTCTAATTTGCAAGAATGAAGTTGATAGATTCTCAGTTACGAAGTAAGGAAAGGCAGCAATAGCTTCCAAAATTGCATTGCAATTGTGAATTTAGTATACTTCTTTACTTCTTCTGCTAGAACAGCTACCACCATATTTTATGTGTTCATCCCTTATTTAGCCTAAATATACCACTGTCCCATCAAAATACATACAGGATACCCATTGACCCATTTTTCATTAACTGCCCCGTGTATTTTGAAATAGTGTGATTATAATTTATGTGTAGCATAACTAAATAAAGAGCAAATATGGTCATACTCAAAGAATAAAGAAAATACACTCTTTGATTAAACCAAACTGAATGAGGTCTATTATCTTCACATTCCTTACATCTCAAGATAACTGCTGTAAGAATTTGCAGCTCATTGCTGTGTTTGTGCTAGCTTTAGTTGCATTAATGTTACTGCAGAGAGAGTGTTCTCAGTTACAGATTTCTGAATTGATGAAAAGAAGAAGTTTAGTGTTGAAGGCAATAAGGAAATAGTTATAACTAACATTCATTTTCCAGATTCGTCATACGTTGATTTTTATAAAATTCCGTTTGAAAACATCAAACTCCTGCAAAATATAACAAAAAATATTTCACAGGAATTACCCACAGCGAAACTTCCAGGCCAGTTGAGATTGAAAAATGAATAATCTACACAAATAATAATTCTCTACACTAGTTATAGGCCTTGTGACATTGTTTCCGCATTTGAGAACAATAAAACAATAAAATATTTACTCAGTTAGTAACGAAAGGGTTTTTGATAGTTCTTTTAGTATATTTGTACGTTGCTCTATGTAGTTGTGGCGTAAACCAAGTAGTTTAACACATATATGCTACATAGTTACAATTTTAACGAAAGTTTTCACCAATGTCGATTCATTTCATCTTCTAATCTGGGTCACATATTTATATTTTAGAACTCTGGTCTTCCCGTCTTATAAGGATATAGACGTCTATATGTACTTTCGGTGATCAATGACCACTGTCTCACCCCCTGGTGTCTCCCTTTCCCTCCACTCCCAACCAGTTGCCGCGCCTTTACCGTTGTGTCCCTCCCTCTCTCCATCTCCACACCCTCCATCTCCTTTCCCAACACAACTTCCACCGTCTACCCGTCCCGGATGATGAGCTTCGCCCTGACATCTACCCTTCCTACCAACTCTAACCCCCTATTCCTGCCTCCGCCTCAGGGCTCCCTCTCCCCCCCTCCCACCTTCTGAGCGGATTTCCCCTCCTACTCCCCCTCCATCTCTTGTGCCTTCTTTCAGTTTCTCTGCGCTCCCTCCTGCCCTGTCTTCCCTTTTCCTCTCCTGCCCCATGTGTCTCCTGCCTCTTCGTGAACCCACGGTTGCCCCTCCTCTCTTCATCCCGCCGCTTCCCCAGCTGCCCCATGCTCTCCCCTCCTTTTCCATCCTCTCTGACCTTTCCCTCAGCAGGTTCCACCTGGAAGTTTTATTCTTCGTCGTGTGTGCTCCAAGTGGGTTTTTAGTGTGTTGTTTCGGAGTGTTTTTAATACTATGGCCAACTTTTAACCTGTGCATGCGCATCCAGTGTCTTCTCTGTGTTTTACGAATCGTCAACTGTGTTTTTTTAACTTTCTGGTGACTTTTTTAACTGTCCCCAATGAACGTCTACGTGTCAGTGTATTTTTACCTCCATTTTCTCCCCTTACTCTGTTTTATGTTCCCCTTTTTTATCTCCTTATGTATGTATTATTTTATTCTTTTTTAGTTGTCGTATCACTCGGCTGAAGAGCGGCGGATTGTGCTGCTGACAGCCCTCCCCTGCTCATATGGGGTAGGGGAATGAAATCACAATAAAGAAAAAAAAAATGACCACTGTTAGTATCTCCCGAGGCGAAGATTGACTGAAGTCCACACATACATCTATGTCTATGGTCGAAGAGCAGATAACAATGTAGAAGCTCTGGAGAGGATGTGTTTTGCTCTATGTTCCAAGGTTTTGCTGTGTCAGCGTCATTGAAGTCTGGTCACCGCGTAAATTTGAAACTCCCACTTGACCTTGTATTTTTGTATTTGTTTGATAAACCGGTTTGATTAAAGTTCAGGTACGATGTCGGATAATGATAGGCAGGATCAGTAGTAAGCGAAAGTCAGCAGGTGCCAGGCGAACACATATTCCACCGAATTCCGCTGAAGCAAGCTTCATAAAATGTGTTTGTATTCATATTTGTACATTCATTTTTTCCTCAGAAGCCTATCTTGAAACCGACGACGCGTGAAAATGTTTTATTACTAGTGATATTAATATCACACACTGTTAAACCTGTGGTTATCAGTTTTTGGCAGTTTCGTTGTTTTATTAAGTTATTAGAATGAAGGTCTTCATTCTATGTTAATTACATTAAATGCGTAACAGAAGTAAAGGACGTTAGCGCGTGCCTGTCAGTTTTTGTAAGGTTTGTTTGTTTGCGGTGTTGGCAGCAACTTTAATTAACAATCAATGAATTAGTGATTTCAGTGAATTAGTCATTGACGTTGCAATAGCTTTCGAGAAGCGGCCTGTCTTCTTCAAGAACACCCATCCCATGGTTGAATTGCAGATAAACTTTTAATTTCTTTAGACTTTCTGTATAAATAATCGTCAGGCTTATTTCAAACAGTCAATCCAAATTTTAGAGAATGGAGCCAAGGTTTCAGTATTCGGTTCATCTGTCAGAATAAATCAATTTTACTTTATGGTTAAACCAACTTTCGTTCTTAAGCAACTGCAAGATGTAGTTCAGTTTGACAGCTAAGAATTTTTAAATTACTACTGGTACCTGTGGATGTGTGTGTCCACAAACCTGGACATGTTTTGCCGATAGTATTTTGAGAACCTAGTCAAATATTCATTTTCAGGAATGAGCCACTGTACTTAATATTCTACTTTGCTAGAAAAATCTTCCCAGTTAAGTCATGCAAGTGTCATCTGCAAATTGACAGATATTTGTTTCAGCTATGAGCAGAGCAGTGTGTATTTTCTATAAGTGACATCCAGTAGGACTATTTTCGGTAATTATTAGGTTAGCTTCATCTCATTTGCAAGACAAAATACACGCCCTTTTCAAGAAATTTCTTTGAGTGGCTAAGTGAAACATTCCTTTATTTTTGACAAAACACTGTCGTTAAGGCTCCACAGCTCCCGCACTACATCGATTTGGTGCAGAGGACCTGCATGAAGTGTATAGTTAGTTATTACCACATTATTTTATGGAGGCACTTTGGAATGAGTTTCTGGTGCAGGGGAGGGTGCCGACAGTAGCTGATGCAGTAATACTCAAAAAAGGTGATAACATACCTACCAATGTGCCCTATGAATACTGTGTGAAAAAATCCAAGAACTGCTTCTTTCTGCATAGGTACTTACCCATACAGAGCTGACTGGACCGAATTGTATTCAATACAGCTTATGGAAGAAGAGCTCCATTGTGAATGCAATAAATTCAACATTAGAACTACTCAAGAGTGCAATGTCTTGCTACACTGTAGAAGTGATGACTGATGTCCAGCGAGCTATTGATCATTTGTGGTGGCCCTCTTTTTTTTGCCAAGATCAGGGAGTTAAAGAAATCCAAGGTATCTATATTTGAGTCTGCTAGATTACTGCAAAAAACTGGAACGTATTATGGATAACCTAAGCAGTAGTATGAGGAAACATCATAGAGGGGTGCCTCCAGGTATCCATCTGTGAGCCTACCTTTGGGACACCTTGATGGACCATCCCCTCACCTCACTTGAATTGCCGAAAGCAAGTCAAGAAGTTACTTGAGTTGTTGCACCTGCACATGCCCTGCTAATCATTGTTATTTTATTTATTTATTCATCCATAGACCAATTGGCATAATAGTATCAGACATGTCAGAAATAATATATACATATAAAGCATTTACAAAACAGGACAGGATAAGGAGCAGAAAGAGCAGGAAATCAGTCATGGTGTAATCAAAGGAACCATCCCAGCATTCACCTTTGTGATAAGGGGAAACCATGGAAAACCCAAGACAGGATGGCCAGATGGGGAACAAATGCCAGTCCTTTAGAATGTGAGTCCAATACATTAAGACTGGAGTAGTCATTTTGCTCACGATGTGATTGGAACGGGAATAACAAAATACATTGTCTTGATTGTGAGTGCAACATGGAAAAAAAATTGAAAATAATATTTCAAGGAATTCCAAAGCACAGTTGGAAAAAGAAACATAATGAAGTTTTAGTCCTGGTGCAGAACTAATGTAGGTGCAACAAGCTGCAAATGGGACTAAATAAAACAATTTACATATTACTGAAGGGCAGATTGCCTAGACATGGAATTCAACTACTAGACTAAACAAACTGTCAGTCAAAACACTGCAGGTTTATAAATATCTTAGTCTCCATTTGGATGAGGATATGACTTTTAAAGACTGCATGAAACCGGTGTCCAAATGAGCAACAGTAATTGTGTGCAAGATTACTAGTACTGCTGCCACAATTCAGATCAGACATTTTTAGAAAATATACTGATAGCTGTAATTTCATTTGCAGCCAATGTCTGGGTGCACAAAGTGAGGTGAAGAGAGATGGTAAAAATCTTGAAAAGAATGCGGAGTGCATACAGGACACTAGAAATAGAGTTCCAATTAGTAATCCTGGAAATAAATGCCGTAGATCTGCAGATTCAAAGGAGAGGGTCTACTTGTTTGGCTACCCAGGGGAAAGAGAGAAAAAGTGTGGACAATAACTACAGAACAGATGCAGTACTGATATGGCAGACAAAGAATGGCAACATTCTTTGTCTACTATACATTTATTAGTGACAAGGTGCATTTATGTTTGCAAAATTTAAAAGAATGGAGTAGCTGAAGCACTTAGTTCCCACAAAAAGTCTTGTCCACCTCATCTCTGGGCATCAACACTGGTATCTATGCACCTTTAAGTGTAAAGATGATGACAGCTGTGCATGTGGTGACAGGGAGGGCCCCTCCTCCCCACCCCCCCACCCCCACCTCCCTCTTGCATTTTTCAATATGGCACAGATATAGGCATTAGTCTTCACTGGTCAATTTGTTACCACAACCAGATTTTCTGCTTTCAAATACATTGGCTTTGTGAACTCTCAACCAGACTATTACCGTCGAACTTAACCTAGACCTCAGGCTGCTCTACAGATCAGTTTGTCACCACAACCAAATTTCAGACTGGAATGGGGTTCCAATATGTACAAGGTTTGTGAGAAAAGTAATGAGACTGACAACATTATGAGTGATATGGCAATGCTGTGTTATTCCACTTGTGTAGACCAGAGAGTTCATCCCTTCAAGATGCTCAGTCTGAGTTTCAGCTCTTAAAGCCATCACATGATTTTTGAAACTGCCATCAGTGAAGCTGTGTTTTTGTTGAGCATTATGAAATTGGAATAGTGGACCTTAGAGTAATGTTATGGCAAGTTTTGTGTTAAACTGGGGGAATTCACTAGTGCAACTTTTCGAAAGTTGAAACAGGGCTATGTGGAACATTCCTTATCAAAAACACAAGTTTTTTACTGGCACAAATCATTTTTTCAAGGCTGAGAACATGTTGAAGATTAACCTGACTCAGAGAGACCTTCGACTTCAGAAATTGATGAAAACATTGAATGTATGCATGCTCTTCTAAGATTGGACTGACATTTAAATATAAGGATGATGGGTGACCTGTTGAACTTAAACACTTGTTCTGCACGTCAAATTTTTACCAAACTTTCACCCATGCAAAATGTTTGCACCAAAATGGTGCACACAACTGAGCTGAAGGAAAATCGATGAAACGTGTGCATTGATCTTCTTGAGAGGATTGCCAATGACCAAGAATGGTTCATTCATGTAAGCTAGGTGGTGAATCCTGGATTTTTAAGTACAAATCTTCTCGACCAGAAAAACCTTGAGTGAGTAAATCAAAGATCAAAACAATGATTATTTGCTTTTTTTGACAGTAGGGGGTGTCATGCATACAGAGTTTGTTCCTCCATGACAAACTGTCAACCAAGTGCTTTACAAAGATGTCCTTGAAATTCTCAGGAAAAGAGTGAATCAAGTGAAACTGGATATGCAGACAAGTGGATGCTCCATCATGAAAATACCTTATCACACGTGCCTACTTTCATCGTGGAATTTTTGACCTCAAAAGTCATTCCTGTTGTTCCAAATTCCCGTATTCACCAGATCTGAGTCTTTGTGACTTTTTTCTTTTCCCCAAATTGAAAAATGTCTTAAAAGGACATAATTTTGCGATTCTGGAGAACATTCAGAAGAGTGTGACTGACATGTTAAAGGCCCTACCATCACTGCTACCAAGACTGGGAACAATGTCTCCACCGGTGTATAGCTCCTGAAGGGAACTACTTTGAAGGGGGCAATATTGTTGCTTGGAAAAAAAAAAAAAAAAAAACTTTGGAAGAAAAAACAACAAATCTCATTACGTTTCTCACACCCCTCATAACTTTAACCCAACTGTGTTCATCAATTAGATTCAATGTTTCACTGAGTTGTTCTTTCTTCTTCTTACGGAGTATGTACATAGTGTCTAAATCCTCCTTTTATATGCGCTTATGTAAAACAAATTTGCTCTGCTTCCTGATGTGATTCCTGAGATTTTGAGCTGTTGCCTGCCTGTATGTTTTTAGGTGGGACATAATCATGATTCATGCTACCAATATGAGGCCCATGCAGAATTGATTTGATAGCTTCTTTCTATGTTAATACTGTTAGCAATAATTCCAATTTTTATGGCTGTTATTGCCCTGCATAGCATCATAGTCCTGACAACAAAAGATAGTAAAGTTTTATCCAGATTATTTCTGCAGAACAACTTTGACGCATATCGAATACTAAAGGTACCATCAAGGTACATTTTACAGAATCATTAGCTAAACCAATTAGGAGCTTTGCTTTCTGTTTTGGACAAAAGGCGGTAATGGTGTCACATGTCTATACGACTTTTGCTAGCTTACTCCTGGTTGGTTCCAATTAAAGAATAAATGTCAATCTTTGGCTTTCTTCTTGTTATTAAATTCACAAAGAGAATGATGGGTTGATCGGTGTTTGTAAGAAGCACAGCTCTCAGTACAGCTTATAAGTTACTTATAAGTTAAGGCAGTGCTACTTGTTTTCAGATACTTTCATTGTAGAAAAAGAAGGAAATGGTTGGGAGGGGTTCAAGGGGCTGGAGAGGTTAGACATGTCATTCAGAACACAGGGAGAGGAAGCCACATTATCTGAAACAGAAATGAGGCAAAGATGTAAGTGTACGTCTCTCTTGATGTTGCCTTGTCATAATAAGTTTTCAAAAACATTAAATCA
This sequence comes from Schistocerca cancellata, assembly GCF_023864275.1. Classification (NCBI taxonomy): domain Eukaryota; kingdom Metazoa; phylum Arthropoda; class Insecta; order Orthoptera; family Acrididae; genus Schistocerca; species Schistocerca cancellata. The sequence goes on from NC_064630.1 coordinate 621,320,350, forward strand.
TTTCAAGCAGTAACTATTTTTGTAGCAACAGTTTTTTTGGTTGCTTGTGGCTCAAGATCTGTGGCCAGCATTGATCAGTGAAGTGCTGCACTGGGCAAGATGTTGGAACCTCAAAGTATTTGATTAGTCTGTTATACACAGGATAGCTCACTGGTTTTGTAAGGGACTGTCAAATTAACAAGGCACATGGAAAAATTAAGTAAACTGTTTATTATTTAAAAAGTAACCACCATAACTGTTAATACAATGACACTGTGAGACAAGATGCTCAATGCCTTCATGGAAAAATGTTTTCAGTTGCCTACTGAACCATTATTGTACCCAGGCATGCACCTCTTCATCTGAAGCAAACTGATGATCACAAATGTCTTTCTTCAGGGCTCTAATAATGTGGAAATTGCATGGGGAAAGGATATGTAAGGACTTGCCCCATATGTCGCCAAGGTTGTTTCGACAATGCTGCAGAAATTTTACTGGGAAGCCCTTATACATTCTCCATACAGTCCCAATCTCTCCTCACGCAATTTCCATATTTTTGGAGCCCTGAAGGAAAACTTTCATGGCTGTTGATTTGCTTTCGTTGAAGAGGCACAACCATTATTCAGTAGGCAACCACAAACATTTTTCCATGAAGGCATTGACTGTCTTATCTCACAGTGGGATAATTTGGTAATTAGTTTTGAAATAATAGATAGTTTAATTACTTTTTTCCATCGGTCTCATTTTCATTTGACTGCCCTTATACTATCAAAACTTTGTGCTTTTTAGAGGTCCATACAATTGAGAAGGTGAAGGCACAAATGATATTTTCATGAGAGCAACAATTTTCTTATTGTGGACAATGTTACAGCTTCCCAAATTGTTGCCTAATGCTAGGCAGAAACATAAAATTAAACTGTCTTGTACTTTTGTGACAGAAGTATAGTGTCTTAATTATTTGATTCATCATTAAGCTTGTTTCGTTGTTGTATTGTGATGATTGTCTTTGGCTGCCTGTATTTAGAGGATTAAGGACAGTTGATTCTTGGTTCAGATTAGACACACTTTTCCTACTGATTCCTTCTCTTTGCTTATTTTATTTTTTGCTGTATACAAGAGATAATTTTCCTGTTAAGACACTATTCTTGCCCATGTTATCTGAAAGTCAAACCTCTGACGAGCAGCAATATAGGTGTTATTTAAGTCAAGTAAGGTTTAGAAATGACTGCTAACCAAATTTTTGCCGACATTAATAAATGCTTTAAAGCTAATTCACTGTCATCCACTTTGAAAAGACCCACCATATGCATTTCAGAATCTGTAAGATTTTGCCTTCCAGTATCTGTATGACATATGAAGAGATACAGACTGAAGAGGTTGACAGTGTAGAATTTTCAAAATTTTTAGGTGTGTCCATTGATGAGAGGTTAAACTGGAAGCAACACATTGATGGTCTGCTGAAACGTCTGAGTTCAGCTACGTATGCTATTAGGGTTATTGCAAATTTTGGTGATAAGAATCTCAGTAAATTAGCTTACTATGCCTACTTTCATTCACTGCTTTCGTATGGCATCATATTTTGGGGTAATTCATCGTTGAGTAGAAAAGTATTCATTGCTCAAAAACGTGTAATCAGAATAATTGCTGGAGTCCACCCACGGTCATCCTGCAGAAATCTATTTAAGGATCTAGGGATCCTCACAGTAACCTCACAGTATATATATTCACTTATGAAATTTGTTGTTAATAATCCAACCCAGTTCAAAAGTAATAGCAGTGTGCGTAGCTATAACACCAGGAGAAAGGATGATCTTCACTATTCAGGGTTAAATCTGGCTTTGGCACAGAAAGGGGTAAATTATGCTGCCACAAAAGTCTTTGGTCACCTACCAAACAGCATCAAAAGCCTGACAGATAGTCAACTAACATTTCAAAATAAATTAAAGGAATTTCTAGATTACAACTCCTTCTACTCATTGGTTGAATTTTTAGATATAAATTAAGGGAAAAAAAACAACTTAAACATTAGTGACATGCAATATTTTGTGTAATGTAATATCTTGTACAGACATCTTTTATTAACCTGACACGTTCCACATCATTACGAAGTGTCGTATTCATGATCTATGGAACAAGTATTAATCTAATCTGGGATTACAACTCGATAATAAATTCAGTTAGGAAGGGTATACTACAGAAGGACTTTCCCACATGTTACCAAGGTTGTTTCGACTATGGTGTAGAAATTTTTCTGGGAAGCCCTTACACATTCTCCATACAATCGCAATATCACACCGTCTTTACAATTTGCACTTCTATCACAGCATGAACTACATTATTAGTGACACAATCAAAAACACATCTGATTATGCCAGAGACATGCCCACCACTACTTACATTCTGTGGTATCAGCTACTTATATAAAAAGAGGCTGTGTTAGAAGAGGATGTCCCATTACAATATCCCCCTCACAGTGTGTTTACAATACTACTATAAGGTTTGCCAAACAGTGTACAAACTGATGCTCAGGATAGAATATAGATATATAGAAATATCTGATACATAACATATTACAGAAAACTTAAGAAAAATATCTATACATATATCAGGATATGGTATTCAGATTTTCAGATCTGTGGAACATACTGTCACTAGACAAATAATATAAGGTCAAATCTACAACATTACACCACTAAACTATAGAAATAAATACATAGACAATGTAAATTACTAGAATTATTAAAATTATAAATTGGAAGTTAACAACCATACAATCAAACCTTCAAAATCTTCAAAACAGAAGAGAAAAATTTCAGAGCTTTAAAGTGTACGACAAGTGAGTCGAATCGAAAAACTCACAACGGCGGCTGCAGACGAGCAAAAACATCCTCAGTCATGACTAGGAATCAATCTAGTCACATAAACCTTAGTATTTAAGGATATGTTGACTTGTGAAAGAACAAAATAATGGAAAAATATTAGGCCCTAAGTTTACGATGCGGGGATTGACCGATGAATCCAAACCACACCGAGTACAAACTATCAAAAAATCTTTGAGGGAGAGAGAGAGAGAGAGAGAGAGAGAGAGAGAGAGAGAGAGAGAGAGAGAGAGAGTCGCGATGATCAGAGAATGGTGACACATTGTAGTAGCTTGAGAACCAAAATCAGAGTACAAAAGCAGACATATATACATCATGTTATATTGTTTTTACTAGTAGATCTCTTCCATACAAACTAACCTAAGTACACAAAAACCTAGAAGATTCATTTACAATTGATAAAAAATAAAATACATAGTGATTTAAAGTTACATAATGCACTGGAAAGTCAATCCCCATTCTTCAAAAAAATATGCTTTTGTGCTGAATAACACTTTCTTTAGCAGTTGTGGCTAACAATTCACAAATATCAGTCACAACACAGATCCAGTTGACAGACGCTCGAGTACATTACCCAGTACCCACGATCTCCCAAAAGTTGACTGGTCAAGCAGGGTACAGCCATACAGCAGTGTGGGGAGTGGATCTGCCACATCTTTCAGTTTCCTCTTTAGAGTTCTCATCACACACTCCAACAGATAGGTAACTTCCTGTCTAGCAATCGCATCAAATCCTGAAACATGGTTTTGTGTACTAAATATGCTGTTCAATACCTTCTTCACATCACACGAGATATGTTCCCCTCAGTAATTTTTCAAAGTCAATTATATGGGATTAATGTCAGATGAAATTAAAAAGTGTTCACATATGAAACATTAATAAACAGAGTTAAATACAATGAAAAGAATGGACTAATAAGGTAATTCAGACAGATATGCTTAGATACTATTCCTAATCTTTGCAGTACAAATTATGCACATTGTTCCAGTTCAAAATTGCAAAAAGATCTGATTTAGTCTCATGGCAGATATGTATCAAATTCTAAATAAAAAATCTAATACAGCACATAATTATATATTGTATCATAGATTTTAACTCAGTCAGTAGGTAAAATAGATCTTTAAAAATCACATCATCTTACATTCTCAATTCCAGGCAAACAAGACACAATTACATAATTTTATGGATCTGCAAATAGATTTACAGTCAGTCAATGGATAAGTTAGAACTCTGGAAATACATCATCTTACATACTACATTCATGGCAAACAAAACACAATTATATAGTCTTAAAAATCTTCAAACATAGTGAATATTTTCTTCTAGACTAGGTATGATTATGCATTCACGTTCACAGGTCTTGTCCTCTATACTGTGAATGTTAACAGTACTTGACATTTTACATTCTTGCTTTGCTTATCTGTAGCTCGTCTTATCTTTACATCTACAACGGGCATTTTCACAAAATTTTTACTATATTTAATCTTGTCTCTAAATTGTTCAAATATAACACAAATTAGGCTGCCTGTATCAATAAAACAGTTCCCTTACCACTGATCAACCTTAATCTTAATGTAAGGACATCCAAAATCTGAATCATCATCTATGTTATTGGACACTTCATGTAAGAGATAAATTTCATCAAATTCTACATCCACACTGTTTTTGCAGGGTTTTATCAACATCACTATCATCATATCATTACTTTGGTTACACATGTTGACAGGTAAAGATTTAACACAATGAATGAATACCATAGCGTAACTAACATCTCTTATTATGGAAGGAACACAAAATATACACTCCTGGAAATTGAAATAAGAACACCGTGAATTCATTGTCCCAGGAAGGGGAAACTTTATTGACACATTCCTGGGGTCAGATACATCACATGATCACACTGACAGAACCACAGGCACATAGACACAGGCAACAGAGCATGCACAATGTCGGCACTAGTACAGTGTATATCCACCTTTTGCAGCAATGCAGGCTGCTATTCTCCCATGGAGACGATCGTAGAGATGCTGGATGTAGTCCTGTGGAACGGCTTGCCATGCCATTTCCACCTGGCGCCTCAGTTGGACCAGCGTTCGTGCTGGATGTGCAGACCGCGTGAGACGACGCTTCATCCAGTCCCAAACATGTTCAATGGGGGACAGATCCGGAGATCTTGCTGGCCAGGGTAGTTGACTTACACCTTCTAGAGCATGTTGGGTGGCACGGGATACATGCGGACGTGCATTTTCCTGTTGGAACAGCAAGTTCCCTTGCCGGTCTAGGAATGGTAGAACGATGGGTTCGATGACGGTTTGGATGTACCGTGCACTATTCAGTGTCCCCTCGACGATCACCAGTGGTGTACGGCCAGTGTAGGAGATCGCTCCCCACACCATGATGCCGGGTGTTGGCCCTGTGTGCCTCGGTCGTATGCAGTCCTGATTGTGGCGCTCACCTGCACGGCACCAAACACGCATACGACCATCATTGGCACCAAGGCAGAAGCGACTCTCATCGCTGAAGACGACACGTCTCCATTCGTCCCTCCATTTACGCCTGTCGCGACACCACTGGAGGCGGGCTGCACGATGTTGGGGCGTGAGCGGAAGACGGCCTAACGGTGTGCGGGACCGTAGCCCAGCTTCATGGAGACGGTTGCGAATGGTCCTCGCCGATACCCCAGGAGCAACAGTGTCCCTAATTTGCTGGGAAATGGCGGTGCGGTCCCCTAAGGCACTGCGTAGGATCCTACGGTCTTGGCGTGCATCCGTGCGTCGCTGCGGTCCGGTCCCAGGTCGACGGGCATGTGCACCTTCCGCCGACCACTGGCAACAACATCGATGTACTGTGGAGACCTCACGCCCCACGTGTTGAGCAATTCGGCGGTACGTCCACCCGGCCTCCTGCATGCCCACTATACGCCCTCGCTCAAAGTCCGTCACCTGCACATACGGTTCACGTCCCCGCTGTCGCGGCATGCTACCAGTGTTAAAGACTGCGATGGAGCTACGTATGCCACGGCAAACTGGCTGACACTGACGGCGGCGGTGCACAAATGCTGCGTAGCTAGCGCCATTCGACAGCCAACACCGCGGTTCCTGGTGTGTCCGCTGTGCCGTGCGTGTGATCATTGCTTGTACAGCCCTCTCGCAGTGTCCGGAGCAAGTATGGTGGGTCTGACACACCGGTGTCAATGTGTTCTTTTTTCCATTTCCAGGAGTGTATTACTGTTAAAATTACATTTCCTACTTAGCCCTTTCACTTCATTCCACTAATTTGGGTACAAATTTTCACTAACCACAGCTAACATATTCCAGAATGCACATTTACATATGTTGTCATCAATCTGGTCCCAAACAAACTTCCAAAAAGTTTTCATCTTTATTCTGTAGGTATACAGACAACTCACCTTTACTGTTCAGACCATTACTCTGCATGATGATGATGACCATCTACATTTATTTGCAATAAACTACCAGTCTCAGACATACCGACCTCAGTCAGTTCACAGCTCTCATTCACATCTACATAAAAAATACCACCTAATTCAGATCCAATACAGTCATCACCTGTTTTGCATACATCAAAAACACTGTTTTCTGATCAAGAGAAGAAATCATTAGTACACACTACATCAAAATTCTCATTACTCTCACATTCTGGTTTGTGGTTAGTATCTACATCACTATGATTAAACATTGTATTCCAAAACTTTTGATCGAAACATAGATGAGAAATCTGATGTTCTTTCTGTTCAACGTCAGATACCTGTGCTACTTTATTAATACTCTTATTATTGTCTAATTGTAAGTGTAAATTGTGGGTCCTGTATTTGTTGTGTTTCCTCGCTCCAAAACTGTGGACCTTCATTGAGACTGCCGTTTCCTGAACAGTTACCTCTATGATTGATTTTCCTGTTAAATTGCCCATAGTTATCCCCATTGTTCCTATTCTGCTGATGTTCAAAATTTCTGCCTCTCTTACCATTTTGTCCCTCATAAAAATTACCATTATTTTTGTTTCTGTTGTTATTACCATTGTGATCTCTATCATTTCGATTATCATGGTACAGGCTTCTTTCTACTGCCCTATCCAGCCTGTCAACATATTGTAACAATTGTTAAAGGCAATCGTCAGGTCTGTATACTAAATACCACTGCAGTCTCTCTGGCAATCTCCTTTTGAGTGCGTCAATCAGTCATTTCATCAAAAGGTTTGTCAAGGTGTGTTAATTTCTTAAGATGATTCTTACAGAACTTTTTTAGGGTACCATCTGTATTCCTCTAATTTGGACCATTCAGAAATTCACTTTTAATTCTCTCTTGTTCAGCTTCTGACCAAAATGTATTTAAAAAAACTTTTTTCAAAAGTTTGGTATGTCTACCACTGACTTAAATTTATATTTACCAAAGACAGAGCCTCACCTTCAAGACATATTTTAACAGATTTAAACTTTTGGTCATCACTCATGCCTGAGACACAATTATCTCTACAGTAGTGAAGAAAATCCACTGGATGTAAATTGTTGATGGAAAACTTTTGATAAGAGTGTTGAATCTTGCAATACCATTGTTTACATTAGTAAGCATACTGTTTTAAACATTTAATATTTTTTGATCTAAACTACTAAAGTTCTGTTCCATTTTTTCTGCTATGGCTTTCTGTTTAACTCTGACGTCATCAACATTCTTCATTTGTTGTGCAGGCTAGGCCACAAACTCATTTTCAAAACAAAAAATTTATTTTCTAATATATTGACTTTTTCATTCACATTTTTTAATCCATTTGACAACTCATTTTTTAGCACCAAAATCTGATTACTAAGTTGGTCTATTTAATATTGTACCCTGTCCGTTTTATCATTGTTTTCAGTTCGTATTTCCGCTAACTGATCATTAACTGCACTAAATTTGCTGTTGTTATCGGTTTTTATTTCTGTTAACTGATCATTAACTGCACAGAATTTTACCAAAATCAACTGCATAACACCAGATTTAACTGTTTCTTTGCTGACTACACTTTCACTTGATTCAAACATGTATAGCCTATGTCCTACAGTTTTCACTTCATCACTACTACCCTTATCTCTATTCATTTTCCTAGCATTCACAAGAGTCCACAAAAAAATTTAATTTCACAAATATTTTGTACTTTTCTTTTTTCTTATTGATGTCCCTTGCCATACTTGTGAAGTCCCGTTTCAATTCATTCGGTCCGTCATTATCGATATCTCGTCACTGTTGATCTGACTTTGTTGGGCAGCTCTCAGCTCTTCTCTCATCACGTGATTGAAGTTCTTTTACATAAAAACTGCAGATACACAAATAATTGTCCTTCCTTCTTCTCCAACAGACAAAACTTCATTATCAATCAACAGATCCTGGAAGATGCCCACCTTTGTAATCTTACACTCCCACACATCACCATTAAATTTCTCTTAGTCTCTTCATTATTTTCAAAACCTTCAAGAGGTGTAAATTATACAAAAGAAAAAACTTTTTACTTATCTTCATTTTTTCTTCTTGTTGATGGCAACACCTAGGGGTACATTCTTGTGGCTGAAATTTTGATTTTTAACATTGTGGGTTCCTGATGACTATATAACTGATGAAGATTTGGCTGTATTATTCTTGAATTTTATTGTTTGTCAAATTTTTGAATATCACACTGTCTTTACAATTTGCACTTCTATCACAACACAAATTACATTATTAGTGACACAGTCAAAAACATATCTGATTCCATCCGAGACATGCCCACCACTACCTACATTCTGTGGCACTCACAATATTCCACAGAGTTTACAAAGCAAAAGAGTTTGCAAACTTTCTTAACAAAAGTAGAATCTTTACCATATTATATCTATCTTATAAATGAATCCAGAAATAAATTTAATAATTCACGTTAGATTGTGCAATTAATAATATGAATTTTAAGTGTGCCAGATATTCCATAATTTCAAATATTTCTAAAAGAAGAATAATTCCAACTTTACACACAGGGTGTAACAAATTAATTTCTTTTTATACCTTTTAGCCTGAAATATAATACATCGTATACAAAATCAAATGAAATTCTTTCAGTGAAACAGCCGTGAATGTTCACCTATCATATTTGAGATTAATCCTAGTATTGGCTACTTCTATAAAATAATAGTTATGCTAGAAGATGGTGTCCTGTTACACCTGCCTGATTAATGGACCTAACATGCCATGCTCAAATCCGTAGAAAGCTGGCCTTATTTCTCCTGATGACTACATCCTCCTGAGTAGTCCCTACTCAGTGATCTGAATGGGGGACATATTTTACTTCTGGAATATGTTACCCAAGAGGAATTATCATCATTTGACCGTACAGTAGAACTGCATGTCTTTCAGAAAAATTACGGGTGTAGTTTCCCCTTGTAGACAGCAAAGCCTTAAAAAAAAAAAAAAAAAACCAACCCTTGCATACTTTTCTTACTTTCATTCTATTTTGTCATATGGGGTCATATTCTGGGGCAACTTGTCAAACTGAGCGAAAGCACATAATAAGGCTCATGTGTGATTTAAATTCAAAAACATCATGTAGAAACCTGTTGAGGGGAAAGGGTATTCTAACCACTGCTTCTCAGTATATTTATTCCTTAGTGACACTTGTTGCAAATAATCAACCAATCAATGCTAGGAATAACAACAATCTACATAAAGACCTAGAATCGCCTACCTTGGTCTGATAAGAGGACCAATATTCAGGAAAAAGCATTTTCAATATATTGCAAGCAACCATTAAAAACTTTGTTTCAGATAAATCACTGTTTAAATAGAGTTTGAAAGACTTTTTGATAGGCAAACTCCTTCTACTCTGTAGATGAATGTATTAACAGTGGCTGTTAGACTAGCTTAAGTAAAAATGTCTGTTAGATTTCAGTTTTGTTAGCACTTGGTCATAACAGTTTTTGTGTGTGATAAATACATTAAATTTATTAAAACTGCATAACTATGTTTCATTCTGACTATTAATTCTGTAAATATTAGCAGTTCCAGTTTGTCAAAATATGTGAACATATTACTGTAATCTCCTAACAAATGATCAGGGAAGTCAGTATTATATGCAAATGTTATATGTTTATGTTATACCTTCTGACATGTTCAATGCCACAAGAATCATCTCATTTATGGGTCTATGGAACAAAAGCTGAATCTAATCTAAATCTAATCATCTAACTTCTTCCCCATGAAATATTGTGCAGTCCTTTCAGCAGAGCTACCTTACGCTACCTTTGTGGTTCTACCAGACTTCCCACACTGTCTTGCACTAAAATGGCCCTGAACCTTGATAAATTTTCAAGAATGAGATGCTTCATAGCATTACATCTTTTGATGAAAATACTTGACTGAAAACCCAAAAACTGTATATTAGACTGTTCAGGAGATATGTAAATATAGTATTGGACCAAATGTAAGCCACACTTTTCCCCACAATCTGGCTGTGAAATATTGCATTGCAGCTTATCTGCATGACCCTACAGTTTCAAATGGCACAACAGTATCACCAGTGTTTGCATATCATATATGAGGTTACAATGTAATCATTTTTGATTGCTGACATTTCATGTAGATATTAATTGCAAGAAAAATCCAGACACATTCATAGGATCTATAGACCTGGAAAAAATTTTATTCTGTACTTTGAAGAAGCAATTGGTAGCCCACATGCAGGATTGAACAACAGTAACATACAAGAACTAATTGGAAAATTGCTACTGAGTCTGGGTCTCAGCAATTGCAGGATATGTTAAGAATGTAGCTTTCTTCAACCCTCTTTGTACTGAAAGTAACACACACAGCCTACTAAATTTTTTACACTCTAACCAGATATCAATGTAAGTGATGTCTGAAACATGGTTGCTGCTGAATGTACCTTTCTGTTTCCTGAGTTTAATGTAATTGAAGTTGACAGACATGACTGAAGTGGGGGAAGGCAGGTCTCATAAGAAAAGGAATCTCAAATAAAACTAAAGGGCAGAGATACCCTTAAAGTTGCTGCAGCTGCTTTGTATACAAACAGGACTGAAATAAAAGTAATGTCAGTGTACATGTGGCAAAGGGATATCATAATGAAACAGCAACTAAGTATGTAGTTCAGTAGTGCATCTGAAGATATTATTATGTGATTTTAATGCTCCTCAACATGCTCGGGTTCAGTGCAAGAAAACATAGTCAGGAAAACGATAGTTGAGACTGTTGATGAAAATAACTTAATTGTTTCAAATGATTGTTTGGTGAGGTGGATAACTTTACCAGACCAATGATTGAGCACTGTAGATTTATGTTTGCTCTCAATCAGACTTCACATGGGAGTTAGTCGCTGAAACCCTTGAACTGATCTCTGTGCGCCATTCTCAGATGTGATGCAGGGGCAATATAAGGTGTCATATGACCGGCCTACAACTGGACTGTTTGGAAAGCAGACCACTATGCTTTAGGAAAAGGTAAAACCTTTTTCAGAATGTTCAGAAACAAGAATTTTATTGCTTATATTGAAGAAGGTGAAACACTGTGCATCCCAGAATATAAATGCTTTGTTTGAAAAACTAAAATGTTATCAGTAAAGTTGTCTGTGGAATACAATAATGCATTCTGGAATAAAGGGGAGCACTAAAACTGTACAGAAAGCATCCTCTGGAAGAAAGTTCTAAAAACTTCAACAGACTGCAGGCAAAAGTAAAGTACCTACTCAAAAATAAGAAGAAAACTGCATGGATAAACAACTGTAAGAAAGACACAGCTAGCACAACCATCTGATAACAAAATAATTAAATACATGGAACCCGGAACAACAATAGTACAACAGTGCTTTCGAAGAAAATAGTGGATGACTTCTTGAGACATCTGACATCAGATTCAGTTGAAAAATACATTGAGTAGTTTCAACCTAATGAAACAACCTCTTATAAGTCAGTCACACTCCAGAGCTGTGTACAGAAAGTGCGGGAAAGGATGCTAAAACATAGACGTGGATGGTGGTATGAACACCACAACTTGTTCACCAAAACAAATTTCAGACAGAGCGTGAATGAAATACTTGTAAAATTAGTAATCAATAACCAGATAAATCTTACCACAACAAAAACATCATTGCTGTTTTTACTGACACAAATCGCATTTATGATGTCACCTTGTTGATGCAGGCTGCCAAAATGTGGTGGCAGACCATTCCTCGAACCTTCATCAGCAAACTTATCCACTTATTTTCACCTCAATCATTGGTAGTAAGAATTGGAAATGGTTAGGTGGGGATGAATATGATAACTGTTGTGTTACCCCTTCATCAGAAGGTGAAAAGTTGGGAAATATCCTAAACTTGAAGCTAGGATTTATTCCTTTTGTATATAATAAAAGGAAAGATATGATAATCTAATTAAATGGCGTTGAAATTGCACATGGGAATATCAGCTAGTGTCGCAGCTTTATGCTTGGAAGTGGCCTCTATCCAATGAAATATTTCACTGGCCTAGAGACTGCCAGAAGATTTTACTAAGAAATTTGTCACCATCTAGATACACATAATCCAAATGCAGTAGAAGCACTCTTAGTCTCTACACAAGATCGTCAGTGCAAGCAAGATGCTCATTTTACGGGACATGTTGAGCAGTATGGGGGTGGATTGTAAAGTGGTGAGAGACATCACATTAAAGAGAACGAGAAATTAAATCAGTGAATGACTGTGATGTTAGTAGTTAAAGCAGAGGGAGGAAGGCTGCCTCCTGTGTTGTTTTGACGTGTAAAACCTTGTCCAAGGAAAATTTTTCTAAGGTGTTTGTGATTTATTTCTAAGAAAAAGGCTGAATGACAACAGGATTATTTATGGACTGGCTAGCTACTGTTCGGAACTGTATACATGATGGACTGATCAGTAAGAGTTCTGTGCTAGTATTGGATGTCACTGAAGGTCACCTCACACCTAAAGTAAAGAATAAAGTTTCTGCATTGAAGATAAGACCTGGTCATTGTATGACTTCAAAGCTAAGATTACAGAATTCAACAGTTCACTAAAAAGTAATAATTCTGTTGGCTGTGATAGTGTTTCTAGCAGAATATTAAATTCTTGTTTGGACGACATAGAATCACAGTTAAGCGATCTTTATAATCAATCGCTGTCATGGAGCATATTTCATGACTGCCTTAAATGTGCTGTAGTAGCTCTAATTACAGATGTACGTCAATCCTTCTAGTCTTTTCAAAAGTGTTTGAGAAAGTTACATATCATAGAATACTCACTCATTTATGAGAAGAAATTGTTAATTGCATTTCAGTTTGGTTTTTGTTACAAATTCTCCACACAGAAAGCCATAAGATATCTCACTGATGTAGAGCTAGCAGAAGTAAACAAGAAGAATTATCCTGTTGATATATTCTGTGACCTTGCCAGAGCTTTTGATTGTATGGATTACAAAATTCTATTTAGTAGGTAAAATGTTATCCTATCTCTCTTGCATGGGGGATCATAACATATGAAGCACAGCAGGTATCAGTACTGGGTGCTCTCTTTTTTTTCTAACCTCCATAAATGAAGAAATGTGTAAAATTCTTTGGGGTCTAACTGGATTACAAGTTAAAATGGAGTCAACACATGGACAAACTAGTAAAAAAGCTCAGATCTCTGTATTATGCCCTTAGAAGCATTTCTCATTGTGTTAACCTAAAGATAAGAGTGTGGACTTAGTTTAAATATTTTCGTTCCTTGTTGTTCTATGGAATTATCTTCTGAGACAGTGCATCTAAAAAGAAATAAAGTGTTTATTAAGCAGAAGCTAACAGTAATAGTTTTGTGTAAAGTAGATAACTGTACATTTTGTAGAAGGATTTTTAAGGATCTTTGAATTCTTAAACTCACTTCCCAACACATTTACTCCTGAACTGTTTTTGTTCATGGTAATAAAAATCAGTTTCAGCTGGACTGTGATACACAATGCAAGACACAAAAATCATTTGCATGTAGACTTTACCCAGAATTGACAATGGAATTATGTGCTGTGATGGTTAGCATTCAACAAGTTCCATCTAACGTAAGGCAAGAACTTGAGAATTCCTAGCAATTGAAAATTCAAAACGTATCTCATTAGCCACTCTTACTTGTAGTTATCTGCATACCTGTATTCGGGTACTGGAAAGTCTTGTTAGCTACATTGCAAGTAGCAATGTTCATTATAAAGCTGTATGACAACAATAATAATAATGAAACTTCCTGGCAGATTAAAACTGTGTGCCAGACCGAGACTCGAACTCGGCACCTTTGCCTTTTGCGGGCAAGTGCTCTACCATCTGAGCTATCCAAGCATGACTCACGCCCTGTCCTCACAGCTTTACTTCCACCAGTACCTTGTCTCCTACTTTCCAAAGTAGACGGGACGTGAGTCAGGCTTGGGTAGCTCAGATGTCCTGAGTACGAGTCTCAGCCCGGCTCACAGTTTTAATCTGCCAGGAAGTTTCATATCAGTGCACACTCCACTGCAGAGTGAAAATCTCATTCTGGAAACATCCCCCAGGCTGTGGCTAAGCCATGTCTCCACAATATCCTTTCTTCCAGGAGTGCTAGTTCTGCAAGGTTTGTAGGAGAGCTTCTGTGAAGTTTGGTAAGTAGGAGATGAGGTACTGGCGGAAGTAAAGCTGTGACAACGGGTGTGAGTTGTGCTTGGGTAGCTCAGATGGTAGAGCACTTGCTCACAAGAGGCAAAGGTCCTGAGTTTGAGTCTGTGTCCAGCACACAGTTTTAATCTGCCAGGAAGTTTCATATCAGCGCACACTCCGCTGCAAAATGAAAATCTCATTCTGGAATAATAATAATAATGAGGGCAGCAGTTTTTTTCATAGTAGCTGTTTTCTTACTAATTTACTTGATTAAATTTATACGGCATAAATATGAATAGAATTAAGCATAATTTATTGTTAGTACACTATACAGACTGATGTGCTATGGTGTCTTTGTCTTATGTTAATGTGTACTTTGACTCATTCCACGTTCCTTAAGGTTATCCTTATTGATGGTATATATATAACACAATGATTGAATGAAAATATAAGACAGTGATTAGAAGGCTGTGCATTAAAAATTACAGTAAAATTTAAAATATGTCATTAAGAGTGAGTACAATGTAATTTTATTTTTATTTTATTTTTTAGTTGGTAATATGACATAACGTAACTGTACTGACTTTCTTTCTCACCGCAACCCTAAAAATTTGGGCCCAGCTTATATTTAGGTGTGGCTTATATATGTACCACTACAGTAATTATGTTACAACTGGCATTCACGTGTCTGTTAAGCTGTAAAATTATTTTGGTACTGTTGAGGTTTTTAATTTGTCAGTTAAGAGAACATCAGTTTCTTTGCTCCTTTATTTATTTTTTAGCAGTTTTTCTTCTTAGCTTCAATATATTCTCTGTTGGATGTCAACTTTTCCATTTTCCTCTATCTCTTACACATTGGATCAAATTTTCTCCAACATGTTCATTTCAACTTGTTATTTTAAAGGACATAGCACCTATTTCAAGAACTTCTTTTCTGTATCTGTATTCATCAGTTTTCTTTTATCATCTTTAATCATTAACTATACCAAGAATTTGACTATTAACACTTAAGATTTGCAGCTTACTGATGCTATGTGTAGCATTGATTAGTTGTACTTTGTGCCTCATGCTTTTTTTTGGAATGCAGTTACTAATAAAATCTTCTTGGACTACCAGCCGTATTAGGTGGTTAAAATTTCACAAGATTTTGACCAAGCTTTCCTTGGCCTTTGTCAAATGGTGACTGACTGACATGGTTCTGTGGCTTCACTGTTATATAGCCACAGTGCTGGCTTATAACATAACTGTTGTTAACTTCCTCGCTGAATATGGTAATGTTTTTCTCCAACACCAGTTGCACCTGCTTCAACTCAATGATGACTGGGTTCCATGCTGTGCTGAGCCGCAAACTTCCATCCTTGTTGAAACTGTTTACAGATAGCTTTGTTTCTACAGATTCTTTTATAACACTATCCCAAAATCTGTTTGTCCTTATACTAACAGATGTTTCATCGAACATAATCCAATGTTGATTTTCTAAGGACTGTTCTGCCATTTACACATTTTTGCACATAAGCACCTCTCATGCTCTGCTGTTGCTCCTCAGTGCTTACTCTTTGCCCGACATAGTAGTAGCCACATTGACATGGTCTCCCTGCGGGTCCGGGGGTAAGAATAGGCCCGAGGTATTCCTGCCTATCATAAGAGGTGACTAAAAGGAGCCTCACACGTTTTGGCCTTTATGTGATGGTCCCCTGTAAGGTTTGACCTCCATTCCTCAACATTTTTCCAAACAGCGAGCCAGCTGGGGAAGGGTGCCTTACATGGTGCATTGTGTCTGTCGTGTCTTGAGATCTGCAGTCCGCTTGCTCATTGTCAGATTGCAGTCCCGCTCATTCTCCATCTCTGGGGTGAGGACAATGTCCTGGGAGTGATTTCCACCATGCACTATGCAATGTCGCTTTCTGCACCAACGATGACCATGGACTTGTTTGCACCTGGTATCCAGCACAGTAGCCAGTCCATTGTCGTGGGACCGCCATGTAACCTGTTTGTTGTAGCTCTGACAACACAAGGACCGCTCTGCTGATGCCTGCACTGTTAACTCCCCACGTGCCTGTTACCCTGGGCATCGGGACTACCGGCAATGGCCATCCTGCCAGGTGGTCTTTGCTGAGGCTCGGTAGCGCCCGTGGGGAGGGCCCGTGGCCGAAGTGGGTGGCATCAGGGCAGATGATGCGCGATGAAGCGCACCACGTCATCACTAGCTGGTGATCAAACACCAGCAGTCTCTAACTGTTCTAAGTCTCAGTACAATGCAAGGAAGTACGATCCTAAATCATTCCCCTCCCTGGCCACACCATGAGAGGACTGCAAGGCTAAGGATGGCAGCGAACCTTATTCACCTCGGTACCTCATATGTATGAGAACTGATGTGGATGCCATTGTTTCAACGAAGCCACAGTTTTTTATTTTATCGTTTAGAGGACAAGTTCGGTGAGGTGGAGGGCTTGTCCAAAATTCACTCTGGGTCAGTCTTGATAAAAACAGCTTCCTCTGCCAAGTCATTGGCTTCACTCACTTGTAACAAGTTGGGGGATGTTTCTGTTACCATCACACCACATAAGAGCTTAAATATGGTCCAAGGTATTATATCCATAGGGACCTTCTTTTGCAATCTGATGACAAGCTGCAAGTTGTTCATTTCGTGTGGCACATCCATCAGGGTCCGAGGGATAATCAAGTTGCCATCGGTGCCTTCATCTTGGCCTTCAAAGGTGACACCTTACCTGAGGAGGTCAAGGTGATGGTCTACCACTGTGGTGTCAAGACATATATCCCTCCCCCAATGCGGTGCTTTAAGTGCTGGAAGTTTGGCTATATGTCTTCCTGCTGTACTTCCAGCATCACACGTCAAGATTGTGAACGTCCATCACATCCCAATACTCCATGTGCCCTGCTTCCCAACTGTGTCAACTGTGGAGAGCATCATTCACCTTGCTCCCCAGATTGCAGAATTTTACAGAAAGAGAGGAAAATCATGAAGTACAAGACCCTGAACCGACTGACCTACACTGAGGCTAAGAGAAAATATGAGCACCTACATCCTATGGCTATGACCTCCTCATACGCCGCTGCTACAAGAACAGTTGTAGCCCCATCAGTTTCGCGAATACCAGTTGGCTCTGAGAGCCAGAAGGCTACACCTCTCCCCTTGATGGTGGGGGAAATTCCCCCCTGTTGCTCCCGCACCACCGACCTTGGGAGCACTGCCCTCCCAACCATCGAGGGCACCAGTCCCCACATCCCAGCCGGAGAAGTGTAAATCTTCTTTGGCTCCTCTTGCCTGAAAGGGGTCCCTTGCATCACTCCCTTCCCAGGTTTCTGCTAGAGGGAAATATGATGCCCGCCAGTGCCCAAAAGCAGCTGGTCATAGGACTTTACGATCCTCCTCGGTCCCAGAGACTAAATCAGTGAAGCCCTCTCAGCGAGAGAAACCCAAGGAGTACCGAGGAAAGTCCAAAAAGAAGACTGCTAAGACCAAGGAAATTGTGGTGGCACCCACATCACCGCTACCTACAAGCTCTGCATCTGAGGAGGAGTTGGAGTTCCTGGCATCCGCTGAGGACCTAGATCTTGCTGGACCCTCAGACACAATGGATACAGACTGCTCAGGCAATAAGTCGATGGCAGCAAGTGACCCTGAGGCGTAAACTGCCTCATTGAATGTTCCATGCCTTCCCAGTCTCACGATGTCATCCTCCAGTGGAATTGCAGCGGTTTTTTCCACTGCTGGCTGAGCTATGACAACTGTTAAGCTTTACACCTGCTTTCTGCATTGCCCTCCAGGAAACCTAGATCCCAGCAATGCAGACCCCTGCCCTCCATGGCTATAAGGGATATTACAGGAACTGTAGTGTAGTGACTATAATAGAGTGTCAAGCTGAGTTTGCGATTGTGTCCTAAACTCAGTCTGTAGTGCAACTGTGCCCCTTCAAACCCCTCTTGAAGCTGAGGTTGTCAGAATGAAGAAGACACAGGAAATAACTGTCTGCAATGTATATCTTCCTCCAGATGGTGCAGTACCCTGAATGTATTAGCTGCACTGATTGATCAACTCCCTAAACCTTTCCTATGTTTGGGAAATTTTAACGCCCATAACCTGTTGTGGGGTGGCACCGTGCTTACTGTCTGAGGTGGAGATGTAGAAACTGTGCTGTTTCAGTTTGACCTCTGCCTCTTAAATACTGGGGCCGCCACACATTTCAGTGTGGCTCCTGGTAGCTACTCGGCTGCTGATTTATCCATTTGCAGCCCAAGACTTCTCCCATGTACCCACTGGAGAGCACATGATGACTTGTATGGTAGTGACCACTTCCGCATCTAACTGCTACTACCCTGACATCAGGCCCACGTACGCTTGCACAGATGGGCTTTAAACAAGGCAGGCTGGGAAACTTTCATCTCTGCGGTCACTGTTGACTCTTCCCTACACGGTAACATTGATGTGATGGTTGAACAGGTGACAACAACAATAATTAATGTGGTGGAAAACATGATCCCTTGCTCTTTAGGGTGTCCCCGGCGAAAGGCGGTCCCTTTGGGGTCACTGAAGTCGCTGAAGTTGCTGAGGCAATTAAGGAGCGTCGGTGAGCTCTACAGTGGCATAAGTGGCACCCATCCCTGAAGCACCTCATAGCCTTTAAGCGGCTCCGTGCCCGCGTTCACCAGCTCATCAAAAGACAGAAGCAGGAGTGTTTGGAGAGATACATGTCGACCATTGGATGCCATATGTCACCTTCCCGAGTCTGGATGAAGATCAGACATCTTTTTGGGTACCAGACCCCAACAGGTCTCCCCGGCATTAACATCAATGACATGTTGTCCACTGACACAAACTCGATTGATGAGCACTTTGCTGAACACTATGCTAGAGCCTCTGTGTCGGAGAACTACTGCCCAGCCTTTTGCACTCTCAAACAGTGGATGGGAAGGAAAGTCCTCTCGTTCGCTACACACCACAATGAACCCTATAATGCCCCATTTACAAAGTAGGAGCTCCTCAATGCCCTTGCACATTACCCCAACACAGCTCCTGGGGCAGATCGGATTGACGGTCAGATGATTAAACATCTCTCATTTAACTACAAGCGACAGATTCCCATCATCTCCAACCGGATCTGGTGCGATGGTGTCTTTCCATTGCAATGGTGAGACAGCACCATCATTCCAGTGCTTAAACCTGGTAAAAATCCGCTTGATGTGGATAGCTATTGGCCCATCAGCCTCACCAATGTTCTATGTAAGCTGCTTGAACATATGGTGTGTCGGCAGTTGGGTTGGGTTCTGGAGTCACGTGGTCTACTGCCTCCATGTCAGGGTGGCTTCCGCCAGGGTCGATCTATCACTGATAATCTTGTGTCCCTCGAGTGTGCCATCCGAACAGCCTTTTCCACCCCCCAGGGAGTCCACAACTCTTCTGTGGATACGTATGTGGCGAGCACGGGGCCCTGAGCTAGTGCAGTTCTCCTTCCTTTCTGGGCTGCCCTACCCCTCTTCCCCATTCCTCCTCGTCCCCATTCTTCCCTCCCCCCTCCCTTACCACCCATGCAACTCCCTCTTCTTTGGAGTAATGTATCGAGCTTTCATCCAGAGACAGACGTTTGAAAACTCCAGGATCCTGTTTCCTTTGTTTTTCTCCATCCTCACGCTTTCTTCCTCTATTGGTCTCTCCCTACGTTCACTCTTCTCCTTGCTTTCATGCCCTTACTTCTATCTGTGCCTCATTCTCCTTGCCCTATTCTCCTTGTCTTCTTTTCCATGTCTTATTCTCTGCTTCGGTGTTTGAGATTCTTTCTTTTATCCCTCTGTCCCTCTCTATCTTTCCTCTCTTCTTTCCTCCCTGTGCGTGTCTGAAGGCCGACCCATGTGTTCGCACGCGTAGCCTGTGACGGGGTAACACGTAATTCCCGCCCTGGGTAGACAAGTAAGGCACGCACGTACCCCCTGGTAAAGGCCAGGCCCAGGGAGGGGTTATTGCCTGAGCTGTTACCTTCTGAACTTGCCGATTGGTCCCTATGTCCGTTTCTCATGAGATGTGACCTGAGGTGTGACCAATCACCTAAGGTAGGAGTGCCCTCTGCGACGACCCCCACAAGGAAGGAACGCGCCATCGGAGATCCTGGCAATCATGGGGGATTCATCTGCAATGGATTTCTCTTCTTCTTCTTCTTCTTCTTCTTCTTCTTCTTCCCTGTCTTCTGCCCAAAAAAGAAAGCTAGATGCAACTCCTGTTTCGAAATTTCTACCACCAGCACCAAAGTTTCTTGTTGTCACAAGATCTGACGGTCACGATTTCTCAACAGTCAACCCTTTTGTCATTCAGGAGGGTGTAGATGCGATTGCAGGACCAGTGAAATCTTGTATTCGGTTGAGCAACGGTACCTTGCTGTTGGAGACAGAGGGCGCCTTCCAGGCTCAAAAATTACTTCGAGCATCTCTCTTATATACATATCCTGTACGGGTGGAGGCCCACCGCACCTTGAATTCGTCGCGTGGTGTGGTGTATACCAGGTCACTCTACAGACTAACTGATGAGGAGATTCTGTCTTTCCTCTCTGATCAGGGAGTGATGGCTGTCCATTGGGTCGTGAAAAGGCTTGACAAGGACCTCATACCGACCTGCACCATATTCCTGACATTCGACAATGTGCAATTTCCTTCACGAATTAAAGTGGGTTATGAGCTCATTTCTGTTCGACCGTATGTACCCAGCCCTACAAGGTGTTACCAATGTCAGCAGTTTAACCATACACAGCAGTCTTGTTCAAGTGCGGCTAAATGTATTGCCTGTGGCAGGGATGCCCATGAGGGTGACTGTCCACCTCCGTCCCCTCGTTGCATCAATTGTATGGGCGACCATGCTGCCTCCTCTCACGACTGCCCCATCTACGAAGATGAGAAAAGTATACAGGAAATTCGAGTGAAAGAGAAGGTGTCGACCTCGGCGGCTCGCAAATTATTCAATAGCAGAAACCCCACTGTGCTTCTGGCAGGTCAATACAGTACCGTTCTCACCTCTCCTCGGCCTAACGGGGAGATAGCTACACAGACTTGCGATCTAACATTTAGTGATTCGGTCATCTGATCGGTCAGTACTAAGATCGCCCAATCAACGTCTCCTCTTCCTCCCACCAACTCTAAGGCTCAAACATCATCATCTGCTACTGCTAAGACGAGGACCTCTGAATCAGATGCTTGGACCTTCAAAAAAGAACAGACACGGGAAGATTTCTTGCGTACACAAACTTCACAGCCATCAACTGTTCTTTCGACAAAACATAATTCTTCAAAGAAGGCTCATAGAAAAAAGTGTTTTCCATCTCTGCTGAGCCACGTTTCTTGTCCTGCACCACCCAGCGGTTGCCGTCCCAGACCATCTTCAGTTTCGCCAGGCTGCACCGCTGGTAGCCGATCATCTGGCCTTTCACCAGCGGAGGAAGCTGCCCCTCCTAACCAGCTCAGGAAGGTGGCAGATGCAACTGTTGAGTTGATGGACCATGACTCACCACCTATCGATTGCAGCAGCAGTGCTCCCTCGAAGCCAGGCCCTCAGCGGCCATCGAGGTGACCCTTTCTTGTATCTTCTTTTTCTTTTTGTTTTCATAATGGCACTTCTTCAATGGAATATTCGTGACATTTGGTCCAACCGAGAGGAACTGAAATTGCTCCTTCGAATGCACTGCCTGCTTGTTGTAGGTCTCCAAGAAACAAAGTTATGCCCATGTGATCGTATTGACCTGGCACACTATACCTCCATGCGTTTTGACCTTCCCCCTGTGGCAGGTATTCCGGCTCATGGAGGGGTCATGTTGCTTGTTCGGGATGATGTCTACTGTGACCCAATCACATTGCACACAGATCTGCAGGCAGTTGCCATCCGAATTACTCTCCTCACTTTCACATTTTCCATTTGTACTGTTTACACTCCATCATCGTGTGCCTTTACTAGGGCAGACATGATACAACTGACTGCTCAGCTTCCTACACCATTTTTGTTGATTGGCGACTTTAAGCCCACCATCCCCTTTGGGGCTCTCCAGCATCCTGGCCGAGAGGCTCCCTCTTGGCAGACCTTTTCAACCACCTCAATCTAGTCTGCTTAAATACCAGTGCACCTACCATCCTTCCGGATGCAACACATACCTATTCCCACTTAGACCTCTCAATATCCACTATCCAACTTGCACATTGGTTCGAGTGGTATGCTCTGTCTGACACATACTCGAGCAACCATTTGCCCTGTGTAATCCATCTTTTGCATCACAGCCCTTCTCCACGTTCCACTAGCTGGAACATCTCCAAAGCCGATTGGGGGCTTTTCACCTCCCTGGCGAGCTTCCATGATCAAAACGTCTCCAGCTGCGATAGTCAGGTCACATGCCTCGCAGGCATTATTCTCACTGCTGCTGAATATTCCATCCCTCGTACTTCCTCTTCTCCTCGTCGAGTTCCAGTCCACTGGTGGACTACAGCGTGTGGTGACACTATTCGTGCTCGGCGACGTGCTTTACGCACCTACCACCACCACCCTACGGTGGCGAACTGTATCAGTACAGCGTTCCAGCTGCCTCGTGTGGAAGGCAGTGCCCTACTCTCTGGCAGCTGGGCTTTAGTACCTCCTTCAGGAGGACTTAGCTGCAGAGCAGCGTACGGCACCGGTTTATATTGGTACTCCCCCCGCCGCAGTCACCCGTGCTGCACCGTCTTTTCCAAGGGGGGAAGGGTGTTGTGCCAGAGCCAAAGTAGCCCCTGAGGGCCAGCAACCCATATTACACCACACAGAATGGGTTTGTCTGTGTCCAAGGCATACCAAAAGCACCATGGTAAACACTGGCTATTTACATATGAGATAACGGTAACAGACATTCTGAGCCTACGCCAAAACCTGATTGGCTGGAGACAGCTACTTAGGAGCTAGAACCAGCCCTGAAGTTTAGTTCACTCCGGATGCCGACCTTGTGGACTTCGACAGCTGAAGGTTACGTCTTCATCTCTGAATTGGACTTTTACTAAGGTGTGTGTGTTACCATGAACATTTGTGGAAAAGTAAAAGTGAACTTTTGTTTGCCTCAATTAGGAGACTTTTACTGTCTTTGTTATTGTTACCTTTCTTTTGTTGCTCGTCATCAACTGTGTAAACTTACATAAATAAAAGATGTGTTTGCGAAAAATTGTGAATTGTCAGTCACAACAAAAACGACACTGATCCATAGATTAGTTTGGACTTGGAAGCCATTCCAGTCAGTTATGCTACATTCTCTTTGCCAAGATGCCAAATGTGCATATTCACTTTTTGTTTTTGGGCGAAAAATGAATGTCAAAATAAAAGTGAAACTGGATGCTATTTATGGTAATTCTTTGCTGTCAAAGACAACAGTTAATTACTGGTTCAATGAATTTAAACATGGTCAAAAAATCCATTGTTGATGTGGAACCCCCAGGAGGTATAGTCACACAGAAATCAGTGAAAAAGTTCACAACATGATTCTTCACGACCCTGAAATGAAAGTGCATGAAATACCAGAGACCGAAATTGAGTTGAGGGGAATAATGATATTGTTCATGATTAAGATGGAGATACAAAAACTGGTTATCTTGAAGAGTGCCATGATTGCTTACAGTGGATAACAAATGGATCACATTTTCAACTTTTTAGCTGTGTGTGGAGCAAGTTAAGTAAGATCCTAAGTACTCTATGCATCAAGCTATTACCCTTAATGAGGCCTAAAATCGTAACCACACCTCAGAAATTAAGCAACTAATTGAAATAATTGGTTACTTCTGGTGAATCTGTAGGAGATGAGAGCTGCCCTTTTAGCCAAAAACATTAAGGCAATGATTTTTTGTGGTGTTGGTCATACTCTTAGACTTTCTAGAAAAAGAAAAAATAATCACTGGACATACTGCAATGAAATACTGGCCACTTATTAAGAAACTGAAGGAAACAGTTAACAAAGAAGGAAGTACTGCTCCACTACAACAGTACAGCAGCACATTCACTTGTACTTGATGCCACAAAATTTGTCGAACTGCATTACAAATTGGTGTTGCAGTCCTCACTCATCTGACTTGGCTTCCATTTTATCTTGTTCTAAACACAACGAATGATTTGCAAGAAATATACAATTCTACTCAAATTAGAATGTCAAGTGACAGTTATTGGGAAAAAGCAGAACTATGTTGAAAAGTAATTTGTTTTTCAATAAAAATTGATATCTTCATTCCAAACACAGGTACTTATTCAACTGTCATCATTCAAGGAAAATAAAAAAGCTCTCAAATACAATAACTCTTAGGTGTGCCTGAAAGCACACATTTCTGATTTATGAATATGGTGCTTACTCTTGCCCGACATGGTAGCAGCCACATTGACATGGTATTTTGTACACTTCAGGCATTCTGAGCCCTATACTGCCCTTCACAGGCCTGATGAGTTGCATTTTTCCTGGGGGGCTGAACATTGATGAAATGTTGTGTCTCTTGCAATAATGACTATTTTTTGAGCTCTGGTGTCTCCTTCATTATTCTTGACATTGGGTCCCTTGGCAGTTTCCTGTAGGTATCCTCCTCAAGAATCACCTGAATTTTAGTATCATAGTCAGCTTTATTCAGAATGATGGATACTTTGCCCTTGTCAGCTGGCAGACTCACAATGAGGGGATTGTTGCAGAATGAATGTATTCCACTGAGTTCATTTCCAGTCCTACATGCTTCTTGATGAATTTTATGTGTGCTCTCACCAGGCATCTTGTGTATTGCTTGTTCAACCCCACTTATATCACAGATTGAGATACTATGAGGTGCACAGTTAAGACCTTCCTTAAGTGTCAAAATAGCAGCCTTGTCAATATCTCTCTCCATCATATTGATGACCGTTTGTTCTGCATCATGCTGTTGTTGAGGTAGCTGGCTGAATGTCCCTTTCCATTTCTCTGTGGTTCTCTTTGTGTTGACATCTGCTGTGTGCCACATTTCCTCTCTATATGTATGGTGATATGAATTAATAAAATCTTCTCTGGCTTCTAGCCACATCAGATGGTTAATGTCCCACAAGCTTCCAATTGAGCTCTCCTTGGCTATTGTCAAGCAGTAAATGACTGCCATGGTCGCTTTGCTATTATACAGCTGTGTTGTTGGCTGTGACATCACTGGTGCTCACTTCCTAACCAAATGGGCAATGTTTTTTCCTATATCTGTCGTGTTCACTCCTAGCCCGCAATAGCCAGGTTCCAGGCTCTGCTGAGCTGAAAACCGCAGTCCTTATTTATGGTGTTTACAGATATTTTTATTTCTACATCTTCTTTTATAATGGTGTTCCAAAATCCAGCTGGCTCACTCAACAACAACAAAAAGAAGAACAAAAAACAACAGAATGAACTGTCGTCAACATGTTGGAGAGACATATCAATGCGAGACACATTTCGGCATTTAAGAAATATCTTAACTTCACACCAGCACCTCGGAGTTTCCCTATTGTGGTATTGTATGTGGGGTTGAACAAGCAATTTGCAAGATGCCTAGTGAGAGTACAGATGCAATTCACACAAAATGTGCCAGGTTATTTCAAAATCTAAACCACCGCCAACTAACATGACTAAGGCAGAACACAACAGCCTTCACGCACTCCGCAATGATTCCCTCAACATGATTCTGCCAACTGACTACAGCAGTGTATCCATCATTCTGAGTAAAGCTGACTGACACTAAAATTTAGTTCATACTTGAGGAGGATACCAACAGGAAACTGCCAAGGGACCCGATGTCAAGAATAAAGAGGAAGATATCAGAGCTCCCAAAACAGTAGGCATTGGAAGAGATTGCTATTAAGAGTCTCCTCCCTCAGGCATCATGACCAACTACGCTCTGTGGGCTACTGGAGATCCACAAAATGAATTCATTTAATTGCCATATTGTGAACACAATTGGGTCACCAATTTATAGACTGGCAAATATCTGGCCAGCCTCTTTACACTGCATGTGGGTCACTGTTTGCCTTACATCAAAAACACCAACAATTTTATCAACCGAATTAAGCATCTTCTCTTGATCAGCTTTGATGTGGTTTCCCTATTTACATATGCTGCAGTTAAAGATTGTATAGACCTCCTGTCTCAGTTATTTGATTGTACAATTGTGGGACTGTTTAAGCACATATTGAAATCATTGTATTTCCTATATGGTGACCAGTATTTTCACCAGATGAACAGTGAGGCAAAGGGAAGCCTGTTAGTTCCATCCATAACCACCCTTTTTATGGAGAAATCTGAAAACATTGCCTTGGACATGGCACCAGTTAAACCTAGTTACTTTTATTGTTACATCAATGACACATTATCATCTGGCCCATGGACATGAAAAACTGGGAGAATTCTTAGAACATCTGAATGGTGTTCACAACCACATCAGGTTTATTATGAAATTAGGGATAAATGGTACATTACCCTTCCTTGATGTCCTCAGTCACTAAAAGACCAACGGGCACTTTAGCCACAGTAACTACAGGAAACCCATATGCAGGTCAGTACCTCACCCACCACTGTCCGGCACAAAAACATGGTCTTCTGTACATCACGCTTTAAGTTGACTCAGATGCCAAAAACTTTCCACCAGAACTAAAACACCTCCAAAGAATCTTCCAGCAAAATGGGTACAATCACCAACAGGTG
The DNA here is from genome assembly GCF_023864275.1 of Schistocerca cancellata. NCBI lineage: Eukaryota > Metazoa > Arthropoda > Insecta > Orthoptera > Acrididae > Schistocerca > Schistocerca cancellata. The sequence continues at coordinate 621,347,488 of NC_064630.1, forward strand.
TCATGAACTATTCCTGGTGAAATGTGCAGGAAGAAAACCACTGAAGAAGAGAGCAAGAAATATGTTTTTCTGCTTTTTTGTGGCTCAATGTTGTGAAGGATTAGCCGGTTCCTGAAGAGACACAATATTTTAAAAGCGTTCAGGCCTCCAGAAGAAATACAACTCATGAGGCCTGTGAAGGGGCAGACTAGGTCTCAGCACACCTGGAGTGTACAAAATACCATGTCAGTGTTGGTTGGTTGGTTTAAAAGAGGGGGGAAGGGACCAAACTATGAGGTCATCAGTCCCTTGTTCTGAATGAAACAATGGCAGAAGGGTGAGAATAAGACAATGAGACAACACAAAACAGAATGAAAGGAAAAACCACAACAATGACTGAAGGGCAACAAACACTTAAAGGGACAAAAGAGGACAAGAAAATCACAAAGACACAAGAAACAGGTAGAAGAAGTTAAAACAAGAAAGCAGGCTTCCATGGCTGGCTGACCATGACGGTAAAAAGGAAAAGTCAGCCACTCTGCAACACATTAAAACCTCCACCCTGAAAGCACTAGGGTGGAGGACACACAGAGACAAAGGACATGTGCTAAAACTTAGAGCAAATGGTAAAACTCACCCTCACAAAGAAAACATAAAACTAAAGCTGCTGTTGAGGCATTGTCATCCAACACCGAAGGTAGGGTGCTGGGAAGGTTAAAAGTCCACCACAGAGCGGCTAAAAGAGGGCAATCCAGCAAGAGATTCACGACCGTCATTCATGAGCCACAGCGACACCGAGGTGGGTCCTCACGACGGAAGAGGTAACCATGTATCAGCCACATATGGCCAGCTGACAGAGAACCACAGAGTCCCTGCGAAAGGCATGCACGGAGGTCTTCCACACATTTGTAGTTTCCTTAATGGCACACAGCTTGTTGGGCCTACTGAGATTATGCCATTCCATCTCCCAAAGCTGCAGAACCTTGTTGCATAATACTGAACGAAGGTCAGTTTCAGAGAAGCCTATCTCTATAAGTGGTTTCTGCGTAGACTGTTTGGCCAGCCTGTCTGCAAGTTCGTTGCCTGGGATTCCGACATGACCTGGGGCCCAGACAAATACCACTGAACAACTGGACCATTCCAGGGCATAGATGGACTCCTGGATGGTCGCTACCAAAGGATGATGAGTGTAGCACTGGTCGATAGCTTGTAGGCTAAGGAGTCAGTACACAGGAGAAATGACTCACCTGGTCACGAGCGGATGTGCTCAAGAGCACAGAATATGGCCGCCAGCACTGTCGTGAAAACACTGCAGCCATCTGGCAAGGAGTGCTGTTCTATATGTCCTCCATGAACATAGGCAAAGCCAACGTGACCATCAGCCATCAAGCCATCAGTGTAAACCACTTCATGGCCCCAGTACATGTCAAGAACCAAGAGGATGTGACAGTGGAGAGTCGCAGGGTTAACTGAGTTCTTAGGGCAATGTGAAAGGTCCAGGCGAAGTCACGACCTAGGTGTACACCATGGAGGTGTTCGTGAATGAATCTCATGTAAAGGTGGTAAAGGTAAGGACTCCAGTTTGGAGAGAAGGGATCGCACACAAACTGCAATTGTAAGCCCTGACATGGGCCGCCAATGTGGGAGATGAACCCCTGTGGTTGCGAAACTGAGATGGTAATTCGGATGCGCAGAAGAACTATGAATGTGTGCAACTGGAGAGCAATTGCACACACCTAACCTGCAATGGAGGGACTTCGGTCCCCACCAAGACGTTGGTCACCGGACTCGTTCTAAAAGCTCCTGTTGCTAGGCGAATGCCACAGTGGTGCACTGGGTCACGTAAACACAATGCTGAGGGTACCGCCGAACCGTAAACCAGACTCCTGTAGTCAAGGCAAGACTGAACAACGGCTCTGTAGAGCTGCAGTAGCGCAGAGTGATCTGCACCCCAGTTGGTGTTACTCAGGCAGCGGAGGGCATTGAGGTGCTGCCGGCACTTCCACTTAAGGTTATGGAGGTGAGGAAGCCAAGTCAATTGGGCGTCAAAAACCAGTCCTAAGAATCGATATGTCTCTACTACAGTGAGTGGATCATCATTAAGGTAAAATTCTGGTTCCTGATGAATGGTACAATGCCGATAGAAGTGCATAACACACGACGTTGCAGCCAAAAACTGAAAACTGAGGGTTAGAGCCCATGACTACACCTTGTGGCTGGCTCCCTGTAGGCGCTGCTCAGCAACACCAGTGCTGGTGGAGCAGTATGAAATGCAGAAGTCATCTGCATACAGAGATACTGAGACGGACGGCCCTACAGCTGCTGCTAGGCCATTAATGGCCACTAATGCACTCAATACGGAGCCCTGCAGGACCACATTCTCCTGGATATGGGGCAAACTATGGGAAGCACCAACTTGGACAAGAAAAGTACGAAATGACAGGAAATTTTGGATAAAATCGGGAGCGGGCTTCAGAGACCCCATTCATGTAATGTGGCAAGGATATAAGGTCGCCAAGTGTTGTCATACGTGTTACGTAAGTCAAAAAAGAGAGCAACCAGGTGTTGGCATCTGGAAAAGGCTTTTTTTTGTTTAGGGCGCTCAACTATTAAGGTCATTAGCGCCCAGCCACAAACGTTAGTGCACTAATAGCATAGAAAAATGCAAGGGGACAACACCAGAAAGGACTTACAAAGGTGCAGATAAACGAAGTAAAGAAGTTAGATCTCTTTGGATAGGCCTGTCAATGTAATAAAACTAAGGATATGAGCATCAGCTAAAAGTTCCTGTAAGGTAGACAGCAGACACAGGAGAACACGAGAGTGAATAAACTGGGGACAGGACAATAAAATATGGCGCACTGTCAATGGACGACTACAGGGGCACTGAGGAGAGGGCATCAACATAGGCCCCAACAAAAGGGCCGGCGACGGGAGAGAGAGAGGAGCCAGTATTTGGGGCTGCAGCTGCTCAAGGAAATGAGGATGCAGTTGGCTGCGGTGATGCAAAATGACCCTGTTGGCCAGGCGTACGTTGAACAGGTGTCGGCCACGGGGCCGGATAACGACCCCTGGAAGCCAGCTGGGCCAGGGCCCGAAATCGTGAGCCCACACCTTGGAGCCGGATGAATGTCGGGAAGCGCTGGCAGGAGGAGATGGAGTAGAGTCCGAGGCTGGCGAACTTGGAGCAGTTCAGCTGGACTCTTGTCACGCACTGGCGTGACCCTGTAGGTGCTGAGAAATAATGTAAGAGCTTCTTTTGGAGAACGGTCCTCCGTGTACTTCTTCATCTGAGTTTAAAAGTGTGAACAAGGCACTCCGCCTTTCCATATGATTGGGGATGGAAAGGAGGTTTACCTTGATGTAAGACGTGGAGGATCCAGGACAGCAGGGAAGTTGGTTCCATGACTCATGGATTGGCGTCATTTTCTGCACGGAGAAGCACCCTGCTGATGGCCTCCAGTTGATGGCGGATGGAGAAGAATAATCAGAGGTTAGCCTGGGTGCGAGATGGAGGAAGCATGGGCCAGCCTTGGAGAACATAAAGCTGCACCAGTTGCATGAGTGGATCTGCAGTCATTGCTGCGGCCACCCTTTCAGCTGTGACTGAGAATGCAGCTAATGCATCCTGTATGTCGTCATCGACCTGAAAAATTAGGAGGTCTGATGAATCTAATACCGAATCCTGGTTGGCATTGTGGGGCGGCGGGTGGAATAATTGTTAATGTTCCCATTATTTATTTAATGCTGTTGTTTGCTGTTCTCAACACTGGCTCTCTAACTACAATATTGGCAACCAGAAAGTGATTAGCAAAACGTGAAGCCTGTAATTAGAATTCCTAGTGCCCACTTCATCTGAGAAATACATTTATAGCTCTGAGGAATTAGGAGATCGTCTGGGATTCACAATCAAAAACCATTCTCTCTAAAATGTTCACTATATTCTGAAAGTCACAGACCAAAAAGAATCCACACAATCCAACTACCAGAGCAGTTCAGAGTCTAATGTGCTGATGCAACTATAACTGTTCAAATTAAATGTTTAAGTGAATGCTCGCCATAATTTGATGATAATGTTCATCAAACGCCACGCTAAATAATCGTAGAACACCTGTCCTGCGGCGGCACGTGAAAATACGACATACGCAAACTGAAGATAGATCATTAACGTCATCCCAAAATTAACACTTCACTCGAAAATGCTTTCATGGTTACGCGTATCCCGAGTAACTTATTACTGCATCTGAGGCTGTTTATATCAACGATACCGACGCGACGCGGCTCCCGGCACAGTTGGTGCGCTAATCAGTGTCTGGAGAGAACTGGGGCCTTGCCTTTTTTCACGCAGCTTTCTTACATATAAAGCCATGGTGTGGACGGCTAAGGGAACGCCTGATCAAATCTGCTCTCCCTACTAGCCGCTGGGCTAGTAATGCACCACTTTAAGTTATCGAATAAATCATTGCTTCCTTTGCTGATGGCCAATGAAGCTTTCAATTTAATTGTGTAATCAGCACACAGATGAGTAATCATAATAAAAGTCTGACGTGGATTTGTCAAATATTTTGGGCGAGATAATTAATTTAATTACACTACATGCAGTAGACGAGCTCTGAACTTGCCCTTTGGAGATACGCTATCGCTATAGTTTTATAGTTATTCAGTTGAAACTTCTCACATCTTTATGGTTATAGCGGATCTCCCTTCTACTTAAATTTAAACATCCTAGATTTATTTATTCGCCTACTTAATCTATCTTAATTCCTTAATTTTAAAGATAAAAAAACCATAAAATCATGAATTTCAACTAAAATTGTAATTTGTGAGATCCAGAATACTGTTTCTACTAAATTATTATGCAAAAGGAATCTAAATATAAATTTTTAAGTTTCTAGCTCTTTTCTGTTGCGCCAATGATTTTTACAGAAAAAGTCCAAATTTCGAAAATGGTTAAGTTATTGAACTGATATTCAACACATATTGATTTAGTATTACTCCTGACATGCTAGAAACTTTTCAGGTTATTTACTTGATTTTTAAAGTATTGCGCAACATTTATGACGTCAGAGCTAGTTACAGCGGACTGGCTGTCACACAATGGAAAGACTGATGTGAATTTTATAAGGCGTGAGTAGGCTGCTTCCCTACAGCATGCTGCGAGGTTGGCGAGAAATGGATGGTGTACCTAAAACGTGAAAGGAATCCATCACTGCAGGCGGTGGGAAGTCTTTGTGGGTAACTGGGCTGATGGGGAAAATAAGGCTACGAGGGGCTTATGGTCAGTGATCAAGTGAAAAGACGTACTGTAAAGGTTTGGGAGGAATTTGGTACAGGCAAACACAATGGCTAGGGCCTCCTTCTCAATTTGGGAATATTTGCCTTGGGCATCTGTAAGGGATTTAGATATGTACGCCACTGGGCATTCTGATCCATCCGGTAGACAGTGTGAAAGGGCAGCCCCAACATCATAGTCTGAGGTGTCTGTAACCAAGAGGAGAGGAAGGGAGGAGTTATATGGCATGAGACACTCCATGAGTCCACCTTCCGTTTTAAGGTTTGGAAAGGCAATTCACAAGCCGGGGGCCAATGAAAAGGCATATTCTTTAAGCATAGGTGATGGAGGAGCGCCGCAACGCGGGCGGCAGAGGGAATGAACTTTTTATAGTAAGCAATTTTACCCAGGAAAGACCGCAATTGGTGGACATCACGTGGATGAGGAAGGGCCGCTATAGCGACGATGTGGGAGAAGGTAAGTGATATGGCATCATGGGAAATGATGTGACCCAGGTAGGAGATAGCAGGTTGAAAAAAGGAGCATTTAGCAAGGTTGCATTTTAGGCCCACAGTCCGCAGGTGCAGGACAATTGTCGCAGATGGCTGAGATGTTCATCCACGGTATGGCCGGTGATGACGATGTTGTCGAAGTAGTTGATACAACCTGGCGTATCCCGCAAGAGCTGTTCCAAGTAAAGCTGAAAGATGGCTGGTGCACAAGTGATGTCATACATGAGGCGGTTCAACTGAAACAGCCCAAACAGTGTGATGATGATGGCCAAGTGAGTAGAAGGCTCATCAAGAGGTATTTGGAGGTAGGCCTCGGCAAGATCGATCTTCGAAAAAAATTTTCCACCTGTGAGCTTGGAGAACAGGTCCTCGGGACACAGGAGGGGATAGTCTTTAACCTGTAGCTGAGGGTTAAGCGTAGCCTTGAAGTCAACACAAACTCAAAGACGCCTCTCTGGTCTTTTGAGGATGAACAAGGGTGTCGCCCACAAACTGTAACAGACTGGACTGATAACTCCTTCTATGGTGAGACGGTCCAATTCTTGTTAAAGAGGATGCTGGAGGGTGTGGGGAACCTGCTGGGCCCAGAAGTACTTTGGGCAGGTAGATGGTTTCAGCTGGAGCAACACATGAAAATCTTGAGCACAACCGATGCCCAGTGAGAAGAGGTTGTGGAATTCCATGCACAAGTTATCAACTGCCGGCAATGGAACCTGGGAAGACACCAGATGAACATTGTCATTGATGATGAAGCAAAGGCACAGAAGGCATCCAACCCGAAGAGATCCACCATGGCCTCATTGTTGGCCACAAGGAATGTAACTTTCCAGCGAACTATTTATACAGGACGGAAGCCGTGAACTGACCCAAGAGGGCAATCCCGTGCTTATTATAATAAGTAAGGAGGCGCCGAGGTGTGGACGCCGGGGGTCACCACAATCTTTGCACAAGAGGAACAGCTGATCAGTGAGACCGCTGTTCCAGTATCCATCTGCATCTGCAATGGCTGACCATTGACCTAAATGTCAATCATCAGTTTGGAAGATCCTGAAAACTGCACCTGATTGATATCCATGAGGATAGGTCCCTGACGGTCATTGGTTGGATGAGGAGTGGGCTGTCAAGATTGGCAGACCGAACTGACATGTCTGTTATAGGTACACACTGCACAATACGCCTACTTGTCAGGGCAGTCTTCCCGTGCATGGTTCTTAAAGCACGGGCAGGACGGCAGCCGGAGGGGCTGGCGGCGCTGGTGAGGGTGCAGGGGCCTCTGTGCACTGACGGCCTGCGCCGGACCTGCGAAGCCGTCTGAGGGTGCGAATTCCTGTACAGGGTGGCTGTCCTGTTGATGCTGTGCAGAACAGGATGGTTGGTGCCAGCCATTGGAATGGATAGTGGCAACGTCTTCGACCTCCACCTTCGATGGTCGGTGCCAGCCATTGGAATGGATAGTGGAAATGTCTTCGACCTCCACCAGCGATGTGATGGGCTCTGAGGCACTGTAGTCGTGGAGGGCCACTTCCGCCCAGGATTCCAAACACTTGTTTGGCGCTGTAGAGACTTCGTACTTAAATGCTAGATCAATGATCTGGTTGAGAGTAGGATTGTCGACTCGGAGGGCGTCGTGCCGGAAAGCCACATCAGGGGCGGCGTGGATGAGGTGATTGCAGAACATCTTCTCCATGTAAGATTCTTTGGAGACTCATGTGTTGAAGTGACATTTCCGGCTGAGACCTAGCATTTCCGCCGCCCACTGGTGATAGGATTGGCCAGCCTTCTTGCGACACTGGTAGAATTCGATACGAGCAGCCAACATGTGGAACCGTCATTGGTAGTAAGCCGCGAGAACCTAACAAATCTGGGAGAAAGTCAAAGAATCCGGAGGTCGAAGTTGGGAGTTTCATCAAAAGAACATACACTTTGGACTGGTTCCAGGACAAAAAGTAGGAACGACAAACAGCCTCTTGGATAAACTGGTGGATCTGAAAATGCTGCTGGTGCCGCTTCTTGTATGTTTCTAAGTCTTCAGCATCCTCGTTGAAAGCGGGAAACGGCGGGGGTGGCGAAACTGTGTGGTTTTGCAAGAGTTCCACAAATAAACATTCCTGTGTATCCTGAGATTCCTTGCAAAACTGTTGAAAACCTAGTAGTAAGTTGTGCACATTTTGGGCCGGCTGCTGAAGTACAACTACTGCCATGGGGAAGACACATGCAGGCGCCAACTCGTCGCCACTTGTGTGTGACTGACAGTTCGCAATTTTTCACAAACACAAGTTATATTTATGTTAGTTTACACATTTGATGACTGAACAACAAAAGAAAGGTAACAATAATGAAGACAGTAAAAGTCTCCTAATTGAGGCAAACAAAAGTTCACTTCTACTTTTCCACAAAGGTTCGTGGTAACACACACACATCTTAGTAAAAGTCCAATTCAGAGACGAAGCCGTAATCTTCAGCGGTCGAAGTCCACGAGGTAATTCATAATGTTCGAATACAATATACAGGGTTATTACAAATGATGGAAGCGATTTCACAGCTCTACAATAACTTTATTATTTGAGATATTTTCACAATGCTTTGCACACACATACAAAAACTCAAAAAGTTTTTTTAGGCATTCACAAATGTTTGATATGTGCCCCTTTAGTGATTCAGCAGACATCAAGCCGATAATCAAGTTCCTCCCACACTTGGCGCAGCATGTCCCCATCAATGAGTTCGAAAGCATCGTTGAAGCGAGCTCGCTGTTCTGGCACGTTTCTTGGTAGAGGAGGTTTAAACACTGAATCTTTCACAAATAACCCCACAGAAAGAAATCGCATGGGGTTAAGTCGGGAGAGTGTGGAGGCCATGACATGAATTGCTGATCATGATCTCCACCACAACCGATCCATCAGTTTTCCGATCTCCTGTTTAAGAAATGCCGAACATCATGATGGAAGTACAGTGGAGCACCATCCTGTTGAAAGATGAAGTCGGGGCTGTCGGTCTCGAGTTGTGGCATGAGCCAATTTTCCAGCATGTCCAGATACACGTGTCCTGTAACGTTTTTTTCGCAGAAGAAAAAGGGGCCGTAAACTTTAAACTGTGAGATTGCACAAAACACGTTAACTTTTGGTGAATTGTGAATTTGCTGCACGAATGCGTGAGGATTCTCTACCGCCCAGATTCGCACATTGTGTCTGTTCACTTCACCATTAAGAAAAAATGTTGCTTCATCACTGAAAACAAGTTTTGCACTGAACGCATCCTCTTCCATGAGCTGTTGCAACCGCGCCGAAAATTCAAAGCGTTTGACTTTGTCAGCGAGTGTCAGGGCTTGTAGCAATTGTAAACGGTAAGGCTTCTGCTTTAGCCTTTTCCGTAAGATTTTCCAGACCGTCGGCTGTGGTACGTTTAGCTCCCTGCTTGCTTTATTCGTCGACTTCCGCGGCCTACGCGTGAAACTTGCCCACACGCGTTCAACCGTTTCTTCGCTCACTGCAGGCTGACCCATTGATTTCCCCTTACAGAGGCATCCAGAAGCTTTAAACTGCGCATACCATCGCCGAATGGAGTTAGCAGTTGTTGGATCTTTGTTGAACTTCGTCCTGAAGTGTCGTTGCACTGTTATGACTGACTGATGTGAGTGCATTTCAAGCACGACATACGCTTTCTCGGCTCCTGTCGCCATTTTGTCTCACTGCACTCTCAAGCGCTCTGGTGGCAGAAACCTGAAGTGCGGCTTCAGCTGAACAAAATTTTATGAGTTTTTCTACGTATCTGTAGTGTGTCATGACCATATGTCAATGAATGGAGCTACAGTGAATTTATGAAATCGCTTCAATCATTTGTAATAGCACTGTATGTCCCAGACTCCTGCCACATATCAATGTTAATTATATGGTCTTGTAATTTAGTGGAATACTCCTACTACTTTTCTTAAATATTGGTGTGACCTGTGCAAGTTTCCAGTCTTTGGGTATGGATCTTTCGTCAAGCGAATGGTTATGTATGATTGTTAAGTATGAAGCTACTGTACAGCATTTTCTGAAAGGAACCTAACTGTTATACAGTCTGGACTGGAAGACTTGCCTTTGTTAAATGATTTAAGTTGCTTCACTACTCTGAGGATATCTACTTCTACGTTACTCATGTTGGCAGTTGTTCTTGATTCGAAAATCTGATCTTAGTTCTTTGATAACAGTTCTTGCAAGGCATGGGTGAGCATTGTGTCCAGTTGCTTGCACTCATGGAAAAAATAGTTTATTATTTAAATAATAAGGTTTAATGAGCACAGAGTCTGCAAAATACCAAAGTAAAAATTGCATTTATAACTGAAATCTGCCAGACTCATAACTTTTAGTTTTTTGAATATTAGAAAACTTTCATAGAAAATAAATTTAATTAATACATTGAGTTTCAACAATCAGTTTATTTTGGTATTAACAGTGTGATATATGATGTTTCTTTTTCTAGTAGCCCCGTTACCTGTATCAGAAAAACTGTCATATTCCAATTGTATTTTATAAAAAGCATTACGTTCAAACAAATGTTATAAGATAATAATATATTTGCAAGTCACTTCAATTTTTTTTCTCATTAGTGTTAAAAATTTTCAGCAGGATCAGTTGAAGGAGAAAAACTGGACCTTGTTATATTTGGTGCCAGTGGCTTTACTGGAAAATATACTACTGAAGAAGCTTTAAGATTATCGAAAGTAAATGATGGTTTTACATGGGGAATAGCTGGTAGGAGCTCTAAGAAGTTAAAGCAGATTTTAGATGATATCAGTAAGAAAACAGGTATGTACCTTAAAAAATCAGAGAAGTTATGTAATGATGCCATATCTGTTGCCTCCACGATTACAGTTATCATTAAATAATAAGTCTTTAAGATAAATACATTTTTTATTTATTTTTTCTCAAGACTATTAATTTGAAAATATAATCCAGTATTCATTTAGCATTAATTACACTATAAATACAAAACGGTCTCCAAAACAATTGACATAATAAAAAGAATCTATTTCTAACTGATATTAGATAAATGTTTTGTCAGTGTTGAGTGAACGTGGCACCTGTTTGTTTCATTGCACTGAAAGAGCAAGTTGGTATATTCTCAATAATAACCAGTGCTGAAAATTTTAATTCTTACCTCACTAGTAATGCACCGTCTACCCACTGTGACAATCTATAGTGTGCATCTACATCCACACTCTGCAAACCATAGTGGAGAGTATTTCCCATTGTACCATGTTCCATTGGTGTTTGAAGCACAGAAAGAATGACTGCTTTAATGACTCTGTGTGTGGTGTCATTAGTCTCATTTTGCCTTCATGGTCCCCCTGGGATTGATACATAGCGATCTGTAGTATGTTTCTAGGTTGCTCAGTTAAAACATTTTTTTGAAACTATGTAACTCGTAATATAATTGTCCCACACATCACCATAAAATTCCTCTTAGTCTGGTTGTTTTTTATAAAAACCTTGAGAGGCATAAGATATACAAATGAAGAACCTTTTAATTATCTTGATTTTTCTCTTCTCGTTTTTGGCTCTAATTCTTGTTATGTCTAGGGGTACATTCTTGAGGCTATAATTTTTATAACGTTCTGGGTTCCTGAAGATGAAATAACTGATGAAGATTTGCCTATTGCTATGAATATTTTTTTTACTTTATCCCAGTCTTCTAATTCACACTGACTTTACAAATTTTACTTCTGTCATACCAAAAGTTACATTATAAGCAACACATTCAAAAACACATCTGATTCCATCAGAGGCATGCCCACTACTAATACTTACATTCTGCGGTACTCATACAATTCCAAAATGTTTACAAAGCGAAAGAGTTTACATACTTTTTGCCAAAAGAAGAATCTTCACAGAAATGTTTAATTATCTTGTAAATTAATCCAGAAATATATTTAATAATTAGAATTAGATTGTGCAATTAATAATATGATTTTTAAGTGTGCTTGAATTTTCATAATTTCAAATATTTTTGAAAGAAGAGTAATTTTAACTGTTAGTACATATTGATTATAACACATTAATTTCTTTTTATACATTTCAGCCTGAAATATAATACTTTGTATACAAAATTGTATGAACTTCATTCAGACAGACAGCTGATTTAATATTCACCCATACAAGAATCAATATATACATGGTATTGGTTATTTCTATAAAAAAAGGTAATGTTAGAGTACAGTGACCCATTATAACCTTCACAGGATAATTGGTGTCTACCTTCAAGTGTCTATCAGTTTGGTTTTTCAGAATTTCTATGATGCTCATCCCTGATTCAAGCAAACTGGAGCCCATTTATGCTGCCCTCCTTCATAAATATTCAATATCCCTTGCTAATCCTACTTTTTTTGTGTGTCCCATATACTTGAGCAATATTCTAGGGTGAGTCACTTTGTAAGCAATCTCTCTTGTATACTGATAGCATTTTCCTAGTATCTTATCAGTGAACTGAAATGTCCACCTGCTTTAACTCCAACTGACACTATGTGATCATTCCATTTCATATCCACAAGAATTGTTACACCCAGGTATTTGTGTGAGTTAATTGATTTATGTTGTCTCTCATTGATATTTTTTGCCTTTTGTTTAATTCATTATTTTTTGTTTCTGGACATTTAAAGCAAGTTGCTAACCTTTGCATCACTTTAGAATCTTGAGATCTGCTTGGATTGACAGCATCATCGGCAAGAAGTCTTTGGTTACTTCACGGTAAATGATGACGGCCAAAACAGTTGCAGGCTAAAGATTTATTAATTAATTAATTAATAAATCTTTATCCTGCAACTGTTTTGGCTGTCATCATTTACCGTGAAGAATTTCAACAGTTGCTGTTTCAGCCATGTTTAAAATCTTGATCTTTGGTTTCTATTTATGTTGTCTTCCAGGTCATTAATATATTTCATGAAGTTACTTCTGTATCTGTTGATGAATCTTCTTTCAAAATAGCATGCTGTGCCCATCTTAGCAAGAAGTCCAGTCAAAAAATTCATTTGATACCTCGGCAAGATAGTACTTGCTGACAAGGGTAGCATACCACTAAAGTAATTACCAATTTTGCTCATCTTTAGCACAGCTGTAGTACATATGGGGATGTTACAAATGATGCTCTAATATGATGCACTTCTCCAGCATTTTCAAGGAATTGAGGATCAAAGTTTTATACCATATGAGAACACCAACTGTCAAGCAGTTACATTAGTACAACCGGCTAAGGTAGCAAACTAGAAATCTGCCTGTACTGATTCTAATAATTAGTTATGTAGGATTTTGAAGAAAAATGTGCGTATCGGCATTTTAAACCCAACAGTATAGGAGATTTGCTGCTGATCTATCCATGGTATGGCCTCACGTCATTGATAAATGGAAGGAAGTTTTGGAGAATATTAACTCTGTTTGCACCTCTGTCCACATTAAACTCACCAACCAGCAACAGTATCTGTATTTTGATAGCTGTCATCCCTTTTACACCAAAAAATTCCTCCCATACAGCCTGGCCATCCAGCGATGCCATATCTGCAGTGACAAGAATTCCCTTCCCTAGCATGCTTCAGGTCTCACCAAGGCCTCCACTAACTGGCACTATCACCCAGACCTAGTCTGCAAATGGATCTCCCATCATATTTCCCCTCACATCCCCAATCTTCCCACCACCTTCAAGAATCAGCCACAAGGGAGTGCTCCTTTCATCACCTAATACAACCCTGGACTGGAACAATTGAATAACATTTTTTGCCAGGGCTGATTACCTATCATCACACCCTGAAATGGTGGACATTCTACGTGAGATCCTTTCCACCCTTCCTGTAGTGGTGTTTCATCACTCACCCAACCTCCACAACATCCTGGTCCATCCGTATGCAACATCAATCCCAGCCTCTTGTCACAATAATTATATTGCTGTGAAAGACCAAGGTGCAAGACTGGCCCAATCCACCCACCCAGCACTCCCTATTCCAGTCCTGTCACAGGCTTATCCTACCCCATCACAGTCTGGGCCATCTGTGAAAGCAGCCATGTCATTTACCAGCTCTATTGCAATCATTGCACAGCTTTTTATTTTGGTATAACTTCTATTTAGGTGTCCACCAGGATGTACAACCACTGCCAAACTGTGGCTAAGAGCTAAGTAGACCCCCATGTGGCATAACATGGTTGATTTCAATGGCCACTTCATTACCCGAGCTATCTGGATGCTCCCCTCCACAACAAGCTTTTCTGAATTGTGCAGATGGGAGTTACTCTTACAACACATTCTCCACTCCCAAAATCATCCTGGCCTCAACCTATGGTAATATACTGTCCCCACACCCTCCACCCAACAGTTTCCACCCCCTCTGTCCTATCAGTGCCTCTCTGTTCTCATCTCCCACCTTCTTTGTGTGCTACTCTGTTCCAGTGCACCTGCCCATATTTCCCCACTCCTCTCCTTTTTCACTCTGTTTTCCCCACCTCCCTACCCCACAGCCTCCCGATGCTGTGCCTGTTGGCAGTTTAGTACCTGCACACTCTGCTAGGCAACGCTTCTTTCTCATCTCACCCATACACTTCTATCCCTTCCCCTCCCCCCCCCTCCCCCTGCCTCCAGTTTTTAGCTTCCATTCAATGTGACAATTGCATTATGTTCAAAATTGTCAGAGTTGGCAGTTATGTGAGTGTAAGGTGTGCTTCCCTGTGAGAATAAATGGTGTGTGTGTGTGTGTGTGTGTGTGTGTGTGTGTGTGTGTGTGTGTGTGTGTGTGTGTGTGTGTGTCTCTTCCTTTTTCTAAGAAAGGTTGTGGCTGAGCCGGTTCTAGGTGCTTCAGTCTGTAACCGCGTGGCCGCTACAGTTGCTGCCTCGGGCATGGATGAGGTTAGTTAGGTTTAAGTAGTCCTAAGTTCTAGGAGATTGATGACCTCAGATGTTAAGTACCATAGTGCTCAGAGCCATTTGAACCATTTTTGTTGTGGCTGAAAGCTAATGTGTGTCTTTTAATTGTGCCGGTCTGCAGCTTAATGTGTTATCTTTATAGTAAGTAGCAATCTGTCTTTTCCTTACAGTGTTGAAGGTTTTGTTAGATGCATTACAATAAATTCCATAAGAAATCATTAGCACTTTTTTGTTGTGCACTGCAGAAAGGTGGCATTATTCCATTGTGATTATCATTGAAAATAATTTATGTTGGCTTAAACTATTTTGTCTTTGAACAAATTTATACATATTGTAAACTGAAATAGACACACAATATATTTTAGTTACAAATTATATATTTTATTCAGTAGGTAAGGGTAATACGCAGTGTTCAAAAAATCTCTCTGCAGTGCTGTGTGATTGTTAGCCGCGCATGCCGTATGCCGCAATGAATATACTGAAATGGAACTCAGTGAAATACAAGTTATTAATTTATTGAATAGTCATTTTTACTTACAAATTTTCACATTAAATGTTGAAAGTGTCTCCCTGTTGTTGAATATACAATTCAATTAATCTAATCATGTTTCCAAACACAAGCTGTAACATTTCTTCTGTAACAGAAGCAGTGAAAGTGGATATTGCAGTTTTCAATTCATTAATGGATTTTGTACAGTTTTTATAGACAGTTGCTTTCACTGCACCCCAGAAGAAAAAGTCAGGTGGTATTAGGTTGTTAGGTGATTGTGGAGGCCAAAGTCCCTGTGAAATTATGCGATCACCAAAAACATCAGGAAGCAGTGACATTGAAACATGAGCTGTATGCACAATTGCTCCATCTTGTTGAAAATAACCATTCAGTATTTAACTTAACACAAGTTCTCCTATGAATGGGTACAGAATATTACTGCAGTATTGTTGTGTGTTTATTGTTTCATTGAAAAATATGGGTCCCACAAACCAACATCTAGAAATTGCAATCCAAACTCCTATTTTCACAGAATGAAGTGGTTCCTCATGAATACACAATGGATTTTCAGTACTCAACATACAAGAATTTTGCAAGTTCATGTACCCAGATAAATGAAACCACACCTCATTAGTGAAAAATGTTTCATTAAGAATATCCCTTCCATTTTGTTGAACAAAATTTTTGAACCATTGACAATAATTCAGTCTCTTACCATGATCAGTATTTTTTAGTTCTTGCATGACTGTCACTTTGTATGGGAAAATTTCTAATCTTTTCCTTACAGCTGTGTGGGCCTTTCCGACACTAACATCGATTTCCTGGGTGAGTTTTCTCACTGACTTGTTCAGACTCATGGACATTTTATTGGAAATATTGAGTAGTTTATCCTCAGACAAAATGCTAGGATGACCACTTCTTGGCACATCTGTCACTGAACCCATACTTCGAAATTTGTTAATCAAATCGCGCACAGTATTGTGATGTGGGAGTGTTGTCTCCGGGAAAACTGAATTAAATGTTTGATGAACTGAAGCTGTGTATTTTCTGCCAGCTTTGAAAACTTGTTCGACTAAAAACACACGTTCTTCAATGGTTACCATTTTAACAGTGACAGAAATGAAGAAAGGAACTAAACTTAAATGTTCGCATCAACACGTAACGACACACACCAATGATACTGCTGACACTGGCTGAGAGAAATGAAACAGTGGGATGTCGGGAGAGTTCACTTGAAGGGAAGTAACCCAGGCAGGCAAACAATCATACGGAACACGCAGCCAACAATCATACAGCACTGTGGAGAGACTTTTTGAACACCCCATACAATGACAACATGCTTTCTGTGCAACAAGAAATCTTGGTAAAGTTCAATATCATTAAATTTCAGTGGGCCTGTATCATTCTCTCTCTCTCTCTCTCTCTCTCTCTCTCTCTCTCTCTCTCTCTCTCTCTCTCTCTCTCTCCCTCTCCCCCCCCCCCCCTCTCTCTCTCTCTCTCTCTCTCTTTTTTTCTGTGTGTGTGTGTGTGTGTGTGTGTGTGTGTGTGTGTTTTGTAAGCATGGCTGATGGGTGGAATGTAATGTAGAAGATCTAGGGATCTAGTGTTGTCTTCTCCTTGGTCCAGGGTATAGATTTTCCAAAGCAATATGCTAGAGTGAGATTGGCCTCCCTAGTTTAGCTGACTGTAGACATAGAGCAGAAAATGGAACTTCCTCCTTATGAGTTTCCTTGTAATATAGCATCAGTGATTCATTCTTCACTAAATGAACTCATTATATGTTAAGCCATGACACTGGTTTGTTTGTGACTTTTTTCCTGCTTATTCAAGAGTCTTCATACACTTGAAGTCTTGAACTGACATTTCTGTTAAAAAGAAGCTTTCTTATTTATTGATTTTGAGATTATGGAGTGCCAATCAGCAGGAACAAAAGTGATCTTATGTCTTGTTTAAGATATTATGGACCCAAAATCTGAATCATTTGATAGTAGGAGTAACCACTCACCCTAAATGTATGGTCAATAATACCTATGTTATCACTGCTTTGCAGCAATTTCACAAGACAATTCAAGTTTTAAAGTTCTGTTCTGTCCTGTACAAGTGCCTCTATACCTGACAACATGTCTTGATGTTGAGGCTCTTGTAGTAATGTGTCTTGTAACACAAGAACATATTTCTTGTTAACCACATGAAACAATCATTTCATCCCGTATGTACCTAAAGCCCAAATTAGTCGATAGCTCATGATAGCCTTGGTTGTATAAGTACATGTTTCTTTTCTGATAAGCCAGTATGGGGAAAGGTGGAGAGTCAAAAGTAAAGGCATGAAACAATTTATTATTCTTTGACATATTTTGGATCTTATTTCATAGCTGTTTGAGCAACCTGTGCCCTTCAAAGATGAAGTTCATGTTGTGCTTCCAAGATCTTTTCTCCATCTCCATCTCCATCTTCATCTTCTAAAATGGACATCTGTATTTTGCACATTCCACATTTTAAACAGGGTACTTTGTGGTGTAAGTTGAAGCCATTACTGAAAGATCTGCAATAAATGGGCTCTTCAACAGGTAATATATTTTCATCTTTGTAGTACTCCTTGTATAAGTTGTACATAAGACATACACTAAGGGCAGGGGGAATGGTGAGGCATGCTTCCGGACAGCATTCATTCTCACTATAGTTGACATAATCGTCTTGAGAGATTCAACAACTGTTTGGATAATTCTCATTTATAGCTCCGTCTCAGCTGCACATTTTTAATTAAATTACATGTTTCAGTCACTCTGGGTCATCTTCAGATGCAAAACAAAGTAAAACTAAATGCACTTCAAAAGCACGCTTCAAGTCATAGTAATAAAACAGTGTTTGATGAGCATCTTCAAACACTGAAGCATGCAACTGGAACTAATGATTCGCATTTGAAAGTGTTTCACAATAAATCTAAAGGACACCTCCTGACAATGTTGGAAGAAACTGAGATTTTTACATGCCATCTGCAAGAGCCTGGCATAATTTCACTTTTATAATTTGTTTTATATTTTTACAGCATTATACTTTCAATGTTATTTGAAATTCATAATATTTAATGACACTTCATGCAATTCAAGGTCCTCAGCATAATCCCACTTCCGAATTTTTTGATCTGTATGTCTTTCACTATTTATACTTCAATTGTCCTAGACCTATACTTTTAATGTATTTACAAAAAAAAGTTTAACACAATTTTCGTTTTATACTTTCAGAGTAAGAACTTATGACTATATTCTTTCAAAGTGTCACGCTTTGAATACCTTCTGACATTAGTTCAGTTTTTGCTACTTTATTTCCTCTTTTGTACTCTACAATTTTTGTCTCCCTCTTACAGTTTTATGCATCCATTCTGCTATCTTAACAGGTTTTTTACATTATTGACTTTTAGCAATTTTAGTATAAGACCATATCTTGTTAAACCCATAGCATCACTGCCATAATCTCTCCCTTCACCCCCTGTCCATTCTGGCTTGCCCACAGCCCCCCCCCCCCCCCTGCCCCTCGCCCACTTTCTTTGCCTGTCAATCCGCCTTTCTCCATTTTATAATTTCACTATTTTACATACCCATTGTTCTACACCATTATGGTTTCATCAAGGATTTTATATAATTATATGCTATATAATTTCCATATGTCCTCTCCTGTTAAACTCATGACATCCCCACCACCCCCTTCCTGCTTCCTTTCCCCTCCCCCAATCAGTCTCAGTTCATTTCCTCTTGACACCTCCAAACCCCCTCCATCTGTACCACCAACATGTAGTAAGTAATGACGACAGTTGTAAAACAAAGTACTCTGATATACGGTTCTGAGTAGACAAGACACGCTGCTGACACAACTACATAAGTAAATTCTACATTTATGTACAATTACTGTCTTAAATGAAAGAAAAATTTGGAGTAGGAATTAAAATCCATGTAGAAGAAATTAAAACTTTGAGGTTTGCCGATGACACTGTAATTCTGTCAGAGACAGGAAAGGACCTGGAAGAGCAGTTGAATGGAATAGACAGTGTGTTGAAAGGAAGATATAAGATGAACATCAACAAAAGCAAAACGAGGATAGTGGAATGTAGTCAAATTAAGTCGGGTGATGCTGAGGGAATTAGATTAGGAAATGAGACACTTAAAGTAGTAAAGGAGTTTTGCTATTTGGGGAGCAAAATAACTAATGATGGTCGAAGTAGAGAGGATATAAAATGTGGACTGGCAATGGCAAGGAAAGCGTTTCTGAAGAAGATAAATTTGTGAACAGTGAGTATAGATTTAAGTGTCAGGAAGTCGTTTCTAAAAGTATTTGTATGAACTGTAGCAAAGTATGGAAGTGAAACAGGGACAATACATAGTTTAGACAAGAAGAGAATAGAGGCTTTCAAAATGTGGTGCTACAGAAGAATGGTGAAGATTAGATGGATAGATCGTGTAACTAAAGAAGAGGCACTGAATATAATTGAGGAGAAGAGGAATTTGTGGCACAACTTGACTAGAAGAAGGAATTGGTTGGTAAGACATGTTCTGAGGCATCAAGGGATCAGCAAGTTAGTATTGGAGGGCAGCATTGGGGGTAAAAATCATAGAGGGAAACCAAGAGAGTAATACACTAAGCATATTCAGAAGGGTGTAGGTTGCAGTAGATACTTTGAGATGAAGAAGCTTGCACAAGATAGGGCAGCATGGAGAGCAGCATCAAACCAATCTCTGGACTGAAGACCACAACAACAACAACAACAACAACAACAGTCTTATCTACTTATTGTAAAGTATTGGATGGTACATACTTACTTTTAATTTAATTCAGTGTGATCACAACATATAATTTAATTTAAAAAGTGCAACTGAGACAGAACAGTAAATGAGAATTATCTTAATCTAAACATTTGCTTGGCAATGGCCTTACCACAGTGGATACACCGGTTCCCGTGAGATCACCAAAGTTAAGTGCTGTCGGGTGTGGTCGGCACTTGGATGGGTGACCATCCAGGCCGCCATGCACTGTTGTCATTTTTCAGGGTGCACTCAGCCTTGTGATGCTAATTGAGGAGCTACTCAACCGAATAGTAGTGGTTTCGGTCAAGAATACCATCATAACGACTGGGAGATCGGTGTGCTGACAACACGCCCCTCCTATCCGCATCCTCCACGGAGGATGACACGGCGGTCGGATGGTCCCGATGGGCCACTTGTGGCCTGAAGACGGAGTGGTTTTTCTAAACATTTGCTTAATCACACAAGACGATTGTGTCAACTAAATTGAAAATGGTGCCTAGTCTGGCGGTGAGACACTGTTTTATTTAACTTGAGTAAAATTAATGAAAACCGTTGTAAAATTATATTTAACATAGAATACTTACATAAAAATATAATTCCCAGGGTGTGCAAAAGTTAAAATCATGAATAAAAAAGCAATAGCTCATGCAATTACAAAAAAAGTGAAATTATGTGGGTAAAAGCAGAAATTAGGGAAACCTACAAGAACAAAGATGTATTAAATGATCACTTATACTTTTTCACTTAAATATAGCTAAAACTCATTCTTCACAGTTAGAAAGTCTATGTACATTAATTAATAATAGAATGGACAATGAAAGAACAAAAATAATTGCAAGGCATCATAAAAAAATATTGTGTATGGCAGATGGAAGGAAATATGGAAACAATACTGTGCCTAAAAACCATGAGTTCTTCAACAAGCTCATTAATTTTACAGATATTCCTCTTACAGTTAATGAGACATCTTTCCATGAAGAGGCTTAAACTATAATCCCAAACCAACATTAGGACATAAAGAGAATTATAGCAGACATCAAATGCACTAGTGATTTAGCAAGGCTTCCCATTCATAAACAGAATGACCTTCCTGTCGAAGTCACTAGCTTGTTAAAAACACAGTTTCATCAAAAATTAGCTGTAATAATGAAAGTTGGATTATAAATAATTTGAATTTAATTTTTTTTTAATTCATATTATTTAACAATACTTCATGCAATTTGAGGTCCTCAGCATAATCCCACTTTCATAATTTTATGATCTTTATGTCTCTCACTATTTATAAATCATTGGTCTAGGCCTATACTTTATGTATTTGACAAAAAAAAAGTACAATTTTTGACTGTATACTTTTAACGTTTCACACTTTGAACATCTTCAGACACTAATTCAGTTTGTGCTATTTTATTCCGGTTTTACACATCCATTGTGGTATCTTAACAGAAGGTTTTTTATATTATTGAATTCTTGCATTTTTGGTATAAGACTATCTCTTGTTAAGCCCATAGTATCCTTGCCACAATCTCCCCCCCCCCCCCCCCCCGTCACCCTTGCCTTCTTTGCCTGCTCTCAAGCCCCCTTCAGTCCATTTTATAATTTCGTTATTGTATTTCATTTATATTTTAAATACCCATTGTTCTACACTATTAGTGTATCAATGAGAATTTATATAATTATAGCATGACCTCTCTTGTTTAACTCATGAGATCCCCACCACCCCTCCCTGCTTCTTTCACCTCCGCCATTCGGCCTCACTCCATTTCCCCTATGCCCCTTCCCACCTATACCTCTAACATATACCTATTTAAAACACTGATTTCAGTTCCAAAACACAGCACTCTGATAAGTGGTTCTGAGTTGACAAGACTGGTAGCAGACACAACCTCATAGGTAAATTCTACATCTATGTACAGTTCTTGTCTTTTCTACTTATCATAAAATATTAGCTGATACATATTTAGTTATTTAAGACCTGAAGATGATGCAGAATGATCAACACTTGTAATATAATTTAAAATGTGCAACTGAGGCAGAACAATAAATCAGAACTATCTTGACATTCATTCTCTCATTAGAGACTTCATTCTGTCATTAGAGATTTTATTCATTGATGCCGTACTTCCTAGCTTATCTGATCCTGGAAATACTTTCAATTTCTTAATAGCTCTGGTCAACTGTGAATCTGAAATTTTGGATGTTTGAAGGCAATATCTTTTGCATATTTCAACACTAGTTCCATCAACTTGAATGTAAAACTGATTACTTGTTGACTTTGGCAATCTTGATCCATCTTTAGGACTTCTAAATTCAAGGCTCATTTGCTAAATCAACCCACGTAGAAATGCATTCTGATAAGAAAAAGAAGCTAATTTCCAAAATTTTTCTGCTGAATTTCTATATTACACTTCTTGTACCTTTTCTAGACGTTTTGACCTGCAGTTATAGCTTGTGTTACTGAATTTCTTTTTAGAAACTATTCCCCCCCCCTTATTTTCATATGCTGTGCCAGAATTTCTTTACTTCTTCCTCTCTTGCTTTTTACTCTCATGTTTCTGTCTCATTCTACTTCATTTAAGAAATTTGTGTTTTGTTTTTTCAGCTTCTTGTACTGCAACCAAGAAAACAAATGTATCAGAATGTTATGCTTTTTTTTACATATATATCTCAAAGGACAACATGGTATTGTGAGATGGTCAGATAATATTATGTATTTATAAAATGTTAAACTTACCTGAAGAGTCAGACATTTCAGACTCTGATGGTTCCTGGTCATCATTAGATCTTGCATTCTCCAATGTACTGGGTTCAGTATTCACATCTTCATCAGATTGAGGGTCCACTATAATCAACATAAAATGTACAGCAAATCCTACATATGTAGAAACTCACACTTCACAAACATTTAGAGGATTAGTGGTGTAAGTCTGACTAGCACTAGATTGGATGCTAACAAAGCGACTGTTTCATTCACCCCTGAAACTGCTACTGCTGCCAATGGATGTATGAACTAAACTAGGACCTACATCACTCTTCTTTTTAACAGATCTGCATCTTTAACAGATCTGCATTGTCTTATAGTACTTAAGTAAAACAACTTAAAAGTGTGACTGACATCCCTTTGGCTTTAACCCTCTCACTTATGATATTGTGAATCTTTCATTTCTACAGACTTGTAATATGCGTGTTATGGAACTTGGACTTTTTATATCTTTTGTAAATGTTATCTACACTTCTGCACATTCATATTGTGACACAAAACTGCTTCAACTCTCTGCCAGAGTTTCAGTAGTAGCAACTGCTGAGCAGTTGTATGGCAGTCTCTCAGCAATTTGGAAGTAAATGGTGCGGTGGGTAGAATGCCTGAAGATCATGCTGGCCAGGGCAGCAGTTAAATACCCTCTTTATCAAGACTGGACAAGGCAGTATGGACAGAAAAATAATGTCATGGAGTCATTGATGATAGGGCATAATCCCCAATCTTAACATGTCAGAAATGTACATCTGTTGTCCAAATTTTGGACTGTGCGGACCAGAGATGATAGTCTTATATACCCAATGGCAACCCATGCCATCACACCAGGTGCTGAGCTCTAATGGTAATTACAAATTCATTCTGCAAATGGTTCAATCCCCTAGTTAGCTCTATACATAGATATGTCTATTTTGACGTGGTTCACAGACCTGGGATTTGTCTGAGAGGACAACATGATTCCTCTCCTGTGTCCAGTGCCATTGGGTATACCACTGTCAGTGGACCTCTCTCTTCTACTGCATCAGGGGACATCACAACAATGATCACCACACTGAAAGTTCATGGTGCTCCATACAAAGTCACCCTGTCTGTGTGGATATTTGGCTTACTGCAAACATGCCCATTTTCGGGCTCAGGTGTGTGATGTGGCTGTTCAATCCTGTACAGCCAAACAAATAACATGTCTGTCCTCTTGGGTTCTATTCTGACACAGCTGTTGAGTGTCGAACTTGGTCCTCATGAAATGATTGATTCCATATTCGTAGCAAAGTCTGCGATTTCGGCTATAGGCCATGACCCTGCTACTGCAAAGTTTCAAAACATTTTGATAAATATTTCTCTTTTTTCAGTGATGAGTAACACCATCTTCTTATAAACAACCAACATTCAAATGTGGTTTCTGGATGAGAAATCTTTGGGAGGACGATGGTTCAAACCCACATCCAGAATCCTGATTTAGGTTTTCTGTGATTTCCCTAAATCACTTAAGGTAAATGCTGGGATAGTTCCTTCAAAAGGGCATGGCTAATTTCCTTCTCTGACCTTCCCTAATGTGAACTTGTTCTCTGTTCCTAATGACCTCATTATCAAAAGGATGTTAAACAGTTATCTTCTCCTCCTCCTGCTCCTCCTGGATGAGAATTCCTTTAGGCTAGTGTTTTATTGGACTGGTTGTCAGAGACCTGACAGTTTTATGAAGAAAAAGAAACTAAACCAAAGCATGTTGGACAGACATCTCATTTCATGAGATAAGGGAGCAGAAGGTGCAATAATGAAGGAGAAAAAATTGTGTAAGAATATTAATTAGTGGCCAAAATTTAACATCACCACCAAGTACAGTCCAGACAATAGCTGAAGAGCCCTGTAACTAGTTCACAGGAAATAGTTAAAATCTTAATCTCACAAAGACATAATTTCCACAATTCAAAGTACTTTTTATTTGTGGTTCATAATGGAGTTCCATACTCTGGTGTAAATGTCTTCAACAAACTACCATCAGTAGTAAATCAAGATACTTGGAATCCACACATATTCAGAAAAGGAATCTAACCAACCATTCCTACAAATGTGTATAATTTTTATTCTCTGAGAAATATCATTGTGGTCAGATAAGTATGAGGCAATGATCATAAAGATGATAAATAGTTGCTTGTTCTAATTCCTTACTTTGTTAGATAAAAATATATTGGATACATTTAAGGATAGAAATATGAGTAAAAACAAACACATAACAAATAGCTGCACAATTTTTAAAACCAATTACAACAGTCCAGAAAAAAAGTTTGCAGAAGCCACAGTGTGACGTCAAAAAATGTGAAGAAAGTCTCCATTTAGTGCCTCATAAACATAATAATTGCCAATGAATGGTCTATGAATGATGATTTGTAACTACCGGACCCTCACAACAAAAGTTTGACAAATTTAATCGTCAAAATAAATTGCTCTAACACATTAGAGCAACAGATAGAACCTTAAAAGCCTTTACAATTAAAACATTTCCTCACTGTTAAAAACCAGAACACTTGGAAGTAAGGCAATATGTAAATATTTTAAGTGACTTTTTTGTTATCTAACAGTAAGGAAGTTAACATTTAGTTGTTATCCAGCACCAGTTCACCTTCATTGCCAATTCACTGATGATTATTAGGAAATGGCTGTGGTAATAACCACCCTGAATTCCACACAGAGCACCCCTCAGGGACTCTGCATTCGTTTGCTGAGTATGGGCTTGGCGACCCTGGGGTTCCTGAGGTGTGAACTGGTAAGTTCCACGAGCCCTCTGTCACCGTAAGCTCTGTGCTTGCTTGAGTGACCTTCATACAGCGCAGTGGTGGAATGTTTAGTGTTTTGGAGAATGGGGATCTTGGCTTCACCCCTTGGTCCCAAAGGTACACATACTATAAAAAAAACCCTCAACCTCAAGGTGTGCTACATGCTGCTGAGGTGAAGGACTCTTGAGGTAAAACAGTCTCTAGTGGGCAACCTATGAGGCACCTGCAGCCCCCCAGTTGTATAAGGCTTGTTCAGGCATGCAGGGCTCTGCCTGAGTGATGGTTGTTTCCCTAGTGTCTCATGGGATCCCTATGGAATGGTCTGATCAAACTACTACCCCTGATGGGACGGGTGTACCATCTGTACTGTCAGGTAATACCTACACCCACTACTCAAAGAGAGCTCGATTGGGCAGTCCTCCCAAATAGCAGTCTCAGAATCGTAGTAACAGGGCGTTAGTGTGTCATAAAACTTTCATTGAAATCAAGCAAATAGGGGGAACCTTTGAGAAGATCTCTCCTTCCTATATTCATAAGGCATTGGAAGGTATTGCTGGGTCTCTAAAAAAATGTCAAACGACTTCATAATGGAACACTTCTAGTTGAAACTGCTAAGTCAAACCAAATATCTAAGCTCCTGGGATGTAAAGCCTTAGATGACTACCCAGTCAAGGTTGAGTTGCATAACACCCTTAACTTTAGTAAGGGCGTGGTTACCTGCTCAGATATAATGGAGGTGGACCCTGCGGAGTTACATGAAGAATGAAAAAATATGGGTGTCATGGAAGTGCAGAACTATAGGAGGAGAGTCAATGGCAAACTGGAAAAATTGGCAACATTTCTACTCATGTTTAGTGCTCCGAAATTACCTGAACATATCCTTGCAGGCTATATCCGCCGTAAGGTTTGTCCATTTGTTCCTAATGCAACGTGATGCTGCAAATGTCAACAATTTGGCCATACCACTATGGGACGTAAGGGGAAGGCTGTGTGTGGCAGCTGTGGTGGCTTAGCTCACAAATTAGGCAATTCTTGCACACTTCTTCCAAAACGCGTAAACTGTTCCGGGGTTCACACAGTGTGGAACAAAAATGTGAGGTTTACAACGAGGAAAGGAAAAATCAGGAGTTGAACATAAAGAGATGCACACACTATGGTGAAGCTAAAAAAGCGTTCAGAGCTCTGCAACTACCAGTTTTTGCTACTTCTTTTGCATCAGCCCTTAAGATGCCAATCACTAAGTGTGTTGACTCCACACAAACTCAGACCACAGATTCACGTGTGAGCACATGCACTTGTTGATGTACCTGTGGGGGAAATGCTCCACTTGAAAATGAAGTTGTTCAAAAGCCATCAGCAACAGGCTTACCACCTAAGCCACATACCATTACCCAATATTAGAAGCCAGCTGAGCCATCCTCGGAACCCAGGCAACCCCCTCCTTTGCATCCTTTGAAAAGTAGTTCCAAGTCCAAGAAAGTGATAGTTAAACATTTGTATTGGTGAGCTCTTGAGGATATGGACTTCCAGTTGGAGGAACCGGAGAGCAAGGAATCGGCTAACATTCCCCCTGACCTCTCTGGTAAATCACTGCCTCCGAGGGAGGAACACAAGAACAACCATCACTAACCAATGGCTTCCACAGGGACTTCTGTGTTGCAGTGGAATTTGAATGGATATCACTCACATTTGGAAGAATCACAGCTATGGTCCAGTAGAAACCGTTCTGCACCTGCTTACAAGAAATGCATCTTAAAGTCACCGACACATATGCATTACAGGGCTCCCACGCATACAGGAAGGACGGTACTTCTGGAGACAGGGCTAAAGATGGAGTGGCTGTTTTCATTGATGATAGATGCCACTCCCCTCCTGTCCCTCTTACCACGGCCATGCAAGCAATTGCTGTGAAAGTTCTCGCTCCCTTTAATATCACAGTGTGTTCCTTGTACCTTCCCCCTAATGATGCTTTGGATGCAGATGCACTGGCAGAACTCTTCTGGGGGTGATTTCGATGTGCTATGGGGCTTGGCTACCAATTGCTCCAGGGATTTAATGATTGAGCGACTCGTCCAATCTGAGAATATCAGCCTTCTGAATGCATATCAGATGACACACTTTTCCACAGATACAGGGCCTTTTTCAGCCATTTACCTTTGTTTTTGTTCCCCTGCTATTGCAGACTCAGTGCAGTGGAAGGTAGCTCCAGATTTACATTCTAGTGACCACTTCCCAGTGTGGATCCGTCTGCTGACTAGGACGGTGGCTGACAGGAGACCACGCAGATGTATGACACAGAGGACAAATCGGTTACAGTACAGTCGACAGGCTACTTTAAAAGCAATTGTGCGCAGGAGGTGATGGCCCATATCACTTGTGAGATCAAACAGGCTGCCACAGAGTCCATCCCCTGGTCTAGTAACCAACTCAGATGACAGCCTGTACCTTGGTGGAATGACGAGTGTCAACTGGCAATTAGGGCCAGACGAACAGCTCTGCGGAACTTCTAACACTGTCTAACTACAGACAATATCCATACCTTCAGATCTGTGAGAGCACATGCGAGGTGAGTGATAAAAGAATGGAAGAGGGCTTCCTCGAGGGAATTCATGACTTCCATTATTCGGTCCACTTCCACTGCACAAGTTTTGGAATCAATAAGACAGATTTCAGGCAAGGGTAGTACATGTCCCCTTACAGCCTTGTCAAGTAATGGGGTCATGGTAGCTATGCCAGGAGACATGCTCAGGTTTTTGCTGAACACTTCTTTACTGTTTCTACTACATCATCCAGACAAGCTCCTGCTTGTCAGGTGTTCTGTAGGACTGCAGAGATGAGGGAGCTCAATTTCTTCTTGCATAATGAAGAAGTCCACAACCTTCTGTTCTCCATGTGGGAACTGGAATCAGCTTTGTCTGCAGCCAGAGACACTGCTCCATGACCTAATGAAATCCATTATGCCATGCTTTGTCATCTGTGCCCTGAAGCGAAGGACAGCTCCTCTCTTGTTTCAATCAGATCTGGTTCGATGGACAATACCCCAAGACTTGGAAGGAGACAATATTAATTCCATTCTGGGAACCAGGCGAAGACCATAGCAATCCTAATAGTTACCAGAGTGTCACCCTTACCAGTTGTATGGGTAAGATTCTTGAACACATGGTCAACTGCCACCTCGTCTGGCTGCTCGAATCCCGAGGTCACCTGAGCTGCTCCCAGTGCGGTTTCAGGCACTACCATTCCATCCTTTACAACTTAGTTCTACTGGAGATGGCAATACAGGAGTCCTTCTTATGCTGAAACCATTTCGTTTGTATGTTTTTTGACCTCAAAAAAGCATATGACACTACTTGGAGATAAAACATCCTTTGCCAACCTCATAAATGGGGACTATGTGGATGCCTGCCACTTTTTATCCAATCCTTTCTTGAGATATGGCATTTTCGATATCACATTGGTGATACCATGTCTGACTGCTATGTGCAGGAGAATGGGGTCCTCCAGAGCAGTGTCCTCAGTGTCACATTGTTTGCCACTGCTGTCAGTGTCATTTCCTCTGCAGTCAGGAACCCTGTCAAATGCTCTTTGTTTGTGGATGACTTTGCAATCTTCTACTCTTCCTCCAATCTTACAATGATCGAGGCAGCTACAGCTGACCATTGGGAGACTGGAAACCTGGACCAGGACAGCTAGTTTTTGGTTCTCACCCAAGAAGACTACATGTGTCACTTTTAACCATGCTCATCAGAGTTTTAACCAACTAGTGATCACTAAGGGGGACAATATTTTACATTTTCAAGACACTGTGTGCTTTTTGTTTTTATTATTTGACTCAAAACTGACTTGGCTCCCACACCCAAAGGACCTACAAACAAAGGGCTTTCAGTCATTAAATATTTTGAAATACCTTAGCGAAAAAGCATGGGGAGCTGACAGGTCCTGCCTCCTGCAGTTTTAGAGGGCATTTGTTTGATCACGCTTAGATTATGGCAGCATGGTCTATGGACTGGTTCACCCTTCCTACCTCAAGATGTTAGAAGCTATCCACCATGAGAGCATTCAGATATTGACTGGAGCCTTTCAGACCAGCCCATTTCAGAGCCTGTGTGCAGAGGCTGGTGAACCACCACTCTGGATTCGGTGATGTATCCTTTTGGCTAGATAGGCACTGAAAATCTCAGCGCCACCTCAGTCATTGATATTTATTTCAGTGGTCCAACCAATTTTTGAATGGCTGTTCAGGAATCGGCTCCATGTGACAAAGCCACTTGGTATACATGCTACGGACTGTCTCAAGGATCTGGATCTATCAGGCATCGAAATACATAGCTAGGAATGGAATGCATTGACACCTTGGCATCTCCAGAGACCTGGAGTGATTTAAGCTTGACACAATACATGAAAACTTGTACTCCAGATTTTAATTTTTACAACTTTGTTTTCATCCATATTAAGTACTTGCCACAGTTTTATCATTGTATATACAGATGGAGACCAGCAAGAGAATGCTCTCAGTTGTTCTGCTGTTTTCCTTGATAGGGTTTTTAAAGTGCACCTTCCAGAGCAATTTACAATTATGATATGGATTTATATGGCATTCTGATGGCCCTAGAGAGGCTTCACAGACATCACCATACAAGGTTTCTTGTCTGTTCAGACTCTCTTAGTGCACTGCAAGCACTTCACAAATGTGTCCAGTAGACCCACTGATTCAACTCATCCATGACTCTTTGCAGTGGCTGCAACACCATGGCAAGGAGGTGATCTTTAGCTGGAAACCAGGCCACATTGGGATACAGGGCAATGACATGGCTGACATAGCCACCAAGGAAGCATGTTGGCATGGTGCTGCCCATCAGTGTCACATCCCATCGCACGCCTTCATCTCATTTTGTGACAGATGCCGTAGTGGACTGACAAGACAGCCAGTCCACAGTGACGGGTAACCGAAAGGCACGCGTACACACACGCCGACTGGCGTGAAGTCTGGAACAGGATACGTTATTAATGCACTAAAGAAAAGTATGT
The DNA here is from genome assembly GCF_023864275.1 of Schistocerca cancellata. NCBI lineage: Eukaryota > Metazoa > Arthropoda > Insecta > Orthoptera > Acrididae > Schistocerca > Schistocerca cancellata. Next base: position 621,377,974 of record NC_064630.1, read on the forward strand.
AGCGTCTCTTTACTTAACTTTAATTCATCCTTGTGGTACATCGCTCTTGACTATACAAATGAGACACTCTCCAGATATGGTTAATGGCGCCTTGTTAGGTCGTAGTCATGGACTTAGCTGAAGGCTATTCTAACTGTCTCTCGGCAAATGAGAGAAAGGTTTCGTCAGTGTAGTCGCTAGCAAAGTCGTCGTACAACTGGGGCAAGTGCTAGTCCGTCTTTCTAGACCTGCCATGTGGTGGCGCTAGGTCTGCAATTACTGACAGTGGCGACACGCGGGTCCGACATGTACTAATGGACCGCGGCCGATTTAAAGCTACCACCTAGCAAGTGTGGTGTCTGGCGGTGACACCACAGATGCATCATGCGCCAGTGGGAGACTGAATGGTTTCAGGTGAGAGACAACAAACTGTGGTTGCTCAAATCAACAACAAAGGTGTGGCGGACTTTGTGTCAGCCTTGCCGCTGGAAGGAGGTTCTGCTTACCAGACTGCGTATTGGACATAGTCCTTTAACACATGGCTTCCTCCTCTGGTGGGAAGATCCACCAGTCTGTGAAGTTTGTGGCATGCCACTTTCAGTTCAGCATATTGTGCCTGTGTTTATGCTGTATACTGGTATTAGGGAAGCCTTCAGTCTCGCTGGTGATCTGCCCACCATCCTCACAGATACCAATTCCAGTGTTACAAGGGTGGTGGCATTTTGGGCACTATTAGGCCTCATCCCTAAATTGGTGGGGAAGGGCAGCAGCCTGTAATACATTATGAACTACTCCGCATGTGGGGACAGCCTTTGTCCCCACCCTTGAGATTTGCATGCTGACTTTTCATTAGGGTGCTGATGACCATGATGTTGAGTGCCCCTCAACCCAAATAAAAATAATAATAATAATAATCATCATCATACAGAGCAGCACAAACTTTGATGCAGCTTCAGCAACCTTCACAAGCAATAGACAGACACCCTACAGTGCAAATGTTCAAATCTTCATGTTACGGGCCACGGGACAGATACAATGCCCCAATTCACAATTACCACAAGTTGGCTCCAGAAAGAACTCCCTTTCCCATTGGCCACACACACACCATTCAGCGAAGACAACACATCCTCTGTCCACACTCTGGCCAGGCAAAGACCTTCCGCCAACTTTGTAGTGTTGATCTTCAAGCATTTTACCACAACTGGCACAGAATAAAGTATACACACTGAAGATGACTCATTTAATGATACATATTCAGGGCATAAAAAATTAAAACAGACATAATTGTGTTTTTTATAATTTTACCTCCAATAGCTTATTATTCTATAATTATTATCCAACAAGTTGCAGGTTCTCAGTTTACAATGACAACACCTCTTTTCCAAAGTTTTACTTTCCAGGGTAATATTACTATTTTCATTTTAGTCTGACTAAGCAAAGCAATCTACAACAATTAAGTGATAGTAGTTAATATTGGAAACATTGTTAAGTAGTTGTTAAGTGTGGAATGTCCTGCTGTGTGCACTCTGACTTGCCATACATACAGATTTGGTGCAACCGATATCGGCTCAAAATATCAAGACTCAACAGCAAGTGTAATTCTTCACCTGCTGCAGAGGCCTGATTGTCGTTGGCCTTGCAGCTTCCTGTTGCCTTGGAAACCACAGAGACAAGGGCACAGGCAATAATGTCATTCCCAGAACAGTTGTAGATGATAGAGGAGAACAGTCATTCTGAAATGTCAAATCAGTACAGCAGTACATATTATAATCTCTTGTGCACTGCAAGTAATGAGACATCTCTATTGCCCACTGTTGTAAATGATACTGTACTAAGGAAACATTGTGAGTATAATGCAGAAAGGCTATCGTTGTTGTTGTTGTGGTCTTCAGTCCTGAGACTGGTTTGATGCAGCTCTCCATGTTACTCTATCCTGTGCAAGCTGCTTCATCTCCCAGTACCTACTGCAACCTACATCCTTCTGAATCTGCTTAGTGTATTCATCTCTTGGTCTCCCTCTATGATTTTTACCCTCCATGCTGCCCTCCAATACTAAATTGGTGATCCCTTGATGCCTCAGAACATGTCCTATCAGCCGATCCCTTCTTCTGGTCAAGTTGTGCCACAAATTTCTCTTCTCCCCAATCCTATTCAATACTTCCTCATTAGTTATGTGATCTACCCATCTAATCTTCAGCATTCTTCTGTAGCACCACATTTCGAAAGCTTCTATTCTCTTCTTGTCCAAACTATTTACCGTCCATGTTTCACTTCCATACATGGCTACACTCCATACAAATACTTTCAGAAATGACTTCCTGACACTTAAATCTATACTCGATGTTAACAAATTTCTCTTCTTCAGAAATGCTTTCCTTGCCATTGCCAGTCTACATTTTATATCCTCTCTACTTCAACCATCATCAGTTATTTTGCTCCCCAAATAGCAAAACTCCTTTACTACTTTAAGTGTCTCATTTCCTAATCTAATTCCCTCAGCATCACCCGACATAATTCGACTACATTCCATTATCCTCGTTTTGCTTTTGTTGATGTTCATCTTATATCCTCCTTTCAAGACACTGTCCATTCCAGTCAACTGCTCTTCCAAGTCCTTTGCTGTCTCTGACAGAATTACAATGTCATAGGCGAACCTCAAAGTTTTTATTTCTTCTCCATGGATTTTAATACCTACTCCAAATTTTTCTTTTGTTTCCTTTACTGCTTGCTCAATATACAGATTGAATAATGTCGGGGAGAGGCTACAACCCTGTCTTACTCCCTTACCAACCACTGCTTCCCTTTCATGTCCCTCGACTCTTATAACTGCCATCTGGTTTCTGTAAAAATTGTAAATAGCCTTTTGCTCCCTGTATTTTACCCCTGCCACCTTCAGAATTTGAAAGAGAGTATTCCAGTCAACATTGTCAAAAGCTTTCTCTAAGTCTACAAATGCTAGAAATGTACATTTGCCTTTCCTTAATCTTTCTTCTAAGGTAAGTCATAAGGCCAGTATTGCCTCACGTGTTCCAGTATTTCTACGGAATCCAAACTGATCTTCCCTGAGGTCGGCTTCTACTAGTTTTTCCATTCGTCTGTAAAGAATTCGTGTTAGTATTTTGCAACTGTGGCTTATTAAACTGATTGTTCGGTAATTTTCACATCTGTCAACACCTGCTTTCTTTGGGATTGGAATTATTATATTCTTCTTGAAGTCTGAGGGTATTTTGCCTGTTTCGCACATCTTGCCCACCAGATGGTAGAGTTTAGTCAGGACTGGCTCTCCCAAGGCCGTCAGTAGTTCCAATGGAATGTTGTCTATTCCGGGGGCCTTGTTTCGACTCAGGTCTTTCAGTGCTCTGTCAAACTCTTCACGCAGTATCGTATCTCCCATTTCATCTTCATCTACATCCTCTTCCATTTCCATAATATTGTCCTGAAGTACATCGCCCTTGTATAGACCCTCTATATACTCCTGCCACCTTTCTGCTTTCCGTTCTTTGCTTAGAACTGGGTTTCCATCTGAACTCTTGATGTTCATACAAGTGGTTCTCTTATCTCCAAAGGTCTCTTTAATTTTCCTGTAGGCAGTATCTATCTTACCCCTCATGAGATAAGCCTCTACATCCTTACATTTGTTCTCTAGCCATCCCTGCTTAGCCATTTTGCACTTCCTGTCGATCTCATTTTTGAGGCGTTTGTATTCCTTTTTGCCTGCTTCATTTACTGCATTTTTATATTTTCTCCTTTCATCAATTAAATTCAATATTTCTTCTGTTACCCAAGGATTTCTACTAGCCCTCGTCTTTTTACCTACTTGATCCTCTGATGCCTTCACTACTTCATCCCTCAAAGCTATCCATTCTTCTTCTACTGTGTTTCTTTCCCCCATTCCTGTCAATTGTTCCCTTATGCTCTCCCTGAAACTCTGTACAACCTCTGGTTTAGTCAGTTTATCCAGGTCCCATCTCCTTAAATTCGCACCTTTTTGCAGTTTCTTCAGTTTTAATCTACAGGTCATAACCAGTAGATTGTGGTCAGAGTCCACATCTGCCCCTGGAAATGTCTTACAATTTAAAACCTGGTTCCTAAATCCCTGTCTTACCATTATATAATCTATCTGATACCTTTTAGTATCTCCAGGGTTCTTCCATGTATACAAACTTCTTTTATGATTCTTAAACCAAGTGTTAGCTATGATTAAGTTGTGCTCCGTGCAAAATTCTACGAGGGGGCTTCCTCTTTCATTTCTTAGCCCCAATCCATATTCACCTACTACGTTTCCTTCTCTCCCTTTCCCTACACTTGAATTCCAGTCACCCATGACTAAAGGCTATCGCAAAACTGATTATGTTATTTTAGCATCTTAAATAGATCAGAGCTCTCTTTCAGCACCCACTCACAGAAAAAGGTGATGAAGTCTAGTAGCACTGCATAGCAGGTCCCTTACATCAAATAATTTCAGGAATGGTGACTGCAAAATACCTGTAAGATAAAAGTTCACATACATATTAGCGGAACGACATTTCATGTATGGAATGGAACACAACATATTAAAAACATTCATACATAACACTCCAACAGTGTGACTTATTCCACATAGCCAAAGGTACTTCTTGATGACAAGTCTGTGGAACATGTATGACTGAATGTATGGCTAACTGTATCAAAAAGGAAAGAGAGAGAGAGAGAGAGAGAGAGAATGAGAACAAACCTTGCAAGAAAACTAAAACTATAAGACAGAATTGGTGGCCAGTCCTTACATTCAGGAAGTGAAATTTCAGTATTGCAGAGAGAGAGAGAGAGAGAGAGAGAGAGAGAGAGAGAGAGAGAGAGAGAACTACGTACACTATCCCAACTGTTGAAACTATTAGTTCATTCATTAAGAAGGAGAGAACAATAGGAGGAGAGGAAGGTAAAATAGAGGACAATGATCTTACTAATATTTTTGACAAAGGGACTATTAGTTCTGACAATTAGAATAGTGCTTGTACTTTTACACAAGTCTCTCGGTAGTACTGCTGAAGGCAAGGCACAGCCACAAATTCTGTTTCAGTTTTATATTGTTTTGTATGGATAACTGCTTCATTAAAAACACATTTATAAACAGGTGATTTTACACCTGTTAGGACCTCTACCTTTGAGTTTATTGTGACTTTTGTTTTAGGGGAAGATTTGTCATACATACCAATTATAGAGGCAGACCTGCAGAATTTTGACTCACTGCTTCATATGGCCTCAAGAGCTCGTGTTGTTGTGAACTGTGTTGGTCCTTATAGATTTTATGGTGAGCCAGTAGTAAAAGCATGTATAGAGAGTGGTGCTCATCAAGTTGATGTTACTGGTGAAATTCAGGCAAGTAACTTTTGCATTGCTTCTAAACATTATAATCTTGGGAACTTAGTTTTCAAGGAAAATTCTGTTCCCTTTTTGGTACAGTACATCCAAAAACTTATGCTCAGCTACAACACATTGGCAGAAGAGAAAGGTGTCTTCATTATTAATGCCTGTGGTTTCGACTGCATTCCAACAGACTTGGGAGTAGTGTTCCTGCAAAATAAGTTTGGAGGTATGTGATGACTTGTTATAATTTAAATATTAAGTAAAATATAAGTTATTTATTGCCCCCTATGTAAAAGCACAAAGAGACTTTTAAAATGTTTCATTCAAATTATTTAATACTTACAAGACTACAAGTGAATTTCAAATGGGTGGCGGTGGTGGTGGTGGTGGTGGTGGTGGTGGTGGTGGTGGTGGTGATGGTGATGATGGCAATGATGTTATTAAAGTATGCTTTAAAATGATTTTGCTTAATCTGTAGCTAGGTATCAGTAAGCATTTTGCAAAAAATAAAGTCTGTATACGTGGCTTGCACGCTGACTGTTTCTATGGTATTACTTTAGAAAGTGCACAAATGATATCTAACATGAAGTTAACTAAGTATCCAACTGTTTATAAAACCATGGAGTCTCATTTTACTGTGTTAACACTAGAACCAGACAAACTGATCATTCTGAAATTTTGTCTATATCTGTAATCACAATATTTTTATGTTATACTTCAAATGTTTGTGGCTATTGTTTCCTTCCCCCAGTAACCCCACTGTAAAAATTATAAACCTGTATGTATACTCATTGCTTTTATCTCTCGCTGTATACTTACAAATACAGCAGCAAGCATTTTGGTTGCTTAATATTTCTTTATGCAGTTATGTCACTTGAGACCCGCATTGAGTTTCAGAACAATAGTTCAGAGGTAGAAAAATTGAAAGATAATTAGAAGCTATTACTATGACTATATTCCAGACAGTTCAGAACTAAGTGAAAGTTGTTGTGATGTGTACATAGAAGTTACATCAGTGACTGCTACAGTAGCAAAATAAACTTCCCCATCAAAACCAGTATGTCAATTAGTAATAAATAGTATTTTATTCAACAGAGGATGACAGGGAGGAAGAGGTAAGTGTTAGTTACCTTCACCATTTTTTTGCGAACTGTTCAAAATTCAGGAAAGAATGGACAGAATGGAATGTTTCTGGCCATATCTTGAATGCATCTGAGAGACTACAAAAGCAAAATGTAGTACACTATACAGCAGGACCAAAGACACTTTCAGACAGAAACATCAAAATTCACAGCAGTACTAGTTCTTAGTGGCAGTTCATAAATGACACAGTGCTAGAACGTATAACACTGTGCACAAAGACAGAAACCCATAAGAACTTGGAGTATGCAATGACTACATTTTCGTATGGTTGTGCCTTTCTTGTGCTATAGGTTCAAAATTGATAACTTGTCAACTGAAAACTGACAACCCACAGTTCTTTTGTGATACAATGTCAAGAATTAAATTTAGAGACATATTGAATTTTTATGCTCTGATATCAAGGTAGAAAGGTCAAGAAGACTCAAGCAGACAGAGTTTGCTTTCGTGTCAAAAATTTGGAATCATTTGATTGAAAATTGTTTTGTATTTCACAGTCGCAGAAAAACTTTCCCATTAAGGTGAGATGTTGATTTGCACTTCACTTTGATTAGTAAGACTTATTAATTCAGCCACAAATGTAATGTGAAATATCTCTTCAATGGATTTCTAAACCTTGGGAAAAGATGATCAACCAGAGAAGGACACCATTCCTTAGAACAGAAGAAATGTAACAACAGATTTTCACCTGGCCAAAATACAGAAAGCTAAGGGTATAAGCCTAATGCCTGTTGGATATAGTAAACAATTTAAGAAGAGAGGTAACAAAATCAGGAAGAATCTCAAAGCACTACCATATGAAACTATTGTGACGCAACATGGAGGTACAACCTCCTCTACTTATCAAGGCGTGAAAACAAAAATGTTCTCATCCTCAGTACTCTTAAATCAAGTATACAAACAAAGAACTATTTGATGTGTCTTCCAGAAACTGTAAAATTTTGTAATGAATGAAATATAGAGTAGCTATATTGGACCAGGTGACTAGAAAATATTCAGTGGAAGCAGCTATTTGGAGATGGTCAGTACAAGTGTTCAATGCATTCAACTTCACTGGAAGAAATTCGTTGTGCCTTTAAGAACAGTTACAGGGAAAGTTAACAGCAGTAAACAGTTTCTGCAGAATCTCAGCAAATAACTAAGGTGTGAACATGTGAAGAGTAGGTGACAAATGTATTTCCTGTAATCAGCGGTGGAACAAATAATGAAGATGAACCAGTGAATAAGAAATGTAGATGGCAATGCAGAGTGACAGAATGCATGAACAAAATGACTAACAAATGTGACACTAGTAACAAACATGTATATCAAAAATGTATGGAAGTTAACTTGAAGAAATGCGTTATTTACATTTAGGTTGGGGTGTATTTTCCCCTCTTCTCCTGCTGATGTATAATCTGTAAGGTTTGTGGTGGGTCTTATACGAGCACTAGTGGGAGGTTGCATCCCTGGCCAATATAACTGGGCAATATTCTGCTGACCATAATACACCGCCAGATGAAAGTATATTACCTTTACCCTCTCTTCTCAGAGTTGTTGTTTGGTGGGCCAGATCCTTCCATGCCACCTCCCTGTCAATCCAACTGCGGTGAAGATTCCTGGAATGCTTCCACAAGTTCTCTCTACTGCATTACTAGGTAAATAGCCACACTTCTCACAAACAGGGGTATATTTTGCCCAACATTTTCACTATTACTTTTAACAACACAACAAACAATTGCTATGGTAATACCACTCTCTTGAGTACATTCAAAAACGTCCACACATGTGTACTTTAGGACCTGAGAGAGCAATCAAAACACAGATAAAAAACTACTGCTGTTCAAATGTTCTTTTTAGAGAACTTAACTTCTTTAATATCCCACCTTCCAAGTGTATGGACTTGTATTGCAAAGCCTTTGTGTGCAATAATGTGGAGGTGTAAATTGTCTCCACCACTGCACTAAAATCCTTTCACCTCTCTACTGTAAACCATATGGAAAAACCTCTTGTTATTTACAACAAATTTTAAGAATAATCTGTGGATTATCCTTTTAACACAACTTATTCCCTCTTTCACCAAAGACCACTTCTGCATCTTAGTACAGTAAAATATACCTATTTCATTCAGTGTCGTAGTGCCTCATATTAATTCCTATTCTACTATGATACAGGTCAATCCCCTTCTTGGTGCCCCTGCCCACACAGTATAAGTCAGCCTTTCTTAGGTCCGCCTATCTGCCTTTTATTCGTCATTCCATATTAGAGAGTACACTCCACATTTCAGATACATTTATATCTTCCATTACTTTTTCTTCTAATTTCGCCCATATTACTTTGAGGTTCCCTTTTGATTTCCATGTCTGCACTCTGTTTCAGGTGTAAAGTCTCTTGCTTACTACCTTCTCCATATCTTAACTCATCTATTGACAACACTACATGTCTAAGTATTCTTAACTGCTCTCTATTCTTTCTTTTGTTCTCTATTTTCTTAAAACCCAAGCTCCAGCTAGATTACCAATTCAAAAACTTACTGTCTCCACTGTCATCTTCTATTAATCCATTTTCTGTACCTGTATCCTATCTTCCTATCTGTCATCCTATTATTATAGTCACATGAAATACTATTTAGTACTTGGTTGCTTGTCCCCTACCCCCTCATAATTTATGATATGTCAGCATTATGTAAACCTTTCTCCTGAACAGTGTGGGTCAATTAAATATTATGCTTTTGGGTGTGGACTATCCACAATCTTAAATGGTCCTGCATATTTCAGAAAAAAATTCTGCATTTCCTTTTTAAGATTAGAACTATGATGTTCTTCTTTTACCATCACAAGATCATTTATTTCAAATGTTGGGTTTATTGCTGATGTATTATAATTTTGCAATCTTTTATTAGCTGCTATATGCAATTCATTTTCTACTATTTTGTCTAAGTTAACACTTTCTTCCTGTTGTACCTCTGGCCATTTGAAGAATTTTAATAGTGGTTTCCCTATAAATTTTATTCATAGTATTTCTACAGGAGACAATCCTGTAGACAAATGGGGTAGTTCATTCAAAACCAATTGAAATTCTGGCACTAATTTTGCCCAAGTTGTATGTCTCGGTGAACAATAAGTTCTGCATAAATGTCCTATCTCCTTCATAACTCTTTCACACGGATTCGATTTTGGATGATATTTTGATATCATGACATGCCTTATGTTCTCTCAAGCTATAAACTCTTTAAATGATTGACTCACGAGCTGTGAACCATTATACATTAATAATCTCGTAGGTTTTCCTACCTCTACAAAATATTTGTGCATACAGTTTATAACTGTCTCTGTGTTAGCTTGTTTAATTGGATATAATGTAATATATTTAGACCAACACTCTAATAGAACATAAATATATCTGACACCTCCTTGACTTGATGGTAATGGTCCATAAAAATCCGAAGCTGTTAAATCATGTAAAGCTCTAGGTATTATAGGATACATTGTGTAATGTGTTCCTTTATTATTTTCCTTCACCTTTTGACAGACTTGACATGTCTGGAGTAATCTAACAACTTTCTTACGTAGGTGTTTAAAATGGCAAAACTTTATCATATGTTTTATACACTTCCTTATTGCAAAATTCCCATAACCTTTATGTATAAACCAAATTAAATCATTTTGTGCTCACTCGGGTACACATAATTTCCAATATGATGTATTTTTATTCTCTCTCCAAAACAACACTTGATTGATCACTGTCAAAATATTGTCTTCTGTGGATGGTAACTCATTTTTCCCATACTTTAACATTTTTAAGATTTAACTCTTCTTCATCTTTCATTCCTTGACTGATTTTAGTAGCTAACACACGTACTTCGTCTTTCGTATAGCTTATTTTCATAAAATTTGTATTAAAAATCATTCCTGGTCCAGCATTTTACTGAGAATTACACATTCCTAATGGCAATATTGACAAAGCCTCTGGTACACAATTTAATGTTCCCTTGATGTATACTATTTGTATCTGAAACTGTTGTAAAAGCAATACCCACCTCATGAGCCTCCTATGTAATAAACGACTTTCCATTAAGAATATCAATGCTTGGTGATCTGTATATACACTCCTGGAAATTGAAATAAGAACACCGTGAATTCATTGTCCCAGGAAGGGGAAACTTTATTGACTCATTCCTGGGGTCAGATACATCACATGATCACACTGACAGAACCACAGGCACATAGACACAGGCATCAGAGCATGCACAATGTCGGCACTAGAACAGTGTATATCCACCTTTCGCAGCAATGCAGGCTGCTATTCTCCCATGGAGACGATCGTAGAGATGCTGGATGTAGTCCTGTGGAACGGCTTGCCATGCCATTTCCACCTGGCGCCTCAGTTGGACCAGCGTTCGTGCTGGACGTGCAGACCGCGTGAGACGACGCTTCATCCAGTCCCAAACATGCTCAATGGGGGACAGGTCCGGAGATCTTGCTGGCCAGGGTAGTTGACTTACACCTTCTAGAGCACGTTGGGTGGCACGGGATACATGCGGACGTGCATTGTCCTGTTGGAACAGCAAGTTCCCTTGCCGGTCTAGGAATGGTAGAATGATGGGTTCGATGACGGTTTGGATGTACCGTGCACTATTCAGTGTCCCCTCGATGATCACCAGTGGTGTACGGCCAGTGTAGGAGATCGCTCCCCACACCGTGATGCCGGGTGTTGGCCCTGTGTGCCTCGGTCGTATGCAGTCCTGATTGTGGCGCTCACCTGCACGGCGCCAAACACGCATACGACCATCATTGGCACCAAGGCAGAAGCGACTCTCATCGCTGAAGGCGATACGTCTCCATTCGTCCCTCCATTCACGCCTGTCGCGACACCACTGGAGGCGGGCTGCACGATGTTGGGGCGTGAGCGGAAGACGGCCTAACGGTGTGCGGGACCGTAGCCCAGCTTCATGGAGACGGTTGCGAATGGTCCTCGCCGATACCCCAGGAGCAACAGTGTCCCTAATTTGCTGGGAAGTGGCGGTGCGGTCCCCTACGGCACTGCGTAGGATCCTACGGTCTTGGCGTGCATCCGTGCGTCACTGCGGTCCGGTCCCAGGTCTACGGGCACGTGCACCTTCCGCCGACCACTGGCGACAACATCGATGTACTGTGGAGACCTCACGCCCCACGTGTTGAGCAATTCGGCGGTACGTCCACCCGGCCTCCCGCATGCCCACTATACGCCCTCGCTCAAAGTCCGTCAACTGCACATACGGTTTACGTCCACGCTGTCGCGGCATGCTACCAGTGTTAAAGACTGCGATGGAGCTCCGTATGCCATGGCAAACTGGCTGACACTGACGGCGGCGGTGCACAAATGCTGCGCAGCTAGCGCCATTTGACGGCCGACACCGCGGTTCCTGGTGTGTCCGCTGTGCCGTGCGTGTGATCATTGCTTGTACAGCCCTCTCGCAGTGTCCGGAGCAAGTATGGTGGGTCTGACACACCGGTGTCAATGTGTTCTTTTTTCCATTTCCAGGAGTGTATAACGATATCTGAACCCCAAATCAGTGTTTCAAATTTCTTTAAACTCCATACAACAGCAAATAATTCTTTCTCCACTGCTGTATAATTCAGCTCATGTTTGTCTAGGCCGTGACTAGCGAAAACAGTGGTTTTATGTTCTCCCTCTTCTGGGTCCCATTTCCCTTGAAATACTTCTGCTGCTATGCCATGTTCTGATGCATCTGTTGTGATGCCAAATGGTTCATGAAGACTCAGTTTAAAATAGGAGCACTGACCAGGGTATCCTATACTTCCTGGAATGCCTTTTCTGCATTTTCATCCCATATCCATTTCACCTTTTGCTTTAATAGCGATAGTAGATGTGGATTATTCATGACCTCTCCTTGTATATACCATCTATAAAATCCCACTAATCCTAAAAAGGAACACAACTATTTCACATTCTGTGGATGTGGACAGTCTTTAATCATTCTAATGCATTCTGGATCTGGCTTAATTCCTCTTATTCCTACGAGATGACCCCAAGTAAATCACAATGTTCCTCCCAGGTTTCTGAAACAATCAGTATATCATCTACATAAATCAATAGCTCTTGTAACAACTTTCTCCCTAATGCTTGATCTAATGCTCTTATAAACACTGTTACTGATATATTTAACCCAAATGGCAAAAGTTCAAACTGGTATGATTTTCCGTCATATAGGAATGCAGTATAAGGTATAGATTTTTTTAGCTAATTTCACCTGCCAGTACCCAGTCATCAGATCCACAGAACTAAAATAATTTGCTTTTTCAAAACAAGCAAGTAGTTCATCTATGCATATGAGACAATCTCTCCCTGGTTCAATGTGATTATTCAAGGTTCTCGCGTCTAGTACTAGGAGCGCACCACCTGCTGCCTTTCTGACAACTAACAGTGAATTGTTGTATACGCTTGTACTTCTTTCTATAACATTATTATCTAACATTTTAAATGATTAATGGAAAATCTCATATAAAGATGTGAAACAAATACTAACAAAGAGATAGAGGGGCTGGCCAGTACTTACCTCAGCTCAGTACAGCCGATAGATACACAAAAAACAGAACCGAAAATTTACGTTCCTAGTTTTCGGAACAAATGTTCCTTCATTAGGGAGGAGAGAGGGGAAAGAAAGGGAAGAAGGGAAAGAAGATTCAGTTACTCACAACCCAGGTTATGAAGCAACAGGGAAAGGAAAACAGGGAGGGTAGCAAGGATGGAAGCATGGTTGTCAGAGGGAAGCCAAAGATATTCTACTGTAAGTACTGTGCCAGCTTCAAACCAAGGAGGATGCATACAAAAGTAAAGATGTATATAGTATAAAGCTAAACACAACTATGTAGGATGAAAAGATGCGTGAATGGCTGAAGAGGAAAGGGAAAGATGAGAAGACTGAAGAGTAAATGGGAGTGAGGTTGTTTAACGTAGGTTCAGTCCAGGGGGATGGCGGGATGAAAGGATGTGTTGGAGTGCAAGTTCCCATCTCCGCAGTTCAGAGGGACTGGTGTTGGGTGGGAGAAGCCAAATGGCACATATGTTGTAGCAGGTTCCTAGGTCCCTAGAATTATGCTGGAGGGCATGCTCCGCTACTGGGTATTGGACATCTCCTAGGCGGACAGTTCGTCTATGTCCGTTCATGCGCTCAGCCAGTTTAGTTGTTGTCATACCGATGTAAAAGGCTGTGCAGTGCAGGCATGTCAGTCGACAAATGACATGTGCAGTTTCACACGTGGCCCTGCCTTGAATTGTGTGTGTTTTACCAGTAGCGGGGCTGGAGTAGGTGGTTGTGGGGGGGATGCATGGGGCAGGTTTTGCAGTGGGGTCGGTTACAGGGGTAGGAACCGCTGGGTAGCCCAATATGAGAGAAATAGTGAAAGATTATTCTTAGCACTGAAGTTGGAACTGGAAATGATTAAGATTTGCTTTTCAATAAGTCTCTTCTCCTGTCCATATTTTCAAAAACAACTGTGATGTACATCAAAATAACATTTCTGCTTGTTTTATTGATTTCTCCAGTTACTTTCAAAATTTTCAATACTGAACTCCACATCAGTAGGGATATAATAATTTCTAATTCTTATATAATTTTTCGATTAAAATACTTGTGTAGAACTTTTATTACATATAAGAGTAAAAAAATAGCCAATTACCCATGGGCCTTCCATGTAATCAAAATTCCAACCAGTAAATTGGTTCTTCCTTGTAGCACAAAAAGAAAAGTACTTCCCTACACAGAGGACAAAGGGCACTAAGACCATGATAATTACTTGCAGCCTCTGAGTCCCCCCTCCATCATACTAAATCAATATACACTATTACTGGTGCCCACATCTTAATGCATACAAATAGTTCTAAGATCACAATATTAAATACTGCTACAACTGTTTGAGTCTTCATACATCATAATCTATCGCAGTATGCTATAGTTGGTGCCACCCCTTAATAAGGATGCAAAGAGTCCTCAGACTACAATTCATTTATATCTGCTTGCATATAAAAAAAAACACAACCTCCACTTCACTTTTTTCTGGTCAGTTTTCCTGCTCTACATGCTATAAATACACACTCCAGTTTGATTCTCTAACAATGCCCTACAGTTATATGTTGAGCATGGACTCAATTTTACTGGGCTATCTGCTGAGGCAGCAATCTTGCGTGCCAGTGACCACCTAATGTGTGTATTCATGAAATGGAAAATGTGACAACTAAAATAGCAATTTATTGAAATCCAAAAATTGTTACTGAATATAATAAGGCAAATACTACAACCCACCTTTCGGATGAATTGTGTGTATATAGCAGTCCATTGGGAAAGACAGTAAAATAGGATCAAAAGTTAGCATTCAATCTCACTATTGCTGTGAATGTGTTATATGTATTCCAATATGTAGTGGGATGGTAAGTGTCAGTCATGATATTTTGGAAACAGTTGACAGATGCTTTCACATGGCATTCACATGAAGAAACTCCAGTCACTACTGATACAAACTCACTATCGATACATGAAGAAGCAAACATTGGTTGGGCAAAAAGGGAGGAAAAGTGCTTAATGTATGTAGATATTGTTCTGAATGTTGCAAGACAAATATGAA
Source organism: Schistocerca cancellata (assembly GCF_023864275.1). Classification (NCBI taxonomy): domain Eukaryota; kingdom Metazoa; phylum Arthropoda; class Insecta; order Orthoptera; family Acrididae; genus Schistocerca; species Schistocerca cancellata. The sequence goes on from NC_064630.1 coordinate 621,393,039, forward strand.
AACATTTAGGCCCAATGCATCTAAAAAAATTACCTAAAGAGGTGGTTACCTTTTGTTATGCATGAAACTCTAAACCGCATCTTTGTGCTGATCATTTTAATGAACTTCATTAAAATTACAACATTTGTTTTTTAAACTCATTACTGCTCTTCCCATGCACTGATGTCATCCGAATGAAAAGTACACTGTCAGGCCAAAGGATGTGACGCAACCCAAACCAAGAGTCCACTCTCTGTCCTGCAGGACTGATGGCATGCTTTATTTTTTAATAGATACAACAAATGTGGTTATCTCTGCCACTGGGCTCAAAAAACTCTTGGAAGATCTGGATATACATAAGTGACTAAAATTTTGAGATTTGTTCTCTAGTATTTATTACTTTGTCTAGTCACTTACAGATAATCATACATTTTGGTACTAAATATTCTGTTGATCTTCCAGTAGTGGTCTAGCATCATTGCCTTGGTGTGTGGCATACCCACAACTGCAAAGGGTCTTTTTTCATTTAAAGGATAAAATTTTTTAACTACTTTCTTATTTTTTTATAGTACTCTTATGGCTTTCAACTAGAACTAAATCTCCCACTTTGTACTGCACAGCAAGGACACCCATGTCTGGGGGCAAGTGGTTCCATGAGTGCCCCCTAGCTCACAGGTAAAGGACAAAAATATTGTGTAGTCAGATGCTTTTCTTTCAAGATGATTTAAAATCTGGTATTAAGTAGATTTTTATCTAGGTCTTAACTGGAACTTTTTATGGCTAGTTACAAGTGTTCTTCCAAAATACTGAAAGTACAAACTTTTGCATGGCCCCCTTGCTGCACAGGTTTCCCACATACTTATCTTTTTTTCATCTCACCCCCTTATTGTCTAAACATTGTTTAATATTTATTGTTTGTATTTCTGTGTCTACTACAAAATGTATGTGGCAGTGGACCAAAAAGGTCTGCAACCACATGATCCCAAGTGCATTCTGCCATTCTTCTTCTTTTCCTGGTGCCTTTGTCCAACAGTTCGCAGGGTTGGCATGGTTAGGATCAGATTTGGCAGGGTTAATTTAAGGAGTGGCTGGATGTCCCTCCTGTCGCCATCCTGTTATGCAAATGATGATGAGGAAGATGAAATGATGAGGTCAACACAAGGACAACACAAACACCCAGTTCCCAGGGCAGAGAAAATCATCAACCCAGCCGGGAATCGAACCCAGGACACCATGATCCAAAGGCAGCAAAGCTAGCCACTAGACCATCAGCTGCAGACTCAAGAGCATTCTGGCATTATTGGATACAAAGTAGTATATAAATGTGATGTAACTACTTTAACTTTCTGAAATGTGCTACAAATTCTCAGTAATTTGTTCTTTACTATTCTAAATATATCCTTAAAGTAATAACGTTTATTCAAATGCAATACACATTTTGGTGACCAAAATATGAATTCTCTAATTATTTGCTTATCTTTCATCTGACGCAAGTTTTGGTAATTACCAATACATGAATCCTATGTCATAGATATTATTTAATGAGGTTCCTCTCTCAGCTTGTACTTGAACAGTAGTAACAAAAGAGAGTAATTTTTCTGCTGTCAAATCTCTATGCAATCAGTTCCTTCACTACCAGAGTATCCTGTACTAGCTCCTAATTACTCCAGTTGTGGTTCCATTTCATTTTTAAATCCTGTATGTGTTTCAGCATTCTTAGTCAGGGCATGTTCCGAATTGTGCTTTTCTGTATTATTATCTTTCTAATATTTGTGCTTTATTTGCAATGTTTTGTACTGTCCGCAGCTCGTGGTCGTGCGGTAGCGTTCTCGCTTCCCGTGCCCGGGTTCGATCCCCGGCGGGGTCAGGGATTTTCTCTGCCTCGTGATGACTGGGTGTTGTGTGATATCCTTAGGTTAGTTAGGTTTAAGTAGTTCTAAGTTCTAGGGGACTGATGACCATAGATGTTAAGTCCCATAGTGCTCAGAGCCATTGGAACCATTTTGAATGTTCTGTACTGGTATTAAATTAATGGTATTTAAATGCTCAACTCTGCTTTCAGACCTTCCTTGTACCAAGTCTAAATGATTATCAAAATCTTGTACATGTTTTAATCCCAAATTCAATTTTCTAGTTTATCCTATCTCCCGTTTGAGTGAGAGACTAAATCAATCAGTTTATCATCTATGTTCAGCAGTCTTCCTTACATCTGAGAAAATATTTTCTCTCTTTAGAAAATCTGTATAAGAACATTTTTTGTTTTTGTGTGTTGTTAAGTGCGAAAACACCTGAATAATTGTTTCAAATGCCTTCCTTCCCTATTTGAGAATCATGGCCATCAATCTCCTGAGAAATAATAATTTAAAAACTCACAGGAGCATTACTTACAATAATTAATAAATTAGTAATAGTAAATGACATGTTTTTTTTTTAATCTAAACTACTCGTAAACGAATGAATTTCATTGGAAAAATCCATTATCTAAATTGAAATCCACCTAAAAAGTTCACTGCAAAACTGATATTCATGTAAGCATATAACCATATAAATGTACATTAATAATCCACTGCACAATGAATAGTATCCTATTTAAACAGAAACTACAGGGCTTTTATGAAGTGAACCCCAGTTAAAAGTTCATGTAGGCCATGTCTGCTGCTCATCAGCAGATGTTACATGAGGCAACTGTAGCTGGATGTCCACGATACTGGATGCCCCTCACGTTTGGAAAACCAGGGTGCAGATGGCTGCTAGATAGATGTAGGACAGCCACTGCACACTCTGTTACTGCTGTCCTGAACTATTGTTCCCAGAAAATGAGCTACATGCCCATTATGCAGACAGTGCACCTGAAGCTTCTATGTAATTATATAGCTCTGATTGTCAGCTTTTCATTCTCCATCTATGAAGACCATTCCAAATTATATTACATTTCCAGAAAATCTTCTTTATATTTAATATTGATTACTAAATATTCGGAGCAGCAGTTACTCTTTTTAACTCTCACTGTTGAATAGGTTAATTACATCTTTTTGATTACTGTTGCTATTAAAAAGTCACTCTTGTATATTTTGTGAATGTGATATTAATTTTTTTTAAAATTAATAAAGTTTGAATCATGAATCATTTTAAAACTTCTTGATGCAGTAGCTAAACATTAGTCTGATTTATGATCAGTGCTTATTCATCGCCACTATAAACATTATATACATATAACTCAAACACCACAGAATTAAAGTACCCCAGAATCACTTTTAAATAATTCACCAATTCACTTTAGAAAGGAGACTATTAGTTCAGTCTTTAGCTTTATAAAAAAAACTGAAATGATCACAAAAGTCTTCAGTTCTTTATAATGTGGAGCATTGCTTGGCCTTAAACTCTATACCATAGCACCTCTATGGCTAAGATCATAGTCTATATTTTTCAACTTCTCTTCATCACATGAAAGGTGATTCATTCAGAATTAGTCAAACTGAAATGATGAGTATTTGCTCTTCAGTAAGCCTCCACAATTGCTTATTTATAGACAATGAGGGTACAGAAAATTTCGCACTGTAAGAGAGGTGAGCAAGGGTGGAATTGGGGGATAAATGTGTGTCTGAGATAGTGTGAATGGGGGTGGTGCAGCTATTAGCAAAAATTTTGGAGCTCAGTCATATGGTGCCCATTCAGGCATGAGCAGCATATAACTTAGTGCCAGCCCATAGACCAACAGGTAGTGGATGCAGCAGCTGGTTGTAGATGAGGCTACGTGGCTCATATCAGTTTGGTGGCTGGTGTGTAGTAGTTCTCAGTCTAGGCAGCAGTCGATGACAGATACTGCTAGCTGCTGGAGTGACTAGTATTTGTACTTGCTTGGTTCAATTCTATTATGAAAAGGAGTTACTTCTACTCAAGTAGAGAGTTCAATAAGGCAGTATATGAGATAACCCCCCTCATCATTGTGCCAGGCTTGTGTCTTGGACCATGCCATCTCAGTGTTGTTCAAAGCATGTGCATTATTTGACTTCCAAGGTAGCAGAATTCCTTAATTTTGTTTACAACATTGTCCCAATTTTGGTGTTATATTTATCACTAATGTCATTTCTGCACATTCTCATAACTTTCGTCTTTGGTTCACTATCAGTCGATATTTTGTGCTCGTTGACAGTTCATTCCGTTAAGCAGCTTCTGTAATGTTTACTCCCCTTCACTAAGGTTAGCAATGTTATCAGAAAATCTTATCATTGATGTCTTTTCATCTTGAATTTTCATCACACCCCTCAACCTTTCTTTTATTTCCAACAGTTCTTCTTCAATGTTTACATTGAACAGAAGGGTAGAAAGACTGCTTCCTTATCTTAAACCCTTTTTTTCCTGATAAATTCAAACATCTTGCATCATTTTATGTTGTCAAACACTTTTCCTAGGTTAATAAATTATATGAAGGTGTCTGGATTTTCGTGTGTTACCTCCATTATCTAGCACATCATAGAAATTGCCTCTCTGGTCATAGTGGCCACTGCTACATCTGTTACAACTGTACGTTTTCATTGCTTCTTTGACAGTAAGTTGATTTTCTGATGAAAACTGAAGATATTTTTAAAAGCTCAGATTTTCATAGTGAATTACATGGAACAAGAACCGTTTATGCAACAAATGCTTCATGCAAGACTTTGTGGGCATATTTCTCACTCTGATTGTTATAGAGATGTTCTTTCTTCTTTTTGAAGACACGTTTGTGCTTGAATTGATGCAGGCTTTCCTTGATTGGTGTTTGATTATTATTTTGTAGGAAAACTATTTTTTTTAAAAAAGATGGTAATTTATATGTCAATGTAAGTGCATGATGTGTATCATTAATAAGTTACAATATGTTACATTTATTGCTAGCTTCATGCTTGCTATAAACATCACCATCACCAATTTAGACCATTCTCTTAAGTATATTGTTGTTGTCATTAATTATCCTTACATTCTTCAACCTTTTGTTAACAGTGCCCATAGTGAATTTATGTTCTGTGATTAACTGTGCATAAGGAATTAAAAAATAGAGTAGACATATGTATTAACTGCAGCTGGATGCTTTCACTTTGCAGGTGACATAAACTCTGTGGAAGCATATCTTGAGATTGAAGTTGATGTCAAGGATCGAAAGGTCTGTAGAGATACTGTATGCCATTATTAATTTTTTTAATGATCACACTCTTTGTTTTAACATTTTTTATGAAACAACAAATAATGGAATATACATGTAGCTGTCCTCCACCTTCATGCAAATTTTAATATTCAATACTGAATTACTATTTTGTATTATTGATTCTGAGCTTTCATTGAAAGATAACTCAAACTTTTCTTAAATTATTCTTTAGTTTTCTATAGGGGCTGCTTGTGCAAATTTGCACCAGTTTGCTACAACATTATAGAAGTTAAAGATTCTGTTTCACTAAGTCATCATGATAGGTGCTATGTAATATTATTGCTATATTAACTTTACATAATGCATTAAGGCCAAGTATATTGTTTATATATTTATGATTTCTGCTATTTTTTTATTAATGCTTTAATATACTCTAGATCTTCCACTCCCCTCACACATCACTGTTTCTGAATAACAAATATGGAAAGCAACTCTTTTCATACACTTTCATACTTAATTTTCTCATACACTCAATTTTTTACCACTACCTATCACCTTTTGACTTAAAATATTAGCAATTGTGACTAAATCAAATATATTAATTTTACATATATCAGTTGAACTGTTTAAATATATGTACATTTTATAATTAATAGTTCAACATTGTGAGGAATAAAATAAAATGAAAAAAAGAAAGATGGTAGTGGCGGGAATATACCCCAAGCTGACAAAATGCCAGTTGGTGCGCTTGAACACTGTGACACGAATCGATATGTCAAATGTTGCTCAAAAATCCCTCACACTCTATTCATAAATCATTAGAGAATGTTTTACCTTTTCTTACTGCCTCCTCAGGCAAAATATTGTACTTCAAAAGTTCATCTACCTGCTTCTACTCACACATTTTGAGTCAAATTTGGGAGCCCCATCCAAAGCCCTCCCCTTGTTAGATTTAAATTTGGAGTAGGACTTCCTAACTCTTTAACTTTCACATTCTCTTCCAAAGATGTACAGGAAAAGGGCCTCTTTAGCAGATCATCTACAAAATTTACCGGATGACTATGTCTCAGAGCATCCACAATCAAAAACAGGCTGCTGTGACTCTTCTCTGAGTTCATTATAGGGTGGCTGACCATCATTTTAACACTTGACACTGGTTTCTCATTATTGCAGAAACAGTGCTACAAAAAATGTCTTCATTTATGTATCAGGATGCAGTCAAAGAAAAATGACATAATTTTAGTGTGATATTTACAGTGTGCTCTAGCACAGTAGCGCATGATCAGTGGCCAGACTGGTTTTCTATATTTATAACCTTCCTCTGCTAAGACGTTTATACAGGTTATATTGGTGCATTTCTTACAGAGGCTTTAACTTATTTTGAATGTTGGCTTTCATGTATGTGTTGTTAATTTTTCAAACAACTGAAACTCCAGGTAGAAATATCAACAATGTAGGAAAAGAAAGATTGCAACTTACTGTAAAGATGACACATTAAGTTGCGGACAGGCATAGTTAAGACACCTACACAGAGCTTTTGGCCATAGCCTTCACCATCCAAAGGGAAATGCACACCATTCATACACACAAGCACACACACCTCACACACACATGACTGACAACTCCACCAGCTGGGCCAGATTGAAACTATCACATGGGATGGAAGCAGCACTCTGGAGGGGAGGGGGAGGGATAGTAGTGTACAGGTGGGAGGATTTGATGTGGAATGATCATATAAAATTAATTGTTGGTAAGGCGGGTGCCAGTTTGAGTTTCATTGGGAGAGTCCTTAGAAAATGTAGTCCCTCAGCAAAACACTCGTTCGACCTATACTTGAGTATTGCTCATCAGTGTGGGACCCGTACCAGGTCAGGTTGACAGAGGAGATAGAGAAGATCCAAAGAAGAGCAGCGCGTTTCGTCACAGGGTTATTTGGTAAGCGTGATAGTGTTACGGAGATGTTTAGCAAACTCAAGTGGCAGACACTGCAAGAGAGGCTCTCTGCGTTGCAGTGTAGATTTCAAGAGGATGCGTTTCTGGATGAGGTATTGAAATATTGCTTCCCCCTACTTATACCTCCCGAGGAGATCACAAATGTAAAATTAGAGAGATTCGAGCACGCACGGAGGCTTTCTGGTAGTCGTTCTTCCCGCGAACCATACGTGACTGGAACAGGAAAGGGAGGTAATGACATTGGCATGTAAAGTGCCCTCCGCTACACACTGTTGGGTGGCTTGCAGAGTATAAATGTAGATGTCGATGTAGAGTGGAACACTGTCTGGTGGAGTGTGTAGAGACTAGAATGCCAACAGGCACAGCATCAGAAGGCTGTGGGCAGGGAGGTGGACAAAAAGGAACAAAAAAGGAGAGGAGTGGGGAAAGATGGGCAGGTGCAATGGCAGAGGGCAGCAGACAAATTGGGTGGGAGATGAGAAAGGGGAGGAGATGTTAGGACAGAGGGTGTGGAAACTGTTGGGTGGAGGGTGATGCCTGGATAATTATGGGGGCAGAGAATGTGTTGTAACGATAACTCCCATCTGCGCTGTTCAGAAAATCTGATGTTGGAGGCGAGGATCCAGATGGTTTGGATATTGAAGCAGCCATTGAAATCAAGCATGTTACCTTCATCTGCATGTTCTACCACAGGATGGTCTACTTTGCATTTGGCCTCAGCTTGGTGGTTGCTGTTCATCCTGGTGGACAGCTGGTTCATAGTCATAACAATAGAAAAAGTTGTTCAATGATTGCAGCAGAGCATATTTGTGTGTATTTATACTTATCTGTGCATGCTTTTGTGTTACTGGACATAATTTTGCATTTATTTGGATGTTTATGCTTGTCTTTACATATTTTTTATTCTTTTTTCTCTTATCCAGCTCTTGTTGCAACCATCAACACCTATTTTACCCATTTTTGCATCATTCCCATTTTACTTCCACCTTTTGTGCCGCATGGACACCTGCTCCATCTTTCTGCACCAATTGAGAATAATATCCCTTTACCTGGCTAAAACCGAGACCCACATCCTATTTCTCAAATGCTGCCTAAACCATGGAATCCCCCAAAATCGCCTAAGCATAATAATTCACCAAGCGGTGTGATGCAATGGTTAGCACATTGGACTTGCATTTGGAAGGATGATGGTTCAAACCTGTGTCCGTTTTCTGTAATGCTGGTTCCTTTGACAGTGCACGGCCGACTTCCTTCCCCATTCTTCCGCAATCTGATGGGACTGATGATCTCACTGTTTGTCCATTCCTCCCAATCAACCAACCAATCATAATAATTGCTTTCTCTGAATCCCACCCTCATTTCACAATGACCTTCATATTTTTTGATTCTGCCAGTCTCTGGCCCTCACAGACCTAGTACTGCAAGAACATGTATCGCTGGCACAGGCATCCCAGAACCAGTATGTGCAAGTTACTATTACTGTGCAATCCCTGCTTCATACATTACATTTCAGAAATTGAATCCCTTGCTCTCCAGCATCTGGAGGAGCATTTCAGGCACCAACTCCATAAGTTATCCAACGTGCTAACATTCCACTGCTGCATCAATACACCACTATCTGACCCCTATCCTACCCACAATGTTCCTCCTAGTCCACCTCTCACAGTACCTGAACCCTGCCCAGCTGACCTCTGTAATTTGCCACATTCCCCAAAACACCATACCAGAACTCCACCAAATCCAGACCTGAAACATTCCTGTAACGCTGTTGTTAACCTTTCTACTAAAACCCTCAGTTCCACAGAAGTTTCAGTCCTATCCAAAGGTCTCGCCTTTAGCCCTACACCCAGATTTAACCATTCTGGATTTGCACAAGGCCTACTCTTCTTCTCTTGATCCCTGCAATGAATGCACTTCTTTGCCACAGAAGGCCTCCACCAATTATGTGACACCTCCATCTATTAACTATGCCCAAATGATCCCATCCCAGAAGTCCAACACAACTTCCAATCCTGAAAGCCTTAGGCCCTTCCCAGAACTTCTCCCCTGAATCCATTTCGCTCCTCATGCCTATGACACCCACCCACTTTCTACATGCTCCCCAAAATCCACAAACCCAACAACAAGCTTGGATGCCCCATTGTGGCTGGTTATTGTGGCCTCACTGAGAGAATTTCGGCCTTCATTGGCCAACACCTCCAACCAATTGCCCATAATCTAGCCTCCCACATAAAAGATACCAACCACTTCCTTCACTGACTCTCCACCATCCCCACCCCTTTACCTCTGCTATCCCTACTCATCATTTTTGACGTCACCTCCCTATATACCAGCTTTTCTTGTGCCCGTGGTTTTACTGCTATTGAACACTACCTTTTCCAATATCTTTCAGAGTCCAAATCCATTACCTCATTCCTCATACATCTTACTAGTCTTGTCCTAACCCACAACTAGTTCTCCTTTCAAGGGAAGGTATATACAGAAATCCACAGCACAGCCATGGGCACCCACATGGTACCCTCCCACGCTAACCTGTTTATGGGCCATGTAGAGGAGACCTCCATAGCCTCCCTAAAACCAAAACCCTTAGTCTGGTTCAGGTTCATTGATCATATCTTCATGATCTGGGCTCAGGGCCAAGACACCCTATCTTCACTCCTTCACAACCTCATGACCTTCTCTTCCATCCGCTTCACATGGTCCTCCTCAACCCAGCATGCCATCTTCCTAGACGTTGACCTCCTCCTGTCTGATGGCTCCATCTGCACCTCTGTCCACATTAAACCCACCAAGCACCAACAGAACTTGCATTTTGACAGCCGTCATCCCTTTTACACCACAAAATCCCTCCCACACAGCCCAGCCACTTGGGAACGGTGCATCTGCAGTGACAAGAACTCCTTTGCCCAGTATGCTGATGGGTCTCACCAAGGCCTTCACAGACAGGCACTATCCTCCAGACCTAGTATGCAAATGGATCTCCCATACCATTTCCCCCCAACCCCCAATTGTCCCACTACCCCCAGTAACCAACCAGAAAATAGTGCCCCCTACATCACCCTGCACCACTCTGGACTGAAGCAGCGAAAACACATCCTTCACCAGGGCTTTGATTACCTATCATCAAGCCTTGAAGTGAGGGCCATCCTATTCGAGATCCTTCTTACACCTCCTAAAGTGGTCTTCCATAGTCCACCGACCTCCACAACATCTTAGTCCATCACTTTGTCACTGCCAATCCCAACCCCTTGTGACAACGATCATATCCCTGTGGAAGAGCCAGGTGCGAGACCTGCCCAATTCACACACCCAGTGCTTATTCCAGGCCTGTAGCAATTTTATCCTACCTGTCACAGGCCATGCCACCTGTGAGAGCAGCCATGTCATTTACTGGCCCTGCTACAATCATTGCGCTGCTTTTTATATTGGTATGACTACCAACCAGCTGTCTACCAGGATGAAACGACATCACCAATCTGTGGCAAAGTGCAAAGTAGGCTGTCCTGTGGGGCAACATGCGGCTGAACATTCCATGCTTGATTTCAGTGGCTGCTTCACTACCCGAGGCATCGGATCCTCGCATCCACCAACAGCTTTTCTGAATTGTATTAATGGGTGTTATCCTTACAACACATTCTCCATGCCCATAATTATCCTGGCCCCAACCTACAGTAACATGCAGTTTCCACACTCTTCACATTCTCATCTCCCACCCTCTTTGTTTGCAGCCTCTGCCAATGCACCTGCCCTCCCTTCTCCACGCCTCTCCTTCTTCATTTCTTTTTCCCCACCTCCCTGCGACACAATCTCCTGATGCTGCGCCTATTGGCATTCTGATCCCTGTCCTGTACACCACCAGACAGCATTCCTCTCTCCCCCACCCATACATTACTATCTCGTCCCCCTCCCTGCTGCTTCCAACCCACTTGATAGTTGCACTTTGGCCCAGGTGCTGGAGTTAACGGACACACACACATATATATATGGTTATAATAGAAGGAAACATTCCACGAAGGAAAAATATACCTAAAAACAAAGACGATGTGACTTACCAAATGAAAGTGCTGGCAGGTCGACAGACACACAAACGAACACAAACATACACACAAAATTCAAGCTTTCGCAACAAACTGTTGCCTCATCAGGAAAGAGGGAAGGAGAGGGAAAGACGAAAGGATGTGGGTTTTAAGGGAGAGTGTAAGGAGTCATTCCAGTCCCGGGAGCGGAAAGACTTACCTTAAGGGGAAAAAAGGACGGGTATACATTCGCACATACACACATATCCATCCACATATCCATCCACATGTGTGGATGGATATGTGTGTATGTGCGAATGTATACCCGTCCTTTTTTCCCCTTAAGGTAAGTCTTTCCGCTCCCGGGACTGGAATGACTCCTTACACTCTCCCTTAAAACCCACATCCTTTCGTCTTTCCCTCTCCTTCCCTCTTTCCTGATGAGGCAACAGTTTGTTGCGAAAGCTTGAATTTTGTGTGTATGTTTGTGTTCGTTTGTGTGTCTGTCGACCTGCCAGCACTTTCATTTGGTAAGTCACATCGTCTTTGTTTTTAGGTATATATATATATTTGTGTGTGTGTGTGTGTGTGTGTGTGTGTGTGTGTGTGTGTGTGTGTGTGTGTAACTTAATGTCTCATCTTTACAGTAAGTAGCAAACTATCTTTTACCAAATCACTTATAATTTTTTCTTTTATTTGAGTTGTTTGTCAATGTGTAGTTGCGTAACCTTAAAATCTGAATGTCCTTGAAATAACACATTTTTCCTTTTCCTGCTTTCTCTTGGCTACCATTGGAAGGTGTATTTTATGCAAAATTGTTCTAACTTGATCACCTCTATTTTGTGTGTTGTTATGGAAAATACCACACTATGCATTCCATCTTAAACACTTGTAAACTGTGGAAACTGAGCATGTAGAGATATACACTCCTGGAAATTGAAATAAGAACACCGTGAATTCATTGTCCCAGGAAGGGGAAACTTTATTGACACATTCCTGGGGTCAGATACATCACATGATCACACTGACAGAACCACAGGCACATAGACACAGGCAACAGAGCATGCACAATGTCGGCACTAGTACAGTGTATATCCACCTTTCGCAGCAATGCAGGCTGCTATTCTCCCATGGAGACGATCGTAGAGATGCTGGACGTAGTCCTGTGGAACGGCTTGCCATGCCATTTCCACCTGGCGCCTCAGTTGGACCAGCGTTCGTGCTGGACGTGCAGACCGCGTGAGACGACGCTTCATCCAGTCCCAAACATGCTCAATGGGGGACAGATCCGGAGATCTTGCTGGCCAGAGTAGTTGACTTACACCTTCTAGAGCACGTTGGGTGGCACGGGATACATGCGGACGTGCATTGTCCTGTTGGAACAGCAAGTTCCCTTGCCGGTCTAGGAATGGTAGAACGATGGGTTCGATGATGGTTTGGATGTACCGTGCACTATTCAGTGTCCCCTCGACGATCACCAGTGGTGTACGGCCAGTGTAGGAGATCGCTCCCCACACCATGATGCCGGGTGTTGGCCCTGTGTGCCTCGGTCGTATGCAGTCCTGATTGTGGCGCTCACCTGCACGGCGCCAAACACGCATACGACCATCATTGGCACCAAGGCAGAAGCGACTCTCATCGCTGAAGGCGATACGTCTCCATTCGTCCCTCCATTCACGCCTGTCGCGACACCACTGGAGGCGGGCTGCACGATGTTGGGGCGTGAGCGGAAGATGGCCTAACGGTGTGCGGGACCGTAGCCCAGCTTCATGGAGACGGTTGCGAATGGTCCTCGCCGATACCCCAGGAGCAACAGTGTCCCTAATTTGCTGGGAAGTGGCGGTGCGGTCCCCTACGGCACTGCGTAGGATCCTACGGTCTTGGCGTGCATCCGTGCATCGCTGCGGTCCAGTCCCAGGTCGACGGGCACGTGCACCTTCCGCCGACCACTGGCGACAACATCGATGTACTGTGGAGACCTCACGCCCCACGTGTTGAGCAATTCGGCGGTACGTCCACCCGGCCTCCCGCATGCCCACTATACGCCCTCGCTCAAAGTCCGTCAACTGCACATACGGTTCACGTCCACGCTGTCGCGGCATGCTACCAGTGTTAAAGAGTGCGATGGAGCTCCGTATGCCATGGCAAACTGGCTGACACTGACGGCGGCGGTGCACAAATGCTGCGCAGCTAGCGCCATTCGACGGCCAACACCGCGGTTCCTGGTGTGTCCGCTGTGCCGTGCGTGTGATCATTGCTTGTACAGCCCTCTCGCAGTGTCCGGAGCAAGTATGGTGGGTCTGACACACCGGTGTCAATGTGTTCTTTTTTCCATTTCCAGGAGTGTAGTTAAACACTTAGATTCTTTCCATGTCACAGGAATGTGCATACTGTATATGTAACTAACTGTTATGTTTTGTTTCTAATAACTTTGGTTATGCTAACTGTAGAAAAATAACTAGAATTGATTTGAATGCAAAAGAAAATAAAAGCAAAATGTATTGAAGTAAACATCTTCTGTGTGAGCCACGCAGGCTACTGCAGCACTCCACATGATAATGCATACTTTGTTGTTCTTCTGCTACAATTCAAATCAAATAACTTCAGTAGCTGCTATGCTGCAAGCATTAAACTGATCTTCAATTTTTGGTGCTTTGTATTAATTGGCCACATCATATGGTGCCTAAATGAATGATATTTAGTCACTAAATTTTCCAAGATATATCTGAATCTAGAGTTTTCATGTTCATCACTTGTAGTTTCAATTTTGCTTGGATTCAAATACTGGTAGTCAACCAGTATTTAAAAATAGTGATTGATTTGAGGAATCGGGTAACAGACAAGTCTTTTAGCTTATAAGGGAAAAAATCTGCAAATGGTCAGCGTATAGTCATATTTACATATGAATGTGTAATGTGAATGTAAAATGACTCATTCCACATCTTTAATTATTCATACGAATCAAACATGAAACTAACCAACCAACTAATTTCATTGCTAATGTAAACAATGAAGATGAGTCCTAGGTTGTATAAAATATACCAGTAAAATAAAATACAAGCAGTGAGATGTGGGAAAGGCTGGACTACATCTCAGTCTGAAGTATACTGTGTCAGTATGAGATATCTCTAATTCAGAGGGCAGGCGGTGATCATCATTTGAAACTACAAAAGCAACAACATTGCAAAACTTTCCACTATGCTATAAACAGGCAAAAGGCATCTGCATTTAAAAAATCTCCTTAGGATATAGAAAAAGCAATCTCTAGAATTATTAAAAAATGGAACAATTTCAATGATTAACTCTTGATAGTGGCAGCATACATAGTAACTAAAATAAACAGTCAAGAAGAGATGCTAGATTTATCCTGGCACACATTGTGTATGCCAGTTAACAAAGAGAAAAGAAAAGAAAGAAAACCAACAGTCACTTAGAGTAAATAATGTTTCAGTAGTTAAAAAGCAATATTTTTGTAACAGCTATCTTGTGTTGATAGCTGAATATTATAATCTTGACATAATTCAGCCCCCTCCCCCATAAGGGCTTGTTATACCTTTTTGTTCTGCCAGACATTCAAGCTATATTTGGTAGATAGACTTGGATATCCTATAGCAACACTAATGGTAATGTGTGTGCTCTGTTCAGTCTGTCAGCATGCCCCAAAGGGTCATTTCATGCTCTGCCCATGTGTGCATTTTTGGCACAGAAAACTGGCTGCCACTTTGGCATACACCACAGTGATGTCATTTGCATATTCAGCCACTGTTATGAGACACAGAACCTGGAAGACCTGCCTCACAGTCGCCCACCAGCTGAAGACCACTATGTGCAATTATGGCTCGCAAATATTCTGAGAAAAATGCGCCATATTCGCTGCCTGTATGGGGTAACTTGGACCACTATGTCAACAAAAACAGTATGCAACAATCTCCACATGGTTTTGGCCATAAGGCATCCTTTGTGTGAACAATTGAAATCTCTCAGTATCATGATATGTGAAGAAAACGGGCAAGGGAGCATTTGAAATGGAACTTAATGGTGTTAGACAAATAATGTACTCATTGTGACTATTGTCACAGAAAAGTCCAGAGATGTCAGAAACCAATATACGTATCAGGTTTCTCAGGTTCATCTGGCCGTAGGGGTTAGTCTGTCATCTTTTGGGCCTGTGTCATGTACGAATGTTGGGAACTGCCCTTCAAGATTAGGAGTAATTTAAGGGCTGTGCAATATTGCAACAGGATTCTCCATCCTATTGTCCAGCCTTAAAGTCAACATTTTGATGATAGGTTTGTTTTTCAAGACAAAAATGCATGAGCACATTACACCCACTTCAGGAACACCTTTCTCCAAGAGGCAGAAATCAACCAAATCTTCTGGCATGAACTCAAATGACCATGGTTGGGACTAGGTGGAACAAGCAATGTGTCATCACAGGGATGCTCCTCACACACTAGATAATCTCAGGAGGGCAGAAGTCTACTGCTGAAGAGTGGGACAAGCTTGATCACAAAAATCTCTACTACCTTATGGACAGCATGCAAAGAATAATCAAAGAATATTGGAGTCTGTGGGTGGAGCAAAATGATATAGAATAATGTTAACCAGCAGCAGACACTAATTTTACATATATGCACTTTCACAGCATTCATTTTTAATTTTAATAAGACTTATCTATTTAATTCCCTTGAATTCTCCCTTGAGTTGACTTGAAGTATACACATTAAGAAAAGTTGAACAAAAATTCCAGGAGTATGCACTTTCTGAAACTGACACATCAGAGAGTAAAATCAATCATGGAATATTGTTAAAGGAGAGACAGGGCAAGAAACCACAGAGGATGACATCATTTCTGTGGAGAAGAATGGGAGCATTATAAAAGGCATATTGTAGCAGATATTTTTAACAATTACTTGTTTAAAAAATAAGTGAGAAAATTTGTGCAAACATTTCAGAAGAGAAAGTAAAACAGTAAGCCAAGGAAGAAATATAGGGGCATTTAATGAAATAAAAATTAATCTCAGATTGCCATTTGAAATAAGGAAGGCTGTCATGACTCCAAAGGGTAAAAGTTCATATGAGTGGATAGCATCTCCAATAAGAAATGAAAAATTGTACTCTTACAACACGCAGGCTTGTTAGCCACCAGCCGGCCAGTGTGGCCGTGCGGTTCTAGGCACTTCAGTCTGGAACCACATGATCACTATGGTCACAGGTTCGAATCCTGCCTCGGGCATGGATGTGTGTGATGTCCTTAGGTTGGTTAGGTTTAATTAGTTCTAAGTTCTAGGTGACTGATGATGTCAGAAGTTAAGTCGCATAGTGCTCAGAGCCATTTTTTAGCCACCTGTTAATGCATCATTAACTCAGTGTTTTTCCAGACAGATTGAAATATACCATTCTCAGGCCTTTGTATAAGAAGAATGACTCTACTACCATCCAGTGTCACTCCTTGTGTCATTATTTAAATGTATCCAAAAGAACAGCAGAACTTTATTACACGATTCCTTAAACAGGCACAGCTGAAACAGCTTCTGAATTAATATGATTATGGGTAACCCTGATCTGAGGATAAGAGTTTAACACCAATGTAATAACAGTATCTACATCTCAAAGCTGAGTACCCTGTCTAGCTCAGTAGAGTAACACTGACAGCCCAAAGCCTGTATAGGCCATGAGTGATGGACTGGTGATGCCTCGGAAGGTTGGATGCAAAATGTGAGGACGTAAACTCCGACTGATGTATGCTGTGCTCCAATGAGTGGAAATCTGATTCTGGGACTGTTTGTGTGGTCAGTTCTTGACCTGGTGAACCATTGCTGTGAACTCCCAATGTTGACTGACTGGAAAGCAACTTGGAATCCTATAAGACTGTCCAGTAGAGGAATACCCACAACTTGTGCTAGTGTCACATGGTTCGTGGAGGCGAGCCAGTGTCAAATATAACAGCACTCTCTCTGGCAATGTGGTGCCACCAGATACTGTGGCAGCTGCTACTGGCTTGATGTGCTGTACTGATGTTCAAAAGTGCCTACGACGGGCAGCAATAGTGATATGCCAATGCGTGGTTGGTGGTTGGATCGAAAGGCACCAGCTGTGGAAACAACAGGTTCAATCATTAGCCTGCTACTGTACTTTCTTCATGTTAATAATTCGCCATTTTATTTGAATCATGAGGTATAATTAGTCCTGTCTGCAGAATCATCAACAGAGAAAATAGTAATTTATCTTTTTGTGAAAGTTACTGGTTGGTTTTGTACAAATAGGTTAGCTTTAAGGTTTGAAAAACACAGCTCATCCAGTTTTTTAGTGCCAAAAATATTCCACCTCCTATTAACCAAGTATATCAACAGAACTAATAAACAGAGTAGAAAATTCTAAGTTCTTAGACATAGATACTGATGGAAAATTAAACTGGAAAATCATGTAGCAAACTTGCTAAAATGCTTAGATGTGGTTATCTTTTGCTATAAGAACAATTGCCCAACTCTGGGGGTACAAAAGTTGTTGTGTCCAACTTCTTAAACACTGAGGTGGCTAGTAATAATACAGTTAATCAGAATACTCTGAATAAGTACTACTTTATTAATTACAACAAAACTTGTCTTCACTTGCCATGCTTGGCTGTAGCTATGAAACTGTGAGGAAATGTGGGCTTACAGTTCAGAATACACTAAATGCACCATGATTACTAAGTGGCAAATTGATCCAAGTTCAGAATGGCTGTACTGTGGCTTCACTACAGTCACTAAAAAACACAAGTTTGTAGACACTTGTTGACGTTCTGATGGCATTGGTGCACAGACACAGTTCACTGGAGAAGGAAGTCTCTTCATTCACTGATAGTTGACACGAGCTATGTCACAGCGATGCACAATGGCATTACTCAGACAGGAACTTCCTGGAAGGAGGCAGGTTCCAACCTCAAACAGAACTGCCCTGCTGGCCTCTAGTGACACTATTTCAAGGTAGAAGAATGGCGACGGCACTTCAGAACTACAGGAGGCACAAGTTCTTCCTAGCATCTCATTGGTGCCTCATAACATCACTTTACTGTGGAGTATCTCTGTGCTGGTTGATACTCTTTGTGCCACTCTCGATACTCAATGACACTGCAGAAGTCAGTGAATTAACATAGTTTGCATATTTTCATTCACAGATATGTTTTGTAATAATATTCTGGGGGTAACTCCTCGCTTGGAAAGAAAGTATTCATTGCACAGAAGAAAGTAATTAGAATTATGCATGACATTCACATGTACACATCTTGCAGGCATATCTTTAAGTGGTTGAAAATGTTAACCGTAACCTCACATTATATTCATTTGCTTATGAAATTTGTTATTTACAATCCATCTGAGTTTCAGAGTAACAGATACAAAAATAAGTACAACACTAGAAGAAAAATGATCTGGAGAGCCCTTCTAATGACTCTATCTTTGGCACAGTCAAGGTTGAATTATGCAGCTGTAAAACTCTTTGTTTGATATAAAAGTATTTGGAAATAAAGTATCTGACAGGGAGCAGTAGCACTTTCAAATATAGATTAAAAGTGTTTTGCTTACCCACTTCTTTTAGAGCACAGAAGAAATATTGAATAGAAATAATTAGTCATTTTTACAAAGAAATCTGTTAATGGCTTCCATATAGTTACATAAATATTTTTACACCTTGTACATGCACATGTATGTGCGCTACTTTTAGTCTGTTGGCATGAATCACATTTAATGTTTATCGTGAATACAATCTATGGAATAAGTAACTATCTATAAAATACATGTTCACAGATTTGCACATGGTGGAAAACTTGTTTTAAGCAATGTCCCATGTTATTTTTTGTGTCCTTATCAGAAGAAAATCTTCCAATATGTTGATTAATGGTATTCTCCTTATAAGGAGTCTACTTGCACAACAAAAAACAGAAAATTACATTGATGTCGTTGGCCACAGAAGTGAAACTATACTTGGAATGTGAAACAAAAATGAAACTCCACAGATTTCAGTGCTGGGTCCATTCATGTTCTTGTCTACACGTTTACCTACACATACAAGTTAAGGAGTCTCTGATGCCTTTCCTGTTGAGGCATTTGGGCAAGTTTTTGTGGTGCAAACATGCCTTTACATTGGATGTTAGTTATCATACTCTAATGGATGACCCATTTGTAGACAAATATTTTCTGGAGGGAGCGAGTTACAGATTAAAGCAGTGGCTGCCCTCTGCGATAGTGTTTCTTCCCACTTTCCTTCACAGGAATTGCAAAGGTTATTCAGAAAGTAATGTCTGAATCACCATAGCTATGTGATTATAACCCGAACATACGCGCATGCTCACTGACTTCCGTCATGCATTGCTCATCCAAGGATGCCATATACATTTTGTAATGTTGCAGTTTGCTTTTTACAGTGTCATTTCAAAATGTTTAAACCAACTGATCTGCCAGCCAACTGCGAAATATGGTCAATGATTCAGTTTTTGACAGCAAGGAACATTGCAGCAGTGGAAATTCATTGATAGATAAGTGAGGCATATGGCCCCAATGCAGTGAGTGACAGCAAATGTGCAAGTGAGCGTGAGCTTTCAAGGATTGATGGGAAAATGTCTATGATGAACTGTGACCAGGTTGACCATCAGTGAACTCGGAAGATTTGGTCAAATATTTGGAAGACCAGGGTTTCACAGTTTGTTTTAGCATTGGAATTTCTGGATGTAGTTAGAACAACTTTGCACAATATTGTCCCAGAAAACTTGTAATTTTGTGAACTGTGTGCACTTTGGGTTCTCAGCCTACTTACTGACAAACAAAAAATGGAAAAAATGGCTCATGCACTTGATTTTTTTGACTGATATCATAAGGAATGTGAGCAGTCTTTCAAGAACATAGTTACAGGGGACAAGATGGGGCTTCCTTACATGACCTTGAAGTTTAAATGTCAGTTGGTGGAATGGAGTCACATGACATCACCAGTCAAAGTCAAGGCCAAGCACACAATCTGAACATACAAGGTTATGGTAAACATGTTTTGTTATATACATGGAGTCCTGTTAGTCAAGTTTATGCAGCAAGGGACAACATTAAATGCAGCCACTTATTACAGTACCCTGACTAAACTCCAATCATTTTGTTGGAGCCCTTGGTGTTGTGGTATGAAGATGAAGTTGACTGAAGTGCCATACCACTGTAACTCAACCATCTTCTGCATTATTTTCATAAGATGAATATTTCTGTCTTTCCATACTGCTTGGATGGTGAGAGCTAATGGTACACTTAATTTGATCTTGTTCATTCAAAATATCCTGATGAACTGAAAGCTTGTGTGATGACTACTGACTCTGTGGTAAACACTGATGGGATCTGCGGAGGAAGAATAACTGTTCTGCTTGGAGATCAGGTCAAAAGAAACCACCACTCTCATGTGGTTCATCAGTTATTTTTGGCCTTGGTGAATATTTTATTTGCATTTGGATTTAGTCATGAATATGGTGTGAATGTTTAACATTTATGTTTGAAGTGCAGATAGATGTTGTGGGACGCAAGTAGCTGAGAAAAAGGAACTGTGAGGTACTGGTTCACCCTGTGAATTAGTTAGCAAAGGAGAGTTTATGTTAGATAGCAGTTATTATTCAACAACATTTTGCCTGAATAGTGAAACAGTAATCGGCCCAAAGAAGTTTTTATATATCCGTTAATTTCTGAATAACTGGGGGACCTGAGAGTTTGTATTCTCTCCACTATTAATCTGTCCACAAGGAACTGGCATTTAATACGAAGAATTTACACTGCTTTCAAGTGCAGAGCACTGGGCTATGTTGAAGGAATTGTTTGACATAAATATTCTAACCCAGGGGTAGTGTAATTTGGTGGGTGCAGATTAGATGACAGAATAGTAAGGGATCACACTATAATCTAATTCAGCTTGTAACAGTCATTCTTACAGGGTGGCTATTGCGGCAGGATATTGCCCTAGTTTATTGTATGAGCCAATGCATGAAGAACATTTACTGCTTATTCTAACTCAGAAGAAATTATCTGATATTGGCATACTATGTCTGCCATGAGTTGTTACATTAGCCCCGGGAATTCTGCAGTACCATATGGATCCCCAACTTCTGAACCTCATTGCAAAGTGCATCATTCATGTTGCCATCAAACTGTATTGTCCACCATTCTGTGAAATATATGTTGACCAACATTGATTTACCATGGTTGCATATTCTCCCAGAAGGCCCAAACATTAAATTTTCATTTACAGTATAAAACTACTTTTCATGTTGCAGTAAACTGCTAGTAACGAAAAAAGATTGTTACGTTTCTCTGGTGATACATGTTTCAGCCCTTATATCAGACTTGAAACTAATCTGGTCAAGTGCTTTTGTGAACAATATGTTCCAACATGTCATTTCACCCATTGACTGGGAATGCTTGTGTGATTAACTATATGGACACTGACTCATTGAAAGTGGGTCATTGCCACAGCTTCTGCGACTTTTGATGAATTTATTGGTAGATGATATAAACTACTGAATACTGACCGCATAAATTATGTTACATTCCAGGGTAAAATGACTATGAAAAGTTTTTATGAGAACTGTATAGTCACTGAATTGTTCTTTTGTTCCTCATCTTGAGAACCCATACACTCAAGTGACAAACTTAACACTTGAGGTTTGGGATTTGGATTCCATCAAGAGGTTTCTTGGAATCATTAGAGCAAGGTAGGAAGACTATTTCCTTGTGTGACCAAAATTAAATAATTCTATTGGTCCCCAACTGTAAGCTTTATATTTATATTCTACTTTTGGCAGATACAAATGTTGTACCAGTTGAGTTACTTTGCAACCTTGCTAAATTTTTTTCAGCATCTTGGTTGCTGCTACCACCATATAACATACACTCAAGGATGATCAGATATGTGTAGAACATTTTATTCCAGTTCATTTCATTTTTTTCTCTTTCTTCTATCACTGTAAAGAATAAATACAAACACACATAAGAGACAGTTTGTAAAGTTAAAGACATCTGAAGACATCTTTCTGCTACATTATTGAGATAGTAAATGATACAAGGAATTTCCAATGAAATAGTCAATATTGCAGATATATAAAGTACAGTCAGCCACCATTATTTTAACAAATAGTGTGAAACTGTGAACAGTGCACAGTGTTATATTGCCCAATATACATCAAAATAATTGACCATTAGCTTCCAAAGACTCATATTTAGTCAGTATTAATGTAATTCTATGAGTGGTAAGTTTTCATGTAATAACACAAGTTCTTCACAGTTATTTTCTCTGGTCACGAGTGACTGGCATTATCCCAGTGCCTATTTATCAGCTTGCCCAGTAACTGCATAAAAAAATTAACAACAAATTAGTTATATGCCGATAAAATACAGCTCAATTACATTTTCAGCAATAACGTACAAAACAAGAATTAAATGAGAAATTTGTGTGTCTTCAGAAATGAAGTTTTCTTTTATTACTGGATAGATTCTTCTTTAAAAGCTTTAATATTAGGTCCTATTTTTGCAGGCAGGGGTTTGTCACATGTTTTCTGATAAAGCTCATTAAGATTATTCCAGAAACAAAATTTTATGCTTGCAATATTTCAATAACAATATATTTCACCAAGTATACCATAACGTTTTAAGACAGAAAAATTAAGACATAAAAATAGTAATAATGTATTTTTGACAGGTTACTTTCTACAAATTATGTAGCGTTGGGTTACATGCAAAACGTTTTTGTGTACCAATACTTCCTAAACAACAAAATTTTGACAGAAGATGAAGTGCTATTTCTGTTGATGAAAATTAGGTCTTTAAATTAAGATGCTTCGGTACTGTAATAGGAATTTAGTAGCAGGGTCAGAACTTTGAGAGCATGTGGTCTCTCAAAATTTTAATTATTGAATATAACGTTAAATAAAAAGTTTCTATTAAAAATCTTTTATATTTTTGTAACCAGCCAAATTTAAGCTCTACTTTAAAAAATAAGAATGTGAATAATATAGCAAAAAAAAAAAAAAAAAAAAAAAAAAAAAAAAAAAAAAAAAAAAAAAAAAAAAAAAAAAAAAAAAAAAAAAGAATTTTGGAACATCATATGTATAGATTAATTAGGTATGAGGAGAAAATCATTCATGTTAAGAATGATACCAGCCCAAGAAGATCTGTTTCACTTTGCTATTTTATCAACTTTTATTGTTGTTATTATAATTTAATTTTTTGCATTTAGCCTACCACAGAATTCTTTCCCAAACAAACTGTGTCAATCCCATCCATGAAATGAGAAAGAAGCACAGTTTCCATAAAGTCTCTACAACCCTCATAGCTGGCCGTTGTGGCCAAGCGGTTCTAAGCGATTCAATCTGGAACTGCACGACTGCTATGGTCGCAGGTTCGAATCCTGTCTGGGGCATGGATGTGTGTGATGTCCTTAGATTAATTAGGTTTAAGTAGTTCTAAGTTCTAGAGGACTGATGACCTCAGATGTTAAGTCCCATAGTGCTGAGAGCCACAACCCTCATATAATGTTAAAAGGAAGTTACTAGTCTATAAAAGTCACAACAGAAAATTAATAAACCACAGGTGTTAAGATTTTTTTAAAACATTACTTTTTTTGCATATGCTCCATAAAATATAAGATTATAAATTGTAATTTAATGTTATATGCTCACTGTAATATATAAGTATGTGATTACATTTCAAGTAATGCTGATACCAACTGGTAACCTTAAGTTAGACAACTGAACATAAAAAATAACTTCTCTGGTATTAATAAATTAAATATCTCATGTGGATTAAAGCACTCGTATAATATTGTACTCTTTGACTTGTCCTAGATTTCATTCATTGTACTATAAGAAATCCAAGAGGGTCAAAAAGAATCAAATCAGTCAAATACAATACAACAATTATTTAGCATAATTTGTTATCTAAATTAGGCTGTGTGCTGACCACTCACTGGAAAGTATACACGACAATAAAAAAACATATATTTCATTTAATAATGTGTACCTCATTATTTTAATAAATTCAGTTATTCTGCTCTAGGGACCCGCCATACACTTTGGCACCTGGGAGTCTGCTATTCATGTAACATCCCATTATGGTGAAATCCAGTCACTGCAACGGAAATTGTTCCCTGATAGATTACCACGACTTACTCCAAAACTAAAACAACGGTAATTTTTTCAGGTGAATCTTAAATAATGTAACACTGGAGTCGCATCATCAATTTATTCTCCTTTAATTTCTGTTTAATAGGTTGCTGCCTCATAGAAGATCTGACGTTGAGGGCTGGTGTTTACCATTTCCAGGGACAGATGTTGCAGTTGCTGAGAGTTCCCAGAGACATCTTTATAAAAATGAAATGAAGCGTCCTGTGCAATTTAACATGTACTTTGTGCTTCCATCATTGTTAAACACAATTGGCTTCATCTTCAGGGCTTTGTTGGTGGGTCTTCTGGCACAGTGCAGACTTGGAGTTAAATTTCTTCTTAAGGTAAGTGATAAATACTTAAATTTGATAAGTATCTCATGTAAGAATAACTGAAATGCTGTTACGAAAAGGACAGATTGGTACTCACCATATAGAGGAGACACTGAGTCACAGACAAGCACAACAGAAAGACTGTTGTACATTGAAGCTTCCAGGCAGAATACATTCTTATAAAGTAGAAAACACACAAGCACAGCTCACAGACACGTGACCACCGTCTCTGGGCCCTGAAGATGGACTTAGCAGCCACAGACAGTGGTCATGGGTGTGTGTGTTTGGCTTATGTGGATGTGTGTATGTTTTCTACTTTGGAAGAACACCTTTTGGCAGAAAACTTACATGTATAGCAATCTTTTTGTTGTGTCTGACTGTGACTCAGTGACTCCTCTATATGGTGATTAGCAATCTGTCCTTTTCATAATACTGTGGTTATTCCATCCTGAATCTTTCATTGTTTAAAACACTATTACTTAATAAAGATTCAGGAGTGGTCATAAATTACTCTGACTTATGAAACAGTTACTATCCCAATCAACTGCTGGGTATTATTATTCTGTTCCAATGATGACAGTACCTGGATAGCAGTCTCTGATGTTTAGTGCACTGCTGTCTCATTTGGTGGTGCACTGCAGCTCTAAACACTATAACACATGTGTAGGAAGTTACACCTCACATCGTTAACAAACCATTCCAAGTCTCTGAGCTGGGCCTTGTACTCAGCTCAGAATCACAGAGCCAAATCAGTAATGGAGGCAATGCTAAAGATTATGAGCTTTGTTGAAATTCCATGAGAAAGGCTGGTTTTCTCCACTTTCTCTGCCAGTTATTAGAATCTTCCAAATGTTAACTCGGAGCCCAGATGACAAGCATAGTTCATTGCAACATGCACCACCTTCTGCAGCTATTTGCTGCCTGACTGTCAGAAGAGCCCTTCAGGATGGTGACTGAGTCCCCTAATCATACACAGTAAGTGCACAAGGTGATTCTTCCAATCCCTTGCTGCCATTTCCCTAATTCACCATATGTTCTAACTGCCAATGATTAAAAGACTCCCTATTAGAGCACTGCATCCTCGTGGCAAACTGACTGTCATTTCCCATCACTGTCTATGAGGTATGGCATCACTTGCTTTCAGTGGGTGAGTTTTGCCAAGTGTGACCAAACTGGTGCCTGACCCCTCCTATTCAGCAAAGGAAACATAGTGGTTAGATTTGTCACAACAGATTGTGAGGCATATGGAAGAACATAGAGCCAGTGCACACTGCATCTTCATGGCCTATGCACATCTGTGTGATTTTCATATCACTATGCGAGCCATGCAAGTGGCTGTGTTCCTAACACTTTCACTGCTGTGGGCTTGTATACATGTCCCATATGTCATTCCCCAGGTGTTGTGGATGTGTATAAGTGCACCACTTTGGTTTTCCTACAATGCTATGGAAGTCTGAATGCATCCTGATATGCTGACCTCTCATTGCTGTGGATGAGTTACTTCTATATATGGGTGAATAAAAGAGTTTAGAGTCTTTATCATACAATATATGTTCCTCATTGCATGCTATCATTTATAAAAACCCTCATTTTGATATCTTGAATTGTTTATGAGATGTATTGATTGTTATGACATGATTCACAATGCACAAGGATGTCTATGAGAATGCTGGGTATGATAGTTTTTCAGATATACAACCCAATAAGTAAAGAACAAAATGAGATATCCTTCTGCTATCAATTTTAAATAAAATTTCTGTATCTTATGTACCTTTCATTCCCTGCAATGTATATGAGCTAAAACTAACCACATGTGAATTTTATGCAATGCATTTTTACCTCTGCAAAATCTTTAAAATTTCATGCAACGTTTTACTTAATTTAATGTAGTGCATTAGGTATGGTGGATGGCAAAAAGCAATTCATTTCTTTATCAAGTAAAGATATCAGACTGTAAGATGTGCAAAAATCAATTTTTTCACCCAATAATTTTCAAATAATATCTGATATTGGGTGGAATGCCATCTCTCAGCACAGGCATCAGCATTTGGCAAGCAGTATAGCTATAACAAAAGCCACCCCAGTGCAGCTATAGCAGCTGGGTAGTACTGGTCTTTTTGGAAACTTCTGCCAAGTTCATGAAGTTTATTTGGCTTCTCTCTTCTACACTGCAGCTGAGTGAACCACACATGGATTGAATATGCTTATGTATTGTTCTACTCCACACTCTTTAGCACATATTTCCACATGCACATGCTGCCACATAGTCAAGGAAATGAGTAGTAATACGAGAGGTGTTTGAAAAGTCCGTGCAAAGTCCAAGAGATGGCACCACTGGCGCATATCAAGGTCATGTTTAGTTAGCAGCATCTTTGAAAAGAACACACACCAAGTTTCAGCCATATTGGTCTATTTCTTTGAGTTTGGCATTCGTGTGAATCAAGGAAGTCGATTGCTTGTCAAAAAATGGACAAAACAGAATTTCATGTGGTGATTAAACATTACTTTGTGAAAGGTAAAAAGCCTCAGGTGACTAAAGAGAAGCTTGATAAACATTACAGTGACTCTGCACCTTCGGTTAGAACAGTTTA
This sequence comes from Schistocerca cancellata, assembly GCF_023864275.1. NCBI lineage: Eukaryota > Metazoa > Arthropoda > Insecta > Orthoptera > Acrididae > Schistocerca > Schistocerca cancellata. The sequence goes on from NC_064630.1 coordinate 621,420,191, forward strand.
TAAGTGGTTTCAAAATTTTTTGAGTGGCCATATGGGCACAAGTGATGCTGAATGTTCTGGACGCCATCTGGAGGTAATGACTCCAGAAATCATTGATAAAATCCATGATATGGTGATGGACAACAGAAGAGTTAAGGTTTGTGAGATTGCTAGTGCTGTGGGCATCTCGAATGAATGGGTACATAATATTTTGCGTAAACATTTGGATATGAGAAAGCTATCCGCAATATGGGTTCCGCGATTGCTCACACTTGACCAAAAATGGAATCGTGTGAAGTGTTGCAAGGATGGTTTGCAGTTGTTCAGGAAGAATCAGCAGGACTTTAAATATTGTTTCATCACTGTGGATGAAACATGGATACATTACTATACTCCTGAGACCAAACAACAATCTAAACAATGGGTTACCAAGGGAGAATCTGCACCAAAAAAGGCAAAGACCATTCCTTCGGCCAGAAAGGTTATGGCGACTGTCTTTTGGGATTTACAAGGGATAATCCACATCAACTAATTGGAAAAGGGTAAAACTATTACAGGTGCGTATTATTCATCGTTATTGGACCATTTGAAAACCGAGCTGCAAGAAAAATGCCGGAAATTGGACCGCAAAAAAGTCCTTTTCCATCACGATAATGCACCAGCACACACTTCAGCAGTTTTGGTCCCAAAATTAATGGAAATAGGATTCCAACTTGTTTCACATTCCCCTGTTCTCCAGGCTTGGTTCCCTCGGACTACTATTTGTTCCCCAATTTGAAGAAATGGCTGGTGGGACAAAGATTCTATTCAAACGAGGAGGCGATTGCAACAGCTGATAGCTATTTTGCAGACATGGACAATTCCTATTATTCAGAAGGGATCAACAAATTAGAACAGCGTTGGACAAAATGTATAAGTCTAAAAGGAGACCATGTCAAAAAATTAAAAAAAGGTTTACTCCAGACACGTAAGTAGTTTTTATTTTTGTACGGGCTTTTCTTATCCCCCTCATAGCTTGTGTGTTTCCTGGAATGGAGACAGTATCAGCAAGAGACAATAGGATCAAGGTACCATTGACAGCCATGGATTTACCCATATAGTCACACTGTCTAATGTAATGTACCAGTGATTGAGACTGTTGTTGATGAGATTTATTTATTTGCGCTTTTTATAAAACAGATAATGCTGAAGACATGCAGTGATGCAGGAAAACATTCAGTTATTTTACTGCATCAAACCTGAGTAAAATTGCCTAATCTTCATCAGCAGCAACCAGGTGTCATGGCTGCTGCTATTATGACTTGAGGTTTTACACAGATTTGATGTTGTTAGGTAAATGAGAATATTTTATACAAGCATGTCATCATGAGAAATTTGTTTCCATAACTGATGTTGCTCACATCTCATTTAAAGGCCACTTATAAATCTGAGCACTGTGTTAACACTGTGGCACATTTCACAGTACAATGGATGCTGACTGATTTAGTTTGCAGTTTTTAGTTCTCCAAATAGGACTGCCAGATATCATTATATAATTTTTAACAATTTCTTTCTAGCATCCAGGAATGTTTACATCTGGTTATGTAACTCATGAAGATCCCGCAGAAGAAATCTTGAAAAATACTCTCTTCAGATTTACACTTTTTGCTGAAGGATGGAAGGAAAGATTATCAGAACCAACACCTAAGCATGTAATGCCAATAAATAAGAAAGTAACTGTACAGGTATAGTACTGTTTTTCCTTTTTCTGTAGGCTAGTTTTAACTTTTTATTTTCCTTGCTGCTGCTCCTTCCTCTTTATCATCAGCATTGTCTTCTTCTTCTTTTTCTTCTTCTTCTTCTTCTTCTTCTTCTTCTTCCTGCTTCTCCTCCTCCTTATTCCATTAGTCACAAAGTTTGGGATCCATTTGTTGGCAGGTCTTCCTCCACTTTTCTCATGTTGTGCCTAATGAATTACGGTACAACAGTTAGGTAGAATGGATTGCTGGTACTTACCTTCAGGAGATGAAATTCTAATTTCTGTTGACAGATCTATTCAAAATAGAAAAGGCAAAGAAAAGAAAAAAACCATGGCAGTCTTTTGGTATTAGTAGTATTAGGGAGGGAAGAGGGATAGCTTGGGGAAGACTGGAAAGGAAGGGAAATTCATTTTAATCAGCTTTGTACAAGTGAGAACATTGTTTTCAGCTATTGTCAGTGTGCTGCTGTTTATAGAAAATATTTATCATTCTGCTCATCACAATTAATCAAAATTAATGTGAATGAATCAACTGAGGATGTAGTCAGATCCAAGACAACAAAGGGACGGAGAAAAAATCTGAAAAAGTACAGCATCAGGACTATTTATACTGGATTCCTTAATGCAAGTATGCTTAAATGAAGATAGAAATTTACTATTTAGCAACAGAGATAGACTTGTCCAAACGGTGCATGCAATGTGTGTGGAGCACAAATATCACAGATTAGGAACAACCAACAAAGTTAGGGGTCACAGAGCACTGCATCTTCAAAGGAGATGGCATGAATTATGATGGCATCAAGTTCTTGAAATAGGCCAGCACATTCTGGGATTGAATTTTAAAAGAATCTGTAGATATCCTGCTTCATCTGAGCTGACAAATAAATCCACTTCCATCAAGCCAACTGCAGAGATCAAGTCATACCATGCAAATGTGTATCCTCCACATCAGCAGTGTCCTGACCCTGCACAGAGCCTGAAAACTGTGACACATGTCCCAGCCATGCACTTTTGGGGCCCCAACCTCTTTGCCTTTACATATGTCTGCCTGTGTCTGTATATGTGCGGATGGATGTGTGTGTGTGTGTGTGTGTGTGTGTGTGTGTGTGTGTGTGTGTATACCTGTCCTTTTTTTCCCCCTAAGGTAAGTCTTTCTGCTCCCAGGATTGGAATGACTCCTTACCCTCTCCCTTAAAACCCACATCCTTTCGTCTTTCCCTCTCCTTCCCTCTTTCCTGATGAAGCAACCTTGGGTTGCGAAAGCTTGAAATTTGTGGGTGTGTTTCTGTGTTTTTTATTATATAATGAGAGAGAGATATGCTGAGTGAAACACATTTGGATGTCAGGTGAACAGTGCGTGCTTTGAAACCTTCATTGGCTACCATAGCAAAATACTGTTAAATTATCTTTCACAAAACACAATGACATTCTGGATGTATTTAGAGGCTGTTAGTGGCACCAAAGTTAGTGTCCAGGCACTCACGAACAAAATGGTATCTGAAATTGTGGATAGCTAAACAAAAATGTTTAACTCTGTTTTCAAATGTTCTTTTACAAAGGAAAACCCCAGTATATTGCCCCAATTTAATTCTTGGGACACTGAAAAGATAAGTGATATAGAATGAGATTTTCACTATGCAGCGGAGTGTGCACTGAGGAGATGAGGTACTGGCAGAAGTAAAGCGGTGAGGATGGGGCACGAGTCGTGCTTGGGTAGCTGAGTTGGTAGAGCGCTTGCCGACGAAAAGCAAAGGTCCCTAGTTCGAGTCTCAGTCCGGCACACAGTTTTAATCTGCCAGGAAGTTTCATAAGTGATATACCGTATTTACTCGAATCTAAGCCGCACTTTTTTTCCTGCTTTTGTTATCCAAAAAACCGCCTGCGGCTTAGAATCGAGTGCAAAGCAAGCGGAAGTTCTCAAAAATGTGCCGCCACAACTAACTTCTGCCGAAATTTAAAAAAAAAGTGGAAGACGAGCTTTTTTTCTCCGTCCCGAGTTTCGACCATTTTCATACATTATCCAACGTAGTAAATACAAATTCCGTATTGTTCATCTTCGAATGTAGCAGAATTTCAATGTACTACGAAAATACGACTGGCAAGACTGTGTGGGATGTTTGTCAATATGGCCAACTCTACGTTCTGAATTTTTTCCTACCTGTGAGATGGTTGCTAATAGGAACCTGATGAAATGTGAATCACATGCACTATTCTCTTCACCATAAGAATAATACAAATATAAACATTTTGCCATGTATTCTTTCGTGTTTTCTGCTATCTGATTTAAATCCTGTCTGCCTAATAAGCTACGAAACTAGAGACAACAGCAAACGCGGAAGAATATACGTATCGTGTCATGTTTATATTCGTATTATTTTTATGCCTAATAGTGATACAGTCAGAAATTAAGCACGGCAACTGACTAGATTTTTAATTCTAAGATGACTAATTTCTGTGCAGAATTTGATGTACTAAAGAAGCGGCCGCAAAGATTTTCAAACGGAGAAAAATTTTCGCCTAACTCTCGTTCAGAACATGTTCTATCATACGCAGTCTATTATTTGGTTCTTGTTGATTATTATCAAAGAAAGCAGCAGTGTAAGTAACAATAAATAGCAGTCTCTTGCCATTGTTTCGCTAATGAGACGATTCCTCTCTCTTTTTTTTAATTGTAAGCGGCGGTAGCGTGCACAAAAGCAAGCCATGCCGCGAGCGGCGACAGGCCGTGAACACGCACTATGAAAATATGACAAACAGTGCATGACACAGTACAGTAATGCATTTTCAGCTTAGAATGGCGTAAACACCTATAACAAAGAAAACAACAGTTATCAGATCAAAGCAAAATAAGCAATCGATTCAAACCAGACGAAGCACGTGAAAAAGGAAGGGTACCCATATAAATACTGACGGAGCGCCTGACGCATAGCAATGGCTACCTGGTAAAGTTTAACTGCTAAGCTTATGACTCGAACCAAATTACTGTAACTGTATCATCATTCATTCGACTTAAATTGTCTCATATTACAATGGACCAACTTTGTTTCGATTTGGAGGTGCGGCCTAAAACTTTCCTCTCCTTTGAATTTCGAGTCTCAAATTTCAGGTGCGGCTTAGATTCGGGAATTTTTTTTCCCTTTATTTCGAGTCTCATTTTTCAGGTGCGGCTTAGATTCGAGTGCGGCTTAGATTCGAGTAAATACGGTAAATATTAATGTCAATGGTGTTGAGAAACAGATGAAATCATTAAAACTGGACAAAGTCCCAGGGCCTGACCAAATCCCTGTCAGATACTATACCCAATTTGCAGCTGAGTTAGCTCCTCCGTTAACCACAATCTATCATATATCCCATGACCAAAAAACATGCTCTGCAGCAGGAAGAAAACACTGGTCACATCCCTACAAGAAGTGTAGCAGATGTGATCCACAAAACTACTGTACAGTATCCCTTTCATCCATTTGCTGTAGAATCTTAGAACATATTCTGAGCTCAAACATAATATCTCAAATAGAATGAACTCCTCCATGCCAAGCAGCAAGGATTTCAAAAACATCAGTCATGTGTAACTCAACTCACACTTCCCTCACATGACATACTGAAAGGCCTGATCAAGTCAGTCAGGTAGATGCAGCATTTCTCTATTTCAGAAAAGCATTTGACACAGTATCACACCTACACTTATTATCAAAATTACAATTGCATCAAGTGAAATTTGTAAATGCATTGAGGATTTCTTGGTAGTGAGGATGCAGCAAGTTGCTTTGGACAGAGTGTCATTGACAGATGTCGAGGTAACTTAGGGTGTACCCCAGGGAAATGTACTGGTTCCACTGCTATTCATGTTATACACAGGGTGAGTCAGGAGGAAAGGTACATATTTTGATGGGTGATTATGCCATTTGACATCCCTACAAAGTGTTACAACCAGGTGCTTATATGAATTTATTGATTCCAAATGTGACTCAGTGATATTATTGTCATAGGATACTACATTTTTTTTTTTATTTTGTGAAGACAAAATTTTGCATTTCTGAACATTTAAAGCAAGTTGCCAATCTTTGCACCTCTTCGAAATCTTATGAAGGTCTGACTGAATATTTGTGCAGTTCCTTTCAGATTATATTTCGTTATAGATAACTATGCTTGAGATGCAATAGTATTAGTGATTCTGAACAAAAAACTTGATGTGGATATATGCCCTATTCTGAATGGTTTCTGAGATAGAACACTTTTAATGAACATTTCTATTTATTTCCTGTATTATTCATTGTCATTGTTTACAACATACCACAGTAATATAGAGGAAGTTGAGACTAACATTTTGATACAGGATGCTTGTGGTCTATCAAGTCGGAAAACTACCTCAAACTGGCCTACAAAAAGCACCTAAGCCACAGCGCACGTGCGTTGCACGAGATTTTCAATATTCTCATGATCTCTCTACGCAGACTGTTAATCCTAGACAAAAAAATAGGACCTTTTTTTAGCAAATTTAATTTAGTTTAATTGCGTACTGATACATGTTTTTGTTGGAGTGTGCATTTTTTGAGTAATTAAAGAAATATGTAAGAAAGTGATATTAAATGTGTTCTATCTCAGAAACCATTCGCAATAGGGCATATGTCCACATGAAGTTTTTTGTTCAGATTCACTAATACTATCACATATAAAAGCATAGTTATCTATAACAAAGTATAATCTGAAAGGAACTGCACAAATATTCAGTCAGACCTAGATAAGATTTCAAAGAGGTGCAAAGATTGGCAACTTGCTTTAAATGTTCATAAATGTAAAATTTTGGCTTCACAAATTTAAAAAAATGTAGTATATTATGACAATATTAGTTAGTCACATTTGGAATCAGTAAAGTCATATAAGTACCTGGTTGTAACACTTTATAGGGATGTCAAATGGCATAATCACATAGATACAGTCATGGGTGAAACAGGTAGCAGACTTTAGTTTATTGGTACAATATTAGGGATATGCAATTAGGCTACAAAGGAGATTCTTACAGAACACTTGTGTAACCAATCCTAGAATACTGCTAGAGCGTGGTGGACCCATATCAGAAATGAGTGATGTGGGATATTAAACATATACAAGAAAAGGGCAGCAAGGATGGTCACAGGTTTGTTTGACCTGCAGGAGAGTGTCATGGAGACCTTTAAAGAACTGAACTAACAGACTCCTGAAGACAGACGTAAATTACCCCGAGAAAGCCAACTTAAAAAGTTTCAGGAACTGGCTTTGAATAATGGCTCTAGGAATATACAACAAACTCTTACACCTTGCTCCCACAGAGAGCATGAGGACAAGATAAGAGTAATTACAGCATGTACAGTAGCAGCACTTAAATAATCATCCTTCCTGTAAATGAAATGGGAAAAAGCCCGAATAACTGGTACAATGGAACGTGCCTTCTGGTGTGCCCTTTACAGTGATTTGCAGAGCATGGCTGTAGATATAGATCAGGAAACCAACCTTACCGCTTACCTACGCCACGTTGGAAGAAGAAATTTTTTAAATTTTTTTTCTAAATTTTAGCGATCATGTGATAGATGCTCACTTCTTGGGCCTTGTTGGTACTTGCTTTTGGCAGCTTGTGATCATGGGTTGGACACCCCTGATGCAGATGATGGGACATGAAAATGGAAACAACTTTTTTAAATATCATTTCGGTTCTGACTAACAGGACGTGCTTATAAATGTTCTTATCAAATGGTTATCTGTGTAATGAAATAGACACTATAGTTACACACCCTCTAAATATTAGATTGTCTCCTAGAGGCATATAGACAACTGGAATTCCTTTAAAATTAATATACAGACTGATCCTGACTATGTTGTTGTTTAAAGTTTTTATGTCTGTTCAAAATAAACTGGTTTTATTGTAAAGTATATGGAAAAGGGAAATAGAGTTAATCAGATACCAGTCATAAATGATGTGTGCAGGTGTGCAAATGTCCTTTCTTCTTTTTCTAAAGAACTGTCTATTATTAGATAAAAATGCTAACACTAAAGGTCACAAAATTTTAGCATTTGTAAACCAGAGATTGTTTGTTTGAGAATTACACAGATAATTTCACTATTTAGTTATGATGGAAGGACCAGGCAGCAATGTTACAGGAAAGTAGTAGCAACAGTAGATATAATGAAGATGCTGGTAACAGTTTTACTAATATTGGCAATTTTTATCATCTTGATGCAGAATTGAAGACTTGCAGTAATTGGCATCATGAACAGTGAAGTCCACTGAAGACTCACTTAAATTATGAATACATATGTTAATGTGTTCTCCCTAATAATTGTTCATAATGAAGAATTTTTATGTGTGCTGCTTATAATGTGTGGAAGTTTTTATGCAACAGAAGTGAGTTGCTTTTAATCATAAGCTATTTTTTTAATGCATAAGCAAAATCATTAAATATGTGAAAGATGTTTCAGTGTGTGTTTCATCTATTTGCAGGTTAAAGGTAGAAACCCAGCATATGGTGCCACTTGTACTGCTCTTGTCCTTTCAGCAGTGACAATTATTAAAGAACGTGAAAAAATGCCAGCTAGGTAGGTTTCTTAACTCTGCTTTCATCCTCAGTCTTGTTAAAGTATTGTTATAATAAGAAAATAATGATCCAAAGTCTGCTTGTAAGTTCTGCAGTGTCAGGAATTGTACTGGTTACTCAATTTCATTAAAAAATGAGTTTTTAGTTGCTTTGTATTTTTCATACTGTAGTATGCCACTGAGAAGTTTGAAAAACATCAGCATTTCTTGGAAACAACAGCCCCAGTGTCATGCATATTTGAGAACTTATTATTCATAACAGTAACTAAGGTATGTAAGAATCCATAGACAAACAGAAGAAGACAAACAAGAAGAAAAAAGAATTGTGTAAATGATGTGCAGTAAGTAAATGTTAAGGGGTTCTCAGTTTTTTTGATAAACTTGATATTCTGAGACAGGGGCACTGAAAAATTATTTGCTTGTGTGTGTGTGTGTGTGTGTGTGTGTGTGTGTGTGTGGGTGCGCGCGCGCGTGTGTGTGTGCGTGCCCATCTCATTTACTGATGATGGCTTTGGCTGAAAGTTGTATGTGTGTGTGTGTGTCTTAATTGCACCTGTCTGCAACTTGATGTATCATCTTTATGGTAAGTATCAATCTGTCTTTTTCCTAAATTGTTGATATTCCTACCTGGAGTTTGAATTTTTTGATATTTATTTTTATAACTGAGTTGCTTAAGAGATTCACTCCCTTACCCTGATTCTATTCTCTTTCTGCCACTCTTTCCTCTATTACTCTTTTGCCAAGTTCTTCCAGCCTTAGTGTCTCTTTCATGCTCTGCGCCCTTTCAGTTTCAAGATAGTTACCATAATTAACCAACATTTTGCAATTCCTAATGATTTCCACCTGTCTCCTTCTCCACTGCTTCCTAGTCCTTCCCTATTCTTTCCTTGCCCTTCATATCTTCCTGCCTCTCATCTACCAAAATTCACTGTTGTCCCCACACCCATCTGTCAAGCCTCACAAACTGATCAGAAGAAAAAGGAGAAACAGAAGAAATGAACTCATATGTAGGGAATCCTGATGTCCCTACAACAGTCTCTCTCTCTCTCTCTCTCTCTCTCTCTCTCTCTCTCTCTCTCTCTCTGTGTGTGTGTGTGTGTGTGTGTGTGTGTGTGTGTGTGTGTGTGTGTGTGTGTGTTTCTTCATTTAACTTTCCTGTAATATACCTCATTCACTCTTTAAGGATCCTGTAAAATAATTTTAAAACAGTTGACAGTATGGCAAAGAGTATATGCAAGTCGTGATTGGCGTTACACTACCAGGTCATGCCACCTGGGCCTGTTGGGAACATGTTGAACTGTTAGTGACTAGTGGTATGATTTGTTCAGAATTGATGTAATTGTCATTATGAGAAAATAGCTGTTTCGTCAGTGTGTTGTGGTTAAATTCCCTGTAAAAGAGGATGTGTGCTGTGCTTTGTGCGTAGCTGCAAGTAGTGAAAGGAAATAGATTATGGAAACAGTAGCACTGGACAGTGTTTTAACCCTAGCATATGTTCCACCACTGTGGGTGGTTTGGTAAATCTTAGTGAGTGATATTTTATATTTCCATTGTTTAGGACATAGAAATTTTCAAGAATTGGGGAATCACAGTGTCTGCTATCATTAGATACTATGATCATAAAAATATGTAGAAAAAACTCTTCCTTGGAAGTGTTTACACATTAACAAACAAAATGCAAGGTATTGTCAGAATTTCTACCACTTCTAAACAGAGTTAGGTCATTTGCAATGTGCAAATAATTATAAGATAAAAAAAAAAAAAACTTGAAACTGATGAACACAACTGAAGTATCATTTTGCTTGGGGCTTATATTTTTTTAAAATTCCTGCTTGATAAGAAATGTCCTTTGTTGTTAAATATATATAATATCGTAATATGAAATGTTGAAAATAGCATTTTTGTGTTATGCAACTCTCAGTGTAAATAATGTGCTTTTACAAAGACAGGGTTATTACTGCTTGTTTCTTTGATTTTTGTTTAGCATGCATGTCACTGACCATACCAATTTAAATCAGTTTTCTTTTATACATTAATTGTCAGTGTCCATATCATTGATCTCTTCATCCTCCTATTTTAACAATGTACAGAGGTAGTACATGCAGTGTGAGCATGGAATGTGAAAAGTGGTGGGGAATGGAAGGAAACATGTTTATGTTTATAGTAAGAAAATACCAGTAAGGGATATATGGGGATTAGTTTCTGCTCTCTGATAATGTTGCTGCAAATCACTTAAGATGCACCTTGAAGATGAAAAACGTCCAACTTGTAATCAAACATTAGCTGTGTGAGACAGTGCATACCCCATTTTCGCACATCTACCATTGTAATTTTTTGATGTCATTAAAATAATAAATACACTGCCAGTACTAAAATTGGAACACCATGAAGAGGGCATGCAATAAATGTGCAAATGGTCAGATCTCAGCACAAGTGTAAATAGGTAGTAATCATCACCATGTAAATACTGTATATAGGGACAGATTGTGCTGCAAATTTCTCATTCAGAATTGAATGTGTGATGAGCAAAAAGGTCTAGAAGCACATGTCAGAATTCAATGACAGCAGGATTTTGGTTCATTGACACACACACACACACACACACACACACACACACACACACACACTCTCTCTCTCTCTCTCTCTCTCTCTCTCTTACAGTATGCTCCCGATTATTCTCTCTCTCTCTCTCTCTCTCTCTCTCTCTCTCTCTCTCTGTGTGTGTGTGTGTGTGTGTGTGTGGGGGGGGGGGGGTCGTGCACACACATGCGTTAATTTGTGATGTGAATGTAAAATGCCTCATTCCATATATCATTACGATTTATCATGCAAAATGATCCATGGAACATGAAACTAACTGACTGTGTTATATCATTCCACCATATTACTGCTCATGTTGGCCAGAGTCCCATGACTACCATATTGGTATCAAATCAGTGAATTAAGAAGGTCGTTACTCATTACCATGCAAAATCTCAGCAATAGCAGGTGACTAGTGCTTGAGAAGACAGACAACATGTTTGCTCAGCTGTGCAGGATTGCGCAGCTGCATCATCTACCTAGACTCAGGAAATAAGCTCACTTTCAGCAAATCAAGTATCTGCATGGACAGTGCAAGAACATCTGGAATTGCATGGACTGTAGGCACAGTTCCCCATGACACAGCAGCAGAGAAAGGTGCACCAACAATTGTGCAGCCTATTACAAGACTGGGCAAGGGAATGGCACCACTTCATCTTTTTTATCAACATTATCATCCAGTAGAGTATTCAGTATTTACTAGTTATTATTGTACTCTTTCTGATATTTTCAATAACAAGATTCCTAGAAAACATTGGCTATATTTTTGTGACAGACAGAATTAACTTTGTCTATTTTTGGTAAAAGGCAGACAATTTTTATCAAGTTATTTTATTGCTATTCTCTCCTTGGTGTGAAATAGTGGAATGATGACTCACTCACAGTAGTGAATTAGTGCACAAAATGTACTGGATTCTTTTTAAAATGGTCAAAACATTCTTATCTGCATTTGGAGAACATTCAACAAATCGACACGCTTCATAACAGACTTCTTCAAAGTTCATTTTTAATGTAAAGTGTTTCAAAAATGTAGATATCTGTATGATAATGATTTTTTTAAACTTTCATCTACTTACAAACATACAAAATTTGTTTCATTACTTATGCTCTCACTTTTTAATGTTTCAGGGGAGGTGTGATTACTACAGCTACTGCATTTTCAAAGACATCCTTAATAAAAGAGCTGCACAAAGAAGGTCTCACATTTGATGTAATATCAGAAGAAGAGAACTGAAAGCCAGATATTGTTAAATTTTACTTCATGCAGAGTCTTTGTGTGCATCGTTAATATTATAGAAGCTGCCTTGTTGTGAGAGGCTGTAGAAATTTGGTTGTCCATTGAAGCTTCTAGTCTATTAGTGATGTGAACACCTCTCTTATGATTTGCACTACTCGTTATTGCATTTTTATGCACAGACTTGATTCATAGAAACAGTCAACTTCCGTATCCAAAATAAACCAATTAATCAATTAATCACTCAGCATATAGCACATAGAAAGTGATGTTACAACAATTTTCTTGAGACTGTAGTCTCAGATTCCACAACCATATACTACTCAAAAGTGTGAAAAAAACTGAAAGAAGGGATGCAGTATAGACCTATGAGGGAGAGTAATGAATCGCTAATGTGATTTGTGAGAAAGGGTGAAAATTAGCAACTGTGAGTCTTGACCCTCCAAACCGACAAAATTAATCTGTTGATGGTTGTGAACTAGTGAATGTGGCATAATGTGTCAATCAATCAGTGCTTGTAAAGCACAAAAATGAAGAAAAAGGTTGAAAACTGTTGCTTAGAAAAAACTTGCATCATAATGTGTTTGATAATTTGTGAAACTACACACAGTAGCAATCGAATCATTGTGGGGAAGTTTGTTGCCACCTTTCCTATGCTTTCAATGTATGCAACATCCAAAAAATGTTTGACTTTCACAATTCTAAAAAAAATAGAAACCTGCAAACCCAAACTGGTCAGAATGGAAAGGCACAGAGGGGGGTGGGGGGATAGTATGTTGGGTATGTTTTCCCTCCTTTTTAACATGAGAGAGGTGGACAGTCTCTAACATTTTGAAAAATTTTACTTCTTTCTTATGTGGGCCACTTTGGTATTACTATTTCCCACATTTTTAACTTTGTACTGTTGGTGCATTTTGTCAACAAATTTTAATTTTCAGACATTTTTACTGAAGTTGTGTAATGGGGGAGGGTGACGATGGATCTCATCTGCATAGCCAAAGTTGGTATTATACACTTAATGATGTGATCCATCTGTCTGCTTCAGTTTAACATTTAATAGATCTTCTAGCTTGTATTTTATGAAAAATTTAATGTAAAGAGTAGCATATTATATGTCACTGTAGTTCCCTTTCTGAAATACCTTCTTCAAATGCCATATAAAATATGTAGTGTTCTATTGAAATAAAACTAAACTTATTCTTGTGGCTTTACAGATAGAGAAATTTTTTCTTTTAACAATACATGAAAATATTTCTCCCTTTGACTATTTTCTTCACTACAAAATATGAAATTTCCAGAGCACATTCTGTCAGATTACATAATTTCAAAGCATTCTCATAACTGTGGCCAATAACAAGAAACCAATCGATTCATTAACAACATGCTATATTTCACTATATGATGTGTAAAGTTTTTACTATAAAGTTTATTTCATTTTGAGTGAGAAATATTGTACTGTGTAGAAAATGCAAGACTTCAGAAACTGAATTTTTCATTTCTAAACAGTTATCCAAGAAGTGAATGTAGTTTTGCTTCATTTGCCCGAAAAATGTTTTTAGCTAACAAACACATGATTTGTCACCAGATGTTGTGGGCTGGTGTAAACTGGGCTATCTCAGCATGAAGACCATCAATGTACACAATGTGTACATCAGTTAAGCCATGTTATCCAGAATCACCTCTTGAAAATATGGAACAGAAGCCACAACTCCACACTGCATGTCACAGAGCACAGTAAATAGCATGAGCACAGCTACACAACCTATGGATGATCGAAACATGGAAAAAAAAAATCCTGAAGTAATGAGTTGCACCTGCGGGGAAAATACCAATGGCTGAATACAGGTGTCAGTAACTACATTAGATGATGCATCCTATTTGCTAATAGGGCACTATCCATCGATGTGCTGAAGATATTTTCCTGTGTGGGTGATGCTTACATGGGTTGCAATGGAAACCCTGATACGTCTGCCATCATCTCTCAAGGAAACACACTGCCCAGTCACATGCAACTATTTGTTCACCAACAGCACCTTGTATGTCATCTGTTCTTTCAGCAAGACAGTGTTTCTTCCACAAGTGCTAGTCCTGCAAGGCATGCAGGAGAACTTTTGTAAAGTTAGTAAAGTAGGAGTGATGTGCTGACAGAAGTAAAGAAGTAAAGACCTGTCGTAAGTCATACCTGTATAGCTCAGTTGGCAAAAGTGTTGCCCATAAAAGGCACTCTTCCAAGTTTGAGTCCTGGTCCAGAAAGCAGTTTAAATCTGTTAAGAAGTTTCAAAACAGTACTCACTCTGCTGCAGAGTGTAAGTTTCATAATGAAATCTGCCACCCAATTGCTTCCAAATTGTGGCAGATTCATTTGAGGAACACTTTATGTATATGAGAGAGCTTGTTTGGCTTCACTAAATATCTCACACTCATCCCTATAGAGTATGTCTAAGTATCATCAAAAGAAATATTTCCCCTTGGTCCCAGCACTGACCAATCTTTGTAATTTATAGGCAGCAAATGAGCAGTCACGGTTAATATGACTCTCCTAGATGTGTTCAGTGTCTCATGGAGTCTATTCCATGATTCAATGCTGTCATAAGATGAAAGGGTCTGCCACATACTGCTAGATAGGTGTCTTTTATTCAGTTGATCTTGAATGCTTTTCATAGTTTTTGCATATTTGTTGTATGTAACTCAGTGTTTAGGTGTATTTAATCTACCGACACAGGTTGCTTTTTAAGATTTTCACCTTTGCGTACATGTGCTCAACATTTAATGTAGCAGAATAAAACAACATTTAATGAAAATTACAATTCTGAAGGTAATAAAATATTCGATATTAGGTTGTGAAGTTTATGTGAAGTTATAAAAATGAAAGAGCTTGTCTTGTAACATTACTGGATTACTGTACTGATGAAATTAGATCAATTTGAGATGTATCAAGACCAGTTAAGATAACTGCAACTAATTTCTAAAGATACCGAACCACAAAGTGAAAATATGTCAAAAACAATGTAAACAAAGTCCAATTTATTATTCACAGAATTCATATGTAGAAGAGCAATAGAAAGTAATAGTAGTTACAATACAGTTAACTGTAAAATCACAGCATTCATGTTGGGAACAAAATTCAGTCTGTGTTTGTAAATCTATTAACAAAAAAAATTAGAATATTGTTACAGATACATATTTCACATAATTTTATCACGAACATTGTAGTATTTTGACGTGCTAAGTGATTCAAAAACATCGTCATGAATTTTAAAACTAAATTTTATAACCAGTTTTGTAAAAGCAATGAAATCTCAATTGTAAACTCAAATAAGTCTGATTGAAACAATGTGTAATACATATAAAATCGGTGAAAAACAGTCTACATTGCAATAGTATTTTATTAAAATGACCGGTTGCGGCCTATACTTTGGCCATCTTCAGACAGCATCATCAGCTGAAGTCGATGATGTGTGCAAGAGCCAGTTAACCTCAGTGACTGAAACTTTACAACTTTAAAATTTCAGTGACTGAGGTGAACTGGCTGTTGTACGTATCATCAGCTTTAGCTGATGGTGTCTGAAGATGGCCTAAGTATAGGCCGGAACTGGTCATTTTAATGAAATACTACCATGATCTGGACTGTTTTTTCACTGATTTTATATAGATTACAAGATTGCTGCTTCCCGAAAAAGTTACCAAAAATTTTTAATGTATAATACAATTCTGTTAGTGTTGGAAGCTATGTAGGGAACAACAGCGGTACCTGAGGAGACGCAGTATGACACCAGTTCTCAGGCACTAAACCCACATCAGTCTTTGTCAGTTAGGAATGCAACAAATAAGTTTTTAAAGTATTTTGACTGTTTTGGCTTCATCATTTATTTAACCCAACACAGACCAGCTGACATGTGTTAAATGGACCCAGGTGTTATTCCAGGTGGAGAAAAGCAGCTTAGCTGAGTTACACACCTCACTGAAGATGATGATTATTGACAAGCTAAGCTGCTGAATTGCAGCCATGAAATCTGCTTGCATTTTAAACAATAAGTAGATTCCTATGAAATCCAAGCTTAGCTTGTGAAGTGATATAAGACAGATTTTGGTTTGGCAGGAAGCTAAAACCTGTCACTATCTGACAAAACATGCCTTCAGATGAAGGCTTTCTATGTATGGAATAGTATGGCTTTGGAAGGCCATGTCATTACATGTGGAATAATAAATCACTGCACAGTTATACAGACAGTGTGTTGGTTGCTTATATACATCCTGAAGCCAGTTTAATAGTTATGTTTTCGCCCTAGAATATGACAATATTTGTGAAACAGATGGACATGGACAAAAATAACGAACAACCAGAAGTTCAAAGTAAGAAGTAAGCAGCTTATTCTCCTAAACTGAATCACTACAGCATTATATTATCAGGAGGCATGTTACCGGTCCCTTTCATACTTCCATGACTTTTCCCATACTGAGAACAAAATTGCAAGAAGAAAGACATTACTTTGTGGCTTTTACAAATATGGCCAGTACCAGCATTGTACTGTTTACTGACACCAATCCATCCTGACAGTACTTGTGCTGTACCAAATGGTCACATGAATTTTGTATGTTTCAAGTGTGTCCTAACTTGAAACATACATTTTTTGTTGAAAATTTCTTTTACTAATGCCACGACTGTGTTCTATATCTTTGTTAAACTTCACAGCATCTGATACATAATTTTATGAGCTACAGTTATTTTTGTAAATTTCCTTGCAGTATTGACAGTAAATACTTTGCAGTTAAGTGTTGTTTTCTTTTTAATGCAACTGTATTTTATGATTCATTTCAGGTTTTATGAAAATCAAAGCGTGATGTTTTCACTTTGAATTATGGCATACACATAAATTTCTCATTATCATAAATTGGAATAAGGCATTTAAAATGAAGTGTGTGCATCAAAACTCTCCTGCTCACAACTGAGACATAAACTGCCTGAATGTTAAAGTCCAAAAATTGCAATCTTCTAGTTGCTTTACAGAGTTTTGTTAAAAGATAAAAAGTTTTGGAGCAGGAAAGAATTCATTAGTATTAAAATACTTATCTTCATGAATCAGAAATGGTGGTGAGTGTTGATAAAATTAGCACACCATTTTCTTTTGCTACAGAAAGTACCAGTGTAATTCTCTTGAAACATAGTGAATCCTTAAATCATTAGAAATAATTTTATCACAAACAAATTTTTTCAACTTTCATTGTAGTTTACTATAGTCCCTTCACTTCTCCATTACAAAACTTTCCATTAACAATCATACTGAGGAAAACTGCAGTAAAACTGTCATATAACTGAGTCTTGAATTAAAAACTGAGCATGCAGTTGGAGCCCACATCTGATATAGGTTTCTAAAAATGAGAGCACTGGTCACTAGTATAACTTTTCAACACTGCTATTAGTGTTGACATCTTTATTAAGATTTGCAATATAATTACAGTTTTATAATCCAAATGATTTCCCTATAAGATTAATAATATAATTTTGCTTGATAACTTAAACTAACAAAATCACAATAACAATTTCTGAAAAATTTAGAGAGCTGCAGGTATTCCTCAGGCACACAAAATACCAGTTTATTTGTAATAATAAGTATTTATTTGCTTTACTTCTGACCACATAAAATAGTGACTTCTGATTAAACAAGAGGCCACACAACCAAAAACCTTCATCTTCTCTGAGTTGTTCTCTCCCACACTATAGAACCACTGGTACTTTTCCTTCCAAGGCTGTAGCTGGACTCCTATTTGTAGTACAGACTATGGCCAACACTGTTTTCTCCATAAACTTGTCAAGTTTTGATTAGAGAAGCATACGATGTGCATTATCCAAAATAGTTGTATTTAGACATGCAGAAACCCTATTCTGCTGCATGTATATTGCATTATGAACTCAAATTGAATGGTCATGTCTTCACAGAAAGTCTTCAGATCATTCAATATATACTCTTGCCTATTATCAGAATTAAGACAACTTATTTTCAAATTAAACTGACATGTAGATATTATTTCAAAAATCTTGAAAAACTTTGGCACTTCTGAATTTGTTTCCAGAAAAGATACACAAAAAGTGGTTAAGTCATTAGTAAATGTTAAAATATACCGTTTCTTATCATATGAACCTGGAGCAACTGGTTCAATTGTATCACTAAGAGCAAGTTTCTACCCTTCTTGTTTTATGGGGCTGCAACATCTATTTCCCTTCAATAGATGTATGGCAAAAATCATAATATGACTAGTCAGATTTGAAGTTCATGTTGTCAACATGCGTCTGCAACTTAAATATTATTTTAACTTTGATGAGCCAGCTTACTGAGCCACTATTCAATCATCTCTGTCGGTGAAGCTACATGACACTGAAGTTCTTTATGCATAAAATTTGGCTGTGTACATGTTTGACTCATTTATATGTGCAATAGCAAAAGTTATGTTGTACTTTTGAATAATACCTTTATAGTTCTCAAAAACTATGCACAGACCTTTTGATTCAAGATTACCTATTGACAACATGTTATAGCTGACATCTGAAACTGACGGGATATCTGTAACCAAAATCAGAATTCTCTTGCCAGTTACATAACTCGTGACTTCAATTTCACTGACACATTTAGCATATATAAATGTTCCAGACTTTGCAATATTCATTTGTAATTGGCTCACGCAACCTTTTCACATTTTTTTTTTATTTTTTCTTATTTTAAGTGCTCTGAAGTTCAAGAATTCAAATACTGTTTAATTTCAGTTGATGCAGCTGAATTTTCATAACTATGTACAGGTAAACAGTAACTATTCACCATTCCATCTCAATCATCAGAGATTACCCCTGGAATTTTGTTTCAGTTTCTGTGCTTCACTTCTTTTTTTCCCCCAAAATGTACCAGCATGTTAGGTTTTTGAATTTTTAAGTTTTTTTATTTTTTTTTATTTTTTTTATTCTAGGCCCTTCACTCATTTGACACAAAAGTTTCCTGTGTAGAGTGAAGCAAAGCTAAAAGAATGCATATTTGTTGGGCCACTAATAAAAATTGATAAAAAAATCCAACATTCGATACCAGACATAAAGGTACTGAATTAGCTGCTTGGTCCTCTTTCAAAGCCACTGTGAAGGGCTTTTTGGGAATCATAAGATATGACAACTATGTTTTCATTATGAACGATTTATTAAGCAGTTGCATCAGGTGTAAAATGTTGCTTAAATTTACTTTTTTCATGCACACCATAATATCCTGCTGCAAAATTGGGAAACCATAAATGATGAGCAGAGTGAAAGCTTGCACTATGACATGCATATGATGGAACACTGTAATCTTGATCACTGGGACCCTTTGATGATGGGCGACTACTGCTGGGGTTTTGTCAGGGAGAGAGATGAAAAGAAGAGACTCATTGTTGAATTTTTCGAATAGCAAATATGATTGCATTCAAAATATGTTGTGAACTAATTTGGACCTAATATCAGCATCATGTTCATGCACACATATTAAACAGTACTGCATTCTAAAGTTCTGAGTATGTATTTCTTATCTGACAGATTGCCTGTTGGCTTCTGTCTTGGGTTCTTAAGCTGATGTTTGTTTCACAATTTTTCTGACGTTTCACTAGTATGAATGGATGGCATTGTCAAAGCTCCACCCTCCATTGATGGAGAAGGACTGGAGTTGAGCTCATGGTTGCAGATTGTATGTACCTGGTGCACCAACAACCAAGGGCTTTTCCGTGGTCATTACTGCTGCAGTTCTCCCCTTGCTTCGTGCAACGGTCGTTCTCTGCAGCATGGGAGTCCAGGATTCATGCACCTTTCTTGTTGAAGCTGTTGTCATGATTGTGTATTTCTATAACTTCCCTTAACAACAGCAAGAACTTCCATGTCATCAAATTTCACTACATGTCAGTCTCACACAGTACGTGGTCCACCATGGCCAATTTCTCTACCTGCCCCAACCTGCAATGCCACTTATGTTTGGTGATCCTGATGTTGACTGATCATCCAGACATTTCAACGTAGACATGTGCATGGCATATGGTATGGCCCCGACATTCCGAGTGGGTCCCTTTTCTCTTTTGGCAATCTGAGACACTCTTTAATTATAAATAGTCTGCCTCAGACATGAGATGCAAGACCTAGAAAGTGTTCTCAGGAGCAGTGGGTACTTCACCAGTTGCATAAGAAGTGTCACACAAACAAACACACAGTAAAGTGATACATCAGAAAAGGAAATGTCAGATATGGCCTTTTTTGCCACACATTCCCAGAGTGGCAGAGAGAATGAGCCATATATTGAGCAAACACAGTGTAAATCATTAGACAAACTGTTTCTTCCATATATACAGGGTAATCAAAAAGTCAGTATAAATTTGAAAACTGAATAAATCACAGAATAATGTAGATAGTGAGGTACAAATTGACACACATGCTTAGAATGACATGGGGTTTTATTAGAATCAAAAAAATACAAAAGTTCAAAAAATGTCAGACAGATGGTGCTTCATCTGATCAGAATAGCAATAATTCGCATAACAAAGTAAGACAAAGCAAAGATGATGTTCTTTACAGGAAATGCTCAATATGTCCACCATCATTCCTCAACAATAGCTGTAGTCGAGGAATAATGTTGTGAACAGCACTGTAAAGCATGTCCGGAGTTATGGTGAGGCATTGGTGTCGGATGTTGTCTTTCAGCATCCCTAGAGATGTTGGTTGATCATGATACACTTGCAACTTCAGGTAATCCCAAAGCCAATAATCGTGCGGACTGAGGTCTGGGGATCTGGGAGCCCAAGCATGACGAAAGTTGTGGCTGAGCACACTATCATCACCAAACGACGCGCGCAAGAGATCTTTCACGCATCTAGAGACATGGGGTGGAGCGCCATCCTGCATAAACATCATACATTCCAGCAGGTGTTTATCAGCCAGGCTGGGGATGACACGATTTTGTAACATATCGGCATACCTCTCACCCGTCAAGGTAGCAGTTTTGCTGTCCAGTGCCATCTGTCAGACATTTTGTGAACTTTTTTTTTGTGTGTTCTAATAAAACCCCATATCATTCCAAGCATGTGTGTCAATATTTACCTCTCTATCTACATTATTCCATGGTTTATTAATTTTTCAAATTTATACTGACTTTTGATCACCTGGTATTTTAAACATAAATTGTGCACATAACTTGTGCTTTATTTCCTTCCTCACATATGGTTTTCACAGAAAACAGGAAGTTATATTTCTTGCTTATTGGCTTATGATTAGAATAGTACTACAGAATCTGAATTTGAAATTGTGGTATTGTCCAAAAAGTGGGATGCCAAAGCACAGTTGGCATCTCGCAATGAAACCACAGGAGGGTACAGTTGCCACATGCTGCACTGACGAGTAAGCAATGCCGGAGTAGCCATGTCACCTAGGACTTCTCTTCACTACCTCAATGGCTCATCTTCTTATGGATGAGCAGAGGAATGCTCAGCCCAATTCATAGTCAATGATCAAGATGACAGCACCACCTGAGATAGGTAGCCAGTGTATTAAATGTCTTAATGTCTTATGCAGAACATTACGTGCATTATTCTTCAAGTGAAGTATCTTGTAAATTTATCTGTACCAACATATGCTTTAATAATCCAGATACAGTTGTAAATAGTCGGAACATTCCTGTGGAAATGAATTGTACAAAGTTAAGTAACTCTTTGTATCTATATTGTAATAAATTGAAGTAATACTTTACATGTCATAGTTCTAACCAGTCCCTGCCTGGAGCACACCAAAGGACCCATCGTTGCACTGGTGATTGTGTTACCATATGACACAACAGCAGCAATAACAATTAAGAAGTCTCAAGGTGATTTTTGGGAAGGAAAAGTAGTGGGGGTAGGGGGGCAGAAGAGGAGATGGTCAGAGGGATGGGAGAAAATGAACATAGGGTGGAAAGAACAGAGAAAGAGGGCAGGAGGAGATGGAGAAGAGGATGGGGTGGAGGAGTTGGTAATGGACAGAGAGAGGGGAAGGATGTCATGGACAGAGAGAGAGAGAGGGGGGGGGGGGGGGTAGGAGGAGTGGAAGGAGACAGAGATGAGAGAGAAGGAGATTAGGATGCGTATTCAATTCCCATACACATTACAAATGTGTGCTTTCTCTTTGCTTTCTTTTCCATTTGGTCAAACTGAGACACAGCAAAGTGTGGCCAGGTTCTGCTAGTTTCATAATAAATTCTCACTTCAATTCACAGTTACTTCTCACCAAACTGTAAAGCCTTGAAAATAGTGGATTGATGTCCATTTCATAAAAACTACTCTACAAACAGAACATTCTGAACATTATTAAGAGTGCATCTTCAACTATATTGTACCTTGATTATGACAAGAACAACAAACATTGCTTCGCTCAATATTTTTACTACTTTAAAAGGTCTTTCTTTACACAGAACTTTCCTCTTCTTACTGTGATTAAGAAACAACTCAAAATATGTATGAGTTAATTAATAAAAGACTATTCTACATGAAATTATTCCACACAAATTTCTACTTCCCTCAAAGCACTTAGCAACACTTCTCGTTGTCATCTTCATTTTCCCTGTATCCAGCATCAAGGAGGTTTGGGACATTTATGGTACCTTGAAACTTTCCCCCCTCTTCCCACCATTTTTCTTCTGTAACTGAAGTATCCTCATACTAAGGATACCAGGCTCAATTATAATGTCCTTGGATGAATTACAGTGCAACTACATGCAACAGAAATATCTCTCCTGTGACATTATCTGTGATTTGCCTTCATGACAAACCATGGAGTCATGGTAGGTAGTGTTGGGAAGACCTGGGACATTACTGGGACACTGCTATCAGTGTGTGTGATGTCTGATGTACTGCTGGGTGAGTCTGCCAGCACAAAGCACTAAGATGAAACAGACAGTACTGCCAACTTGTAGCACTGGAACTGAACTGCTGATGTGGCTGGAAAGAATTGCTGGTACTGTCGACTTGAGGCATAAGGCATTACTGACTTTGCACAGTCCGGTGGTGGCCTGAAAAGTTGGTGCAGATGGATACCCACGTGGCACTGGGAGGGCACATTACCTGGCATAGCAAAGTAGTGCACTAACAGCAGCACTCTCTGCTGCATCAGGTTTGCTGCCTGTTGGTGAGGTTGGTGCCCCGGACATTGTGGAGGCAATGTGTAACTCCATGCTAAACAGCCCAGGCAATATGAGGAAATGTCTCAGTGTTGATGAGAGCCATTTACACACACACTAGAGCAGGACAGCTGCCCACATGGCCTGCCTAGTGTGTGAAGCAATCGACTACCCGGTGGATACAGCTTCCCTCTCCCCTTAAAAAGAGATAATACAGCCATCTCACAGATGTGCCACACTCATGGGGAGAGGCTGCCCACCACCAACAGTGCCGACTATCCAGGAAGCTTGAACAGTCAACAATACAGTCAGCAAAAGGAAAATTTGTGCCCGGGAATTGGCCATAAAAATATAACCTAGCATTCCATGTTCACTGAACTGAACAAAAACACTATTGATATGTAAGAACATTGGGAATTACATAATCACTGAACAAGAATGCAAGAGACAACTAAAAAGACTACTGAACATGGGGTGTAGGACTGTGACTTTTGATACACATGAGTAGTACAGAAAATTCACAAAAGCTCAACACTATTCCTGTGAAAATACCAATGTGAACCACTAATTAACATGAGAAATGATCCCAACAAAAAATGCATGCCATGTCCATGAAGGGGAACGGTGACAGGCCTCCATCACAGGTAGTGACAGGGAGTGGTCGGGTGTTGGCGGAGCTAGCGATGAAACTTCCAAGGAGGTGCAACCCAGAGCCTAGCAGAACAGTGGTGCCAGTGCGAATGGGGAACTGGTGGCTGAGTCAGCAATAACAACTGGAGCAGATGTGGCAATGCTGACAGGAAAGACTGGACTAGGTGCAAGCGGCTGTGGGGCATGCTAAGGCAGGGCCAATGTTGAACTCACTGTCAAGACAGCTGGAATCAGCCAGCAGGAGGGCTGGCTGAAACTGGGCCAGTGGCGAGAAGAGTGACAAACAGTCAAACAATGTTGCAGACAGGCCTGGCAGAACTTGAGGGACAGGTGAAACAGGGCCAGTAATGGCACGAGAGTTGGCCAGGACAGTCTGGCAATGGACAGATGAACAACAGGACCGATGGAACAGGGCCGCCAATGGCAATGGCAGGACGAATGAGACAGCTGGCAGTGGTGTTGAGAGGACTGTCAACAAAACAGGCCAGCCACAAAAGGACTGGCAATGGACAAACTGACAACAAGACTGATGTCACTGTAGGCAGACTTGACGATGACAGGAGGGCTGGCCAGGACAGGGGGATAGGGTCAGATGACCAGATTGATGACAGGGCTGAGGTCATCACAGACAGGCTTGGCAATGACACTAGGCCTGCCTGTGACAGGGATGGCATCAACCAAAGTGATGCCGAAAGAAGGGCTGGCTGTAACAGGGCTGGTGGTGATGGGACTGATGCCAATGATGAAAGAGGGTGTCCAATGGCATCACAGGCAAGGGCTGGTCCGAGAGTCGTGGTACTGCTGCTGTAAAACTCTGAGAGCAGCACATGGAGTGCTATATGATATGAAGACAACTTTGTTAACAACCGGACTTAAAGGTGCCCATCTTCCCACACACAAAACATTTGGATGGCCTGTCTGGACTTGATTCATGAACAATATCAATCAAATATTGCAAAAGGACTGTCCGACATTAACTAAGGATGTGGAGTGCGAATTGCTCAGCCAGAGGTGACTGGTACAATGAAAATGTACATTTAACCATCCCACTAACAGTTAATTGTATGCCAGGTGCAAGTTGGGAAAAAAACTGACGGTAAAAATAAAAAACGTTTGCAATCCCAGTGGCAAGAAAATGACCACTGCATTGCACACCTTTGATGCCGTAGGCCATAAAACGCAACTCCAACTGTTGACAGTACAGGTTCCAGTCCTCTTTCTGACCGTTGAATACACAAAAAAAGTGGCACATCATACACAGAAGTGGCATGTCGAGATGCAACTGTTGTAGCCTAAACCTGAGTGAGCTGAGTTATGCTCTCTAACAACTTCTGAATCTGCTGCTCCTCTAATCAAATGGCTCGAGACAATGGCAACTCTGGTGATGGTACAGAAAGTACGATACAATTGAACACATAAACTGTATGTGAGAACACTGCCACCAAATTAGAAACTCAAATCTTGCACTAAAACTGAAAACAACTGCAGCCAGCAGCATGAATGCAGAGTCACACCGGTACACACGTTAATAAACCATCTGGACTAAGCAGAAAAGACAAAAACTACTAACAAGGGAACCTCCCCATCGCACCCCCCTCAGATTTAGTTATAAGTTGGCACAGTGGATAGGCCTCGAAAAACTGAACACAGATCAATCGAGAAAACAGAAAGAAGTTGTATGGAACTATGAAAAAAAAAAAGCAAAATATACAAACTGAGTAGTCCATGTGCAAGATAGGCAACATCAAGGATAATGTGAGCTTAGGAGCGGTGTGGTCCCGTGGTTAGCGTGAGCACCTGCGGAAGGAGAGGTACTTGGTTCAAGTCTACCGTCGAGTGAAAAGTTTAATTTTTTTGTTTTCAGATAATTATCAAAGTTCAGGCACTCACAAATAATCAACTTCGCTCTCCAAAATTCCAGGACATGTTCAGATTTGCTTGCACATATGCAGGATTTGACGGTCTACACATGGAAAAATTTGAAAACGTTACAAACATATGTTTTGATAGAGCACAGGGAAAACTGCGACTGTGAAACTGTTGCATTCATTTGTTGCAGTTTATGTGACAAACTCTTATGTTTTCATCACTTTTTGGGAATGATTATCACATCCACAAGAAAACCTAAATCGGGCAAGGTAGAAGAATCTTTTTACCCATTCGCCAAGTGTACAAGTTACGTGGGTCGACAACATATTCCTGTCATGTGAAGCACATGCCGTCACCAGTGTCATATAGAATATATCAGGCGTGTTTTCCTGTGGAGGAATTGGTTGACTTATGACCTTGCAATGAAATGTTTTCGGTTCCCATTGGAGAGGCACGTCCTTTCGTCTACTAATCGCACGGTTTTGTGGTGCGGTCGCGAAAACACAGACACTAAACTTATTACAGTGAACAGAGACATCAATGAATGAACGGACAGATCAGAACGTTACGAAAATAAAGAATTAAAATTTTCACTTGAGGGAAGACTTGAACCAAGGACCTCTTGTTCCGCAGGTGCTCACACTAACCACGGGACCACGGTGCTCCTGCGCTAAAATGATCCTTGACGTTGCTTATGTTACACATGGACTACTCAGTTTGTATATTTTGCTTTTTTTTCATAGTTCCACACAACTTCTTCCTGTTTTCTCGGTTGATCTGTGTTCAGTTTTTCAAGGACTATCCACTGTGCCAACTTATAACTAAATCTGAGGGGGGTGCGATGGGGAGGTTCCCTTGTAAGAAACTTGCTGCATAGACTGAAAACTGTACCCAGGTGTAAGAATTGTGCATGCAAAGAATGCTGCTCTGTCACTAGGGCAACAGAAAAAGTGGGAAAAGTAGCCACAGCAAAACTAACTAGCATACTACAAATAATATGAAAACAAAAACTGCTCCAGCCTACAACCCAATACACGGAAAAACTCTTAAACCAGGCTGGAAGGGAACTGAAACCCGAAACCTGTGAGAAATGTCAACATCAAAACACACTTTTACCTTGTCGTCGTGGAAGTATAGCAGACAAGAGGAAAGAAGACAACAACAACAACAACAATGTACTTCAACACACGTGAGGCATAAACCTCACCAATGAAGATTTGCAGATATAGAAAAACACCAAAAAAATCTTACCTCAAATCTATTGAAGTGTACTCGTACTGAGGATTGATTGAAGACACTTCAAAACAATAACAATACTTACAAAACCAAATTCAGTGATAATGTTCTTTGATGAATATCCCCACAACTATATAAAAGAAATATCTCTCCTGTGATACTGTCTGTGGTGTGTCTACTTGACAAACTCTGAAGTCGTGGTAGACAGTGGTGTGAGGACCTGGGACATTATTGGGACAGTGCTGTCAGCATGTTATGGCTGATGCGCTGCTGGTGAAGACAATTATGCACTGGGCCAGATCTGCTGGCACAAAGCACTGAGCTGAAACCGCTGGTACTGCCAACTTGTAGCACTGAAACTGAACGGCTGATGTGCCTGGACGGAACTGACTTCATGGCGCTTTGAGGCCAAATTACCTGCTTAGCAAAGTAGTGCGCTGATGACAGCACTCTCTGCTGCAACAGATTCGCTGCCTGTCAGTGAGGTTGGCACCCCCACATGCTGCGGAGGTGAAACGTAACTTGATGGTAAACAGGCCAGGCCATACAAGGAAATATCTCACCGTTGATGAAGCAGTTTACCCATGACCTCCTGGCAGGGCAGCTGCCCACATGGCCTGCCTAGTGCACAGGGGAATCAGTACTAGGTGACTAGTATACTAACTGTTTTGTTACAGCCCAGATTCCTTCTTCTTAAACTGGTCTTTATCACGTCAGTGAGTCATGCTTTGTGTCTCCATCTTGGCCTCAGACTTGGCCTCCATCAGTTGTATTGGTATGTTTCCATCTGCCATTCTCTTTACATGCCCAAACTATTGTAACCTTTTCTGAATCCTCTAATTCACCTCTTATACTCCATGTTCATTCCTAACATCTTCATTTGTCACTCTGTATCTGTAGGCTTTCCCTAACGTACCACTTAGAAATTTCATTTCACTGGCTTGGATTCTACTCTCCTCTCTCCTGGTCCTTGTCCACTTTTCCAATGCATATGTCAGCATAGGTGTAAAGTACGTCTTGTACAGCACTTCCTTGCTTTTCATTGGCAGCACCATTCCCCAGACTAAGCCCCTCATGCATTGTTAAAATGCTTTGCTCTGTTGTACCCTTTTGCTGACTTTGCCTCCATTCTTTCATTCCCCATTGTCACACCTCCTAGATATTTAAAGTTACCCACAATTTCAATATCTTGTCCTTTAATATTGATTTTTCCCTTGCCTTCTCTGTCTCCTATGGTTGTCACTATACTCTTGCTTTCCTGACACTATATTTCGTTTCATATTTCTAATTTTTTTTTTTTTCATTTACGATGTATATTTGTTCTTGTACATATTTACTGTTGGTTCCCCATACCACAGTATCATTAGAAAATAGCAGTTACTTGATCTCCCTTCCTCTTTGAGCTGCTTCTGTCTATTTCACATTTTCATCCATCATCATTACAATAATAATGATGACGTCACACTTCCTTGTCTCAATGCTGTAATATTTCTAAACCAACCAGTTCTTCCAACTTTGGACGGGGCACAGCTGAACCTTTTGGCACGCATTACTTAAAGAGTTTCTGTTGTTTGTTTCCCAGCTTCCTTTCTCTCCAAGGTTACTCATATATTTTCTCTGGGAGCTTCATTTTAAGCCTTCACTAAGGCAAGAAATGTTGTCACATGTCTTTCCCATACTGCCAATGCCTTTCTCTCAACTGTCTCATACTACAGTGTAAAGATTGGGTCCACTGTTGATCTGTTGATCTACCATGTCTAAAGCCCTACTGCTCTTCTTCTAACTGACCTTCCATTTTTCCCTCAATCTTCTTACCAGTATGCTCTTCATTATTTTTGCTACTTGTGATCCCTCAATAATTGTCATGTACTTTTCTGTCTCCCTTCATGAACACTGGAATTATTGTTTCCTTTCCCCATTCTTCAAACACATTTCTGAGTCCATATGCATCTTAGCAATCTATATAACCACTGTAGCCCATTAAGACCAGCTGCCTTAATCATATCCACACTTATTTAATATCTTCCAGGTGCCTTTCCTGTTTTCATCCTTCTTACTGTTAGTTCTACCTCTAACACTGTAATAACTTTCTCTTCATCCAGGCAATATACCCATGCTGTACATCTACTCTCTTTTCAGTGCTTTTTTAAAGTATTATGTCAAAGTATTCTTTCCATCTTTTTCTTATCTGCTCTACTTGAGCTTTTCATTTTTCTGCTTCACCAGCTCTGTATGTTCTTTCCTTCCTCTTACTCCCTGTAATTCCATACAGAATCCCCCCCCATAACAGCCTTTTCCAATTCTCACGTGAATCCTCCCAGGTTTTCCTCTTTTCTTTAACTACCACTTTCTTATACTTCTTTTTTCCATTTTATCTCTGTTCTTTTCATAATATTTTTTTTCTTTTACTGTGTCCTTCACCTGTACATTGCACAGTGGTGTGTCCTCGTCCTTTACCCTTTCAAGCATTCTGCCAAAGGTGTTTTCTCAGAGCTAAAGTTTATTTTTTTCAATGTGCATATCTGCCATGCAACACTCCTCTTTGTGATTGAGTAGTTGCTATACCATTCCAGATTTTTCATTGTTTGGTTTAACCATTTAGCAACCTAGACAACATAATACTACACGAATTTTGATGTAAAAATACACAGTAGTTGGGCATATAAGCACAAAGCAAAAAAATATGAATATCTACAAGTTCCACTACTTCATAATCAGCATCACATATATCAATTAATACTCTTTTTTTCCAACAACTGATCTTGGTCCTCAATTGGTAAGACATGAAAGAAGTAGGCCTACTCTCATATTTATATTCAAGGTTGTAATAATGTAGATTTGATTGTGCTGTTGAAATATAATGAATGAGTCCCAATTGTTTGAAACAGAATAGTGTGAAAAGTATACATTTCAAATTAAACCAAATACCCTATACAGATAGTAGCAGAAACTCTGCCTGAGAGTGTGTGACAGCGATTGCAGCATGACCGGAAATGAATCCTAACAGATTATTGTATGTAAACAAACATAGGAGAGCTTACCTGAAAGACAATTTCTGTTTGTTCATGAGCTGAAAATTGCTGGTAGAGGTGTTTTTTGTACTTTAAGTGGTTGCAATAATTACCAGCAACAAAGTAATCAAAAGTCTTTCTACAGATTCCCGAAGAATAAAGAAATGTAAGTATTAATGTAAATTTGTGGTTAGCTTCTTTCAATGAGTTAGTTGTACTTCTTCTAACTGAGAAAGTTGTTATTTATAGCTTGGCTTTCATTATTTTTAGAAAAGCAGTGGGTTATTCATAGTAGGAGGGCAGATCCTGATTAAATATTTAGGGAAGAAGAGCCAGAGCATTTAAATACGAGTCATGTAGTATGCTCTGATCATTTTGTAGAGGAGGACTTCAGAAAGAATAATTTATTAAGCCAAGGGTACGAATTGTTTGTAAAACAAAAAAATGTCCATATTTAATGCCTGTCCAATAATTAGTTACATTACTGCCGTTACATAAAATTTTTTCTCCCAGTTTTAGTATTTAGCCAGGCTCTGTTCCTTCTGTTTTGCCTGATAGAAAGGAAAGTAATTTCAGATCAAGCCCAAACAAGAGAAAGAGAGAAGGGGAGGTGGAGCAACAAGAATCAGTCGCTAACATTCAGGCTAAAGTGGACAATAGTGTCATCTCCAAAGCGGAAAAAATGTGTGAAAGTGAACCCATTAATTTTAAAGTGTAGAATGTTACAGAAAAGAGTATCGAGACAGAAAGGGTTGATCCGTGCTCTGAGATCAAAGTTGTGTATTTTAAAGTGCAAAGTAATAGAGTGCAGCTCCGCTAAAAGCAATGTTTCTCATGATGTGGCAGGCAAGTT
Organism: Schistocerca cancellata; assembly: GCF_023864275.1. NCBI lineage: Eukaryota > Metazoa > Arthropoda > Insecta > Orthoptera > Acrididae > Schistocerca > Schistocerca cancellata. Next base: position 621,451,048 of record NC_064630.1, read on the forward strand.
TATAAACCTACAGGAATTTATGAAAAACCGGAAACCTCAGGGAAGAAGGTATAAACAACAAGACAGGAGCTATGCTTTGGCTCTTCATTTCTGTTCACCAAAATAGTACAGGATTTTGCAGAAATATTTTTGTTTACCTACTTCCAAGAACACTGAGAAGCTGGCAGCAAAATTCAGAGGTTAAGCCAGGTATCAATAGCTTAGTGCTTGATTTGTTGCAACTAAAAGCTGAAAAAATGAAACCAGAGGAAAAAATTGTGTCAGTAGTATTTGATGAACTGTCACTTAAGTCACTGTTAATCTACCATGCACAAAATGACTTATTCAAAGGTTTTGAGGACACTGCTGTAGAAATTTGTAGTGATTCAAAGTTAACTGAGTGCCAGTTATGTAAACAAGTCATGGTAGTGATGGTCAAAGGTCTGTACTTAAAGTTTAAGCAGATAATAGGTTATTATCTGTCCCGAGAAGTCCTGTCAGAGGAAATAATAAAAGATATGTTAATTAACATTTTCGTTTAAATTCAGGATAGTGGCCCCTAATGCCTGAAACTGTAGTTTGTGATCAAGGTACAAATAACGAAAAAATGGGGAAAATTCTTAGGTGTTAACTTAGAAAATCCGTTTACTGAAGTGAATTTTTTTTTTAGGTGATGCTCCTCACTTACTCAAGTCACTGAGGAATAATCTCAAGAAATATGATTTTCAGTGGAAGGGAAGAGTCTGTAGCTGAACTCACACTGAAGAATTTTATAAGAAAGACTCAGTAGTTGTACCTAGACAAAACTATGCATCACAAAACTATGCGTCACACTCACTCCATTCTCACCAATGAAAGTGTGTTTAGCAGTGAGAACCCTAAGTCACTCTGTTGCTTGTGGTATTCAAGTACATGTGAGACTTGGTTCTTTATCACCCTCAGCTGTTGATGCAGTTGATTCCATGGAACTGTGTGATAATCTATTTGACATTTTCAATTCGTTAGAATTTACAGCAGCTATTTACACCTAATAATGGAAAAAAATCCCTGTGGATTCAAGGATGGATTGATGGTATCATTGCTATAGTCTTGTGGTCAGAGTTAAATGAAAGGTTTAATTTTAAAATTCTTTTTACTAGAAGACTGACACAGATTCATATTGAACATGCATTTGCCATAGTGAGAGGTAAAGAGGGCAACAATGTTACCCCAGATGCATAAAAATTTCTTACGATAAACAGCTTGTTATCCCCATCAGAAGGCAGTAACTGTGAATTCGATGTTGCAGCATTTCTTGTTACACAGAAAGAGCCAGTTTGTGTCAATAATAAATATATTTGCAATGTAGCCACTGATGGAGTTAAAGATGCAGTAGATGCTGCACAAAGAAATGCAGATAATTATGATATTTGTTGTGTCATAAGCAGAATTGAGCACAATGAGTGTAAAATTGCTTTAATGTCAGTTGAACAAAATTATCGTGACCCCGACACCTTTCATATTCAGTAGAAAAGTACGAAACAAGCAAAATATTGTTCCCAACAATTTATTTATTTATTCATCCATAGAACAATATACATTGCATGGATGACATCAAATGTTTGTACAATATTTATTATAAAATAAACATGTCTCTTTACAGTATATACAGCTCCTATATTTAGTTCTACTTTTCTAATCATGTCAAGTTAAATTTTTTTATGCAGTACAATGTTGATGAACATTAGTCTATAGTTATTTTAAATATTCATCTGCTGTGTAATAGCTATTACATACCAAATATTTTTTTAGCTTTTGACTAAAGGTGTGGGGATCATTTACATCTTTTATTTCTAGTGGTAATCTGTTGCACAATTTAATACCGTGATGTAATACACCATTTTGAGTTTTTGACTTTTTTCTACTGTTTATATGTAAACAGTGTCTGGATTTGGTTCCATAGTTGTGAATTATGGTGTTTGTTGTATACAGATGAATGCTTTTCCTTATATACATTATGTTTTGATAAATACAAGGGTAATCCCAAAAGTAAGGTCTCCTATTTATTTATAAGCACATAAACCTGTTTATTTCTACATCATTTTACAGCTTGGACATTTAGCCATTTTTCGATATAATCACCAATTCTGTCAACGCATTTTTGTAGATGCTGTGGCAGTTTTTGTATGCCCATGTCATACCAGCTCGCTGCCATGCTGTTCAGAAAGTTATGAACTTCTTCTTTCACCTCGTCATCGGAGCTGAATTGCTTTCTAGCCAAATGTTCTTTTAACCAGTCCAGAAAATTGTCCTGTTCAGCTGCAAAGTGGTGAAGAAATGCACGGGAAGCATTAACTCCTTGCCGCATGTGGTCTTCAGTCAGCATGCGTGGCACCCATCTTGCGCACACCTTCCAGTAGTTCAATGTTTCAATTAAAATTTTGTGAGCCTTGCTTCGAGAAACCTAAGGCACCAATGTGCAGAGATCATCCAGGGTGATCCGCCGATCTTCACGCATGCTTTGCTCAACCTTCAACACTGTCTCCTCAGAAATTGACAGTCTCCTGCTCCTTTGTTTGTCGTGAATTTCGGTCCGACCAGCTGCAAACTCTCTATACCACTTACAAACATTTTTGACATCCATGCACGACTCGCCGTACACTTCCATCAATTGGTGATGGATTTCAGTCAACGCAGTGCCCTTTGCATTCAAAAACTGAATAACTGCGTGCAATTCACACTTGGCAGTAACATCCAACGGGAGCTCCATTCTCAACGGCTGCCAATATACCCTCGTATATTCACATGGAACTGTCAGAATTTCTAACTTTTTGAACAACTCTTTATAGTGTGCCCTGTTACTGCTATTTGTTACTATTCGAACAGCTCTTTTCTGTATCTTGAAAACTGTTTGTATGTTTCCAGCACTTACCCCGCAAAACATTATTCCATAACTGAGGACTGAATGCGCATACCCAAAGTAAGCTACTTGCAAGGATGAAATATTGCACACTGGTGCAAGGATTCACAGAGCGTAACATGCTGAAGATAGGCTCTTTGCTAAAATTCTCGCATGCCCTGTCCATTTTAGCTGACAGCCAACATTCATCCCCAAGAATTTGCTATCTGTTACACAATCAAGTACCTCACTGTTTACTTTCAGTGTAATGTCAGAGGGTTTTTTCTTTAGTTGGAAGTTTATACAGTTTGTCTTTTTGACATTTAGAGTTACTTTATTCTTTAGTGAGCAGTTGTGGATGTCTCCGAGAGCTTCATCGAATTTTTCTATTAACAGTGTTGAGCTTCTGTCTGTAATTACTACAGTGCTGTCTTCAGCAAATAGTATTTTTTCCCGTGCCTGACACTCTGTGGGAAATCATTTATATACAGGTAAGGATCAGGATTGGGCCCAGTAAACTTTCCTGGGGGACACCTATATTAATATATATTGGATCAGATAAGTGTTTAACTACCAATCTTTTGCAAATATGTGGATTTCAACTCTTTGCACCCTGTTTTCCAGGTATGATTTAAACCATTGCTTTGCTGTACCCCTTATTCCTAATATTTCTAATTTGTGTAATAAAATTCTCTGGTCAACTGTGTCAAAAGCCTTTGATAAATTCAACAAAATGAGTGTTCAGAATAATTGTGTTCTAGAATGTCTGACGTTTTTAGGTGGCATTACAAACGAATTGGTCCATAGATTGAGGAGTCAGTGCTGCTGTAGAGGGTGTTTGCGAAAATCGTTTCCTCATATTGGCCAACAAATACTTTTCGGTGCCGATTAAAGCATATGTAAATAAAATAAACAACCTTTCTGCATCTCAGTCCTCGAAAAAGAATGTCAAACTGCAGAAAATTATGTATGTGTGATGAAATAACTTTCGTAAGACATCAATTAATGTAGTCTCTCATTCAGTTCTCTGACGAATAAAATTGTTTATTCCACAGCAAAAATATTTCATTCATGCCAAGATTTCCAACCTATGATTCATTAAATGCCTTCTTGTGCCCATTACTTTATGTATGAGAGCCAAATATAAATGCCTTCTTGTGCCAATTACTTTATGTGTGTGAGCCAAATCCAAAACATCTCTTACTTCTTTTCATGTGTGTATTAGCTGCTAGCAGGCGATCAAAATATAGTTATCGGTATTTTCAAAAGTAATAGAGACAGTCATGAAAAACAGAATTACAAATTACCTCGAGAAATTCAATCTATTGTCTGTAAACCAACACGGCTTCCGCAAAGGAATGAGTACAGAGTCAGCCATCACCCAATTCATTGAAAATATTGTAACGGGGCTAGATAAGAACAACAGTACAATAGGAATAAATTTGGACCTCTCAAAGGCATTCGATACTGTCCAACATGATATCCTGCTAGACAAATTAGAATATGTCGGTATACGAGGAGTAGCTAAAAAGTGGTTTCAGTCATATCTCCATAATAGGAAACAGGTAGTAGAAATTGCAACAACAAACAGTAAAAACCAAAGTATTGTTTACAGATCGGATATTCAGACTGTGCCAATAGGGGTACCGCAGGGGAGTGTTCTAGGACCTCTCCTATTTCTTCTTTACATAAATGATATCAAGATTCCAGTAAATGGTACTCATATAACCCTGTTTGCGGATGACACAAACATTGTAGTAACTGACATAAACCGGGTATTGCCAACATCTGCAACCAGAGTTATAGAATATTTGCAAAATTGGTTTGAAGTGAACAAATTAACCATAAATATCTCTAAAACTAATTATATCCATTACAGGAAAGCAAAGTCACACTCTGATCTAGATCTCAGAATACAAAATAAAGAAATTGTGAGAGTTGCTACCACAAAATTCTTAGGTGTACATATAGATGAAAATTTAGACTGGAAATCCCATATCCTGTATCTCTCACATAAGTTAAGTTCTGCTTGCTTTGCTTTACGCGTTATTAGCTTTGTATGTAGTAGGGAATGTAGCAGAGCTGTTTACTTTGCTTATATACATTCTGCTATTACCTATGGCCTCATCTTCTGGGGTCATAGTAAGAAAAATCTCAAAACCATCTTCACTCTACAAAAACGAGCTGTTAGAATAATTACCAACAGTTCAAGGCTAACTCCTTCAAAGCAATTATTTAAACAGCTGAATATTCTACCCCTACCGTGCCTCTATATACAGAAAAGCGTAATTAATATAAAACAAAATATTAACAATTTCCAATCCAACTCGGATCTACATACTTACAACACAAGAAAGTGCAATGACGTTCATATAAAAAGAGTTAACAAGGCTTTGGCGCAGAAACAAACAAACATACAAGGAAGTAGATTGTATAACAAACTACCGGTAAAGTTAAAAGAAATAAAAAAATTGTCTTCATTTAAAGAAGCAGTATTCAAATTTTTAATGACCAACTGCTATTATAGTGTAAAAGAATACCTGGAATAGCTCCATACTAAACCATCATATTTATGTACTCTGTGCCAATAGTAATTTTTATCTGACTGTTGCTATGATCTAAATAAATAATATGTACAAAAGTGCTAGAATTGTATGTGTTATATCTAAATATCAACTGTGTATTCCATGTAAAAAGTCTTTCTCATACATCAATGTAAATAATCAAAGTTGTACATGCTATTTCAATGTGGTCTGATGTTACATAGTCTACTATGCACATCTGTATTTTGTATAGTATTGTTCACCCTATATGTGTGTATATATATACTATGTATTTTTTTTTTTTTTTTTTTTTTGACGAAATCCATGCAATGTAAATTGTCTCTGGATGAATAAACTACTACTACTACTACTACTATTTCGAGCCTCTAGATGTCACAGCTGTGCGCCATTGCGAAGGGAACTAACGCATTCTTGCGAGTTTCAACTGGTATATTTATAGGCTTTTTTGTGAAACATATATGTTAAGTTTCATGTTTCGTAATGTATACATTTGCATTAATAACATTCTGTGCGTATATAGGCAGTAAAGTATTATCACAAAGTAAAAGCTGAGGTGAAAACAGGTCTATTATGAATGAGCAATCATTGACATATTATTCAACTGAATGACACTTGAGTTGAGCAGACAACATATATGACGATGTTTATATGAGGTAATGAATGAATTAATGTTCACCAGCTGTATAACAATCCATTATTCATTTGAAAATTTGATGATGTGTGACGTGACCATACGTCCCGCTTTGGGCGGGGCAGTCCCGCTTTCAGGCTGTCTGTCCGTTGTCGCCAGCCAGAGCACAAATGTCCCAATTTTTCAAACAGGTCAAATGGTAATTGGTTACGCATTACATTCGAAACGCTCGGGTGACGGCAGCAGTGCGGGCGGCGTGGAGAAAGAGCGAGTAATATGCCAGAGCGAACAGACGCTGTTACTCAGCCAATGTTATTACATTGAGCGAGTGCGAACTTGACATGCGACAATATTTTTAGTTTGTATTGGAATGTTCGGGCACACTTGCACAGTCAAACGACTCATTCAACGTTTTCGTGTTTGTAACACTAGAAAAATGCCTAAACGCAACTGTACCTTCAATACTGTTTTGCAAAATAAATATCCATGTATAAAACAAAGGAGTGGTACATCAGATTTTACGTGTGAAAAGTGTCGTATTTTATTTACTGTTGGTCATGGTAGTGTCAGCGATATTGAAAAACATTTAAAATTGGAAAAAAACATAGGCTTTCCGAATAAGCTGCTGCTTCCGGGTCGTCAAAGCTTGCTTTTTTTAAAAGAAACGATTTGCCGACTTCAAAGTATTCGGATGTTGCAGCAAAAGAATGTGCATGGGTTTGTCAGACGGTTCAAGAAAACAACAGCTTTCGTTCAAATGACTGTGCCTCTAATTTGAACTTGTTTTGAGAACAAATTTAGATTTGCTCATACAAAATCGTACGGTATTGTTGTAAATGTGCTGGCATCTATGGTGATGGATTAATTGAAAGAGCATCTTTGTGAAGCCCTCTGCATATCTTTTAACAGATACCGGTACTTAAAATCGTGGCTCATTAAAATTATTCCCTTTTTTTATTCGACATTTTTTACCTTATGGAGCTGCGAAAGTCAAAATTTTAGAGTTCCAAGGACAGCCTGGTGAAACATCGAATATTGTTGTCGATTATTTGAAGGAGGTATTGTCGTGCAATGGTTTAAATAAGAAAATTGTGGCATTTTGTGGAGGTAATACTAACTGCAAATTTGAAGGAAAGAATAAAACGGGAATAATAATGTTTATGCAAAACTGAACCTACCACTTGGAAGGCAACTCACTGGGAATGGATGTGCAGCCCATATAGCTCATAACACGATCAAAATAACTTCACATTGTCTCCTTGTGGACCTCGTATGCGTCACTGTAAAAATTTACTCTTTTTGGCTCACGTTAATTCTGGCGCTTGAACAAATTTTAAGAATATTTCTGCCCTTAGAAAGCTATTTTCTAAGTATTTATAAATATCCAAATATTTTGAAAACAGTTTTAGAAAATCCCACATCAGAATTATGGTTACACTTTTTGATGCACAGGCAGTGACTTTCAGTCAAATGGTGTTAAAATTGAAGCATAATGCGTGTCTGCTGTAGAATCTCTAAGGTAAATTGAGCATCTCCAAGACTAGCAAAGAATAGTTGGATCAGTGGTATCAGTTCAATGCACTTAGAAATGTTTGAGTGGGCAACTTTGACAAAAGTACCTACCGTATGTGGGAGTAAATACAGAATGTTACACATTGGCTAATTACACAAGGATTTCTTAGCAACAACAAAGATGTAGACATATTCGATGAGTTTTTGCTTATTTCCAAACACATCACGGATGAAAAAATATCAAGCTGGAACGCTGAAAATTTTGCTATTGGAGACATTTGGGTGGAATTGTTCACACATTTCCCTGACAACAATCTGAACTATACGAATTTTCTTATAATTAATGAATAAGTTTTATGTTTGCCTGGAAGTAATGCACCTGTCAAGAGTTTTTTCTGTAATGAACAATGTATGGACAAATGACAAAACACAGTTAAGCGTCGCAGTTTTTAAAGCCATTTTGATTACCAAGACTAACATCAACAAAGCGTCTGATAAGCTCCATTCCTCCTTGAAAATAGACCAAACATTTTGAAACTGGTTTCCTCCACTGACAAATATAAAACAAATGTGTCTGCAACTGCAATCTAATGTTCATTAATTCATATTGTATATAATTAATACATTGTCATCATGTCCTTTTTCTTTGAATAAATTACAAATAGTGAAATACGTTTTGTCCTAAATTCTGCATGTGTCCCGCTCTGACAAAAAAATAAATGGTCATGTTAATAATGTGTGGCGTATACAACTAAAAGATATAAATAGGTATGTAAAGTGTTTATCAACAATGATAAAGGCTAACAACAACAACAAAGGTTAAAGCCACCTTCACGTGGGATGTGGTGCTCGTTGCGAAGCAAGCAAGACGTCAGGTCCGTTGTGGTTGCTACACACTCTGAAACAACTTGCTACTTCTCATGGAACGTGCTCCTCATGGTCATCTGTGACCCCAGCCCTCTTCAGGGGCAGTCTGCAACGTCTGGCTTGTAAATCACACAGTTTATTTACGAAAATGAATTCGTGTACAATAGCTGCATTAGCAATTGGTGAAGAACAGCAGAGAAAGTCGTGAAGAACATTCTGGACTTGTCAATGGTTTGAACATTGAATAATGCTGTAAACAATCTGAGATACATACTAGTAAAAGTTGTTCACTTACTCAATTGGCTGAGTTGGTTTAAATTGATAAAGGTTTAAATACAGTGTCTAATGTCAGTTTGCACATCCATAATATCCACATTCTCAATGTTGCATTGGCTACCATGACTCTGAAGTATTCTACACACTTTATCACATAGATTTCAAGATCAACATTTGTTTCGTAATTTCGTTTGAATGGAAGAGGAGATTTTTTCAAAGCTGCCAACATCAGAAAAAAAGATACTTACCAGCAAGAAGCATGCATGTTTTGTGTAATGAGAAAATATTGAAAGTATGTAATAATCTCCAGAACTCTGTCAAAAACCGCTTTGTACTTCATTAAGTTCATATCCTTGATAATGATGATGGGCTGCAAGTCTGAAGGCATATTGTATGTAGACAGTATGAATGTAGAATATGCTACCAGTACTAAATGAGAAATTTGAAAATAACAGCTGTCACCATTAGCATCTACATCATCCCTACCCTGCTATCCCTCCCCTCTCCACCCCACACTACCTTCACACCAACACTGCCTTCATACCCATACTACCCTCCACAGTTAGATCGCTGCTCACATCAGCCACAGTCACAGTGAGCCTTGTGCACCCACAGGCCACGAGTGTGTGACTCAGACTTGTGTCCATTTGTGTGAGTTTCCCCTTCTGAAGAACGACTTTGTCCAAAAAAAGTAACAAAATGTAAGTAGTATTTGTATGCATGCGCGTAAGTAACACAGAGACATGAATACAAATATCCAAAGTTGTCACAAGACATTAACACTAAATGAAAAGCACACCTGACTACAGACTGCAGAAAGCCTGAAATACAGAAAAGACCATAACGCAACTGACAGGGAAATAAGTGACAAAATAATCAAGAAAATTGATGGAAGTGCTACATAGTTCAGGGTCCTTGTGCTCACCAAGCACGTGACTTACACAGTATGGTTTGTTCCCCTAGAAAATAATTAAAACAGAAAAAAACCAAACAATAGCTGATTAAGGATCACTAAGACATGAATATACACATTAATTAGACACATTGGATACCTGGTTGTCAGATCAGGACAGCACAATTTCCAATTATCACAGTCCACCTTAGTTCTTCTGAAAAGACTTCTCTTACAATCGTTGTACTGACCAACCTTTTCATGCACCTTTTTCGTATGCAGCTTTTTACCATTTTCGAATTTTGGTCATATTTCTGAGTTCTTATATCACTGCAAATACTTCTAATTCCTTTCACACTTTAATGCCTTTAAATTACACACTTTATTTTCATACTATCCACTTTCACTTTTTTAATGCAGACCACACAGGTGATCTAGATCTATGATAACTTTTCTGCCCTTGTCATATATTTAGTAGGATAGTGAAACTGATGGATAAATAATACCCATATATTCAGTCAACTATGATATGGTTCACACTATTCCAGGTAACTTAGTGCTTTGTGATTTGAGTATAAAACGACTTTGTGACCCAATACATAATTCATAAATTTGTTGAAGGCCAGTGTTCTTTCATCTGTTACTGTGTACAGTGATTGATTGATTGATTGAATTATCGATGGACTGATTTTTATTAGTCCTGTTTTATCATACAGCACAAACTGTACTGTTGGTATTGGACAATCAAAGAAAAGTTGCAATAATATACAGCATTAGCAAATTGTAAGCAAAGAAAAATTAGGTACCTGTTCTTACAATTTAATTTTTAAATAACTTTACAGAGTATAAACAGTGCTTTATTAGAGAAGCCTTTAATTTAATTTTAAATATTGGATACATAGCAATTTTTATTTCTTTTGGTATCTTATTACCTAGTATTACACCAATGTTAATTATGCTCCTCTGATAGGCTGTTGTTCTGTGATATTTTTGATGTTTATTTGATTTCCCTCTGGTACAATGGTTTCCTATATATTTGTTCTGTAGTAGTTTGCCTGCATTCAAGACATAATCTCTAGTGAACAAGATAGTGTTTTCGTGTAGTCACAAAGTTCTACTGGCAAATGTTATGGATACATGTTTACCCTTCTCATATATTACCTTTTCCCAGAATTAATGTGCTCACACATCTCTGTCACTCCTGTCTCTCCCAAGAAAAGAAGGCATTCATAAACCTGGTATGTATAAGAGTTTACTTTCACAAAACTTTTACTTATTCTCTTCTCTTGGCAACTATTATCCAAAACACATTAGTACTTTTCTTTAACAAATTGTTCGGACAGGGTGTATTTCAAGTTTGAGTGCTGCTTAATTTTCTATAGAATCTACAAAGACAAAGGTTATTTTAATCGCTTTTTACACTCAGGTTCAGAAAAACAGAACATCTTGAATAACTAGAGATAGGACGTTCATATTCACAACACATATACCTTAGTACGTTCTGTAGAAATGATTAGCATTTGAATCATTTCGGCCCATGAGTTCCAGTCAACAGCGATATTGTGGCACAACACCACCTATCAGTAAAATGTGCCTGCAGCTCTCATTTTCGCTATAAAGCAAAGGTAATGGATTAGTGTGATTTGAGCAGACATACAGGATGCCTCGCAGATGCATGCACAAACTGTACCATCAAACCAGTGAGTTTTAAAGAGGGCGCATTATTGGCATGAGAAAATGTGATACACTGAACCAGGAAATTGCTGCTCATGTGGGATGAAGCGTTTCAGCAGTGCAATGGGTGTGTGCAGAATGAATCACGGAAGATCGTAGAACATGGCGAGATGGGTCAGGTCACACCACCCAGCCACTCTCTGGAGAGAGATCGACACCTCATCTGAATGGCACTGCAGGACAGATCTGCATCCTCCTCGGCTCCGGTGCAGCAAGGAACAGTGTAACACATCATACACTATCAGGGGTGACAGTCCAACAGCGTCTGTTACGGCACAGGTTATGTAGGCCTAGGTATCTTCCACTTCTCCGCCTACATTTGACGAATTTGCAGACACATACTAGACGGCAACGGTGTATGGAATAATGTCTCTGGGGACAGGAATGGCATCAGGTCATATTTCCCAATGAATCCAGGTTCTGTTTATTTGAAAATGATGCCGGCGTTTTGCTTCGCCACAGACACGGGGAGCAGCATCACAGTAACTGCATTCACACAAGACATAGAGTGCCAACTCAAGGCCTTATGGTGTGGGGTTCTATTGAGTACAACCACAAATTACAGATGGTTTGTGACCAGCGCACTGTGACCAGCGTGTCTTACATGAATGACATCTTGCCATCTGTAGCCACACTCTTTCTGCACAACACCCCCAGACGCCATTTGTCAGAAAGACAACGCACAAGCACATGTTGCTGCATGAACACGTGCATTCTTGGTGTCACAGGATGTCAGCCTTTTGCCCTGTCCCGCCAGATCACCGGACTTATTGTGGGATATGGTAAAACAACAGGTGCAGCGCTGTGACTCAATGCCAACCATCGCAGATGAACCTTGGAACCAGGTGAATGCAGCATGGATGGCTATACAACAGGAAGCCATTCACACCTTATATACGTTGATGCCATCATGCATGGAGCAAGTTATCAGGGTCCCTGGTGGGCCCTGTGTGTATTAAACAGCAGGACACGTGCTGAACCAAGGTGACTGAATTGCTAATCATTTCTGCAGAATATGCTAATGTACATGACCCACGAATATGCACGTCTTATCTCCAGTCGTTCAAGGTGTTCTGTTTTTTCGGAACTTGATTGTAGTTTCTGGAATGGAAAATTTTGCTATGGACTCATTTTTTTTTCTTTGTCAGGTAAAATTCTGTGCTCTGAAATACTGTGACAACAAATAATACCTTACTGTATTTAACAGACTTAAACCATTTCAGTAATACTTCATATCATTTACATGAAACTGAGGCCCATGGACCCAGTCAAATATTCGTGTGGCCGCCAGTTATCAGGTGTATTTTATAGTAATATGCATCTAGCAACTAACTGCTAAATCCAAAAACGACAACTAACGTTAAGCGCTTCTTAAAGGAGTAGTTTTCAGGCTTGTAACAAACAAAAATACTTACAGAGACAGTAATATTTTAAGACAAGTTTGATTTTAACTGACGCTGGTGAATTAACCATGAGCTAAGTGAAGCTGGCTGCATACCTCATGATCAGAGGGCTAAACAGCACAGCCACTGTGGGCTAGGTGATGTAAGGGAGGAAACATATCTTGTTTGTCTGCCATTGCTGAAGATTCATGGGCATGCCCAACTTGTATAAACTAGCTACTATGTATGAATTTGGAAGCCAAAGGAACATGGATTTGTGAATGTGCATTACAGAGATGGTCATCTTCAAATGTGGTACGTATTTGTAACAAGGAATATGAAATTAAATTAAGACAGTTGTAACACAGAACAATGAGTTCAAGAAAAATGACTTTAAAACTACCTAGGAAACATCGAGTCTGTTATCGTGTCTTGTATTGCATATTGCATTTAAATGTAAGTGCAGTTACTGTTACCAATCATCAGTTCCACAGACAACACAACAGTACTTCATCAGGCAGTTACAGTATCATGAAGGCAGGTTCACACATGCAAATAATGTGGTACCACAGCTTGTGTCTTTCAGTAGTGACACCTTGAGCTACCATTCACACAGATGTGCATGTTGGTGCATAGCTTTCAGTATGGCATAAATTGGAATCATATTGGCGGGTATGAATGTTATAGTGCATGTTAGAGCTGTGACAAAAGTTAAATACAAGGAAGATGAAACCCAAATGTTGTATCCTAAAACAGATTTCACACAGAGATAAATCAGGGGCCACAAACACATTTACAAAAGAAATAACATATGAAGACGAAAATGCTGTCTGCAGTGACAAACAAACTAACAGCTGACACGTAAATACAAACTCGAACATGCCACTCTTCCAAGATTTTAGAATCTTATTGTGTTTGTTGATATAGGCATTTCAGGTACCTAATTTTTAGTTTAACACTTGCCACTCACAGTCTGGAGCTATCTGGTGCACAGAATACACAATTTAGACAACGCTTGCTCTCATAAATCACGAAGTTTTCACAGGTCGCTTTTTTGGTTACATACATTAAGTTTATTTATTTGTTCATCCAGAAATCTTTTAAGATTGTGGGATACATTACTGGCTTGCAAATATTGCCCCCACCATCACACACAGACACACGCACACATGCACACTGCTGTAGAAAATCAAACATAGTTTGGTGTTCTTGTAGTCCCAGAAGCTGCAAAGTGTGCCTGCCGACGATTGTTTTAACTTTTTTCGGTAATAATATGGAAACTCACTGAAATCGAATGGAATACAGCAGCAATTAACCCATGATGACTGCGCCAGAATGATTATGTTTCAAAATACATACTACAAACAGGCAGCGGTGGTGTGAGGAAAGTGGCGCAACAGAGTACACCCAAGTCGAACTTCTTGTGGCATGACAAAAGTTCCGTCTCTCAAGTTGCGCCATGGCAACTATATGCAACTGCAGTATGCCACTAGCTGTGATGACATTTTTGTTGTGTGTCTGAAGCCAGCTAACTTAGAGGTCGCTAAGGGTGGTAGCAAACTGAAATAGAGAGTATTTGACACGAAATATTCCGAATGGTGCCGACTTTCAAAGATAAGTACTTTGGGTCTCAGTGGCCAACATATAGTGCACTAAGTGTAGCTAGTCTGTTGGTGCTCATAACATATTAATTTATGTAGGCTACGAATTAATAATAAGGTCGGTACAGATGCCGTGTGAGGTGACATCCCACAGTGTGAGTATTGGCTCATGAGCAAAAAGGTTTGACTATTGCTGCTCCATTTGCTTTGAGGAGTCTGGTGAAGTCAGCACTCAATTTTTCTAGAAATCTACATTTTTTTCAGATTTTTGATAGATATGCTATAGTTCTAGGGTTCTCTGCACAAAATTTGAGTAGTTCTACGGAATTTTGGTAAGAAAAACAATAGTGCTTGTAAAAAATTATTTGCCAATTTGAGAAAAAAAATTATAATCAAAATTTTGAATAGCTCAAAGACTTCTTCAGAAAACGCTAATGACATTTTTTCGGCAGATAACAGTTTATGAGATAATTACAGTAATGAAGAACCCATTTTAACCACTTGTGAAGATGGTACCCAACCTATGGGAAACATACACGTTTTCCAGTCTTCTTGATAGATAGGCTGCAGCAGAGTTCTCTGTACAAAATTTGAATACCGATAGTTCAGCAGAATTTCGGGAAAACAAATGATGATGGCTATTTTGAATAGCTGTTAAGTTGGCACCTGATTTTTGAGAAATATTCATTTTTTCGGAGGTTTTGATCGATCTGCTACATTTCTAAAATTCACTGTACAAAATTTGAAGAGTTTTGTAGAATTTCGCGAAATTGTGAATAGCTGTGAAGTTGGAACCCCACTTTCGAAAAACACACATTTTTTCTGATTTCTTGATAGATATGCTATAGTTCTAGAGTACTCTATACAAAATTTGAGTAGCTCTACATAATTTCTGGAAAAAAAATACAGAAAAGCCTAGTGACATTTTTTGTGCAGATAATATTTTGTAAGATAATTGCAGTAATGAGGAATAACATTTTCACAATATAAAAATACAATTTGTGCAACAGCTCTGGATAGAATCCCAAGAATTCTACCAAAAATGGTCAGCTAAACCCTTATTCTTTTTAAAACTCGGTTAGCTATCTGCGCAAGATTTCGTAGTGTTTTGCTGTCTAATTTAAGTTAAACATTTAAAGTAATATTGCAGTGAAGTATTGTGGACATGCTGTGGTGAGAATTCGCTTTGCTCTTTTAATTTATTTACTGGAGGGAGCGGAATT
Source organism: Schistocerca cancellata (assembly GCF_023864275.1). Taxonomy (NCBI): domain Eukaryota; kingdom Metazoa; phylum Arthropoda; class Insecta; order Orthoptera; family Acrididae; genus Schistocerca; species Schistocerca cancellata. The sequence goes on from NC_064630.1 coordinate 621,466,587, forward strand.
TATTGTCAAGTTCGGAAGATGCTCATGACCACACACAAGCTCCAAAATATTTATTGAACAGGAGAATATCATGGGATTCAGTGAAAAGAAGAGGCGTAGATTTAGATAATATATCTTTAAACTTATTTGTAAAGAAGTATGTACCAGTCAGATAACAACTAAGAAGGAATATGGTGCAAAAATGCAAGTTTTTATGGAACTGGTGACCATAGTTTCGTGCTTTGCTTGTCAAAAGACTGCAAACAGGTTGACAATGCATATTTATTTTCGTAGCAGGATGAATGTATTGGTACATAGGTGCATGTATGTACTGCAGTTGCTCATGAACATTATTCTCTTTTAACCATAGTGCTCAGGTTCACCATTTCTAGAGGTGTTACCACTATTAACAGTTTAATGACTCTCTGAAAAGGCTACAGCTGTTCTCTCTCTTATTTCTTGTTTTTAATTTCCCCAATGTTCTTCGTATGTAATAGGAATGATTATGCAAGTCTTCAAGTGAATTTCATGACAAATGTGTTATTCATGTCTTTAACTGCATTTTTAATGGTGTTGTATGTAATCAGATTTCAGTGTCATGTAGATTCCTAGTGTTCTGATATTATCTCATTGGTGTTAGCCAACACCAACTTATACACCTCAGACAGTATGTTCATTCCACACACACCAGTGTTCAGCTATACAATTTTAATTTTGATGCAGCTTGGTGTTATACAACACTGATCATATTTTACCATGTCCATACCTGTGTATTCCTTATTATCTGTAATTATATAAATTCCCAAACACTCTATTCACTAACAGTGTAGAGATCGTTATACATAGAGTTGCCATCCATCCCGATATGTCAGTACCATCACCATTATGGACATTCTTTTCATGACATCCCGGCAAGGACCAGTTTTGTCTCGATTTTGCAAAATACTGTTACAAGCTTGGCTCAAGTACTGAAGTAACGCCATCTGTTAGCGCAACATGTAAATTCAGCTTTACTTAGTCTTATTTATGTCAACAAGGGACTGTCGAATCAATCTTACAGTACCACTTTAACTACCAGCTGACTTGTGTGGGGGTTTAATAAATATGTAAAAGGGAAAAAAAGATTTGTGAAAAAAGGTTAAATCTTCCAAAAAATATGGTGTATCAACTACCTCTGTGCAACAAGTTCCATGTAATTATGTTCTAAAAAAAGGTAATTATATTAAATAAATTTTTACACCATTTCTACACCCCCAACTCAGAGTGTCCTGACGAGTTCCTACCTAGATATGGCAACCCTAGTTACACATAAACATATCCAGTTTTGAAATACCCACCTAACCTTTTTCAGTCAGCTTTAAACAATATTTTTAATTCATATTATTTAAAAGATTGATGCATGGACAATTGTTGCTTAATGCTGTATGAGGATCATGTAATGAAAACTTCTCTTGTGATGCCAAAATATTATATATCATAACCTCCCTATGTGATGTGCGATCTAGTGGTGTGGTTTCCTCAGTTTATACTTACACATCATGAAAGTAAGGATGATGAGATGCAATATGTATACACATGTTAGACAGAGACATTCTGCTGTTTGTTATCCATAAAACATTGTGTTATATTTTTAGGTAAGTGTTAATTTTTGTTCACTTGTCATGGTGTGGATGCTACCATATATTTCTCATGGATGCCTATTTTACTGTAGATTCTTTGAAAATGGCGAAACATCAAAGTGTGTATGGTGTCATAAAGTCAATAAAATACTGTGGTAAGACAAATAGTGTTGCTATAAGGATGTAAGGAGTACTGGTATACACAACAATACTACTCACACTCATCTGAACATTATGGCAAGGTTAGTTCAGTACGTACTCTTGTGCAATCACCGTTCTGGCGTAACATATTTGTGAATGATAACACTCATAAAAATGTACAGTCTACTGGAATTGAAATGTCTTCTCGGCTTGGAACAATTTAAAGTAATTGATAGCAGAGGCATTCTCCTCACTTCTCTCTGAAAAACTGTTTAATGTATGTATACTTTAAGACCGGCAATGGACTGTGAGAACTTAAAATTATGTGCATTCTAAAGTGTAACAGCTAGAAGGGGGATCGTTCACGGACGAACGGGTCCCAAGGAATGGTTTACTGAAGTGAACAGACAGATTGAGAAATTACACATATCAAAAAAGTTTTGCATCATCCCAGTTCCCAGAACTCCGGAAGATAGACGTTGACTGTGGATATTGTATCACAGACACAGTCCCTTTGACTGTTCAGAGATGTCACTAAACCTGCCCAAAGATGTAAACAACCATGCATGAGCAGCGCCTATTAGACCGAGGGGGTGCAACAGCTGATCAGTTCCAGTCATTCCACCAGGAAGGTGGTACACGGCCCATGTTGTCTGTAGTTCAACCATGCCTAGATGGTAAATACCGCGTTTCGACCCCATCCGCATTGTTACTTTGTGCAGGAAGGGCTTTTAACGAGGGAATTGTCCAGGCTTCTTGGAGTTAGCCAAAGCGATGTTGTTAGGACATGGAGGAGATACAGAAAGACTGGAACTGTCGATGAAATGCCTCGCTCAGGCCGCGCAAGGACTACTACTGCAGTGGATGACCGCTACCTACGGATTATGGCTCGGAGGAACACCGACAGCAACGCCACATGTTGAATAATACTTTTCGTGCAGCCACAGGACGTCGTGTTACGACTCAAACGCAATAGTCTGCATGATGCGCAAATTCACTCACGATGTCCATGGCGAGGTCCATCTTTGCAACCACAACATCATGCAGCATGGTACAGATGGGCCCAACAACATACTGAATGAACCGCTCGGGATTGGCATCATGTTCTTTTCACCGATGAGTGTCGCATATGCCTCCAACCAGACAATCGTAGACGTGTCTGGAGGAAACCCGGTCAGGCCGAACGCCTTAGACACACTGTCCAGAGCGTGCAGCATGGTGGGGGTTCCCTGCTGTTTTGGCATTATGTGGGGGTGTCATTATATGGGGCCGACGTACGTTGGTGGTCGTCATGGAAGGCGCCATAATGGCTGTACAATACGTGAATGCCATCCTGCGGCCGATAGTGCAACCCTATCGGCAGCATATTGGCGGGGCATTCGTCTTCATGGACGACAATTCACACCCCCACCGTGCACATGTTGTGAATGATTTCCATCAGGATAACGACATCGGTTGACTACAGTTGCCAGCGTGTTATCCAGACATGAACCCTATCGAACATACCTGGGATAGAGGGGCTGTTTATGGACGACGTGACCCACTAGCCACTCTGAGCGATCTACGCCGAATCGTCGTTGAGGAGTAGGATAATCTGAACCAACAGTGCCTTGATGAGTATGCCACGACTAATACAGGCAAGAATCAATGCAAGAGGACGTGCTGATGGGTATTAGAGGTACTGGTGTGTACAGTAATCTGGAGCACCACCTCTGAAGGTCCCGCTGTGTGGTGATACAACACGCAATGTGTGATTTTCATGAGCAATCAAAAGGGCGGATGTGATGTTTATACGGATCTCTGTTCCAATTTTCTGTACAGGTTCCGGAACTCTCGGAACCGAGGTAACGCAAAACTGTTTTTGATGTGTGTACTTCTGAGGAACAGTTGTTCACTGCTCACTTTCGTCATAGCCGGTCTCGTTTCCCCCTCGGTCTCGTTCTTTTCTGGAGCGTTAATGGTTCCACATTCCATTTCCACTTTTTTAAAATTTTATAAATTAGACTCACATAAATTTTAAGTTTTATGTAATATATACATTTTTTCTGGCAGTAAAGAAATCTATTTGCGTTTCATTGTTCAAATCAGCTGAAATTTATTTAAATGTGTGTGTCTGTACTTAAATTGCTGAATGACTGAGAAGATGAAACTTCTATGTTATTTGATTCTGAAACAGCTGAGTAAAACTGAACATACTGAGCCTACTTTCTCTTTACTTTTTCTTATCATGTCAACACTGACCCACAATATTCTAGTGCAACACAATCTGACTGCTCAAAAATTACAACCTGACTTCAAATAATTAATTCAAAAGAATTTCCCTGACTAAAAAGAAATCTAAACAATAACCTATACATTTCATTAAGCACTTACCTCACAAAAATCTTCATTTTGCGAACTACTGCAATACAGTGAGCATCAATCCCACCTGCTAAATAAAAGATTCTAACTACTAAAGCCACTGCTAATAATAGACATGTGGTTAGCAAAGGAAAGATTTTGTTGCAAGCCAAATAATGTATTTTTTTACCTTAATAATGTGACATCTAGTTCAGATACGAATATAAATCGTCATTGACATCTAGTACAAAAGTATATAATCATGAATAATATTCAATTTACAAGTCAAACATGTACAGATCGTTAGCCTACGCTAACACTTCAGACCTCTACCCTCCATCAACGCTAACTTCCAACTTCTAACATGCATCACTGCTGTATGTTCACCTCCAATTGCCCAACAGTACTTCCATCACTGCTGGCGACTAACTTCCAACTGCCCAACAGTACTGTCGATTATCTTCCAACAACGAGTCCGACCAGCCACAGACTCTCTTACAAAGAAAGCGCAGTCAGAGATCCAATGCAAAACGCTACACAGCGCTGCCAACACAGAAGCAGCCCACTTACATAGCTTTAGAAAATATAATTATTGCAAGGCAAGTTTGTTTCTTTTTTCTTTTTTACTATAGATTTTTAAGGTTTCTTCTGTTTGATTTAACAAATAGTTTTTGCAACATCTTTTAATCATTTTTTGATAGTGATGTAAAAAATTTTATATAAGCTTTCGATTTTCGCATTTCTTCCAAAAATAAAACGTGACACCTAGTGAAGAATTTTTCCAAGTTAGATTGTTTTCTTGTGCTATGCCCTGATTTTGGAGTTTTTCATAATCTCGACTCAATAGGAAAAGTTGAAGGAGTGCCTCTCCATTTAAAAAATCATAGAATAGCATAAAATCATATTTAATTTTTATCTCAAAATACATTGTTTCTAAGTAACTTTTTGGCGAGAAACTTTATTACTTTGAACTTAGATATCAATATTGCATTGCCACATTAACCTTAATAACACAACCAATAAACCTACTATTACTAAATGAGAAAATCACATTTTCTTTTAAATACACTTATTCTTTGACACAATCCGGAGTATATATACACTCCTGGAAATTGAAATAAGAACACTGTGAATTCATTGTCCCAGGAAGGGGAAACTTTATTGACACACTCCTGGGGTCAGATACATCACATGATCACACTGACAGAACCACAGGCACATAGACACAGGCAACAGAGCATGCACAATGTCGGCACTAGTACAGTGTATATCCACCTTTCGCAGCAATGCAGGCTGCTATTCTCCCATGGAGACGATCGTAGAGATGCTGGATGTAGTCCTGTGGAACGGCTTGCCATGCCATTTCCACCTGGCGCCTCAGTTGGACCAGCGTTCGTGCTGGACGTGCAGACCGTGTGAGACGACGCTTCATCCAGACCCAAACATGCTCAATGGGGGACAGATCCGGAGATCTTACTGGCCAGGGTAGTTGACTTACACCTTCTAGAGCACGTTGGGTGGCACGGGATACATGCGGACGTGCATTGTCCTGTTGAAACAGCAAGTTCCCTTGCCGGTCTAGAAATGGTAGAACGATGGGTTCGATGACGGTTTGGATGTACCGTGCACTATTCAGTGTCCCCTCGACGATCACCAGTGGTGTACGGCCAGTGTAGGAGATCGCTCCCCACACCATGATGCCAGGTGTTGGCCCTGTGTGCCTCGGTCGTATGCAGTCCTGATTGTGGCGCTCACCTGCACGGCGCCAAACACGCATACGACCATCATTGGCACCAAGGCAGAAGCGACTCTCATCGCTGAAGACGACACGTCTCCATTCGTCCCTCCATTCACGCCTGTCGCGACACCACTGGAGGCGGGCTGCACGATGTCTGGGCGTGAGCGGAAGACGGCCTAACGGTGTGCGGGACCGTAGCCCAGCTTCATGGAGACGGTTGCGAATGGTCCTCGCCGATACCCCAGGAGCAACAGTGTCCCTAATTTGCTGGGAAGTGGCGGTGCGGTCCCCTACGGCACTGCGTAGGATCCTACGGTCTTGGCGTGCATCCGTGCGTCGCTGCGGTCCGGTCCCAGGTCGACGGGCACGTGCACCTTCCGCCGACCACTGGCGACAACATCGATGTACTGTGGAGACCTCACGCCCCACGTGTTGAGCAATTCGGCGGTACGTCCACCCAGCCTCCCGCATGCCCACTATACGCCCTCGCTCAAAGTCCGTCAACTGCACATACGGTTCACGTCCACGCTGTCGCGGCATGCTACCAGTGTTAAAGACTGCGATGGAGCTCCGTATGCCACGGCAAACTGGCTGACACTGACGGCGGCGGTGCACAAATGCTGCGCAGTTAGCGCCATTCGACGGCCAACACCGCGGTTCCTGGTGCGTCCGCTGTGCCGTGCGTGTGATCACTGCTTGTACAGCCCTCTCGCAGTGTCCGGAGCAAGTATGGTGGGTCTGACACACCGGTGTCAATGTGTTCTTTTTTCCATTTCCAGGAGTGTAGTTTCTGTCCCTCGTTCTTTCGTAAATGTGGGCAGGCCTCCGTGGTGGAAGCAGACGAAGAGTCTCTCACAACATCCCATCTTTCCTACATCCATTTCTGATGTTTCCTTTCCTTGACTTATGACCGAGTGAGGTGGCGCAGTTGTTAGCAAACTGGACTCGCATTCGGGAAGACGACGGTTCAATTCCGCGTCTGGCCATCCTGATTTAGGTTTTTCCGTGATTTCCCTAAATCGCTTCAGGCAAATGCCACGATGGGTCCTTTGAAAGGGCATGGCCAATTTCCTTCCCCATCCTTCCCTAATCCGATGAGACCGATGACCTCACAGTTTGGTCTCCTCCCCCAGATCAACCCAATCAACCTTGATTTAGCGGCAGGCAGAGCTCAAAGCCTTGGGAATGCGATCTTCCTAGGGAATGGCAACCATAAAATACTGCCCGGACCTTCAGGGTGGGGGTTGAATTGTTAGGCCAGTTTACAAGCATTTGTAAAAACTATTTTGCGGCTCGAGATCTTAGTCAAAGGCCTTGGAAAAATAATGGGATTGGATCATCATAGAGACGAAAGTGACTACGGAAAAGGATTCTGTTTATAACAACGTGGGATGTGCAGGGTTTGGATGCAAAGAAAAGAGAAGTATTCCAGGAACTAGGGAGGTTGAATGTGTATGTATGTGTCCCCAGCGAAACAAAGGTCAAGGGGAAGGGAAATGAAAATATAGCAGATTACATTCTTTTTACAGTGGCATTAAAAAGGAGGTAAGGGCTCGGAGGGGGGGGGGAGTGTCCATATGAAGCAATGAAGCACAGAAGAGATATCAAATGCTGGGAGGAAGTTGATGAGATGGTAACGACCGTAGGAATCTCAAAATAAGGCCACAAACTGATTATTATCGGGGCTTATGTACCTACAAGTGTCGCTGACAGCATAGTCGAAGATGAGTTTTATGAGAAAGTAACAAGTATGCTAGAGAGAGTACGCTCCTGCAAAGATATAATTTTAATGGAAAAGTAGGGCTGACCCTTGCTCGTGGAGTAGTGGGAAAATATGGAGATGACAGAGTAAATAAGAATGGAGAAAGGAGAAACGTTAGCGGATAAGTGTGAGACATTGTCCTTGAAGATTATAGGTGGGTTCTTTCCTCACAAGCGGATTCACAAGTATACACGGGGGAATTCTTCCAGAAATATCAGGTCAATAATAGACTATATTATTCAAAATAAAATTCTAATATAAGAACAATAATGATGTTGGGGTCTACAGCTGCAGAATGTGGCTCAGACCATTCCCTGTTATGTGCAAAGATGATAGTAACATCCAAGGGCCACAGACAAATTAAAGAGGTAAATATTCCCATGAGGACAGTGGATACTATGAAATGCATCTTAGATAGCTTGTGTCAAGAGTCTGTACAATTTGTATATAACTGGTTTGCAAACAAACTGAGGTACTTACAAGAAGAAACGGCGGGGCGTATGTACCAAGGAATTAAAAAAATGCATACATGACGCACCATATGAAGCACTGGAGCAGGAAGTGAAGAAAGAAAGCAGTGCCGACAATGGTGGACTCAAAGCACTGAAGAAAAAGTGAACCTAAAAAAAGACGTTCTATAAAGCTGGTTGAGAGCACGATACAAACATGATAGAGCCTTGTATATTAGAATGAGTGGAGAGGTAAAAAAGAACGTCAGCAAAAAGGAAAAGGAAACCTGGGAGGGTCAATGCAAAGAAGTAGATCGGTGCCTGGGGGGCACAAAAGTGACTACAGCATGAAAAATTATTGCAGGGCTGAGAAAAGAAGTAAAAGAAAGAAAACCCTGCCGGTTATCAGTTTGGTAGAGTGGAAGAAGCACTTTAAAGGCATGTTAACAGAAGAAAAGACAGAGTACAAGGTAATAAAGTGGGAGATATGGCAGAACAAGGAGGATGAGCAGATAGAGGAAATAACTGCGAAAGAGGTATAGAAGGCAGTTACACAAATGGAAATTGGGAAATCATCAGGTCATTGAAATGTACCAATAGAATCAGTCAGCTATGGCCCAAGCATTCTGTATGAATGTTTACGCAACTCATTTAAGGAATGTATGTGAGATGGAGAGGAAATTCCAGTAAGGTGGAACTTAGCATACCTAAGTCCCATATACAAAAAGACAGCAAGAGAATATGTAGCAATTATTGTGGCGTAAGTGTCAATGTACAATTAACATGTTGTATGGAAGGATTTTAAAATCAAGAATGGAGAAGTTTGTAAATGAAGTGGAAGGACAAAGTGGCTCTAGAAGAGGCAGGTCAAGTGTAGATAACATCTTTATCCTATGACAGGTCATGGAGAAGAGACTGGAAGGAATGTAAGAAGTCATTTGATTTTAATATATCTTGAGAAAGCATATGATACAGTGCCACTAAAGCTATTGTTTAAAGTACGGTGGTCAGGGGAACTGCCAAACTTTGTGTAAGAAGCATCATAAATCTCTACAAGTCAGCAGGATGTGTCATTAAAATAGGAAAAGAAGTTTCCAGAGAGGTCTTCAGAATAACTGAAGGACTGAAGCAAGATATTATCTGTCTCCCACGCTCTCTAAGATGTGTGTGCAGAAGGCATTGAATCTGTGGCGTAGAAAGTGCGTAGGCATGGAGACTAAAGTAGGGAACCAGTGTATGTACACATTTTTCTAAGCTGATGATCAGCTCACTGCAGCAAACGATGAAGGCGATATCTCATGTGCTGAAGAAGTAGTTGTAAGAGTATAAAAAGTAGCGTTTGAAAATTATCTATGTTGGGGAGAAGAGGGAAGTAGCTTGAATATTGACGGACATCTTACGAAAGTGTGGAAAGAGTTCAACTACCTGGGTACTATCGCATCACTTGATGGAAAATGTGACAGAGATATCCAACAACGGATCAGGCAGGGAAGGGCGGCGATACATAAATTAAACCTTGTACTTTGGCCCTCAAAAATAAGTTAAAGGTTAAAATTCATTTATACAAATCAAGAGTGGAACGAATAACAGCCTATGGGAGTGACTGCTGAGAACTCACAGAAGAAAATAAAAAGGTACTTAGAGCTTTAGAAACAGACCACCTGAGAAGCTACAGAATGTGTCACCTCGAACCTCTTCTGCCCTCCATAAACCCTTGCCCATCTTTCCGTATCGGAAATTGTTTTCACAACTGAATACCGACCAGGTGACCAGGTTGGGTGATATTTTAGAATTTGAGGTACTAATGATAGAATAAATGCAACCATCACAGTTTGGACAATATTTTTGTTGACCCCGCGATTTTTTAAGTCACACAGACAAATCCATGTGTATTTTTGTGCAGTGATTTTAATTTATTGTTACTTGTAATGACATTTACCGCTCCACTGTCTTACGAAACACTGAAACATTGCAATCTCAGAGTTTTACCAGCTTCGAAATACCGTATCCAGTGGTAACAATCTGCTGTAGATAAGTTCAAATGGCTCTGAGCACTATGGGACTCAACTTCTGAGGTCATCAGTCCCCTAGAACTTAGAACTACTTAAACCTAACTAACCTAAGGACATCATACACATCCATGCCCAAGGCAGGATTCGAACCTGCGGCCGTAGCGGTCGCGCGGTTCCAGACTGTAGCGCCTAGAATCACTCGGCCACTCCGGCCGGCTGTAGATAAGTAATTAGGCTGTTATAGCAATGCGTATATATTTTTAACTTAGTGTAGCCCCAGCGGATGCTGAGAATCTATTTTCCTCTTCTTTCTTGTTACAAACATATCCATAATTAGACACTATCACAACAGCAAAAAACAATAACCGGTAGCACTTATACACTGAAGAGCCAAAGAAACTGACATAGGCATGCGTATTCGAAAACAGAGATAAGTAAACAAGGCCGAATACAGCGTTGTGGTCGGCAACTCCTATATAAGACAACAAGTGTCTGTATCAGTTGTTAGATCGGTCACTGCTGCTGCAATGGCAGGTTATCAAGATTTAAGTGAGTTTGAACATGGTTTTATTGTCGGTGCACCAGCGGTGGTACACAGCATCTCTGAGGTAGCGATGAAGTGAGGATTTTACCGTACGACCATTCCACGAGTGTACCATGTATATGAGGAATCCTGTAAAACATCAAATCTACGACATCGCTGCGGCTGGAAAAAGATCCTGCAAGAACGGGACCAACGACGACTGAAGAGAATCGTTCAACGTGGCAGAAGTGCAACCTTCCGTAAATTGCTGCAGGTTTCAATGCTGCGCCATCAACAAGTGTCAGCTTGCGAACCATTCAACGAAACATCGTCGATATGGGCTTTCGGAGAGGAATGCACACTCGTGTACCCTTGATGACTGTATGACAAAAAGCTTTAAGCCTCACCTGGGCCCGTCAACACCGACATTCGAATGTTGATGACTGGAAACATGTTGCCAGGTCGGACGAGTCTCGTTTCAAATTGTATCGAGCGGATGGACGTGTACGGGTATGGAGATAGCCTCATGAATTCATGGACCCTGCGTTTCAGCAGGGGACTGTTCTAGCTGGTGGAGGCTCTGTAATGGTGTGGAACGTGTGCAGTTGGAATGATATAGGACCCCTGATATGTCTAGATACGACTTTGACAGAGGACACGTATGTAAGCATCCTGTCTGATCACCTGCATCTATTCATGTCCATTGTGCATTCCGACGGACTTGGGCAATGCGACAATGCGATACCCTACACGTCTGGAATTGTTACTGAGTGGCTCCAGGAACACTCTTAAACACTTCCGCTGGAAACCAAACTTCCCAGGCACTAACATTATTGAGCATATCTGGGATGCTTTGCAACGTACTGTTCAGAAGAGACCTCCGGCCCCTCGTGCTCTTACGGATTTATTGACAGCCCTGCTGGATTCGTGGTGTCAGTTCCCTCCAGCACTGCTTCAGACATTAGTCGAGTCCATGCAGTGTCATGTTGCGGCACTTCTGCGTGGTCGCGGGGGCCCTATACGATATTAGGCAGGTGTGCCAATTTCCTTGGCTCTTTAATGTATAACGTATTAACACCCATCAAAATTATTCTTAATTATAGTTTAGCTACGAAGTTTTTATTTCAAAAATCACAGTCTATGAATGCTTTGTGCTTTGATCGACGCTGCTTCTTGTTCAGCAGTGAAACAAGCGCCCGAAGCGCCGTTGAAATGGCGGGAAACAAGTAGTTCTTAATGCTTTCACAAGATTGCAGATAAAATGGCCGTTGAAGTTCTCCAAGCAAGTAAGGACTGTCGCAGCAGTCCAGACGTGCAGCGAAATCGGTAGTGCCTGAGAATCGCATGAGGCTGTGCTATGGGTCATGGCCCCATAGGTTCAAGTCTACCTGTAGTATTTTATTTTTTAAATGTTCTTTTGTTGAGTTCGAATACCTACATCATTTTAAAAAATCATCAAATATATGCTAATTAACACATATCAAACAAGCATCTTTTTATAAAATATGCACAACTTCTTGTTTGTAATTACACATCGCATGCAAATTTTCAGTTTTCATTCCAAATAATAATTTTTAAGTATCGATATTTTATACAAGAATGTTAATAAAGGTAATTTAAATTAAGAGAACATTACAAATTATTTTTGGAACAAAAGTGAAAAGTCAAATACTCTTTATTTGGACGACGTCCATTGTTTTATACGACGGATGTGGTCCCACACGAGTGTTAAGCTTCGTGGAAACATGGAGCCGCGCGGGATTAGCCGAGCGGTCTCAGGCGCTGCAGTCACGGACTGTGCGGCTGGTCCCGGCGGAGGTTCGAGTCCTCCCTCGGGCATGGGTGTGTGTGTTTGTCCTTAGGATAGTTTAGTTTAAGTAGTGTGTAAGCTTAGGGACTGATGACCGCAGCAGTTGAGTCCCATTAGATTTCTCACACATTTGAACATTTTTTGGAAACATGGAAAACAATTTTCACAGCATTGAGCGCGACACACGTTCCACTGCAATCTGAACACAATAGAACTGATCTGGCGCAAAGTTAAGGAATTTTTCACGAGGACGTTTAGCTGGCAGATGTGCTGGAACTAAGGCACGAAGCTGTCAGCCGCCACTGCCGAACTCTGACGGGGTACAGAACGGCACGTCATAAAAGAAGTTGAGAAAATGTGGCACTCGGCTGGCTCCGTGGATTCTGTTGTCGATCACCTCTTTATCAACGTATCTGATGACAGTTTCAGCACTGAAATGTATTCTTCGGAGTCAGATAGGGAAGGAGCTCAAAGATTACCAGACCTACGGTGGCTTCAATATGTAACTATACAGTGAAATCCTTGCAGTAACCCTTTGTGTCACACACAGCTCACGCAGAAAAATTGCCCTGTGTTTAGTCTAGGCATTTTCACCAGTCTAATTTTTAATTACAGTACTATGTTAGATAAGAACTAGAGCATGCTACGTTTCTCGTCTGGTTCCGTAAGAAGCGTACTGCCGAATTTTATTCTCTTTCAGAGTTAAAAGACTTTCGAAGCTATGCAGGGTGGTCCATTGATCGTGACCGGGCCAAACATCTCACGAAAAAAGAGTAAAACGAAAAAACTACAAAGAACGAAACTTGTCTAGCTTGAAGGGGGAAACCAGATGGCGCTATGGTTGGCCCGCTAGATGGCACTGCCAGAGGTCAAACGGATATCAACTGCGTTTTGTTAAATAGTAACCCTCATTTTGTATTACATATTCGTGTAATACGTAAAGAAATATGAATGTTTTAGTTGGACCACTTTTTTCGCTTTGTGATATATGGCGCTGTAATAGTCACAAACATATGGCTCACAATTTTAGACGAACAGTTGGTAACAGGTAGGTTTTTTGAATTAAAATACAGAACGTAGGTACGTTTGAACATTTTATTTCGGTTGATCCAATCTGATACATTTACCTTTGTGAACTTATCATTTCTGAGAACGCATGCTGTTACAGCTTGATTACCTGTAAAAACCAAATTAATGCAATAAATGTTCAAAATGATGTCCGTCAACCTCAGTGCATTTGCCAATACGTGTAACGACATTCCTCTCAACAGCGAGTAGTTCACCTTCTGTAATGTTCGCATACGCATTGACATTGGGCCAACGCATGTTGTCAGGCGTTGTCGGTGGATCACGATAGCAAATATCCTTCAACTATCCCCATAGAAAGAAATCCGGGGACGTCAGATCCGGTGAACGTGCGGGCCATGGTGCTTCGACGACCAATCCACCTGTCATGAAATATGCTATTCAATACCGCTTCAACTGCACACTAGCTACGTGCCTGACATCCATCATGGTGGAAGTACATCGCCATTCTGTCAAGCAGTGAAACATCTTGTAGTAACATCGGCAGAACATTACGTAGGAAATCAGCATACATTGCACCATTTAGATTGCCATCGATAAAATGGGGGCCAATTATCCTCCCTCCCATAATGCCGCACCATACATTAACCCGCCAAGGTCGCTGATGTTCCACTTGTCGCAGCCATCGTGGATTTTCCGTTGCCCAATAGTGCACATTATGCCAGTTTACGTCACCGCTGTTCATGAATGACGCTTCGTCGCTAAATAGAACGCGTGCAAAAAGTCTTGTGCCCAGTGGCAGAACTGTACACGACCTGCAAAGTCGTCGCCATGCAATTCCTGGTGCATCGAAATATGCTACGGGTGCAATCGATGTTGTGTAGCATTCTCAACACCGACGTTTGCTACTGATGTGCGAATTAGCCGCGACAGCAGCTAAAACACCTACTTGAGCATCATCTTTTGTTGCAGGTCGTGGTTGACGTTTCACACGTTGCTGAACACTTCCTGTTTCCTTAAATAACGTAACTATCCGGCGAACGGTCCGGACACTTGGATGAAGTCGCCCAGGATATCGAGCAGCATACATAGCACACGCCCGTCGGGCATTTTGATCACAATAGCCATACATCAACACGATATCGACCATTTCCACAAGTGGTAAATGGTCCATTTTAGCCGGCCGTGGTGGCCGCGCGGTTCTAGGCGCTTCAGTCCGGAACCGCGAGACTGCTACTGTCGCAGGTTCGAATCCTGCCTCGGGAATGGATGTGTGTGATGTCCTTAGGTTAGTTAGGTTTAAGTAGTTCTTTTTTTAAGTTCTAGGGGACTGATGACCTCAGATGTTAAGTCCCATAGTGCTCAGAGCCATTTGAACCATTTGGTCCATTTTAACAAGGGTAATGTATCACGAAGCAAATACCGTCCGCACTGGCGATATGTTACGTGATACCACGTACGTATACGTTTGTGACTATTACAGCGCGATCTATCACAAAGTGAAAAAAGTGGCCCAACTGAAACATTCATATTTCTTTACGAACTACACGAATATGTAATAAGAAATGGGGGTTCCTATTTAAAAGAACGCAGTTGATGTCCGCCATCTAGCGGGTTAGCCATAGCGCCATCTGGTTTCCCCCTTCAGGCTAGACGAGTTTCGTTCCTTGTAGTTTTTAGGTTTGATGCTTATTTCGTGAGGTATTTGGCCCGGTCACTGTCAATGGACCACCCTGTATATAATGGTTTACTGCTCGTCTCTATTTACGTCTTAACTGGTGCTGCTCACAACACTGCAGGTTAGCTGGACCAGCTGGCTGACCAGTGCAATGAAGTTAAATGCGCCGGTAAAGCCGTTATGCCTTATCGCTGAGTCGATATGCCCGTACACGGCCGCCTGTATTAGAGGCCAGAGGACTGAAATGTGGCAACGTTACGTTAAGGCCTACCGCATGGCTGTGGCTTTAAGTTAGCGAACGGAAGCAGTTGTTTACGTACTTTCCCGGTGTCTGTTTTATCTGACATTACAGTGTAATTATGCTATACTGGACTCTGCAAAAATTATAGCAAGTAGTCGTGACTACAGTCGAAGATATAACACAATGTAAGTATACAATTCTGTGAAGTTTGTAGTGTTTTTACATGTATATGTGCAAATGTGCTACGTGAACGACTTTCGTCTACACGATTGCAACAAAAGTTCTACTATATTCTAGATACAATTTGAAAATAAAGTTTTGAATTCATAACTTTAGTATCAGAATCTTCTCCTAAGTAATTTTGTGTTAATATTATGAATATTTCTACCCATTTGATTCTATTTGTAGACTTGTCTTTCGTGATGTCCAAGCAGTAGAAAAAACCAGTCCACTCAAATTCTCATTTGCTATTTTTACATAATAGTATTTTGATTTAAGATGATAGCAATTAATGCATCATTCTATTTGCAGATGCCAGAACAATGTTGTGTTCCTGGTTGCAACAGCAACTACAAATCCAACAAGGAAGAGGGTTACATCTCAGTGTTCAGATTCCCTACTGAAGAGGAAAACAGAAAACGATGGACAAGAAATATCCCCAGAAAGGACTGGACTTCATCAAATAGAAGTGTTGTTTGCATTAAGCATTTTGAAGAAAGTGATGTATCAAGAGTGGAGATTTACAAGGACTCTGATGGGAACTGTCACGAGTTTCCTCGTCAAACGCCATTGCTTTTACCAGAAGCTGTGCCAAAAATATTCCCTGAGTTACCATCGTATTTAAGTAAGGTGCAGCCTCCAAGAAGGTGTTTGTCATTTATATAGGAAGGAACATGATAATACATTTCAAATAACAGACTGAAATAATTGCAAGTCTGCAAATAATGTTAGTAGGCACCTCACAAACTTGTTTGCTGAACTTGTATCTCCAAATCTCGGTTAAGAAACGTCATAATACACTGCTACGAAGCACATGTGTTACTGAAAAGTTCATCGTTGCAAGGAAACGAGAATAAATTGCGTAATTCCGACATAAAGTCGGCGTAATACTGCGAGAAATTAGGTTTTCTAGTTTACTGTGTTATTTATAGGAACCAAATCTACAAAAAAAAGTGATTGCGTATTTGTAACTGACACGTCGTCTACATTTGACGAAATATAAACTTCAGTCTGGGCCTAGCTGGTCACGCTAGCCGGCCTACTGACGTCACAGGCTACGACGTTGTCAGCTTGACGTCTCCGGCCTCTAATACAGGCGGCCGTGGCCCGTAGCGCAAGGCATAAAGCGTATCCTCATTATCGTACTTGACTATAAACGGGACGGCTTGACCTCCGTTCCACGCGAAGCTTATATCCAATGTGATTCCAGCAGATGTGGAAGGATACGTGGTGTAATTGTAATATCAGGTTTATTCTTACGATGAACAGAGTAATGTGACCACTTCTCGGCAGGCAGCAGCACCTTTCAGCTCAAAACAGTACGCAAAGAACAGACACCATGCAGAATCCACAGTTGTTAAACATTGTATGTAAATTGAAGGGGATCACTGATGTCAGCTGCAGCAGAACATTACGCGCTGTCAGTGGCGACGAGCGGAAACGTGTACCGGGCTGTGATTCAAACCCGACAGGTGCGTTAACCACAGCGGGACACAGCGTTATGGCAACTGTGCGGACTATCTCGGCACGCCTCACTGTCCATCCACATTCCCATCGAGCACCACCTATCCGCAGTCCCTGTCCATTAACTCAATGTACGTTTCTCAGATTTCCACGGTAGGTCGGACGTATTTGTGGATCAACAATAAAGAAAGTCGATCCATTGCCCAGCCAGGCTTATCAGTTATATGAACGCATTGATTATGTTCTTTTGGACATGTGCGAAGGAACAGACACCATGCATTCATATAATTGATAAGATTAGCTAGGCAATGGATACACTTTCGCCGGCCGAAGTGGCCGTGCGGTTAAAGGCGCTGCAGTCTGGAACCGCAAGACCGCTACGGTCGCAGGTTCGAATCCTGCCTCGGGCATGGATGTTTGTGATGTCCTTAGGTTAGTTAGGTTTAACTAGTTCTAAGTTGTAGGGGACTAATGACCTCAGCAGTTGAGTCCCATAGTGCTCAGAGCCATTTGAACCATTTGATACACTTTCCTCAGTGTGGATGCACCAAAACGTCTCACCTCCTGTGGGAATCACAGAGTAGCCGAATAGTGAGCAAAATGGGCAGGGACTACGGATAGGTGGTGCTCGGTGGGCATGCGGATCGACCGTGAGGCACCGAAATAGTCCGCTCAGTTGGGACAACGCTGTCCCAGATGACGCGCCGGCACTGTAGCTCAGCGTGTTCGCTCAGAGAGTTAGCTGCACTCTGTATTTATACATAAAAAAATCTGAGTTAATGGATCAACGATGAACTTGAGCAAGTGCACTGGATGTCCGCCCCGAGCAAATAAAACGAACAGTAACGAACAAAACCATTCAACAGAAAAAAAGAGACGGCGCGGTGGTTAACACCCCTGCCTAGTAATCATGGGATACTAGCTTCGAACCTCAGTCCAGAACACATTTTCGTTCGTCGCCGCTGATCCCGCTTAATGTCTCGTTGCAGCTGACAGCGATGATTCCCTCCAGTTTGCATAAAGTATGCAATGACCTCTTTACCACACCATCTCCTGATCTTTCAATGGAATGGTAACCTACATAGATTAGTATATTATATCAATTAATAACAGTAATTGCAATATGAGGTACGATCACAAATGTTTATAGCATGTTTTGAATGTCATTTATTCTTTACTCATTGCTTTCTATTGCCGGCCGCAGTGGCCGAGCGGTTCTAGGCGCTTCAGTCTGGATCCGCGCGACCGCTTCGGTCGCAGGTTCGAATCCTGCCTCGGGCATGAATGTGTGTGATGTCCTTAGGTTAGTTAGGTTTAAGTAGTTCTAAGTTCTAGGGGACTGATGACCTCAGATGTTAAGTCCCATAGTGCTCAGAGCCATTTAAACCATTTTTTGCTTTCTATTATAACAACCTTAA
Organism: Schistocerca cancellata; assembly: GCF_023864275.1. NCBI lineage: Eukaryota > Metazoa > Arthropoda > Insecta > Orthoptera > Acrididae > Schistocerca > Schistocerca cancellata. The sequence continues at coordinate 621,485,006 of NC_064630.1, forward strand.
TTTGATTTCATGTCACTTGCTACAATCCTGTACCAAATTTTAAGGTTATAGTATTTATAATGGGCATTCATGGATCTATGTTACTTTCGTTTTACATTCATAAGCTGACCAGATTTCGGACAGAAAAAACCGGGATGCTTGCGGTTGTACTTTATACCTAACTTTATTACTACGATTACGCTTAGCTTTCTTTTCAGTTATAACATTTTGAAATCGACAATAGATCTATGAAGATGCAGCAGCTGAAAAACCCATAACATGAATTTATCTTCATTCTGTGGTCTGGAAAGGAAAATGTAGGTACATTATGTAGTGGACTGACAAGACAGCCAGTCCACAGTGACGGGTAACCGAAAGGCACGCGTTTACACACGCCGGCTGGCGTTAGGTCTGAAACAGGATACGTAATGAATGCTATAAAGAAAAGTACGTAGCTGCTGGAATACTTAACTTAAATCCATCGTTTGTATACAGCGTTCTTGATGATACAAGTGAGACTCTCTCTAGATATGGTTAATGGCGCCTTGCTAGGTCGTAGCCATGGACTTAGCTGAAGGCTATTCTAACTATCTCTCGGCAAAAGAGAGAAAGGCTTCGTCAGTGTAGTCGCTAGCAAAGTCGTCGTACAACTGGGTCGAGTCCTAGTACGTCTCTCTAGATCTGCCGTGTGGTGGCGCTCGGTCTGCGATCACTGACAGTGGCGACACGCGGGTCCGACATGTACTAATGGACCGCGGCCGATTTAAAGCTACCACCTAGCAAGTGTGGTGTCTGGCGGTGACACCACACATTACTCATAAATAAAATTATTTTCTTCAGAAATAAAAAAGACTGACATGTACCTTTTTTTCTAATAGCCTGGATATACACTCCTGGAAATGGAAAAAAGAACACATTGACACCGGTGTGTCAGACCCACCATACTTGCTCCGGACACTGCGAGAGGACTGTACAAGCAATGATCACACGCACGGCACAGCGGACATACCAGGAACCGCGGTGTTGGCCGTCGAATGGCGCTAGCTGCGCAGCATTTGTGCACCGCCGCCGTCAGTGTCAGCCAGTTTGCCGTGGCATACGGAGCTCCATCGCAGTCTTTAACACTGGTAGCATGCCGCGACAGCGTGGACGTGAACCGTACGTGCAGTTGACGGACTTTGAGCGAGGGCGTATAGTGGGCATGCGGGAGGCCGGGTGGACGTACCGCCGAATTGCTCTACACGTGGGGCGTGAGGTCTCCACAGTACATCGATGTTGTCGCCAGTGGTCGGCGGAAGGTGCACGTGCCCGTCGACCTGGGACCGGACCGCAGCGACGCACGGATGCACGCCAAGACCGTAGGATCCTACGCAGTGCCGTAGGGGACCGCACCGCCACTTCCCAGCAAATTAGGGACACTGTTGCTCCTGGGGTATCGGCGAGGACCATTCGCAACCGTCTCCATGAAGCTGGGCTACGGTCCCGCACACCGTTAGGCCGTCTTCCGCTCACGCCCCAACATCGTGCAGCCCGCCTCCAGTGGTGTCGCGACAGGCGTGAATGGAGGGACGAATGGAGACGTGTCGTCTTCAGCGATGAGAGTCGCTTCTGCCTTGGTGCCAATGATGGTCGTATGCGTGTTTGGCGCCGTGCAGGTGAGCGCCACAATCAGGACGGCATACGACCGAGGCACACAGGGCCAACACCCGGCATCATGGTGTGGGGAGCGATCTCCTACACTGGCCGTACACCACTGGTGATCGTCGAGGGGACACTGAATAGTGCACGGTACATCCAAACCGTCATCGAACCCATCGTTCTACCATTCCTAGACCGGCAAGGGAACTTGCTGTTCCAACAGGACAATGCACGTCCGCATGTATCCCGTGCCACCCAACGTGCTCTAGAAGGTGTAAGTCAACTACCCTGGCCAGCAAGATCTCCGGATCTGTCCCCCATTGAGCATGTTTGGGACTGGATGAAGCGTCGTCTCACGCGGTCTGCACGTCCAGCTCGAACGCTGGTCCAACTGAGGCGCCAGGTGGAAATGGCATGGCAAGCCGTCCACAGGACTACATCCAGCATCTCTACGATCGTCTCCATGGGAGAATAGCAGCCTGCATTGCTGCGAAAGGTGGATATACACTGTACTAGTGCCGACATTGTGCATGCTCTGTTGCCTGTGTCTATGTGCCTGTGGTTCTGTCAGTGTGATCATGTGATGTATCTGACCCCAGGAATGTGTCAATAAAGTTTCCCCTTCCTGGGACAATGAATTCACGGTGTTCTTATTTCAATTTCCAGGAGTGTATTTTCTGCAATGTTTAGTCACTTACTAGGTACTTAGGTACGATTTGTTAATCCGAAAAAACTATGTAATATTAATAATGAGTAATCGGATACAAATTATATATTTCGTAATAAAATTTCAGATTTAGTACTGTTAGAACAAGTATGTATACTTGACAAACAATATTCAGTAAGCACTACTAATACAAGCTGCATCGCTGACATTCTTCACAAAATAACTTTCATATGACTGCAGTGCCGTTAGGAGAAGTGGTTTAAGTTAATTTATGCTCCTTTATATCTCTTTGTTTTTACTTGCCGTGAGGACCATAAAGTGAAAGGGTAGAGTAGGTAGGTAATACCTGATTTTCTTTTCACCGTATCTCTTACTAGGCATAGGACGAGTTTCATCAAATGCTGTGAAAATATCTATTTCTATAGTGTCTTGCTTCAAGGAAACTTATTTTTTACAACTATTTAACTAAACGAAAAATATTATTGAACGCATTTTGTTTCTCGACTAAAAAGGACAATTACGTGTCTCTAACGTCTTTCTCGGGACACCGGGACATTTATGTGAAAACCGGGACGTCTGGTCAGCCTAGATATTTTTACCACAGCAACTGATCGGTCCTAGTTGCGCACGCTGGCGACTTGTCGGCATTGAAACACAAACAATAAACTATCAAATGCACCCTCTTACATCATTAACCCCGCAGGGGCGGCGGACCACGGTGTCCCTTGTCCCCCCCTCCCCCTCCTCCTCCTCACCCGTCCGCCTAGTTTCCTAACGTGACCATCAGTATGGAAGTTATTACAACGAACAAGGGCAGGCCTCCTGCTCATTAGAAAGGTTACGCGTATCTTAAACAGAGGGAATCTAAAGAAGGTGTTGTCACGTGGATGTGCTTACGCCGAAAAGCGGATCATTGCAAGGGAGAGCTGCTTTCGAGGAACGGAGAAGTGTTGAGCGTATTAGAACATCTCTGTGGACCACCTGACGATGCAGCTCTGAAAGTGAGAAAGCAAGTGGAAAGAGCGAAGAGAAGGTCTTGAGAGGAAACTACACAGTTATCGGAGACATACGCGGATGAAATGGGAGATCTACATAATAAAGTTTATGACTTTTTACAGTGATGCCTAATTCAGAATCTATGAAGAGAACCGTGCGTCGTCGATGGAGTCAAGAGTGGGGGAACCAACAAGAGCCTAAGAACTCATATGAAATTGATCTTCATGAAGATCTGTTAAAAATGGGAGATGGCAGACGTTTTCTTCTGGAAGACGATAGATTAGAGGTGTGAATAATGATTTTTTGTGGAAGCAAAGGAAAAGAAAGTTTAAAAACCTGCTCCCAATTTTTTATGGATGGAACATTTTAAGAGATGCAGTAAGCAGTTTGCACAGATCTACACCATACACGTAGACTTAGCAGGCCCGATCTTCCTACTGTATTTGCACTGCTCCCTAATAAGAAGAAAGACACATGTTTGTCTGTTCCGTCTGATAAAACAGGCAGTCCATCTGATAAGACAGGCAGTCTCTGAGTGGTGTCCCAAACAAGTAAAGGTGGACTTTGAGGCAACTGAGATATCGGCCATTCGTCAAGTTTTTCCCACAACTGAAATAAATGGATTCTATTTCCATATGAAGAAGAGTTTATGGAGAAGAATTCGAGTTCTCGGTCTAACTGAGGAGTACCGCTAGAACGAGGATTTAAGACTTCACGTCAGCATGTGTGCAGCGCTGGCAGTTGTAAAACCGGAGGACGTAAGCAATGGATGGATTGAGATTCAGCCGGCCGGTGTGGCCGAGCGGTTCTAGGCGCTTCAGTCTGGAACCGCGTGACCGCTACGGTCGCAGGTTCGAATCCTGCCTCGGGCATGCATGTGTGTGATGTCCTTAGGTTAGTTAGGTTTAAGTAGTTCTAAGTTCTAGGGGACTGATGACCACAGATGTTAGGTCCCATAGTGCTCAGAGCCATTTGATTGAGATTCATGCAGAAGCTCCTGATAACGGAAGGTTCTCTCAGTTTTTTAACTACTTTGTGGATAACTGGCTAGAGAATGAGGATATCACAATAGAAATGTGGGACTCTTACGGAAAAAGGCACCGAACGACGAATGCTGTTGAAGGGTGGCACAACAAAATAAATAGTATTATTGGAAAACCTCACCCTAGAATCAACTATTTGGTGGAGTGCTTGAAAAAGGAAGCAGAGCTCACAAACTGCATGTACATGAAATTGGAAATGAATCTTGAAGGTAAGAAGAGGAAGAAGAAGTATTTGAAACTGGACGACAGGATACAGAGAATCGTAAAGAATTATGAAGAGACTGGCAACATTAGGCCTTGCTTGAAAGCCATTGCCCATATTCATAAACTGGACTAAAATACGTTAAAAATAATGTATTAAAAACTATGAAGACCACTGAGTCCTCGCAGATTACTGAGATAAAATTATTAAAACTTTGAAGCAGCATTATCGGAGCTAATATTAAGTTGTAATTGTAAATAGAGTGTACATTAGTTCAGCGTGTTTAGGCTGACTTTACACACGCCAGAATGGTAGATGGTCATTTATCATTTTCACGGTCCAAAGCCTGTGCAAAGTGTGATGCGAATCAGCCTTTAATGTAAAAATTAAAAAGTGTTTCAAGCCTCACAAAAGTATCCCTATTGTTGTCACGTTAAGATAACTTTTTTCTAGCTTCCAATATTATGACCATACTATTAATTAATTGTGAGTTCTAAAATAATTTTCTGAAGCTTCAGAATCGCAACTATCACCTAAAATATCATGGTTTGTTAAACTGATAGTATACGCTTTTGTAAAAGAAAATGGGAACTGAACTTTTCAATTGCACCTAAAATTAACATCCCAAAACTGATCTGATCCTAAGGTTGACAATTTTGGCATCTCAAATATTTTTTATTTAAGTTTAGCTGCAAGCATTTATAGTAGATGTAAATCTACTTAAGTACATTTAGATATAGTCCTTTAAAAATTAGAATTTCTTACTAAATTGTTGATTATCTTTAAACAAGTAAGTAAAAGCAAGGAGCTTACTACTGAAAATTAGTTGTTACTAAAGAACATTAGAAACAAATGTATTAGACCTACTTTTCTTATACATTAGAGACTTTTTGAAAAGATATTTGATCATTTCCTCTGTCACTGACAATGTAATTTCAGTTGCTTTGCAACACCAGGGATATCTACTTCTAAATTATGTTTGCAGCTGTTCTCATTTCGAGCTCTGGAATATTTAGTTCGTCTTCTTTGGTAAAGGAATTTCGGAAAATGCATTTACTAACTCTACTTTAGTGGCACCGTCATGAGGAACATTACCGTCGCTGTCGCGCAGTAAAGGTACTTACTGAGACTTTCGGCTGGTTTACTTAACATGGGACCAGTATCTCTTCGGATTTTCCGCCACATTTCTAGAGCGAGTTTCGTTGTGGAAACTATTAAATGCATCTCGCATTGAAATCCGCACCTAATTTCGAGCCTCAGTAAAACTTCACCAATCTTTGAGATTTTGCGTTCGTCTAAATTATACGTGCCTTTTGCGGTGCTCCTGCAACAGCTTTCTGTCGTGTTTTGTGTACCATGGGGGATCAGTTCCGTCTCTTATTAATTTATTTGGTATGAATATCTCGAGTGCTGTTGATACTATTTCTTTGAACTTAAGCCACGTATGGTCTTCATTTACATAGTTTGGAAGGATTGGAAACTATCTCTTAGAAATACGTTAACCGAATTTTTAGCTGCTTTTATAAATAGATATATTTCGCGTTTAGTTTTGGTGAATTTCTTTGTTACGGAAGTGAGCCTCGCTACGACTGCGTGTTCACTAATCCCTGTATCCGTCGTGATGCTCAGGATTATTTGTGGCTAAGAGGTCAAGTGTGTTTTCGTAACCATTTACAATTTGAATGGCCTCGTCAACTAATTGTTAAAAATAATTTTAAAAAAAGCATTTAGAACAATTACGGAAGTTGTTTTCTGTTTACAATAGGGTATGAAAATGTATTTTTGTCAACATGCGGAAGGTAGATTGAAGTAACTGCCAACTATAATTGTATGAGTAGGGTACCTATTTGTGATGAGACTCAAGTTTTCTTTTCTTTGAACTGTTCAGCAACTGTTTCATCTGAGACAGGGGGTCGGTAAATTACGTTACAAGCGTAGTATTCTGTATTACTTCATTTCCTTATTTCTAACATTTTAAAATTGTAAGTCGACTTTAGATGACATGTCAATCATAGATGTTCTTATCTCTATGTAGTGAACGTGTTTTCAGTCATGTTTTGAACATTGTCCCGCTACACTTTATTAACTAATGTTTTTAGAGAGTAAATTAATATGGAGTATGTCGTTCTTCTTTTCAAACATTCACAAACCCATTTATTCTTTCCCTATTGTCTTTTGGTTATGCAGTTGTAGTAATTAAAGTAGACACAAATGCAGTGACCAAAAAGAAATGATTAGCGTACATTCGCATTCTCGTTTCATCGTTCCTTTCTCGTTGCTCCCATGCCGATGGACTGTTTCTATCGCAATCAGTAAGCGTGAAAGGAAGCTACCGTACAGACACAGGAATCTATATTTATACTCCGCAGAACTAATTACATACTGACATAATCGTCGGTATTGCTTTCGTTTCCCAAAAGTTATAAATATTTCGATTGCGGAAAAGAAGCTCTGTATTTGGCCAAGATGTCGAAGAAGACGGTCCCTTACATACTGCTTGTATCGAGTAAGATGTGGAGACGGCGGTTTGAAAGCGGACAGAGGTAGTGCGGGGAAGGGTGTCCCTTACCTGAGGGATCGCTGCTACTCAAGCTACCTGGCGAAGGGGCAAGTGTGGCAAATGTCCGGCGTGGCAAATGTCCGGCATTCTCCCCCCCTGTCGCAAGCGGCAGACTTTACTTAGCTCACAGCCGAATTCGCCATCGTCAATTTGAATTAAGCACAGCTTAAAATAGTATCCTCTCAGTAAGTATTTTTGTTTGTTACTGAAAAGGAGATGTTCCCAACGGTGGAATCGACTTTTAGAAACCACCTGTACGGTGATGTAGATTAAAGTCCAAGGTATCACCCACTGCAGCCATTTCACCACGAGCGGCGCTTCATTGCGAATAATCGATGAAAAAAAATTTCGAATTTTTACATGATTCTCTACAGTTTGAAAATAGCAGAATGTTGCCGTAGCGTAATGGTTATCATGCGGTCCTCATTTCGATTCAATTTCTTCCCGTTTATCATCCCATATCCTCGTCCATTTTACTGGAATTCGTTATTTTTATTCCTCATTTCGCTGGAATTTCGTTTTGCTTATAATCTCTTGTTATTTAACTCTTCATCTGCGTTATTTTGTGCATAGTATGATAAGAATTCACGCTTTAAATGTTTGTATAATGATTTCCATCCAAAAGAAATGTAATCTTGTAGCGAAAAATACATTTTTGACACTATTGCACAGTGAATATGAATAGATTATTTCTTCTTTTGTTTTATAAAAAATAAATCAGCATTTTCAAATGTTTAAATATTACGATAAATAAATAAAAAAATAATGAAATTCGCATGCAAAAAGATTTCGAGTGGAAAAAGAATTATGGGTAGAAGAAATGAGAGCAATTGAAGCAGTCAATACGCTGATTAAAATCACGTGACAGAGGAATGGAAATGAGAAAAATTACAAATGGCTCTGAGCACTATGGGACTTAACTGCTGTGTTCATCAGTCCCCTAGAACTTAGAACTACTTAAACCTAACCAACCTAAGGACATCACACACATTCATGCCCGAGGCAGGATTCAAACCTGCGACCGTAGCGGTTCCGCGGTTCCAGACTGTAGCGCCTAAAACCGCTCGGCCACTCCGGCCGGCCAAAAATTACATTTAAGCCACTTAATTGAATAAAAGCAGTGATCAAAGTCGTTTCGACAGAATTAAAAATGAAAAGTTTGGAGGACCCTGACAAGTATTTATTCGAGTGGGCTATCCGGCGATCTCGCGGCTATGCGTGTGGCCTGAGCGATGAAAGTACTCTTCGCTGGTGGCTCCATTGGCGATTTACCCGACTACGTACAAAAGTTTTTTTTTTCTCTTTTCTTTTTCTTTTTTTTTTAAATCACTGACATACTTACAAGTAGCTGCGATATAATAAGAGAAAAAAAAGCAGTATTATTACTGGTGTCACATTCGAACGAATGCACTGCGATTCCTAAAAGAAGTGAGTACTCGTCACCGCAACATTATCAAGCGAAAGCAGCGCACTTCGTACTCACGAATTCAAGCGACGGCAACAGGAAATGACGGGGACGGTTTCGTGGGCCTGTGACGAGGTGCATCGATCGATAGCCACAGGCAGCGGCAGCCGTCGTGAGCTCAGTATTGTTAAATGGAAATTTTCCTCTTGCTGACAAGGAAATTCCACATCGCACCCCCCTCAGATTTAGTGGTGAGATGTCCCAGTGGGTAGCCCGCCAAAAACTGAACACATATCAAACATGAAAACAGTGCTGAACTGTAAAAGGGAAGATCCGCGTTCAAATCCTCAAATTCAAATGGTTCAAATGGCTCTGAGGTCATCAGTCCCCTAGAACTTAGAACTACTTAAACCTAACTAACCTAAGGACATCACACACATCCATGCCCGAGGCAGGATTCGAACCTGCGACCGTAGCGGTCGCGCGGTTCCAGACTGTAGCGCTTAGAACCGCTAGGCCACTCCGGCCGGCTTCAAATCCTCCTTGTGCCCTTTTGTTTTCTTTTTTTCCTCAAAATTACGAGCTGTCCGTCCGGTCATTGACGTGTCTGTTCCCTTTATTCATATTTGTGTCTGTGTCGTGGTAACGCTAGCTTGCAACAGCGGGGTGTAAGGAAGGGACATCCAGACTTTTCTCCACACAAGTACCACGTGTTATGACTTTTGTGTTCCGTTTTGGGAATTTTTACTCCTGAATTTCTTTGCTGTAATGTAGTTCACACCCGTTTATTTGTTGTTTTCATTTCTGTTCACATCTACATCTATATCCACATCGATACTCTGCAAATCACACTTACGTGCTTGCCAGAGGGTTTATTGAACTACCTTCACAATTCTCTATTATTACAATCTCGTATAGCGCGTGGAAAGAACGAACACCTATATCTTAACGTGCGAGCTCTGATTTCCCTTGTTTTATCATGGTGACCGTTTCTCTCTATGTAGGTCGGCGTCAACAAAACATTTTCGCATTCGGAGGAGAAAGTCGGTGATTGGAATTTCCTGAGAAGATCACTCCTCAACGAAAAATGCCTTTGTTTTAATTATGTCCAACGCAAATCTTGTATCATTTCAGTGACACTCTGTCCCCTACTTCGCGATAATACAAAAAGTGCTGCTCTTCTTTGAACTTTTTCGATGTACTCCTTCAATCCTATCTGGTCAGGATCCCACAACGCGCAGCAGCATCCTAAAAGAGGACAAACAAGCGTATTGTAGGCAGTCTCTTTAGTAGATCTGTTACATTTCCTAAGTGTGCTGCCAATAAAATGCAGTCTATCCCGGCGGAGGTTCGAGTGCTCCCTCGGGCATGGGTGTGTGTGTTTGTCCTTAGGATAATTTAGGTTAAGTAGTGTGTAAGCTTAGGGACTGGTGACCTTAGCAGTTAAGTCCCATAAGATTTCACACACATTTGAACAAAAAAACGCAGTCTTTGGTTAGCCTTCCCCAAAACATTTTCTATGTGTTCAAAAAATGGCTCTGAGCACTATGGGACTTAACTGCTGAAGTCATCAGTCCCCTAGAACTTAGAACTACTTGAACCTAACTAACCTAAGGACATCACACACATCCATGCCCGAGGCAGGATTCGAACCTGCGACCGTAGCGGTCGCGCGGTTCCAGACTGTAGCGCCTAGAACCGCTCAGCCACTTCGGCCGGCTTCTATGTGTTCCTTCCAATTTAAGTTGTTCGTAATTTTAAGTCCTAGGCATTTAATTGAATTTACGGTCTTTAGATTTGGCTGATTTATCGTGTTACCGATGTTTAACGGATTCCTTTTAGCACTCATGTGAATGACCTCACACTTTTCGTTATTTACGGACAATTGCCAAATTTCTCACCATACAGATATCTTTTCTAAGTCGTTTTGAAATTTGTTTTGATCTTCTGATGACTTCATTAGTCGATAAACGACAGCGTCATCTCCAAACAACCTAAGAAGGCTGCTCACATTGTCTCCCATATCGTTTATACAGATAAGGAACGGCAAATGGTCTATAACACTACCTTGGGGAACGCCAGAAATCACTTCTGTTTTACTCGATGTCTTTCCATCAATTACTACGAACTGTGACATCTCTGGCAGGAAATCACGAATCCAGTCACACAACTGAGACGATATTCCATAGGCACGCAATTTCGCTACAAGCCGCTTGTGTGGTACAGTGTCAATAGCGTTCCGGAAATCCAGAAATACGGAATCAATTTGAAATCTCTTGTCGGTAGCACTCAACACTTCCTGCGAGTAAAGAGCTAGTTGTGTTTCACAAGAACGATGTTTCCTAAATCCGTGTTGGCTATGTGTCAATAGACCGTTTCTTAGAGGTAATTCATAATGTTCGAACACAATGCATGTTCCAAAATCCTGCTGCATATCTACGTTAACGGTATGTGTCTGTAATTTAGTGGATTGCTCCTACTACCTTTCTTGAATGTCGGTGTGACCTGTGCAACTTTCCAGTCTTTGTGTACGATCTTTCGTCGAGCGAACGGTTGCGTACGATTGCTAAGTAGGGAGCTAATGTCAGAGGTCTATGCGGTTTTCTCGCTTGCTCTCTTTGTTGGACACATTTATTTGCGATGGTAATATATTCTTACCACATGACTCATATTTTATAACTGATGTATAGTATTGCAACTGCCAAAATTACGGAAGGAGATCAGACACGTCAACGACTAGGGAGACAGCTCATAAATTTTTGAAAAGAAAAAAAAAAGGGTTGGGTACAAGGGAGTTTCGAACACGGGTCTTCCGCCTTGCAGGCCAGCTCCATGACTACACAATCTCGACACCGTAGCTCTTTTACTGTGCTCAGTGTTGCATATGTTGAGCTAAGACTATTCGCTGTTTATATTTTGCTTCTTTTTTTCATATTTCAGTACACCTTCCAGTTTTCTTGCTTGATCTGTGTTCAGTTTTTGATGGGCTGTCAACTGGGCCATTTTACAACTAAATTGGAGGGGGGCGCGATGTGGAGTTTCCATTGTGAGAATAGTATCAGTGGCTTGCATCCGTATTTACGTATGCATTTCTGCTCGCTTTTGCGCAAAATCACACGCAGCGGTTAGGATTTATTTTAGTCGGCAGGACTTCTTTTTAAAAAGTGAGTGATTGCCAGGTAGGTGGCGGCAAAGAGGGCAGGGGTCAAATATTCTGAGGTCTGGCCACGATTCCTCCCCCATATCTTTCACCCATTCGCATTTTTGTGTGTGTGTGTGTGTTTTTTTTTTCCTGGGAGAGGATTTACAGCACCAGGCAGGCGGAGGCAAAGAGTTCAGGGGTCGAAGATCCCGAGGCCTGGCCACAATGCCTCCCTCATACCTTTCACTCAGTCGATCCGTTATTCCCATGTACGTATTTTTGTTTTTTGTACCCAAAAGAAAAGGTTTTAACGAGGACCTTAACAAAGGACCTCCACTGAAATACACAGAACAAAATAAACTTGAGTCCTCGAACGAAACGAGAAATTACGCTCGAAGGACTAATTAATGTTCTATCCTTGAATGTAAGGACAATAAGGGCAAACGGCAGAGCAAGTAATAGTGAGAAACAGTATGCCCTACTGGAACAATAAAGAAATGTCTTCCCTAAGTAAAAGGAGTACAGCATTTTCTTCATAATGGAACCAAAGTAAAATGTCTGCTAATATTTTACATAAAATGGAAGTCTTCTCTTGAAAGGTAGATCAAAATAAATGGAAATTTTTGTCTTTGTGTGATTTCCTCATGAAAATATCAAAATATAAGAGCATTTTGAGAAGAATACTAAGCAAGTGACTTTCGATGAAGGAGAGAAAGAAAGAAAATAAATACATAAATCAATAAATTTCTGAGATCTCACAGTGAATTCAAATTCTCACTTGAATTAAGGACAGCGAACCAACGTTCTTGTGCACCTGGGGGTCGCACGATAACCGTTACATTACTGCTACAAAGTAATTACGCTTACTATTTTAAAAGGTGTAGATCATCCGCAGAATCCCGAAATACCTTTTTCGTCGATTACTCGTAAACCAGGGCTCACCAGAGTGAATGGCTTTAGGGTGTGCTACCTTGGATCTTAACCAACATTACCGTAGAGATGGCTTCAAAAAGTCGATCCCACTGTTGAGGACTCTTCCTTATGAGCAAGAAAAATATACTTTTAAGAAGCTCTTAACATTAGTTGACGTGTTTGGATTCAGCTGGTAAGTTGCTAGATGCATATTATTATGAAATTCGGCTGAGAATTGCGAGATGCACAAACGCTTGACTGGGGCCGCATGAGGCCCGCGGGAGCAGTTTGACGACCACTGGTCTAATGTGTCTAAGACCAACAAGCGATTTGCAACCACCATCTGTCAAAATAGGACTGTCAGTAAAATCTGATGTTATATTGATTAATCCTAGCCTTATTTCAATGTATCTGTTTTAGGAGGCTCAGGCTCAGCCTGCTTTTTGTTTGATTTGCTCCTTGTTACATGTGCTCCAGTTGAAATGTGAGTCGAGAGTGATTCCAGATATGTTGACATTTCTGTTGGTCTTGTGCCTTCCTAACCATAAACTAGATGTTCCGATGTTTGGTTACCTTAGTAGTGAAAATTCATTTGTTCATGGAATGGGTTCCATCCGTTTCAGGAAATTAGAATTTTTTTCTCGATTTCTTCATCAACGTGTATTTCAGCATATCTGTATCATTTTAAATATTTTAAAATCATGAAAATAGCAGTGGTGGTGGAAAATTAAGCTTGTTCTTCTTTTGTTAACAGACGTGATTTTTTCCCTTATTTAGTAGTGTATATGATTTGTTTCATACTCACTCCTTATGGCAGCCGCAACATCATGACTGCACCTGAATCCTGCGAAACAAAATAAATCACAAATTGAGCTAAATTTTTTTCTCTGTAGTTACCCACTTTTTTATGTTATTCTCGTCAAGCACATGTATTTATCTACGACATAAGTTCATTAAGCACAAATTTCGAGCAGTACAATGTTTACGTTCGTTGGACAGCATGTTCGACTGTTCTCACCCGGGGCGTTTTGCGTGATTTGGAACTCTTTCTTTCTCTCTCTCTCATTCTAGCTGTCTCTAGTTATGTAAATGCATCCACACTCGTCTGCGTTCTCCCCCCCCCCCCCCATCCTCACTGTCTCTCACCAGTCTATGCTGTGTATGTACCGGTTAGTTATGATTAATGTGCTGCTACTCACAGAGGTTCAGTGTAGGTTGTAATTATCGTATTGCGGCGAAACTTGATACATATTCTAATGCGTTATTGAGGAACTGATTAACGTCAGAAAAAATTAGTTGCGGGTTTAGCCACCTCATGCTGAACTGGCGCTGTGAATGTAAGAAAGACGCTTAGAAATATGTAATAGATTGGGAACGGGACATGGTCAGTAAAATACAAAGAAGTGAGAAGCGCATAATGCTGATTTTATTATTATCTGTTGCTTGCAGGAGAGCTTCTGTAAAGTTTGGAAGGTAGGAGACGAGGTACTGGCAGAAGTAAGGCTGTGAGGACGGGGCGTGAGTCGTGCTTGGGTAGCTCACTTGGTACTGAGTTAATCGATCAACAACGAACTTAAAACGGATGTCTTACGACGTCCGCCCCGAGCAGATTAAGCGAACAAAATGAGATAAAAAAAAAACTTGGTAGAGCACTTGCCCGCGAAAGGCAAAGGTCCCGAGTTCGAGTCTCGGTCCGGCACACAGTTTTAATTCGCCAGGAAGTTTCATATCAGCGCACAGTCCCCTGCAGAGTCAAAATCTCATTCTGTTGCTTATACAGTTTGTTCAGTATGAGTACTGAGGACGTCGACGAGATGCCGTACAGTGCCAGATCTGCACCTGGTGACTTTAACTGGAACTAACATTTTTCCATCGCAAATCAGTTCAGCATTAACGCATTAGCATATCTAAGTTTCGCTGCCACACGATAATTACAGCCCATACTGGACCTGCAAGAGTAGAAGCACTTTAATTATAACGACCCGATATATGGGGCGATTAAATAGTTACCGTCTCTGGCACTGCTCCAGCGTATATGCAACGTAGCGCGACTCCGGTGTGGATGTATCAGTACCGACGTGAAGGCGAGGGGTTTATTGTGGCGCTCGTGTCTTTCCGACGTGCATAGTGAAAATGCTGAAGTGTGAACTATGGCGACGTTATTACCAAAAGCTTCCAAATATGAATACGTGCTGGCATTCTTTTCTTGACTGCCGAAGGACAAACATTGGTAGAATCCATCCAAGAATGAAGAAATGAAGAATGTGTACGGGGTAGCATGTCTGTCCAAAACGTTACACCAACTCAAGTGTCCGCAGCTCGTGGTTGTGCGGTGGCGTTCTCGCTTCCCGCGCCCGGGTTCAAATGGCTCTGAACACTATGGGACTCAACATCTTAGGTCATAAGTCCCCTAGAACTTAGAACTACTTAAACCTAACTAACCTAAGGACATCACACACACCCATGCCCGAGGCAGGATTCGAACCTGCGACCGTAGCAGTCCCGCAGTTCCGGACTGCAGCGCCAGAACCGCTAGACCACCGCGGCCGGCCCGCGCCCGGGTTCCCAGGTTCGATTCCCGGCGGGGTCAGGGATTTTCTCTGCCTCGTGATGACTGGGTGTTGTGTGATGTCCTTAGGTTAGTTAGGTTTAAGTAGTTCTAAGTTCTAGGGGACTGATGACCATAGATGTTAAGTCCCATAGTGCTCAGAGCCAACCAACTCAAGTGGAGACAATCGAGCACCCCCCCCCCCCCACCCGCTTCCTATAGTCCTGATCTCTTCCCATGCAAGGACTTCAGTCCCTTAAAAAAAGCCTGGAGGGTCGACGATTCCTGTCGGAATAGGATGTGCCACGCAGCAGGACACTGTTTTACCAAATGAGCATCTTCAACCTGGTACGTTGGTGGGACGTGATAGGCGAACCGATTCTGAACTGTACGGCCTTCTCACGGAAACGTTTTGATCACCTATTGAGAGATAAGCATATGTGGAATGCGAGCTGTCGCTTTTTAGTTCTACAGGCTGTGCGGTGGTCCCCTACATTTTTACAAGAAACCGAACATATCGTCCTTCCCTGTGTTGCACATTTTCATTGTAGGTCGTAATTTCGATATATGTCCGATTCACACCGTATCTCTGTAATGACTGAAGTTAACTATAATTTACTGGCGTCTGCCTCCGTGTAAAGACTTGACGTAGGGTTTTTTAATCAGATCCGGCCATTGATGGTTGTTGTTAATGCGGCTGTCTACATCGCCAGCGTTGGAAGGCAAGTCACTGCTACAATCGCTCTTCATAACCAACAACCACGTACCACACTTCACACCTTCGTCTTCCCCATTAAAATTATTGTCATGTGTCTTAACCCCTTTCGTCTCTCTGTAGAACCTACCGCAGTGTCCGTACAAGGCTGTCAGGACACGGGTCTTATCAAACAGAAGCTTGTGGTTTCCTTGCGGCAAAGCATGTCCCACTACAGATGACTTGTCCGTTTCCTGCCGTAGACAGTTGTCTTCACGCTTTTTATTTGTCAGTTATGTTTACACGGATTTTTTATAATTGCACAATGCCGAACATATATAGCGACATAGCGCCCACACGAATTGCAGCTACATGTGCTGTACAGCATTACCGACCATTGTTGGCCAACAGCGTTTGCGGCAATACATTTCCGGGCCAGAAGTTTTTCCAAGCGGCCACACTCTCGCCACAAAATGGACAAACGATTTTTGCAAACTCATAATGAAACTGGTACATGTGGAGTTTAGAAAGTTCTAATAAAGACATGCCAACATAAACGGTTTTTTGAACTCTACCGAAACCTTCACTAACTCCAAAGCCATGAATTCTTTGTTGAAAATTATAGTTCGTTTAAAATTTGGAATTCCGATTTATTGTCTTCCACCACAATGCCCATCCCACAAATCGACTGAGTAAATATCGTGGTGGTTTCTAACATTCTGCGTTGTTTTCCTGGAAACTGCATTATTCATTAATTTATAAAAGCCTTTGCCAAAATTACATGTCGTGGAAGCCCTCTTTTCGGCATTTCTATCAGTGTACTTCTGCAGCGAGAGAGCTGCAATTTAATAGTGTGAGCGACTGTAATCAGTTTCATCCTCAAACTGATATATTGCCGGATGTTTATATAATGCAGTATACATCTTTTTCTATCCTCAAGCAGCGTCCATCGTTTGGAGTATGAACCGTTTTGCAGAATTCTGTGCTCTGGATACAGCGGCAAATCGCAGCGCATGTCATTCAAACTATTAGGAAATGTCAAGTCTGTCTCCAGAACACGGAAAATCTACAGAAACATAGAGTCAAATGGCTGTGTATTCCTTCAAAAAATAAATTAATTAATTAAATAAAACTCATAGTTCTCTCGTTTGTCTTCTTCAGGTATACCAACAAAAACAAATACTATAAATGTGGCTCTCTCCTCTCAGCGATCACAGGCCCTGTATACAATGCGCTGCATCAACGATCTGCTTCCACCGCCTTCTATCTCTCGCAGCCTCTCTCCAACTTGCGGAAATTCCTAATGCTGTGATGTCCTTCTCTATCTATGTCATCTTTCCACCTTGTACGAGGTCGGCCCAATGGTCTTGTTGCTTGGAGAGTTCCTTCAAATACTTTCTTGGTAATTCTGTTGTTTTCCATTCTGGCCACATGTCCAGCCCATTGTAGTCTTCTACTTTTTAATTTCTGGATGATAGTGGGTTGTTTCATTAACTGATAAATTTCATTGTTCTTTCGAATTCTCCATACGCCATTCTCCAACATAAATCCCGAGATTTTTCTCATTACTTTTCTTGGCTACATTTATTTATTTATTTGGTTTTAGGGGATATAAACCTATTAATTTTTGTTTACATATTACATAACCTGATATGGTTATCTACAACCAAAATTACAATTATGCATTACTGTCATATACAAATACATAAGCATATACACAGAACTGACATAAGTCACGGGATAGCGATACGCACGTATACAGATGGCGGTAGTATCGCGTACACAGGTTATATAAAAGGGCAATGCATTGGCAGAGCTGCCATTGTGCTTCAGTGTTTTCGCCGCCCACGCTCCATCGTTCACGTGTGTCACCTCCATCATCAGTGTTCGTGTACAGTGCTGACAGTATATTGTTTTTCTTCGCGTGTGAACGGCTTCGTGTTTTTTAATTATTGTGTCTACTGTTTTTGTCCACCATTATGTTCTGTTAATTCTGTGTCTTCATTGTTTTGTCCTTGCACTACCTGTGGCTGAAGAGCGGCGTAATGTTGACGCTGCCAGCCCACCTTGTGTAAGGTGTAAAATGTCAATAAAGAAAAAAAAAAAGCAGAGCTGCCATTTTTACTCAGGCGATTCGTGTGAAAAAGTTTCTGACGTGACTGTGTCCGCACGGCGGGAATTTGGAGACTCTGAATGTGGAACGGTAGTCGGAGCTAAACGCGTGGGACATTTCATTTCGGAAATCTTTAGGGAATTCAATATTCTGAGATCCACAGTATTAAGAATGTACCGAGAATACCACGGACAACGCAGTGGCCGATGGCTTTCACTAGCGCAGCGGCATTTGTGTGGAGTTGTCAGTGCTAACAGACAAGCAACACTAGGTGAAATAGCCACAGAAATCAATTTGGGACGAACAACGAACGTATCCGTTAACACCGTGTGGCGAAATCTGGTGTTAACGGGATATGGCAGCAGACGACCGACGCGAGTGCCTTTGTTAACAGCACGACATCATCTACGGCGCCTCTCCTCGGCTCGTGACAATGTTGGTTAGATCTTAGGCAACTCGAAAACCGAGCTCTGGTCCGATGAATCCCGATTTCGGTTGGTAAGAGCTGATGGCAGATCCCACGAACCATGGACCCAGGTTGTCAATAAGGCACAGTGCAAACTAGTAGTGGATCCATAATGGTGTGGGTTGTGTTTACATGGAATCGACGACATCCTCTGGTCCAACTGAAAGTGTTGGCGTTAAAAAAGGTTTGTGCCAGGTGGGTTCCCAGGATGTTGACAGTGGCTCACAAAGAAACAAGAAAAACGGTATGCAGCGAACTTTTGGAACAGTGCGAGAATGGTGGAGATGAATTTCTTGGAAGAATTGTGACAGGTGATGAAACATGGCTCCATCATTTTTCACCAGAGACGAAGAGGCAATCAATGGAGTGGCATCATGCAAATTCACCCAAGAAATAAAAATTCAAAACTACACCTTCTGCTACGGTGTTTTTCGATTCTGAAGGACTCTTGCTTGTGGACATTATGTCAAGTGGAACCACCATAAATTCTGATGCATATGTGACGACACTGAAGAAACTTCAAGCTCGACTGAGTCGTGTTCGTACACATCGGCAAAAGCAGGATGTTTTGCAGTTGCACGACAATGCACGGCCATATGTCAGTCAAAAAACCATGGAAGCGATCACAAAACTATGGACAACACTGAAACACCCGCCTTACAGTCCTGACCTGGCTCCATGTGACTATCATCTCTTTGGGAAACTGAAAGACTCTCTTAGTGGAACGAGGTTTGAAGATGGTGAGTCCCTTGTTCGCACTGCCAAGCAGTGTCTCCAACAGGTTGGTTCAGAATTTTACCGTGCGGGTATACAGGCGCTGGTTCGGCTTCCTGGAGATCATGTGCAACCATTTACGGACTTCATGTTCCCAAATAACGAGAGAATTTTTATGAATGACAGTGCGCCATGTCTGTTCACTATTGGGCAATTCGAGCGAATGATTTGGCCACCCAGATCACCCGAAATGAATCCCATAGAACTTTTATGGCACATAATCGAGAGGTCAGTTCGTGCACAAAATCCTGCACCGGCAACACGTTCGCCGTTATGGACGGCTTTAGAGGCAGCATGGCTCAATATTTCTGCAGGGGGCTTTCAGCGACTTATTGAGTCCATGCGACGTAGAATTTCTGCATGGAGCCGGGCAAAGGAAGGTCCGACACGATATTAGGATGTATCCCATCACTTTCGTTACCTCGGTGTATAGTTAAATATTCATGCCTGTATCTTTAAGATATGCTGCAATAACGTAATGCATCCTTGTATCTTCCTTAGTTAATAACATTGTAATGAATGTCGTCAAGGGAATCTTCGGCTAGCTCAACTTTTGATACAATTTCGTTTGCTGTGACCGGTATTTGGCGCACGCTATAATTACATGATTTAAGTTAGCTGTTTCTTCGCTGTCTGGGGAGTACGTTGGGCAATCAACAACTTTCATGTTATAAAGGTGACTGCAGTAACATCACGTCATAATCGCACTCTTATTATGGGGCTCTGATGCAGTTCGCTCGTTCTGACTCCGTTAAATCACGGTTTTCTCGGCAGTTCGTGTTAAATATGAGCATAGAATCATGCTATGTTCCCTTGAGAAATTGTCCATTCACTCTTCCATCGATTCTATGCTTGGTGGTATATTTTCCGTACAAAATCACTACCGGGTAATCTAATTCCTTGGAATATGCCTTGAATTGCACTTTCTTCAGCATATCTCCCGGCCATTTCGTTCTCTTAGATACCCGTATGCCCTCTGATCCACGAGAAGTTTACATCAAGATCAACTTTTCTTTCAGTGTGAAGCAGGCTCGGTATTTCTTGCATATAATCAGGTGTGGTCGCGTTCGGAGCTGAATTTTCTATCCTCTGGAGAGTGCTTTTTGAGTGTATTAAGAGTAAAACTTTTGGAAATACTTTTCTTATTCCGTAGGTAGCCACTTCTTGAACTGCCATTTCTGCAGTGTAAATGAATGCTTCATCTCGTTAGGAATTGCATATCACCTCGTAGTGCGATAGCACGTTCCTTCTTCTGTCTTGAAGCCATCCGCGTTGATTTGAACGTAATTTGGCCACTTATTTATATGACAAATAATGTTTGGTTCAAATTGTTCAAATGGCTCTGAGCACTATGGGACTCAACATCTTAGTTCATAAGTCCCCTAGAACTTAGAACCACTTAAACCTAACTAACCTAAGGACATCACACACACCCATGCCCGAGGCAGGATTCGAACCTGCGACCGTAGCAGTCCCGCGGTTCCGGACTGCAGCGCCAGAAGCGCTAGACCACCGCGGCCGGCAAATAATGTTTGTTGTTTGTTTCTTCTCGGTATTGTTTTCGGGTGTGGGCGAATGAAATACCTTGTTACACATGTAAGCTTATTCATATGGGTAGCTGTTCTCCGTTATACTGTTCTCCTGTAATAATGGGAATAATATTCTGATCCGATGACAACTTCTTGTAAGAAGAGGTGTTTTGTGAGAGTGTTTCTTTTTTATTTCTGTGGCACATGATTTGTTATAACTACTGTATTTTCTTGATCTTCGTGTTACAAGGGTCCTTGTGCCGAGTTAGTAAATATTCCTGTACTAGTAATTACGATCGTCGAGTGTTGAGAGGCATTTCTTTTCCTTCTACTAGAAGTGCGTTGTTCGGTAATGTCAACATGCCCCCCACACACGTTTTCATTGCTCTGTATCACAGCCTGTCCAGATTCTTTAATACGTATTAGGTTTGTGCACGAGTTTGTACCGTTTTTATTTTGCATGTTTGTGTCCCAGTTACTGTGGCCTTACTCATCTATTGTCATTTTTTATTTGTAATTCGCTGTTGCTATTTGAGTTTACATATTCTGATTTTCTCATTTGGAGATAGGAGTAGAATTGTGGACGATAGAAAATGGAGTGAGAAGCGGAGAAAGCGCAACATTTCCGACATATCCTTCTGTCTGAGTTCAGCCGACGAGTGACAGCAGCGGAGGCAGCCAGAAACATTTAAGCCGTGCGTGGGGATAATGCCGTTGGACAGAGAACGGCAAGAGAATGATTTTCTCATTTTAAGGAGGATCTTATTGGCATTAGTGACTCTCCACGTCCTGGAAGACCTTCAGGGTTTGATTCAGATTGTTGAAACGCAGTAATCCACTACGATTCACCTCAGTGTACTCGAGAGCTGGCAAATGTGATGAACTGTGATCATTCCACCATCGCGCAACATTTCCATGCAATGGGGAATGTATGGGTACCGCATGTTCCAAGCAAAAACCACAAAAACCAGTGGGTAGCCATATGTGCATCTCTGCATGCTCGTCATCAATTGGCTCGTGAACAACACCGACCATTCCTATCCTGTATCGTCGCTGGTGACGAGAAAATGGTGTCTTCATGTTGACGTAAGGAAAATAAAAGAGTGATTAAGGCCAAAGAAAGCATCAGGTCTCTGTACAAAGACCTGCGAGTACAAAAGGTAACGTTATGCATCTGGTGGAGCAGCGACGGCGTGTTGTACTACCAATTGCTTTCCCGAGGTTTAACCGTGATTGCTGACATCTACTAATAACTGAGACGTCTTGCAGACGTAGTCTAAGAACAACGACCAGGAAGGCTGCGTGAAGTGATACGCGCGCCCGCATTCTGCTAGTCCAACAAAAAACGCTATACAAGACTTGGGTTGGGAAGTGATTCGGCTCTCTATCCAGCAACCTTCAAGGAACGTCCTTTCCTGATGAAAATGCACCAACGAATACTACTTCTCAAAACCACGTGATTTCTACAGTCGCTGAATCGAAAAGTTACCCCAGCGTTGGCAGACTGTTGTAAACAGTGAAGGAGAATATAGTATTGATGACTAAAGCCTTTGTTATGTATAGCGCTTATTAAACTTGTGGAAAAAACGCTACGAACTTATGCACCAACATAATATTTTGGCACATTCTCGTAGAACACGACCATACACCCATAATCTAGTACAGAGCGTATTAATGACGTGTAGAGTATCGTTAAGTGTCCCTGGCTCAGCTTTCCACCATGTGCACGTGGTGGATCGAAGAATGTTCAAACTCTGAGTTATTTTTAAATTTTGTAGTCGATGCGTTCGTACTGTGATAATCTGCTGTCTAGAAACAGCCCTAAGAACGTGGCTATAGCAAAGCAAAAGCAAAAGCAAAACAAGGATAATGGAATGTAGTCGAATTAAATCGGGTGATGCTGCGGGAATTAGAATAGGAAATGAGACGCTTAAAGTAGTAAAGGGGTTTTGCTATTTGGGGAGCAAAATAACTGATGACGGTCGAAGTAAAGAGGATATAAAATGTAGAGTGGCAATGGCAAGGAAAGCGTTTCTGATGAAGAGAAATTTGTTAACATCGAGTGTAGATTTAAGTGTCAGGAAGTCGTTTCTGAAAGTATTTGTATGGAGTGTAGCCATGTATGGAAGTGAAACATGGACAATAAATAGTTTGGACAGGAAGAGAATAGAAGCTTTCGAAATGTGGTGCTACAGAAGAATGCTGAAGATTAGATGGGTAGATCACTTAACTAATGAGAAGTATTGAACAGAATTGGGCAGAAGAGGAGTTTGTGGCACAACTTGACTAGAAGAAGGGATCGGTTGGTAGGGCATATTCTGAGACATCAAGGGATCACCAATTTAGTATTGGAGGGAAGCGTGGAGGGTAAAAATCGTAGCGGGAGACCAAGAGATGAATACACTAAACAGATTCAGAAGGTTATAGGTGGCAGTAGATACTGGGAGATGAAGAAGCTTGCATCAAACCAGTCTCTGGACTGAAGACCACAACAACAACAATATGGAACCAATTGTATATGATCTTGCGTCAACGGCAACTTTTTCCTTGTAAATGTAACTGCCTGTGATCTATCTGCTGATACCGTAAGCCTCGTTGTAGTGACCATGCATGTACTGTTCTCATTGCGTCGATAAGCCACATCTGATTTCCCGTTAAAGATGCTAAGTTAATATAATTTCATAGATCATCGGCATATTATAGCACTTTGATGCTACGGGAAAATACATTTCCGAAGTCAACTGCATACATCATATACTCAAGTGATAAAAACCATGGGGACCTTCCTATATCGTTTCGGATCTCCTTTCGCGCGGCTGAGAGCAGCAACTCGGCATGCGATGGACTCAACAAGACGATGGAGCACCTCTGCAGAAGTACTGTGCCAAGCTGCCTCTAAAGCCGTCCATAATTGCGAAAGTGTTATCGGTGCAGAATTATGTACGCAAACTGACCTCTCGATTACGTCCCACAAATGTTCGATACGATTCATGTCGGTCGATCTGGGTGGCCAAATCTTTCGATCGAACTATCTAGAATGCTCTTCAAACCAATCGCGAACAATGCTGGCCCGGCGATATGACGCATTGTCATCCATAAAAATTCCATCGTTGTTTGGGAACATGAAGTCCTTGAATGGCTACAAATAGTCTCCAAGAGGCCAAACATAAAAATTTCCCGTCAGTGACCGGTTCAGCTCAATCACAGGACCCAGTCCATTCCATGCAAACACAGCCCACACCATGATGGAGCCACTACCAACTTGCACACTGCCTCTTTGACAACGTGTCCATTGCTTCGTGGGGTGTGCGCCACACTCGAATCCTACCATCAGCTCTACCAACTGAAATCGGGACTCATCTGATCAGGCCATGGTTTTCGAATCGTGTAGTGTCCAATCAGTACGGTCACGAGCCCAGGAGAAGCTCTGCAAGTGATGTCGTGCGGTCAGCAAAGGCGCTAGCGTCGATCGTCTGCGGCTATAGCCCATTAACGCCAAATTTCGCCACTTGGTGATAACGGGTAAGTTCGTCGCACGTCCCAGATTGATCTCTGTGGTTATTTCACGCAGTGTTGCTTGTCTGTTAGCACTGACAACACTTTGCAAACGCCGCTGCTCTCGGTCGTTAACTGAAGGCCGACGGTCACCGCGTTGTACGTGGTGGGAGATAATGCCTGAAATTTATTATTCTCCGCGCTCTTGATACTGTGGATCTCGGAATATTGAATTCCCTAACGATTTCTGACATGGACTGTCGCACGCATCTAACTCCAACTACCGTCCCACGCCGAGAGTCTGTTAATGCCCGTCACGCGACCGTATTAACGTCGGGGACCTTATCACATGAATCACCTGAATACAAATGAGTTCCGTCAATGCACTGCCCTTTTGTACCTTGTGTACGCAATACTGCGGCCATATGTATATGTGCATATCGCTATCCCACGACTTTTGCCACCTCATTGTACACAATGTAGGACTCAGACTGGTCTTCCGAGCTAGTCCTTTAATTGCAATGCATGGACCAAAAAGAGTGTTATCCTGCTATATAAAGTATTCGTTTGGAGAGCATGGCATGAACACCGAGGATGTATATTTCTGGCAGCTCTATAACTCGTAGTTTTTGCAACAGGGCTGCTATCTCCACGTTGTCATATGCTCCATTTACATCATGGAAAGCCGCTGTTAGATGTCCTTGAACTAGAAATGCTTGCTCTATGTCCAGTGATAGCCTACTGAGATTATCCATGGTACTTCTTTCTTTTTTTCAGAAAACGAAATTGTGACTGTGGTAACAAGGTGTGTTTATCTAACCACAATTTCATCGACCTTTCATAATCCGTTCAAATGCCTCACAAACGCACTACGAGAATGAAATAGGCCGATAGGAAGAGGCCAAGAATGGATCCTTTCGCTGTTTAAGGCGCTTCAGTCTGAACCCACGCGGCTACTACGGTCGCAGGTTCGAATCCTGCCTCGGGCATGGATGTGCGTTATGTCGTTAGGTTAGTTAGGTTTAAGTAGTTCTAAGTCTCCCCAGCATCTTAAAGAACAGTGTTTATTTCGTTTCTTCTTCAGACGATTGAGCGTAGACCAAATGTGCGACAAAGGAGGTCATTATTGATCTTCTGACATTAATGACGCCAACTGTTTCTTTTTAGCTGCTTAAATGGGCATTTTGATTTAACATCTTCTTGTTTATACGTATGGTTTTGGATAGGGTCTGCCTTTAGCAAAACACAGTTTTGTTTTTTAACCCAAACATGTTTCACTGCAGTTGCAGCATCTTCAAAAGTTTCAAATGGCTCTGAGCACTATGCTACTTATCTTCTGAGGTCATCAGTCGCCTAGAACTTAGAACTAATTAAACCTAACTAACCTAAGGACATCACACACATCCATGCCCGAAGCAGGATTCGAACCTGCGACCGTAGCGGTCGCTCGGTTCCAGACTGTAGCGCCTAGAACCGCACGGCCACTCCAGCCGGCGCAGCATCTTCAGTGGGCTTTTATTTTTCATCTGTTAAAGATAAAGAATGTTCTTTACTGTTTGTATACATGTAACTATTAGTTACATGTTATTAGACAAGACTCAAGACCAACCTATAGAGCTGTCACCTCCCCCCCCCCCCCAAACAGCCCCCTCCCCACCCCCAACCCCCACACACAAACAAAACACACACACACAAAAAAAAAAATCCTAAAACCTACTGTCACTCTCTCTCTCTCTCTCTCTCTCTCTCTCTCTCTCTCTCTCTCTCTCTCTCTCTTTTCACCCCTCCCCCCCCCCCCCCCACACACACACATTGACAGACACCTCTGAAAGATTCAGAACAACTGCCAGGAACACCTTCAACTGTTCCACTGTCAGTCATCTTGTTTTTACACCTTCAACTGTTCCACTGCCCGCCATGTTTGTTTTTACAGCTGGTAAACAGTAAAACAGTGACATTGACCGTGACAGTGGTAACTCAATATGTAGTGTTTGACGCTGTTGAAGATGAGGAAAAAGAGAATGTAAGTGAAACATTATGTAAATAGACACACACACACACACACACACACACACAGAGAGAGAGAGAGAGAGAGAGAGAGAGAATTAATTAATTTAAGGCATAGAAATAACAATTTTCAAATCTTAATTTTGGCTTAAACAATTTATCTACTTTAAAGTGTAAATGTTTGGAGATGACAAACTGTGGAACAAAACAGTCACTGTAGAAACACAACATAACAGAAAAACCACACCATGTGGTGAAAGGTATGCATTCATAATTTATGTATTTTTCAACTATCTGTAATTACGATTTAAGAACTAATAGTTACATGTATACAAACAGTAAAGAACATTCTATGTCTTTAACAGATGAAAAATAAAAGCCCACTGAAGAGGCTGCAACTGCAGTGAAACATGTTTGGGTTAAAAAACAAAATTATGTTTTTGCTAAAGGCAGACCCTATCCAACACCATTCTTATTGTTAAAGCAAACACGGAAAAAAAGAGCTCCATCCCCAAGATGATTACTTCTTGTTTATATTTAATAAAGTTTTCTCATGCAGTATTTGCTAGAATATTTTAAAGGTAATAAAGAAGTTGCAATATTCATTCTACCAGGGAGCCGATTTTCCTTTTCATATGTGGGCTGGATTAATTGTAGGAATTAAAGTAGTCGCTACAACATTGATAATACTAAACAGTTTTAGTAGTTTTCCACCGGCGAGGTCGATTTGCTTAGAGTCTTAATCCGATTCTCTATTATTCTTTTATATTTCACCCAGTCTGCTTTGTTAACTTTTCGCTTTCTTGATGGATAGTGGGATTCGAGTGACTGTCTTCAGTTTTCTGTATTTCTGTAGAATAGTGGTGTAATCCGTTAGGATAGTCAGTGACATTCCATTGAAGACCTGTAGCGAGGTTTGATGAACACATAGTTATGTCTATCGCGGATAGCCGTTTTTCCCATTTCGTAATCAATGTTGGCAATCCATCGCTCAAAACATAAAGACCAAAGTCATCCACAATTTCTAGTAAAGCTGTTCCGTAACCGTCTTAAGAGTCGCAGCCCGAAGCATGACCTCGGGCATTAAAATCTCCACAGATAATTAATGGTGCTTCTAGCTGGCTCAATAAATTGTGCCATTTCCTTCTTGAAATGACAGTTCTCGGTTGGCAGTACAATGATACTGTTAATACTTCTTTGTAGATTTCTCTGGTACTAATAGCCACTGCCTGAAGACAATTAATGTTCAAGTACTCTATTTTTATTTCCTCGTAAGACAAATATGAACGTAGTAATATTGCTACTCCCCGTCTTGTATCTACCCGCCTAAAAACACGATAACCTCTGAAATATATTGTTTCACAGATATATGACAAGGAAATGTCTCTTGCAATTAATTCACGAAGACGGACATCTTTATTTGCCCAGACAGAGCGAGCATTCGACTGCAATTTTTTTTTCACATTTGATACACTCCTTTGTTTGTAGATAAGAAGCAAGCAAAGTACTTGCCATATCGGTTCTATACGAATCGGTCCTGCAGGCGTGGACTTAACTTCAATTATCTTTACTCAATATTTTTTCTGTCAATAATTCGTTCCAACTCGGAGAGATCGTGTGATTATAAGATTGGGGGGAGGGGCAATATGGTAAAATATGGCCCACCTAAACGCACCTTTAGTCAAATGTTTGAACGGAGCGAAGACAAGACACCCCGAAAATTATGCAATGGATTTTTGGCGAATTTTCAAGGACAAACGCAAAGTGCAAAATGGACATCTGGGAGATCAAATTGCCCAGCATGATGTCTAGTTTTGCGAAGAAAGATTTAATTGGTTGAAATAAATCAGAGTAATCAAAAAATTTTAATTACTGATTGAAAGGAAAATTTTTGTTCCAAATTTTCAGAGCCAAATGAAGGGCTGCAAACGGACAAATGAGTTACCAAACTAATCAGCACGAGGCCTAGTTTCGCATAAACATATTTCATCGCTCTCTAGTAATCAGAGAAATGGATTACATTTCGTGGTTTCTGAACAAAATTTGAAAATAAAAAAGACTGAGAAAATGATCAAATAATTTGTGAAATCATTTGTCTAAAAGTAAGACACAAAAAGACTAGTAAAATGTTTGACACATTTTAAGGCGTTGACTGCCGCGTGGCTGCGGAGCTGAAACGCTCACCTTACACCCGCCCTACGGCTGATCTGGCATGGCGATGAAATATCCACCGTTAATAAGCTAGGCTTTCGTAGGTGAATATGCTTGCGTCTTCCGCTGTGCGATGCGGGCCGCAGGACGCTGCGTGTAACGTTTATAACGTTTTCCTAAGCGCGGGGCAGCGCACGTAGAATCTAGAAAGTGAAAGTGGTGCTTTCTTTAAATTTAGCCTCTGTGCACAATAGACTGATATAAGAACTACCTTCTGACACACTTTTTTTAATTCAATGAAAATGTTTTGCCTACAAATTGGAAAATCATTTAAGCTTTTAAGAAAATTTGATTTTCAGTATTTCCAATATTTATCATGCCATATCTCCTAAACTGTGTGTCACATAACAACATAATTTTATAGTTGCCTTCAGAAGTATAGTATGTCGATGACGTCTGCAAACTTTCTGGCCGATACTCAGTAATAGTAAAGTAAGGAACCAAATTATCACGTCTTACGCGGGATCTATAGCAAAATCAGCAACCGAAATGTAGTAAGCGACAAACTTTTACCCTTTTTGTTTTTTGTGAGGGGTGAAAGCGAGAGTAAATTTCGGAAAGGTTACAATTTAATTTTAGAGTTTGTTGGAAGTAGATGTGTGCTACAGTTTCTCCTGGACGAGAACAGTATTGTGCGGTTCACAGGAGCGACGGGAGTTGCAGCGCGGTGTGAGGAGCATTTTGCCAGGAGCGGGGCAGTAGCGGAGACAGCGGAGGCCAAACAGTACTTGATCCAAAAAAAAAAAAGTTTAAGGCATTTTCAGATTCACAGCCAACCAGCTTTATTATCTTCTTACGTTCACTAAAGACAAAGTGAGAAGTAATCAATGTAACCGAGTGGTGAAACGAATTACACCAGCAGAAAAACTGACAATTATATTAAGGTAAGTTTGTCGTTAATAAGTATCTTTAATGCCAGGTGACGTAACATAGTACCTATTGTCATATGTATTGCTGGGCCATTGTTCCAGTAAAATAAATACTTATTTGCCGAAGTTATGCTACGTATAGCAAAAATGTTGACCTTAATGGATCGTATTGAATTTTTTTCCTTCCACGCTAATTAATTTGTGTATACATCATTTTTAATGTTTCCGACGGCAGGGAATGATACTGAGAACAGTCAAAAATTCTGTAGTTTGAATGAAACACTTTGCAGCAGAAAGAAAGAAAATAATATTATATGGCTTTAAACAGAAAGCATGCATCATTTATTGTAGGTGGTGAAGTCTGCAGTAGTGACATTATTGTCGTAGTATGTAGAATGTAGGGCCTTATTCACTGTGAACACTGGAGACAGAAGCAGAAAGACAAGATGCCTTGTGCCGCTGCAGGTTTCGTGCTGGAACATTAAGTTGTTGGTATATCCTTGATCTCTCCGGTTTATGGTTTCCAAGTCCATATCAACGTTGCAGATTTGTAAATGGTTACTGACGAGTGTTTTTTTTTCCCTACAGGTCTATGGACGAGCGGAGGAGAGCTGGTAGATTCTCTTCCGACCACGCAAACCGCTGCGACATCTGGACAGACTCCGGAAGCACGCAAGCGTTTCCCGCAGATAGAGCGCGCAGCTGCACTGCGTTGTCCGCACCCAAAGAAAACGGTTTGTATGTTTGTGCAAGTGAGGAGTGCAGTCTCCCACGCGTTTTACGCAGCAAGTTGCGGGAAAATTATCCCGGCTAGGAAAACGTAGCTTAAGTGTGCGGCAGTCAATGTGATGTTCGAAATCGTATACAGCGAAAGAGGTTTTGATAGTGAATTTAAAGTTCAGTGTTTAGCTCAGAATTTTAAAGACTAGTAGAGGATATTTGTCTGTTGGTCCACGTTAGCAACCAGACAAATATCCTATAGTACTCTCCAAAATTTTAAATTAAACATTAAATTTTTAGTCAGACCTCACTTGCTGTACATGCTTTCGAGCATCATACAAAGGCACATTAAATTTTATCTAAGCTATCAAATATTTGACTTTTAAATTTAAAATTTTTGTTTTCTACTGTTCTGTTACTCAGGTACATCTGCGTGTAACTATGTGGTGTTATATACAGGGTGACAATTATTGAACTATATGAAATAGAACATTCCATTAGAACTACTGACAGCCTTGGAAGAGCCAGGCCTTACAAAACTCTACCACCTGGTGAGCAAGACGTATGACAGGCGAAATACCCTCAGACCTCAGACTTCACGAATAATGTAATAATTCCAATCCCAAAGAAAGCTGTTGTTGGCAGATGTGAAGATTACCGAGCCATCAGTTTAATAAGCAACTGCTGCAAACTGCTAACACGAATTCTTTACAGACGAATGGAAGAACTGGTAGAAGCCGACCCCGGGGAAGATCAATTTGGATTCCGTAGAAATGTTGGAACACGTGAGGCAATACTGACCTTACGACTTATCTTAGAAGAAAGATTAAGGAAAGGCAAACCTACGATTCTAGCATTTGTAGACTTAGAGAAAGTTTTTGTCAATGTTGACTGGAATACTCTCTTTCAAATTCTGAAGGTGGCAGGTGTAAAATACAGAAAGCGAAAGGCTATTTACAATTTGTACAGAAACCAGATGGCAGTTATAAGAGTCGAGGGGCATGAAAGGGAAGCAGTGGTTGGGAAGGGAGTGAGACAGGGCTGTAGCCTATCCCCGACGTTATTCAATCTGTATATTGAGCAAGCAGTAAAGGAAACATAAGAAAAAATTGGAGTAGGAATTAAAATCCATGGAGAAGAAATAAAAACTTTGAGGTTCGCCGATGACATTGTAATTCTGTCAGAGACAGCAAAGGACCCAGAAGAGCAGCTGAACGGAATGGACAGGGTCTTGAAAGGAGGATATAAGATGAACATCAACAAAAGCAAAACGAGGATAATGGAATGTAGTCGAGTTAACTCGGGTGATGCTGAGGTAATTAGATTAGGGAACGAGACACTTAAAGTAGTAAAGGAGTTTTGCTATTTGGGGAGCAAATTAACTGATGAGAGGATATAAAATGTAGACTGGCAATGGCAAGGAAAGCGTTTCTGAAGAAGAGAAATTTGTTAACATCAAGTATAGATTTAAGGGTCAGGAAACCTTTTCTGAAAGTATTTGTATGGAGTGTAGCCATGTATGGAAGTGAAACGTAGACGATAAATAGTTTAGACAAAAAGAGAATCGAAGCTTTCGAAATGTGGTGCTATAGAAGAATGCTGAAGATTAAATGGGTAGATCACATAACTAAAGAGAATTAGGGAGAAGAGAAATTTGTGGCACAACTTGACTAGAAGAAGGGCTCGGTTGGTAGGGCATATTCTGAGGCATCAAGGGATCACCAATTTAGTATTGGAGGGCAGCGTGGAGGGTAAAAATCGCAGAGGGAGACCAAGAGATGAATACACTAAACAGATTCAGAAGGATGTAGGTTGCAATAGGTACTGGGAGATGAAGAACCTTGCACAGGATAGAGTAGCATGGAGAGCTGCATCAAACCAGTCTCTGGACTGAGGACCACATAAACAACAATGAAATAGAATCGTCATCACTTCTGAACAGACTGCATTAATATGTTCAAACTACAGGTTGGCCGCGGGGAATGATAGGAAATAGTATGCTCTATGTGGTTTGGCTTAGAGACGAAAGGCACTTTCATTTGGATGGGTTCGTCAATGAGCAAAATTGGCGCATTTCGGGGACTCAGAATCTACGTTTCGCAATCGAGAAGTCTCCTCGCCCTCGGCGGGTGACTGTGTGATGTGCAATGTCCAATCACCGAATAATCTGTGCGATATTCCTTGATGGCATGGTGACCACCGAATGGTACGTAAAGGTTTTGGAAGATGATTTCATCCCCATTATCCAAAGTGACCCTGATTTCGACAAGTTGTGGTTCATGCAAGACGGAGCTCGAACCCATCGAAGCACGAGAGTGTTGCATGTCCTGGAGGAGCACTATGGGGACCGCATTCTTGCTCTAGCGTGGGCCTCGATTGGCCGCCATATTCTTCGGATCTGTACACATGCAACTCCATTTTGTGGGGCTATATTAAAGACAAGCTATGCAGCAATAACCTCAAAACCATTGCTGAGCTGGAAACAGCCATTGAGAAAGTCATTTACAGCTTCGATGTTCCGACAATTCAGTGGATCATGCAGAATTTCGCTATTCGTCTGCGCCACACCATCCCCAATGATGGCAGGCATATCGAACATGTCATAACCTAAACCCAAATATCTGTAGTGACGTTTACGAGGGGCGTTTGAAAAGTCCGTGCAAAGTCCGAGAGATGGCACCACCTAGGTCATGTTTAGTTAGTAGCATCTTTGGCAAAAAAACACACGCCGAGTTTCAGCCATATTGGTCTATTTCTTTGTGTTTGGCATTCGTGTGAATAAAGGAAGTCGAGTGAATGTAAAAAAAATAGACGAAAAAGAATTTCGTGTGGTGATTAAACATTACTTTACGAAAGGCAAAACGCCTCAGGAGACTAAAAAGAAGCTTGATAAACATTACGGTGACTCTGCACCTTCAATTAGAACAGTTTATAAGTGGTTTGAAATTTTTCGGAGTGGCCATATGGGCATAAGTGATGCTGAACGTTCTGGACGCCCTGTGGAGGGTACGACTCCAGAAATAATTGATAAAATCCATGATATAGTGATGGATGACAGGAGAGTTAAGGTGCGTGAGATTGCTGGCGCTTTGGGCATCTCGAATGAATGGGTACATAATATTTTTCATAAACATTTTGACATGAGAAAGCTATCCGCAAGATGGGTTCCGCAATTGTTCACGCTTGACCAAAAACGGAATCGTGTGAAGTGTTTCAAGGATGGTTTGCAGCTTTTGAGGAAGAATCCGCAGGACTTCTAGAGTCGTTTCGTCACTGTGGATGAAACATGGATATATTACTATACTCCTGAGACCAAAAAACAATCGAAACAATGGGTTACTAACGGAGAATCTGCACCAAAAAAGGCGAAGACCATTCCTTCGGCCCGGAAAGGCTATGGCGACTGTGTTTTGGGATTCGCAAGTGATAATCCTCATC
The DNA here is from genome assembly GCF_023864275.1 of Schistocerca cancellata. Taxonomy (NCBI): domain Eukaryota; kingdom Metazoa; phylum Arthropoda; class Insecta; order Orthoptera; family Acrididae; genus Schistocerca; species Schistocerca cancellata. Next base: position 621,518,414 of record NC_064630.1, read on the forward strand.
GACTATCTGGAAAAGGGTAAAACTATTACAGGTGAATAATATTCATCGTTATTGGACCGTTTGAAAACCGAGCTGCAAGAAAAACGCCGGCGATTGGATCGCAAAGAAGTCCTTTTCCATCACGACAATGCACCAGCATACACCTCAGCAACTGTGGTCGGAAAATTATTGGAAATAGGATTCCAACTCGTTTCACATCCCCCCTATTCTCCAGACTTGGCTCCCTCGGACTACTATTTGCTCCCCAATTTGAAAAAAATGGCTGGCGGGACATAGATTTTATTCAAACGAGGAGGTGATTGCAGCAACTAATACCTATTTTGCAGACTTGGAGAATTCCTATTTTTGGAAGGGATCAACAAATTAGAACGGCGTTGGACGAAGTGTATAAATATAAAAGGAGACTATGTCGAAAAAAAAAGGTTTGTCCCAAACACGTACGTAGTTTTTATTTTTGCACGGACTTTTCAAACGCCCCTCGTATAGGAAGAATAAAGTGTGTGCACGTCATACATTGTAACTAATTTAGTTTTTTTCGTATAGTTCAATAATTGTCACCCTGGTCATTCATGCTTCTTCTAACAACTGGCGATAGTCCTTGAAACTTGTCAGGGAGCTTCGCTATGGCATTAATTTTGATTGCTACCTATTTGTTCAACTGATTGTCCCGTTGACGGCTGAGGTTAGGTTCGGTAGGGAACTTCAGTTGTGTCGACACTCACCTTAACTTTACAGCTGATGGGCGCAGTTCTGCACTTCGTCATCCTGTAAACTTACCGTTCTCGTCCGTGGGTTCCCAGGACTATGGTTCAACTATAGATAAGAACATACATAAGCGGTAAATTCTCAAAAGCCTTTCTACACAAAATAATTTACTCTAGCATGCATTGCTTATCTGTTTTGTTATTATTATTATTATTCCCAGTGTAAGCTCCACACTTCATATTTCTGTATGAAACTGAGCCCAAGTTTACCTCCCGCTCTATAAAAAGTCTACGTATTACCAAAACCATGTACCCACGAACTGTTATTCAACTTGAACTCGTATGCTAATCTTTGACTAAACAAAACCTAATTTTAATTGAACTGTAACTGGTCTGAATACAACTTGTCTTTATATTAATTGCGCAACTGCAGCAAAACAATTATCTGTCCCTAATCACAGTTTCCAGTTACAACATTGTTGTAGATTTCTCGAAAGCATAACAGTAAACAGCAAACAGGCAGCGCCTAAGCTAGATTTCTATTTTTAAATTAAATTTCCAAACAGACTGTTGCATACCATACGTTGCAATGTGCTGATGCGTAATGATAAACTTTCTTTAAACAGTGGGACGGAGAGAGTAAGTATTCCTATGAAATGATATTCTAAGATAACGATTTTAGACTTAAGTCTTTATGCAAAAAGACAGAGTAAAATTTCGCTTGATCTTCGCATACTACTTTAATCAGAACAGTACTACGCTTACCATAGTGCACAGTGATTTGAAAAGAGATCACTGTTAACAGAGCATTTTTATAACAACCAAACAACTCAATCAGTTGATATCTTAATGCATGACTTAGGGAAGTGGGGTGGTCTTTCTCTCGTCTCTGAGCGAGTTAGCTAGCTGACAATAATCACTCCGACAAACTAGCTGCGCAGTCTTATCTCAAACTTCTTCTCTTCAAAAATAATAACATTATTTTTAATTTATATCCTTTTCACCTTCCAGTACATACATCATATTCATCCTTGTTGTCCTTTATAATAAATCTTCGTTCATCTAACAGATACAAGCACAGGACACCACAGCACTACTGAATATGTCCATCATCTACCACACTTCAACTAACAATGTTATCAAGCTGCGGAGAGGCAAAGCCTATGCCACAACACGACCAAAGATCGTTTACCAATAACATAACTTGCTCTCTCTCTCTCTCCGACGTGAATATCGATAACTCCCAAAAATCAAAATGACACGCCCACCTTACACGAGTAACGTTGGATAATGACACCACATAGCAGCAGTCTATTGGAATCTATATCAAATCTACCACAAGAGCTAGGCCGATCTGGCAACCACAAATATAGCGGAACGATTCGAAATAGCAGAAAGCGAATGCTTGTATAGGTATCATTTCCTGTTGAAAGATGATGCCAATCCATGGAGGAGAGAGTGGTAAGATACTGGGCTACAGAAATTGAAGTTCTTACAAACAAATATTATTTTATTAACTACAGATGTCCACAGAGGAAATCTGGCATTTAAAAGAACAGTTTGAAATAAAATTTAACACGTTAACAAAATAATTTGCAAGCTAGGCTCCATTAAACTTTGTATTTGGCTTGCTCATCTGATTGTAATCCTTTTGGGTAATTCCGGGACTAGCTTGGTAGACATAGCTAGACCAGCATATCACACTACTGTTTGAGATTTGATCAAAATGGTTCAAATGGCTCTAAGCACTTTGGTACTTAATATCTGAGGTCATCAGTCCCCTAGACTTAGAACTTCTTAAACCTAACTAACCTAAGGACATCACACACATCCATGCCCGAGGCAGTATTCGAACCTGCGACCGTAGCAGCAGCGCGGTTCTGGACTGAAGCACTTAGAACTGCTCGGTCACAGCGGCCGGCCTTTGAGATTTGAGTTTCGATGAGAGCTCATCTTGAGTAGTGGTATAATGTCATTTAGCAGCTCGTGAAAAATCTCATTGAACGTACTAATCAAATTAGGCCATTTGCGACAACGACTCACTGAATTAAGACACAACGACGATGGTTATTACTGTACTCCTACTTCCGAACTATGTTTCGGGTTCCAATTTGTCTTTGCGTACACTGGTAAGTAGTATAGAACACAAACATATGTATATTCCAGTATTTTATACCATGTCACAGAGCTTATCTTCTTATATCTGATATCAGAGTAAACTAAAAGCTTATCTTCACTTACAGTGTGATATCTCGCCTTATCTTCTAAGTATTGTCACTAGTGTACTAACATTAATGCGCATAATGAACAGGATGAAAAGTTTTAACCATGTATCTACTGGTATATATGGCGGGAGGCGAAGAACCTTGTTACACGGAGCAATAATTTACCATCGTCGAAAAGTTGTACTTTGTGTCGCACTGCAAATCGATCACTTCAAGCTGCAAGTATTCGTGAACTGAATCACAAGGCGAGAAAATACACAGCGACAGTACTTTCAACTCTTTCTCCGAAGAAATCGGTATCAAAAGAAATTGACGTTCAATCACCTTTTATACTGTGCCAAGAGTTCATGTAAGCTGAAAACTTGGGAGCAGACATTAGGAAATAGGAAAGTTTACTGATCTTAGTACTATTTCTGAAGGCAGAGATAGTATTTTAACTAATTTTTTGACTCACATGTCGCAAAGAACCTACATGCGAGGGATGAGGGGAGAGCAACTTTCATACCTCCCCCTCCGCCCTTACCGGCAGAAAGAAAGATTCTGCCCAGTGCAGCCCTGTCCAGTCCAGTATCAGTTTCTAGAAAGCAAGAAAGTCTGAAGTAAGAGGGTTTGATAAGTCCGGTTAATTTCCATGACAGAAAGGAACATTTTTGCTGCGTCTTCATTGTTGGTAAGCTAGATTATTGCAAGGATCGTATAATAGAATTTCAGCAATGTACAGGCAATAGATCACTGTTGACAGCCGTTTCAGTTGGTCAGTGTATCAACTGTGATTGAAAAAAATGGAGAAAACCGAATTTCGTGCTGTTGGTAAACATGTTCATTCCAAGTATTGAACTGCCTCACAAATCAAAACAGACTTGGATGAAGTTCATGCGGACTCTGCACCTCACTGAAGACTATTTACTGTTACATTAATAAATTTAAACGTGGTCGGACTAGCACCGAAGACGAAGCGCTCTCCGGCCGTTCAGTTGAGGTCACCACAAAGGAAACCACAGAGAAAATCCATGATATGGTAATGCAAGACTATAGGCATCTTAACTGAGGGAGTGCGTAATACCCTTCACAGAAAATTGTCTATGAAGAAGCTGTGTGCGAGGTGGGTGAGTAGTTGTTTACAGTCGACCAAAAGCGCATCCAGCGTATTTCAATAAACTGTCTGGCGACGTTTAATCGTAACCCGTAATTCTTTTTGCACCGATCTGTGACTGTTGATGAAACCTGGATCAATCATTACACACCAGAGTCAAAGCGGCAGTCAAAATAATGGACAAAATTTGATAAAATTTCATGAAAGTAGGCAAAGACCGTTTTGTTAGCTGGTAAGCTGATGGTCACTTGTTTTTGGGATTCCCAAGGAATAATTCTCACAGATTACTTGGAAAAAGACAAAACCATAACTGGATCCTATAATGCTTCATTGCTGGATCGTTTGAAACTGCGTTGGCTGAAAAAAGACCAAGACTGGCACGCAAAAATGTGCTTTTGTTTTGAATTGGTTCTTCATCCACCCTGTTCACCACACAGAGCACCAAGGGACTTTTTCCTGCTCCCTAACGTGAAACTTTCGCTTGTTGGGAAGAAATTTTCATCAAATGAGGAAGCGTTAATTGCAGTCAACGAGACTGCAGAGTTTGACAGAAGCTATTTTTCTAAGCGGTGAAAAGACTGGAGGTTCGCTGGACCAAGTGTATATACCTCAAAGGAGACTATGTCGAAGATTAAGGTGGGTTGTTCGCGAAACAAATATATTTTCTTGCTTGTTTACCAGAGTTATCAAACCACTCTCGTATATTGACTATAGTAACAAGTGTTGCCCGAACCACATACCATTTTCGAGAATATTTCGAAAGCATTTCGGTGGTCGCGAAGGTAATATAAATACCCCTTTCCCTTCCCAACTCAATATTTGGGTACAATGTTGCACGCCACCTAACACTGCTGACACTATCGTAGAACTACGATCATTTCTGCGTCTATGGTACCAGCACTTCATCAGTTCAAGCTTCTCTCTGTTCAACTGCATAGCGTTCCATTTTTTATTTTTTCATTTTTTCAACAGTTTTCTGACTGGTTCGATGCAGCTCAGTAGTAATGCCTCTCTTCTGCCAACCTCTGCATCTCAGAGTAGCACTTGCACCCTACGTCCTCAATTATTTCTTGAATGAATTCTAATTTCTATCTTCCTCTACAGTTTTTACTGTGTACAGCTCCCTCTAGCTCCTTCGAAGTTATTCCCCGATGTCTTAACACATGTCCTATCATTCAATTCCTGCTTCTTCTCAATGTTTTCCACGTGCTGCTCACCTTGTTTATTTCTTTTCGTATCCGACCACCCAATCTTCAACATCCTTCTATAGCATCATATCTGAAACACTTCAGTTCTCGTCTGTTCCGGTTTTCCCTTACTCCATTTTTCACAATCATTCAGTACTGTGCTCCAAAAGCACATTCCCAGAAATCTTTCCTTAAAATAAAACCGATGTTTGATACTAGCAGATTTGTTTGGCCAAGAATTCTCTCTTCGACCGCGCAGTTCTAGTTCTCATATCATTCTTATTTCATCTGTCGTGTGTTATTTTGGATCCAAGGTAGCAGTATTCTTTCACTTCATCTACTTCATGGGCACCGTTTTGATGTTAGGTTTATCGGTAAACTCATCTCCGCTACTCCTCATTATTTTCGTCTTTCTTCGGCTTACCGGCAATCATTTTTCTTTACTCATAAGATCGTTAATGTAGACACATCAAGAAAAGTTTTACATCATCTCGGTTCCGAGAGTTCCGGAACCTGTACAGAAAACTGGAACAGAGATCAACGTAAAAATCTTTTCCGCCCTTTTTATTGCTCATGAAAACCACACACTGCGTGTTGTACCACCGTACAGCGAGACTTCAGAGGTGGTGGTCCAGATTGCTGTACACACCGGTACGTCTAATACCCAGTAGCACGTCCTCTTGCATTGATACATGCCTGAATTCGTCGTGGCATACTATCCACAAGTTCATCAAGGCACTGTTGGTCTAGATTGTCCCACTCCTCAATGGCGATTCGGCCTAGATCCCTCAGAGTGGTTGGTGGGTGACGTCGTCCATAAACAGCTCTTTTCAATCCATCCTCGGCATGTTTGATAGGGTTCATATCTGGAGAACACGCTGGACACTCTCGTCGAGCGATGTCGTTATCCTGAAGGAAGTCATTCACAAGATATGCACGATGGGGGCGCAAATTGTCGTCCATGAAAACTAATGCCTCGTCAATATGCTGCCGATATGGTTGCACTATCGGTCGGAGGACGACATTCACGTATCGTACAGCCGTTACGACGCCTTCCATGACCACCAGCGACGTACGTCTTCCCCACATAATGCCACCCCAAAACGGCAGGGAACCTCCACCTTGCTGCACTCACTGGACAGTTTGTCTAAGATGTTCAACCTGAGCGAGTTGCCTCCAAACACGTCTCCGACGATTGTCTGGTTGAAGGCATATGCGACACTCATCGGTGAAGAGAACATGATGCCAGTCCTGAGCGGTCCGTTCGGCATGTTGTTGGGCCTAACTGTACCGCGCTGCATGTTGTCGTGGTTGCAAAGATGGACCTCGCCATGGAAGTTGGAAATGAAATTGCGCATCAGGCATCCTATTGCACACAGTTTGAATCATAGCACGACGTCCTGTGGCTGCACGAAAAGCATTGTTCAATATGGTGACGTTGCTGTCAGGGTTCCTCCGAGCCATAATCCGTAGATAGCGGTCATCCACTGCAGTAGTAGCCCTTGGGCGGCCTGAGCGAGGCATGTCATCGACAGTTCCTGTCTCTCTGTATCTCCTCCATGTGCGAACAACATCACTTTGGTTCACTCCGAGACGCCTGGACACTTGCCTTGTTGAGAGTCCTTCCTGGCACAAAGTTACAATGCCGACGCAATCGAACCGCGGTATTGACAGTCTAGGCATGGTTGAACTACACACAACACGAGCCGTGTACCTCTTTCCTGTTCTAATGACTGGAACTGATCGACTGTCGGACCCTCTCCGTGTAAAAGGCGCTGCTCATGCCTGGTAGTTTACATCTTTGGGCAGGTTTAGTGAAATCTCTGAACAGTTAATGGGACTGTATCTGTGTTACAATATCCACAGTCAACGCCTATCTTTAGGTGTTCTCCGGGTTCGATTCCCGGCGGGGTCAGGGATTTTCTCTGCCTCGTGATGACTGGGTGTTGTGTGATGTCCTTAGGTTAGTTAGGTTTAAGTAGTTCTAAGTTCTAGGGGACTGATGACCATCGATGTTAAGTCCCATAGTGCTCAGAGCCATTTGAACAATTTTTTTTAGGTGTTCTGGGAACTGGGGTGATGCAAAACTTTCTTTGATATGTGTATTTCAACAGGTTCTGTAATTCTTCTTCACTCAGAATGAGGATAGCAATTTCATCAGCGAACCTTAACGTTGATAACACTTCACCTCGTATTTTTATCCCTCTCCTGAACTTTTTGTTATTTCCGTCATTGCTTCTTCGATGTATATATTTAACAGTAGGAAAGAATGACTACACCCTTGCCTTATAATCTTTTTAACAGCGTTCCATTACATAGGGAACAATCACACAAAACAACAAACCAGTGACGATCAGTCCTTTGGCGTCATCTGTGTGTAGTCATCTGTAATGTTGTCGATCTGCCAGTCCTCAGTTGCTAGCAATATTACATTACTGATGATGAGGTTAGGTGTGTGTGTACCTGAATAAATGCCATTTATGTTTTGGTATATGTGTTCCACTACTTTTTATTTCATGCATTTTCAATGGCTTGCACAGGTGTTATTGATATGCTGTTGGTGAAGATATTCTTCTACCTCCAGCACTATAAATACATGCTGGCACAGAACACAGGCCTTATGCACGTTAGCAGACAAAACAAAATAACACTGGGAGAAGTGTTTATCCTGTGCTGACAAGGACAAGCGCGGTCTCAGGCGCCTTGCCATCGTTCGCACGCCTCCGTCCATCGGAGGTTCGAGTCCTCCCTTGGGCATGGGTGTGTGTGTTGTTCTTAGCGTAAGTTAGTTTAAGTTAGATTAAGTAGCGTGTAAGCCTAACGACCGATGACCTCAGCGGTTTGGTCCCTTAGAATCTTACCACAAATTTCCAAAATTGTTCTGAATGCAAAAGACTTCACCAACAGAAAATCAAACATCACTTCTTTTATTCGCTCGAAGACTAGTTTCGTGCCGGGACCCATTTTCAAATCATCGTAGCATAGTCCATGTCAAAAATGAAAAATTTGCAAACGAACAGTTGCAGTGATTACTGTAATTGTTATCTGTATGCGCTGCAACTGTTCATTTGCACATTGTTCATTTTTGACATGGTTTTTGCATTTTAGGAAATATCATTTGTGACTGTGTTACGATGATTTGAAAATGGATCCCGGCCCGAAACTAGTCATCTAGTGAATAAAAAAAGTGAAATTTGCAAGTTTGTTGGTTTTTTGTTGAACTGATTAACAGAAATTTCTGGCTCTCAGCTATTCAAGGGTTCCAGAAGTTCGTACTTTCCATGGTACTTGAACAATACACACTGTCACATAAGACGTTTAACATAACTGCTAGGCGAAACGCGTATGACAAAACGTAATGTCATTTATGCAGTTGCACACAGACGTAACCTCAGAATTATTAACATGAAGGGGATTCGATAAGTCTCAAAAAAATTTTTTGGAACGAATTTTCACTGTGCGGCGGAGTGTGCACTGATCTGAAACATCGTGTTAGATTAAAACTGTGTGGCGAAACAGGACTCGAACTTAGGACATCTGACCAATCGCGGGAAGGTGTTCTAGAGACTGATCCATCCAACAACGATGTACAACACGCACTCACAGTTTTTATTTCAGCAGTACCTCATCTCGTACGTCTCAGACTTCACAGCAGTCCTGCATATCGTACCTTGCAGGATGGTACGCCTGAAAGAAACGATGTTGCAGAGACACGGCTTAGCCTCAGCCAGGGAGACTGCTTCAGGGAATGAATTTTCGTTCTGCGGCGGAGTGTACGCTGATGCGAAACTTACAAAAAGGACACTGTGCATGTCTTTTGGTGTAAACCTCGTAATAACTTGCTTACGTTAATGTTAAGTACACCGCTTTAGCATCTATATAACTACACTCCTGTAAATTGAAATAAGAACACCGTGAATTCATTATCCCAGGAAGGGGAAACTTTATTGACACATTCCTGGCGTCAGATACATCACATGATCACACTGACAGAACCACAGGCACATAGACACAGGCAACAGAGCATGCACAATGTCGGCACTAGTACAGTGTATATCCACCTTTCGCAGCAATGCAGGCTGCTATTATCCCATGGAGACGATCGTAGAGATGCTGGATGTAGTTCTGTGGAACGGCTTGCCATGCCATTTCCACCTGGCGCCTCAGTTGGACCAGCGTTCGTGCTGGACGTGCAGACCGCGTGAGACAACGCTTCATCCAGTCCCAAACATGCTCAATGGGGGACAGATCCGGAGATCTTGCTGGCCAGGGTAGTTGACTTACACCTTCTAGAGCACGTTGGGTGGCACGGGATACATGCGGACGTGCATTGTCCTGTTGGAACAGCAAGTTCCCTTGCCGGTCTAGGAATGGTAGAACGATGGGTTCGATGACGGTTTGGATGTACCGTGCACTATTCAGTGTCCCCTCGACGATCACCAGTGGTGTACGGCCAGTGTAGGAGATCGCTCCCCACACCATGATGCCGGGTGTTGGCCCGGTGTGCCTCGGTCGTATGCAGTCCTGATTGTGGCGCTCACCTGCACGGCGCCAAACACGCATACGACCATCATTGGCACCAAGGCAGAAGCGACTCTCATCGCTGAAGACGACACGTCTCCATTCGTCCCTCCATTCACGCCTGTCGCGACACCAGTGGAGGCGGGCTGCACGATGTTGGGGCGTGAGCGGATGACGGTCTAACGGTGTGCGGGACCGTAGCCCAGCTTCATGGAGACGGTTGCGAATGGTCCTCGCCGATACCCCAGGAGCAACAGTGTCCCTAATTTGCTGGGAAGTGGCGGTGCGGTCCCCTACGGCACTGCGTAGGATCCTACGGTCTTGGCGTGTATCCGTGCGTCGCTGCGGTCTGGTCCCAGGTCGACGATCACGTGCACCTTCCGCCGACCACTGGCGACAACATCGATGTACTGTGGAGACCTCACGCTCCACGTGTTGAGCAATTCGGCGGTCCGTCCACCCGGCCTCCCGCATGCCCACTATACGCCCTCGCTCAAAGTCCGTCAACTGCACATACGGTTCACGTCCACGCTGTCGCGGCATGCTACCAATGTTAAAGACTGCGATGGAGCTCCGTATGCCACGGCAAACTGGCTGACACTGACGGCGGCGGTGCACAAATGCTGCGCAGCTAGCGCCATTCGACGGCCAACACCGCGGTTCCTGGTGTGTCCGCTGTGCCGTGCGTGTGATCATTGCTTGTACAGCCCTCTCGCAGTGTCTGGAGCAAGTATGGTGGGTCTGACACACCGGTGTCAATGTGTTCTTTTTTCCATTTCCAGGAGTGTATTATTCTTCTGTCTATCTGTCTACCTACTTCCTGTACATACACTGACGAACAAAATCGCAACACCACGAGGGAGTTGTGGAACATAAATGAAAGTTGGCAGGCGAGTTCCTACACATGACAGCTGATGTCTACTCACATTTCGTACCAGTCGCATAAGTGTGGCCCTGATAGAGTCGCTATGAGGATGCATATCTGGTTTGCTTTAAATACACGCTGTAACGGTCGTGAGCGTTAGGTACCTTTGAGATTGGACGTGGTGAGTTGATTTGTCAGGAATGCTTTTAAGGAGAAAAGGATGCCATTATCAATAGCCCACCGACTTCGAGCGAGAGAAGCTGGATGTTCCTTCTGCGATACTGTAGAAATTCTTGGTAGGAATGTATCTACTGTACATGATGGCTGGCAGCGGTGGTAACGAGAATGTACGGTCACAAGAAGACGGAGCTCCGGACAGCCACGTGGCACTACCAAAAGGAAAGACAACTGTGATCGGCGTATGGCTCTGTCGCTTCGTACTACATCTCCAGCAGCAATTTAACCAGCAGTTGCACAGTGATACAATGAACTGTTACAAATCCGTTACTTCAAGGGCAGGTCTGAAACAGACGCTACTTAGAATGCATTCCACTGAGTCCAAACCAGCGCCGTTTGCGACTGCAGTGATGTCTATCGAGAGCTCATTGGAGGGCAGGTTGTAGGTGTGTTGTTTTCTGCTGAAAGTTGGTTCTCCCTTGGTGCCAGCGATGGCTGTGTGGTGGTTAGAAGGAGGCTAGTTAAGGGCCTGCAACTAACCTGTCTGCGTGAGAGACACAATGGACCTACGTCTGGGATTATGGTCTGGAGTGCCATTTCGTGTGACATCAGGAGCACTCTAGTGGTTATCCCACGCACCCTGACTGCAAAACTGAACGTTGGTCTGGTGATTCGACCCTTTGTACTGCCGTTCATGAACAGCATTCCAGGGACTGTTTTCCAGCAGGTAACGCTCGCCCACATACGGGTGTTGTAACCCAACATGCTTACAGTGTGTCGACATATTGCCTTGGCTTGCTCGATCACCAAATCTGTCTCCAGTCGAGTACATATAGGACATCATCGGACGACAATTCCAGTGTCACTCACAGCCAGCATTAACCGCCCCTGCCGGCCGATGTGGGCGAGCGGTTCTAGGCGCTACAGTCTGGAACTGCGCGACCGCTACGGTCGCAGGTTCGAATCCTGCCCCGGGCATGGATGTGTGTGATGTCCTAAGGTTAGTTAGGTTTACGTAGTTCTAGGGTACTGATGACCTCAGAAGTCCCAAAGTGCTCAGTGCCATTTGAACCATTTTTTTTAACCGTCCCTGTATCGACCGACCAAATGCAACAGGCAGAAAACACTATCTCACAAACTGACATCCGGCACCTGTACAACACAATGGATGCACGTTTGCATACTTGCATTCAATATTCTGGCAGTCACAATGGTTATATGTATGAGCGTTTCACATTTGCATTAGATTATCTCGCGTTTACATTAACCTGTGATCTCGCAATGTTAAATATGTCACCTAGAGAAATATATTCCCGAAATTTCGCTACTCTACATTATTTTTTGGTGTTGTGATTTTTTTTCCGTCAGTGTATATAAACGGATGTCTGGTGCCGCGGTTCTGTCTGTCTGTTCATGCTACACTACTGGCCATTAAAATTGCTACACCAAGAAGAAATGCAGATGATAAACGGGTATTCATTGGACAAATATATTATTCTAGAACTGACATGTGATTACATTTTCACGCAATTTCGGTGCATAGATCCTGAGAAATCAGTACCCAGAACAACCACCTCTGGCTGTAATAATGGCCTTGATACGCCTGGGCATTGAGTCAAACAGAACTTGGGTGGCGTGCATAGGTACAAATGCCCATGCATCTTCAACACGATACCACAGTTCATCAAGAGTAGTGACTGGCGTATTGTAACGAGCCAGTTGCTCGGTCACCAATGACCAGACGTTTTCAATTGGTGAAAGATCTGGAGAATGTGCTGGTCAGGGTAGCAGTCGAACATTTTCTGTATCTAGAAAGGCCCGTACAGGACCTGCAACATGCGATCGTGCATTATCCTGCTGAAATGTAGGGTTTCGCAGGGATCGAATGAAGGGTAGAGCGACGGGTCGTAACACATCTGAAATGTAGCGTCCAATGTTCAGAGTGCCGTCAGTGCGAACAAGAGGTGACCGAGACGTGTAACCAATGGCTCCCCATAGCAGGCTCGTCGTTGAGTACACCATCGCAGGCGCTCCTGTCTGTGATGCAGCGTCAAGGGTAACCGCAGCCATGGTCTCCGAGCTGATAGTCCGTGCTGCTCCAAACGTAGTCGAATTGTTCGTGCAGATGGTTGTCTTGCAAACGTCCCCATCTTTTGACTCAGGGATCGAGACGTGGCTGCACGATCCGTTACAGCCATGCGGATAAGATCCCTATCATCTCGACTGCTAGTGATACGAGGTCGTTGGGACCCAGCACTGCGTTCCGTATTACCCTCCTGAACCCATCGATTCCATATTCTCCTAACAGTCATTGGATCTCGACCAATGCGAGCAGCAATGTCGCGATACGATAAACCGCAATCGCGATAGGTTAAAATCCGACCTTTATCAAAGTCGGAAACGTGATGGTACGCATTTCTCCTCCTTACACGAGGCATCACAACAACGTTTCACCAGGCAATGCCGGTCAACTGCTATTTGTGTATGAGAAATCGGTTGGAAACTTTCCTCATGTCAGCACGTTGTAGGTGTCGCCACCGCCGCCTACCTTGTGTGAACGCTCTGAAAAGCTGATCATTTGCATATCACAGCATCTTCTTCCTGTCGATTAAATTTTGCATCTGTAGCACGTCATCTTCGTGGTGTAGCAATTTTAATGGCCAGTAGTGTAATTTAAGGAACTACTTCAGAAATTTTGATAGATAAACTTATTTGCGAGGAATAACCGTGGATACATTCTGAGTAAACGATGCCATCTAGCTGTGAATGACAGAACTACCTGGAATCGCGTAACTGACACGGCGTGGCGCTGTTGTTGGGCGGGTACCAGTGTTACGTGACAAGAGGATGCTTTGTATTGAAGTTACGTGGTGAAGGATGCTCCGTACCGATGTTGCATGACATAGTGTGCTTCTACCAAATTTGTGTGGCAGAGGCTGTTTTGCACCCACGTTGCGTGGCAAAGGGTGCTTCGTGCCAGTGTTTCATGGTAGAAGGTGCATCCTACCTATGTTACGTGGCAGAGGGTGCTGCGTAGTGGTGTTACATTTGGAAAAGCGGGAACAGGTCGCAAAGTTCCGCCGGACTGACACGTGTCTGTGATTCGCACTGGAATTTTAATAATGTCTCTACCCAGTGGCCCATAAACGAAATTGCCGATCAACTAGAAAAGTCATCTTGCCGTAAATACTTACAATTAGAACTACCCGTGTGAAGCCGGGGTAGGTCACTAATAACTTACAAAAATAATAATTTACACTTATAAAATCGTGGTATTCACTCATTCACTCAGTATTTCACTTAGACATTCGATTGTAGACTACGGCTATGAGGAAAACTTCACCTACTAATCATCCAACAGAAAGCCCACAGTGGGACTAACACTACTAACAGGCCGAACTTTGTTATTAAACCCCCCCCCCCCCCCCCCGCCCCCTCACCCATTCTCCACACCTACAAAATCCTGATCCGACCCATTCTCTGCTACGCAAATGTTGCGTGGATATCCGCCCCACCAAAGTGCTGCAGGTTCCTCCAGATCCTCGAACGACAAGCACTTCGTCTCACTTTCCACACCCGTTTACCTTCTCCCACATGGATCATCTACCATCTTATCAAATTCCTATTTCTGATCACAAATATCAAACACTTCTGCATCTCCTATACAACACGGAAACTACACTGAATAGCCAAAGAAACTGGTACACCTGCCTAAATCTTGTAGAGCCCCTGCGAGCACGCAGAAGTGCCGCAACAAGACGTGGCATGGACTCGACTAATGTCTCAAGTAGTACTGGAGGGAATTGACACCATGAATCCTGAGGGGCTGTCCATAAATCAGTAAGAGTGCGTCACGGGGGGGGGGGGGGGAGGGAGATCTCATCTGAACAGCAAGTTGCAAGGCATCCCATATATGCTCATTAATGTTCATGTCTGGGGAGTTTGATGGCCAGTGGAAGTGTTTAAACTCAGAAGAGTATTCCTGGGGCCAATCTGTATCAGTTCTGGACGTTCGGGGTGTCACATTGTCCTGCTGGAATTGCCCAAGTCCGTCAGAATGCACAATGGACATGAATGGATGCAGGTGATCAGGCAGGAAGCTTACGTATGTGCCACCTGTCAGAGTCACGTCTAGACGTATCAGGGGTCCCATATCGCTCCAACTGCACTCGCCCCACACCATTACAGAGCCTCCACCAGCTTCAACAGTCCCCTGTTGACATGCAGGGTCCATGGATTCTTGAGGCTATTTTCATACCCATACAAGTCCATTCGCTCGATACAATTTGAAACGAGACTCGTCCGACCAGGTAACATGTTTCCAGTTATCAACAGACCAATGTCGGCGTTGACGGGCCCAGGCGAGGTATAAAGCTTTGTGTCGTGCAGCCACCAAGGCTACACGAGTGGGCCTTCGGCTCCGAAAGCCCATATCGATGATGTTTCGTAGATGGTTCGCACACTGACACTTGTTGGTGGCCCAGCATTGAAATCTGCAGGAATTTGCGGAAGGGTTGCACTTCTGTCATGTTGAAAGGTTCTCCTCTGACGTCGTTAGTTCAGTTCTTGCAGGATCTTTTTCCGTCCGCAGCGATGTCGGAGATTTGATGTTTTACCGGATTCCTGATATTCGCGGTACTCTCGTGGAATGGTTGTACGGAAAAATCCCCATTTCATTGCTACCTCGGAGATGCTGTGTCCCATCGCTGGTGCGCCGACTATAACACCATGTTCAAACTCGCTTAAATCTTGATAACCTGTCACTGTAGCAGCAGTAACCGATCTAACAACTGATACAGACACTTTTTGTCTTATACAGGCGTTGCCGACCGCAGCGCCGTATTCTGCCTGTTTGGATATTTCTGTATTTGAATACGCATGCCTATACCGGTTTCTTTGGCTCTTCGGCGTCGATTCCATTGACCGCAGTGTCTCTTCACTGGTCAGCAATCCTTGTGTGCTGTCGGGTCTTCACAAACACGCCTCTCCGTTCTACATCTGAACACACTCCACATCCTTCCTCAACGCGACTTCAACCAACTCCCCCTGCCAGGCAATGAGACCCGCTCCTGGCTTTGTCCCTCCTACCAACTTTAACCCTTCCACAGACATCCCATTCCACATAAGTTCTTCTCAATTCTTTTCCCTCAGCACCCATCCTAATCCCTTTCTTCCTGTACCACTACCCTCCCCACACACCATTACCTTCCACATTCTCCGTCATTCCCGCCATCTGTACTTCCATCATCCACTTCACCTCCTACCTATCATCTCCATAGTTTCCCCATCTAACAGATCCCTGTCTCTTTACCCACACCCCTCAACCTCTATGGAATATATTCTCTCTTGCCACAACACTTCTCGCCCAGTGCAAGACCTTCAGATGTTAAGTGAAAGTGCAATGCTCCAGTGCTTTTTTCGTAGAGGAAATCGTCTCATCGCAATTGTGTTTTTTTTAAATTATATATATATTTCGTCTGTTTTGCTGACCACCATCACTTTTTAACTTAGAACGTAAACAATCCTCATATTTTTTCTTTATCATCTTTGTTATATATTTATGAATGCTCTTGGCTGAAGAGCGGAGAACTGTATCGCTGACAGTCCACACGCCCCTCCCATACAGGGCGTGGAGAATGAAACAGCAATAAAGAAAAAAAATATGCCCATGCGAGCGTGTAAATGAGATGATTACTGTCCTTTTTTCGGGTATTTCCGCCGACGCTCGGAAAAGTCAGTGCTTCTGTTACTTATATAGTGGAGTACGTGTCCCTCCCTCTCTTGCGTTGCTCAACTTCCTGTGGTTTGCCGTTGCTTCCTGTGCACTCACGAACCGTGTCGGATATGCTGTTGGCAGCAGGTTTGGCTGGTCTGTGAATGGCCGCCTCTATCACGGCGACACGCTCTATGCAGCCGGCCGCTCAGCAAACCTATCCATGAGGGCACTCCCTCAAGCGAGCAACTGAAAAATGTAGCTGTCTAGAAATCGTTGCCATATTTCGACTGTTTTCGTGTTACTTTGTTTTCCGAAAGTTATCTAACAAACTTGGAAATTAGCACACTTAAAATATTAAAGCTCAAAATGTTCTTGCAGGGGGGGGGGGGGGGAGGATGTTTATGACCCCATCCCATGCCCCCTCCCACTTGGAGCAGCTCCATGCAAGTGCGTAATATTTACCATTGCATAGTAGACCATTTTTGTTGTTGTTGTGGTCTTCAGTCCTGAGACTGGTTTGATGCAGCTCTCCATGCTACTCTATCGTGTGCAAGCATCTTCATCTTCCAGTACCTACTGCAACCTACATCCTTCTGATTCTGCTTAGTGTATTCATCTCTTGGTCTCCCTCTACGATTTTTACCCTCCACGCTGCCCTCCAATACTAAATTGGTGATCCCTTGATGCCTCAGAACATGCCCTACCAACTGATCCCTTCTTCTGTTCAAGTTGTGCCACAAACTTCTCTTCTCCCCAATCCTATTCAATACTTCCTCATTAGTTATGTGATCTACCCATCTAATCTTCAGCATTCTTCTGTAGCACCACATTTCGAAAGCTTCTATTCTCTTCTTGTCCAAACTATTTACCGTCCATGTTTCACTTCCATACAATGCTACACTCCATACAAATACTTTCAGAAATGACTTCCTGACACTTAAATCTATACTCGATGTTAACAAATTTCTCTTCTTCAGAAACGCTTTCCTTGTCATTGCCAGTCTACATTTTATATCCTCTCTACTTCGACCATCATCAGTTATTTTGCTCCCCAAATAGCAAAACTCCTTTACTACTTTCAGTGTCTCATTTCCTAATCTAATACCCTCAACATCACCCGACTTAATTCAACTACATTCCATTATCCTCGTTTTGCTTTTGTTGATGTTCATCTTATATCCTCCTTTCAAAACACTGTCCATTCCGTTCAACTGCTCTTCCAAGTCCTTTGCTGTCTCTGACAGAATTACAATGTCATCGGCGAACCTCAAAGTTTTTATTTCTTCTCCATGGATTTCAATACCTACTCCGAATTTTTCTTTTGTTTCCTTTACTGCTTGCTCATTATACAGATTGAATAACATCGGGGAGAGGCTACAACCCTGTCTTACTCCCTTCCCAACCACTGCTTCCCTTTCATGTCCCTCGACTCTTATAACTGCCATCTGGTTTCTGTACAAATTGTAAATAGCCTTTCGCTCCCTGTATTTTACCCCTGCCACCTTTAGAATTTGAAAGAGAGCATTCCAGTCAACATTGTCAAAAGCTTTCTCTAAGTCTACAAATGCTATAAACGTAGGTTTGCCTTTCCTTAATCTTTCTTCTAAGATAAGTCGTAAGGTCAGTATTGCCTCGCGCGTTCCAGTATTTCTACGGAATCCAAACTGATCCTCCCCGAGGTCGGCCTCTACCAGTTTTTCCATTCGTCTGTAAAGAATTCGTGTTAGTATTTTGCAGCTGTGGCTTATTAAACTGATTGTTCGGTAATTTTCACACCCGTCATAGTAGACCATAGTGGAACAGAAGATGTAAATTAAACTCTTGTATGGATTTGTTAACGTAAACTGTGATATACAACTTCTATTTAGTAGGTAAACGCAAGCGTAGCGTCCATGGGGAGCGGGAATATGTGAACACCGAGCAAGATACACTCTAAGACAAAAAAACGACACACCACGAAGAAGTTTCGCAAATCGTCACAAATTGATATTCTTACTGATATCGGCAGACTGCACAAAACTGTAAATTTTGCCTGCCAGTGGCTGAATGTGTGGCACTGCAGCGCAATTTCACAGCGCAGCTGACAAGGATAGTAAACAGGGGACATGTCGATACCAGGGCAGAAAGTCTTTGCGAATTTCGTTCTGCGTACTCAGCTGGACAGTAACTATGGCTCCTAGACGGGCGCCTGAACAATATACGCAGGTGTCAGCATCTGAGACAGGATGTGTAGTCGGGCTCAATGAAGCCAGTTGGAGTAATAGGCGAATCGCTCGACATTTCAATAGGAGCGATACTACTATTCGACGATGTTGGAAGGAATGGGTGAACCGTGGCCGAACGCAGCATCAAGAAGGAAGCGATCGACCTAGAGCAGCGGTTCCCAAACTGGGGATAATTACCTCCTGAGGGGTAAAATGAAATTTTCTGAGGGGTAAAAACTAAACGATTCGATTCTGTTCCAACCACTAAACTAAATTATTTTCAAGATATCGTTACTGTAAACACCATTTTGTAATATACTAATATTGATTATAGAAGTAATTAATAATTACTTTTTCTCAAATGGTTTAAATGGCTCTAAGCACTGTGGGACTTAATATCTGACGTCATCAGTCCCCTAGACTTAAAACTAATTAAATCTCACTAACTTATGGACATCACACACATCCATGCCCGAGGCAGGATTCGAACCTGCCACCGTAGTGGTCGCGGGGTTCCAGACTGTAGCGCCTAGAACCGTACTTTTTCTCAATTAGTAACATTAATGCGCTGGGGGTTACAGGTTCCTCGCATACTCCACCCACTACACAAATATGTTGTGCTTTCTCCCATACATCGTTGATGATAAAAGTGAGACATATACGTAACAAATGCTAAATATCTCAAGAAAATATCCTCCAAGTAGTTGATAACAAAGTCAATAGTCGAGAAATTGCTTCATTAATCGCTTCGAGACAGATGAATGAATTAATTGACATTATGACACAGCGGACACAGCAGTAATTACATAAGGACTACTATAGTACTGTATACAGTGTTATTATTATTATTATTAGAGTGGTTAGACACAAGGCATTAACAGGCTGAAGTCCAATTTCTGACAGTTCAGAAGTAAGGAGAGCAGCAATCAAGTGGTTTACAAAAAGTAAGTATTGTGCTCACTTCTAAATCTATTTCATTTTAAATGGAATTGCCGTGTGCAGATCAAGCGAGTGCCACAATGGAGAGGAGTAACGCAGAGTTCAAAATGGTTCAAATGGCTCTGAGTACTATGGGACTTAACTTCTGAGGTCATCAGTCCCCTAGAACTTGGTACTACTTAAACCTAACGAACCTAAGGACATCACACACATCCATGCCCGAGGCAGGATTTTAACCTACGACCGTCGCGGTCGCGAGGTTCCAGACTGAAGCGCCTAGAACCGCTCGGCCACTCCGGCCGGCGACGCAGGGGAAGTATGTCTTGTAACAAGAGCCTAGCCTGACTGTGGATAGTTAGCTTTCTTATGTGAGAACGAATTGTGGGTACAACTTGCGATGCACCACGAATTCTTTCGTCATTTCATTCTAGCAACACACACACGCACACACACACACACACACACACACACACACACACACACACACACACACACACACACACAAAGTATTTTCCATTAATGGTTCTTCATTTTAAAATTAAAGGTGTTCCAAAAAAACTCTTTCAAAAAATCAAATGGTTCAAACGGCTCTGAGCACTAAGGGACTTAACATCTGAGGTCATCAGTCACCTAGAACTTAGAACTACTTAAACCGAACTAACCTAAGGACATCACATACATTCATGCCCGAGGGAGGATTCGAACCTGCGACCTTAGCGGTCGCGCGGTTCCAGACTGAAGCGCCTAGAATCGCTCGGTCACAACGGCTGGTCAAAAGTCTTTCATTCTACAGTTTAGTTAGGTTCTAAAGTTGGTGATAATGTGGGGCGCGGGTGGGAGGGGGGAGGGGGGTGGTAGTGCAAGAGTACTGTCTGATGTCTGATTGCACTCAGGGGTAACGGCTTAAGAAAGATTGGGAACCACTGACCTAGAGAGACGGAAGAGAACGTGATCTCCAGGCAATCGTCAGAGAGGCACTCAAAGCCCTTCATTCATCATTATCATCGATTCAGCGTGCAACCAGTGCTTCAGTGACCACAAGGACCATTGATACAGGGTGACAATTCTTGAACTATATGAAATAAAATGGTCATAACCTCCGAACAGTTTGCGTTAGTTCGTTCAAACTGAACGGTTGGCAGCAGGGCATGAAGGGAATTAGTATGCGCATGTGTGGTTTAGATTTGCAACGAAGCCTACATTCATTTGGACGGTTTGGTCAATGAGCAAAACTGGCGTATTTGGGGGACTGAGAATCCAAATTTCGCGATCTTAAAGTCTCTTCACTTTCAACAGGTGACTGTGTAGTGTGCAATGTCCAGTCATGGAATAACTGGTGCGTTGTTCCTTGATGCCACGTTGACTGCCGAACGGGACGTGAAGGTTTTGGAAGATGATTCCATACCCATTGTCAAAAGAGACCCTGATTTCGACAAGATTTGGTTCATTCAAGATGGAGCTCGGCCCCATCGAAGAAAGAGAGTGTTTTATGCCCTGGAGGAGCACCTTGGCGACCGCATTGTGGCTCTGGGGTACCCGGAGGCCACTGGCATGGGCCTCGAATGACCGCCATATCCTCCGGATCTGAACATACGTGGCTCCTTTTTGTGGGGCTGTATTAAATACAAGATGTACAGCAATAACCCCAAAGCCGTTGCTGAGTTGAAAACATCCATTCAGGAGGTCATCGACAGCATCGATGTTCCGACACTTCAACGGGTCATGAAGAATTTCGCTGTTCGTCTGCGCCACATCATCGCCAATGATGACAGCTATATCTAACATGTAATAATCTAAATCTGAATATCTATAGTGACGTTTACATGTTGAGTAAAGTCCGTGGACGACGTAGTTGGTAAATAATTTACGTTTTTTTCATATAGACTCATGCTCATAAATTAAAGATAATGCTGATACATGGTGAAACACGAACTGGTGGGCGGTTTTCAGGTTTAAATCACCTCGGGGTATGACCATGCGGTGCATTTGACCTGCGGTCGTCGCACGGTGGCGCTGGCAGCAGTCCACATACGCAGAGGTGTGTTGATGCATGTCAGAGTACGGTGCAGCGACTAAGTGTGCAGACGTTCTCAGACGTGCTAATGGTGACCTTGTGTTGAAAATGGCTCAAAGAACACATATTGATGACGTTAAGAGGGGTAGAATATTAGGGCGACTGGAGGCTGGTCAAACACAGCAGGTCGTAGCACGGGCCCTCCGTGTGCCACAATGTTTGATTTCAAGATTATGGCAACAATTCCAGCAGACAGGAAACGTGTCTAGACGCTACAGTACGGGACGCCCACAGTGTACAAAACCACAAGAAGACCGATATCTCACCATCAGTGCCCGCAGACGGCCACTAAGTACTGCAGGTAGCCTTGCTCAGACACTTACCACAACCACTGGAACAGTTGTCTCCAGACACACAGTCTACAGACGACTGAACAGACATGGTTTATTCGCCCGGAGACCTGCAAGGTGCATTCCACTGACCCCTGGTCACAGGAGAGCCCGTAAAGCCTGGTGTTAAGAACACAGTACATGGTCATTGGAATAATGGTCCTAGGTTATGTTCACAGACGAGTTCAGGTATAGTCTGAACAGTGATTATCGCCGGGTTTTCATCTGGCGTGAACCAGGAACGAGATACCAACGCCTTAATGTCCTTGAAAGGGACCTGTATGGAGGTCGTGGTTTGATGGTGTGGGATGGGATTATGATTGGTGCACGTACACCCCTGCATGTCTTGGACAGAGGAGCCTTAACAGGTGAGGTGTATCGGGACGTCATTTTCCACCAGTATGTCCGCTTTTTCATGGGTACAGTGGGTCCCACCTTCCTCCTGATGGATGATAACGCACGGCACCACCGAGCTGCCATCGTGGAGGAGTACCTTGAAACATAAGATATCAGGCGAATGGAGTGGCCTGCCTGTTCTCCAGACCTAAACCCCTTCGAGCACGTCTGGGATGCTCTCGGTCGACGTATCGCTGCACGTCTTCAAACCCCTACGACACTTCAGGAGCTCCGACAGGAACTGGTCCACGAATGGGAGGCTATACCCCAGCAGCTGCTCGACCACCTGATCCAGAGTATGCCAACCCGTTGTGCGGCCTGTGTACGTGTGCATGGTGATCATATCCCATATTGATGTCGGGGTACATGCGCAGGAAACGGCGGCGTTTTATAGCACATGTGTTTCGGGATGGTTTTCTCACTTTATCACCAAGGTCGTGGACTTACAGATCTGTGTCTTGTGTGTTCCATATGTACCTATGCTACTAGCGCCAGTTTTGTGTAGTGCCACGTTGTGTGGCACCACATTCTGCAATTATCCTTAATTTATGAGCATGAGTGTAGTTCAATAATTGTCATCCTGTAGGTTCACAGGAAAGGGGAGTGAGGCCTGACCTCTGTACACTAACGGGCTCGTTTACAGTGGTGTCGGGCACATTCGGCTTGGAATCTAATTGAATGGAGTATAACTATTTTCAGTTGTGAGTCCCGCTTCGAACTGAGCCCAGATGAGCAGCGACATCTTGTCTGGAGACGCTCCAGACGGCAGTGTGATACCAACCTGACTGTCACCGTCATGTGGCCTGACAATTACGAGTGCTGGTCTGGGGTGGCATTTCATTTCATAACAGTACCCCTTTGGTCGTCATCCGCGGCATCCTTAAAGCACAGTGGTAGGTTGACGGTATTCTGCGCTCCGTTTTGTTGTCATTCATGGCAAGCTATACTGGGCTTACATTTCAGCAAAATAATGCCCACCCGCACACGGTGAGACTTCCTGCTGCTTAGCTTCGTGCTTGCCAAACCCTACCCTGGTCAGCAAAGTCTCTGGACCTCGCCACAATCGTGAACTTTTGAGCATTATCGGCAGACCCTCCAGCCAGTTCGGGATCTTGACGATCTGATGCACCAGTTGGACAGAATTTGGCACCATGTCCCTCAGAAGTATAAGTAACAGTTCCACCAGTCAGTGCCAAGCCGAATAACTGGTTGAGACAGATGTGGGCCAACTGGTTATTGACTTGCTCAATTTGTGGAGCTCTTTCTCTCGAATAACTCATCCAAATTTTCTGAAATTGTAATCGTTTAATTGTCTGTACATGTACACCACACTATGGATTTCCATTTGTGGTGCATCGTTTTTTTGTCTTAGTGTTTTTTCACTAGTTTATTCCCAAACACAGGTTACAGTGACACGCGCGCTACACCAAACCGCCATCACTGTGATATGTTTATCACCAACATTTGCAATAATCCTAATAGCATAACTGGCTGAAACTAACCGTTTCGGCAGATTACCAATGTGCTTTTTCCAATTCAATTTCTCATCACTGCACACACCCAGAAATTTTGAACATTCTGCCATAGCAACACACATCTGTTCAAAGTCTATATTCATCAATGATGTTATGCCACTTGCTATACAGAGCTGTATATTCTGCGTTTTCTCAAAATTCAGGTAGAGTCCATTTGCAGAGAACCGCTTAGTAATTTTCTGAAAGACATTATTTGCAATTTCTTCAGCTAAGTTTTGTTTGTTGGGTGTGATGTTCAAATGGCTCTAAACATTATGGGACTTAACATCTGAGGTCGTCAGTCCCTTACACTTAGAACTACTTAAACCTAACTAACCTAAGGACCTCACACACATCCATGCCCGAGGCAAGATTCGAACCTGCGACCGTATCAGCAGCGCGATTCCGAACTGAAGCGCCTAGAACCATTCGGCCACAGCGGCCGGCGTTGGGTGTGATTAGTATACTTCTATCACCAGCATAAAGAACTAGTTTTGCAACTTCATGAATATAGAGTGGCAAGTCATTAATAAATATTAAGATTAGTGAGCGACCCAAGAATATGACACCATTCTTGGTATCTCCCCAGTTAGAGGACTCTGCTGATTTTTGCTGGCTATTTGTACTGTTAATTCAACCTTTTGCATTCTTCCAGTTAAACATGAATTAAACCATTTGTGCACTGTCCCACTCATACCACAATACTCACGCTTATCTAGAAGAATTTCATGATTCACACAGTCAAAAGCTTTCAGAGATCACAACATATGCCAATGGGTGATGTTAGGTTATTCAGAATATTTAATATTTGATCAGTGAGTCGAGAAAGACTGAAGCTCTGTCCGGTCCTCGGTTAGTCAAACAGCTTTTCCGCTGGCGGTCTACCACGTGCACGCGGTCAGCGACCCATCTACCGAGGCATTCTTCAAGGTCATCCACCTGTACTGCCGCGAACAGTTATGTCAATGGTTCCGCGATCGTGGCAGCTTTGGGCGCCCAGGATTTATTGCCTGTTGCCTTTAATACTTCCACGGGCAGCGGGAAGTATACTTTTCACCAACTGTATTTCTTTACTGTTTTCATAGGAATGCGTCGTAGCACCTCTGTTCCCTCATAGCGCCTTGTGGTAATTCGCTCCTTCGCTACACCTACTGTAATTTCTGTTTCTGGTGAGGTATAGCTTCTAATTGTCATCCATTGTGTGCCTTTCAAAGCAAAATAAGGTTGTTTTTAAGACCAGTGGTTGATATGCTTACCACCCAAGCAATTTTTTCACTATTCAAATGAACGTAAAATCATTGCTCCAATTAAATTTCAAACTTGATAATTTCTCTTCCAAACAATCATCGCTATAGGCTCAGAAATGATGTTTTACAAGACAGTGAATAACAAAAAAGATACAGAGAGAGCACGGTGATAATCGTACAAGGGATGTCTTACTGTAAACGAAAAATAATCTTGAATGCACACTGTGATCAGAAAGACGTTTTAGAGCACTTATTTCCACAAAAAGTGAAAATTACCGGATAATGAATTAACGCAAGCAGTTATCCCTCATATGAGACAAAGCTTAGCAAAAATGTTAAGCAGATGAGTCAACACTAATAAAAATGAGAAAGCTCAGTTGCACACAAAAGAAATTAGCGACCTTCCCCACCTTCCCATAGGTAGCACTAACATTCTGCTGCCGAATGACTTGTCTGGCGTAGCAGTAATAAATTGTATACACAAACCTCCCAACTGGATCACTTTATATGCTAGTGAAAAGAAGCACTCCGTCTTCAGGCCACAAGTGGCCCATCGGGACCATCCGACCACCGTGTCACCCTCAGTTGAGGATGCGGATAGAAGGGGCGTGTGGCCAGCATACCGCTCTCCCGGTCGTTATGATGGTTTTCTTTGACCGGAGCCGCTACTATTCGGCCGAGTAGCTCCTCAATTGGCATCATGGGGCTGAATGCACCCAGAAAAATGGCAACAGCACATGGCATGGTCACCCATCCAAGTACTGGCCACTCCCGATAACGCTTGATTTCGGTGATCTGAAGGAAACCAGTGTATCCACTACAGCAAGGCCATTGCCATGGTCGTGAAAACCGTATCAAAATCTCTACGGTAGTTTCTAAGCTTAACCTTCACGTACAGACAGAAAAGTGTAGCAGGGAACTTTAAGTTGGTAACATGTAGAGATTTATGTCCGAAATTACAACAAAGCACAATATAGCTGCTAATTTGATATAGAACAGACATGGTTTATTCGCCCGGAGACCTGCAAGGTGTTCTGGCCGTTGTGGCCGCGCGGTTCTAGGCGCTTCAGTCCGGAACCGCGCTGCAGCTACGGTCGCATGTTCGAATCCTGCCTCGGACATGGATGTGTGTGCTGTCCTTAGGTTAGTTAGGTTTAAGTAGTTCTAAGTCTAGGGGATTGATAACCTGAGATGTTAAGTTCCATAGTGCTTATTAGAGCCATTTGAACCATTTGAAAGATTCGTGCCCAAAAACTGGAAAGTGGCACAGGTTGCACCAATATTCAAGAAAGGTAATAGGAGTAATTCACTTAATTACAAGCCCATATCCTTAACGTCTATATGCAGCAGGATTTTGAAACATATATTGTGTTCGAACATTACGAATTACCTCGAAGAGAACGGTCTGTTGATGCACAGTCAACAAGAATTTAGAAAACATCGTTCTTGCGAAACACAAATAGCTCTTTCTCACACGAAGTGTTGGGTGCTATTGACAAAGGATTTCAAATTGATTCCAGTTTCTAGATTTCCAAAAGACCTTTGACTCATTACCACACAAGCGGTTTGTAGTGAAACTGCGTGCTTGTGGAATGTCGTCTTAGTTATGAGACTGGATCGTGATTTCCTATCAGAGAGGTCACAGTTCGTAGTAGTTGACAGGAAGTCATGGAATAAATCACAACTGATTTCTAGCGTTCCCCAAGGCAGTGTTATAGGCCCTCTGCTGTTCCTTATCTATATAAACGATTTAGGAGACAATCTGAGCAGCCGTCTATTGTTTCCAGATAATTCTGTCGTGTATCGTCTAGTAAACTCATCAGAAAACCAAAGCAAATTGCAAACCGATTTAGAACAGATACCTAAATGGTGCGAAAATTGGCAGTTGCCCCTAAATAATGAAAAGTGTGAGGTCAGCCACATGAGTGCTACAAGGTATCCGTTAAACTTCGGTTGCACGATAAATCAGTCTAATCTAAAGGCCGTAAATTCAACTAAATACCTAGAAATTAAAATTACGAAAAACTTAAGTTGGAAAGAACACATAGAAAATGTTGTGGGGAAGGGAAAGCAAAGGCTGCGTTTTATTGGCAGAACATTTAGAAAATGTAACAGATCTACTAAAGAGACTGCCTACACTACGCCTGTCCGTCCTCTTTTGGAGTACTTCTGCGCGATCTGGGATTCTTACCATATACGATTAACGGAGTACAACGAGAAAGTCAAAAGCACGTTTTGCATCATCTCGAAATAGGTGAGAGATTGTTACGGACATGATACAGGATTTGGGATGGACACCATCAAAAAAATGTGTTTTTCGTTACGGCGGAATCTTCTCACGAAATTTCATTCACCAACTTTCTCCTCTTAATGCGTGAATACTCTGTTGACGCCTACCTACAGAGGGAGAAACGATCATCATAATAAAATAGGGAAATCAGCGCTCGCACGGAAAAATATAGGTGTTCGTTTTTTCCGCGCGCTGTTTGAGTGTGGAATAATATAGAATTATTGTAAAGGCGGTTCGATGAATCCTCTGCCAGGCACTTAAGTGTGATTTGCAGAGTATCCACGTAGATGTAAATGTAGATGTGCTATAACAATTTCATAGTTCAAATGCGTTTTCTTTTTATGATACTTCGACGCCGTCTACAGTGTCATTGAAACGTAATGAATGAGAACAGAGATTTGACAATAGGTGCAATAGAAAACCTAAAAAAATAGTTGGCTGTCACTTCTTATCCCATTACCGAAAAATCGTAAACAAAGTGTAACGTGAGCTGTCACACCGTGGCGAAGAAACGCAATACCATTGCTCTTCACATCATTAAGCCAACTTCAGTTCTTGTTATCGAATTGTTAACATGTCTGTAAGATGCGTATGCAAAGTTTCACGGTACTTCTGAAAGTGACCAGCGAAGTAATAACACTCAAAATACGCTAAACGCTATAGGGCTAAAATGCGCCGTCCCAAAATCACCTGATTTGGGCTGCAGGAATTGTTGCGGACAGAATTGTTCTGCGCAGCCGAATGCTCACTTTATAGATAGACTACTGGCCATTAAAATTGCTACACCACGAAGATGACGTGCTACAGAGGTGAAATTTAACCGACAGGAAGAACCTGCTGTGATATGCAAATGATAAGTTTTTCAGAGCATTCATCCAAGGTTGGCGCCGGTGGCGACACCTACAACGTACTGACATGAGGAAAGTTTCCAACTTTCTGTCAAATAGCTTTGTCAAAGAAATTTGTTGGTGTAATAGAGAACTTTGTCAAATGTCGTCAAATATTTGATCAAATCTAGGGCCTCCTGTAGATATGATCAAAGAAGTCGCTTGTCTTCTGTTAACTGCAATGTGACATGTTACCACGTGGAGCGCTAGTATCGCTGCAGCGTTCTGTCATCTGTAGTGTTTTTATAAACATTGCCGGTAAATACAATTGGTGTGTACCAACAAATATGAAATTAATAGAGATGTATGAAGCTGATGAGGCGCTTTACAGCGTGAGGCACCCTGATTACAAAAATAGAATAAGAAGATTGGAGACCTGACCTAACATAGCCTAACCTAATTCTCTCCTGTAGCAAGGAATCGGAGTGTTACAGTGAGCCTGTCTTCTGCAGATACAGCAGTTCTTAAGTGAGTATTGTGCTTTGTGATATATTCTTAAGTAATTGATGTACAACTTGACGTCCTCCGCTATAGGCTCACGTGACAAGTTTTGTTGAATTCTTTTAATCTTGTCGTAAAACCCACGGCTTCACCCACGTGCGTTCCCCCCCCCCCCCCCCCTGCTTCTGTTATGCATGCACACACAGTGCAGTTGTGATACGTGCAACTGCTGCGGTTAATAACAAGTTGTTATTGTCAGCCATCTTGAACTTTGACGAAAAATATGATGACAATGTAATACCCCTTTTTAGAGCCACCAAATATTTGATCAAATCTTTGACAAAGAAATTTGATAGTGTAATACTGGCCTATGGCAACAGCAGTGGATACAGCAGCTCCAGACAGGCTAGCAAGAGTTTGAAAATCGTTTGGGTGTTTGTCGTGCGTCCGGACGGGAGTATATTATTGAACATTTGTGAAAGAAAAGAGAAAAGTCTCATCCCGTGACCGTAAAAAGTACTGTAGGATTGTATGGGCATGCGTACAAAAGATAAACCTTTGTAAAGTCGGATGCATATTTTCGAAATTTATCCCAAGTTTCCGTCTTCATTCAAGTGTAAGAAATAGGCTTGAAAAATCGAGTGAACCTTTATCAAACACCATTTTTATTGATCAAGAGTCATTTTAAAATTGATACATTAGAAGCTTCTGCTGAAGCGTTAACTAAATCTGAAAAAGTTAACACGACCTCAGGTTCACAAAATCGAGGGGCGTTCAATAAGTAACGCAACATTTTTTTTTCTCAAAGCAGGTTGCTATTATTCAGGATTCTAGTACACCATATTATACCCCACTCCTTTGGCTACAAAATGCTATTTTTCAACAAAATTGCCGCTTAGTGCGACGTCCTTACACCACCACACTGGGAATGCCTGCATGCCGCATGGTACCAGTCTTCTGGTCGACGTCGGAGCCAACGTCTTACTGCATCAATAGCCCCACCATCATCCACGTACTGGTTCCCGTGCAGTGCATCCTTCATTGTGCTAAACAGATTAAAGAGGTAACCTGCAAGACCAGGGCTGCATGGTGGATGAGGAAGAGCAATCCAGTTTTGTGCGCTCCTCTCGGCTGCGCAAACTTGTGCGAGGCCACGCGTTGTCATCGAGAGCGAGAAGTTCGTTTGCATTTTTGTGGAGACGAACCCGCTAAAGTCGTTCCTTAAATTTCCGGTGCGTAGCACAATACATTCAGAGTTGATCGTTGCACCATGAGGGAATGTATTCGAACAGAACAACCTCTTCAGTGTCGCCTTGACTTTACTGGCAGAGATGCCGATCGGTTCTAGGCGCTACAGTCTGGAACTAGTTAAACCTAACTAACCTAAGTACATCACAAACATCAATGCCCGAGGCAGGATTCGAACCTGCGACCGTAGCGGTCTTGCGGTTCCAGACTGCAGCGCCTTTAACCGCACGGCCACTTCGGCCGGCTGTGTGTGATGTGCTTAGGTTAGTTAGGTTTAAGTAGTTTTAAGTTCTAGGGGACTGATGACCTTAGAAGTTAAGTCCCTTAGTGCTCAGAGCCATTTCAATCATTTCAACTGGCAGCGAGTGCGGGCTTGAACTTTTTCTTCGGAGGAGTGGCGGTGTGGCGTCACTCCATAAATTGCCGTTTTGTTTCCGGTTCGACGTGATGAACCCATGTTCCATCACCTGTGACGATGTTCGACAAAAAATTGTCACGATCAGCCTCGTAATGCATAAGCAACTCCGCACAGATAGTCCTTCGTTGCTCTTCATGGTCTTCTGTTAGGCGAGGAGGTACCCAGCGGGCAAACGCCTTTGAGTACACCAACTGTTGGATCAGTGTGTTAGCACTCGAAACAGAGACGTCAAGTTGTGCAACGAGGTGTTCGATTGTGATCCGCCGACCACCTCGAATGAGTGTGTCTGCACGTTCCGACATTGCAGAAGTGACAGTTGTGTGCGGCTGGCCGGCGCACACGAGATAGGACAGATTTGCACGATCTTATTGCGATCACGACAGACGCCTCGCCTAACGACTCATCGAGCTTTTGTTCACTGCCAGGTCTCCGCAGACATTCCTCAAACGCCTATGAATGCCCGTGATGCTCTGCTTTTCCGCCAAAAGAAACTCAGCGACAGCTCTCGTCTTGGAACGCATCTCCGTTGAAGACACCACTTTGAAGGATATGTATTGCGCTGCCACCTATCGAAAATGCATGAAACTATGGCGACTGAAGCGGTAATATTCCATCCATTTTTCCCCATCTTTTCATCCGAAATTGGTCTCGAGAAAAAATGTTTTGCATTACTTATTGAACGCCTCTCGTAGCTCCACTATCTAATACAAAAGCCTCAATCGACCAATTGCGTGTGCAACACTCGCCAACACAAAAAACATTAACAAACTGACCAGAACGCCACGACGGCGCATGACAATCAACTGTGAATTCTTGTAAGCTTTCCGTGCTAGAAGATTAACTTTGTCAACGTGTACGAATCATTAACTCCTGCCTTCAGAAACATCAAACACACACGAACATCACTCTGCCTCAGAAAATCCAATACTCATATTTCACAACCAGGAGATCGCGTTACCAGCTCCCAGACTACACAAGCTCCAACCGAACGCAACTGTTTAAACATTATGACCCTCCAGATAATCAACCCTCAAGATGCAGAAAGATTAGCTTTTGACTCAAAAGCGATCGTTCTCATTGCTAACCCCTTCTGTTAATAACACTTCTGTGGTAAGAACTACGTGCTGGAGGGACTTCCCATTTACTTTTATCCGTTTAATTTACATCTACATCAAGTGCAAATCACTCTGAGTGCATGGCAGTGGGTACTTCCCATTTTACCCTATACTAAGAAAACCACTTTGAGTGCATGACAGACGGTACTTCCCATTTTATCAGGCATTAAAAGCTTCTTCCCGTCGCACCATTTCCATTTCCACATAGACTCTTTGCTTGATGGGTTGTGCTGAGGCATCAGTCAAGCTTGATAATATTATGTGGAGACACGTATCAATAATTTCCTCAATTTTTATCTGTTTACGTGAGACCACAGACCGACAGTATTTTAGAAATGATATCTTCTGTCTGACAGTTATTTAATTTATTTATTTACGACTGTTGTTTTGGCTGTCCTGCCTTGCTTCTACAAAATGTTTTTGAGAACAGAATGTATCACTCAGATTGACTTTTTAATTACTGTTTTATATCTGCAGTAGCTGTTCTATTGACCTGCTCTGACTTCGCCTGGGGCCGGCCGGTGTGGCCGAGCGGTTCTAGGCGTTTCAGTCTGGAACCGCGCGACCGCTACGGTCGCAGGTTCGAATCCTGCCTCGGGCATGGATGTATGTGATGTCCTTAGGTTAGTTAGGTTTAAGTGGTTCTAAGTTCTAGGCGACTGATGTCCTCAGATGTTAAGTCCCATAGTGCTCGGAGCTATTTGAAACATTTTTTTGAACTTCGCTTGGGCGCAAAATAGTATTTACTGCCAGACGACATGTATCGCTTTTACACACAAACCTTGCCCGTGAATCAGTCCATATATTAGTGAAAACCGCATCAAAATCCCTACAACAGTTCCTGAAATTAGCCTTCACATACAGACAGGTTAATTTAATTTAGTAATACGTATGTTTGTTGTTTCGGCTATTACTCGAGGACGGCACAACAGCGGAAACCTTGATCATAAATGAGCATCCCAGGCAGAACATGTTACCATTTCCGAATCGCCTCCAGTGCTTTCGCGCCGCGTTTTAGTTCGATATCTATAGCGCGAGTTACGCTGCAAGAGGGATCCAACATGTGCACCAGTGCTCAAGACCACAGTGGACTGCGGTTCAAGGCAAAGTTCGAAGTTCGCTGCCCATCTCTCTCCTGATAGGAATCTCACTCGCTGTAGCTTTCCCTTTTCTTATGAAACCCAGAGGTTGGACTATTAACTACTCGTATCTGAACATGACGTAACACAGTCAAGTATGTGTGTTTTGAGTGTGTGTGTGTGTGTGTGTGTGTGTGTGTGTGTGTGTCTGTGTCTTGATCAGTTGCTCTGGTGCTTGACGTTTAATTTCATTTCAATAACTAACTATAAGTCATTCATATTATTTTTTATCGTGTATCTTTTTCCTAGTTAAGTCTAATTAGGACCCTTCTTTGAATTTATTTATTTGCAATGACATGTTGTCCTGCAGGGGCTATATACAGGTTGTTTCGCAATGTTTTGGCGATTTTAAATTTGAATAACACACAAACTAATTGTGAAACAGAGTTGAACATTTTACACAAGGTATATTATTTGTTCAGTTCTGCCCCTGGAATACTAAATCGGATAAATTATGACCATTCGCGGCTACACATTACTCAAGGCGTTCCACCCAGTTTTTGAACACATCTTTCGTAACTGCTAGAGGAATTCTGGAAATTTCATCGTGAATGCTATCTTTTAATTATTGCAAGCTTCTCGGCCCGTCGTTTGGACACGTTTCTTAACGAATTTGTCGCAGTAGATAAGAAACTTAAATTCACCGAGATACAAATCGAAGCTGCAAGTGAGATTGCTGGAGCAAGACTCAGTATCAAAGATAACCATAAAATGATAATGGGATCCTCCTATCGCCCACCAGACTCATTTCCTGAAGTAAACGAAAACCTTAGAGAAACTCTCAGTTCACTTGTACGTAAGTTCCCTAACCATACTGTAATCGTTGGTGGGAACTTTAAGCATCCAACAATTAATTGGGAAAATTACTGTTTTGCTAGCGGTGGGCGTGATAACACATCCTGTGAAACATTGCTAAACGCCTTCTCTGAAAACTACCTAGAACAGATACTTAGGAGCCCCACTCATGATGGAAATATATTGGTTCTATTGGCAACGAATAGATTTTACCTCTTCGAAATTGGTATCAGTGACAATGACGCATTTGTGACAACAGTGATTACCAAAGTGCAAAGTGTTGTGACTTGGCAAGACAACCAAGTCACTATGCGAGGATGCCGAAATGCACGCGCTTAGCTCACGCAGGCTTGCGTGAGGCCTGGAACAGTGTAAAGTAGTTAATATAGCAAATAAAGTACGTAGTTGATGTAATACTTAACTTTATTCCATAATTGGTGAACATCGCTCTTGTTGATACATTATATAATCTCAATATACACTGGTAATGGCGCCTTGCTAGGTCGTAGCAAATGACGTAGCTGAAGGCTATGCTAACTATCGTCTCGGCAAATGAGAGCGTATTTGTCAGTGTAGCATCGCTAGCAAAGTCGGCTGTACAACTGGGGCGAGTGCTAGGAAGTGTCTCTAGACCTGCCGTGTGGCGGCGCTCGGTCTGCAATCACTGACAATGGCGACACGCGGGTCCGACGTATACTAACGGACCGCGGCCGATTTAAAGGCTACCACCTAGCAAGTGTGGTGTCTGGCGGTGACACCACACAAAGGACAACAAAAGCAAGCAGAAAGATGTGTATGTTCAGTAAACTAGATAAAAAATCAGTAATGGCATATCTCAGTGAGGAACTTGAAGCTTTCAGCACAGGTCAGGAGCATGTAGAGGAACTCTCGCTTCTTAAGTTTAAAAGAATAGTTGACCACGCACTGGATAGATACGTACGCAGTAGAACAGTCCATATTGGGAGGGCACCTCCATGGTGTACAGTCACTGTGAAGAAACCTCTAAAGAGACAAAGATTGCTGCATAATAGATGTAAAACAAAGAGTAGGGCTATATAGAGAAATAGATACTGAAGAAGGAGGAGATTAGTGTTTAACGTCCCGTCGACAACGAGGTCATTAGAGCTCGGGTGAGGGAAGGATGGGGAAGGAAATCGGCCGTGCCCTTTCAAAGGAACCATCCCGGCATTTGCCTGAAAGGATTTAGGGAAATCACGGAAAACCTAAATCAGGGTGGCCGGAGACGGGATTGAACCGTCGTCCTCCCGAATGCGAGTCCAGTGTGAAGAGATACTGAATGAAACGCGTTTAGCTATCAAGAGAACAAAGCGTGATGCCTCCAACGGTTACTGTGGCAGAACATCGTCAAATGATCTTTCACAGAACCCAAAGAAACTCTGGTCGTATGTAATGGCTTTTAGTGGTACCAAAGTTAGTGTCCAGTCCCTGACGAATGAGACAGGAAGTAAAATCGCTGGTAGCAAAGCAAAAGCTCAAATTCTTAACTCAAACGTTCCTTCACAAAGGAAACTAGGATTACTGACCAAGTTCAATTCTCGTACCACTGAAAAGATGAATCAAATAAGTATTAGTGTCAGTGGTGTCGAGAAACAGCTGAAATCGTTAAAATTGAACAAATTTCCATGTCCCGGTGGAGTCCCTATCAGACTCTATACTGAATTTGCGGCTGAGTTAGCTCGTCTTCTAACTGTAATGTAACGTAGATCTCTTAAACAAAGCACCGTGCCCAGTTTCTGGAAAACGACACGGGTCACACCCGTCTACAAGAAGAGTAGTAAAAGTGTTCCACAAAACTACCTTCCAATATCCTTAATATCGATTTGTTATAGAATCTTAGAACGGATTCTGAGCTCAAACATAATGAGTTATCTTGAACAGGATGACATCCTCAATGTCAGCCCGCATGGATTCCGAAATCATCGATCTTGTGAAGCCCAACTCGCAGTTTTCTCACATGACATACTGAAAGCTTTAGATCAAAGCAGTCCGGTAGATGCAGTATTTTTGATTTCCGAAAAGCATTTAACTCAGTACCACACCTACGCTTATTGTCCATAGTACGATCATATGGGGTACCAAGTGAAATTTGTGATTGGATCGAGGAATTTTTGGCAGGGAGGAGGCAACATGTTATATTGGATGGACAGTCATCGTCAGATGTAGAAGTAAATCCGGGTGCATCCCAGGGAAGTGTGTTGGAACCGTTGCGGTTCATGTTGTATATTAATGACCTTGCAGACATCAGAAATAGTAAAATCAGGATTTTTGCAGGTGATGCAGTTATCTAAAATGAAGTGCTATCTGAAAAAATATCCAGTCAGATCTTGATAAGATTTCAAGCTGGTGAAAAGACTGACAACTTCCATTAAATGACCAGAAATGTAAAACTGTGCGCTTCACAAAACGAAAAAACGTAGTATCCTGTGACTATAATACTAGTGAGTTATTGTTGGTATCGGCCAAATCATACAAACACCTGGGTTTAACACTTTGTAGCGATATATAGGTTCAGTCCTGAGTAAAGCAAGTATAATAATAATAATAATGGCGTGTGGCTAGGGCCTCCCGTCGGGTAGACCGTTCGCCTGGTGCAGGTCTTTCGAGTTGACGCCACTTCGGCGACCTGAGCGTCGATAGGGATGAAATGATGATGATTAGGACAACACAACACCCAGTCCCTGAGCGGAGAAAATCTCCGACCCAGCCGGGAATCGAACCCGGGCCCTTAGGATTGACAGTCTGTCACGCTGACCACTTTTTAAAAAAATCTCATTTTGTTCGTTTTCGTTCGTTGTATCTGCTCGGGGGGGACGCCGTAAGACACCCGTTTCAGTTCGTCGT
This sequence comes from Schistocerca cancellata, assembly GCF_023864275.1. NCBI lineage: Eukaryota > Metazoa > Arthropoda > Insecta > Orthoptera > Acrididae > Schistocerca > Schistocerca cancellata. Next base: position 621,554,800 of record NC_064630.1, read on the forward strand.
TGATCCATTAACTCAGTTTTTTTTTTTTTTTTATTACACAGGGCAGCTAACCCTCTGACCGAACACGCTGAGTTACCGTGCCGGCACCACTCAGCTACCGGGGGTGGACGGTAAAGCAGATGGTAAACTTCTGATTATTGGTAGAATACTGGGGAAGTGCAATCAGTCTACAAAGGAGATTGCATACAAATCACTCGTGCGACCTATCCTAGAATATTGCTTACGATGCATGGGGGCTTAATTAAAATAATGATATAAGAATGCAATGCAAATACTTTTTAATTTTCTGTCGCTGTATGTCCGATTACGCTGTTTCGTAAACGGCTGGCCCTGACTAGTTTTTGTACGCAATCTGACTGCATGTAACAACCACAAAGAATGAAATGAAAATTTCAGTTAATACAATTAATTAATTAAGTCCCCAGCAACTATAAAACCTACGAAACCAACAAAGCACAAGTGTAGCTGTTCTGTATGTGGTGGTATGACTCAACGCACATCTGGCACGGTTCTTCTTCAACAAGACAAGAATTTTTAAATACCAATTATACTGACGTGATAAAAGAAAATTACAAATACTATAATTGTGCAAGAAAACCAAAATTACACTCTAATACAAGAACACACGCCAGATGCTTTGTTGACTGAACCTGTAATGACACATTATTCAGGTCACTGAAATAATGAGAGAGAAGAATAAAAGTAGTTTGTTACCTTAATTTATATTGACGAAATGCACTCTGATCATTACAATGTCTCCATTAGAATAACATCTGCTATCTCTCCCATCACATAGCTGCATAAAACATGGAACAAACACTCACTACTACCCCATCTCACTCCAACTTCAGCTACAAGCAGTGTCCACCACAACTTCTCGGCAAGAACTGCCTGTCGCTGCGTCTCAATAATCACTGCCAGTGGAGGCGGCGGAACAATACTCTCTGGCGCGATTTCTGGCGCTGTGGCTCAGTGTAGCCACCTTTCAACGTGTGTGTGTCCCGCACCACATAGGACTAACAGGGGATATTGAATTTATACAGAGAAGGGCAGCACGAATGGTCACAGGTTTGTTTGATCTGTGGCAGCGTGTCACAGAGATACTGAAGGAGCTGAACTGGAAGACTCTTGAAATAAACGGAAACTACCCCGAGAAAAAGTCTATTAACAAAGTTTCAAGAACCGGCCTCAAATGATGACTCTAGGTATATACTGCAATCCCCTACGTCTTGCTCGCGTAGTGATCGCGAGGAAAAGATCAGAATAATTACTGCACGCACAGAGGCATTCAAACAGCCATTATTCCTGCACTCCATACGTGAATGGAACAGAAAGAAACCCTAATAACTGGTGCAATGGAACGTACTGTTTCCCATGCAGCTCACGATGGTTTGTAGAGTATAGATGTAGGTGTTGATGTAGATGTAGATGTAGGACGGTAGCGCTTTCCTGTGAATTGCTACGTGCCGTTCCATATTCTCGTGAGTTAGGACGGTTTCCCGAGGGCCGGTTGACTTTCGATTCGATGCACTGGCAGCTGCACATAAATACGTATATTACCCAAGTCAACATTGTTCCACGAGCAGGAGTTGGATGTCGCGCGGCTCGAAAGGCACGTTGCACGCGCACGACATGTTACCGCGAACGCAAGATGTTGCTTCGACCACTACGGCATGATTACCGACTGTATATGGGGTGAAACTTGACACTGTACCCTGCCAATAGACTGCCCCGTCGTCGCTGCATATTGTTTTTAGTGCGTGTTATTCAAATTTGGAATAGTCAAAACTTTGCGAAACATCCACCACAATGTATGTGAACAAAAATTGTCAAGAATAAAAAATTATAACTATATAAGCAAAAATTTCTTGTCGACTGTAGACGCCAAAATTATGCTTTCTGATTACCCTTTTCCAGTAGCTTTTTCACTTTGACAGCGAGACTCTAGTCGTTAGGCTGTACAGAGACGATGTACACTGTATAGAGTATGTCTTACCAGTAGCTCTTCGTCTTTGACATCTTCGGATTGGCGTTCAGTATTGTGCTTCGTTAGAGCTAATTCGGCGGGAAATACACAAGCTGTTCGAGAAGTATTTACCTAACTACATTCATAAGGCATAAAATATGACACATAGAGAAATAATTTTTATCTGAATTGACTGTGACGCCGGCCGGTGTGGCCGAGCGGTTCTAGGCGCTTCGGTCTGGAACCGCGCGACCGCTACGGTCGCAGTTTCGAATCCTGCCTCGGGCATGGATGTGTGTGGTGTCCTTAGGTTAGTTAGGTTTAAGTAGTTCTAAGTTCTAGGGGACTGATGACCTCAGATGTTAAGTCCCATAGTGCTCAGAGCCAGTTTTGACTGTGACGTATTCAAGTTTTTGCGAACATACATACTTACTATTACTTTCTTTGTTACAGGGTCCAGTGACGTAACAACAGCGGAATGGGATACCATTTGCAAAAAAAACATGTACTCCGACCAGGAGAAAGTCCACTGTTTCATCTAGCATCAGAAACAGTTCACAGAAAATTCCAGACGGCATACCATAGACAGCCACCAGGTCTTAAAGGCATCAAGGTTTGGTATGCGAAGTTTAAGGAAACAGGAAGCATTTGTGATCACGCTAGAGCAGGCAGTTCTGAACCTAGCGCGCAGACAGTTCAGACAGTGAGAGACGCCTTCGTGAGAAGTCCAGTGACATCAGCCCGCAGAGCCTCACGTGAGTTGCAGATTCCGAAGACATCAATGCACCGCATCCTTCATAAACAACTTCTTTCCCGTGCGTACAAAGTCCAGATAGTGCAGTCCTTCCAACCAAAAAAACAAAACAAAAAACAAAAACAAGAAACGGATTACAGTGCTCGAAACGACTGTGCTGTTGCCAAGCTGGCTGAGACTGAGGAAGACGAAGACTATCTGAAACGTGTCGTTTTATCAGACGACCCCATACTTCATTGGAACGATGTTGTCAGCCGACACTATGCTAGGATCAGGGGCTCTGAAAATCACCACGCTGTGTTTGAGACCGTCAGAAATAGCTATAAGGTGAACGTTTGGTATGGTCTTAGGCACAATGAAATCGTATCACCTTTTTTCTTCAGAGAAACGACAATCACAGACAACACCTCTCATGATATTTTGCAGTTTTTCGTTGTGCTATAGTTTCAGGACATTCTGTACTTAATTTTGCAACAAGATGATGGGCCACCTCATTGAGAGTTAGATGTTCGTGCCTATTTTGGTACAACATTTCCAGGAAGAACGGGCGTGATGGTAGCATCAACTGGCCTCCGCGATATAACAGTGCATTTCTTCCTTTGGGATTTTGTCAAGGACCAAGCTTACTTGTATCAAACGTTAGTGAACGACATCCCAGTATTCGAATGACAACTAATGACATTATAACACACATCTCTCACGAAATATTGAGCAACGCGTGGGTAAAATTGGAATATCGCCTGGATATCCTTCGGCCAACGAAAGGAGCACACATCGTAATTTGTTAAATGTGTGTGTCTACTCAGAGACTTGAATATATTACATGAAATTCAAGATAAAAGATATGAGCCCATGTGCTATATTTTCTGACTTATAGATGTTTGTAATCAGGAAAATTCAGCGACACCCTGTATAACGCAACAGTCTTTGTCCCCAGAAGCATCCTCCACGATCTAAGCTCAGGAGGCAAGGACTCGCAGGAAACAAGATCCTGGGTGTGAGACAGCAGAGATCTTCGTCGTGCTACATTTAACTTCCTGCAGACTACTCAGTTTTTCAGGTGATGTCCTATACTACGCCAGATTCTTACTCCAGATCTACAAAACCAAAGCTGTCTTTCCAAATCCTGCTGCGGTAACAGTGCATGCTTTGTCATTCGGCCACCTTCCTTTGTAAGAACGTCAGCTCTGTCAATGAATATCTTGTACATTGTATTGGCTGTAGCTCTTAGACCGACCCTTTTCGATTACAAAGAAGGCTATTCTTAACCTCTTCGAAGCATGGAAATGCAGTTTATATGGAAGAGTAGAAACACGCAACAATAGTATATAATTACGCATCGCCAATTACATTAAGGCTTATAACTACAAAGTAAAATTCCTGATGGTGAATAGTACAGTGTGTACTTGCCGCTTCTCATTTCTGATGTTCCGCATCATTCATCATTCTCACAAGGGAAACTTCCCATTGCACCCCTCTAAGATTTAGTAGTAAGATGGGGCACTGAATAGCCTGTCAAAAACTGAACACAGATCAAGCATGAAAACAGGAAGAAGGTGAACTGAACCGTGAAAAGAAAGCAAAATAGGAAAAGTGAACGTCGAAGAACAAGAACTGCAATAAAGAACAAACTGAAACACCAAATGCATTCTGGCGAAGCCGAGACGGTAGTTCAGCGTGTTCGGTCAGACTGCTAATTGCACTCTGTAAAACTGAATGAATGAATCAGCAATGAACTTAAACAACCATCGTGGGACGTCCGCCACCGAAAACTACAGCGACCAGTAACGAATAAAAATGAGATTTAAAAATAAAATAAAAAAAGACGTGGTCATGGTGTTGGACTGCAAACCGCACGAACCCTGTTCAAAACTCTCTCGTGTCTTTTTTTCACATCATTAGGCCTATGAACTGTCCGTCCAGTCATTGAAACTATTGTTCTATTTCTGTAGACTTGGCAGTACATTGGTTATAGAATATGAGACATGTGGTAAGACTACTTTACCGTCGCAAATGAAAGTAATGAATAGTGAGAGCAGGCGAGATACCACATAGACGTCTCACAGAAATGAAGTATGAACTGTGTTACAACAAAGGAATACAAGAGTCAAGACTTCCAAATTGGAACACAACTTCAAAAACGTCAAAACATATGTTCTGACGGAGCACAGAGAAACTGTGTGATTGTGTAACTGTTGTGTTCATTTGTTGCAGCTTCTGTGACGAGCTACTATATTTTCATCATTTCCTTGGGAGTGATCAGATTCACAGTCAAACACCTATATGGGGCAATGAGGCATATACCGCTCACTTACCAGGTTTACAAATTAGGTGGGGTAAGAGATTCCTATCATATAACAAGCGTACTGTCACTAATGCCGTGTATGACACACCAGATGTGTTTTTCGGCAGAGGATTCGGTTGACTTGTCGCCTTGTCATCAATCGTTTGCTGTTCCCATTCGAAAGCCACTTCCTTTCGGCTGCTAACAGAGTAGTTGTGCAGAATCAATACCATTATAGGTCCCTCGCTTACATCTCGCTGTTGCAAACGGACGTTACACTACGGCCCAGACACAAATCTGAATAAAGAAAAGAGAGAAAAACAATCGGCAGGAGGAACGTGTGAACACGGCTATTGCGCTTGGTACCCATCACCGCAACCACTTATCCACGACACCACATGTCTTGATTGGTGCTCTGCATTGCACTGCTTGTTCTTGGATCGTTCACTGTTTTTATTTTGCTTTATTTATCACAGTTCATTACTCCTTCTTCCTGTTTTCATGCTTGATACGTGTTCAGTATTCGACGCGCTGTCCTCTGTTCCCTCTTGGGGAGTCTCCCTTGTAAGCATGAAGCCGATATTCCACAATGTTCATCACGCGTTTTAAATTCAGATACTTTTCTCACCTTTGAGAATTTGTCCATGCAACCGGGGAACCATTGCGAAACTTTCACACTTGTATCCTTTTAAATAATGACAGTATTTGGAATTAGATAAGGATAGTTGTGGGAATGAAGAAAAGCATCTTGAAAAAATGAATAGATTGGTGTGAAATAATAATCATGAGTTTATGATACGTCCTTGTATATGTATATTTCCATGCACGTAATTTTGAACAAAATCCTTTGCAGAGTACTACAATACCTCTACATGAACAATATTTGACGTAAGAATGTAATCTTCGTTGCTTTTGCTTTTCATTTTCTTTAAGGGATGCAAAAATGATAGTGGATTTATTTACCACTGAAAAGGCTATATACAATTGCCCGTGAGAAAAGACGGGATTTGGTGAATACGATCCTGCTCTTTGAAGCGTTTATCACTGCTACTTGTGTATAGTGATCACAAATGCACTTTTAATAGGCAACCGTCTTCCTGTCAGTTCAAAAATCATGCTTGGTTCAGATGGTGTTAAGTGTATCTGTGTTATTACAACAGTTTTCTCGGCATCCGTCAGCTGAGCATTAATTGCAAATTCATTAAATTTTGTTAGAACCAAGCGTGCTCCATTGATTAAGCCCTGGTTGGCGTTCAGCTTCAGCCTTCGTATATCAACATGGCAATAGCGTTTTTCTTTAGAATAAGTTTATGTGGCGGTAAACCTGACGGATCTAATGAATATAAGAATTCTACAGGATGGTTGTCGTTTCGGAAAATATATTCGTTTAGAAAAGTCAGCTTGTAGAGCAGAGATAATAGACTACCGCAGTGGTTACGGTTATTACCTATGAGAATGCTGTATACAAATTATCCAATTTATAAGTACTGTAAAACAAATGAAAAGCTATTTGTATTAAGATAATATGAAAAGGAAATCCGTTATTCGTTGTTAATAACCCAGCTTCGTAAAATGTAGATATGAAGCTTGCCATCCATCAAAGTATTTTATGTTAAAATTTCCCACAACAGTATGTTCTAACGCAAAATCAGTATGGAACATCAGAAGCCGGTTAAGAAACCTTTCTAGCGATACTTCATTCATCCCTGTACGATTAGTATGTGCTGAGGAAAAGGGAAGAATTTAGAAATAATACGCAGTACGTATTGATCGGTGTCGGCCAAAAATATAATAAGGTAAATTTCAATAAGTATAAGAAAATAAGACAAGGTAGATGCACTGTATAATTAGGTAAACGACAATAACAATAAATAATTACGCAATAGATGACTTAGAAGATAAATTTCTTATATAATTAGGTAAATGACAAAGAAAGCAAGTAGTCAGATGATTAGATACATGACAATAAGTACAAAAAATAATAAAACAGGTACACAGTTTGACTTATGGTTGTACAAAACACTTTTGTTTGTTTATGGTTCTTTTGCATAAGAAATTTAGTTCATTTGCTGAGTTGGAATCTTTATTTTCACCCGTTTTGTAATGCTGGTTTTAAATATATTTATTGCCACTGTGCATGCTGTTTCGGTTAGTTAGGTGAAGCGGACAAGACCAAGATAGTTGTAGCAGTTATAGGTGCACTGTCGCTGTTGCCATTACATGACTGTATAGCAAACTTGCTGGGTCCAGAGATTCTGCAATAGGTCTGAGATGTATTCTAGTCCGATCCATTCGCAAAATGCTGCGGGCAAAATTCACTACCATACACGCCAGTGTAAGGCTGTTCCCACGTTTTAGAGAATGTGTGGAGATGCTGTATCGGTAGGATGGAAAAATTTTGTGTTAAAAACATTCGGGGATACCGTTAATGAACGAAAGTGTTTATGGCTTAGTCCTCCCGCCTAATGATGTTTACGGCTCCCTAATTGTCCAACTACGACATTATACTTGCTTCCCACTCTACAGTGGCAGCGCGCACTGTTGTCACACCTGAAGAAGAAAGGAAATGTAGTGCCTCCGCGCGATTTCGTACAATGGGCTCTTTTCAGGTGCCTTGCATGAAAATTCAACACTTCCTTCACAGTTGCTCTGTAATGCAAATTCTTACTGGAGATGGAGGTACTATTGTCTACTAAATGTTTTTAACACACTTCTCGGTGGAATTATGTTCTTGAATTATTTATTTCAGATTTACTATGCACAAGTCCTCTACACTCTCTAATTGTTTTGATATTATTGTAATACAAACATTCCTTCCTAAATGTGGTCCTCCAGAGCCCGCAAACGTTACTGTATATGTAACCTGTAAAAGTTGTCTGGTAAGTTACTTTAGGTAAAGTTCAATCATTAAATTGCCCGCCTTAAGTGAGTTCATCAGTCAGCTAAAACAGGCTAATTCAGTTCATCACACGTAAATCGCTCAACTTGCAAAGTGGTCTGTCTTTAACATGCACGGCATTACAGAAGACAGCCAATAATAGTTCACATTGCCTTACTCGATTGTCACTACACAGTTCCGCAAATCAAAGCCCCTTACAAGCGACATCGAAGATTTGTCCAAGTTTTATCACATGTGAGGCAGAGCGCAAGGAGACGCGGAGACTGTGTCTAGTAACATGTGTGACTTCTTCATGGCTCTAACTTCGAAGTCCCTTAGAAATCACATCAAAAATCGAAGTTGCAGCACGTAAGAGAGAGACGTGGAAACTACGTTGATAAACATGGACGTTTCCTGTTGCGATCCACCGGGGCAAACTCCATTCGTAACTGTGGACGCAGCTGGCTTGCCATCAACTGTCTCTGGTAGTTGATCATTAGATTTTGTCATTGCCTTCTGATTTTGGACGCTGAAGTGAACAGTTTTTTCATTTTTTAGTGAAAGCGGATTCTTCTTGATTAAAGCCTAGTAAAAACTATCACCCTAACTAGCAAGGTTAAACTAAGACAGGAGTGAGCAAGAGTGTTGACTCGGGCCACTTTGTGGACAAAGAGGTTAGTGGAGGACGGCACCTTTTAAAATGACTGTATGCGTTAGTTAAGTTTACATTTCAGAAAACGTGTAAATTGTTCCACAAAATGACTGACAGTTTTGGGAGGCAGCACAAAAATCATTAGCTGGCCGCATGCGACCCAAGGGCCGCTATTTGGCCACATCTGACATGAGAGAATATTTTAAATAAATGGCTCGAACACCAACGATGAAAAAATCCAGGCTGTGCGGAGGATGCTGCAGTATTTCCCAACCACATCGCAAAAGCGTAGCCCTCATGCCATTGGCAGTGCGAGAGCGGGAGCTGTCGTGAAACAGGATGAATCCGTCCGACAGCATTCATAAAGCCCGAGGGCTAACGGCAAGGCCAACGGTGGAAACATCACACATCTCCCACGCCAAAGAAATCCAAAGCTATTACAAGTTGCAGTACGGTCATGGTGACCTCCTCTTGTGATTGAGGGGTCCTCTGCTCGTCGAGTTCCACGAGTATGGAACCACAATCAGTGGGCAGCGCAATGAAGACACTTTGCAGAAACTGCGGCGCGCCATAAAGCCAAAACGTCCAGAAATGCTGTCGGACGGATTCATCCGGTTACACGATAACAGTCGCCCCCACACTGCCAATCGGACGAAAGCTGCGCTTCAGTGATTTGGTTCGCAAACTCTGCAACATCCTCCGTACGGTTCGGATCGTTCACCATGTCATTTACACATCCTTGGCGAGCTGAAGAAAGACAAGCATGGACATCAGTTTCAGTCGGACGAGTACGCCCATTAGTGGGTACGGTTCTGGATCCGTCAGCGGCCGACTGCGTTCAACTAAACACGATTTAATGGTCTCGCCCCGCACTAGGATAAATCTCGAAACCGTGTGGTGATTGCTTTTGAATGGATACATTTCATAGTCCCGTTGCGGCGAGTGCTCGGTTTTCATTTGACAGCCCGTTATAATTTCTGGATTAAGAAAGTTATTCGGAAAGTGAGGTCCGACGGATCGCGAAATGGAAACCGTAGTGAGAATGGGATGAAGCTTTCAACAGATGTGTTGAGCAATGTCTGTAGAATGCCCACCGATTGCATCAGGTCGCCTTTTTCCGTTTTGAGGGCACAGTGAGCTCTTAAAGATGCCTAGAAAATAGTGTCTCCTACCAAGTACGGGTACGTGGCGAGAGATTTCGCCTGATTTCGTGCAACCTACATAACGTAACTGTCGTGCATTTCCTTTTTCAGGGCAGTTCTCAGCCACACACGGCAGCTGCAAAGAGGACGCTCCTGCAGCGTTTTCGGTGAGAGGTGTTTGATCACCCACCAAACGGCCCGGTCTTGGCTCTCTTTAATTTTCGTCTGTGCTCACGTGAACTGCTAGCTATGAAGACAACATTTTGGCACGAACAACGAGCTGTATACGAGCACAGAGAGTTGGCGGAACCCAAAAAATGTTCAAACGTGTGTGAAATCTTATGGGACTCAACTGCCAAGGTCATCAGTCCCTAAGCTTACACACTACTTAACCTAAATTATCTTAAGGACAAACACACACACCCAAGCCCGAGGGAGGACTCGAACCTGCGCCGGGGTCAGCCACACAGTCCATGAATGCAGCGCCTTAGGCCGCTCGGCGGAACCCACAGGGCAGCTGTCTTCCATGACGAGCATACTGAAAAGTTGTTACACTGCTATGACAAATGTTTAAGTCGGAGTGGCGACTACGTAGAGAAGTAGTTGAAGATGTAGATAACTGTTGCAAATAGAACATTTTTATTTTCATTGTTGTTTACATTATGTGACGAATCAGACCTTATTTTCCGAATAACACTCGTATTATGACAGGTCAACTAACTTTTAATGAATGCTGCTTTATATTTCAAAGAGAGGCAGATACGTCACACTATTTTGCAGCATATTCACCCACGTATCTGCAAACAACGGTCGGGACGTTCTATTAATCGCTCAGTTCCTCGACGACAGAGCTCCGCTCCTTTGTTACGGAGCCACATGAGAAAAGCCGTGTGAACGTACTCTTCATTGGAAATATATGGATATGGTGTCTGTTCTTTCGGCCGCGGTGGTCTCGCGGTGAAGGCGCTCAGTCCGGAAACGCGCGGCTGCTACGGTCGCAGGTTCGAATACTGCCTCGGCCATGGATGTGTGTGATGTCCTTAGGTTAGTTAGGTTTAAGTAGTTCTAAGTTCTAGGGGACTGATGACCACAGATGTTAAGTCCCATAGTGCTCAGAGCCATTTGAACCATTTTGAAGAATGTCTTCCACGAGTAATGAGTGTGTTGGGGTGGGACACTACGAATGTAGTGTGTGGGCATACACGGTGAGAATGTGGGTCTCGCGGGAGGCGTGGCCAGATAGTCCCTGCAGTCGCGTTATCCTCTGTGTCCTCGGTGGCTCAGATGGATAGAGCGTCTGCCATGTAAGCAGGAGCTCCCGTGTTCGAGTCCCGGTCGGGGCACACATTTTCACCTGTCCCCATTGATGTATATCAACGCCCGTTAGCAGCTGAAGGTATTAATATAATTCTAATTTCGTCATTGGAAAATCGCTCACCCCCAGATGTTGTCTCAGCTTGCCAAAATGATCGAAATCGCATGGCGCAAGATCTGGACTTCCCGATCAACATCAAATATTTCGGTGTGGCCTTGGTCTAATTGTTGTCACCATTTCACTACAGCTAGACGCGTCATTAGAGTTCTCCATACACCGCCAGAGTTTCACGGCGAGTTTATGTGCAATTTAGACATTTTGCGCACAAGAATCGTACTGTGGTCCCTCGTACTTTAACTCTGCAAAACCTTTGCAGTGGCCGCACCATTTCACTTCCACACTGTGAAGTACCTTTCATCTGTACAGCAGCAGAAATGCGCCTGCAGGAAACCCGGAACATGTACTCTCTTCTGACAATGCGCCACATTTGTCGCGCGATGGAACAGCGTGCGAAACTTTACTTTCTGAAGTTGCTACGTATATGCCAGTTTACATGTCTCTCGCCTATTCGAACTTTCCACCTTATTTTCATGTCAGCCGTAAAAACAATGGAAAACGTAACAATAATTACAAAACTCCTTACTTGACCTACTTTAAACTTTGGCAAATGTTATTTCTTTCTCTCTATCATCACTTACTGATAAAACAGTTGCAAAAAACCAGTTGTTATTAACGTCGGATGACTGCTCGATAACCATGACTTAATACAGTATCGCGGTGTGTGGACGGCATTAGGAAGCACTCGTTATTGTAATCAGAACCCTTCGGCGGCGCAGGCCCGATACACAGTGCTCTGTAAAAAGATATCAGAGAGTTAAGCAGGGAAGTCTATTCCTGCTTCCCCACAAAAGGAAACTTTTTACTGGTGGCGGAGCCCCAGCCGTTAGCGATAGGTAGCTGTGCACAAAAACTGAGAACCGGAGACTTGAAAGTTGTAAGTCCTCTAGTTAGTCAGCCTAACTGTAACCCCACTGACATGTTTGCGCCGGCCGCTGTGGCCGAGCGGTTCTAGGCGCTTCAGTGCGCAACCACGCTGCTGCTATGGTCACAGGTTCGAATCCTACCTCGGGCATGGATGTGTGTGATGTCCTTAGGTTAGTTAGGTTTAAGTAGTTCTAAGTCTAGCGGACTGATGACCTCAGATATTAAGTCCCATAGCGCTTAGAACTTTTTTTTTTTTTTTTTTTTGGCGTGTTTGCGACTGACACCATGCACGTACTTGGAAAGAACCCACAACATAAACGAATGTAACGTTTTGCGCATAAATAGTCAAAAATACCTATTGCTGTATGATTGTAGGACAGCAGAACATTCGCTGGAAGCAGTTGCGGCCATTAAACCTCTAGAAATACGCGTACGGAGCAATTTAAAATGTAACGACCACATTAAACCAACAGCGGTAAAGTAGTTGCCAGAGTGAGATTCATTGGAAGAATCCTCAGCAACACAAAGGAGGTATACTATGTGATAAAAAGCAGCAAGACACCCCCCAAAACATATGTTTTTCATATTAGATGCACTGTGCTGCTACCTACTGCCAGGTACTCCATATCAGCGACCTCAGCAGTTATTAAGACGTCGTGAGAGAGCAGAAGGGGGCGCTCCGCGGAACTCACGGACTTCGAACGTGGTCAGGTGATTGGGTGTCATTTGTGTCATACGTCTCTACGCGAGATTTCCATACTCCTAAAGATCCCTAGGTCCACTGTTCCCGATGTGCGTAGTGAATTGGCAACGTGAAGGGGCACGTACAGCACAAAAGTGTACAGACCGACCTCCTCTGTTGACTGACAGAGACCGCCGACAGTTGAAGAGGTTCGTAATGTGTAAGGCAGACATCCATGCAGACCATCACACAGGAATTCCAAACTGCATCAGGATCCACTGCAAATATTATGACAGGCGGGAGGTGAGAAAACTTGGAGTTCACGGTTGAGCGGCTGCTCATAAACCACACATCACGCCGGTCAATGTCAAACGACGCCTCGATTGGTGTTAGGAGCGTAAACATTGGACGACTGAATAGTGGAAAAACGTTGTGTGGAGTGACAAATCACGGCACACAATGTGGCAATCCGATGGCAGGTTGTGGGTGTGACGAATGCCCGATGAACGTCATCTGCCAGCGTGTGTAGTGCCAACAGTAAAATTCGGAGGCGGTGGTGTTACGGTGTGGTCGTGTTTTTCATGGAGGGGGCTTGCACCCCTTGTTGTTTTGCGTGACACAATCACAGCACAGGCCTACATTGATATTTTAAACACCTTTCCACTGTCGAAGAACAATTCGGGATGGCGACTGCATCTCTCAACACGATCGAGCATCTGTTCATAATGCACGGCCTGTGGCGGAGTGGTTACACGACAATAAAATCCCTGTAATGGACTGGCCTGCACAGAGTCCTGACCTGAATCCTACAGAACACGTTTGGAATGTTTTGGAACGCTGACTTAGTGCCAGGCCTCACCGACAGACATCATACCTCTCCTCAGTGCAGCACTCCGTGAAGAATGGGCTGCCGTGCCCCAACAAAACTTGTAAGAGGTCCATGATTAAGGAATTTGTTGCTAGCACACTCGAGCAGACGTAATTTCGATGGATTGCTCACGCGCTGCCTGCTATATGTAAGCTGTAAGAGAATCTCAGACCAGAGAGCAGTGTTGTATGCAGTAGGAACTGTGTAGCAGTTGTAGTAGTAGTAGCTAGCAGTTTGGTGTATGGAGTTGGCTGGGCCGGTCGTATGGAGCGATGGCGGTGCCTGAGAGTTGTAGTATAAGGTAAAAGTAGCCTCGCGCATATGTAGTATTGTTATATCAAGTCCCATGTAAATGTTTTTAAAAAGAAATCTCTTAATAATAATCTTTCTTATAAAAATTAACTTTTGACAACAATTCATCTCAATTTAAAGAATTTACTAATTTCTCCAATCCATGGTCATCCCGATTATTATAAAGAAAAATCAGTTGTTTCTTTTATACATGACAAATCTATCGGCCAGCATTGCACTGCGCTGTGCCAGAAAAATTTCTTATAGGAGCAGATATATACGCGTTATCCGGCGACCCTATTGAGGTAAGAATTTCAATTTATTCAGAATGATCTTTCAGGGCCATGACGCAGCACTGCTGACGTCCTAATTTACCAGTTTAAATTCACATTCAATTTTTGAAAGGTTAACCACTTCGGTCGCAGGTTCGAATCCTGCCTGGGGCATGGATGTGTGTGTTGTCCTTAGGTTAGTTAGGCTTAAGTAGTTCTAAGTCTAGGGGACTGATGACCTCAGACGTTAAGTCCCATAGTGCTCAGAGCCATTTGAACCATTTTTTATTGAAAGGTTATAAGTGAGCCACAATTTTATTGAGAGATTATAAATATTTTTTATCTGTGGAGAGGTTACACTAAATGTAAGTGCCATATACATATTTTTATTGTGGGGAGGTTACTCTAAATGTGAATGTTATATTTATTTTATTTTAATGTTGGAGGTTACAACCTTCCAGCACCTGTCCGAACTATGCCTGCGAGAGTGGAAGCTGTCATCAAGGCTAAGGGTGGGCCAACGCCATATTGAATTCCAGCATTACCGATGGGGCGTGCCACGAACTTGTAAGTCATTTTCTGTCAGGTGTCCGGATACTTTCTATCACATAGTGTATCTTACAATACCATCGTTCCACCAATACTTGACTATTGATCGTCATTCTGGGACCTGCATCCGATGGAATTGATAAAGAGCACTGCGTTTCGTTACTGTTTCGTTTCGTAAGCACGAAAGTGTCACGGAGACGCTCAGCCAAGTTCAATAGTAGATGCTACAAGAGAGGCGTTCTGCATTACGGCGTGGTTTACTATTAAAATTTGGAAAGAGTGTACTTTTCTAGAAGAACGAAACAATGTACTGCTTCCTCCTACGTTTTCATAGCTAGAAGTCCATGTATGTAGAATTAGGGAAATTCGAGCTTACACGCAAGTTTATCAACAATCGTTATTCCTCGGACCATTCTCAACTTGGATAGGGAAAAGGAGAAGTGACAATGATACACGAAGAACTCTTCGCCACACATTATAAGATAGCTTGTGCAGTATAGAAGTAGATATAGAAAGCCACAAGAAAAGAACAGGCAGAAATGAGCCTGACCTCTGGCGCCAGTCCTAGGAGACGAAGAAAGATGTGGAAAGCCGATTGATCGGGGATTTTCCTTGCATATCTTACTATGCTGTTAAGTGAGGAGCCATCCGCCGCCATGCAACGGAGCTATGACGTCATATTTCGCGTCAAGCTTCGTGAGCAGCGACAATGTTTTATATGGGCGGGAAGAGATCGCCGCTCGCCCATTACGTGAAAATGCACCCTGTGTTTGGAGGGGGGGGGGGGGGAATATAATCTTAAAAATCCTCTGTCCTTTGCCACGTTCCACTAAGAACGGGAACAGACACGAAAACTTGTTGCCAGGACCAGGATACACCAAAGTATCATATTTTTCTAGAGAGTGAATTTATGGTCCATCAGATTTTAGATGACTGGAGAAAAATATAGAAATACAGGACAGGAAGTGTACTTTACAATCACTACTCAGATGAAGCCATATTTAGACTTGTATATATATATATATATATATATATATATATATATATATATATATATATACACTCCTGGAAATTGAAATAAGAACACCGTGAATTCATTGTCCCAGGAAGGGGAAACTTTATTGACACATTCCTGGGGTCAGATACATCACATGATCACACTGACAGAACCACAGGCACATAGACACAGGCAACAGAGCATGCACAATGTCGGCACTAGTACAGTGTATATCCACCTTTCGCAGCAATGCAGGCTACTATTCTCCCATGGAGACGATCGTAGAGATGCTGGATGTAGTCCTGTGGAACGGCTTGCCATGCCATTTCCACCTGGCGCCTCAGTTGGACCAGCGTTCGTGCTGGACGTGCAGACCGCGTGAGACGACGCTTCATCCAGTCCCAAACATGCTCAATGAGGGACAGATCCGGAGGTCTTGCTGGCCAGGGTAGTTGACTTACACCTTCTAGAGCACGTTGGGTGGCACGGGATACATGCGGACGTGCATTGTCCTGTTGGAACAGCAAGTTCCCTTGCCGGTCTAGGAATGGTAGAACGATGGGTTCGATGACGGTTTGGATGTACCGTGCACTATTCAGTGTCCCCTCGACGATCACCAGTGGTGTACGGCCAGTGTAGGAGATCGCTCCCCACACCATGATGCCAGGTGTTGGCCGTGTGTGCCTCGGTCGTATGCAGTCCTGATTGTGGCGCTCACCTGCACGGCGCCAAACACGCATACGACCATCATTGGCACCAAGGCAGAAGCGACTCTCATCGCTGAAGACGACACGTCTCCATTCGTCCCTCCATTCACGCCTGTCGCGACACCACTGGAGGCGGGCTGCACGATGTTGGGGCGTGAGCGGAAGACGGCCTAACGGTGTGCGGGACCGTAGCCCAGCTTCATGGAGACGGTTGCGAATGGTCCTCGCCGATACCCCAGGAGCAACAGTGTCCCTAATTTGCTGGGAAGTGGCGGTGCGGTCCCCTACGGCACTGCGTAGGATCCTACGGTCTTGGCGTGCATCCGTGCGTCGCTGCGGTCCGGTCCCAGGTCGACGGGCACGTGCACCTTCCGCTGACCACTGGCGACAACATCGATGTACTGTGGAGACCTCACGCCCCACGTGTTGAGCAATTCGGCGGTACGTCCACCCGGCCTCCCGCATGCCCACTATACGCCCTCGCTCAAAGTCCGTCAACTGCACATACGGTTCACGTCCACGCTGTCGCGGCATGCTACCAGTGTTAAAGACTGCGATGGAGCTCCGTATGCCACGGCAAACTGGCTGACACTGACGGCGGCGGTGCACAAATGCTGCGCAGCTAGCGCCATTCGACGGCCAACACCGCGGTTCCTGGTGTGTCCGCTGTGCCGTGCGTGTGATCATTGCTTGTACAGCCCTCTCGCAGTGTCCGGAGCAAGTATGGTGGGTCTGACACACCGGTGTCAATGTGTTCTTTTTTCCATTTCCAGGAGTATATATATATATATATATATATATATATATATATATATATATATATATAGACACACATCTGCTAATGTACAGAAAGTTGAAGCAACGGGATTGAATAAGAGGTTCGGCAGATAAATATTAACAATTCCTTTTAGCCGGCCGCTGTGGCCGAGCGGTTCTAGGCGCTTCAGTCTGGAAACGCGTTGCTGCTACGGTCGCAAGTTCGAACCCTGCCTCGGGCATGGTTGTACGTGATGTCCTTAGGTTAGATAGGTTTAAATAGTTCTCGGTCTCGGGGACTGATGACCTCAGATGTTAAGTCCCATAGTGCTTAGAGCCCTTTTTTAACCCTTTTCGGTAGCGCTTTGGAGCGCTGTAGATCGTCTAAAACGGGTCCTGGCACTCATGCGAGCCTCCTCCGTACATGTGAGTGACGACAGGGAAGTGGTGTGTACATGGTAGTCAGTTATACGGAACAAGGCAATAAAATAGGCCAAAGTGGACACGTAAATACTGGCAGAAAGAAGCTATTAGGGTTAGAAGTGGCCGTCATCACATCGTTCGATTTCTCGGTTTATGAAAGCGGACTTTCCAAAGGGTCTACAAGAAATGATGTACCACTCGCACTCACGCAGTAAGGCCATGAGCAGCGGCCGTAAGAAGGTCCTAATTGACAAGAATCGAAGACGAGAACCACGCCCTGTGAGTGACAATCAGTTCTAAATCCTACTGGGAGTTGCTACTGTCAATCAATGTACGCCCATCCCGATCAGTTTGACTGAACATTGCATGCGGTGGACATTTGGAGTCAGGTACCTAGTGAATGGCCGTTGCTCAAAGCGGCACGTAACTCCCGACAGCATTTGGGATATGTTAATCGGTGACCTATAATGCACCAAGCGCTAGTTGTCACAAAACCGCCTTCTCTTTTTCTGCGAGTTGCAGTAACATTATGGTTATCGGATGTCTTTAGATTTACCGTATTTACTCACATTCGTTATTCTAATACCACCTTGTCAAAGTAAAAGATATCGACGACAGAAGAGCGCACGATGAAGGGGCAGCTGGCAACACTCTGCCTCTGCTGCTCTCAAAGCCACAAACTCGGCCACAAAAATGCTCCGCCTCTGGGAATCTGACGCCAGTAGCCTTGGCTACTAACATCTCTGCCGCACACGTGGTTGTAGCGGACTCGCCATGAAATAAAAATTTCTGCGTTAAAACCACTACTCCGGTTCGATCGACCTGAGCTCTGAACACAAATCGCTGGACAACAAAACTGAAAGCCGACTCCCGACTTCATGGAAGGCATCAAACCACATATATTAGGGCCAGTCAAATGATTGGATTGGATTTGGATTGTTTGGGGGAAGAGACCAAACAGCGAGGTCATCGGATTAGCGAAGGACAGGGAAAGAAGTCTGCCGTGCCCGTTGAAAGGAACCATCCCGGCATTTGCCTGGAGGGATTTAGGGAAATAACGGAAAACCTAAATCAGGATGGGCGGACGCGGGATTGAACCGTCGTCCTCCCGAATGCGAGTCCAGTGTGCTAACCACTGCACCACCTCGCTCGGTGTGCCAGTCAAATGAAAAGCAAACATCCACCACTATGGGACCGCGGAATGGTTCCATGCAAAACTAATCACCACAGGAGTTAAGACATTTATCCAACTGCGAGACGAGACGATCTATTCCTGTTTCGTAGAACGTGCTCGGCCGCTGACAGATCCACAATCACACCCACTCTTGGACTTCCTCATTCGACCGAAAGCGACTTCCACACATGTCTTTCTTCAAGATATGACAATCACACGGTGAAAGATTCGATGTTGCAGTGTTTCCCAACCAAACAGCTGAAGCGTAACCTTCATCCGATCAGCAGTGTGGGGGCAGAAGTTATCGTGCGACAGTATGAATCTGTCCGACAGCATTCCTGGGCATTTTGACTTTGGCGCGTCGCAGTTTCTGCAGAGTGCCCTCATAGTGCTGCGCATTGATTGTGGTTCCACGCTCGAGCAACTCGACGAGCAGAGGGCCCCTGCAGTCGAAGGAGCAGCCCATTACGACCCTACCGGAACTTCTGTGAACAGCTTTGGATCTCCTTGGCGGTTCAAATGGTTCAAATGGCTCTGAGCACTATGGGACTTAACTGCTGAAGTCATCAGTCCCCTAGAACTCAGAACTACTTAAACCTAACTGACCTAAGGACATCACACACATCCATGCCCGAGGCAGGATACGAACCTGCGACCGTAGTGGTCGCGCGGTTCCAGACTGTAGCGCCTAAAACCGCTCGGCCACTCCGGCCGGCTTCCTTGGCGGGGTAGCGGTAGGATGTTTCCACTGTTGGCTTTGCCGTTAGCCAATGTGGTGGGTGTTCGGGTTTCATTCGACTGCCCCTTATACAAGAAGAAGAAAGGAAAATGGTAAATGTAATATTAAAATTGCTAATGAAACCCTGTTGAGAGAATTTATCTTTCATGGCTCCAGCAATAAGCCACAATAGTGACGTAATTAATCAAGTGCACGCATTACGAATTACAAAGTTCTGAGTAGCCGTAAAGTTCACTTTCTTGCGATCTACACGTTGCTTCTTTCGGTGAAATGATCTCAAGCAGCTCCCCAGCTGATCTGATTCTGTTTCACCTAGAAAGTTTTGGGGGAAGTTTATAACGCACAGTCAAAGTTTTGGGAGATGACAAATAAATGGTTTGAATGTTATACTCCCAGAAATGATAAAAAAGCAATCCTGAACCATCGTTACAGAGCTATTGTGGCTTACTGAGAGTTTTTTCAGCAAGTCAATAAATTTACAGATCGTTTCACAACATGATGCCGAACCCTTTCATTACCTGACGCACTGAATGATAGTCATCTTTACATTTGAGGTTATCTTACAACGTACACGTTACGAGCCGACAGCCCGTATTTCTAGCTGGAGTCTCCAAAACGTAAGGCTGTGTTGGCAGCATGGGGCCGTGCCAGGGCAGTGTCGTATATTATCAATTCTCGTTGAAGAGCCTCCTACTATCAGCTTCTATAGTCACAAGGTAAACGCTTTCTCTCTCTCTCCCTCTCTCTCACGCACACACACACACACACACACACACACATACACACATACGCATAGTATCGTGTTCCGTTTCTGGCCGCTTTCGCCCTCTTATCTGTTACAAAGAACGCACTCTCGTGTCTCTTTCAGTACACCTGCCTCCACCAAGAACCGTTCTGATTGGTTGGCTGTTGACGTACTTTTTTAATTCAATAGTTTTACAGGCTTGCGTGGTTCAGAATAGTATATAAACGTGGTGTGTACTTTCTGTGTTTAAAATGGAGCGTTATATTCTTACTCAGCTATAAATCTAACAGCTTAAGAATTTATAAAATAACGTAAAGAGGTACTGTCTGCATCTGCCTCTCACATTTTCGACCAGTGACCGATTTCTGTTGCGATCTTTGGGACTCTCGATCCTCTGCTTCTTTATTTGTTAAATGGAAGGTGCAAAGATGTCCACCATCGTACCCTGAATACAGTACTGCATCACATTAGGTGACTAAGATACAAATGATATACCAATATATCACAGACGTTACGAATGCCCCCACATTCATTCACGTTATTATGAAGCAATAGCGAGAGGAAATATGTCGTGCACCAGTAACCAATTTCATTCAAAAAAGCATTATTCCAACAGGACAAGGCGCCTTATTACGTTCTTTTTATTTTCTTGGATTAATTGAGTCTACCTTGCACAAGTTTCCAAATCTTATATGAACAATATATTATCCTTTTCCACAAAATATTAACTTACTCAATAATACGAAAATTTGTATATGTATTGTGCACATTTTACACGCTGATTATTAGAAAAAATCAGGTATTGATTAAATCCAAAAAAGAGAGACGAACACTGGGCATTACTTGAAACCAAAAATTAGAAAAATCTGGGTATTAATTTAGCCTAAAAAGTGAATTACATACAATGCAAACAAATTATTCCTCTTAATTTGGACTGATTCAAGCTGTACTTAATACTACTCTTAGCTGGAGAAGAAAAAAGAAATTAATCATCTTAATTTGTGGAAGAAAAGAAAACACAAAGCATGACGTACTTTAGGCTTGTCAGCTTATATATCATTCTGTTAAAATTGTTTAAACCAATTACAGTGAGTACTATTATACACAATTCCTTTTAAAAAAAAACACTTCCAAAACTTCCAACAACAGTGGGTAATTGCCTCCACAGTCACTGTCACTTCCTAAAAGCTTGTTATCGTCACACTGGAAAGAGTGTTGCCACCGCCACCACACTTTCTAGTTACAACTGTAACACCTCCTTTCTCTTAATTATATGCTCACACCCCCTTGATTGCTGTAATGTTTACGCTGGTCTTTATTCTGAGCCATAAGAACTGAACCTTAATCCTTGTATGAGATGAAAATATGAATAGGGCCTTCGGATTTGGGATGACAATATGAGTCGATCTTTGGAATTACCAGAGACTGTAATCGAAAGTGAATTAACACAAATCTATGTTTGTTTTGTGGTTTAAAATGCCATTTTGGGTAAGTGTAGTATTTCTCAGCTCACCAGTCAGTGGTTTAACTATCATGACTTTGAAAGACTCACTGTCTACTTTGTAGTATAAGTACTCACTGCCTATTATGGATAAGCTGTAGAAGACTCTTAAATTATTCCTTGTCTCTCTCTGGACTAAGTATATTCGAACTACTAACTACTTCATACTCAATGAACATTTTCTGATTTGACCAAAATATTATCTCCTAACCAAATGGTACATAATTTTCTCCTTACATCATCTCTTTTCTCCACGATTTGACTGTTGTTTCTCACTTTTTCTGTTTCAGTCATTCTATTAATGATTCAGCGGCTTCCCATTTCATTTTACTGGCAAATGCCTTCTATTTCAAATCTTCGTTTCCATCACACAATTCTTTTTTAGTCTTCTTATGACCCTTTTGGAGGCTCCTAGATAAGTTTCGAAAGTGATCAATGTATTCTTTAATAGCAAAATCTATTCTGTTATATACCGGTGCAGAGTTTAACGTGGGGTTATCAGTGTAGGCTTGAATCGTACTTTGGGAAGCAGCCACATCTTCTGATAGCTCTTGTTCTTCTGCCACGTCTTCAGCTCCTCCATTCTGAGGTCTTTTCACTTTCTTTTTTTATTGTATAGGCTTTCTTATCACTATCTTTAACCAAATCGGTTATCTCCTAAAGTTATGTGTAGTGGAACCGTGCAGTTCTCAGCTCGTTCTGTTCGGTTATCAGATTCCCCCCTTCCCCTCTCCTTCTCCCCCTCTCCATCCCCCACTTGATCTTGGCCAGTTGGGTGGCTTAAAAATGACGGGAAATTCAAAAAGCGTGTTCATTTTGTCTGGGGAAATGAACTCATTATTCATGCTACACTTCTCTTGGCCGGCTGGGTAACTTAAAAATAGCAGAAACGTTGCAGTTGAATTACCCCCTCTGCTTAAACAGCACATTAGCCATCACTTGTGTTCTGTATACCATAATGAAAGATGCAGAGACCATCCCTCCATTAGGAAAGCCTTATTTTATTTTGTGTCTACAATTGCCATAGTCAGTCATGAGGCATGTATTACGTTAAATTACATAGCCGCCAGTCCAAAAATATGTATTTCAGTTTAAAATAGCTTGAAAGTTTTTTTTAAAAAAGCAAGATAGCCCCCTGATTTTTAAAACAAGTTTCTACAATCACTACAGTCAGTTATTAAGTACAGACTTTAAACATTGCCTATGCACACAAAACTCCATGTAACATATCAAGTACACCCTCACCATGGAATATGTACAGTAAAGTTCACAAATGAGTCTGTGGTGTCACCGCCAGACACCACACTTGCTACGTGGTAGCCTTTAAATCGGCCGCGGTCCGCTAGTATACGACGGACCCGCGTTTTGCCACTGTCAGTGATTGCAGACCGAGCGCCGCCACACGGCAGGTCTAGAGACACTTCCTAGCACTCGCCCCAGTTGTACACCAGACTTTGCTAGAGAGAGTTCACTGACAAATTACGCTCTCATTTGCCGAGACGATAGTTAGCATAGCCTTCAGCTAAGTCATTTGCTACGACCTAGCAAGGCGCCATTATCATTTGCTATTTATCTTGTGATGCATGTACCGTCAGACCGATGTTCACCAATTATGGATTAAAGTTAAGTATTCCAGCAGCTACGTATTATTTTTACTAGACTCAACTCCTTTAACTGTTTCAAACCTCACGCCAGCCTGCGTGAGCTTAAACGTGTGCCTTTCGGCTACCGGTCATAGTGGCTTGGCTGTCTTGCCAAGTCACAATAAATTGGCGACGAGTATTTTGCGTTTGTCTTGCGTTTGCCCTAATTTACTTGTGTCATGGCTTCCCCACAATCTCCAGATGTACTGTCCGAATTTTATCGCTTACAGAACCAGCAGACGCAGGCCTTATTGGATGCCCTTGGACAGCACATCCAGGGTAAACGTGCACTGCTACACAATGCGGCAGCCGCCGCTCCACCGCTACCGCAGCCACAACACGCAGTTGCACCACCTTTTCGTCCTTTTGATGCGGCACTGGAAAGCTGGACGGAGTGGTCACGCCAATTTGGATTCCATCTCGCCGCCTACAGAATTCAAGGTAATGAGCGGCAGCCTTTTCTCCTTTCCGCCGTAGGCGTCCAAACCTACCGTGTGATAGTGAAATTATTTCCCTGACGCGACGTAGCAACTCTGTCCTACGAAGAAATTTTGTCTGCATTAGATGCATGTTTCAAAGAATCAGTCAATGTAGTTGTGAAAAGGTATACCTTCTTTCGTACAAAACGTACGGCCGGTCAGACTAATCGGGAGTGGGTTGCAACCTTGCAAGGCCTTACTAGGGATTGTGCTTTTGAGTGTGAATGTGGACTCCCTTATTCAGATACTATGGTGCGTGATGCAATTGCACAGAACGTTTCTGATGTTCGTATACGGGAACAGATTTTGAAACTAGTCAATCCCTCCCTTCAACAAGTGATGGACATTTTGGATCGGCAGGACACACTTGACTTTGCTCAGGAATCATTTGAAACTTCGCTGCCTGTGTGTCACATTAACCGGCCCGCCGGGCGAGCTGCACAGAACAGTAAACAGTCCTCACGCAAGGCCGTGCCAATGCCGCCTGGCTCTCAGCCACGTGTCCCGCATCGGCAAATAAATGCAGTGAAATCATGCCCGCGGTGTGCTACTAGACATTCGCGTGAGAATTGCCCGTCATGCCAGACTATTTACTTTTTCTGTAATAAAAAAGGACATGTTCAAAGTGTTTGCCAGAAAAAGCTCCGATCTGACACTCACAACCATTCCAGACCCTTTGCTTCGCGCCGGAATCGAACCAAGGATACTCAGGCTCGTGACACGTCGCCTATGGAAATTCATGTCGTTCATGCCACTCCGCCCAGTGCTACTCTCTCTAACAGTGACTGTGTTCGTTCCACAACTCGTGTGCGTCGACATCGCCGGAAATCCCGTGAAGTCGCAAGTGATTCTGTACCAGTGTCAGTTCACGTCGCACGAGACAGTCGCTCTTGTCGTCAGCAGGACAATAAACTTTTTGTCGGCTTGGACATTCACGGCAAAGCGATCCCGTTCCAGCTCGATACCAGAGCTGCGGTTTCCCTAATCAATCACGACACGTACAAACAGCTGGGCACACCTCCGTTGCGTGCCGCAAATGTTAAGCTCAGTAGTTATTCAGGACAAGCAATCCCTGTGTTAGGACAGTGCAGCCTTCTTGCAACATACAAGGGACAAACAAAACTTGTGTCATTTTACGTCCTTCGTTCTTCTTCTGCAGTGAACTTGTTTGGTTTCGATTTTTGTTTCAGTTGTTTAACTTGTCTATAGTCAATCAGGTCCTATCAGTGAACCAGACTGTGCCTTCAGACAGTGTTTCTCGTCTATGTGAAGAATTTGCAGACATTTTTGCACCGGGCCTTGGTTGTGCTAAGAACTATGAAGCACATTTGGAACTGAAAGTAAACGCGCAACCAAAATTTTTCAGAGCGTGCAATGTTCCCCACGCATTGCGTGATGAGGTCGCAAAAACATTACACGATTTGGAATCACAAGCTGTAATTGAACGTGTGCAGGCTTCTCTCTGGGCATCACCCTTAGTAATTTTGCAAAAACCTTCCGGAAAATTGAGACTTTGTGTGGACTTCAAGGCAACAGTGAATCCACAATTAGTGACTGCAACTTTTCCTTTACCCCGCCCGGAAGATCTTTTTGACAAACTGTGCCCGGGTAAATATTTTTCGAAGTTGGACCTAAAAGATGCGTACTTGCAAATACCGGTGGACGAAGAATCCCAGCGCGTTTTGGTGGTTAACACGCATCTTGGTTTGTACCGATTCAAACGACTGCCATTCGGGTGTGCATCCGCCCCTGCATTGTTTCAGCAATATCTACAAACTGTTTGTGCGTCGGTCCCTACCGCAGCAAACTATCTGGACGATATTGTGATCTCCGGAAAGACGGAAGAAGAACATTTAGCCAATCTCAGAACATTATTTCAGGTCTTGCGACAAAATGGTCTTCGCTTGCGGAAGGACAAATGTGTGTTTTTTGCTCGTGATTTGCCCTACCTGGGACATGTACTCAATGCCCAAGGCATACATCCGAGTCCAGAGCACCTCCGTGCCATACAGGACTTGCCTTCGCCGCAGAATTTGAAGCAGCTACAGAGTGTGCTGGGAAAAATCAATTACTATCATAAATATGTCAGCCACGCCTCGTCCATTTCAGCTCCGCTTCATCGCTTACGCCGTAAGGGTGTTCCGTTCGTTTGGACGACGGAATGCGAACGCGCCTTTCGACAGTTGAAATCGGCGTTGCTTTCCTATACCTGTCTTACGCCATTCGATCCCCAGAAACCCCTTTTGTTGATGGTGGATGCATCGGATTTCGGGATCGGTATGTGCTTGCGCACAAAGATGGTTCGCACGATCGCCCTATTGCCTTTGCGTCCAAATTGCTCTCGTCTGCGCAAAGAAATTATTCACAGATCGAGAAAGAAGCATTGGCTCTCGTATTTGGCGTTACAAAGTTTCATGATTTCTTGTATGGTCGTCACTTTACCATCATCACAGACCATAAACCTTTGACATCGCTTTTTCATCCGACCAAGCCTGTACCTCCAGGTACAGCGCAGAAATTCATTCGCTGGTCTATTTTCCTCTCGCAGTACCGCTACGATATCTTGTATCGTTCCACTGCTAAGCACGGAAACGCCGATGCGTTGTCCCGTTTGCCTGTTGCTGAGGATAGAGCATTCGATTCCTCCGAACTTGCTTGCATGTTCATTGATTCGGAAACCGATGACGTGGTCGAATCGTTTCCGATTGATTTTCGTCGGGTAGCTACAGCCACAGCTGCCGACCCTGTCCTTGCCACCGTTCTGCGTTTTGTTGCTACGCAATGGCCCATGTCAAAGTCACGGATCGAGGATCCGTTGGCTCGCCGATTTTTTGCTCAGAAGGAGAGACTTTTTGTACGACGTGGTGTTTTGCTGTTGCGTTCTGATAATGATCAGTCCAGGATCGTGGTCCCACGTTCGTTACAGTCCTCTGTCTTAAAGCTTCTCCACCAAGGACATTGGGGTATAGTGCGAACGAAACAACTTGCTCGTCAGCACTGTACTTGCTTGGGAATCGATGCTGCGATTACGAATATGTGCTCTTTTTGCATGGCGTGTGCCGAACAACAATCCGCACCACCGCGGAAATTCTTTGCATGGCCAAAAGCCACTTCCCCTTGGCAACGCTTACACATCGATTTTGCTGGTCCCTTCTGGAATGCTCGATGGTTGGTTGTGGTCGATTCATTCAGTAATTTTCCTTTTGTTGTCCGGATGTCTTCCACGACGTCTTCTGCCACCATCCAAGCGTTGTCCGCTATCTTTTGCATTGAAGGTCTTCCACAGACTATTGTTTCCGACAATAGCCCACAATTCATGTCCACAGAATTTCAGTCATTCTGCAAGGCCAATGGTATTCAACATCTTACGTCCGCGCCGTTTTCGCCACAGTAAAACGGTGCCGCTGAACGTTTGGTCCGGACTTTCAAGTCACAGATGTTGAAGTTGAAAGAGTCGCATTCTCGGGAGGACGCGTTATTGCTCTTTTTGTCCTCGTATCGCTCTCAGCCTCGAGATGGTCGCTCGCCGGCTGAGTTGCTTCACGGTCGCCCTCATCGAACCTTGATGTCTTTGCTGCATCCGCCGCATCAGGTTCCTGTGCAGCGGCAGACACCTGCTCTTGCCCCAGGCGACGTTGTCTACTACCGCAACTATCGAGGTTCACGGCGTTGGCTCGAAGGGCGCATTCTTCGCTGCCTCGGCCGCGCTATGTATCTGGTTTTGGGGGTCTCTGGTGAGGTGCGTCGGCATCTCAATCAGCTGCGCCTCTGTCGTCGCACGGGATCTGCCGCTCCCCGTCTGCTTTCAGCGACGGTGCCGTCCGGTCAGCGCCCTGGGGACCCATCTACTGGCTCGCCTCAGCCCCAGGTGTTACCGACGCTGCCTTCCATTTTGCCCCATGACGCGCCGCCGCCGCCGCCGCCGCCGCCTGTTCTCCCGCCGGCGACGCCCACCGTGGACGCGTCGCTGCAACCGCCGGGCGCCTCCCTGGGTCACGTGCCGCTGATGGCTTCCCGTGACCCGTTGTCCTCCGCCATGGACTTCTTGCCCGCTCCGGACCATCTGTCGTCTTCGCCCGTCGGGTGCTCCGCCCCGATGGAGGTCGACCCTTCGGCCTCTCCTGTCTCTCTACGGACGCGTACACCGCATGTTGGCGTGCACCCTGGACTAGGTTTTCAGGCGTTTCCTAGCTCCCCTCGGACCGAATGGCAGGGTGCGGGTGGCACAGCCTCGCCTGTTGTTAGGCTCCCCACCTCATCGCATACGTCAACATGGGGTCCTCCCCACGGCGGGCGGAAGCCTTATAACACAACCGTTCGCCGATTTGCGAGGGAGGAATGTGGTGTCACCGCCAGACACCACACTTGCTAGGTGGTAGCCTTTAAATCGGCCGCGGTCCGCTAGTATACGACGGACCCGCGTATCGCCACTGTCAGTGATTGCAGACCGAGCGCCGCCACACGGCAGGTCTAGAGACACTTCCTAGCACTCGCCCCAGTTGTACAGCCGACTTTGCTAGAGAGAGTTCACTGACAAATTACGCTCTCATTTGCCGAGACGACAGTTAGCATAGCCTTCAGCTACGTCATTTGCTACGACCTAGCAAGGCGCCATTATCATTTGCTATTTATCTTGTGATGCATGTACCGTCAGACCGATGTTCACCAATTATGGATTAAAGTTAAGTATTCCAGCAGCTACGTATTATTTTTACTAGACTCAACTCCTTTAACTGTTCCAGACCTCACGCCAGCCTGCGTGAGCTTAAACGCGTGCCTTTCGGCTACCGGTCATAGTGGCTTGGCTGTCTTGCCAAGTCACAACAGAGTCATCATTAAAATTACGCAGATAGCCCGTATTTATATGTTTTACAATTATTGTGATGTTTCTTATCCAGCTGCTCTGTACCGTCCAGTACTGTAGGAAGGAAGATCAGACACAATTATTTTAATAAAAGACAAGCACAGCACAACTAAGAGCCACCTTGGCTCAGCCTCTACTGCTGCTCTTGCGGGGTTGGCAATGCGTACTTAACCCTAACCCACCAAGTACATAGACACGAGGCAACACGCATCTGTCATAAGCCAGTGTCTCAATGAACAGAAGAGCGCTGATGCTGTCTCCGTCTCCCCCTCCACCCACCGCCACCAACCCTGCACCAATTTATCAGCTGCCTGACCGATCAGTTTCATGGCTGCCTACACACATCCCAACCATTTGCGCTCAGTGATTACAGCACTGCCCTGCTGCTATGTTTTGTTTATATTAAGTTCATTGAGCTCATGTTCTTCGAGATCCTGCTTGGTTTTACACAGAAACAAAAACAGGGTTTGCCTGGCTATTTTTGAGGTGACAAGACCAAAAAGAGGTGAGAGAAAGCTCAGGGCTTAGAAGTGGCTAATGCAAGGAATGAAATTTACCAACGTTCTGTTACATAATAAACTGGGAGCTAATGATTTTCGTAATTATCTAAGAATGGATGAATCACGCATTTCAGAGACATTTAAATATTCTTAATGAAAAAGAACAGTCATGTGAGAGGCTGTAAGCTATGAGGAGAGCCTACATTACGATTTCCAGTTAGAGGCAGAAGTTAAAACGACCTCAGATTTCATTGCTGTTGTATCCCCACAATTATTTACGAAAATGATTCCTGAAACCCGCAACGTGATTTATAATTGACCGAAGAAATACATCAGGGTAAAATAAAATAAATTAAACAAAAGACATTCATATAAACTTTGTCAATGGCCGCGTCAAGGCAGATCCACTTAGACTTAGCGTCCTTTGGATGTCGATACTTCTGTTTTTCAGATTTCACTTCCGATAAATATCGGAAATAAAACCTAAAAACAGAAATACAGAAGATCGACGGACTTTTATTCTACATGCCACATGAGACCATTATGGTTTCGATAAAAATGAAAAAGCTCATTTATTGCATCTATATTGCTATAATCCTCGCATGACGTGTCCTAAAAACATCTGCAGTATTTAAATTTCTCAAGAAATTCTGTCCTTAAAGTCTCGCTCAACTGTATACACGCACATCAAAACAAGTTTTGCACCATCTCAGTTTCGAGAGTTCCGGAACCTGTACAGAAAATTGGAATACACATCAACATAAACATCATTTCCACCCTTTTTATTGATCATGAAAACCACACATTGCATGTTGTACCACCATACAGCGAGACCTTCAGGGTGGTGGTTCAGATTGCTATACACACCACTCCCTCTAATACCCAGAAGCACGTCCTCTTGCAACGATGCATGCCTGTATTCGTTGTGGCATACTATCCTCAAGTTCATCAAGGTATTGTTGGTCCAGATTGTCCCACTCCTCTGTGGCGATTCGGCATAGATCCCTCAGAGTGGTTGGTGGGTGACGTCGTCCATAAACAGCGCTTTTCAATCTATCCGAGGCATGTTCGATGGGGTTCGAGTGCTGGCCACTCTAATCGAGCGATGTCGTTACCCTGAAGGAAGTCTTTCACAAGATTGTCGTCCATGAAGACGAATGCCTCGCCAATATACTGCCGATATGGTTGCACTATCGGTCGGAGGATGGCATTGACGTATCATACAGCCGTTATGACGCCTTCCATGACCACCAGGAGCGTACGTTGGCCCCACATAATGCCACCCCAAAACGGCAGGGAACCTCCAGCTTGCTGCACTTGCTGGATAATGTGTCTAAGGCATTCATCCCGACCGGCTTGCCTCCAAACACGTCTCCAACGATTTTCTGGTTGAAGGCATATGTGGCACTCATCGCTGTAGAGAACGTGAGGCCAATCCTGAGCGGCCCATTCGGATGTTGTTGGGCCCATCTGTACCACGCTGCATGGTGTCGTGGATGCAAAGATGGACCTCGCCATGGATGTCGGGAGTAAAGTTTCGCATCATGCAGCCTATTGCGCACAGTTTGAGTCACAACACGACGTCCTGTGGCTGCACAAAAAGCATTATTCAACATGGTGACGTTGCTCTCAGGGTTCCTCCGAGTCATAATCCGTAGGTAGACGTCATCCGCCGAAGTAGTAGCCCTTGGGCGGACTGAACCAGGCATGTCATCGACAGTTCCTGTCTCTCTGTATCTCCTCCATGTCCGAACAACATTGCTTTGGTTCACTCTGAGATGCCTGTACACTTTCCTTTTTGAGAGCCCTTCCTGGCACAAAGTAAAAATGCGGACGCGACGAACCGCGTTATTGACGGTCTAGGCATGGTTGAACTACAGACAACACGAGCCGTGTACCTGCTTCCTGCTGGAATGACTGGAAATGATCGGCTATCAGACACCCTTCGTCTAATAGGCGCTGCTCATGCATGGTTGTTTATATTTTTAGGCGGTTTTAGTGACATCTCTAAACAGTAAGAGGGACTGTGTCTGTGATCCAATATCCACAGTCAATGTCTATCTTCAGGAGCTCTGGGATCTGGGATGATGCAAAACTTTTTTTGATTGGTGTATATTAGAACAGCATTTAATGCTGTGCACAGTGACAAAAGACGAACTTCTGTCGGTCGGTTGGCAAGAAAGCGCTTCACAGGGCACAGTTTGTTGGATGAAGTGGTGGGGGATCTGCTGCCAAAATGTCTACACATGTCCAACTTGTCGGTCGGTCAGTCAGTTGGTGAGGATGTAGAGACCTTCAGGCATGTGTTGCGTGCCTGCCACAGCTTTCAAGCAACAAAAAAAGCACTTTCTCGCATTCTAGTTTGATGCCCTCACTTAAAGTATGTATATTTAAAATGCCACACTGACAACAGAATTTATGTCACTCTAACGGTTTTGTTTTCACTTTGAAGACTCTGCAAGAAGCAGCATGAACATTGACACCATAATTTATTAAATGTTTCGTAATTTTTCACTTTCAAAGTTTCCTTGACCATCATCATTATTTACAGCCCCTCCCCTACAGGCATCAAACAGGCTCAAACCTGCCTGAAACTCTTGCCAGCTTAGTACACACACTCACACAATCTCCCCACTTTGAAAATGCTGAATGGCCACAGCCACTACTGCGCAGTAGTGGGATGAGGCGGTTTCTGGTGCAATTTGTTAGTGCATGTTGCCTACATCAGGGAAAAGGATACATTCAGGGGCAAACCTATTGTTCTCTTTTCATTGCAGTTCCTTAACCTACTTATCTGCTAAGAGGTTTATGACCCCTGGGGATAATCTGCCTTTTGATTTACAGGTACTTAACCTATTGTTCGGTTATGTGCTTTTCCAAGAACCCTCGACCGCTCCCTCTCTCCCTCTTCCTCGCCCTCTCCCTCCCCCTCTCCCTCCCCACCTCCTCCCCCACCCTTTTGGGAACGCCCCTCACAGATACAAGCAGACTTTTGATATAATTCTTATTGACTAATTAATGAAATCGATCACTTAATTAACCCCTCCCCCTGTGGGAAACCCTCAGCACTCCCCCTCACCTCCCACACCTTGAAATTGGGAAAAAAATTCAGCTGAGTGGCCAGTTGGCAGGAAATCGATTGCAGTGTATGGAATATTGTTTAAACAATGCAGACAATGTGTAAAATATGGTTTATTTAAACAATTTATGGTATATGAGGCGTTTTATAGAATATAGCTTATATATTTATTTAAAGAATTTGATGCGAAATCGATTGTATCATGTGAAATATTGTTTAAACAATTTATATAATGTGCAGAATATTGTTTATTTAAATAATTTATAGGACACAACGATTTACTGGACATAGGGTGGTGCATAGAATATAGTTTATTTAAAGAATGTCTGCAAAACTATTGCACTGTGTGAAATAATTAAACAATTGTGGAGCTTCTTCATTGGAATTGCATAAGGAAACATGTAATTACATCGTGACAGAGAGCTTAAACATATGTGAAAAACTTTCTCATGTCTCATCGTCATACCCCAGCTGTACACCCTAGGGCCCGTGGCTGCTGTCGACTGCCTCACCGTGCAGGCCTGTGCAGCACTGCACTCAGCTTGTGTGTCAGAGATTGCAATGGACAGTGTCCATCCCAGCCATTATAAGTGGCAGCAAGCTAAGCCATCCTCAAACAAAAGCACACTTCCTGTCTGCATCCACCGCCATCTCAAGTGGTCTGTATGCATGAACCAACTTGTGGGATATAGGTGCATGCAAGACACCATCCTTCCAAAGGAAATTCCTGGCTGCGAATCAATCTAGAAATACTGCTGAAGTTAATAGATAATTAATTTCCAGTCACATGATCGTGATGTAGGGGATATAAGACGGACGAGATAGCTATTTCACACACACAAATTGATTAAAAAGAGATCCCATTAAAAAGAGATCGTTTGAATGCAAAGAGAGAGAGAGAGGACTCTAAACTGTCCCAGCCTTCCTGGAGCACTTTTCTTATGGTACACTTCACGGAATGCTTCAGGAGTTATTCCATCTGGTGTTTAAATAATGTGCAGAATATTGTCACATTTCTACCAAAAACATATTATTATCAGTGACACTTGTGTGTGGCTGTAGAACCAAGACCGTTTCTTATGCAGGGTGACAATAATATAGAAATTGTCATCTTGTTTTGAATAGCGCAGTCCTTATGTGAAATGTATGTTGCCGGTGGTCAGCTTCAAATGTTGGTTCTCAGTAGTGTTCCTCAAAAAGAACATTGTCTTCTCTCTAGGGATTGCCACCTGGTGAGTGTAATACGACTGCTTAAAAAAAATTACTTGCTATCCAAAGTGACTTTCATGACCAATGGTTCCGATCTCGTCCGTAATAAATTGCGTGAATAGTCCATCATAATTGATAAGAAAAAACTAAACACACTAATAACAAAACTTTATACTTTCAACAAAAAGTACACAATAAAAAATTCATGTACTCTAGCAAGAGATATAAAAGACATACAAATACCACCTACTGGTCAGTTTGTTTCATTTAATATCACTAAACTATACACCAATGTGCGAGCACAGGAAACAATCCAAATAATTAAATGTAACTTCGTACAATTTAGGAAAATATCCATGTCTGGGACACTTGAAATTATAAATCTTTTGGAAATAGTATTAGCACAAAATTATTTTGAATTTAACATCATTCAAAATAATACTGATGCAGATGGAGTAGCCATGGGTAATAGTGTAGCAGGCAAATTAGCCGATATATTCCTAAATTCTATAGAAGATAAGTTCTTTAACTCAGATTGGCGTACTCTTAATCAAATTGTATATGATTTTAGGTATGTAGATGACACCCTCAAACTGGTAGATGGTAGCCACGCAGATATCGAAAATATCCACCAAAAACTCAGCCAACTGCATCCTAAAATTAAATTCACTATGCAAACTGAGAAAGACAATACCATTAACTATCTAGACCTCACAATTGGCAAAAATTATAATCACCACACGTTTGATATCTATTGAAAGAATACCACTTCCGACAATATTATAAATTCCAATTCCTGTTACTCAATGGCTCATAATCTAGCATTTTTCCATTCAATGATTAATAGATTTAATAACATCCCATTAGAATATCCAGCAATTCAAAAGGAATTTAACACACTTCGTTATACAGCCTATACAAATGATCCTGAATTCATAATAACAAAATTATATTACAAGCGTAAAACACCAAAGCAGAACACAATACATAGCGAAATATGCCTAACTCGAGAAATATCACACAAACAGAAAAAAGGTATGTACCAGTAGTCTACCTAGGTAGAATCTCCAACAGAATTAGTGCACTTTTTAAAACCACAAATATTCAACTAGCCTGTCGAATCACTAACAACCTTACAATAAAATTACGTTCTGGCACCACTAGAAAGCCGAAATTTGATAACCCAGGCATATATAAAATGACATGTGGCAGCTGTAATAGCTTTTACTTTGGCCAAACAGGAAGAAACTTTAACGTGAGATATAAAGAACACACTAAAGAGAGCGAATATAATCAGTCAAGCTTCTTTCTACAATGAAAAACCAGGCCGGCTGATGTGGCCGAGCGGTTCTAGGCGCTTCAGTCCGGAACCACGCTGTTGCTACGGTCACAGGTTCGAATCCTGCCTCAGGCATGGATGTGTGTCATGTCCTTAGGTTAATTAGGTTTAAGTAGTTCTGAGTTCTAGGGGACTGATGACCTCAGATGTTAAGTCCCATAGCACTCAGAGCCATTTGAACCATTTTTTGAAAAATCAAAATCACACTGCTTATACGATCGAAAATGCATTACAGATTCTGCACAGAATACCAAAAGTTTTTGCAATGAACGTTCTTGAGGAATTATAAATTTATATGTACACGAGAAAATACCCATAAAAATATTAAACAACCATACAGACTTTAGACACAAGTACCACTTTAAAAGTGATGACTGGGTGTTGTGTGATGTCCTTAGGTTAGTTAGGTTTAAGTAGTTCTAAGTTCTAGGGGACTGATGACCATAGATGTTAAGTCCCATAGTGCTCAGAGCCATTTGAACCACTTTAAAAACTTTACGAAACTTTTAGAACACGAAAATAGATAAATCGGAAGTACGAGGGCAGTTCAATAAGTAATGCAACACATTTTTTTTCTGAAACAGGGGTTGTTTTATTCAGCATTGAAATACACCAGGTTATTCCCCAATCTTTTAGCTACACAACACTATTTTTCAACGTAATCTCCATTCAATGCTACGGCCTTACGCCACCTTGAAATGAGGGCCTGTATGCCTGCACGGTACCATTCCACTGGTCGATGTCGGAGCCAACGTCGTACTGCATCAATAATTTCTTCATCATCCGCATAGTGCCTCCCACGGATTGTGTCCTTCATTGGGCCAAACGTATGGAAATCCTACGGTGCGAGATTGGGGCTGTAGGGTGCATGAGGAAGAACAGTCCACTGAAGTTTTGTGAGCTCCTCTCGGGTGCGAAGACTTGTGTGAGGTCTTGCGTTGTCATGAAGAAGGAGAAGTTCGTTCAGATTTTTGTGCCTACGAACACGCTGAAGTCGTTTCTTCAATTTCTGAAGAGTAGCACAATACACTTCAGAGTTGATCGTTTGACCATGGGGAAGGACATCGAACAGAATAACCCCTTCAGCGTCCCAGAAGACTGTAACCATGACTTTACCGGCTGAGGGTATGGCTTTAAACTTTTTCTTGGTAGGGGAGTGGGTGTGGCGCCACTCCATTGATTGCCGTTTTGTTTCAGGTTCGAAGTGATGAACCCATGTTTCATCGCCTGTAACAATATTTGACAAGAAATTGTCACCCTCAGCCACATGACGAGCAAGCAATTCCGCACAGATGGTTCTCCTTTGCTCTTTATGGTGTTCGGTTAGACAACGAGGGACCCAGCGGGAACAAACCTTTGAATATCCCAACTGGTGAACAATTGTGACAGCACTACCAACAGAGATGTCAAGTTGAGCACTGAGTTGTTTGATGGTGATCCGTCGATCATCTCGAACGAGTGTGTTCGCACGCTCCGCCATTGCAGGAGTCACAGCTGTGCACGGCCGGCCCGCACGCGGGAGATCAGACAGTCTTGCTTGACCTTGCGGCGATGATGACACACGCTTTGCCCAACGACTCACCGTGCTTTTGTCCACTGCCAGATCACCGTAGACATTCTGCAAGCGCCTATGAATATCTGAGATGCCCTGGTTTTCCGCCAAAAGAAACTCGATCACTGCCCGTTGTTTGCAACGCACATCCGTTACAGACGCCATTTTAACAGCTCCGTACAGCGCTGTCACCTGTCGGAAGTCAATGAAACTATACGAGACGAAGCGGGAATGTTTGAAAATATTCCACAAGAAATTTCCGGTTTTTTCAACCAAAATTGGCCGAGAAAAAAAATGTGTTGCATTACTTATTGAACTGCCCTCGTAATATACGCAACAACCAAAGATAATCGTAACAAATTTTAGTTAATAAAATAATATCGAGTGTTCATCTCAACAATCCTTGTAAACATACAGCGCCGTAAGAGTGGAACTGTCAAACTGCTGTCATGTCGTAATTAACATTTAATTTCAACATCTGGACAACGTTTACACTAATGACGCAATATGGACGTCAGATCAATCTAGACGTGACTACAAGACAGCTACTTTAATATGAATGAACATTGTCATCGATATCTGTTCTCAACAAAATTATAATTGCAGGTACTTGAAAATGGCGATTAAGTCGGAACAGTCTGCCGTGAATAAAGATTACTTATTATAAGCAGCTATTTGGTGTATGTACTCTAATAAGCATGTCGTTATCAGACACATATTACACTGCCGGCCCTAAAGAAGAAAAATTAATTAGTTAGCCTATCGATATGATAACAGTGATATACTGCCTGATGGGTGGAAGTGATGGCTGGATTGCAATGGCTATGATTTGATAGTGGAAGCGGTAAACGGGCTTTTTTTCCTTGTAGCAATATCTTTTAACGATCTTCCAGTCTCCCACCTACACAGGGGGAGACGACCATCGTAATAGAATCAGATGTACTACGGAATTTATAAAGTGATACATAGTATAAACCTGGTATTGTACAATTTCTCTGTGCTGTTACCTTAAGAGACTTCGTAAGTGGCGAGGCACTTAGTTACTTTAAGAGGGATTACGAAGGTGAGGTGGCGTCCTGTGACAGTGGTAGATCTCATCACTCTGCCATGAACCAAAAATGAGTTTAATATTCTAGTCCTGTGATGCATGACATAACA
Source organism: Schistocerca cancellata (assembly GCF_023864275.1). Lineage (NCBI taxonomy): Eukaryota > Metazoa > Arthropoda > Insecta > Orthoptera > Acrididae > Schistocerca > Schistocerca cancellata. The sequence continues at coordinate 621,592,302 of NC_064630.1, forward strand.
AATAAGAAAAGGTTTTTTCCTGGCTAATGAGAGATGAAATGTAACATATGCCATATTGTTACAGAATTTTCACAACAAGTCACGATACTTTAGAGATATGAAAATTCGTATATGCCTCGATTTCTTCTGTCTTCGAAAATAACACATATAAAAAGGAGAAATCTGCATTATACATAAGATATTCGACGTATATGGTCAACAACATCGCTGCCTCAGATTGGCTAAAATGTATTTTTCAAACTGGTGTGTCTATGTCAGAGCGGAATTGTTTTGAACTCCTGTAAGCATCCAAGTCGCAGCCGTTTGTTTCGCAGTGCACCACAAGGTGGTGGTGTTTGTTTCTCTCCCTCTCGCAGCTGTCAGCAGAACTGGTCACGAGGCTTCAGCGATAGGAAGTTGTGGAGTAGCTCAGCTTGTGAGGGGCGGTTTGGTACAAAGAGTGCTCCAACCTATCTGATCTTGCCCATGGCAGCGAGAGTTGGCGTAGTGACCAGTGTGCAGGGTGAGTGCCACAGAAGAAGATGTGTGTGATGTATGAGAGAAGATTCAAAATGACGGATGTTTCCACTGGACGTATTGATAACATGTGAATTGCTACCACTCCAATCATACCCGGATGTCCTCTATGGCTGGGGGTAGTGCACTCTGGCATACACGCACGTCCACGACTGTGACTGTGGATGCGGCGGTAGTTTTCACTGACCTCTGAGCGTTGGCGATGGTGTTGTATGAGGGATTAGCATGCTGCATGTGAGTAGTGGAGCTACCTTCGTACACCCTCCATTGTTACCAGACGTATTCAAGAAGGCGGCAATGACGTCCTCCAAGATGGCGGCCTGTAGATTTGGCAACAGTGCATGACGTCATCTAAGATGGCGTCCGTGACGTCATCCAAGATGGTGGATTTTGGTGGGAAGATAGGTCAATTGGGCTACCCCACTAACCTAACCCCCCTCCCCTCCCCTCCCCCAGGAAAGGGCGGGGAGTCCAAATTCCATCAGGACAATGCAATACACCTCTACTAACCTAAGAAAATGGTGGAAAAATTGGTCACTTGGGCTGCCTCCACTAACCTTAGTCACCTGACTGCCACCTCTTCCTAGAGATGGGCAGGAAAAGGACCCTGTCTGTGCTGGACATACACTCCTGGAAATTGAAATAAGAACACCGTGAATTCATTGTCCCAGGAAGGGGAAACTTTATTGACACATTCCTGGGGTCAGATACATCACATGATCACACTGACAGAACCACAGGCACATAGACACAGGCAACAGAGCATGCACAATGTCGGTACTAGTACAGTGTATATCCACCTTTCGCAGCAATGCAGGCTGCTATTCTCCCATGGAGACGATCGTAGAGATGCTGGATGTAGTCCTGTGGAACGGCTTGCCATGCCATTTCCACCTGGCGCCTCAGTTGGACCAGCGTTCGTGCTGGACGTGCACACCGCGTGAGACGACGCTTCATCCAGTCCCAAACATGCTCAATGGGGGACAGATCCGGAGATCTTGCTGGCCAGGGTAGTTGACTTACACCTTCTAGAGCACGTTGGGTGGCACGGGATACATGCGGACGTGCATTGTCCTGTTGGAACAGCAAGTTCCCTTGCCGGTCTAGGAATGGTAGAACGATGGGTTCGATGACGGTTTAGATGTACCGTGCACTATTCAGTGTCCCCTCGACGATCACCAGTGGTGTACGGCCAGTGTAGGAGATCGCTCCCCACACCATTATACCGGGTGTTGGCCCTGTGTGCCTCGGTCGTATGCAGTCCTGATTGTGGCGCTCACCTGCACGGCGCCAAACACGCATACGACCATCATTGGCACCAAGGCAGAAGCGACTCTCATCGCTGAAGACGACACGTCTCCATTCGTCCCTCCATTCACGCCTGTCGCGGCACCACTGGAGGCGGGCTGCACGATGTTGGGGCGTGAGCGGAAGACGGCCTAACGGTGTGCGGGACCGTAGCCCAGCTTCATGGAGACGGTTGCGAATGGTCCTCGCCGATACCCCAGGAGCAACAGTGTCCCTAATTTGCTGGGAAGTGGCGGTGCGGTCCCCTACGGCACTGCGTAGAATCCTACGGTCTTGGCGTGCATCCGTGCGTCGCTGCGGTCCGGTCCCAGGTCGACGGGCACGTGCACCTTCCGCCGACCACTGGCGACAACATCGATGTACTGTGGAGACCTCACGCCCCACGTGTTGAGCAATTCGGCGGTACGTCCACCCGGCCTCCCGCATGCCCACTATACACCCTCGCTCAAAGTCCGTCAACTGCACATACGGTTCATGTCCACGCTGTCGCGGCATGCTACCAGTGTTAAAGACTGCGATGGAGCTCCGTATGCCACGGCAAACTGGCTGACACTGACGGCGGCGGTGCACAAATGCTGCGCAGCTAGCGCCATTCGACGGCCAACACCGCGGTTCCTGGTGTCTCCGCTGTGCCGTGCGTGTGATCATTGCTTGTACAGCCCTCTCGCAATGTCCGGAGCAAGTATGGTGGGTCTGACACACCTGTGTCAATGTGTTCTTTTTTCCATTTCCAGGAGTGTAAGTCTTTATTTTGCATGCAGTCATCCAGTGTATTCACCATGAGGTCTGCACCTCGTACACAGTACTGTCACCAGATGACACTGTCATCCCTCCCATTAATTAATCCAAGATGACGGTCCTATTATTATTATTATTCGTTGTTTCTGTGTATTGTTCCATGTGTAATGCTTCGTTGTCTTTGTTCAGCAGTAGCCCTCGACGCATCCGAGGCAGCAGGGTCTAGCGCCAAAATGCCAATCTCTGCCGCGTCCGGACCTGTAGCAACCTCGGCTGCAATCTTGTCGGGACTTGCAGCGACCTCTAGACCTGCGATAGCAACAACCTCCAGCATGTCTGAACCTATAGCGACCTCGTGGGATCCTGCAGCGCACTTAGCACACTTGCTGGAGCAGGACAAGGAGCTGCTGGTGTCCATCCCACTCATCGATTTGTGTGATGAGGGCATGCTATCTGCCCCCAACACATCAAACGCTGCTAGAGGTCCTAAACAACATCAAGATGGAGGACAGTACTGATCACCAACATATGACCCATCGTAGCAGAAAACCCCTGTGATAGTGTAAACACAGGGTGGAGACACTGTGGATAAGAAAGCATCGAGTGTACCCGTGTTTTCACTTCCACATACAATTTAACTCCGAGTGGAACGAAACGTGTAAACGTTGGTATAGAAGCACATCATGTCTGGGGTTTGAATGCGAGAATGGAAATTGAAAATGTATCGAAGGGTGTTAAAGTGCCAATTTCCGATTTCGACTGGGACGAAATACGTCGAACAGAGCGCTACATCAATCAGCAGATGACTGCAGAGTATTATCTAACTCGTTCTCCCCCAGACATTTGCCTTACTGGTATGACACTTTCTATTACAACAGTGTATGATGACTGTGCATTATGTGTGAAATCGGATGACAACTGTGTTTATCTAAGGCATGCCTCAGTTATGAAGTTATACGATCTGGATACTGCACTATGTCTTTCATTGGAGAGACTGAACCGTTGGTTGCCGAGCATGGACTCCATACAATGATGTAAACTATCTGCGTTTGCATAGTGTCCGTGTTGATGATTTAAGGCAGCACCTTTGTTTGCACATGAACGCTGAACCTAAAGAGAAACAGATTAAATGTGTGTGTGAAAAACCTGAGTACTGTGAGGCATCCATTGGCCTGAGTGAGATATGCGTGGAATTTATCGCATGTCAAAAAGCTTTGTTTGGGAAATACTTTACAGGTGTGAAGAAGAAGATACATAAAGAGTGTAATTATTTTCCCGAAATACTACATCCTATGTATGATATTTAAATAAATAAATAATGTATGTATATACATGTATTCTCTGTGTAGCCGTTATAGCTCAGACGGTTATATGATGGAGCTGTAGTGGCTACACATGCTATTACTGTCCCTTCAAGTGTATCTTTCTATATATGTTAACTACCTGTCAGAACCTGGCGTAGTTAGTATCATGGCACGGTGGGTGAAACATCCTCATCACAAGGACTTTGTTGTTGGTGACTGGTCCTGTGAAGATGCAAAAGATTCCACTGCAGATGTAAAGAGTCATATGGGTTAAAGTCTTAACTGAGGTAGACTTTGGCATTAATTAACTTGTAGTTGTCGAACCCGGTGGAATCATTTTCTGTATTACCTCTTCTATCAGTCTGAAACGCGAGTATGATGATAATATACGAGCAATTATTGTAGGTCCATCCAATTGTGGGAAGACTAATGTCCTCATGACGCTGCTAACACATGTACGTGGACTCTAATTTGAACACGTTTGTGTATTCTCAAAAACACTGTTTCAACCCAAGTATCAACTATTGTGGGAGATATTGCGTGGTCTAGATGGTGTTACATACACGACATTCAGTGAAAGTGGTGATATCCCTCCACCTGAAAATGCAAAGCAAAACATTGTCTTCATATTTGACGACGTTGCTGTGGAAAACCAAGACCAAATTCGAAAATATTTCTGTTTCGGTCGTCATATTTTGATTCCACTGCAGATGTAAAGAGTCATATGGGTTAAATTCTTAACTGAGGTAGACTTTGGCATTAATTAACTGGCAGTTGTCGAACCCGGTGGAATCATTTTCTGTATTACCTCTTCTATCAGTCTGAAACGCGAGTATGATGAATCTAGGTGTCTCTAGATCGGAGGAGGTTTTAATAGCCCATGTTTGTCTGCTCACAGTCGGTAACACTAGGTATTCAAAAACCTCCCACGAGCGAAATATTAGTGACAGATATGTACCGGAATTCATGACTTTTAAAAGCTACAAACGCTCTTCGCCTGATACATTGATGTGAGGCATTTTCCATATTATCTTGCTGATTGTGATCATATTCTCCTCATGAGCTCCTTGAATGTATGAGTTATTGTCAGTCGCACTCTGCACCAGAATGAGTTCCTGTTTAGCGTTCATAATCATCTGTCTCATGTCAAAGTACCCCATAAGCATTTTTAGAGGTATGCATGCAGTAAATCGCTTATACTCTGCAACTGTTCTATCCTCTGGATCGTCTATGAACCACCCCGCATTTTCTAAACTATGTCGTCATATGGGAATCCCGAAACAGTTGGTTAGGGATAATGCAAAGCTCATTATAACCTTCAGACAAGACAATCTGAATTTAAAACACATTTACCAGGCACATGTCGGAACTGACATGTCGTTCAATGATTTGTAAAGATATGTGCTGATTGCTGGAATCGTTCACAGTATGGGTTTCTCGTTACTAATAAAACAAGAAAACTGAGTGATGGTAGGTACAGGCGAAACTTTCAAGAGTTTCTGCATATATAGCACGGTAAGAGAGGTTAGTACATTAGTATACGCTGCACCATGGACAAATGCGCGCGCATGTCTAGATATCAACCCGAGAGAATTGGTGTACACAGACAGAACGTTCGCCTCTACACTGATTCGAAAATTCAGGCTATTGTGCATAAAGTTGGAGGTATGCGTAGGGAGCTAGAGACGTATTACCAGATTCTTCTGAGAATGGTGAATGCCTTAAATGAGTTAGTTAATGAAGGTTGGAAAGTAGCCGACTTAACTGAAAAGGTCGAGGCTATTGAGGGGAAAATAGATGTAGAATTCCTTGTTGTTGAGAAGGGGGAGCAGGTACACAGTAAGAGGAAGAAGAAAATGAGCCAATATACACTCCTGGAAATGGAAAAAAGAACACATTGACACCGGTGTGTCAGACCCACCATACTTGCTCCGGACACTGCGAGAGGGCTGTACAAGCAATGATCACACGCACGGCACAGCGGAGACACCAGGAACCGCGGTGTTGGCCGTCGAATGGCGCTAGCTGCGCAGCATTTGTGCACCGCCGCCGTCAGTGTCAGCCAGTTTGCCGTGGCATACGGAGCTCCATCGCAGTCTTTAACACTGGTAGCATGCCGCGACAGCGTGGACGTGAACCGTATGTGCAGTTGACGGACTTTGAGCGAGGACGTATAGTGGGCATGCGGGAGGCCGGGTGGACGTACCGCCGAATTGCTCAACACGTGGGGCGTGAGGTCTCCACAGTACATCGATGTTGTCGCCAGTGGTCGGCGGAAGGTGCACGTGCCCGTCGACCTGGGACCGGACCGCAGCGACGCACGGATGCACGCCAAGACCGTAGGATCATACGCAGTGCCGTAGGGGACCGCACCGCCACTTCCCAGCAAATTAGGAACACTGTTGCTCCTGGGGTATCGGCGAGGACCATTCGCAACCGTCTCCATGAAGCTGGGCTACGGTCCCGCACACCGTTAGGCCGTCTTCCGCTCACGCCCCAACATCGTGCAGCCCGCCTCCAGTGGTGTCGCGACAGGCGTGAATGGAGGGACGGATGGAGACGTGTCGTCTTCAGCGATGAGAGTCGCTTCTGCCTTGGTGCCAATGATGGTCGTATGCGTGTTTGGCGCCGTGCAGGTGAGCGCCACAATCAGGACTGCATACGACCGAGGCACACAGGGCCAACACCCGGTATCATGGTGTGGGGAGCGATCTCCTACACTGGCCGTACGCCACTGGTGATCGTCGAGGGGACACTGAATATGGCACGGTACATCCAAACCGTCATCGAACCCACCGTTCTACCATTCCTAGACCGGCAAGGGAACTTGCTGTTCCAACAGGACAATGCACGTCCGCATGTATCCCGTGCCACCCAACGTGCTCTAGAAGGTGTAAGTCAACTACCCTGGCAAGCAAGATCTCCGGATCTGTCCCCCATTGAGCATGTTTGGGACTGGATGAAGCGTCGTCTCACGCGTTCTGCACGTCCAGCACGAACGCTGGTCCAACTGAGGCGCCAGGTGGAAATGGCATGGCAAGCCGTTCCACAGGACTACATCCAGCATCTCTACGATCGTCTCCATGGGAGAATAGCAGCCTGCATTGCTGCGAAAGGTGGATATACACTGTACTAGTACCGACATTGTGCATGCTCTGTTGCCTGTGTCTATGTGCCTGTGGTTCTGTCAGTGTGATCATGTGATGTATCTGACCCCAGGAATGTGTCAATAAAGTTTCCCCTTCCTGGGACAATGAATTCACGGTGTTCTTATTTCAATTTCCAGGAGTGTATAAAGCCTCATCCTATGGAGATGTCTTATTAGTATACACCGAGATGTCAACGAATCAGAAAGTGATTCAAGCACGGAAAGCAGTTTGTGAGTAATTGCGGTTGCTGAGGTCAGGGCATATGGATCGATAGCAAATACTAAAAGAAACCTTTAAGCCAGTTACTGAATCTCTCCGACACCTCTCAGCAAAAACAAAAACACACGATAACGATGGTGTTGACTTTGACGAATTCATTATCCGTCACGCCCCTGGTCAGATAGATAGGACTTATGGCATTTGCAGGGGAAGACCGTACATGTTGGGTAACCATCCTATAACTGTAACTGATGACACAATACAGATTGGTGATAGCCGGTTTGAGAAAAAACCTGAGACCTACCAAAAAAAAAAAAAATCTATAAATTATTCAGTTAATGATAGGCAAACGTACCGTGAAATACTGCACATGACTAGTGTACATAAGATCACGAAAAGCCTGAGCAACAAGAAATATAAAGCCATTATAAAACCAATACTTGAAGACGAAAACAACAACATCAGCAGCAGCGATGATGGTATTGACATTGAGCATAAAGCAGGGAACAATGGAATCCCGCAGTATATATTTTATGACGACCTCAACGAGCTAATAGTTCGACTACGGTTGCTCATGGCATCAGCTACTGCAGGTAATACAGCTCATTCGAATAAGGTTGTTTCAATAATCTCTGAGCTTAGAGAGAGAGGTATCATCGAATAAGGCAGCACGCGAAACATACCCTGGTAGGCATGTTATGATTAAAGGTTTGGATGACTTATGGCGAGCTGATCTTGTAGATATGAGGGAATATTCACTTGAGACTAATGGATTCAAATATATTTCAATGGTTCTTGGTACATACTCCAAATCTGCCTGGGCATAACTGTCAAAACAAAAACGGGTAGAAATGTCGTGGATGTGTTTGAGCCTTTGCTACAGACAGGGACGAATCGATGCCCAGACAACCTCCAAACCGATCGCGGAGGGGGGGGGGGGGAGTTTTACAATATGTATTTCAATACCGTGATGCAGTGCTACACAATAGAGCACTACTCAGCATTCACTCACCTGAAGGCAAGTATCATGGAGCGTCTGAACAGAACAATAAAAGGTCGAATATGGATGCGTTTTAACCTTCGCGGCTCATACAAATGCACAAATATCCTCCCAGAAACAATTTCTCAGTACAATCGAACCAAATATACCACAATAAAAATGAGACCAATCTATGTTCGTGATAATGGACTCATGGATACGGTGTACTATCGCATGAAAATGCTGGATCCATACAGAGAGAAATTTAATGTAGGTGATTTGGTATGTATCTCAAAACACAAGATCGCATTTTAGGAATCATACCTACCGAATTGGTCAACAGAGATATTTACAGTTTAAAAGGTGCAAAGAACGAATCCTAAAACTTATATATTGAAGGACAGTAAAGGTGAAAAAATTACACGCTGCTTCTACACCAAGGAGTTGAAGAAAAGCTCAGAACCGATTGTTTTTCTCGTGGAGAGAGTCATAAGACGGCGTGGAAATAAAGCACTAGTCAAATGGCTTGGCTCTCCTGCTTCACAAAACAGTTTGATTGATGCGCACGATTTGCTACATATTGGGCGCGCATAGTCCACAACCACCGCAGTAGCATAACATGCGTGCTAGGAGACGCATTAGAGGCGGTAGTGACATTCTAGACAAATTGCCAGTGGAATTACACATCCCTGGGTGTAACTACTGTGGACCTGGGACAAAGCTTCAAAAACGCTTGACACGAGATGATAAGGGGATTAATCTGCTCGACGAAGCGTGTATGGATCATGACATTGCATACGCTGCAAATAAAGATCTATCAAGTCGTCACATTGCAGATAGGATTTTAGCTGATAAGGCTAAGGTGTTACGGGAAAGAAAGGATATTATTATAGGTCAACGCATCGCAGCATTTGCAGTTGATAAAACCATGCGAGGAAAAATTAAGTTGGGTTTAGGAGTGATGAATTTCAAGCGAGTTATGAATGCTTCACGTTGCGCACTAAACATGAAGAAGGACAAGGGCGGGAAGCAGAGTTGCTTGAAGAACTGTATCCTGACAGCGGTGTGTGCGCTTAAAAGCCGGCCGCGGTGGCAGAGCTCTTCTAGGCGCTTCAGTCCGGAACCGCGTGACTGCTACGGTCGCAGGTTCGAATCCTGCCTCGGGCATGGATGTGTGTGATGTCCTTGGTTAGTTAGGTTTAAGTAGTTCTAAGTTCTAGGGGACTGATGACCTCAGATGTTAAGTCCCATAGTGCTCAGAGCCATTTGAACCATTTGAAACATATGCGCCTAAAAAAAGCGTGCAGGAAGAAGATGCACCTCGAGTTCTACCAATACCCAAGACATTGGTGGTTTTCTCCCATTTCTAATCCCGGCCCTCTCCGCGCTGTCGGCGGTAGGGTCACTCGCTGGTGGTGCTGCAGCTATATACACTCCTGGAAATGGAAAAAAGAACACATTGACACCGGTGTGTCAGACCCACCATACTTGCTCCGGACACTGCGAGAGGGCTGTACAAGCAATGATCACACGCACGGCACAGCGGACACACCAGGAACCGTGGTGTTGGCCGTCGAATGGCGCTAGCTGCGCAGCATTTGTGCACCGCCGCCGTCAGTATCAGCCAGTTTGCCGTGGCATACGGAGCTCCATCGTAGTCTTTAACACTGGTAGCATGCCGCGACAGCGTGGACGTGAACCGTATGTGCAGTTGACGGACTTTGAGCGAGGGCGTATAGTGGGCATAGGGGAGGCCGGGTGGACGTACCGCCGAATTGCTCAACACGTGGGGCGTGAGGTCTCCACAGTACATCGATGTTGTCGCCAGACGTCGGCGGAAGGTGCACGTGCCCGTCGACCTGGGACCGGACCGCAGTGACGCACGGATGCACGCCAAGACCGTAGGATCCTACGCAGTGCCGTAGGGGACCGCACCGCCACTTCCCAGCAAATTAGGGACACTGTTGCTCCTGGGGTATCGGCGAGGACCATTCGCAACCGTCTCCATGAAGCTGGGCTACGGTCCCGCACACCGTTAGGCCGTCTTCCGCTCACGCCCCAACATCGTGCAGCCCGCCTCCAGTGGTGTCGCGACAGGCGTGAATGGAGGGACGAATGGAGACGTGTCGTCTTCAGCAATGAGAGTAGCTTCTGCCTTAGTGCCAATGATGGTCATATGCGTGTTTGGCACCGTGCAGGTGAGCGCCACAATCAGGACTGCATACGACCGAGGCACACAGGGCCAACACCCGGCATCATGGTGTGGGGAGCGATCTCCTACACTGGCCGTACACCACTGGTGATCGTCGAGGGGACACTGAATAGTGCACGGTACATCTAAACCGTCATCGAACCCATCGTTCTACCGTTCCTAGACCGGCAAGGGAACTTGCTGTTCCAACAGGACAATGCACGTCCGCATGTATCCCGTGCCACCCAACGTGCTCTAGAAGGTGTAAGTCAACTACCCTGGCCAGCAAGATCTCCGGATCTGTCCCCCATTGAGCATGTTTGGGACTGGATGAAGCGTCGTCTCACGCGGTCTGCACGTCCAGCACGAACGCTGGTCCAACTGAGGCGCCAGGTGTAAATGGCATGGCAAGCCGTTCCACAGGACTACATCCAGCATCTCTACGATCGTCTCCATGGGAGAATAGCAGCCTGCATTGCTGCGAAAGGTGGATATACACTGTACTAGTGCCGACATTGTGCATGCTCTGTTGCCTGTGTCTATGTGCCTGTGGTTCTGTCAGTGTGATCATGTGATGTATCTGACCCCAGGAATGTGTCAATAAAGTTTCCCCTTCCTGGGACAATGAATTCACGGTGTTCTTATTTCAATTTCCAGGAGTGTAGCTCGAACGGTCAAGAACGAGAGAAGCGCAGTTAGAAGAGACAAGAAGAGATAACCGCAAGATGGAAGCTGCAGCCATCGGAAACGGACTATACTTGAAACCGTACAGGAAAGGGCTTGGTCTACTCATATTTTTTTTTTTAAAAAAAAAGCACATTAGTGGTCCTACCAGATCGACCACTTTCAAATACTGATATTCTTAAGTTTGTTAGAAACAAATTTAACATACCAAGATTCCGTGGTGTGTTTATGCGGGATACATTACCGAAGACTGTGTGGAAAACTGATGAATGTGGCATTGTGAATTTAGATGTTGCTGGAGGAGCCGGCTCTCACAGTGTATCACAGGTTATGAAAAATGTGGATACCGTCTACTATTTCGACTCATTTGGTGGCCTGCAACTATGAGAAGAATTACAAGGATACTTCACTCATAGAAGACGTGTGTTCTACGATTATCGCGCTATCAGGGCTTTAATACACGCCTCTATTGACTTCTATGCATAATGTTTATTTTGACGTTTACAAAGAAGAAGAAGCATGCTATATAAGGAGGAGCTTTAAACATTCCTTCATCAGTTGAGATTCAGATGAAGTGTCGAACACTTTGACGTTAAAAGAACGATCATCTGTATTGCGTGCAAATTACTTCCTGCTATTTATTTGAGTGTTGATGAATGGAGTATTGCATTGACTGGACTGGAGACGTACAACAGCATCCCAAATATCACTGAGACGAACAGCAAACTGCATCTGGATATTAATGGTGAAAACGATATTGTGGAAATAGAACCGGGTGCATACGATATCGATGATTTAAACGAAGTCTTTAAACAGTCTGGAAAAGGTATTGAACTGTGTGCAAACATCAATACACTTAAATCTGAAATAAGGATTGTAAATGCAACGATTGACTTTAACAAGAAAGGTTCAATAGTACGCCTACTGGGTTTCAAAAAAGGGCAGATTTTGAAGAAGGATCCAAGTAAATTTTACAAGTTAGATCAGACTGTGACATACTTCCCGTCAGCATAATCCGAGTCGAGTGTAACAATGCAACAAACTCCTATCTCAACGATAGTCTGATTCACACTATTCATGGATTCTTCTCATCAGTTGCAACGGGCTTTAAGATTGTTGAGACCCCTGCGAATGTGATATACCTTGAAGTGACAGCTCAGACATTGGACTATAGGAGCTGCGTATTGTGGACCAGAATAACCAACTTGTTGACTTTCGTGGTGAGGAAATCATTGTACGATTACATTTAAGCCGGATGGGCGTACGGTATAAAACAAATGCAAGCAATCCACAGCACATCACTTTGCTACCGAACAGCAAAGTGAAAACACGTGCGAACTACAAATTTCTTAAATCAATTGGTTTGAAACCGCACAGTGACGTCCTCACTCAATATAATCAGTCCAGTAGAGTATGATGAGAGAATTATACGTCAGGAATACTTCTCTCCTAAACCATATGCTTCAACCACATTTTACAAGAACGATGAAATTAGGATTATCATCCAGCACGAAGACGCACTATCGCTCCCATGCAAGAGTTTCATATATCTAGAGGGGTCATTCAAGAAAACCGATGGCAGCAATACAATGGGATCCAAGCTTAGATGTAACGCTTTAGCAGTCCTGTTCCAAGAGATTCGCTATGAACTCAATGGGTCTGAGATCGACTGTAGACGCAATGCCAGCATAACATCAACCCTTAAAACATATGTCTCTGCATCACCCACAGATTTGCATAGTTTAGAAAATGCGGAGTGGTTCATAGACGATCCAGAGGATAGAACAATTGCAGAGTACAAGCGATTTACTGCATGCATACCTCTAAAAATGCTTATGGGGTACGTTGACATGAGACAGATTATTATGAACGCTAAACAGGAACGCATTCTGGTGCAGAGTGCGACTGACAAATACTCATACATTCAAGGAGCTCATGAGGAGAATATGATCACAATCAGCAAGATAATATGAAAAATGCCTCACATCAGTGTATCAGACAAGGAGCGTTTGAAGCTTTTAAAAGTCCTGAATTCCAGTACATATCTGTCACTAACATTTCGCTCGTGGGAGGTTTTTCAGTACGCAGTGTTACCGACTGTGAGCAGACAAACATGGGCTATTAAAACCTCCTCCCATCTAGAGACACCTAGATTCATCATACTTGCGGTAGAAGAGGTAATATAGGAAGTGATTCCACCATGTTCGACAACTGCAAGTCAACTAATGCCAAAGTCTACCTCAATTCAGAATTCAACCCATATGACTATTTACATCTGCAGCGGAATCAAAATGTATACAGTCTAGCACAGGCTGTTCCAACCGAGCTCCAGGGAGCCGGAGCGCTCCGGAGCGCTCACTGCGACAGCTCGGAGCCCGCGTGGAGGGGGAAAGCGAACTCACTGCCCCCTGGCCGCATACATCCGCAACTGACGCAATAATCCGTCTTCAATGACAGCTATGACTAGCCGTGGGAGCCCTGTACTTCTATTGGAGGATACCTTTCTATCCATTGAGAGGGAAGGTCGTGCTGTATGTCATAAAGTATTTAATTCTGCAAAGAGGTACAATATACGACGACATTATACACGTCTTCAAGTAACTGAAGAACTCTTGGATGTGGTACCACTCGATTACACCGCAACAGGACGTGACTTTTTGAAGCTATTTGTGAATCAGTGGACAATATGAATTTGCCGTGGGATATGTTCCATTCTGTAGCGACAGACGGTGCACCACAAATTATCGGGCGTCACCAAGTTTTTCTTCTCGTTTGGAAAATAAACTCAGGGACGAATTCGGGAAAGACATTTTGACTCTTCAATGTTTTATTCATCAAGAGGCACTGTGTGCTGAAACAGTAGAGCTAGGAGGCGTAATGAAAGATGTCGTGAAGTGTGTGAATTTTGTGCGGCGTCACGGTATGAATCATCGCCAATTCAAAAGATTCCTGAAAGATATGGAAGCATAGTATGGGGATATACCTTACCACAGTACAGTTCGTTGGCTGAGTCGGGGAAAAGTTCTTGATGTTTTCTTTGCAATTCGTGAGGAAATATCCCTTTTTCTCGAAATGAAAGAGGAAGAAATGCGTTGTCTGAAAGATATAAAATGGATATCATACCTGGCGTTCCTAGCTGACATAACTATGCATCTGAATAATTTAAATCTGTCATTGCAGGGCAAAGGGCAGCTAATCGTTGACATGCACGACCAAATCAAAGCGTTGATGGGAAAGTTACGTTTATTTGAGAGGCAGATGAGTAATGGACATTTAACGTTCTTCAATAGTCTTGCTTCTTTAAAACTACGCGAAGGTACTACTTTCGGCGATGACCAAGCAAAGTTAAAACAGCTCATCACGTCGTTTGAAACACGATTCCGACACCTCACTAGTTTGGAAATGGAACTTAAGGTGTTCAGAACTCATTTCTCAGTTTCCTCCGATGACATGTCATCGTCAGTACAATTGGAGATTATTGACTTGCAAAATTCAACTATGTTGAAATTGAGGTACTACAACACGTTGCATTTTTCACGATGGTATCGTTCATTACAACAAAAAACATTTCCCAAGCTACACAACAATGCGGCTCAGATCATGTGCATGTTTGGATCTACTTACTATTGTGAGCAGCTTTTCTCAGCAATGAAAAGAGTAAAAAGTAAGGAACGATCGTTTCTTCAGGTAGCAACAATGAAGGCCATCCTCCACGTTAACGCTGCGAACACTGTGACGACTGATATTTTCGATCTTGTAATGAAAAGAAAATTTCAAGCTGCAGAGGCCCAATAAATTTAGTATGCAATTTCTTGTAAAACAGTTGTTTCTTATTTATTTCCTGGACATCGTATTTCCTGGTGTAGTATGTCACCACATCTTAGCATCTAAGAGTATGAGGTTGTCGATCTTGTAAGACGCAGCTGGCACGTCAAAACGCTTGCCCTGCCGCCTGCCTCACCCAGCCGTGCCACGTGCCGGCGTGCCGGCCCACTTGAATGGTCGCAGCGAGCGACACGGCTCCCTGGAGCAGGGAGCGCTCCGCGGCTCACAACGGAGCCCACTAGCTGGAACAGCCTAGTCTAGCAGATGACATATATGCAAGGTTTCGTGCTTCTTACTATGAAATTGCCAAAGGAGAGGGTTCAAATGGTTCAAATGGCTCTGAGTGCTATGGGATTTAACATCTGTGGTCATCAGTCCCCTAGAACTTAGAACTACTTAAACCTAACTAACCTAAGGACATCACACACACCCATGCCCGAGGCAGGATTCGAACCTGCGACCGTAGCGGTCACGCAGTTCCAGCCTGAAGCACCTAGAACCGCACGGCCACACCGGCCAGGGAAGGACAGGGAAGGGGGTGTCTACATAGTCCACGTAAGTTCAAAGAGCTTTCATGAATCATCGTAATAGATTGCAATTAAGTCTGGACCTATAGATGTGCGAATTAAATTTGATTCTTCGACAAATTTCCCAGAACTCACTGCCGCGTATGCTCTAGTTCTACATGACCGTGTGATCAACTACTGCCCACTCACCGGTGTTCTGCAACGAGCTGTATAAATGAATAGGTGCTGCACCATACCTAAAGCATTTCACAATGGCGTCTCAAGGTGTGAACATCATTGTGGATGGTATGATGGTGAGCATAGACAGTACATATTTAAAAATGCTGCGTTTGTAGCGTACACACAAGATGCTGGAATAATAGAGGCATTCTCAGCAAACATTGCATCACCAAGGTCTTTCAACTATGTGAGGTGCAAAGTGGTTAACACATTTCTACCATGGAATTCACTGGGATGATACTGGCATACCCTATAAAGATATGGTGACCAAACTTGAATTATTCGATCACACGGATACCATCGTGTACGTGAAGGGGAAGGAGAAGATCTCACAGATGCGTCGAATCTTTAAGTTTGTTGCTATTCAAGACCTGGAATTCTATGGATGTCATTCTCTCCATCGACTCAAGAACATGTATGAAAAAAGTGTTGCTGTTAAAATTACTTTTAAGTTGGATAAGAAAATAAATGAAGTTTTTGCCTCACAACCTCTGTGTTCTTCTTTCTCAAACCTGTTCCCGCTGTGACGATGCACAGTTTTTCAACCACATGCTATGTCTGTACTCTTCTTCAAGCACAGGAGATATAATTTTAGACATGTCTGCTGTATATCTTTGGAAGTGGACACGGTCACGTGCCTCCTGCCCCCATAACCCAATTCGTGCTGTATCATAGGCGTAATTCCATGTAATCATCATCAGTTTTCTGCTATATTAGCAGGTCTTTTTCCTCTCCATATTCTGCGATCCACTGCTTCCTTCTTAAGGCTGCTGTATGTTGTACCGTCCATCACATCATCCAGTATCTGAAATCTCTTCCTTCCTCACTTCCTTTTCCCTTCTACATAATCTTCTAAAACTGTTTTTATCAGTCCGTTATTCTGTCTTAATATATGCCTAATCCAATTTCTTCTTTTTATTACATCTAGTAACTGTCTTTTCTCTCCCACTCTTCTCAGTACCTCTTCATTTTTTACTCTGTCCATCCAACTTATTCTTTCCATCCTCCACCATGCCCACATCTCAAAAGCCTCCAGCCTTTCTCTGTCTTTCTTCCTCAAAGTCCATGTTTCAACGTCATACAGAAGAACACCCCATACAAGACATTTTATGAATCTTTTCTGAGTTCTCTGTCCAGACCGCTGCAGAAAATTCTCCTTTTCTTATAAAATGCCTCTTTTGCTATTGCTGTCTTTGTTTTAATTTCTGTGCTGCACTTCCAGTCAGTGTCTATCCTGCTTCCAAGATACTTAAAATTTTGCTCCTAATCTAATATTTCTCCATTCAGCATAATTATTATTTCTTTATTTCTTCCTAGTGCCAATACTTCTGTTTTCTTTGTGTTAATTTTCATTCCATCATTTTTCCGTTAGCTTCAATGGTGTCCACTAAATCCCGTAATTCTTTTTCCCCTGTGGCTAGAAGGACCATGTCATCAGCAAACCTCAAACACCCTATTCTCCTACCTCCAATTTCTACTCATTTGTCATGTAACTATTCTATACAGGGTGAAAAGTATTTAAACCGACAAGCTCTGGGAGGTTGTAGGGGACATCAAAACAAATACTTTTCCCTAATGTCATTTTTTCCTATGAGGATTATTTAAACCAGTGAAGGTCATATTACGCTCTTCAGTTGTTAAGAGGCCGTATTACGATCTTCAGTTGTTAGAGAGCGTATTAGGCTCTTCAGTTGTAGGCAACTGCTGTCCACCAGTGTAGTAGTGCATTGTCTCTGTTTACTAATGGATCAATACATCTGGAGTGAGTACACTGATATGGTTGGTGTGTACTACGTAGCACACCACAACGGACGAGCTGTACAGTGGGTTTATCAACAACAATATCCTAATCGCTGTATCTGGCATCATACGACCTTTGCTGCTGTGTACCAACGTCTGCGTGAGACCGGGTCATTTAGCAGATTACCTGGACAGGGATGCCGTCGCACGGCAAGAACGCTGCAATTTGAGGAAGTTGCTGGAAGACGTCCCGCTCCCTACAAGACAACACATGTTGTTAGAACATGATGGGGCGCCGGTACATTTCAGTCGTCCTGTGCGTCGATTCCTGGACCGACGGTTCCCAGAAACGTGGATTGGCAGAGATGGTCCTGTATCATGGCCTGCTCGATCCCCAGATATGTCCCCTCTGGACTTTTTTGTGTGGGGAAAGATGCGCACCTTGTTTAGGCAACTCCTGTTGCATCAGAAGAGGATATGGTTGCCCGTATAGTAGAAGCAGCAGGAACAATTCAGGATACTCCTGGGGTTTTTGCCCGTGTCAGACAGAACATGATCCGACGGTGTAACCTTTGTTTACGTGTCAATGGAGGCATTTTTGAAAATTTACTGTAATTGAAATTGGGTTGTGTTAATGTGTTGTCTCTTGGTCATAAAAAAATGGAAAAGTGTTCGTTGGTTTACTTAATTTGCCGCCAGATTAATCTTCCTCTACCAGTTTAAATACTCATCAGAGGAAAAAATGACATTAGGGAAAAATATTTGTTTTGATGTCCCCTACAACCTCCCAGAGATTGTCAGTTTAAATACTTTTCACCCTGTATATTTTTTTATTCTCCATGTGAAACTTCACCTTCTTAATAGCATTCATCTTCAGCAAAACTTATGTCACTTGAGACATGCACAGTCTTTATGTATACATATAGATACATAATGCAATAGGGGTAGAGTTTTTGTAAATAACAACAAAAATGTATGGTAACTAATTTTTTTCTTGGTTTATTCAGTTCACACAAATACAATATAGTTCTTGAGTTACAATATAATCCTTGAGGTACAATATAGTATTGTTGAGGTACAGTACAATATTCTTGAGGTACAAATTGACTCTGATATTCCAATGCAGAAATACTTTTAACTTACATGCTACAACAGTACCACTGGTAGGATTTTTTAAAAATAAATCTATGCTAAAAAGTAAAGCAGAGATACTTTCTTTACTACTATAACTAAATTCGACAACTCCAGCAGCATAGCTTTTACAATAATTCTGATGGACTGCGCACGCTTAGAATCTAATTTCAAGAGTCAACAATAGCAAAGGTTTTTACAATAACAATTGTGATGGACTATGAGCTACATACACTTCAAAACTATTCTGACTTGGATGGCTAGCGACAGGTGGAAAACTTAAAAGCTATTCTATTTAAAATATGCACATTGTATGTAGATATATTTACAGCATAGAAATACGTTGTGTATCAACAAATAAATCAATATATATCTTTTTTCTATTTTTAAAATATTTTTGTGCTTATTTCTTTCTTTCACACACATGGTGTGCATATATAAACACAAACACTTTATTCTTTTTTTTCATTTTACCCTTTCTTTTCCACACATTCTCTCTCTCTGTCTCTCTCTCTCTATCTCTATCTCTCTCTCTCTCTCTCTCTCTCTCTCTCTCTCTCTCTCTATATATATATATATATATATATATATATATATATATATATATATATATATATATATACGGGCACATTATACCCAAAAACATTTACATGCACACACACACACACACACACACACACACACAAAATTAATTACACTATGATAAAAGGGTCTACTACTCTGCAGACACTCTCTATCTCTCTCTCGCCCTCTCGCTCCCTCTCTCTCTCTCTCTCTCTCACTCAATCAGAGTCCCCTACCCCTTCTCTCGCTACAAGTGAGTTGTGTGAGTGGGGACGAGTTTCAATCCCGTCATCACAAATGACCCTTTTATCGTCATGAGGCGACAGATCGATTTTAGACTGCAGCACAGTGTACACCTCGTGTCCTCTCGATCAAATACTGGTCTGCCGTACCAATGCGGTGGTTGCGGTTCAGCACCGTGAACATCACTGCACAGGCATTGCAAATAGTCTTCGATAGCGAGGGCTCACGATGCCATGTGACTCACATCCTTAGCCAGCCTCTGGGTGGCACCTTCCAATGTGCAATACGCATACATTTTTGAGCGTAGATCTATAAACTCCACAATCAGCAATCCATTCGACTCGTCCTTCATAAGACCAATAACCTTTTGTTCTGTGGAATAATACCATAAGGATTATCGGCCGTGTATGAGGACGTGTCGAATTCATTACCATGGCACCTAATTACTTCATATAGATAGCAGTTCTCCACCCAGTAGACGAAGCTACCTGTATCCATATAAAGTAATTTAGGATCTGCGAAATGAGTTTTCACAAACTCATAATGAAAGCGGTACATGTGGAGTTTGGATAAGTGTAGTAAGCACATCCCCACATAAATAGGTTTCGTAAACTCTACTGCAGTCTTCGCCATCTCCACAGCAACAAATTATTATTGAATATGGTGACCCGCTTAAAATTTGGTCTGGAAATGCATTCTCTTATGCCATAACGCCTATCCCATTCGATTCTAATAAAAATTTCACGTCGTTACCTCAAATTCTCCATTGTTTTACCGAAAGTTGAATTATTCATTAATTTATAAAAGTCCTTCTCAAAATCACATGTCATTGCCGCCATCTTGGATACATCTGGCAACAATGGAGAGTAGGGCCGTATAAAGGTAGCTCCATGAGAGCATGGTATGTGCTGGTGTTTCAGCAGTCTCTGACAACTACTGCTATGGACTGAATTGGGGTTTAAGTGTGTTGTGTTTAGTGCTTCTCAATATATCAAAGTGGTATTTGTTATTGTTATTGTTGTTGCTGTTGCCGCTGTCCTATCATGAAATAGACCCTTCCACCTCCTCCTCCTCCTTCTTCTTCCGAAAGTAGTGGAGAGAATCTATTCAGGAATTCTATAGTGGTTCTAAAACCCAATCATTGCAAAAGTGTTTGAAGTGTCTCAGTGAGGTTTCACAAGTGTGCCGTGATCTTTTTAAAGTCTGTGTTCAACTATGGCGGTATTAATCGCAAAACTGAAGCAGACTATGGTGCAGCGATCTTTTTGAAAGTATATTTAGAGAGATCTACAATTGGATTTAGTAATTCCTGAAGCAACATGCACTCAAAGACAAGGGAAGCATGTGGTATTTCCCACAAAAGCGAAGTGCCTCAGGGAGAGTTCACAAGTGTACCACGGTCTTTTCAGAGTCTTTGTTCAACTATGACGGTACACATCACAAAATTGAGGCAAAGCATTGTGCAGTGATCTTTTTGAACATGTATTTAAAGACATATTCAATGGATTTAGTAACTCTTGAAACAGCTCATTCTCAAAGACAAGGAAAGGATGATGCATTTTCCACAAAAGTGCACAAAGTGTGTCACGAGTGCTGCAATAGTGTGCCACGATCTTTTTTTTAAGAGTCCGTTTTCAAGTGCGATAGTGATATTCCTCAGAACAAAAGGTGTAATTACATCTCAGATTGTTAAAAATTTTCCTTCATCATCTGCATAGCTCACTCTCTGTGGCCAGTGGAACATTCAGTTCCTGCAACATCTTCAAATTATTTCTGTGACAATATTCCACGTATTGCTAAAACGCCAAATGTAATAGATCCTGAAGCTTTCCATGAAGTGTACCGAAAGAAAAGTGCACCTGGAAGGCTGGAGGCAGTTTAGAGTCCATGACAGAATGAAATATCCCATGATAGTTCATATGTCATCTGTAAAGCAAACTACAGTGCTCTCTCTCTCTCTCTCTCTCTCCCTATCTGTCCCTCTCTCTCTCTCTTTGCGTGCAACGATCGCTTTTTAAAGTTTATTTCAAATCAACCTACTACTAGTTTTGTGGCATCGTCAATTTATGTGTGTGAAATAGCTACCTTGTCCGCCTTGTATCCCCTACATCATGATTATGTAACCAGAAATTAATTATTTATTAACTTCAGCAGTATTTCTGGATTGATTCCCAGCCAGGCATTTGCTATGCAAGGAAGGTGTCTAGCATGCATCAATATCTGACAATTTGGTTCACATATACAGACCACTTGAGGTGAGGTGGATGCCGACAGGAAGTAGGCTTTTGTTTGAGGAGGGCTTATCTTGTTGCCACTTGTAGCAGCTGGGATGGACACTGACCATTGAAATCCCTGGTGCATAAGCTAGAGTGCGCTGCTGCAAAGGCCTGTACGGTGAGGTAGATGACGTCTGCCACGGGCCCTGGGGTGCACGGCTGCGGCACGGCAATGAGACACGAGAAACTTTTCGCATATGTTTAAGCTATATGTGATGATGTAATTACATGTTTCCTTATGCAATTGCGATCAAAAAGAACCACAATTGTTGAAATATTTCACACATTGCAATCGATTTACTGACATTCTTTAAATAAACTGTATTTCATACACCACCCTGTATCCTGTAAATTATTTAAATAAACAATATTCTATACACTGCAGTCAATTTTCCGACTAACTCTTTGAATAAATGAATTAATTACATTCCAAACACTGTCTTGCATCCTATGAATTGTTTAAATAAACAATAGTCTGCATATTATATAAATTATTTAAACAATATTCCACATGCTACCATCGATTTCCCAACAAATTCTTCAAATAAATAAATAAGCTGTATTCTATACATCGCCACATATCCCATAAAATGTTTAAATAAACAATATTCCATATACTGCAATAGATTTCCCACCAAACAGTCAATCAATTGAGTCTTTTTCCGCCAATTTCAAGTTGGGGGAGGGGAGGGTTGGGGGTTTCTCAAAGTTGTAGGAGTTAATTAAGTGATCTGTTTAATTAATAACTCAATAAAATAGATATCGAAAGTGTGCTGGTGTCCGCAAGGGGAGTTTCACAGAGGGGTGGGGGAGGAGGAGGGAGAGGGGATGAGAGGTGGAGTGGTGGGAGGGGGAGGGGTGGGGGTTTCTTGAAAGACCACTTAATCGAGCAATAGGTTAAGGACCTGTGAATCAAAAGGACAGATTATCACCAACGATTCATAATCCTCTTAGCAGAACAACAGGTTAAGGAACTCTCAGTCAAAAGAGAATAATAGGTTTCTCCATGAATGTATACTTGCCCCTGATGTAGGCAACCCATACTAACAAATTGCACCAGAAATGGCCTTGTCATACTACTCCATACATCTGTCTACTCCATGACACCTTGGTACAGCCGTATCTCCCCCGCATGTTATTATGGAGCATATTGTAAGGAACCCAGTCAAATAGTACTAATTGTTTCTTAGAGTGGAAGAAGTACCTCCCTAGTGAAGCCTTGGGTTTGTGGCTTGAGGCAAGAGTTCCAGACCACTACGAGCAGCATCAGAAGGTACACAAAACAACAACCCATGACTCCATGACACAGGACAGACTGCCACAGTTTATCACCAAGCTCTACCCTCTGTGAACAGCTTCCACTAGAGTTACATAGGGTGAGTCACTAACTAATGCCACTAAGAATAACTCCAAAAGTATGATAGGAGCTGAAAAGTTGGAGGGACAAAAGTTGCATGGGACAATGGGGGCCATAATATGATGTTGGTTTTTTGTTGCTAGGTGGGGTCACTTCACAGATATGAAGGTCAACTTTGTTTTTTTTTAATGGGATGCTATATTTTGGTACTTATTTTCTGATAGCGGCTATCAGGATGAATCCAATGATGTGTAACAGTAATGTCTTTGAAGGTCAACAAAGGTCACAAAGGTGGCATGAACGTCCATTTACAGAAGGTGTTCGAAGTGATGACCATCAGTATTAATGTAGTGCAGCAATCTTCGTATCATGGATTGAGTGGTATTCTTTAACACACTGGAGCTTATCAAGGCACATGCTCTGACAATTCTCTCTCGCATATATTCAAGTGTGGTTGGAACGTCTTTATAAACATTATCTTTTTTTAATCCCCACGGGAAAAATCCAGAGTCGTCAAGTCTGGCGAATGGGCCAGTCACGACACATCTCCTCCGAGTCAATCCAACAATTTGGCAATCGTCTCTACAACTCATTTCTAGCCATCAGCGCAAAATGTGCCAGACAGCCATTGTGTTGCTACCACATTCTGTTCCTTGTTCCTAAAGGTATTTCTTTCAACAACAGATTTAATGTTTCTTGCAGGAATGTGCTGTACTTTCTGCCATTAAGATTTCCTTTGATGAAATAGACGGCTATAATTCTGTCCTCCAGAATCCCACACCATACATTCACCGACTGCGGTTTTTGGTGTGCAACTTGCCACAGCCAACATGGATTTTCAGTTGCCTAATAATGCATGTTTTGCAAATTAACTTTTCCATGGTTCATGAACGTAGCCTCGTCAGTAAATAAAATCAAATTAATAAATGTGTCATCCCTCTCAATCTCAAGTTAAGCCCTTCGACAGATTCAGTGTGAAGCATACAATCGGTACTAGTTAATTCTTGGTGGAGACTGATATGGTAAGGATGATATTTATGGCGATGCAGAACACGACACGAACAACACTACTTTGGCTCATGCCAGATTCCCTTGCGATTTCACGCGAACTAACACAAGGATCTCGAACCACAGTGGCAAGAGTACCAATTTCCGTTTCCTCGTTAGTAGCTTTACTTTGCCAGATATGTTTCCGATGCGTAAAGATCCAGTTATTCTCAATTTACCACACACGTATTTAAGTGTATGACGTGTAGGGTGAGTACGTTGAGGATATCTTTCAGGGTATAGCTCCCTAGCTCTCACTGAATTTCGTTGGCATTTTACGTAAATGAGAAGCATATCGACTTGTTCTTCGAAGGAATACATCATTCACATTCGCTTGATTCGACGATACTAGTCTTACCGCTCCTGTTAGTGTTGTACAGCGAAACCATCGAACGGTGTTTCAATGTCAATCGCACATTAGATGGATTCGCCGTATTTGGCGAATATTTACTCAAAATGGTTCAAATGGCTCTCTGAGCACTATGGGACTTAACATCTGGGGTAATCAGTCCCCTAGAACTTAGAACTACTTAAACCTAACTAACCTAAGGACATCACACACATCCATGCCCGAGGCAGGATTCGAACATGCGACCGTAGTAGTCGCGCGGTTCCGGACTGAGGTGAATATTTACTATTTGCACGATATATGAGAGAGAATTGTCAGAGCATGTGCTTCAATAAGTGCCGAAGTAATAAGGAATACCACTCAATCCCTGATAAGAAGATTGCAGCACTGCATTGGTACCAATGGTCATCACACCTTCTGTAAATGGACGTTCATGCCACCTTTTCGACGTTCGTTGACCTTCAAGGATCTTACTGTTACACGTCACTGGATTCGTCTCGATAGCCACTATCAGAAAATAAGTATCAAACTGTAGCATCCCATTTAAATAAAAAACAAACAAACAAAGTTGACCTTCATTTCTCTGACGCGACCCCACCCAGCAACAAAAAACCAACGTCATATTGTGGCCCCCGTTGTCCCATGCAGCATTTGTCCCAAAAACCTTTCAGCTACTATTATACTTTCGGAGTTATTCTAGGTGGCAATAGTTAGTGACTCACCCTATATAGAAAGAAAGTTTTGTTCAAATCGCTTCCGCTACATGCCAGCCATAATGTAGAAAGACCAGTACGATGCTCATTCCTGCTGTGTTGAAGATATTTGCAGTTTTGTTTTTGCAATGTGTTGCTAGATTCCGCCCAACCAAGTACTGCTTACCACGAATTTATTTAGTTTTTCAACAGCAAACTGTATAATATGGGCATACACAATTAAAAGTATGTAGTCTTGAAAATAAACCGCAAGCAGCTGTTGTATGATCCTTTTCTTAACGGTAGAGTTGCATCTTCAGGTACAACTAAATAAAGAAGAATAACACATGAGGGAATTAAAATTATAATTCTTTTCTTAGAAATGACGAGACTCTAGGAAAAAGAAAAAAATAACTTGATATACAATTTGTATCCCAGAAAAGCAAGTTTAAACATAGTAGTCAACTTACTTAGTTTCAGATCATTTACAGGGAAACGTTGAACGCACCCGCTCAGTATTCTGTTTGCAGCCGCCCAAGACGTTCCTTACAGGAATGCATCGGATGCGTTCCGGTAAGACTTGACTTAATTGTTTTGCATTTCTTTACCATTCTTTTAGTCATTCTAATTTTAGTCGATGGCCCCTTCTTAGGTTATTTTCTCTGCATCCCTTTTTATGATAACTACTACTTAATGTCTCTGTTGTTCTTTAAGTCTCTTTTTCCTGATTTTACAACTTTATTGCGCTTGTCGTAACCGACGTAGGTCACGACATACAGGGTGGCGCACGAAATGTGTCACCATTCTGGTTTTGAATATAAACTTTATTGTCAATACAATCTGAAAGGAACATATCCTACAATGAAGAACCGTCCATGGAGATTTGTTCTAACTCAGCACATGCTCAATATGTCCACCATTTCGTTTCCTAACTGCGTTGAACGGAGCGTCTGGATATTCCCAATTGCACTCTTTCTACACGATTTCCCGGGACTTCTCTGTACAGCAACTCGTACCGCTTCAATATTCTCCGGCGAACAAACAGGCTTAGGCCGAGATCGCTTCGCTTCCAATACTGTTACTTCCTGTACAAATTTATCGTACAACCTGTGGATGGTCTTCTTGCAAGGGACCCATCGTGTGTTAAACTGTTGTCGAAAACGCCTCTGAGTCACAACAAGGCTTTTCGTTTCATGAAAAAGTAACACAATTGCCGATCGTTGCTGTGTCGTCAGTCTTCCATTGTCAGCCAATGCTGCTTACTAGTCTCCTAGCGGCAGCATCGTGAATTACACGTCATTTCGTAGCTCATTTGTTTTTCCACGCTCTGCTGGTACTGCTATAGAGATCCCAGCGGAATATCTAATGTGCGTCGTAAAATGTGAAAGAAACAATTGGTAATACATTTAGTGCACCACCCTGTACTTCAGAAGCTCACGCTCAGATCAGAGGTGAAGCGGAATTTTGAGGTCATTTCTTGGTACGCAAGCTGCTGCTCACAGGGGAGAAACAGCGGCGGGGTCAAGTTCAGATTTTTCAGGTCTCTTTGGTGAGAGACAGTACAAAATGATTCGGATGTTCGGCCAAGTTGGTAGATATGGAGATGATAGGAGAAATGAGCCTCTGGGTTCCCTTTCTAGTCTGCTTTTTATTGCTTCTTCGCATGATAGCAAGGAACATGCAGAAAAGCACAGACACTGGTATTATAAAAATATAGATGAGGCTTACTAGATTCAGCAAATAAAATAGGGTATACACGGTAATGCAACGTACTACAGACCACGAACCATGGAGGCGCCAGACTCTATTGTTCTAACCGAACCTTTTAGGTTCAAATATTCGTCACAATGTTAGTTACATACAAACGTAAACAAAATAACAATGGAAACCAATAACCATAGTCCAGAGATACGTACACACAAACTTTTGCGAATCCTTCATAGTGCACAAAGTTACATGAGTCTGACTGCTCAGATTACTTAGCATGTACTGTAAGCTCGTTCCTCCTACGCCATTGTCGCTGGATTTCTTTAATTTTGCCGAATTCTTGAAACCTGCCTCGCTTGGCGTTTAGCTGCATTTACATTTCGCGTTCGAGGCTGTTTGCTTATAGCCGATACTTGACTGCGTCTATTTTTATCTCCAATTCGAATTACGGGCGCATCAATTGATCTGTTTCTCAATGCGTATGACCTCTTAATGGACTGACGCAAGCTAGCACACTGCGTGCGCTGCATAAGTTACAGGACTTACAGCTAATACCCGTACTTGCATTTTTTTTCTGGCAAATTTTCATGATTTGGTCATTACATTCTTTTTAGAGTTGATCTTTTTATGGCCGTGCTTTTCATTCCGCCTGTTTTAAATTTTGCCTTTCGTCACTATTTCGACAAATTTATTATGACCTGACTGGGAATGATGGGACGTCCAATGCACACAACTTTTTCCTGTAAATATTCTCAAAATAAGTGAGTAAACTACTAGGTTTAAATTTGCTTTTGTCAGTTACGAATTTTATATCACGTTACATTTTCTTTTCCCTAGATTCTTGCCATTTCTGAAACAAAAAATAATTTTAATGCCCTCGTAAATTATTCTTCTTTATTTAGTTGTACCTGGAGGTGCAACTCTATCGTTGTGAAACCAGTAGTACTACTAAACTATCATACAACAGCTGTGGACGGTTTATTTTAAAGACTACAGTTTTTTGTCGGCTAGCGATTATCCCTAGGTACAGCAAATAACTAGCGACGGATAAAAAAAGGCAACATTTCATTGATACCGACAGCAAACTCTTCTGTCAGTGTCAGTGCGTCCACAGCAGTACATCAGTCTTCTCTCGCCAGCAGTCTGCGAGTCGCCTTGTCTCGTCAGACTATGCATGTGCTGCAGTGTCCCCTCTCTTAAATGTACTGCTTAAATTAAGCAAACTGATATCGGCAGCCTTTAATATCCACTCCCCCAACACCGCGAACTACATTTTGGGTCGCCGGCCTCACTATAAATAGTTCGTCCCGTGTGACAAGGGAAATCATTCTAAACGGGAATCATTGGTGCCTCTGTCAGTCCCGAAGACCCATCGTTCGTTCATAAGGATCGTCGAATCTTTGGGAACCAGCTCAGAAATGTAGACACTATACAAGTGTAGCGTCTGTATTTCCGACTGTACAAGTATAGCTCATCATTATGCAAAGATTATAGCGGACACTGTAAAAGATACAACGGCACGTAGTACACATAACACCTACCGGTAGAGAGGCTAACTGTTAAAGGGACATGGCAATATAAAAATGAAAAGGACTTTATTTACATCAAAAATGGCTCTGAGCACTATGGCACTTAACAGCTGGGGTCACCAGTCCCCTAGAACTTAAACGTAACTAACCTAAGGACATCACACACACCCACGCCCCAGGCAGGACTCGAACCTACGACCGTAGCGGTCACGCGGTTCCAGACTGAAGCGCCTAGAACCGCTCGGCCACTTCGGCCGACTTATTTAAATCCTTTAATAACCATCTCCATCTTTTTGCACTTTAGTATATATGGAGACAAACCGCTTCGGTTATTAAAAGACTTTTATTTTTCCAATATCACGACCGATTTCGGGCAAACATATGCCAATCACCAGGTGTAACACTACTGGAAACAAGCAAGAGATAACGCCGAGGAAAAAATTTCCACAAATGCTTGTCAGCATAGGGCGATGGATACTAATAAGAACCATCTTAGCTAAAATTATAACTGCGGTCGGGCTAACTGCGGTGAACTTTAAGAAATGTTGCAGAACAGTGGCGGTTGGGAACCAAGAACGGAAACAGGGCCTAAATAGATGGAAAGGCATAATACAGACTAACAGACTGAAACTTAACGTCGCGTGTTACGAACCCGACCGCCGCGAGATTGGGTGGGGCAGATGCGAATACGATAAATAAGCACCCCAGATAGCACAGTAAGCCGGTTTCAAACTTGTTTCCAGCTGTAAAGTTCAAGTATATAAGCTTGATCAAAGTTGGAATATTCAAGCCTGTTAGCTGGATTCTAGCTTGAAATAAACATCAAAGTTGGCAGAGTTCAAGCTATATTTCAAGCTTGACTTATCAAGCTTGGCTCCAGCTGTATCTACACACGTGGAATACAGCCTGGTATTTACAGCTTGTTTTAAGCTATATAAATATTAATCTGAATTTATTGAACCTAATTAATTACGTTACGTAATATTTAACACTTGTAACATTAACGTACCGAACTGTTTTCTAGTATAAAACAAACTTGTCAACGAACCACAACCATTAACGCGCGTCACAAAGGTAAAAATGGCCGTAAACGTAACTTCACGTTACGTAATATTTAACATTTGTAACATTAACGTACCGAACTGTTTTCTAGTATAAAACAAACTTGTCAACAAACCACAACCATTAACGCGCGTCACAAAGGTAAAATGGCCGTAAACATAGCAAGGCTCAGAAAAGTAAATAAAATAAGATAAAACAGAACTGGAGACAGCCACACTCAAACCAAACTCCGCGCCGTCATGACGTCACACACAACACCCTTACGTCACGGCTTATAAACGCTTGTGGCGCTTCCCGTGGACGTCTATGGAAGCTATGCTGCGCGCGCATCTGCTGTACAGCCTTCCAGGGAAATTACAGTTTATTTCAAGCTTGGGAAAATTATTTTAATTCAAGCTAAATTTTACAGCTTGATGTAAACTATGTAACAGGTTGATTTTTCAATCTTGAATTTTCAACTGAACCTAAACTCAATACCCACCTTGAAACAAGCTGTGTAACAGGTTGATTTTTCAATCTTGAATTTTCAACTGAACGTAAACTCAGTATCCACCTTGAAATAAGCTTGAGTGCTAGCTGGGACAGGACACGGAATGGCGCACGTAGAGAAGGGAAGTAAATAGGTGAGCTACTAAATCGGTGGGACGACGCAGTAGCCATCTATTAGGACAAATAGGAACTGTCGCGAAAGCGACTAGCCCATCCATTCACGTGAAGCTGACAGTCTTAAATACAAGATGAGAAAGTGTACTACGAAATGATGTAACTGATGGCGAAGGTGCATAAAATTAAAGAAAAAAGTGGTGCGACAAACATCACATTGACCGTTTTAAAAACTACAAATTCAAAAAAGTGTGCTATAAAGTAAAGTGATTGACGCCGAAGGTACATAAAATGTAGGAGGTATAGTAAAGTAGACTAATGGGTTAGATAAAAAAACCTTATGATAAAAAAAACTAATTTTTTTACGGCCATCAATAAAAACACAATGAACAATCCCAAAAACATTCCTGAGTACTGAGCACGTCTCAGTAAGTGAACAAACATTCTGCATCTACATCCATATCTACATCTATACTCTGCAAATCACGGTATGGTGCATAGCAGATGGTACGTCCCATTGTATCAGTTATTAGGGTTTCTTCCTGTTCCATTCACGTATGGGGCGTGGGAAGAATGATTGTTCGAATGCCTCTGTGCGTGTAGTAATTACTCGTATTCTAATCTTATCCTCACATCCCTATGTGAGTGATGGGTTGTAATATGTTCCTAAAGTCACCATTTAAAGCAAGTTCTTGAAACTTTGTTAATAGATCTTCTCGGGGTAGTTTTCGTTTATCGACAAGAGTCTTCAGTTCAGTACCTTCAGTAGGCTACCTCTGTGACCTCGTCCCATGGAAGCAAACCTGTGACCATTCGTGCTGCCCTTCTCTGTATACATTCAATATACCTGTTAGTCCTATTTGGTATGGGTCCCACACACTTGAGCAATATTCTACAGCTGGTCTCACGAGTGATTTGTAGGCAATCTCCTTTATAGACTGATTGCACTTCCCCAATATTCTACCAAGTCTGTCACCTGCTTTGCTCACAATTGTTCCTATATGATCATTCAATTTCATATCTGTACAGAGTGTTACACCCAGTTAATTGTATGATTTGGATGATTCCAGTAGTGACTCGCTGATATTACAGTGATAAGATACTACGTTCTTTTGTTTTGTGAAGTGCAAAATTTTACATTTCTGAACATTTAAAACAAGTTGCCAATCTTTTTCCAATCTTTGCACCACTCTGAAATCTTATCAAGATCTGACTGAATATTCACGCAGCTTCTTTCAGGCAGTACTTCATCACAGATAGCTGCATCATCCGCAAAAAGTCTGAGCTTACTGTTAATGTTGTCTGGAAGGTCACTGATATACAATAAGAACAGCCATGGTCCCAGCCCACTTCCCTGAGACACACCTGAAGTTGCTTCTACATCTGACGATGTCTCTCCACCCAAGATAATATGATGCGTCCTCCATACCAAACAGTCCTCAATCCAGTCCCAAATTTTAGTTGATACCCCATATGACCGCACTTTAGACAGTAAGCATGGATGTGGTACTGAGTTAAATGCTTTTTGGAAATCAAGAAAGTTGCATCTGCCTGACTGGCTTGATCCAAAGCTTTCAGTACGTCGTGAGAAAAGTGCGAGTTGGTTTTCACATGATCGATGTTTCCGGAGTCCGTGCTGGTTGGCACCGTGGAGATCGTTCTATTGAAGATACCTCATTATATTTCAGCTCAGACTATATCAAGGATATTGGACGATAGTTTTGTGCATCATTTCTACTACCCTTCTTGTAGATGGGTGTGACCTGTGCTTTTTTCTGAAAACGTCTCGGTTTTTTGTACGAGGTATCTACGATATATTATAGTTAGAAGGGGGCTAACTGAACCGTAAATTCAGTATAGAATCTGATAGGAATGCCATCGGACCCTGGAGCTTTGTTCAATTTGATCGTTTTCAGCTATTTCTCAACACCACAGACACTGATATTTATTTCATTCATGTTTTCATGGGTGCGAGGATTAAATTTGGGCAGTTCCCCTCGCTTTTTCTTTATAAAAGAACATTTGAAAACGGAGTTATGCATTTCAGGTTTTGCTTTGTTATCCTCAATTTCAGTGCCTGTCTCATGCGCTAGGGACTGGACACTAACTTTGGTGCTATTCACAGCCTCGTCGCTGCCCTCTACGGTAAACGGCAAGCTAGTAACACGTGTTTCATATCTGAGGAATACGCGCGACCTTCCGTGTAAGTTTTTAACTTTTCATTTTCCATCATTTATTGTTAAATGTTTAATGTTTATTAGTAATTTTAAGTAGTGTACATGGTGAATTTACATGTGTCTCGAATCGACAATGAAATTAAACTAAATTGTATGTGTCAGATACGGTCGACCTTCAATGCTTGCATCATGTTATTTATTCAGTTTCGTTTCATATTTATTTTTTACGCACTATGGGGGAAAAAAGATCTATAATTTAAACAATCCTTTGGATGTTGAAGCTGTGATAAATGCAATTCTGCGTGATACCGACTATGAGGATGATCAGGACAACAGTTTTATAGAGGACAGTGACACTGATGAAGGGGAGCACGTATCGGAAAGAGATGGAGAAACTGATACGGAACTGAGTGCTCAGTCCAGCTCAGAAGACGACGGAGATGAGAGCACCAAATCGACATTTTAAGCTGTTCAAAGGAAAAATAAAAAAAAATAATCGAGGTTTGGTCATGGCAAAAAAGCCAAGGAACAAGCAAAGACGAAGTAAACAAAATATTTTACTTCATCTGCCCAGAGTAATTGGACCTGCGAAATTCGTGACTAATATTCTAGATTCATGGAAATGTCTTATCCCTGACACAATGATTCAACGTATGGTAGAAAACACAAACAAATTTATTCTTACAATACAAGATAACTATTCTCGTTCAAGGGACGCTCAACAGACAGACACAGTGGAAATGAAAGCCTTATTCGGGCTACTTTATCTCGCTGGGGTGTACCACGCAAATCGTCTGAATCTCGATGACATATGGCGGATGGATGACTTTCTAACCGTAATGAGTAGGTCCCGGATTTTAATGACAAGTCGTATTTCTTTCTGAACTATAGGGTGAAGTTTAGAACTATTTATACACAAATCTAGGCATTTTAACGTCGAAAAATGTATTTTGATTGTGCATATAAAGTCATATTTTAACAAATTTTAGTAATAGGTCATATTGCGACTAACTTTTAATATAATAGGTCATACTTCCGTCAACTTTTGCCAAAAAAGCATATACCGTTTT
This sequence comes from Schistocerca cancellata, assembly GCF_023864275.1. Lineage (NCBI taxonomy): Eukaryota > Metazoa > Arthropoda > Insecta > Orthoptera > Acrididae > Schistocerca > Schistocerca cancellata. The sequence continues at coordinate 621,625,508 of NC_064630.1, forward strand.
TCTCGTATCTTACGGGACCCACGAATAAGAAAATGAATATGTTGCTCATGAGACAATATTTAACGTGCTATTTTGAAAGATAAACAGATAAATTAGTACACAGCTTTATTTCTCAGGACTGTAGCAGAAAATCGGTGTGCCACAACAGTCGTTTCGCGAACATAAAACTTTGTTGTGCAGAGTCGACAATACACTCCCAGAGCCAAGGAGGCTTCTGCCGTAATAATCAACGCAGTCGCACAGGTGTTCCCAGTAACCAGTTTGAATACAGCCTTTGCCTTGTTCAACATGCCTAAAGCAAAGTGGTCCAACAGCGTGAAGTTGCGATATGTTCGAGAACTTGGAGAGAAGTTCTTTAGTACTGATGAGAAAATATTATTTTGTAAACTGTGTGAATTTAAAGTTAGTGGAGAAAACCGCTTTAATGTGCAACAACATTGTAATACCGCTAAACACAGCAGCTGTGTGAAATGAAGTGCTGAAAATAACAGCAGGCAAACGCTGTTATTTGAACAGACAGGTCAATCGTCAACCGTGCAATCATTCGGCAAGGATTTGTGTTAGATGATAATGTCCTGCAACATCCCATTGGAAAAGCTGAAGAATCCACGCTTCAGACGGTTCTTGGAGAATTACCCAACACATCCAGTTCCAGATGAACCTACACTTAGAAAGAACTATTTATCCGTATGCTACAATTATGTGCTCAACAAAATACGAATTACTATTGCTGAGCAAAAGGTCTGGCTGTCGATAGATCAAACTACGGATATTAGTGGGCGATATGTTGCAAATATTGTTGGTGGTGTTATAAAAACCCCCCATGAACCATGGACCTTGCCGTTGGTGGGGAGGCTTGCGTGCCTCAGCGATACAGATGGCCGTACCGTAGGTGCAACCACAACGGAGGGGTATCTGTTGAGAGGCCAGACAAACATGTGGTTCCTGAAGAGGGGCAGCAGCCTTTTCAGTAGTTGCAGGGGCAACAGTCTGGATGATTGACTGATCTGGCCTTGTAACATTAACCAAAACGGCCTTGCTGTGCTGGTACTGCGAACGGCTGAAAGCAAGGTGAAACTACGGCCGTAATTTTTCCCGAGGACATGCAGCTCTACTGTATGATTAAATGATGATGGCGTCCTCTTGGGTAAAATATTCCGGAGGTAAAATAGTCCCCAATTCGGATCTCCGGGCGGGGACTACTCAGGAGGACGTTGTTATCAGGAGAAAGAAAACTGGCATTCTACGGATCGGAGCGTGGAATGTCAGATCCCTTAATCGGGCAGGTAGGTTAGAAAATTTAAAAAGGGAAATGGATAGGTTTAAGTTAGATATAGTGGGAATGAGTGAAGTTCGGTGGCACGAGGAACAAGACTTTTGGTCAGGTAATTACAGGATTATAAATACAAAATCAAGTAGGGGTAATGCAGGAGTAGGTTTAATAATGAATAAAAAAATAGGAGTGCGGGTTAGCTACTACAAACAGCATAGTGAACGCATTATTGTGGCCAAGATAGACACAAAGCCCATGCCTACTACAGTAGTACAAGTTTATATGCCAACTACATCTGCAGATGATGAAGAAATAGATGAAATGTATGACGAGATAAAAGAAATTATTCAGGTAGTGAAGGGAGACGAAAATTTAATAGTCATGGGTGACTGGAATTCGTCAGTAGGAAAAGGGAGAGAAGGAAACATAGTAGGTGAATATGGATTGGGGGGAAGGAATGAAAGAGGAAGCCGCCTTGTAGAATTTTGCACAGAGCATAACTTAATCATAGCCAACACTTGGTTCAAGAACCATAAAAGAAGGTTGTATACCTGGAAGAATCCTGGAGATACTAAAAGGTATCAGATAGATTACATAACAATAAGACAGAGATTTAGGAACCAGGTTTTAAATTGTAAGACATTTCCTGGGGCAGATGTGGATTCTGACCACAATCTATTGGTTATGAACTGCAGATTGAAACTGAAGAAACTGCAAAAAGGTGGGAATTTAAGGAGATGGGACCTGGATAAACTGAAAGAACCAGAGGTTGTAGAGAGTTTCAGGGAGAGCATAAGGGAACAATTGACAGGAATGGGGGAAAGAAATACAGTAGAAGAAGAATGGGTAGCTCTGAGGGATGAAGTAGTGAAGGCAGCAGAGGATCAAGTAGGCAAAAAGACGAGGGCTAGTAGAAATCCTTGGGTAACAGAAGAAATATTGAATTTAATTGATGAAAGGAGAAAATATAAAAATGCAGTAAATGAAGCAGGCAAAAAGGAATACAAACGTCTCAAAAATGATATCGACAGGAAGTGCAAAATGGCTAAGCAGGGATGGCTAGAGGACAAATGTAAGGATGTAGAGGCTTGTCTCACTAGGGGTAAGACAGATAATGCCTACAGGAAAATTAAAGAGACCTTTGGAGAGAAGAGAACCACTTGTATGAATATCAAGAGCTCAGATGGCAACCCAGTTCTAAGCAAAGAAGGGAAGGCAGAAAGGTGGAAGGAGTATATAGAGGGTTTATACAAGGGCGATGTACTTGAGGACAATATTATGGAAATGGAAGAGGATGTAGATGAAGACGAAATGGGAGATAAGATACTGCGTGAAGAGTTTGACAGAGCACTGAAAGACCTGAGTCGAAACAAGGCCCCGGGAATAGACAACATTCCATTTGAACTACTGATTGCCTCGGGAGAGCCAGTCATGAAAAAACTCTACCATCTGGTGAGCACGATGTATGAGACAGGCGAAATACCCTCAGACTTCAAGAAGAATATAATCATTCCAATCCCAAAGAAAGCAGGTGTTGACAGATGTGAAAATTACCGAACTATCAGTTTAATAAGTCACAGCTGCAAAATTCTAACGCGAATTCTTTACAGACCAATGGAAAAACTGGTAGAAGCCGACCTCGGGGAAGATCAGTTTGGATTCCGTAGAAATGTTGGAACACGTGAGGCAATACTGACCTTACGACTTATCTTAGAAGAAAGATTAAGAAAAGGCAAACCTACGTTTATAGCATTTGTAGACTTAGAGAAAGCTTTTGACAATGTTAACTGGAATACTCTCTTTCAAATTCTGAAGGTGGCAGGGGTAAAATACAGGGAGCGAAAGGCTATTTACAGTTTGTACAGAAACCAGATGGCAGTTATAAGAGTCGAGGGGCATGAAAGGGAAGCAGTGGTTGGGAAAGGAGTAAGACAGGGTTGTAGCCTCTCCCCGATGTTATTCAATCTATATATTGAGCAAGCAGTAAAGGAAACAAAAGAAAAATTCGGAGTAGGTATTAAAATTCATGGAGAAGAAGTAAAAACTTTGAGGTTCGCCGATGACATTGTAATTCTGTCAGAGACAGCAAAGGACTTGGAAGAGCAGTTGAACGGGATGGACAGTGTCTTGAAAGGAGGATATAAGATGAACATCAACAAAAGCAAAACGAGGATAATGGAATGTAGTCAAATTAAGTCGGGTGATGCTGAGGGAATTAGATTAGGAAATGAGACACTTAAAGTAGTAAAGGAGTTTTGCTATTTAGGGAGTAAAATAACCGATGATGGTCGAAGTAGAGAGGATATAAAATGTAGACTGGCAATGGCAAGGAAAGCGTTTCTCAAGAAGAGGAATTTGTTAACATCAAGTATAGATTTAAGTGTCAGGAAGTCGTTTCTGAAAGTATTTGTATGGAGTGTAGCCATGTATGGAAGTGAAACATGGACGATAACTAGTTTGGACAAGAAGAGAATAGAAGCTTTCGAAATGTGGTGCTACAGAAGAATCCTGAAGATAAGGTGGGTAGATCACATAACTAATGAGGAGGTATTGAATAGGATTGGGGAGAAGAGAAGTTTGTGGCACAACTTGACTAGAAGAAGGGATCGTTTGGTAGGACATGTTTTGAGGCATCAAGGGATCACAAATTTAGCATTGGAGGGCAGTGTGGAGGGTAAAAATCGTAGAGGGAGACCAAGAGATGAATACACTAAGCAGATTCAGAAGGATGTAGGTTGCAGTAGGTACTGGGAGATGAAGAAGCTTGCACAGGATAGAGTAGCATGGAGAGCTGCATCAAACCAGTCTCAAGACTGAAGACCACAGCAACAACAGTGTTATAAAAGTTGATGGCCCTGGAGATATGTTCCTACTAACGCGTGAAACTCTCGAGAGAGTAAACAATTCGACGATTGCTATTTTGTTTGGCAGCTCTCTGAAGTTACTGTGGCCGGATGGTGTGAAAAGAGACAACGTTTTGCTGCTTGTAACAGATGGTGCTTCATATATGGCTAAAGCAGTCAAAGGGCTTCAGATACTCTAGCCCAGTATGGTGTACGCCACTTGCCTTGCACATGCGTTGCACAGAGTTGCCGAAGAGGTGCGAACAAATTACCCTGACGTGGACAAATTAATTTCCTGTGGCAAGAAAATCTATGTGAAGGCTTTGCTATGGGTGCAAAAATTCAAGGAACAGGCACCTTCAACGCCCCTCCCACCTAGACCTGATCTTACACGATGGGGTTGTTGGCTTAATGCTGCTGGGTATTACTGCACCATCTACACCCAAATAAAGACAATCTTCTGTGAGCTTGATAACGATGAATCAAGTGCTATCAACATTGTGAAAGACGTTTTTACAGATACATTGTCTCGAAACTTGGCATACATCAATGATACCAAAAGCAATCAAACGACTGGAAGCTGTTGGCACTCAGCTATGTCAGGCCCTGAGTATTGTGCAACATGTGCAGAGTGAGTTGGATCGAGCTAGTGGGTCGTGTTGCTGACAAAGTGAAAACCAAATTGCAAAGTGTTCTCCAACGGAATCCTGGTTATTCTACACTGTGCAAAATTAGTGACAGCCTTTCAGGGAATGCCGCAACATTTGAAGATATTGAAACAAAACTGAACTCCAGTGGTCTGGCTGCCTTCAAATACGCTCCAGTGAAGTCTTGTGAAGTGGAGAGGAGCCTTTCCAGCTACAAAACTATCCTCAGCGACAACCGTAGATCTTTGACAATGGAAAACCTGAAAATGCACCTTGTGATCCAGTGCAACTTTGCAGATACTGAAGATTGGCATACAGTATTAAATTCTGTGAAATGCTTTAAATAATACGTAGAAATAAAAACATTGCTTTACTGTTTCGATAGGTGATCTTTTCACTGTACTTTGTGTTTAGAAAATAAAACATTCAAACATTCAAAAATAGATGCAAGTTAGCCACAAACCCTACAAAAAGAAAGAACTATACTTACAATACTTTGAGAAGTGAAGTTTGTATTACATTATGGCGAATAAAAAATTAAATAAAGAAAGAAGAATGCTTTAAATAAAATTCTATTTAGTCATTTTTTGTTTTTAAGGTCATATTTATGTAAGTTTTAGGTCATGAATGCTTGCATATTTCACTGTTCTTTAGGTAATTAAAATCTGGGCCCTAGTAATGAGTATAAAAAGATTTCAGTTTTTAAGATTTATTCGTTTTTATAATATGGAAACAAGAAGAGAAGGAAGAAAAACTGACCGCCTAGCTCCTATAAGAATTATTTTTGAAGAATTCGTTGTGAGCTGCCAAAAATGACATTCACTTGGTGAACATGTCACAATCGATGAAAAACTCGAGGTTTTCGAGATAGATGCGGTTACATACAACGTATGCCAAAAAACCAAGCGAATATGGCTATTTTATACATATACTGCGAAAATATACGCTGGAACCGAACCAGGATAACTATTTAGTGTAAGTAATAAACCTTCCGACGTTGTGAAACGGTTAGCCGCACCCATTTCATACAGTGGAAGAAATATCACGGCCATCAGTTGGTTTATGGATTACGATTTGGTAAAGGAATTGGCATTAAAAACATTTCATACGTTGGCAGTTACGTAAAAATAAGCCTCAAATTCCTCCAGAATTCACAGCGACCAGAAAACGAGAGCCCCACTCAAGTCCGTTTGCTTTTCGCAAAGAGGCAACACTTGTTTCATACGTACCAAAAAGTACAAGAATGTTTTGTTGATAACTAGCCTTCTCAACGATGGAAAAATCGATGAAGGAACAGGTGATTTCAAGGAACCAGAAATTACAACTTTTTATAATCACACAAAAGGAGGCGTTGACACTGTCGATAAACTTCGTGAGTCTTTCAGCGTTGCGAGAAATACAGAGCGATGGCCTCTAGTGGTGTTTTTTTCGATTATGAACGTTGGTGCCATAAATTCATTTATAATCCGGAAAGGAAACAACAGCAATAATCTCAAGAGAAGAAAATATCTCAGATATCTTTCGAACGAACTTGTGCAGGAACATTACAAGGAGAAGTACTAAAGTAACTGGAGTCCTTATAAAATGACTTTTATCTTAATAATATGCATATTTATATATGTGTTTGGAGAGAGAGAGAGAGAGAGAGAGAGAGAGAGAGAGAGATTGATTTTTGATTGAGACTTTTACTTAAAGTCGTAACTGGTACCTGAATTTTGGTTGCTGCCTCCTTGAATGATCAACTTCTGCACCAGTTGAGGACGTATTACAATTTGGAGGAAGTTATTGTTCTTTAAGGTTTAAAATACGACTCTGTTAGTTACGTGGCCGTATTGCAGATAGCTTTGAGCCCAAGTTTTCATAGCTTTTCATACCTAAGGGACCACTGTTGTAAGTAAATAAGATCAAACAGCAATCTGCTTTTCGTGAGAAAAGGAGATTGCTTGGAACACAAACTTCCTTCAAACAACACGTCCTGCTACATCAAAATTGGCCAGTGGAGTTCACCACCATACTATTGTACAAGAACATAATCCATTTACTATAATTAATAAATAATGGGTGGTTGTTACTTATTGAATGAAAACTGTAGAGAAAACATTTCTTTTCCTGTATTTTAATGAACTTTGTACACTTACAATTCTGTCGATTGATAGATGGCGAGGACAATGAAGTTCACCTCCTATTCCAAAAACAAGATATTTCTATTCTTCACTTCCAGAAAATTTTTATACATAAATGTTTGGCAACTCTTACACGTACTTTACTCGGTTTTATCACTAAAATATCATTTTTCATTAAATGTAACAATACGTTCCGAGCGACGGCCTAGTAACACGTCCTCTTTCCACAAGATACATATTAACAGTCCCCTTTTTTTATAAATCAATTGTCTTTTTTTTAGAGTCCATTCTCAAAGATTCACAACTACTATCGTTGCGGGAAATGCATGCTAAAGAGTTTGTTGCTGTCCAACTGCACTTCACTTCACTTCAAGTACTTTTTGAAACAAATTTACATTACGGTATTTACTTACATTACTGAGCTTCTCAGACACAAATCAGTTAAAAAAAAAGTGGCAGTGAGGCTCACGTAACATTACAATCTCCGTGCAAAAGTTTTAAATGTGTCGCACACAGAAGATGAGCACCAACAGCAACAAAGAAGAGAGAAAATGATCAACCTCAGGAGCCTCTGAAAAAAATATGTAGGCCATGTTTAGTCAGTAAGAAAACGAGAATCACCCATTTCAAATGTGAAATATGTGGACAGTTTAGCTGTTTACATCATTCAAGAAATGTTTGCATTCATTGTACTTCAACTTCCAAATAACTTTAGTATATTGAGAAACCAAAATTTCAAGCACAATCCTGTATAAATTTGACATTCGTACACAGAAAGTAAGTATCAGTACCTCGACAAGCTGTGGGAAGAAAATGCGTGTTTTGAAACATAACTTTATTTTTAAATAAATTTTTTGCCTTACTTGCTTTTGTTTGTATAACCCATCAATAATACCTAATATTACTTTTATGATAAAAATTTAATTTTTAAAACGACATACAGTTTATCAACAACAAGTGGTATCTGCGAGATACTTGAGACCGTCTTTGTCCGTTAATAATTCTGGGTGCAGTTTGATGTAAACAATGTAGAATTGGTGCTTTGATATTCTAAAATATTTATAAAATGCAGATTCCTCTTCCACAAGCTGCTTGTAGTGTGTGTGAAATAAAATATTTATAAAATGCAGATTCCTCTTCCTCAAGTTGCTTGTAGTGTGTGTGAAATTCCCCTTCTGTACCAAGCAATGACATCATTTTTCAGATCCACCCTCTTTTTTGCATTGTTTCCCACTTCAGTGTTCCTCCTCTAATATACAAGCTATTCATACAAGCTGTAAACCACATGAGTCCGATAAATGTCATTTCCACAAAAATGCGGATTCCAGCATCCATGTATATAAACTACCAAGTTGTGTATGTGCATTCCTGTGTAAAAACAGTTGAGAATTATCTCGTTAAGATCATAATCCCTGCGAGAAAACAATTGAGAACGGTCGTTGCCTACGACATTGTTGAAAGAAAGTCTCTGCATGCCTGCATCCACACCCTTGCTGTTTGTCATAGTTCATGTTCTGCCGACAGTTGTCACATTAAACCCCTGTAGTTTATAGCTGTGGTTATATGATTCTTGTGTATGTTGTGAATGTTATGAGTGATATTTTTCTGGTGGGTGTCTAATTTTGCACTTGAACAGGTGTGAAAAGACAAGGAGATTATTAGTAAGCAAGTTCTTATGTAATAATCGATTTCAGTACTCATAATGCATTTTTAATATGAATTACTATTACTCTCATCACAAAAGGCACACAGGGCCACATGCATGTGTTTCTGACAAAAAATCCGACAGTAAACACTTTAAGTACACATTAAATATATTAACAGCAAAATGCAAATTGTGAGGTAAGGTACAATTTACTGAATGCCAGAAAGTGTCTTAGTTCCAATTTGTCACCTGCTAGGTCAATAAAATAGTTTCTGTCAAAAATCACAGCATCTGTTCTCCATGTTTGTCATGCAAATAAAAACGTATTCCTACAATATAATACACTACATGTATCTAGATATTTAATAGGGTTGGAATTACATCACCTATTGTAGAATCACAAGTCTTCCTTTTCTGTATATTTATTTCATAACAATACTAACACATACAGCCATTAAACGACTGATCATGAAAGAATAAATAGTGGTCTATTGTTGAGTTCCACTGTGTAAAAAGGAAGACTCAAAAGTGCTCGACATTTCAAGTTTCCAGCAAATGACGACTTGCTTGAAAAATGAATGAAGGTAATATCATCACAGGGACCAGAAGAAAACAGTATTTGCCAGCCTTCCAAAACATTGGCAGCATGTAATTATCATTTTGATGTCAGCTGCTTTAGTGTTTCTACCAAGACTAGGAAACTTCTTTCGAACTATATCTCAAAGGTTGTTTCCTGGAAACTCACCATATAAGCAGGCAATAGTGAAAATCCGCACCAAAAACAAAATTACTTGAAGGCTTTCTTCAATGTGCACAAAAGTGGTCTCGGGCATTTCCCCAAAGCTGCACCTGATCATGTGACAATGGAAATTGCAGGTGACACCACCAGACATGATTCCAATAAAGCAGAGGTGGGAATTCAAGTAGATATGTCTTGAAACAGTCACCACTTTTCTAATAGGAATTTGGGGAAATATTATTCATGAGTCATTGCAAGGAAAAACATAATCATAGCTACACAGCATGTAGAAAATATAACACTAATGGTAAAACTCCAACCTATAAATGAAAAATCAGAAGCTGATGAAACATATAATCTTCTACTACGATCCACTGAAGGAAAGAACATAAAATCTATATTTTTATTAGAACAGCTAAAAACATTTGGAAAAAAGAAAGTCTAGAACAGCAAAGAAGTTGTATCGAGTTTTGTTGTCTGGCAGGAAAAGTCTCCAAAAGGATCTGCATCTGACAGAGAAATGGAAATCTTGCATCTGCCCCATAAAAACGCTTTGAAATATAGTACCTTGACACATTTTATGGTCAGACAGGAATTATCGAGAACAAGCAGAAGAGATTGAAAACTGAAATTGAGGTAGTCCTTCATGGACAAGAGAACGTAGGTTCATTAAGAATTGACGAAATGTCTATTCAAGCAAAATTAAGCAACTTGACCAATAACAGTAGCTATGAACTTAATGATGAACCTCACAAGATGGTGAAAAGGTGGAAAATAGTATGCTACCTTTTGTTTTCTCAACTAAATACTTATAATCTATGCCATTCTTCTACTGCAGCAACTTAAACCGGCTTCAGCTACATAAAGAAAAGCTGCAGGTAATCATTGCAGTTGAAGATGCAGGATTTCATGTTTTGAGTATTGTGACAGAAAATTCAAAAGTTGATGTAGTAGAGTTTGAGATGATGTGTAATGGCTCAATTAGACCAGAAGTAACTCATCCTTTAGATCAGAATCGTAATTTGTTTTTAAGTTACGTTGAAAACTACATAATAAAAAATATTTGTTCTCAGTTTCTAGACAGAACTGTCAGAATGGATAGGAGACATATGTGTGACAAAAATGTTAGAACTCTCTCCAAACTACAAAGTAACCTGGTGTTCAGGTCAGTATGTAATTTAACCAGAGAAATGGTGTATCCGTCTAATTTGCAAAAAAACTAATGTCAAATGGGCAAAGTTGTTGTTTCAGAATCCATCAAAGATGCTCATGAAATCTGCACTTCTGTTGCAAGTGAATATTATCCTAATAAGCAACGTCCTCAACCTAAGTCCTCAACCTACTGTGGAATTCTTGAAAGTAATACACAGATGTATGTCATTCACTATATATGAGGTACTATATGTACATATACTACTTCATACAACCATGACAAACTGCTCTTCTTTGCAGTAAGTGATGACCGACGTTCATTGCTCACCAAAACGTTTTTTCCTTACATGAAGAAATACAGGAATCTGGATGAAGCAGGTAACAGGCTTTTAGTTTGGAGACGTGGAATGCCATTGTCATAACAATAGTATCAGCAGTAGGATGTATACAATATTAACTGAAAATGGGATTCCACAAAGTGTTGACAAGGAACTTTACTAGTGATGACACTGAGTTGCTTTTTTAGTCTACTCAGGCAACTTAGAGGCTTCAATAATATGACAGATGCGCATTTATGTATGCATGCAGTAGAGACATCAGATAAAACTGGTCTGCTATGAACATCTTTGCATGCAAGTGTGGAAACCACCACCATTCATTCTTCTGAAAAAATGCTTCATATGGTATCGTCTTCAACACTGATATCGATGAAACAATTGTCCGAGTCTGTGTTGGAAATACTTAGTCGAACATTGAGTAGTGAGTAAGAACTCTGTATTTTGTATATTTTTTAGATATTGTTTCCAATATTTTAGAGTCATGAAAAGAAAAAAACATTGTCTAGTTCCCAGTAGACGAGGAAATTATTTTCAGATTACCATAACAGTGATATTTATTGTATTGATACTAATTTTGTCATCAGAATATTGCTCAGTTGTTTCTTCCACTTTGTGATGCGCTTTATTTAGTCATTTCTTTATTTCAGCTTTCCACATGATGACGAATTCAGCCTCTGTCACCTTTGTATGTGGTTATCTCGTAAAAGTTGCAGAAGAAAAAACAATGTATGATGACTGTAGTGACATGTTAACTACAGTTAATAATTGTTCACCACTGAAGATGTTAATAAAAACACGAGATCGTGGTGGGCTATGACATTCACAGCCTTCATTTGTCTCACTTGTGCAGCTGGTAGTGGATTTCTGCACAAGTACTATAAGGTACCTTACCTGCCTAAAGAAAATCGCTCCACCACTAATTTAGGACAAGATTCACGAATGCACTTAAGTGTTCTGCATGGGATAATGAGAAACTCTGCTTTGTTTTGCAAACTAAACAGCCAAGCTCACTTTTAGTTAATATTGGAAGAAAAGTAACACAGGACCATCTTTGTGCAAAATGGCCTGAAGATCTAAACACACGAGTGCATACTCAGATTTTTGTTTCATTTGCTTTATGATTATTATACTGTGCACTCTCAGCAGTTTAAAAAAAGAGTGAACTCATATGAAGCAACAAAAATAGGCTTTCAAATTATAGTCCGTGTCATGTAGGAAGGTGGAGCAATTTTCAGCCATTCTGCACATCCCAGTCCATTAACTGTCTGCAGCCAATAAAATTAATTTTCTTTCTGTGCAGCTAGCCGCATATTACAACTATAGTCCGTTTCACATATAAAGGCGCTTCTGCACAAAGAGATAGAACAATATGGTAAAGTTTGTATAAGTGTGGCGGCATAGGCCAGGCAAATAATTTCCATGTTGCCAGACCAGATTGCTGCTACTGACAATAATCAGATTCCCTTTGTCTATGATACATCATATCTTGTGTTCAACTGTTTGAGTGGAATAACACAATATAACAACGGCTTCGATCAATCATCGACACAAGAGACATGCTAATGTCATTTCTTCCCCTGCTCCACAGCTACTGTGACATGTCAGAAGGCGAGAACAGATTATGCAACATTTTTAACATATCAAATACAATTTTCCTCAAACAGACGAACGTCTAACGACAAGGTAATCGAAACTGACTACAATATCTGTTATTTTAGTGCAAATTGGAATGCATTAAATGTAAAAATGTAATACACAACAAAATTAGCTTCAAACACGAACTTAAATCATTATCTTTGCTTAACAGCTGCTTCTACTCAATAGAATTTTTAAAAATATGTAGTTTTATAATGCTCATGCATGGATGGGTGTGTTTGAGTGTAGTTGTATGTGAATCACTGTGCATAAAAAAGAATTGCTACTAGCAAAGACTAATGTAAAAGATTATCGTGTACATTGTGTGTATGTGATATTTTTAACGAGTATTATAGCGTTAACTAACTCAGTCAATGTTATGGAGAGACCACATTTATGATCCATGAAACAAGGAAGCAACTAACTATCTTTTTGAGAAAATCTCGAGTGTATGTTGCCCGATAACACCAAAACAACCAATGTCTCGAGAGGTAACCCTCTCCCACCCACACCCTCTATCATTTTAAGGAATTTGTCAATTTGTGCACTGAAAATGACGATGGGTTATCAGAGATATTTATGAACGCATCCAGCCGAATTCTCGCGACTTATAAGAGGGCAGTGCACTCTGAATAAGGCTTAAATTTCAGAACTGCGTAGCTGCCTCCACTTGGACAATATGTTGCCAGTTATAATTACATCACTCTCAACAAGTTAATGACTGTGTACTTCTTAGCAAGGCGCCTATATCCACAGGGAAAGGGTCCCCCCTACGCCAGTCTGAGGGAAAGAGAAAAAATGCAGGACGCGATTTAAAAGCCGATACATGCAGACTTTCAATAGGGTCGGCACTGAGGGTTTTCTTATGGCTACTTACAAGTCGCCATGCGTCTTCCAACCCCCCTCCCCCCATCTGGACACCCCCCCCCCCCTCCCCTACAAACTATTGTATGGGCACTCTTGCTCCTTAGGGTACAAATTTCCGATCAATTAAGGCTAGAAAGTTCTCATATACTATTTATGCAAGTGATATGTTCACGAACTAAAACATTCTTTTAAACCATGAATCTTGAAAACGATGAGATATTATTACCTCACATTGTTCCAAAGTTTACAATGTAACACCATCAGCACTGTACTCTGAGTCTGTGTCCGAACTTTATGATTGCAAATTAACAATGACAGCTTCAAAGCCTATATCCATCTTCATTTCAAGTTACGTTTATACGTTTTGTTCCATGACTTGTATAAATTAACGAGCTCCAGGAGTGCGGCACATGTCTGGTTTATGATGTGCGGAATATTTTTTTTTATTTTTAAACCGGAGTACAATATTCGCTTTTCTCAAGTCTGTACTTGGTGTTGTCACTTCAGCAGCTGAGTGATAACGCATTGTCCATTACAATGACAGACTTTAGAGTAAGGTATGGCAAAACCTGTACAGTTAATCACGTTATGAAACTGACAGTTCTCATTACCGAATGGCAGTCGCTGCTGTTTTCTTACACTTAAATTCAAGTTTTGTCAGTAAAAAAAAAAAAAAAAAAAAAAAAAAAAAAAAAAAAAAAAAAAAACAGAAGAACAGCCAGCAAACACAATAATTACTAAGAACTTTTTCATATGAGAACTATAGAATCATAAGCACCATTACTCATTTTCCAGCATGTTCTCTTGAACTGAATGTGATCCACCCATGTCTCATCAGGGTAATGCACCATTAAACTACCTTCTTCTCTTATTTTCTGCATCTTTCTGAACAATAGTGCTCATGCCACAGCTATGTCACTTCCTTTCATTAAAAACTTTCTTTCACCATTACTTCAACATATATGAAGCATTTGCTTTGAAGCCGATATTCTCGTACAAGTTTTTGTGATGCGGCATATTCACCATACATACACATTTCAAACACGGAGCCCTTAAAATATCCTTGCCAAAGTCACCCATTTATGTTATAGGAGTTTTGAGACAAGAAACCAACTTTTCTGACGTTTCTACAGCTCTGACAGTTTTGTTTACTATTTCTTTATACTACATTTGGCGATGCAATTTGTTCTTGTAATAAAAAAGTTAACCATAAGATTCCCAAATTCAATTTCACTTTTGAAAAAGTTATAAATGCTGTAAATGAAGCTCTTCGCCAGCTTGTGAAGCACTTCACATACATTGCACTCACGTGACATATTTATGTGGAAGTCAGACTAACACATTTACGACACACTTTCACAGCTACACCGCTACAAGAAAATAATGTCGATCTCTGAATTAATAATTCAGTGAGACTGTGAATGAAACTGATTCCTGTAGGAGAGAGATTCTTGACATCTATAGCCCATGTCATGTAAGAAGGCAGCCCAGTTATTAGCCATCCTGTGCATCGCCATCCGTTAACTGCTTGCAGTCAATAACATTCTTTTTTTTTTTTTTTTTTTTTGAGCACCTAGCCACACATTGAAACTAGATGGCTAGGATCTCTCTCCTGCATCCTGTGTTGGTTTCAAATATGTTAGAGTAATGATGGAAGAAAGTTTTTAATGAAAATAAGATACATGGCTGTAGCATGAGCCACACTAGTGAGAAAGATGCAGGAAATAAGATAAGAAAGCAGTTTAACCGTGTATTACCTTGATAAAGCATGTGTTAATCACAATGAGCTCAGGAAAACATGCTGGGAAATGAGTGTTGGTACTGGCAGCTTTAAATTTCTCGTAGGGAAAAGTTCTCAGTAATTGTTGTGTGTGCTGGTTTTTCTTCTCCTTTTGTTCCTGATAGAAAACTTGTATTTAGGTGTAAGAAAACAGCAGTGACTACCATTCAGTAATCAGCACTTTCAGTTTCAAGAAGCTGTTCACTGCACAGTTCTTGCCAGTGCTTACCCTAAAGTCGGTCATTGTAATTTCCTTCAGTTGTTACAGTGATAACACCAAGTACAACCATCAGAAAAGCGGATATTGTGCTCTGGCTTAAAAATAAAAAAAATATTCTGTACATTATAAATCAGACACGTGCCGAACTCCTGCAGCTCGTTAATTTATACAAGTCACGCGACAGAACATATGGACTTAACTTTCTTGCACATGATGTGGCACATAATTTTACGTTTACCCCCACGCCATTGTCATTATAATCCGATTGAATTAGTTTGGACACTGTCTGAAGGTAATGTGGCAGTAAAGCGCAAAGGAGAGACACTTGAGTGTCAAGCAACAAACAACATCTCCCGTTCAGCTCGGGCAGACTGTGGACGGCACACTGAAAGACGACTTCGATTGGAAGGTGGAGATGGATATCAGCCTTGAACCTATCATCATAAATCTGTAATCATAAATTCGGACACAGACTCAGATGGCAGTGCAGATGGTATTACAACGTAGACTTTCGAGCAAAGTAAGGTAATAATACCAAGTTCCACATTTTCAAGATTCATGGTTAAAAAAAGTTTTTGTTTGTGAACATATCAGTTGCATGTATATGTATGTGTATATGAAAACTTTCTAGCGTTTATTGATTAGGAATTTGTACCCTAAGAAGCAAGGGAGCCCATACAATAATTTGTAGGGGGGATGGTCAAACTGGGGGGGGGGGGGGGCGGGGGGTGTATGAAGTATTTTTAATACTTTGGAAGACGAATGGCGACTTATAAATAGCCATAAAAACACTGCGTAGTACCGACACACAACATTTTTTCCTTTCCATGAGAGTTGGGACAGGGGAGAGGGGGGGGGGGGGCGCCCTTGCTACGAAGGATGCAGACATTAACCTGCTATGTGCGACGTAACTATAATTTTCAACATATTGTCCAAGGAGAAGCAGCTAGGTAGTCCTGAAATTTAAGCATTTCCCAGTGTGCACTATACTCCAATAATTCGCGAGAATGTGGCCACATACATTGTTAAAGATCTCTGTTGTTTCGACAGGTAACCCCCCGCCATTTTCAGCCACAAGTTGGCAAATGTCTTGTTCAAAAATGTTAAAAAAAAGTTCAAATACGTATGAAATCTTATGGGACTTAACTGCTAAGGTCATCAGTCCCTAAGCTTACACACTACTTAACCTAAATTATCCTAAGGAGAAACACACACACCTATGCCCAAGGGAGGACTCGAACCTCCACTGGGACCAGCCACACAGTCCATGACTGCAGCGACCTAGCCCGCTTGGCTAATCCCGGGCTGCACTAATGTCTTAAAATGACAAAGGGGGGAGGGGGACGTTACCTTTTGAGATATCGGTGGTTTTCGACGTTATCAGGCAGCGTTCCCTCGAGAAGATATTCACAGAAGGTGGTTAGTTGCTTGCTTGTTTCATGGATCGTAAATATGGTCTCTCACTGTAATGTCGACTGAGTTAGTTTACATTATAATACAAATCAAAAATATGACATGCTCACCGTTTACACGACAGTCTTTTGCATTAGTCTTTGCTAACATTAATACTTTTTCATGCGAAGTGACTTACATGTAACTACACTCAAACATACCCACACACATGTTTTATAAAATTACACTTTTTTAAAGCATTCTGTTGAGTAGAAGCAGGTGTTAAGCAAATATAGTGATTTCAGTTCATGTTTGAAGTTAATTTTGTTATGTATCAGGTTTTTACTTTGAATAAAGTCCAATTTCCACTAAGATGACAAATATTGTAACCAGTTTCGATAACATTGTCGTTAGACAATCGTCGTTATGAGAAAAAAAATGTTTGACATCTTAACAAAGCAGTGTTATCTGTTCTTCTCTTCCGACATGATGTGGAAGCTAGGGAACAGTGGAAGAAACGTCGTCAGCACGTCTCTCATGTAGAAGACTAATTGAAATTGGTTTTAAAATGTATTATTCCCCTAACATATTGGAACATATAATATGATTTTTTTGTAGGCAAATGAACGTGATTTTTGGCAGCAACGACGTGGTTTGGCGCCCCGACATTGTTTGCCTGCTGTATGCTGCCACACTTACACAAACCTCTTCACCTCCACAGTATCCTGTTGATTTATTTCTCTGTGAGGGAGTGTCTTCTTACGTGATGTGGACTATAGTACAATATTATCCTGCAGTTTGTCTGTATTTCATATTAAACTGTCGTTGTTGTGGTCTTCAGTCCTGAGACTGGTTTGATGCAGCTCTCCATGCAGCTCTATCCTGTGCAAGCTGGTTCATCTCCCAGTACCTACTGCTGCCTACATCCTTCTGAATCTGCTTAGTGTATTCATCTCTTGGTCTCCCTCTACGATTTTTACCCTCCACGCTGCCCTCCAATACTAAATCGGCGATCCCTTGATGCCTCAGAACATGTCCTACCAACCGATCTCTTCTTCTAGTCAAGTTGTGCCACAAACTCCTCTTCTCCCCAATTCTATTCAATACATCCTCATTAGTTATGTAATCTACCCATCTAATCTTCAGCATTCTTCTGTAGCACCACATTTCGAAAGCTTCTATTCTCTTCTTGTCCGAACTATTTATTGTTCATGTTTCAGTTCCATACATGGCTACACACCCTACAAACACTCTCAGAAACGACTTCCTGACACTTAAATCTGTACTTGATGTTAACAAATTTCACTTCTTCAGAAACGCTTTCCTTGCCACTGCCAGCCTACGTTTTATATCCTCTCTACTTCGACCATCATCAGTTATTTTGCTCCCCAAATAGCAAAACTCCTTTACTACTTTAAGTGTCTCATTCCCTAATCTAATTCCCTCAGCATCACCCAAGTTAACTCGACTACATTCCATTATCCTCATTTTGCTTTTGTTGATGTTCATCTTATATCCTCCTTTCAAGACACTGTCCATTCTGTTCAACTGCTCTTCCAGGTCCTTTGCTGTCTCTGACAGAATTACAATGTCATCGGCAAACCTTAAAGTTTTTATTTCCTCTCCATGGATTTTAATACTTACTCCGAATTTTTCTTTTGTTTCCTTTTATGCCATTTAGACGTATAATGAAGCACAGGGAAATAAGGTGATATGTAGCGGTCGTGTCGGAACTATAGGGGCAGCGCCAATTACGACTCCAAAAAGCAGCTCGATACGGAGGCCTTAGGCAAAGGTACATGGATGTCTGTTTCGCGCAACGTCCATGTCAACAAACTGAGCAATTCGTACAGAGATAACGTGGCAGGGATGCATCGCTTAGTGGTCCCCACCACGACCGTTTGTAGCCCCGAGTGGCGCATTTGGTGGGTTTTAGGACTTACGTTGCTGCATACGAAATATGGCTAAGATACCGTTTGTAGCCTCGAGTGGCGCATTTGGTGGCTTTTAGGAATTAAGTTGCTACATAATAAATATGGCTAACATTTAGCAACTGTTTTTAACGGCGGTAGGAGAGCGCTACCTCTTTCCAGCACCAAGTAAATAAGTGATTTATTTTGACCTTTGGCCGTAACGCTCAAAATTCGACGTTATGGCCGCCTGAAAGCGGATTTATGGCTCATGTTTCTCTATCTTATGTGATTTATGAAGTCAGTTGAAATCCCATTTTAAGTTAATATTGCATCAGGTGCAGAAGATATGGAAAAATTTAACACTAGTCCTATTGAAATTACGCTAAACATGTACTGTCAGCATTACGTCTTCCATCCTCAGTCAAAGGGTTTTGCCAAACATGTGTAAATCCACTATTCACTTGTACTTGCTCACAGAAATTCTGTTTCTCAGTTGAGTCACATTGTCACAGTCCTCGTATGGATTTCTTCTTGGCTCTTTTAACTTATCACATGAGATAGCGAAAACTGTAATGTTATCTATCGGTAGAGTTCATTTCCAGCAGCTGTCGGATTCTTGAATGCTTCGACAAATTCACGGTTACAAAATAACCATTGCAAAAATATTTTCGTCTGATTAAGACTACGTATTCTGATCCACTCACAGCGCGACCGTCCCGCGCCTTTGACAGCGTCACTTAGTGTGAATTTTTCACGTCCTGTCCGTGCCATGTCGCGAACTCGCCATCGCCATGCGTCCGCGACAAGCCTTTTCTGTTTTTTTTTTTCTTCTTCTTTATTGAATTTAGCTCCCTCCTCCCCCGGTGGAGGAGGGGCGGGCTGGCAGCAGCGTAATACGCCACTCTGTAAAAAGTTAGAAAACATAATGAGGAGACATAACAATAAAAACCGGTGATAAAACGGTGATTGTTTAAAACTGGTACATGGTGAAAAAGTTGTGAAGAAAAATAAAAAACAAAGAGGTCAGTGATCCTAATTAAAAAACACCTAGGAAATAGGCACGCACAATTAAAAAACACGGCGACAGTGTGGTTTCTGTTCGCAGCACTGTAAAAAGGGGACGCACAACACTGAACACTCACGGAAAACACTGCACTATATAGTACGAAGGCTTATGGGTATGTGGAGGGGCCTTTTCTGTGTGAACTGCCGTTTACGTATTTCATTGAAGGAAGTGGGCGCTATAGACGATCGAGGTCTCTCTGACGTGACGGTACCGTGACGTGACGGCCACTGTGATTTGACCTTAACATGGTACTTTCAGATTAAGTTTGTTTTATAGAGGAATGTTACAAGCTATGCAGCATAGTGAGTGTTGTAAATGATTAATCTTGATTAACCTTTAAAATCCAAACTGCTAATATCTGATTTTACTGAAAATGCTTCAATTCCGAAGCAATGATTTCATCTTTAATAACTGCGTCATCCATGCGAAGTCTGCAGTTAAGCCACAGAGGATATAGTTACAGACTTAGCCTTTACTGTACTGAAAAAAATATGGATTATATGAAGAGCGGTGATCCAGACACAATTCTCTGAAGAAGATTTAAAATTATTTGTTCTTTGTATTTTGTATTCTGTACATTTATGTTTCTAATTTGTTTATTTAAACTAGTGACATATCTTCTTATTGTTTCCAGTCCGTGAGCTCAATACTAGTATTGAGCTCACAGCTGACTTTTACAGTTGTCAATGTGATCTTATACGAATTCTCGAGACTAGTGCAGCAGGGGATACAACCCGTCGGCTTTGAACAATGACGTCACAAGTCGCCAGAGAGCATGTATTACAGAGATGAAAGAGCTGAGGAGAATGTTAAGAAACAAAGGAATGCGAGAGCGATTAACAACGATCTTGTTGTTGTTGTTGTCTTCAGTCCTGAGACTGGTTTGATGCAGCTCTCCATGCTACTCTATCCTGTGCAAGCTTCTTCATCTCCCAGTACCTACTGCAACCTACATCCTCCTGAATCTGCTTAGTGTATTCATCTCTTGGTCTCCCCCTGCGATTTTTACCCTCCACGCTGCCTTCCAATACTAAATTGGTGATCCCTTGATGCCTCAGAACATGTCCTACCAACCGATCCCTTCTTCTGGTCAAGTTGTGCCACAAACTTCTCTTCTCCCCAATCCTATTCAATACTTCCTCATTAGTTATGTGATCTACCCATCTAATCTTCAGCATTCTTCTGTAGCACCACATTTCAAAAGCTTCTATTCTCTTCTTGTCCAAACTATTTACCGTCCATGTTTCACTTCCATACATGGCTACACTCCATACAAATACTTTCAGAAATGACTTCCTGACACTTAAACCTATACTCGATGTTAACAAATCTCTCTTCTTCAGAAACGCTTTCCTTGCCATCGCCAGTCTACATTTTATATCCTCTCTACTTCGACCATCATCAGTTATTTTGCTTCCCAAATAGCAAAACTCCTTTACTACTTTAAGTGTCTCATTTCCTAATCTAATACCCTCAACATCACCCGACTTAATTCGACTACATTCCATTATCCTCGTTTTGCTTTTGTTGATGTTCATCTTATATCCTCCCTTCAAGACACCATCCATTCCGTTCAACTGCTCTTCCAAGTCCTTTGCTGTCTCTGACAGAATTACAATGTCATCGGCGAACCTCAAAGTTTTTATTTCTTCTCCATGGACTTTAATACCTGCTCCAAATTTTTCTTTTGTTTCTTTTACTGCTTGCTCAATATACAGATTGAATAACATTGGGGAGAGGCTACAACCCTGCCTCACTCCCCTCCCAACCGCTGCTTCCCTCTCATGCCCCTCGACTCTTATAACTGCCATCTGGTTTCTGTACAAATTGTACAAAATGATCTTGTCAAAAGCATAAGTGTTTTTTGACTTTTAAAAAAAAAATCTCACGAGATAGAATAAACTGATCCTACTTTATTAAGCAGCTCCCTTCAGTACCTAATAAGTGTTTTTTGGCTTCTTTAAAAAAAAATCTCACGAGATAGAATAAACTGATCCTACTTTATTAAGCAATATCTTGTCAAAAGCCGAGAAGCGATTCTTCTTAGTGTTGTAGCTCCCTTCAGTACGTAATAAGAGTTTTTTCGCTTTTTAAAAAAAAAAAATCTCACGAGATAGAATAAACTGATCCTACTTCATTAAGCAATCAGTAAAGAAACGAAACTGAAACATAACTGATTGCTTAATGAAGTAGGATCAGTTTATTCTATCTTGTGAGATTTTTTTTTTAAAGCGAAAAAACTCTTATTAGGTACTGACGCATGTGTATATTCTAATGGGTGCGCGAGTTCCGACTCCTGGGGAGGTGGGTGGGTGTTATGCATGGCTAATCTATTCTATTTGCGGTTTACCATTTTCGCTTTTGCTGTTACGTTTCAGTTTCGTTTTTTTTATTGATTGCTTAATAAAGTAGGATCAGTTCATTCTATCTCGTGAGATTTTTTTTTTTTAAAAAGCCAAAAAACTCTTATCAGCTACTGTGGCTTGGACGCTAATAGTATCCCATTCGTTACTTCGCAACACGGAAATACACATATCGGTACGAAAAATATTAAGTACTGGCCGAATAAAAAACAAATAATTAAATTAATTAAGTCACACGTTTAATGATGCACCCAATATCAAGCGATCGCTTTTAGATTTACATTCAATTATTTTAATGATAGTGCTTATTAGAACACAGAACTGCTTTATTTTCTATGCCTCGAAGTGAAGACATTACGATCTATGACTAAGGAATGACGTCATTGTTCAAAGCCGACGGGTTGTATCCCAGAAGCGTCTCGCGGGCCCCAAGGAATCATGACGTCACATCATGACATGACGTCGTCTCTCACGCTAGCCAATATCGCTGGTAGTTTTCGAAACGCGGATATTCTTTGAACATGACATGCTAATGCCTTGAGGGTGTGGGTGTATAATGGCGGGTTTTGTGATTTGTGTGCGTTAAAGCTTTTCAATCACGGAAAAAAATTGACAATACTTGCTGCAAAAGCAGATGCTTGCAGAGGAGAAAGGATAGTTTATATTCCAGATAATGGATGGTAAGTAACTTCCGTTAGTAATCTTATAATGCTCAAGAAAAGTAAAGTGTATGGTAAATCTTCAGAAATTTCATTATTTGTGCCTATAGTATTCTGATGCATTATGTTACCCAGTAAAGTTTCTTTCAATGCATCTATGTGGATTATTTGTGGTAACGGCGTATTCTCATAACAAATGGCTTCGGTATTTAAGTTGCAATCATCGTTACTATTTCGTGATCAAAAATTGGGGACTAGTGCAGCAGGGGATACAACCCGTCGGCTTTGAACAATGACGTCACAAGTCGCCAGAGAGCATGTATTACAGAGATGAAAGAACTGAGGAGAATGTTGAGAAACAAAGGAATGCGAGAGAGATAAACATTGATCTTGTCAAAAGCATAAGAGTTTTTTGACTTTAAAAAAAAACAATCTCACGAGATAGAATAAACTGATCCTACTTTATTAAACAATATCTTGTCAAAAGCCGAGAAGCGATTGTTCTTAATGTTCTAGCTCCCTTCAGTACGTAATAAGTGTTTTTTGACTTTTTAAAAAAAAAATTTCACGAGATAGAATAAACTGATCCTACTTTATTAAGCAGCTCCCTTCAGTACCTAATAAGTGTTTTTTGGCTTTAAAAAAAAAATCTCACGAGATAGAATAAACTGATCCTACTTTATTAAGAAATATCTTGTCAAAAGCCGAGAAGCGATTCTTCTTAATGTTCTAGCTCCCTTCAGTACGTAATAAGAGTTTTTTTGGCTTTTTTAAAAAAAAAATCTCACGAGATAGAATAAACTGATCCTACTTCATTAAGCAATCAGTAAAGAAACGATTTTTTGACTTAAAAAAAAAATCTCACGAGATAGAATAAACTTATCCTACTTTATTAAGCAGCTCCCTTCAGTACCTAATAAGCGGTTTTTGGCTTTAAAAAAAATCTCACGAGATAGAATAAACTGATCCTACTTTATTAAGCAATATCTTGTCAAAAGCCGAGAAGCGATTCTTCTTAGTGTTGTAGCTCCCTTCAGTACGTAATAAGAGTTTTTTGGCTTTTAAAAAAAAAAATCTCACGAGATAGAATAAACTGATCTTACTTCATTAAGCAATCAGTAAAATGATGCACCCAATATCAAGCGATCGCTTTTAGATTTACATTCAATTATTTTAATGATAGTGCTTATTAGAACACAGAACTGCTTTATTATCTATGCCTCGAAGTGAAGGCATTACGATCTATGACTAAGGAATGACGTCATTGTTCAAAGCCGACGGGTTGTATCACCACCACCTAGAGACAAGGCCGCGGCGCGAAATTCATAGCAGGTCGTGACGTCACTCCAAGCGGGCCACCATGTTGCGTTTCGAAGCGTTTCTTTATCTACACGTTTGTTGGATCGAGTACTTATTCGTGCTTAAAACTAGCGATTACAGTGTTTACGTGTAGTGAAGCTACTGTGAACATGGTTTACAAGTGTTGTGTGCCAAGGTGTCGTGGGAATTACGGAACTCGACCTAAAGTAATGTTGTTTTCCTTTCCGAAAGATGCGAATCTGCGTTGGAAATGTCTTTCAGCGATTCATCGGGACAATTTCCAACCCACTGAGCACACGAAGGTATGTAAAAACTATATACCTAGTACAATTATTATTTTTTTCTGGTGGAATATCTTGCACTTTGGATACATTTGACTAAAATTGTGAGCAAAAGTTCGCAGTAAATAGGCCTAGTATTCGTTATCAAGTGGCTTTATTTTGATTTTGAAAACGAAATATAAATTTGTGGCTCGTGTTACTTTTTATTCGTGTTTAAATTTCTCTGCAGTTCGTATTTTGTTACGCATTACCGATACGTTTTATTCTCTATTTGTGAGTGGGTGTTGTTTTTCACTCTCGCATTAGTTAGCATGAGTGCTAACGAATGTTGAAACTGCTGTTTTCATGTTAAAAAGCGATCTCTCTGTATGAAGCATATGTTTTATTTTTCGATGTGTCAAACAATGGAACAAATTAATCTAGAAATAGGTTAAATTTATTATTGACGTTTTTAGCTTGACACATTGTCTCATTCCAACTGCTGCAAATGTCTGCTGAAGGTTTGTAGATTTTCACTGTTGACTTATGCTCAAAATCTGCCATATTTTTACAGGAAAGAAAATTTACATTACAATAACAACGCATAATTGTTTTTGTGAGGTGAGTTAAAAGTGATTGTTTGCTTGGGGAATGTACTCAGCTTTCCTGAGGGAGCTCTATAAACAGCTACACAATATTTATTTAGGATACTAAAGACAGAGGAATTTAGTATTATACACTGTATTAGTGCAGAATTTTTCAAGTGAGTGTAAATAATAGTTGTCTGGTCCAGAAAGAATGTACTTTATCACAGTGCATTTTTCACAAATGTACCTTGTTGTATCATGTATATTGCAATATTATTTACATCCCGCACTCGTACGTTTTCACTGGCTATTGATAAGTCTTATGCAATTACATTACCGGTAAAAAAGAATTATAAACTATAGTTTCTGCTATATCGCAATTGATAAAGTTACTTATTTTAACGATTCGGCAAAGTACTCTCCTCTTTGCGTGGTATCATTTGCCAAGATCTCGTTTCGTTATCTCCAGCGGTTTACGAGATATGACAGGCGTTATGAATATTTCATTCCCACGCGTTGCGATCGGAAGTGAAGTTGCTGCAGATGCTCAATTTTTTCGAGATTGGAAGCAGATATTGATCCAAAGTTTTTCGAAAATTTCAAAACCTCATCTTTATTTCATACTCAGCAATAGAACGTGTAATATGCATCAAACACAAATTCATAGCGACCCCTATTTTTTATGGCAACGTTCTCAAATTTGATACTCATCTGTGAAATACCACAATAGTTATGACCATTATCGAAATGATTGGCACTTCATCATGAAGCTGCCATATAAAGCTAAAAGTATTTCAGAAATTAATTATTTTTTACGGAATAGGTTCTGTAAAACCGTTTGACAAAGATTTGCAGGCCGTGCGTCTCGATTCTTTAAGCGCAGTGCCAAGCCAACCCTGGCCCGCTTTGCGTGACGTCACAAGAGCGCGCCGCGGCCTTCTCTTTAGGTGGTGGTGGTTGTATCCCCTGCTGCACTAGACCCAAAAATTGTGTAGTAACTATTCTAACGTCAGTAACCTGCACATTTGAAAACTTTTGAATGTTCAAAATTACATCGTTCATCATAGTCAGTATTTTTTAAAGTAAAATAGGTATGAATTGCAGTGACTGAATCCAGATTTGTGAGTGATGTAATCTGTTTTTATAATGGATGTTTCAGTTTCTGAGGTGAAAATCCAAAGAAGAGAAGACAGCGAGAAGTAGCTTTTTGTCTGTTTCATGGTTTATAGGCCTACTGGGGAAACTCGCCATGTAAAAAAACGAGTAACGCATCAAGCTTGGTACCTCTATGGTGATGTGGAAATCCGAGCGTTGTTAATAAAGAAATTAATTCAGTATGTGTGTGTTTCTTTTGATTCCTTTACCATGTTGCTTATAGTAGACCAAATTTAATTAAAATACCCAAGTGATAATTTTAACATAAATTGGACTAAGGGCATAGCTGTTTCTAATGACTTTGCTTCTTCTCAGAGGCAAAGTATGAACATTTACCTTCCTCAGGCATGTGTGTTCACTAGTCATTTATGGCAAAAGAAATCACTGACTGAAAGCATAATTTGCCTGGTAGACATAATTGGAAATGGCCTTTTTAGTTATAATTTTACATTTTTGGATTACAGTACTCCCTGAGAGATTAACTTATGCATTTCTTGACCCTGACATGATTAGTAATGGATGTTTCACCACCAGGTCAGGCATACAGCATTAAGTGTCCTGCTCTGCTGTGATCTGTATGGTAGTCAATGTGTTAAGCAGGCATTTAGGAACTTTTGAGTGTGAAGTATATGAATCTGTACAATTGTGGTTAAAAAGAACAGCTAGAATGCTAATTACTGTTTCAGGAATTATCCTTTACACAGTTAAATATGTATCTAAAAATGAATTCATGAATAACTTTGTAGTCATTTAATCGTTTGGTTTTGTAAGACATTTAAATAAAAATACTGCAGACCCAAAAATAGTCTGGAAATGGCAAGGAATATCAATTATAAGTAAATATTTTTCCTCAGTAAGATTAAAGTGTAAAATTGCTGATACCTGGTTGTTACCATATCACTGCTGGTCCCAGCAGAGCAGTCTGCTGTGACCACCGGCACCTTCATGCCAGCCAACGGGTTAATACACAAAATAGGGCAGTGCAAGACTTGGTCCATAATTCTCAATGGTTGAAGCAACTAAAATCAAATTTCTGAGGTGTGCTGGAACTGTGTTATTGGTATATTTCCCAGCATGATTTAAAATTTTTGCATTGAAATGGCACTGACAGTGAGTAATATATTTTGCAAATGAGAATAGATACTAAAAAATTTATGTGGGAATATATTTCAAGAAACCCTTTCATACCAAACCTGACAATTATATTGACACACAAGTAAGCCCACCTGAATGGCACACTGGGTTACACAAGCATTAGCTGTAGGTGTAGAATAGGTCATTTACACAGAAAAATTTTCATACAAATTTTATTATAAAGCACACTAAAGTTAAGGGAAAGGTGCAATGTCTAGATGAGATAAACTTGGACACACAAGAACTGGTTTTGCTCAGATATATGGAAAATTAACTGTAGTATTATATGACGTGCAACACATCTGAGGTGCAAATTTGTGGAGAGGAGAGATTGCATTGAACCTGTTGTGTATGGTGCACATTTTGTTGCAGTGCTGGGATGATGTCATCCAGACTTCAAAATTAGTGGTCTAGTAATGAAACTCTCATCAGTTTTAATATTTAAAAATAAACATGCCTGAAAAAGGAAGCTGAATTAGGACTTTCAATTAAATTGCAAAAATTATCTTGTTTTGCACATTCACTGCGGATGACACTTAAAAGCACGGTGTTAGTAGCTCTTATTGACCTTTGTGTCAGCCACAGTGAACATGTTGAAGGTTTTAAAGTAACAAAGTAGTTGTTGACATTCAGGTATTAATGGATGACAGCAGCAAACAGCAATGAAATAATGTGAATTACTTAAACCAGGAATTAAACAAGTCTACATAGCTTTGAACACAGTCAAAAAATGGTTGGTTCAAATGGCTCTGAGCAATATGGGATTTATCTTCTGAGGTCATCAGTCCCCTAGAACTTAGAACTACGTAAACCTAACTAACCTAAGGACATCACACACATCCATGCCCAAGGTGGGATTCGAACCTGCGACCGTAGGGGTTGCGTGGTTCCAGACTGTAGTGCCTAGAACCGCTCGGCCACCCCAGCCGGCGAACAGTCATTTCAAACTTGTTATTCACTGCATATTTGTATGCTATAACTAATACAGCAACCTTTTATTTTCTCATCTTTGATCTGGGACACGTGTCACATCTAGAGCAACTCTAGGTTTACAAGATCCACATTTCAGAATTCTGGTAATTGCTAGTCCTACCTCATGCTGAAAGTGTGGGTTGATAGCTGTCTCTTCAGATATGATCTCATCAACTGCCATTTCAGAAACTTGAAGCAAAAATGTGATTATTCAATTTTCTGTCAGTGATGAATATATCACTAATGTATAGCTATATTCATGATGGTATAGAACAGTGCAGGGCCATCTTCTGGAACACCTGCTGGGTAGACTAAACTGTGCACTTCACATCTAGTGCATCAATTTCTTCATAGGTAGTATCATAGTACACTACTATCTCAGACTTGATTGTTGCGATGCTCAATGAAACAGCATTGTGCCTTGAAGACACTAAACTAACAGCCTTCTTAAGTTTTTGAATGAAAGATATAAGAAGTAATATATCCAAAAACAATTAAGTTTTACATTTTGCTGTCGGGAACTCTTTTGGAATCTTTCCTTTTATTATTATTTTGTACGTGTGTGGCCTTTTTGTTTCCTCTTCCCAGTTTGACAAGCACATCTGATTTGCTTAATGGGGATATTTATGGTTACAAAAAAAAAAAAAAAAAAAATATGTGGATACAATGCAACCTGCAAACCAAGATCATCCTCCAAAACTTTACGAGCCTAGGAAATGAGCACAATGATTTGGACATAATAGCATGTTTTAATAAACCAGATGTTTCAGTTATTACTGAGCACTGGTATACCAAAAAAGAATCTTATTATGCACCCATTAACAAAGAATTTCTGCTCATCTTTCAGTAGGGATATCAAACCTTATGGTGATGTTGCAAAAAGTGGCAATAATTGGTGCTCAAAGATGTAATTCATACGTGTTGAAGGTGTTACTCAACTTTCCGCAATAAGCTATAGATGGAAAAGGAAACATAATTTTAGATATAGACAGACCTCCCTCTGAAATTACAGATTTGTTTTAGCTAATCTCTATCAGTTGCTTGTAGAGAGAGATAGTAAATACTAAGGGAAAACGGCTGGTAATTATGCTGATAATTGTTCACAGTTTAATAAAACCTTATCTAACACAAATCAGTTTTCACTCATAAGGATGGCGAGTGGCACACACAAATCTAACATTACTGATAGGTAAAACAGGGTACCCAGGACTTTGTACTGGGATACTTTCTTTTGCTGATTTGTGTAAATGACAAAATACTGCTCCTCAAATTCAAGGATAGTTCTGTATGCTGATGCTACACCCATTGCATGCAAGTGTAAAGATCGTGAGCAACTACAAAAACTATGAAACTGTATTACAAATGAAATAACTCAGTATTTCTATGAAAGTCATCTCATTGTCAGCACAAGATAGCAGCAGTAACGGATTTTCACCCCACAAGACAGATTTTTAAATTCAGTTGTGCACTGGAACTGATATTGTCATCAAAGAAAACTACTGCTTGGTTACAGTTAAACTTTCTATATTTAACATGGAAACTAATTACCGTACAAGAACGTAACTTGGTAGCATTAATGTCAAGGACATGGGGAAGAGAAATAATGCAGAATCAATTCAATTGAAACACTTTTAATGTGCTGCTACAGTACACCATACCATTACATAGCAGTACCATTACTGGTGACGGTGATGGAGGCTGTTATGAAAAGCTTGCGATATTATTCAAATCTGATATGGCAAGTTAACAGAACTTTTGATCCATGTGAGCAAAATTATTGTGTAAAATCAATAGTGCAGCTTCTTACAGAAGTCTCTTCAGGGGCTTTGAAGTCTTTCACTTACATGTCAACATATTTATCCCTAATAGTATTTGTTGTTCATAATAGGGGTAATTTTACTCTGTTCAGTGAAATGAACTTGCAAAATACTGGAAGGAAGGTTTACCAGAAGAAATGTCCATGTAGACTATACATCCGTGCCTACGATTCAGAATGGAATTTCACATTCTGATTGAAAGTTTTTAAGAGGTTGCTGCTAGACATCAGGCAGAAAACTGAAAATCCTAAGATATTAATAAAATACAAAGTAAAAAAATTATTTTATTAGCCTCTCCTTCTATAATTATAATTAAACGTAATGTTCTGACTCAAGGATGCATATGATAGTTAACACTAAGGTTCAAATTAACAGGGTTTTAATGTTACCATTATATGTAGGGCTCCCAGTACTCATTGTAAAATTCTGAAATGCTTTGTACGAAGTATGAGAGAAAAACAGTACTTGAATAAAAATACCATTTCTAGCTTTCAGGGTCATTAGTTCCTTCCTCTGGGAAGATGAATACGTTTTGTGACTGGAAATGAGGGGAAGATCACTTAGACCACCCGTATAGAACACTTATGTGACACATTCATGAGTACTGCTCCAAAGTTTGAGATCCAGGTCAGACTTAAGCAACACATTGAAGCAACTCAGAGGCTGGATGCTAGATAGGTTACCAGTAGTTTCAAACTATGTGCGAGTATTATTTTGTATAACACTGTTGAGAAAATTTAGAAGGCATGAGAAATCAGGGCTCGGATGATAGACAGCCTTTCTTCCCTCTCTCTATTTGCGAGTGGAACGGTACCATTTGGTTGTTTGTGTAGTATGTATATACATAAAAATACGGAAGAAAATTGTGACTGCCTACTACATTAAGAAGTAATAGTTGAACTAACCTAAAGCTTCGTGATTTACTTCAAATGTTTTGTACCACTGACACACTCTGACAATCAGTGACTTCCATATATAGAAGCCTTACAATTTGGAGATGTCAGTATTGCTTCGATCTATTAATATTCACTCATTGAGCTCTTTTTATGTTAAGATCACATAAACTGGATTTTTGAGAAACTACACACAGAAGATGTGATTGACATATAGCTGTTTGTTTACAGAAAAACAACGATCAAAATTTAAGCATATCGGTAACACACACAGGGCAAGAGCACATATCTGGGCAAGAGCACTATACTGGATTTCGCCCCCTTTTCCCTAGAAACCTTGACTGGAGTAATAACTTTATTTGTAACATAGTCTGAGGTCTACATTAGGTTGAAAAGCGATAATTTCGTTGACAGTTGTGGAACACAGCGAATGAGAATGCACTTTCCCACATTTAACGCATTTCTCATAATAAAAAAAGTAAAACTACTAGGTCATCCCCAAAAAACATATGAAGGGCTCGGAGAGATATAGTCATAAGCCACAACTTTCACGAAATTGAATTTTTCATGTTGCAGCATTCTTAATAATGTCTTCTTCGCAATATGTTCAAAACTTTCCGTATTACTGCAACAGATGGTAAGCTATGACGGAGTGCAGTTCTATGCTGTGCCATATGGTAGTAGTTTCAGAAGATACATAGTCACAAGCCACGGCAAAATGGCAGGTTGGTCAGGAACGTCTGAAACGTGTTTGGGTCTTCAACGCATATTTGACACATACAGTAGTGGAAGTGAAGAGCTTTACCCTTTGGATCCTGACAGGGATGAATCTTGGCATCCATCGACCAGCAGTTCCAGCTCAGATAATGTTTCGGGAAGTATACAAAACGGTTTATTTCTGGTGATTAATTTCCTGTGGCTTGTGACTTTGTTTCTCTCAACATTGCCAACGCATTTGACATCCATCCTGTGTGTTAATGATGAAACTTGATGGACACATTTATATTACTGCTTAATGCGCAATAATGTAGTTTCAAAGATAAAAGATGTGTAAAAAATATTTTCTCATTAATGTGATTTTAGCGAAATTTAATGTTTTGTGTGGCTTATGACTATATCTCACGCAAATTCTTAGACTATTTTGCTCTTCATATTATAGCTTGAAACAAGTAGAATAAATGAAGAATCACCCGAGAAACCAAAGCCTTCACGGAAAAGAAAGCGAAATATTGATCAGTGGAAGAAAAATAAAGCAAAACGTCGACGAAATGCTGATCAGCAGTATAAGTCTCTAAAAACCCACAAAGCTGTTCAGGCTGCTACTATAGGAAGTCACTGTTCTTGTTTAAATAAATGCTTCACAAAACTGCTTGGAGAGGAAGAAAACATTTTTCATTCATTTTGAGACATAGGAAACTTTAATGCCCAGAATACTTACCTGATGAGCTGTACGAGAATGGAACCGAAAAAGCGGAGGTTTGTTCACTATTTAAATACAAATGGTTTAATATTTTGTATATTTATTTCATTTTGTTTTATTTGTCATAATTTCTTTCAAAGCTATCCAAAAAAGATTTCCAAGAAAATATCATCCAGGGATGTTACATTTTCTTATAATGTGAGGGTATGCGGAATAGAAGTCATGATCTGCAAGGAAGCTTTCCTAAGGGTTCATGGCTTACAGATACATGCATGAAGAGTGAGGAAATTGCAACATCAAATTAAGCTGGGATTTGCAGTGCCAAAAGAAGATGGAAGAGGTTTGTATGTTACTCTGTGCTATAAGTTAGGGATGTACTCAAACTGAGTACTATACAAATATTTCTATTAGGAATTGGATATAAGCTCATCTTTTTTTCTTTCAGGAAAATATGGAAACTACCCCATAAATTTCAAGACGAAGCTGTACAAAGTGTTAGAGAACTTCTCAACGCCATACCGAAATATAACAGTCATTACAGTAGGCAACAGAACACAAATAAAGTGTATTTGGATTGTGATCTCATAACTGCTTGCTTATACTCAGAATACTGCAAGGAAAAGCAGGTTCCTGCAGTATCTGAAAGTAAATTCAGAGAAATTTTCGCATCTGAATTTAACATAGGGTTCAAACTACCAAAAAGTGACACCTGTTCAAAATAAGATGGATTTCTAATTGCAATAAATAACCCAGAATTATGTGCAGAAGAAGTCACAGAAAAGAAACAACAATATGAACTACATCACAAAAAGGCTGACTGAGGACAAAATATGATTGCGTCTTTAACTGCTCTGGCTAAAGCAAATTCGAAAGAGCATCATGTGATAGCAATGGACATGCAGCAAACGTTTCCCACACATAAACTAACAGTTGGCCCAGCATTTTACAAGAGGAAAATATGGACATTCAACTATGGTATCCACGACTGTGGATCAAATAAGGGTTACATGTTTCTGTGGAGCGAGAAGGATGGAGGACGGGGTTCAGATGAGGTTGGGAGCTGCTTATTGACGTACTTGGAGATAACTAATCCTCAGACAAAACATCTCCACATAATCACAGACAACTGCTAGGGTCAGGCAAAGAATTGGACTATTATTGCTTTGGAAAGGTCCCTTGTTGCTACCAAAAG
The DNA here is from genome assembly GCF_023864275.1 of Schistocerca cancellata. Lineage (NCBI taxonomy): Eukaryota > Metazoa > Arthropoda > Insecta > Orthoptera > Acrididae > Schistocerca > Schistocerca cancellata. The sequence goes on from NC_064630.1 coordinate 621,658,913, forward strand.
ATTTGATTCTGTCCAGCATTACTTCCCTGTGGTAGGTCACACCATGCTACCTCGCGATCGTGATTTTGGTCTCATTGAACGGTATGCAAGAAACAGACGTCCAATAGCGTACACTCCAAATGAATGGACAGAAATAATACAATCTGCGAGTCCAAAACATTTCATTGTAACTAAAATGGAAAGGGAAGACTTCAGAAGTTTGGAAAGCCTGAAGACATTGATCTCAAAACGTACAGAATCCACATCTAGAGATCCCCACTATTTCAGTGAAGCTACTCAATTTAAGTTTGAGTCTGAAGATCCCTTCAAGCTCAGTGTGAAGCACTCTTATTCAGACATAGGAGCTTTCATGTCAGTGAATATTCGTGTCAAAAAGAAAGGAAGGCTAGATGAACCAAATCTATATCAGCTGCCAATAAAGCCACTACCAATTAACCAGAAAGAAATTGATGATGTACTATCTCTTATGCCATACATACCTGCAGCAAATCAAGATTTCTTTCGGTCATGTACTGGAAATAACGTGTACAATGATGAGGTAGAGGCACTTCTTTGATGTAACTGTATCAATGAAAAAGTAATTTATACATCTCAGATACCTGATATGTATATATTAATGTGTAAAAATGATATATTCTGCTTGCTGTGTAAGAGTAGTTAAAATAATTCCTTACAAATTCATACTTCATGTTTTAAACAATTTTTTGGGAGATATAGTCATAAGCCACCGTTGACAACATCTTAATTAAAGTCCGCCGCTCGTGGTCTCGCGGTAGCGTTCTCGCTTCCCGAGCACGGGGTCCCGGGTTCGATTCCCGGCGGGGTCAGGGATTTTCACCTGCCTCGAGATGACTGGGTGTTTGTGTTGTCCTCATCATTTCATCATCATCCAGGAAAGTGGCGAAATTGGACTGAGCAAAGACTGGGTAATTGTACGGGCGCTGATAACCACGCAGTTGAGCGCCCCACAAACCAAACATCATCATCATCATCATCATCTTAATTAAAATCATTCTAAAATTAATATTTTATAGCATTCAGAGAGTTGACTATTTAACAACATGATTCGCAAGTATTAAGCAAGTGTTTGCAGTAGAAATAAGATTTCTATTTTGTATTAAACATTTTCAGACCTCCGTGGAACTTTAAACTCGCTGTATCTCAAAACTAGTTCCATGTGGCTTATGACTATATCTCTCCGACCCCTTCATATATTAGAAAATGAACAAGCATCCAACGTGTTTTGATGCATATTACGTGCAGATATCGTACACAAACTGGAAAAATGCAATGGGCGTTCCACTACGCATCCTTTACCATATTTGATTCGTTTCTCCGCATTTGCTACTGCTGGTATGGATTCAAAGACAAATTCGTGCTGCAAACGTCTCAGTGGTAGTTAGCCTACATTAGTAAGCTGCAGTTAATGCGTTAAAAACATTTAGACACATTGTCCGCAATGCGTAATATGTGTTATGCTATAAATCACTCTGCCTTTCGACCAATAATTTGTAATCAGTTGGCTTCAATCAATCACGTACGGCTCTAATATGTAACTTTGACTACGCTGTGGATTTATCATGTCACCATAATACAGATTATTCGCATTTAAACCTTCTTTCTACATTTTATTCTGTTAATGGAAGCTTCATTAAAACAATCTAGATTTATTTGACATTCCAAAACAACAGCTGAAGGCAAGTCTGTATAAACACTGTTACTTACGTCAACAGAGTTGTTTACAGGTCTAGTCACCAGGCAGCGCTGACACGCTTTCAGCCTTTTTTTGATGACGTCATGAAGCGATTCCTCGGGGCCCGCGAGACGCGCGTGTTGTATCCCCTGCTGCACTAGACCCGAAGTCTCAATAACTAAGAATTAGAATATGTGCAGAAATAATGTCTTTACTGCTTCTTCGATCATGTGGACAGCATATTACTTTAAGAAGTGAAACTGTGTTCGGAAGATTAAAACAGTTGCAATCCGTTATGAAATATGGTAAGATATACTTGTTTAATTATGAGAAAAATGCTAGGAAGATACAAGTTTTCTGTTTTATAATTTAAACGCTGTGTTTTAGATATTTCCAATATTTTCAGTTCATTTATTGGCCACTGGATAATTTTTTCGGTGACATTAGCTTAACTTACGTTGTGAAGGGTATAATCTCTGAGCTTGCAACAGGTGCTGTGTACAACATTGTGGATGAGGTCGTAGAATCGCAGTTATTGACAGTTGGGTTGACGCACTGGTGACGCGAAGTGTGAACACAGTTTATACTTTGACGTCGGTGACGTGTTAACAAGCGGTGTGTATTTATTGCCAGAAAATTTCTATGTAAATAATTCGTCGGGACAAAGACAATACTTATTATGACTTTGGTTCGGCTTGCTATATATGTGTTGTACGTAAAGCCGGTAGTCAAGTAGATTAGAGTTTTCTCTGTATTTTTAGGCTTTTTGGGATTGATTGTGTATTTAGCAGTACAGGTTTGAATCATTTGACGACTGATATTAAACAATTTATTTTAACGTACTTCTAGTTTAGCGATATCCGTCAGAACGTACGGCATTAACGCTATCGTAAACCACAGTCTCCTGTGTGTAGGATAGGTGAGCTTCCGCTAAATTTTCGTTACGACGGTGACAATTTGTCATATGTAGTTGTCAGTGCTTGTGCAGCACATAGCATCATAGACTTACTTTGCGTCGTTTTTTTGCCAGTTGTGTTGTGCGAAATAGTTCCTGCAAAGTAAACCCCAGTTAAATACCAAACGAAGTGGCGCAGTGGTAAGGCACTGGATTCTCTTTAGAGAGTAAAATCCCTTCCCGTTGTTTCCCTTGGTCGCACCGGCATAACTCCTTTGAAAATGACGCAACCAATTTCCTTCCCAATTGTTCCCTATCAGGGTTTGTGCGTCGTCCCTAATCTCGTCGTGAACTGTACGTTCAAGTTTAGCCTTTCTTCGAACTGGATAGAATTTTTATTACTGTAGAGACCTGGAAAGTCATATGAGGCGTTACAAGCGACAATACAATTACGTCCGCCTCTCTCTCTCTCGACGAGTTATTAATTTTTGTCATTACACATGACAGTATACTATATTATTTTTAATACGTGCATTATGTTACTATTTACCGACCGATCGCATTCCAATTTTCTAAGTACAATAATAAACATCATTTTCTTGCCCTCAATTAAGAATTCGTCAACTTCTTAGGAATGCAGGGACTCTGAATCAAAATCCCCTGATTTTTATTTTGAATTGTTGATGTGGTAGCTTCCTGAAAAAGATTTCTGGCAGTGAGTGTAATTGATTTGTTTGCCAAACTGTTTTTGTAGTTGTACAATGGAATGATGCCAGGTCACAATTATTGGTGGTACTGTTTTTATGGTATATGTTGTACTCCTGGTGTCTTCAATGCCTCTCCTCAAGCATTGTGCTGCAAAAATGTCAGAGTGATGTTAATGATATCTTGATGACATGCTGCTATATTATCCTCAAATACATTGATTGTATTCTGTTGGTGGTCCCAAATAATGCCACTGTATGATATCACTGTATTTAGGCATAATAGACAACTTTCATCTCTGGATGCTAACACAAAGGCGAAAATATACCGCTGTTAATTTCTCACAGGCTACCACTTTTTCTGTGCTATCCCAAGGAAGTTTAGAATTGGCGGTTATCTCAAGGGAATTAACGGCCCTCAATCCTTATTACATGTAATATTTCAATCCTAAGCCTTATTTTGAATATAATAGAGGGAAACATTCCACGTGGGAAAAATATATCTAAAATCAAAGATGATGTGACTTACCAAACGAAAGCGCTGGCAGGTCGATACACACACAAACATACACACAAAATTCAAGCTTTCGCATTCACATGCGGATGTGTGTGTGTGTGTGTGTGTGTGTGTGTGTGTGTGTGTGTGTGTGTGTGTGTGTGTGTGTGTGTGTGTACCTGTCCCTTTTCCCCCCTATGGTAAGTCTTTCCGCTCCCGGGATTGGAATGACTCCTTACCCTCTCCCTTAAAACCCACATCCTTTAGTCTTTCCCTCTCCTTCCCTCTTTCCTGATGAAGCAACCGTTGGTTGCGAAAGCTTGAATTTTGTGTGTATGTTTGTGTTTGTTTGTGTGTCTATCGACCTGCCAGCGCTTTCGTTTGGCAAGTCACATCATCTATGCCTTATTTTGATTGATTCATAGGAAGTTTTCATTCCACCAAGCTTCAAGGTTGTCAGTGGTTTGATCTGTTTCATATTTCAACTTCTCTGTTGTTTCTGATGTTATTCAGTCAGCTGTACCTGAGACTAAATGGCTACAAGTAGATGGTCCTATTTTTATGTGGCAAGCCATTACTATAACTTGTACTGGGTCCAGTAAAAACCTGTGAGGAATGTCCACATGTACTTGCAAGTGGCCAGATTCCATTAACAATAACAAATTTCATCCTACTATTTAAATACATCTTTACTAATGCAACAGTGTTTCAGTATTTAATATGTCTTGGGAGAGTGTCACTAGCTTTTGCCAAATCAAAAAAGTCTGCTCTGAACCAATGTTTGTTCTCTAGTTGATTAATGCACTATGACAAATGACACAGCAGCCTTAACAGCACCCGTGCCTGATCTGAGACCAAGCTATCAGTAAAGATCTGGGTTTCCCTTAATTTATGTTAAATTTTGTTGCTATAGTATTTGGAGAAGGAAGGGGGGGAGGGGGTAAGACTTACATTCCATTTAGTCTAGTCATTAAGATTTTTGGAAGTGTGACTTTCTGAAAAAGTACTGTTTCTGCTGTTCTTTGTCTGCTACTTGGTGTGTTCCCATGTTCCATGGATCATTTGTGTAACTAATATTGCAGTGAGATGGGATCAGTCATTTGACATTCATTGTACCCATTTTTCTTCTGGTTCTGTGACAATATTAAACATTGTTTCTTCTGAACTGCTTTGAACTATTTAAACAAACTTCAGTAGAGGATAAATATACTGTGAGGTAGTAGTCAAAATGCATAACTCCTTAAACAGATGATCAAGTGTTTGAACAATGAACATTTTCAGTCTTAAAGCTGAGCTACCCCAGAACATTATTTCTTATGACATCATTGAATGAAAATACGTAAAATATTTCAGCTTACTAATTTGTCTCTCCGCTAAGATTTGCAGTAATTCTAAGTGTAAATGTGGCTGAACTAAGTTGTCTCAAGAGATCCAGAATGTGTTTTTTCCAGATTAAATTTTTATCAGTAGGGATACCTGGAAATTTTGGCATTCTCACCATGGTTATTATTTCCTCAAATATTTGCACACATTTCAGAAATGTCCAGATTGACACAATCTATATTTGCCCAAGGTTTTATATTGCTCATGGTTTGCATCTTAACAGATTTGGTAAGTAACTGACAGCCAAACAAATTGTCAACATTGTTACAACAACAGTAAAAGCAGCTATACCAAGGATAGTATTGGCAGCAACATTATCGCCGACCTCACAATCACCTGTAGAAGCAAAAGAATCTTCATATCTGGTGTCAAATAAGGAACATCACCTTCAAAACTCTACAGCTAATGCATCATTACCCACATTAGGTGCAAATTTAGAATCATCTGAGGATAAGCCAGCACCTCCACCAAGTCCAATAAAACCACCTGCAGCTGTAGCAGAAGCAACACCAACAGTAACAGCAGCAGTACCATCAAAAGGAGGGAAGAGAGCTACGGTAGGGAAAGAAATTAAAAGTAGATGGACAGGGTCAACTATTGTGCACTGAAGGAAAATAGTGCTGCCTGCCAGTTTGAGCTTTTACCTGCCATGTTTCCAATGGGTGTGAACCCTTCACCACCTTGGCTTCTTGCGGCGGCCAGTGTTCATCTTAGACTTAATTTGCTTCCTAAGGAAACTACTCTGGGTTTGATCTATCACTGTAAGTTTCTCATAATTTACACACAACTTAGCGATAGCACCTTCATGTACACTGATGGGTGTAAGACACTAAGGCATTGGTTATGCCTTCATCATTGGCACTGGCCATTTTCAGTTTCTGCTTCAGGAACATTGCTCAATATTTACAGCAGAGCTCTTCGCCTTTTATCAAGCCAAGCATTACACCCAGTGATCCAGGCTTATTAATTGTCATATGCCCCAATTATCTGTGCCCTTCAGAGTGTCTGTGTGTTGTACACAGTCCATTCCTTTGTGCAAGGGGTCCAAGAAAGCTTCCACTTGCTCGCTCTTGATGGACCTGCTGTGATGTATATGGGTGCTTGGTCACTTCGGTCTGACAGTAAACGAGGCTGCTGCCAAGGCTGCAGTCCTCCTACCTCAGCCCGCTAGCTATTCCATTCCTTCGAATGAACTCAATGTTGGCATCTGTTGACATCATTTTAGCCATTGTCATTTGTTAGATGGTGATCTTCCACCAATGTGTGCTCATTGTCATCAACCTTTGATGGTTTACCATTTTCTGACCAAATGCCCTTCTTTTAACCGCTTACATTCTAGTGTATGTCTGCTGTCTGAGTTACCAGCTATGTCAGTGAACAATACGCAGGCTGTCAACCGCGTTTTACTTTTTACCCATTGTAGCAATATGGCGAAGGACATTTAATCTTTAGTTCAGGATCTCCACTGCCTCTATGGTGCATTTTGTGGACCTTTCTCCAAGAGGAAGATCCTTGGTCTTAGCTCCCTTGCCATCTGTCAATTTCACTTAACATGTAGTCCTTTTAACTTCTTTCTCGTATTAGTGTTCTAAGGTTGACATGGGCACTAGTGACCTCAGTTGTTTTTGTGCCCTAAAACAAACCCAAAAAAGTTTGGTTTTTTAGTCGTAGGCAGAACAAAGGGTAAACACACAAGGTAAGTGGTGTGTGTGAAAATAATATGTTGAGTAATGGAATTACTGATTTAGACACTGGTATAAAGGTGCCATCTGTATTACAAAGGACTACATAAGCAAATATCAGGTAGATACACATCCAATGTAGCAGATACGAGAATAGCTGGAAAAGGTTTTGAAGTACTTCACCAAAATGTGCAATATGCCTCCAATAAATCAGATGAAATTGATGTATTATTAGCTACTGAGATGCCAAACATTTTTATTGTGGCACAGCTAAAGGAAAATAAACTAATCTAAAAGTATATAAAATATGGCGCATTATTGTAGAAGGAAGAAACAAAAGTGACGGTGTAGCTATGTGCACTGAGATGACAAGTCATGGAATATCTCCTAATATTGTGTTGGACCTCCTTTTTGGCCAGTGTTGTGCAGCAACTCAACATGACGTGGATTCCACAAGTCACTGGAAGTCTTCTGGAGAAACAGTCATGCTGCCTCTATAGCAACCCAGAACTGCAAGAGTTTTGCTAGTGCAATGTTTTTTGCACAAACTGACCTCTCAATCGTGTCATACATCGGGCAATCTGGATGGCCAAATCATTCGCTTGAATTGTTTGGAATGTTCATCAAACCAAACAAATGGTGTCAAAGTAGCCGAACATTTCCAGTCAATGATTGATTCAGTTGGACCAGAGAACCCATGTAAACACAGCCCACACCATTATGGAGTCACCACCAGCTTGCATAGTGCCTTGTTGACAACTTGGATCCATGGCTTTATGGGTGTGCGCTACACTAGAACCCTGCCATCAGCTCTTACCAACTGAAATCATGACTCATATGACTGGGCCACTGTTTTCTAGTCCTCTAGGGTGCAACCGATATGGTCAAGAGCCCAAGATTGTTGTAGGCGACGTCTGTTTGGCTCTTAGCGAAGGTATTTGTGTCAATCACCTGTTGCCATAGCCCATTAATGTCAAATTTTGCCACACTATCCTAATGGGTACATTTGTTGTACATCCCACATTGAGTTTTGGTATTATTTCACATGATGTTGCTTGTCTGTTACTACTGAAAACTCTATGCAAACACTGCTGCTCCTGGTTAAGTGAACGGCATCGGCAATTACATTGTCCATTCAGAAATGGAATGCCCTATGCATCTATCTCCAACTATCAGCCTACATTCAGTGTCTGTTAAGTCCCATTGTGTGGTCATAATTACATCAGAAACCTTTTCCATGACTTACTGAGTACGAATGACAGCTGTGCCAATGCACAGCCCTTTTATACCTCGTGTACACGATACTGGTGCCATCTGTATATGTGTGTATTGCTATTTCATGACTTTTTTCAACTTTGTGTATGTTGATAGTAATGTAATGTAATGGTACTGCATATCGTATACTTAACTGTACAGAACTAGTGACTGAAGCAGCAGCTGCTAGGAAAAAAGTGTGTTGTGCTGTGTCACTCACCAATCTCGAGAGTGGATAGTTTCCTCTTTGAATTTGAGATATTACTAGGCAGACTTACCAAAGAATTCACTTTTTTAATGGTAGATGACTTTAATATTAATGACAATGAGGGGGAATATTTGTGCAAGAAGCTTCCTTGTTATCTGAAGCTCATTCAACCTGCAGACACACAGAAAAAGTCCAACATGATGTACAGATACTGTAGACACTATAATACGTTGTGTAATCACTAACATATCAGAGAACATATTGAATTTACAGTTCATGAAGGCGATAATTGCTGACTATTATGGCCAATCAATTGAAGTTCATGGTAATGTTACAATGAAGGTATAGTGATAGAACTGAAGCAGACCAGACCAGGAAACCTATCTGGGAAGTTTCACTGAAAACAGAAAACTGGGAGAGGATTACAGTGAAAAAGTTAGAAAAGAGTTGGAAAAATTTTCTGTGAAACTAAGTTATTTTATAAATATTAGCTGTCCAAAAGTACCTAGTAAAGTACAAGAAAAGCTCAGTAAAAACTAGATCACAGCAAAAATTTGGAGTAGGGAAGAATTAAAAGAAGCATATAAATATTAATCAGGAGGATTAATATTTAGTGAAGGGTGGGGTCTGTAAAGACATGAAGCAAGCCTACAGCAGTTCGATAAGGGAGAGAAAAGCCAGCTATTATAAACATATAATAAAAACTTCGTCAGATATCTCTAAAACTGTGTGGGCACAGGCAGGTAAGAGACAAAATACCAGCTCATGTTGTCACACTTAACAAAGGAAGGAACACAACTAAATGATCTATATGAAGTATGTGAAATTTTCAGTCAGTACTACGTGGCTGTAGTGGATGGATTGGTCAAAAACCAAACCACTGAAGTCGTAAATAATATAAAAACTCCAGAAAATTAACAGGTTGTTTATTCCTATCATGAACAGATGAGTCATAAGCCATAACTAAATACTTAAAAAGGCAGATGGATTGGATGGCATATCTTTTTAAAGTATTAAGCATATTTCTACAAACCTAACAAAACCTATCATGTTGCTTATAAATCAAATACTGCAGGAAGGAATATTAAAAATTGCTTAAAGAAAAGCAAAGTAATCCTTCTATATAAAAGAGGAGCCGAAGGGAATTCTGGCAACTACAGACCTATCAACATCACATCTGTTCTGTTGAAAATTGTAAAAATAGTCATAAAGGATAGAATAGTAAATTTCATAGAGAAAGATAAAATAATAAGTAGGGCACAGAATGGTTTCAGAAAAAGTCAATCTACAAAGACAACAGTTGCAGGCTTCACTACATATATAGTCAAAACCAGGAACAAGTTTATATTCAAATGTTTTCACTCTTCAATGAGCATTTTTATTTTCAAAATTTCTAGTTTGATTTATTCCTTGTGCATGTTGCACTCACAATGTAGATGTATTTTGTGATTGGTTTCTGAATCATGTACCGAGTGAGATGGTTATGCCTCTTAATGTACAGGACACGCTTTTGTGAGGACTGGGCTTTATTACCTGCCCAACCATCTTGATGTGGGATTTGCATGGTTTCGCCTTGTTGCTAAGGTGAATACTGGGATGGTTCCTTTGAGTAAGCCATTTCCAACTTCTTGCCTTATCCTCCCCTTACCCTATCCTACTTTGTTAACTTTTTATACATATGCTAGCGAACCTGGAAATGCTTTGCAGTTGCTAAATGTGTATGAGAATTTTATATGCATCCTAATTTCCTTCTTCTCTCTGTCCATCTCCTCCTGCACCCCCCCACCCACTCCCTTCTTTGTCCATCTTGTCCCCCTCCCTCTCAATCTTTCTCCATCTCCTCCTTCCCCCTCTTTCTACCCGTCCCCTTCTTCCCCTTCTCTCTGTCAATTTCCTTGTCCTACATCTCTCTGTCCATCTCACCTTCTCCACTCTCTGACCTTGAGCCTTGTTTATTGTTATTGCAATTGAAACCTTGACTGGGAAAAGAAGTCACTTAACATGAATGGGTAAATTGGTTGGGATCATTAATGTAAGGGGTACAGGAGAGACGTCTTCAGCTGCTAGATGTGTGAGGATAGTGGCTTTAATGACAGTATTGCTCATATTTTTAATATATGAATGGGTAGTATTGCAGTTTTGGAAGCAGTTATGTCCATTTTAGTGTTTGTTTGCCCGTCTGTCATTCTTATGGTTTTCTCCTTTCTTTGAAACAAGACTCGTCCGACCAGGCAACTGTTTCCAGTCAACAGTCCAGTGTCAGTGTTGATGGGCCCAGATGAGGCAAAAAGCTTTGTATCATGCAGTCATAAAGGAAACACAAGTGGGCCTGCGGCTCCGAAAGCCCATATCAATGATATTTCGTCAGATGGTTCGCAAGCTGACCCTTGTTGATGGCCCCACATTGAAATCTGTAGCAATTTGTGGAAGGGTCACATTCGATGATTCTCTTCAGTCATCGTTGGTCCCTTTCTTCATGATCTTTTACAACCCGCAGAGATGTTGGAGATGTGTTACCAGATTCCCAATATTCACGGTACACTCATGAAATTATCATATGGGAAAATCCACACTTTATCGTTACCTGTGTCCCGTCGCTCATGCGCCAACTATAACACCACGTTCAGATGCGCTTAAATCTTGTTAACTTGCAATTGTAGCTGCAGTAAAAGATTTAACAACTGCCCAAGACACTTGTCATCTTATATAGGCATTGCTGACTGCACCACTGTATTCAGCCTGTTTACATCTCTCTGTATTTCAATACGCATGCCTGCACCAGTTTCTTTGGCGCTTCAGTGTAAATTGAGCAAGAAAGTAAAGTGATATTTGCTAACAATGTTTCCTCCTTATGTATTATATATTATTTACCTCATACATTGAAAAATTAGTATCCTATGTCTGTCGGTGTTTATTAGAGCAAATTATAAAAACTGAAGTAAATTGGTCAAGAACTTTTGAAAAATTTTGATAACAACTTTTCTCTGATAAATAGTATGAATATATTTACATACCACATATTTTTAAAAAGTAGCATATATCTGTCTGTTCATCAGTTTTGTGCAAAAATCTGTAGTAATTTTGTCAAGTACTTTTCGAGATTGTTGTGAATCTTTCCCATTTACATGTTGTATACGTAGTTATATATCGTTTCTATTTTAAAAGGGTGTAACATATGTGCATCTGATTGTTTACTGGAATATCATGTAAAATTTTTAAGTAAATAAATCATGAACTTTGACGTTTTTGGTCACAACGTTAAACTAAAACTTCTCTCTGTATAGTAGTATAGATATTATGTCTTTAATGTCCGACACGTTCAGTGTTGTTGTACTAAATGGTCTATGGATAAATAAATAAATAGACCTGTCAGACTTTTTATTGTGTGTTCAGAGTCCTGTTAGAAAAATTAAACCACTATGGCATAAGAGGCCGAGCAAACAATATTATCAAGGCCTTTACTGAAAATAGGCAGCAGTTTGTAGAGATAAAATATAAATAGTTTTATGTCTGCCTGCAGAGACAAACATAAGTTGGAATTGGTAGTAGGACGTGACCGGGGTGCGATGCAAGATCTGATGGCTGCTAAAGATTAGTCTCAAAGTAAGGCGCCAGCAATCAGGAAGATTACTTATCCTTATTCTCCACACTGAAGCAGGCACTGTCTATTGCTCTCGTAGCAAGTAGCTATGTAATTAAGTTCACAATACAATTCACAAATCCACAGTGCAATCCCAATCATAACTAAGTTCTAAGCCCAAGGTTGTCATATCTACATCCGTACTCCGCAAGCCACCTGACGGTGTGTGGCGGAGGGTACCTTGAGTACCTCTATCAGTTCTCCCTTCTATTCCAGTCTTGTATTGTTCGTGGAAAGGAGGATTGTCGGTATGCTTCTTTGTGGGCTCTAATCTGTCTGGTTTTATCCTCGTGGTCTCTTCGCGAGATATACGTAGGAGGGAGCAATATACTGCTTGACTCTTTGGTGAAGGTATGTTTTCGAAACTTTAACAAAAGCCCGTACCGAGCTACTGAGTGTATCTCTTGCAGAGTCTTCCACTGGAGTTTATCTATCATCTCCGTAACGCTTTCACGATTACTATATGATCCTGTAACGAAGCGTGCTGCTCTCCGTTGGATCTTCTCACTCTCTTTTAACAACCCTATCTGGTACTGATCCCACACTGCTGAGCAGTATTCAAGCAGTGGGCGAACAGGTGTACTGTAACCTACTTCCTTTGTTTTCGGATTGCATTTCCTTAGGATTCTTCCAATGAATCTGTCTGGCATCTGCTTTACCAACGATCAATTTATATGATCATTCCATTTTAAATCACTCCTAATGCGTACTCCCAGATAATTTATAGAATTAACAGCTTCCAGTTGCTGACCTGCTATTTTGTAGTTAAATGATAAGGGATCTATCTTTCTATGTATTCACAGCACATTACACTTGTCTACAATGAGATTGAATTGCCATTCCCTGCACCATGCGTCAATTCGCTGCAGATCCTCCTGCATTTCAGTACAATTTTCCATTGTTACAACCTCTAGATACACCAATGCATCATCTGCAAAAAGCCTCAGTGAACTTCCGATGTCATCCACAAGGTCATTTATGTATATTGTGAATAGCAACAGTCCTACGACACTCCCCTGTGGCACACCTGAAATCACTCAAATCACTCTTACTTCAGAAGACTTCTCTCCATCGAGAATGACATGCTGTGTTCTGTTATCTAGGAACTCTTCAATCCAATCACACAATTGGTCTGATAGTCCATATGCTCTTACTTTGTTCATTAAACGACTGTGGGGAACTGTATCGAACGCCTTGCGGAAGTCAAGAAACACGGCATCTACCTGGGAGCCCGTGTCTATGGCCCTCTGAGTCTCATGGACGAATAGCGCGAGCTGAGTTTCACATGACCGTCTTTTTCTAAACCCATGCTGATTCCTACAGAGTAGATTTCTAGTCTCCAGAAAAGTCATTATATTCGAACATAATTATCGTGTTCCAAAATTCTACAACTGATCGTCGTTAGAGATATAGGTATATAGTTCTGCACGTTCGACGTCCCTTCTTGAAAACGGGGATGACCTGCCCTTTTCCAATCCTTTGGAACGCTACGCTCTTCTAGAGACCTACGGTACACCGCTGCAAGAAGGGGGGCAAGTTCCTTCGCGTACTCTGTGTAAAATCGAACTGGTATCCCATCAGGTCCAGTGGCCTTTCCTCTTTTGAGCGATTTTAATTGTTTCTCTATCCCTCTGTCGTCTATTTCGATATCTACCATTTTGTCATCTGTGCGACAATCTAGAGAAGGAACTACAGTGCAGTCTTCCTCTGCGAAACAGCTTTGGAAAAAGACATTTAGTATTTCGGCCTTTAGTCTGTCATCCTCTGTTTCAGTACCATTTTGGTCACAGTGTGTCTGGACATTTTGTTTTGTTCCACGTACCGCTTTGACAGAAGACCAAAATTTCTTAGGATTTTCTGCCAAGTCAGTACATAGAACTTTACTTTCGAATTCATTGAACGTCTCCCGCATAGCCCTCCTCATACTACATTTCGCTTCGCGTAATTTTTGTTTGTCAGCAAGGCTTTGGCTATGTTTATGTTTTCTGTGAAGTTCCCTTTGCTTCCGCAGCAGTTTTCTAACTCAGTTGTTGTACCACAGTGGCTCTTTTCCATCTCTTATGATCTTGCTTGGCACATACTCATCTAACGCATATTGTACGATGGTTCTGAACTTTGTCCACTGATCCTCAACACTATTTGTACTTCAGACAAAACTTTTGTGTTGAGCCGTCAGGTACTCTGTAATCTGATTTTTGTCACTTTTGCTAAACAGAAAAATCCTCCTTTTTTTTAATATTTCTATTTACGGCTGAAATCATTGATGCAGTAACTGCTTTATGATCGCTGATTCCCTGTTCTGCGTTAACTTTTTCAAATATATTATAATATATTATCGCCACGAGTCGGTTCTCCGTTTAACTGCTAAAGGTAGTTTTCAGATAAAGCACTTAAAAAGATTTCTCTGTATCCTTTGTCCCTGCCACCCATTATGAACGTTTGAGTCTCCCAGTCTATATCCGGCAAATTAAAATCTCCACCCAGAACTATAACATGATGGGGAAATCTACTCGAAATATTTCCCAAATTATCCTTCAGGTGCTCAGCCACAACAGCTGCTGAGCCAGGGGTCCTATAGATACATCCAATTACCATGTCTGTGCCTGCTTTAACCGTGACCTTCACCCAAATTATTTCAAATTTCGGATCTCCGTCAATTTCCTTCGATACTATTGCACTTCTTATTGGAATAAACTCGCCTTCCCCTTCACTGTCCAGCCTGTCTCTGTGGTATACATTCCAATCTGAGTTTAGGATTTCAAGATCTATACAATAACACTTAAATATTTACACAGCTAGTGAGCAAGAGCGAGTGGCCGTGGCGTCAGGTCTGTGCTCCTGTTATATCTTGTGGCCGTAGAGGGAGCTGCAGGCAAAATTATTGAATGGCGCGATGTCTTCAGCTGGAGATAACACCATGAACCTCTGGCGGCCGTGACTTGAAGCTAAGGCAGACCACCACCCATGTGTGGCCGGTCTGAGCGGCCACAGGGCACGCGTGATTCGGTTAGGTCTGCGGACATAGCAAATGGGGCAGCTGATGGGGAAATGTGCTTTCAACATTCAAAGAGGTAAAACGTGGTGTACCCAGAGCTGGGTGTTGAGGCCTTTACTCTCTATTTTATATGTAATTGATATGCCAGAATGTGTAAATGAACACATATGTTGATGACATACTTCAACTAATTATCAGTAAATGTGCAGATGACCTCGAAATGAGGACATATTTAGAGGTGGATAGGGCTTCAAATATTTTGGGGATCCAAACTTTTTATAAATGGAAGTACGGGGGGCGTTTGAAAAGTCCGTGCAAAAATAAAAACTACTTACGTGTTTGGGGTAAACCTTTATTATTTTTCGACGTAGTCTCCTTTCAGACTTATACACTTCGTTCAACGCTGTTTTAATTTGTTGATCCCTTCCGAATAATAGAAATTGTCCAAGTCTGAAAAATAGCTATTAGTTGCTGCAATCACCTCCTCATTTGACTAAAATCTTTGTCCCGCCAGCCATTTCTTCAAATTGGGTAACAAATAGTAGTTCGAGGGAGCCAAGTCTGGAGAATAGGGGGGATGTGAAACAAGTTGGAATCCTATTTCCATTAATTTTGCGACCACAACTGCTGAGGTGTGTGCTGGTGCATTGTCGCAATGGAAAAGGACATTTTTGCGGACCAATCGCCGGCATTTTTCTTGCAGCTCAGTTTTCAAATGGTCCAGTAACGATGAATAATATTCACCTGTAATAGTTTTCGACTTTTCCGGATAGTCGATAAGGATTATCCCTTGCGAATCCCAAAAAGACAGTTGCCATAGTCTTTTTTGGTGCAGATTCTCCCTTGGTAACCCGTTGTTTAGATTGTTATTTGGTCTCAGGAGTATGGTAATGTATACATGTTTATCCACAGTGACGAAACAATATTTTAAGTTCTGCTGATTCTTCCTAAATAGCTGCAAACCATCCTTGCAACACTTCACACAATTCAGTTTTTGGTCAAGCGTGAGCAATCGCAGAACCCCTCTTCCAGATAGCTTTCTCATGTCGAAATATTTATGCAAAATATTATGTACCCATTCATTCGAGATGCTCACAGCACTAGCAATATTACGCACCTTAACTCTTCTGTCATCCATCACCGTATCATGGATTTTATCAATGATTTCTGCAGTCATAACCTCCACATGGCGTCCAGATCGTTCAGCATCACTTGTATCCATATGGCCACTCCGAAAATTTTGAAACAACTTATAAACTGTTCTAATTGAAAGTGTAGAGTCACTGTAATGTTTATCAAGCTTATTTTTAGTCTCCTGAAGTGTTTTGCCTTTCATAAAGTAATGTTTAATCACCACATGAAAGTCTTTTTCATCCATTTTTTTCACAATCACTCAACTTCCTTGATTCACATGGATGCCAAACACAAAGAAAGAGACCATGGCTGAAACTTGGTGTGCATTCTTTCTAAAGATGCTACTAACTAAACATGACCTCGATACGCGCTGGTGGTGCCATCTCTCGGACTTTGCACCGACTTTTCAAACGCTCCTCATAAAACAACTTTCAAAATGGCTCTGAGCACTATGGCACTTAACATCTGTGGTCATCAGTCCCGTAGAACTTAGAACTACTTAAACCTAACTAACCTAAGGACATCAGACACTTCCATGCCCGAGGCAGGTTTCGAACCTGCGACCGTAGGGGTCACGCGGTTCCAGACTGAAGCGCCTAGAACCGCACAGCCACACCGGCTGACAAAACAACTTTCATGAGAACACAAGCAAATAGGGCAGTCAAAGCAGATGATCTAGATATCAAGCTTTGGGGATTCAGGTATTTCAGAAATTTGTTGCAAAAAGTCTCTGGGATTGATGGACAGTTTCATGACAAGGACGATTCATACTGATAAAATGTGCTCAAAAATTAGCACAAATATATTTCTCATGAGAAAAATGTCGCACACTGTTGATCAAGATGCTTTACTAAAAATTTATTGTGGACTAATTTATCTGCATATCTCATACTCTATATCTGTGTTGGGCAATGCAGATGATATACACACAGGTACACTACTTAAACTGCAAAAGAAAGTTATTAGGTGTATCAGAAACCTTTCGCCGCACAAGGTGTAAAGAAAAAGTACCACATGTATACAGACAGACTTAAGGCAAATGACAAAGAATCTAAAATAGCTGGATGTATATTTTATAACAAACTTCCAAGTAGTATAAAGAACTTAAAAACACTATCTGCTTTCAAACAAAAACCAAGGTGTCACCTGGTCCCAGCGTGTTGTTACAGTGTAAAGGGGTTCTTAGATAAAAGTATAATGTGTAAAGTTCTTACAAGCTATTATACAAAATTATTAAATATGAGATTCTTCTGCAAATGTTGTGTAAATAATGCAAGGACGTTTTGCTGAGCACTGTATCTACGCACAATTGTATATACCTTTCTTAACTCTGATACTACACTGTGTAGGTATGTTTGTAATCTTATTTATATTGTATAAACTCTAAATTTCTTGTACAAATACATGAAGACTAGGGTATACCTTTTTTATATACATACCAAATACTTTGTTACACATCCATGCATGTCATTACATATTCAATATCAAAATCAAAAGTGATCAAAGGATAGATGAATGAATGAATGAATGAATGAATGAATGAATAAATTGTAAACATTATACATTGGTTTATTATAACATCAATTTCATAAAACCTCAGTTTAACCAGGATAATATTTTGATTTATGCAGTCAAGTGCTGTAGATAGGTCACAGCAAATACCAACTGATCTATTTTGTTATTTGGTGAATGAATGTGAAAATGGAATTCCCAGGTGCAATTCTTATGAAATCCAAACTGTGATTTACTGAGGATCTTATTGTTGTGCAGTTAAGATGTGTTCTGGAATACATGACCTCAAAAATTTTGAAAAATGTCATATGGAAATGAGTCAGTAGTTATTGAGATTTCTCCTACCACCTTTCTTATAGAAGGGTTTAACAATGGGATATTTCAATCTCTCTGAAAAAGTATGCTGAATTAGTGCTGCATTACATATTCCAGAAAAGAAAGTGCTTATTATATGGAAACAAGTGTTCAGTGCTCTGTTGGAAACTCCATTAAATCCAAATGAGCTCTTATTTTTGAGAGAAAACATAATTTTGTTAATTTTCGAAGTGTGTGTGTGTGTGTGTGTGTGTGTGTGTGTGTGTGTGTGTGTGTGTGTGTGTGTGTGTGTGTGTGTGTGTGTGTCACCCCACAAATTTTCTCCTGAACTGTCTGCCCCCATATTTTCTGCTATATTTGAGAAATAATTAAGTGTAACTACTGCAAGATCTTTACTTGTTCTTGCCAACAGATAAAATTCCCTTTTCTGTTCACAAGTTCCATAGCTTTTTTACATAGCTGTTTGTCATTTCCAAGTAGTATATGTGGAAAGCTATTTTCAAATAGTATTATGAATTTATCATGGAAAAGATTAAATTTAATGTCAGAATTTGGTCCATTAGCTATGAATTTCATACCAGATAATTTATTGTAATCTATTCTTAAAAACATTTGTGCTGGAGTCATTAATTATTCTTATGTTTCCACTGAGGAATATCTATAGTTTGTTATCTCAACAGTGCAACATGGTCAGCAAGAGCATTTGTTATTGGGTGTGCAGCTATTTTCTTGTTTTGAGCTTCATCAGAGAAAATATTATCAATTATAATTTCCAACCATCTTTCTCCACCAATGTTGGAAAGTTAATTAATGAGATCAAATTGTAGTATCCAAATAAGGTATCCAGATCATTTTCCCTATTAGAATCCTTTAGAAAATATAGAGCGAAATCAGTGTGAACTGTTAGACACTTGCTGCTGTCTGACAGCTTGCATAGTGGGGAATCCATATTCCTCATCAATATTGTAGTTCAAAGTTTCCTAGTGGGGGTCTATAATATATAGTTACAATTAAAAGTTAACTAATTTTCAGTATTAATCCACAAGCATACACTTATATGTGCTGACCAGTACAAAATCTACTTGTCTCAGTATTTTTGAACCTGTGTTCTGGCTTGATATGTGTGACAAATCTTCCTCTTCCCATGTTAGTTTTACCTGAATAAGACACTAGGTCATAATCTTTCGCATTTAACCTTGTATTTATGCGGTGCTTAAACAGGCATGGGATGTCTATCTACTCAGAGCCCACTGAATTTTCCAAACAGGCAGAAGCTCTTCTCCCTTATTATTCAATCCTCTAATATTCTGATGAAGTAAGCTAACCTTACTTTTGTGTGTATTCCTTGTGGGACTCTTCTGTTCTAACTTATTTCACAAGAGGGTGCCTGATTCCTGACTCAAACCTTAAAAAGAAATAAAAGTTACCCCTCTGTCACCATCAGCCACAGGTATATCTGACTTTGTATTGCTCCCCTCCACCCCACCTCACCCCGTCTCGTGCATTTTCTATAAGAAGTTCAGCTAACGCATCTTTCCCTCTATTATTCAAGTGTGTACCATGTCCATTATATGCCCATCTCAGGTTGTAGCCAACAGCACTGCACTTGAGAAATTTCAGTCAGTAGGAGCTTGCTCAGCTCTGTGGTCACAAGGCTCACAGCAGTGTTAACACAGCACTGATCATGATGATGTAGGACTACCACAAGACTCAAAACTTGTGTGTGAAGCTTCTGCTCCTATTCCATCCAGGTTACCTGTAATGCTGTTGTTGACAAGAAATTGATAGTGTGTTACAGTATATTAACTGCTGTACGTGGGAGCCAGGCTAGCCATTTAAATCGCAACAGTACCCAAAAATAGTTCCCAATTGAAATATCATCAATGGATAATCGTACAACTTGTTAATTTTACAATAAGTATGCTGTGTAGAACAATTATATAGGCAATATGCGCCGGACCAAGACTTGAACTTGGGACCTTTGCCTTTTGCGGGCAAGTGCTGTACTAACTGAGCTACCCAAGCACGACTCGTGCCCCGTCCTCACAGCTTCACTTCTACCAATACCTCAGCTGTGAGGACTGGGTGTGAGTCGTGCTTGGGTAGCTCAGTTGGTAGAGCACTTGCCCGTGAAAGGCAAAGGTCTCGAGTTCGAGTCTCTGTCCGGCACACAGTTTTAATCTACCAGGAAGTTTCATATCAGCGCACAGTCTACTGCAGAGTGAAAAATCTCATTCCAATTATATAGGCATTTTTTAAAACAACTATTAGTTTTCTAATGTGGTAATGAAACTTTTTAGGAATGTCTACAGAAGACAGAAGACTAGACCTGGTTGTATTTGGTGCCAGTGGATTTACGGGAAAATATGCTGCTGAGGAAGCTTTCAGATTATCAAAAGACAAGAATTTTACATGGGGAGTTGCTGGAAGGAGTGCGACAAAACTACAGCAAGTTTTAAAAGATATCAGTAAAAAGACAGGTAAATGTATTTTGTTAACTTATTGTGACATTTCCTCTTGTTGCTGGTGTATTAATTCTGCCTTATGATTTATACATACAAAAGCACAAACACTTCTGCATCTTTTCCTTTATTATCTATTGAAAGTATCTTTTACCTTAAGTTGCAGAATTCAGTAGTTAATAACTTATATTTTTAGGCCTTCAGTTGTCAGAAATATATGCTTACTAAATAGCATTTAGTGTAATTGTTTTCAATTGTTTTTAAAGTAAATTAACATTCACAATTGGTGACATTCCCCAGCAGAATGAAAGATGTATTGGGAAACTGTAATTGTCAAATACTAATAAAATTTGTTTTGGAAAATTATCATAGAGATAACGATTTTTAAGGTTGTGTAACTGTATGTGCATGTCTTAAATCTGAGTATGAGTTGTATCATCATATAAAGTGTAAACCTAATAGTCCATAATGTTTCTTCAATAGTAGCAGGTACAGTACAGGTAGAATGTGATATGTCTTTACGTGAGAATGCTTTACTATTGTTGTTCAGATATATTGGGGGTGGGGGGGGGGGGGGGGGGGGGGGAGGGGAGAAAGCTGTTCTATGGTGCTCATGTATTTAAATCCCACTGCTTGAGAATGAAACATCCCACTTTTAATTTGCTGCAAGGAACAGTTGTGAGAGAGGAGGCTATGCGTTGCTTTTTACTACTTTGCTGTCCCATTTGCTGTGTGTGAATGAGCATTTATTTAGTGGGGGTTACTCACCTGTAAGTATGTAATTATCTCATCTATGTATAGATTGTATTGACAGCTGCTGCTGTACTGCATACCAGAGCCCTCCTCGCCACCAACAAAAATGGCAATGATGAAAATAACGTAGACATGTCTGATTTGTTACATTTGTGGTAAATGTGCTGCATTAATAACCAGCCACATAGCCCTCCTGCCAGTATCATCTATCAGTGAGCTGTTTTATTTGAATTATAACTTTATCATTTGTCACCCAACAGAAAATTTATAGATTACAGGTCTAACAGTAACACATTGCAATGATCCTAGTAGAACAAATGGAAAGATGTTCAGCTGTGGATTTAAGCACTTGGTGGGGAGCAGGTAGTTCTTGGAATAATGATCCATGTAAGTGAAGGCTTGTTTATTCACTTGAGTTACTTGTTTTGCATGTTCTCAGTGGGGCCTCATTTCAAATAAAAGTTCAGTTTTCATAAACAGTGGTCTGAATGCCACTTAAGTTGTTAGCCAGAGTACTGCTGGAGGTAGAATGCCTTGAAGAGGAGACTAAATTGTTACTGCTTGTTTTAATGGCATGGCAAAATTAGCAACTTCCATTCTGTTGCTAACAGTGTGGGCTGGGGCAGTAGTATGGTTGTGAAGGAGACTAAAGAGATGTAAGTGAAATAAAAAGGCACTTGTGTGTACTTTCGGCTATGAAGACTTTACTGTCTGAACCCATTCAGAAAGTAGTTACAGTAGACTTGAAGATGTCCATTAGCCAAATGAACATAATTGCTATATGAGCACTGTAGAAAGGATAAGCTGTTGAAAAGTGCCAAAGAAGAAATGTTAGTGATACTGGATTTGGAAATTGGAGTGATAAACTCAATTGGCTGGTTACGGGTTGCTTTTCCCTTCTACATTTGGAAGAGGTGGTGGCGGGCACATAGATACAGTAGATGAAATTGTTCAAAAATGAAACATATTCGGTATATATCTTTGTCAATTACATATTTTTCTTACTGCCTTTAGTCTTCTTCAAATAAATTACCTCCTTATAAAGATCTGTTCTTCCTCTGCAAAGACCAGTATATTAAAAAAAAAAACTGTAAAGATGGGCCAGTAATTGGCCAGAACCACTTTATCTAATGAAGTGTGAATAACCCCAGAGTAAAATGTTTGGAGCATCTGTCACAAAATAATAATGGACACAAGTTCTCAGAACAAAATATGAATCACTTCTTAAGAGCACAGTAGTCACTGTTGGAGCGATGTAGATGATGTGGAACTGGTACCAAGCAGCCATGTGATCTGTCCACCACTTACATAAAACGTAGCTATGAAATGGCATGTATGTGCCGGTTAGTTGTATAGAATTGGCTCAGTGAGTGGGTCAATGTGGAGATGTAAGAATGGCTGAGAGGAGATATCATATTCGGATGTGCCCATAGCCAAAGCATGAATGAAATTGTCTGATTTATTGGTCTGTTAACATGGCCTGTCCCAGTTGTTCAAAAGGAATGGTGTACCAATCGCAGCCATGTAACATGGCCTAAGAACACTGGTCGAGAGAGAGAGAGAGAGAGAGAGAGAGAGAGAGAGAGAGAGAGAGAGAGATGAGAGAGAGAGAGAGAGAGAAATTGTAACTCGTTGTGAGATTTCATGATTTGTCAATGACAGTTCATTTCACATCAAACAATTATTGCTATTGTCAGTGAATGCAGGTCCATCTTAACCTGTTCCTAAGGAAACATTGTGAAGGCGAACTGCATGCAATCAACATTTAGAGTTGGCTGCGTTGCAAAAGGCCATTTCTCACTGTGTCACATAAAGCTGCACATCTTTAATAGGGTGAGCAATAAAGAAACAGGACAGTAACTGACTGAAGGCATGTAGCGTGGTCCAGTAAGTCGTGATTGTGTGTCTCTTCAAATGCTGCAAAGAGTTGAGTGCATGGATGGCTCAGTAAGGCATTTAACCTGCTGTGTGTGGGGTGGGTAATTCAGGCCAGATTTGGTGCTATGATGTCTGGATCTTCGGCGTACCGTGACTTGGGCCTTCTTGTTCAGGTTACTGTGAACACGAATCGGGATATTCACTTCATCATGTTTGGTGACTAGCTATTACCCATTCTTCTGTCTTTGTGGCGAGTATGCTGTGGACACATCCATCTTCAGAGATGACAGCCCTCTTCACTGGTTTCCATGTGTATGTTCATGGTGAGGTGAACTTGGGTACTCTATTGCCTTTTGAGTGGCTTGCCAAGTCACCTGATCTTAATCCTATGTCTGTTTGAACAGTGTATGAAATGTTGCAATCAACATCTCTGCAATTTGGTAGCTGTATTGTGTCTAATCATAAAGTGGCTTCAGCTGGATATAGCATACCTTAAGAAACTTGTGGACACTCTTTCTCACTGAATCTAGGTTGTTATTGAGGCTGCAGATGGTTACATGGTGGTGGTGGTGGTGGTGGTGGTGGTGGCGGTGGGGGGGGGGGGGGGGCAGGCTAATAGTATGTGTGTTGTTTTTATAACAGTGTTAGTAATACTGGATTTGGAAATCGCAATGATAGACTCAATTGGCTGGTTATGGGTCGCTTTTCCCTTCTACATTTGAAGTGATGGTGGCAGATGCATAGGTTAAAAAGAATCATTGGTAACTACTTACAGGCTCCTGTGAGCCATCTGAGTGCACTCCTGACATCAACTATTTCAGTCAGATTCAGAGACCTCTTTACCCAGGCAATTAATTGAGCTGTTGTCTGTTAGAAAGTCATCTACCCCAGCAGAACAATCAGGTTGGACATAGTCCAGGAAGAAGATACTGTCATATTAATTCATGATATTGTGGACTCCAGTGAATCACCCAGCTCCTGCACTGTAGCAAATGGCACCTCAAAACAAGTCTTCAGAATGGCACTTTGTGATGAGTAATTTTGAAACTGTGTACCATGTCCCATCTTACACCAAAGTATGCAATGATTTTACCAAGCAAAACAAAGCTCAAATGGTGTCTTTATGACATATTCTAAACTTTACTGAGATGATATGGGTGTGATAAATTGTGTTTTAATATCTTTGGATTGCAAACATATTTGCTGCAAAGGAGTAGCCTTGTTCTTTACAGCTGTAGTAGGCTTTTGAAAAAAATTGACACTAATTTTCAGTGATTGTTTAATTTTTCTATTTCCATATTCAGGTGTACTTAATTTTTGGGTCACTTATGTGAAAGCCGTTTAAGGACTTTGTTTCCTGATGATATCAGTACAATATTAAATTTCAGATTACTAGCCTTGTCACAGTAAAGGTAGTAGATTTGCGGAGGATGTAGACATAAAGATTCATTATTTTTAACAGGATATTGACCTCTTGTCAACCGTATTTACATATTTTGCATGACATGCATTTGACAAGTATGTAAAACCAAATTTACATATTTTGCATCACATGCGTATTATAAGTATGTAAATACAGTTGACGAGAGATCAATATCCTCTTAATGTTAAGGAATATGCATTGACACTCTTCAATGGCTGTTACCTGACAAAGGCATAATAGCCTAAATTACAATCATAAATAAATAAATTTAATAGCATTCCAGCCAGAACAGATTGTCATTTCTAAAATATAGAAATAGCACACTTTTTATTCCTTAGTTTGTTGCAAAGCATTGTTATGGGCCTCAGATTTGTATTTTACTCAGAGAGGAAATTGCAGTAGCTTTCAGCTAGCAATTTGCTTGGAACACAGACAGTAACTGACAGGATCAAGCAATATCGGAACCCAGTGTAATCACAATGAAGAACTGCAAACATTTGTTGGGATAATGTAATTATTTGTGTCTGCCCGTTCTTCACTGTAATTGCACCCACCTTTCATTTTGTTAGTCTTTCTTTTTTCTGACTCATCAGAGGTTTTATATATATATATATATATATATATGTATAAATCTGCTAAAGAAGAAACTAGTTCTAGAACCACTAAACAAGTTACAACTAATGATTTAGTGTCATATTAAGATATGCTTACAGTTCTGGGATGAGATGAGTTTTATATACTAACCTGGTCATTATTACTTTGTTATTTTATTGTTTCAATACATTACTCCATGTAGATGATGGGACATGTTATTTAGGAAAGATATATCATTATTGAATCATAAAGAAGTGAGAAAGATGAAGTTCCAAACATTGTGTTTGTTTCTGTAAATTAGATTTAGTAATTTTGCACTTTTCTGTTTTTGCCAAATGTCACTATCACACATGTTAATAATTGTTACTGTAGATGCAGACTTGTCAGAAGTCCCAGTCATAGAAGCAGATGTGAAGGATTTTGAGTCTCTGCTTCGTCTAGCCTCGAGAGCTCATGTGATCGTTAACTGTGTGGGCCCTTACAGATTTTATGGTGAACCAGTTGTGAAAGCTTGTATTGAAAGTGGAGCACATCAGGTTGATGTTACTGGTGAACCTCAGGCAAGTAAAATATTTCCATGAAATGGAACTTCTTATCAGATATCTATAGGATAGGTTATCGGATAGAATAGGCATTAAGCTGGAAACCACTCTACAGTGAAGGCCAGTGACTAGCTGAGATATTCTCCCAAAACTCCAACCTATGCAGACTTAATATTTGTATTCCATTCACGTTTTTTTTTTTTTTTTTTTACCAACTTCTTAAAAGTCTTACAACAGGGATTTAAAAGTGAAGAACTATGCAGTGGATATTTGTACATATTACACATTTACTGTGGCCCTTAGTACTCTTCTGTGCATTGTATTCTGTTGCTTACATTTCAGTGGTTCGTTCAAGTCTTATGGTATTTATCTGGTTATAAGATGAGGTTTTTCCTAAACTTGTCACTCAAAAATACAGGGTTGTCTTACATTCATAGCTTAAAACTTTTGCTGCTGAGGTCAAAATTTTTACATTGCTTAAGAGTATGTAGGGGTCATCTTACATTTGCAAATGAAGTTCTGGCTGCTGATGTCATGTACAGATTTATTTTGAAAAATTCAGAAGGGCAAGGGTCGGCAGATTTGCGCTCAAACAGGCTCAAGATTTCAAGATACACCTGATCACTCTATACAGAATCAATGTTACTCGAACAGTCACATGACATTTGACTTACATGGTGCTAGTGCAAGGAATATATGAGAAACTATGAACTAGCTACTACAACAAACTATTGCTCTGCTTACAATTTGACAATTTTGTGAAACACAGGAGGGAATAGAATTTAGTGCTATTGTATTAAAGAGTCTTGTTGTATGTGAACAGGTTTGCAACAAAAGGCCTCATACTAAGAGATTGTATTGATGTATCAAAGTGATGTGCAAATGAGAAATTAAGTCACTGTTAATTTGGGATAAAACATTACCAGCTTTCAATCATCTTTAGAATATGATGGTCATATTAAGATAAAATAAGAAGGAAAATTGATCCAGAATGAAATGTATAACAAATGAAATAAATTATATTACAATGACTCATTGTTGTCATGAGAATAATTACAGCGGCAAGACCCATAATAGAGATACTACCATAAGGCATCACAAGATGAGAATAAGTTCAAAAATTGGGCTGTATCATGATCGTGAGCTGTTCTTTATGTATTAGTTGCTGTTATTACATACGACTTGCACCCTAGAAGATATTGCAGTCCCTCTCTCGCACTTGCTCAAGCACAGCACTATGGAAGGGTTGCAAGGGGAACAGTGATACCAGCTTGACCAAAATCTGGATGAGTATGGGGAGGGGAGTATGAGTGGGCAGCAAATTATGTCATGTTGCCAACCGTGGGAATCTATACAGTGTACTTCGGTTCTTTAGGAAAATCGACCATGTTAAAACTGCAGTTTGCTTGAATGGATTTATAGTCAACATTGAATTGACTTTAAAATCGGACAACAGTCTTCATTTCTGCACTAGACAGTAAAAGTCTAGATAGGAGCCAGTGGAATACTTAGCAGTTTCATGCTGCAATATCATCGACAGTCACTGTGATGTATGATGGGAACGAAAGGGTGTGTGTGGCCCTATGCAGCCAATGAGTGAGCAGCGGACAGACAATAAGTTTAGAAGTGAGATATATTGTCTTATCCTCACAGCAGCACAGAAGCGAAATATGATACATATTCAGACAAACAGCTGTGTTCTCACATGCCACAGTAACCACATCCTCAGAAATTGCTACATATTCAGAAAAGAGCGCCAAATATTTGCAACAACAAAGACATTAATTTCACAGCTGTGCTATTAGGATGATGATAATTAAAAACAGTGACGCCAAAGTTGGTAGGGTTAATAAGTGATAAATGTAGAAAAGAAGTCATCAAATTAATGTAAAGCATTTCTTATCATTTATTTTATTTCTCGCTGTATTGTCAAAATGTGGACAATCAATACATGGCCTAAATTTAGAGTAGGTGAAGTGTTAATTTTTTCATTAGATTCTTTGTCAGTAAAATGGTTTGCAATTTGGATTAGCCAAAATATGTTAAAAATAATTTTTTCTCAAGAAGCCTCTGAAAAAAAGGGGGGTTGTCTTATAATCAGGGCCTTCTTATACTTGGGTAAATACAGTATTTTTGAAATGTCCTTTCCCCAGGGGAAGTTTAGAAAGTTGTATACTTCTTTTCTGTACCTTAGGTATTCTTCTGTAGATAATCACATATTTGTAATTCTTTGAACTCTGTGTTCGACTGTTAAATATGGGAGTTTTAATGAAGTGTTTCTTTCTTTCTGAAACAGTATATGGAAAGAATGCAGCTAGACTACAACAAGTCTGCAGAAGAGAAAGGTGTTTACATTGTAAGTGCTTGTGGTTTTGATAGCATTCCAGCAGACATGGGTGTTGTATTTTTGCAAGATAAATTTGGAGGTATATACACAGTATATTTCTTATGGTCTAAAATGTAAAATTTTAATTCACATCCACTTTGCATTCTGTAGTGTTTGTTTGCCCATTTTATTTTTAATTTTTACTTCATAGCTTTCTAAATCAGGAACATTTACCATTTCATAAAATTGAAAATAATTGTTACACAGTACTTCAGACTTACTTTCTAATGTGGTAATCTGTTTGTATGTGGAACTAAAATGCTCCATTTGTAGATTTTTGGTGACAAACTCAAGCTGTAAATAAAATAACTGTTTATATTAAACATATTTAGAAGCCAATGATACCTGTCAGTTGTTTCAGATTATATTTTTATGTAGGTTATTAAGAATTTTTACATGATGTAAGTTGTTTGAAATAGATTAGGGTGAGATCACGGGATTCAAAAATGAAATCTTTTTCAATGTATTGTTTAATTCCTGGTGGGTGATTTTGTTATTCTTTGAGTCATTTGTTTGGTGGTGGATAGAAAAGACACACATCAAATTCCTCCCTCCCCCTAAAAAATATTCCCTCTTAAAAGTTTCATTTCCATTTTCTCAAATAATGTTAGTAAACTATTACAGGACCCCTAATCTTACTTTTGAGCCAATAAAAATAAAATAGTTTTCTTATTACATACTGAACTCATCCTTAAGAATTATTTTGTCATTATCATCTTGAAGGTAAAAATTAAATCACATAAAGTTTTTTTCACCACAAAGAGTGATTAACCGTATTTTGAAATGAGATTTCATGAAATGTAAAGTGTGGACTTCTTATTCAGAATGAAAGTAAAATAGAATGACTCCATTAGTCTGAAGAGGGTTTGATACACATCTGTAATGTAATTGTTGAATACTGCAATTACTGCTTATTGCTGTCACATTTCGTTATAATAAATAACTGCAATTTTAAGCAGTCCTCATTTTAAAGAAAATATGCACACAGGTATAAAGACAGTTGCTATTCCAAACTTCAAGCAAGTAGGAGCTGTGAAAGTGGCTGACCTGGAAGCAAACAGAAATAGTTTTAAAATAAATTTCTTTGTGCTTGTACTCCAATGGCTCCTGAAGAGAGCGAATGCAGTTTCTAATTTTGCTTATGTGGGACGTTGACATGGTGACACCCATGAAGTATGCGTGTTTATACATTTTTCTCATTTATTAATCACATCTTATCTTCATGTAGACTGTACAGCTTGCATAATGATCTTCGTATTCCACATAACTATGTTTGGATCTTTTTCACTGGCAGCAAAAGAACTTTGTTATTGATTTTCAATTCAGGACAGTACCAGTATATACTTTCATTATTTTAAATTTAATGTGGCACAAGTATTTACGTTTACTTTTTTTTCCTTTTTTAGGTGATGTCAACTCTGTGGAAGCATACCTAGAGTCTAAACTTGATTGCGCTCCAAAGGTATACTGTTCCTTTTTACTGAAATATATTTAGTTTCTCTATGTTAATATATTGCAGTTTTGTAACATGTAAGTTACCAAATTCAGCTTTTAGTCAAGTCTTTCCTCCTTTTAGTCTTTAGTTCTCAATTTATTTTCTAATTTATGTCTCACAGCAATTTTGTTTCCTTGACCTCTAGTTTCAAAGATCACCTGGCACTGCAAGATAAGGGGGCATTTAATTATAAATATTTGGACAAATAGTATTGCTATTGGACAAATAAATGGTTCCTACCTAGACATTCATTAGTTACCTCCTCCTCCTCCTACTACTAATACCACTACTACTACTACTACTACTACTACTACTACAAACACCTAAAACTTAGGGCAAGACATTTACATCTGTTAGTCTCTGTCAGTGTCTGTTGTTTGAAATTTGCCCTTTAACTGTACATGGGAAAATACTGGCATCATTTGGCTTTATAGTAACATTTTAGTTACATTGAAAACTATATAGTGTTAAGAATCCAATCAATGTCATGAAGTGAGACTTGCTGTGGCTTGAGAATATCAGGCTTGAACTTGCTCCTTGCAAAAGTGAGGCACGGTGTAATTCTGATAAAGAGCACCATGAATTGTCTCGCTCCTCAGAACATTTAACTAACAGACTTAGTTACCTCTCTCCCTTTCAACACATCATCATAGAAGCATAAATTTTAATGGGAAGTGGCACAGATGAGTGAGTTTTTATACACCAAATTAATTTAACATTTTGCTTCAACACTTAGAGCACGGCGCCCATATGCCATACGGGTGTGCTCAGTGGGGCATTGCCAGCAGTGCCCGTATCCCATAGGGGCGAGCATCTACCAGCCACCTGAATGTGATTTAGTGCCTTGTGGAAGCTGTTTCCTCGCTTGGTGTGGAGATGTTAATTTTTTTGGTGCCAGAGGTCAGCACTTACTATCTCAGCCTAGTGGCAACTGAGAAAAGTACAAGGTACGAGTGTTTCGAAGTTCATTCACGCGTGTTTATAAAGATAAAAAAGGCACTTATCAAGCTGACAAGAGTTTGATATCTTGGATATTTTGTATGGGGATCTGCGATCAGAAATTGAAGACTGACAGAGAGGATTCACTCTCTCCAGAAGAAAGTAAGAGTGCTGATTCAGGTACATCTCTATTTCAGTTTCTGTAGAGTGAGTAGTTTATTCCCGCATTTTGTAGTGTAAGCATTGCTCACTACTTCTTTTCCACTTCTGATGTTTGACTGTTGATGTACGCATTTATTTCATGTAGACTGTGGTACAGACCATCAGTCACCATCTGTGGTACTGGTACCTGGTCATGTGCCTATCAATAAGGAAAGACAGCAAGATTTTTGTTGCCCTTGGCAGCTACAACTGGTACTTGGTTATGTGATACTTGCTTGATAATACAGACAATTACATTTGCATTCTTTCGTACACAAATAATTCTTTAGAATGTACCCCCTTATGAACACTGACATAAAATTTATAAAAAAATGCCTACTTATGACATTAAAGAAATAAATGTTTTTAGCCATTTGCTAGCTTTTTCAGTTATGAATGCCTTTACCTAAAAGGGAAGAGCACGACTTCGGAAATTCAGTTTGGAATGAGGCTTGGTTGGCTTGTAGTTTACCTAAAGGGTGGTATCCTGTAACAGTAGTAAAACGCACTGGCCAGCCAGTTCCCAGAAAAAAAGATTTAAAAGTTTTATTCTCACTTTATATACTAATTTAATAAACACCTGAATTGTGTAAAAATAGCTCATTGGAAGCACGCTTGATTTTTAATTTGCTGATCTGGGATCAAGCCTAGCTTCTTAATTTTTTTCTTTAGTAATAATTAGAAGTAGTTTTTAAAAAAATAAATAACCAAATGTACTGGAAATTAAGGCATTAATGATTTTATTTTATATATGATGCAATGAAATGAGTTAAAATTAATATTGTGTTTTAAAATACTTAAGTAGTAGTACACCCATTTTTTAGAGGAGAGGTAAATATTAATACAGTACTGTTCTCATTAAAAAGTCGTTAAGACTGCCAAAAACTATTATTCATAAGATCTAACAAATTATTGCATTATATATAAAATCAAATCATTAATGTTATAATTTATAATAATTTTGGTTATTCATTTTATTTAAAATTCTTCTAATTATTACTAAAGGAAAAATTTGACGGAAGCTGGGATTGTGCCTGGATGAGCAGATTAAAAATAAAATGTGTTAACAATAAGCTATTTTCACACAGTTTCAAGCGCTCATTAAACTATTATATAAAGTGCAGGTAAAACTTTGAAGCCTTTTTTCTGGTGACTGGCTGGCCAGTGCATTTGAGTACTGCTACAGGATAACACCCTTTAGGTATACTACAGGGCAACCAAGCCTCATTCCAATCTGAATTTCCCAAATTGTACTATCCCCTTTTTTGTAAAACACATGTCCCAACTAATTGTGAAACAAGAAAGCAACTCGGTAATTCAAACAACTCATCTTCAGATAGCTTTGTTGGGCTACAGAGAACACACACAGAATTGAGAGGGAGAGGACATTTTCTCCTGATCACAATAAATTTTCTCTCAAACAGAACAAGTCCCATTATATATAATATTACCATAACAAGAGCAGGAGTCACATGTCAACCTCCCACTTCCCCCGTCACCTTCTTTCATTTTTATCTACAGAAAGTGCTTAAAGGGATGAAAGGAAGAATGAAATCCATAAAAAGCTCACAACTGATTTTAGTGTAATCACAAAATGGTTTTAGTCTAATCAGAATAATGAAGTATAATCAAACAGCACTATTCTAGATATACATCCCTACATTCTGAAAAACACAACAGTGAGTTATTGTAAAGGGATAGTAATACATCATGACACCTCAGTTGAAATCAGTGAATTAAAAGAATGAGGGAATGTTGGAGCTAAGAAATATCACAAATGAAATGAAAGGAGACCAGGAGAATACAATCAATGTTTTACTTGCGGTTTCTTCACTGGAACATGCTGGAGTGCATAAATAAAAGATTTTTGTATGTGAAAATATCACAGTTAATTCCTGTTCCATTGCTTAGCTACAAATAATAATTCTTTGCCCATATGACCTTGGAATGTAAGGGCCTAGTGGTGTTCAGTAAATCTAAAACTGGAGTGAATGTATTGTGCCTAATTTTTTAGAGAAGCCATCTGGTATGTACAATGAGGCAACACCATCACCTTAGTCATTTTTTTGCAGAAATGATAAGTAGAAAGTGGGGCACAGTAAGTTTCCTTATACAAACGTAGGGCATTAATGTTAAGTCCTGACACCTGCAAACTATCGGGAAGTAATTCATTGTCTCAAAGTATCACCTGAGACAGCTGACAGTAATGTTAATGTTATGCAGACTAGTGGTTCCTTGCATCCAAAGCAATATTTGGTAGCTTCAAGTGAAGCAAAAAATCATTTTACGCTAGTTCTGTTATGCCCTTATGAATTTGCTGAAAACAGAATGAGGAAAATCACTTTGATGACTGTTCTCCTGCAGTGAAGCAATGGTGGACACAGAAATTGTGTGAAGGAATCGGAACTCTGTAATACGGAACATGCATACACATGAGGGTACTAAAGACATTCTTCAGTTATATAAATTTGGGCCAAGGATTATTGTCTCCAAAATAAGGCTGACCTCACTGGCAACAGAGCTGAAGGTGGAATGGCTAATTTCACTCCATACTAACTGCCCTTATTACAGATGTGCAAGCAGTTTGTGACAGTTCATTTTCCAATTAATCAAAATTTGATTTATATTGATGTCCTTACTAAGTTTTCTTAAATCCCTCCCACACAGCCTTCCTTGTATTTTTTGACTATAATGTACACCATATGTAACATGGCTCAAGATCTACTACTTCAAGGGGTTGCATTGTGAACGAGCTCATAATGTGTAGGGAAGTGTGTGTTCTCTGTAATGGACAAAATGTAAACTTTCAGCCGTATTACACTCTCCTGCCCTCACTGACACTGCTCATTTGGAAGTTAGCAGCAAATTGTCTTCCAGTTATGACTTCCCAAACTGGATACAACTAAAATATCAAGCACGGTCCAAAATGAAGCCAGCTGGACACTTAACAGCCAACTGTATGCAGTAGTTAACCTCTCCTCCAAACCTCTCTCCCAATCCGAAACCTCTGTCCTATCCAAAGGCCTCACCTTCAGCCCCACTCCCAGATTTAACCAAACAGCCCTTGTCAAAGATTTACTGTCCTACAGCCGTACTCTCTGCTGGAAATATCACTTTGCCACGAAGAAAAATGATCCTAATCCTACTCCCAATGATCCAACTCCCCAAGATACTATCCAAATTGAACCATGCCTGGAACAGTTCCGTCCTCCGTCACAGCGGGACCCACCTCCTCTTCCTCAAAATCACCCTCTCCTAACCTTCCAGGAATTTCTGACTTCCAGCCTTGCCTCTCAATCCTTCTTAAAAAACCTTAATCCTACTCCCAACATCACCACTGCTGAAGCCCAGGCTATCCGTGATCTGAAGGCTGACCAATCCATCGTCATTCTTCCGGCGGACAAGGGTTCCACGACTGTGGTACTTGATCGTCGGGAGTATGTGGCTGAGGGACTGCGTCAGCTTTCAGACAACACTACTTACAAAGTTTGCCATGGTAATCCCATTCCTGATGTCCAGGCGGAGCTTCAAGGAATCCTCAGAACCTTAGGCCCCCTACAAAACCTTTCACCTGACTCCATCAACCTCCTGACCCCACCAACACCCCGCACCCCCACCTTCTACCTTCTTCCCAAAATTCACAAACCCAATCATCCCGGCCGTCCCATTGTAGCTGGTTACCAAGCCCCCACAGAACGCATCTCTGCCTACGTAGATCAACACCTTCAACCCATTACATGCAGTCTCCCATCCTTCATCAAAGACACCAACCACTTTCTCGAACGCCTGGAATCCCTACCCAGTCTGTTACCCCCGGAAACCATCCTTGTAACCATTGATGCCACTTCCTTATACACAAATATTCCGCATGTCCAGGGCCTCGCTGCGATGGAGCACTTCCTTTCACGCCGATCACCTGCCGCCCTACCTAAAACCTCTTTCCTCATTACCTTAGCCAGCTTCATCCTGACCCACAACTTCTTCACTTTTGAAAGCCAGTCATACCAACAATTAAAGGGAACAGCCATGGGTACCAGGATGGCCCCCTCGTACGCCAACCTATTCATGGGTCGCTTAGAGGAAGCCTTCTTGGTTACCCAGGCCTGCCAACCCAAAGTTTGGTACAGATTTATTGATGACATTTTCATGATCTGGACTCACAGTGAAGAAGAACTCCAGAATTTCCTCTCCAACCTCAACTCCTTTGGTTCCATCAGATTCACCTGGTCCTACTCTAAATCCCATGCCACTTTCCTTGACGTTGACCTCCACCTGTCCAATGGCCAGCTTCACACGTCCGTCCACATCAAACCCACCAACAAGCAACAGTACCTCCATTATGACAGCTGCCACCCATTCCACATCAAACGGTCCCTTCCCTACAGCCTAGGTCTTCGTGGCAAACGAATCTGCTCCAGTCCGGAATCCTTGAACCACTACACCAACAACCTGATAACAGCTTTTGCATCCCGTAACTACCCTCCCGACCTGGTACAGAAGCAAATAACCAGAGCCACTTCCTCATCTCCTCAAACCCGGAACCTTCCACAGAAGAACCCCAAAAGTGCCCCACTTGTGACAGGATACTTTCCGGGACTGGATCAGATTCTGAATGTGGCTCTCCAGCAGGGATACGACTTCCTCAAATCCTGCCCTGAAATGAGATCCATCCTTCATGAAATCCTCCCCGCTCCACCAAGAGTGTCTTTCCGCCGTCCACCTAACCTTCGTAACCTCTTAGTTCATCCCTATGAAATCCCCAAACCACCTTCCCTACCCTCTGGCTCCTACCCCTGTAACCGCCCCCGGTGTAAAACCTGTCCCATGCACCCTCCCACCACCACCTATTCCAGTCCTGTAACCCGGAAGGTGTACACGATCAAAGGCAGAGCCACGTGTGAAAGCACCCACGTGATTTACCAACTGACCTGCCTACACTGTGAAGCGTTCTATGTGGGAATGACCAGCAACAAACTGTCCATTCGCATGAATGGACACAGGCAGACAGTGTTTGTTGGTAATGAGGATCACCCTGTGGCTAAACATGCCTTGGTGCACGGCCAGCACATCTTGGCACAGTGTTACACCGTCCGGGTTATCTGGATACTTCCCACTAACACCAACCTGTCAGAACTCCGGAGATGGGAACTTGCCCTTCAGCATATCCTCTCTTCTCGCTATCCGCCAGGCCTCAATCTCCGCTAATTTCAATCTGCCGCCGCTCATACCTCACCTGTCTTTCAACATCATCTTTGCCTCTGTATTTCCGTCCCGACTGACATCTCTGCCCAAACTCTTTGCCTTTACAAATGTCTGCTTGTGTCTGTGTATGTGTGGATGGATATGTGTGTGTGTGCGAGTGTAAACCTGTCCTTTTTTCCCCCTAAGGTAAGTCTTTCCGCTCCCGGGATTGGAATGACTCCTTACCCTCTCCCTTAAAACCCAATCCTTTTGTCTTTCCTTCTCCTTCCCTCTTTCCTGACGAGGCAACCGTTGGTTGCGAAAGCTCGAGTTTTGTGTGTATGTTTGTGTTTATTTTTGTGTCTATCGACCTGCCAGCGCTTTTGTTGGGTAAGTCTCATCATCTTTCTTTTTAAATATATTTTTCCCACGTGGAATGTTTCCCTCTATTATATATATATATATATATATATATATATATATATATATATATATATGTATATATATATATATATATGTATATGTGTGTGTGTGTGTGTGTCATAATGTGGTACTCACATGCTGTCTCCAGAATGAGATTTTCACTCTGCAGCGGAGTGTGTGCTGATATGAAACTTCCTGGCACATTAAAACTGTGTGCCCGACCGAGACTCGAACTCGGGACCTTTGCCTTTCACGTGCACTCTGGTGCAGAGTGAAAATCTCATTCTGGAAACATCCCCCAGGCTGTGGCTAAGCCATGTCTCCACAATATCCTTTCTTTCAGGAGTGCTAGTTCTGCAAGGCTCGCAGGAGAGCTTCTGTAAAGTTTGGAAGGTAGGAGACGAGATACTGGCAGAAGTAAAGCTGTGAGTACCGGGCGTGAGTCGTGCTTCGGTAGCTCAGATGGTAGAGCACTTGCCCATGAAAGGCAAAGGTCCCGAGTTCGAGTCTCGGTCGGGCACACAGTTTTAATCTGCCAGGAAGTTTCACACGCTGTATTGGAAAGACTTTTGTGCAGATGGTTATCTGTTGTTTTGTTTATTAGTTTTTATACTATTGATAACCTGGTCTGCTAGAGGCAGATGTCAGACAAGATCTCCTACATGTTGTAGGTGTTGGCTATGTTACCATTTGGCAACACAGAATCCTCTGACAGTTTCCCGTGTTTATAATGACTTCTGAAATGTTGCCAAGACAGGAAGGATAAGTCAGGGAAGGCTTTTCAGACTTTTTTTGACAGAACAACAATGTCCCCTAATGGTCACTATTTTTGCCATGGCCTCCATTGCATAATATTCACAATAAGAATGCCAGTATCATTTGTAATTATCTCCTTCTACAAGCCTACAACATCAAGCTAGTTCAAACTGTCATGGAAGTCATTGACAGAGTGAACTGCACATTTAAGCTAAAAGTTCTTGGCAATTGTATGTGGATCAGCAAGATCTGGTCATCTGAAGGTCATACATGCTACCTACCAGGAGGAGATATTATTAGTAGTTACAGACAAACACTATACCAAGCATCTGTCTGAAGGCCTTGTATTACACAATTTCCCATCTTGTGTCAGTATTAAACATTGTTGTCTGATGTACAAGCAGTATTCAACCTGTTTGAGCACCCATCAATTTAAATGACTTCCATAAATTGCTAGACTCATTGGGATCTACATCTATACTATGCAAACCACAGTGAGGTGCATGGCAGAGAGTCCATCCCATTGTACCGGTTATTAGTGTTTCTTCCTATTCCATTCACCTATGGAGCGCAGGAAAAATGGTCATTTCAACCTCTGTGCTATTCTCATGATCCCTGTGTGAGTGATACGCAGGGGTTGTTGTATATCCCTAGTGTAATCATTTAAAGCCAGTTCTTGAAACTTTGACAGACTTTTTCAGGATAGATCACATCTGTCTTCAAGAGTCTGCCATTCCAATTCCTTCTGTATCTCTGTAACACTCTCCCATGGATTAAACTAACCTGTGACAATTCGTGCTGCCCTTATCTATGTACACCCAATATCCCCTGGTAGTCCTATCTGGTAGGGTCCCTCACACTTGAGCAATGTTCTAGGATGGGTCGCATGAGTGATTTGTAAGCAATCTCTTTTGTAGACTTACTGCAATTCCCCAGTATTTTACCAATAAACCAAAGTCTACCACCAGCTTTACCAGTGACTGAATCTATGTGATCATTCCAACTCATATTCCTGCAAAGTGTTACATGCAGGTATTTGTATGAGTTGGCCAATTCAAACAGTGACTCATTGATATTGTAGTCATTTTGCGAAGTGCAAAATTTAACATTTCTGAGCATTTAAAGCAAGTTGCCAGTCTCTGCACCATGTTGAAATCTTATCAAGATCTGATTGCGTATTTATGCAGCTTCTCACAGATAGTACTTCATTATAGACCACTGCACCATCTGCAAAAAGCCTGATTTTACTATTAATATTGTCTGCAAGGCAATATACAGCATGAACAGCAAGGGTCCAACACACTTCCCAGGAGCACATCCGAAGTTACTTCTGCAGTTGACGATGACTCTCCATTCAAGATAACATGCTGTGTCCTGCCCACCCGAAGGTCCTCAATCCAGTCACAAATTTCATTTTATACCCTATATGATTGTACTTTTGACAATAAACATAGGTATGGTTCTGAATCAAATGCTTTTTGGTAATCAAGAAACACTGCATCTATCTGGTTGCCCAGATCCAAAGCTTTCAGTGTCTCATGTGGCAAAAGTACGAGTTGGGTCTCACATGATTGATGTTTTTGAAAACCATACTGGCTGGCGTTGACGAGATAATTCTGTTCAAGATACCTCATTATGTTTGAGCTCGGAATGTTATAAGATTCTACAACAAATTGATGTCAAGGGTATTGGATGGTAGTGTCATGTATCACTACTACTACTACTACTACTACTACTACTATTCTTGTAGGCGGATGTGACCTGAGCCTTTTTTGAATAACTGGGCATTGTTTTCTGTTCAAGGGATCAACGATAGATTGTAGGGAGAAGAGGGACTAACTCAGATGCAAATTCAGAATAAATCTGACAGGAATTCCAGTGGGGTCTGGAGCTTTGTTCATTTTTAAAGATTTCAGCTGTTTCTCAACACCACTGACACTAATAGTTATTTCATTCATCTTTTCAGTGGTTGTTGTTGTTGTTGTGGTCTTCAGTCCTGAGACTGGTTTGATGCAGCTCTCCATGCTACCCTATCCTGTGCAAGTTTCATCATCTCCCAGTACCTACTGCAACCTACATCCTTCTGAATCTGCTTAGTGTATTCATCTCTTGGTCTCCCTCTACGATTTTTACCTTCCACACTGCCCTCCAATGCTAGATTTGTGATCCCTTGATGCCTCAGAACATGTCCTACCAACCGGTCTCTTCTCCTCGTCAAGTTGTGCCACAAACTCCTCTTCTCCACAATTCTATTCAATACCTCTTCATTAGTTATGTGATCTACCCATCTAATCTTCAGCATTCTTCTGTAGCACCACATTTCGAAAGCT
Organism: Schistocerca cancellata; assembly: GCF_023864275.1. Lineage (NCBI taxonomy): Eukaryota > Metazoa > Arthropoda > Insecta > Orthoptera > Acrididae > Schistocerca > Schistocerca cancellata. The sequence goes on from NC_064630.1 coordinate 621,698,187, forward strand.
TCTATTCTCTTCCTGTCCAAACTATTTATTGTCCATGTTTCACTTCCATACATGGCTACACTCCATACAAATACTTTCAGAAACGACTTCCTGACACTTAAATCTACACTCTATGTTAACAAATTTCTCTTCTTCAGAAATGCTCTCCTTGCCATTGCCAGTCTACATTTTATATCTTCTCTACTTCGAGCATCATCAATTATTTTGCTCCCCAAATAGCAAAACTCCTTTACTACTTTAAGTGTCTCATTTCCTAATCTAATTCCCTCAGCATCACCAGACTTAATTCGACTACATTCCATTATCCTCGTTTTGCTTTTGTTGATGTTCATCTTATATCCTTGCTTCAAGACACTGTCCATTCCGTTCAACTGCTCTTCCAAGTCCTTTGCTGTCTCTGACAGAATTACAATATCATCGGCGAAACTTAAAGTTTTTATTTCTACTCCATGGATTTTAATACCTACTCCGAATTTTTCTTTTGTTTCCTTTACTGCATGCTCAATATACAGACTGAATAACATTGGGGAGAGGCTACAACCCTGTCTCACTCCCTTCCCAACCACTGCTTCCCTTTCATGCCCCTCGACTCTTATCATAACTGCGATCTGGTTTCTGTACAAATTGTAAATAGCCTTTCGCTCCCTGTATTTTACCCGTGCCACCTTTAGAATTTGAAAGGGAGTATTCCAGTCAGCATTGTCAAATGCTTTCTCTAAGTCTACAAATGCTAGAAACGTAGGTTTGCCTTTCCTTAATCTTTCTTCTAAGATAAGTCGTAAGGTCAGTATTGCCTCATGTGTTCCCATATTTCTACGGAATCCAAACTGATTTTCCCCGATGTCGGCTTCTATCAGTTTTTCCATTCGTCTGTAAAGAATTCGTGTTAGCATTTTGCAGCTGTGACTTATTAAACTGATAGTTCGGTAATTTTCACATCTGTCAACACCTGCTTTCTTTGGGATTGGAATTATTATATTCTTCTTGAAGTCTGGGGGTACTTCGCCTGTCTCATACATCTTGCTACCAGATGGTAGAGTTTTGTCAGGACTGGCTCTCCCAAGGCCGTCAGTAGTTCTAATGGAATGTTGTCTACTCTCGGGGCCTTGTTTCGGCTCAGGTCTTTCAGTGCTCTGTCAAACTCTTCACACAGTATCGTATCTCCCATTTCCTCTTCATCTACATTCTCTTCCATTTCTATAATATTGTCCTCGAGTACATTGCCCTTGTATAGACCCTCTATATACTCCTTTCATCTTTCTGCTTTCCCTTCTTTGGTTAGAACTGGGTTTCCATCTGAGCTCTTGATATTCATACAAGTGGTTCTCTTTTCTCCAAAGGTCTCTTTAATTTTCCTGTAGGCAGTATCTATCTTACACCTAGTGAGATAAGTCTCTACATCCTTACATTTGTCCTCTAGCCATCCCTGCTTAGTCATTTTGCACTTCCTGTCGATCTCATTTTTGAGACGTTTGTATTCCTTTTTGCCTGCTTCATTTACTGCATTTTTATATTTTCTCCTTTCATCAATGAAATTCAATATTTCTTCTGTTACCCAAGGATTTCTACTAGCCCTCGTCTTTTTACCTACATGATCCTCTGCTGCCTTCACTACTTCATCCCTCAGAGCTACCCATTCTTCTTCTACTGTACTTCTTTCCCCCACTGCTGTCAATTGTTCCCTTATGCTCTCCCTGAAACTCTGTACAATCTCTGGTTCTTTCAGTTTATCCAGGTCCCATCTCCTTAAATTCCCACCTTTTTGCAGTTTCTTCAGTTTTAATCTGCAGTTCATAACCAATAGATTGTGGTCAGTCCACATCTGCCCGTGGAAATGTCTTACAATTTAAAACCTGGTTCCTAAATCTCTGTCTTATTGTTATGTAATCTATCTGATACCTTTTACTATCTCCGGGATTCTTCCATGTATACAACCTTCTTTTATGATTCTTGAACCAAGTGTTAGCTATGATTAAGTTGTGCTCTGTGCAAAATTCTACCAGACGGCTTCCTCTTTCATTTCTTATTCCCAATCCATATTCACCTATGTTTCCTTCTCTCCCATTTCCTACACTCAAATTCCAGTCACCCATGACTATTAAATTTTCATATCCCCTCACTATCTGAATAATTTCTTTTATCTCATCATACATTTCATCAATTTCTTCATCATCTGCAGAGTTAGTTGGCATATAAACTTGTACTACTGTAGTAGGCGTGGGCTTCGTGTCTATCTTGGGCACAATAATGCGTTCACTATGCTGTTTGTAGTACCTTACCCGCACGCCTATTTTTTTATTCATTATTAAACCTACTGCTGCATTACCTCTATTTGATTTTGTATTTATAACCCTGTATTCATCTGACCAAAAGTCTCGTTCCTCCTGCCACCGACCTTCACTAATTCCCACTATATCTAACTTTAACCTATCCATTTCCCTTTTTAAATTTTCGAACCTACTTGCTCGGTTAAGGGATCTGACATTCCACGCTCCGATCCGTAGAACGCCAGTTTCCTTTCTCCTGATGACAACTTCCTCTTGAGTAGTCCCCGCCCGGAGATCCGAATGGGGGTCTATTTTACCTCCGGAATATTTTACCCAAGAGGATGCCATCATCAGTTAACCATACAGTATCAGTGGTATGATGGTTAAATTGGGGCAGTTCTGCTGGGTTTTCCCTTGTAAAGGAACATTTGAAAATGGGATTGGACATTTCAGCTGTATCTTTGCTACTTTCAGTTTCAGTTCCTGTCTCATTTTTTAGGGACTGTACATTGACTATGGCCACTAACAGCCTTTACATACTACCAGAATTTCTTTGGATTTTGTGAAATGTCATTTGACAATATTCTGCTATGTAACTCATTGTGAAGGCATCACCCATTGCTATCTTGACAGTGAAACACATTTCATTCAGCATCTCTCTATCTGTAACCTAACCTTTTACACATGTTACGCAGTAACCTCAGTTTCTTTAGAATATTATTTACGGTGAGTGTATGCCATGGAGGTTTCCTCCCATTATGAATTGTTCTACTGAGTACATATCTATCCAGTGCATGGTAAACTATTCTTTTAAACTTGAGTCAGAGTTCTTCTTACATGCTCCTAACCTGTGCTGGAAGTTCCTGGTTCCTCATTGAGACATGACATTACCGATTTTTTTTTTTTTATTTAGTTTACTAAACATATATATCTTTGTGCTTGTTTTAGTAGTCCTTCGCACTTTGGTAATCATTGTTGCCACAACCATATCATGGTCACTGATACCAGTTTGGATGTGGACATCCTCAAAATGGTCATGTCTGTTTGTTGCCGATAGATCCAATATACACTGAAGGGCCAAAGAAACTGTTAAACTTGCCTAATATTGCATAGGGCCCCCGTGAGCACGCAGAAGTTCTGCGACATGACATGGATGGACTTGACTAATGTCTGGAATAGTGCTGGAAGGAACTGACACCATGAATCCTGTAGGGCTCTCCATAAACCCGTAAGAGTATGAGGGAGTGGAGATATCTTCTGAACAGCAAGTAGCAAGGCATCCCAGATTTGCTCAATAATGTTCATTTCTGGGAAGTTTGGTGGGCAGCAGAAGTGTTTAAACTTGGAAGAGTGTTCCTGAAGCCACGTAGCAATTCTGGATATGTAAGGTGTCACATTGTCCTGCTGCAATTGCCCAAGTCTGTCGGAATGAACATGACAGGTCACCTGTCAGAGTTGTATCTAGACATTTCAGAGGTCTCATATGACTCCATCTGCACATGCGTCACACCATTACAGAGCCTCCACCAACTTGAATAGTCCCCTGCTGACTTTCTGTGTCCATGGATTCATGAGGTTGTTTCCATACCCGTGCACGTCCATACCCTCGATACAATTTGAAATGAGACTCGTCTGACCAGGTAAGACGTTTTCAGTCAGCAACAGTCCAATGTCGATGTTGACGGGCCCAGGCGAGGTTTAAAGCTTTGTATCATGCAGTCATAAAGGGTACACGAATGGGCCTTCAGCCCCGAAAGCCAATATTGATGATGTTTTGTTGAATGGCTCACACGCTGACACTTGTTGATGGCGCAGCATTGAAATCTGCAGCAATTTGCAGAAGGGTTGCAATTCTGTCATGTTGAATGATTCTCTTTAGTCATTGTTTGTCCCGTTCTTGCAGGATCTTTTTCCAGATGCAGCAACGTCGGAGATTTGATGTTTTATCGGATTCCTGATATTCATGGTACACTCATGAAAGGGTTGTACGCGAACGCTACCTCAGAGATGCTGTGTTCCATCACTCATGTGCCAACTATACGACCATGTACAAACTCACTTAAATCTTGATAACCTGTCGTTGTAGCAGCAGTTACTGATCTAACAACCGTGCCAGATATTTTTTTGTCTTATATAGGCATTTCTGACCAAAGCACCGTATTCTGCCTGTTCACATGTATCTGTATTTGAATACACATGCCTATATCAGTTCCTTTGGTGCTTCAGTATATTTACGTCACGGGTGGGGTTTGTAACTATCTGTTCTAGTTAGTTTTCAGAGAAGGCACTTAGTGCTCACCACTAACAAAATTGTAATTTTTCCAATTAATTGTTGGATTTAAGTCTCCACCAGTGATTACAGTATGTTTGGGGAACTTATGTTCAAGTGAACCAAGGTTTTCTCGAAGTTTTTGGTTACCCCAGGAGGCTCCAATTATCATTTTATGCACACCTATGATACTGATTCTTGCCCAACCAATCTCACATGCAGCTTCAATTTCTATCTCTGTGGATTTGAGTTTTTTGTCTGTGACACACACCACCTCCATTTCCCATCTGTTTAGCCTTGGGATACACACTTAAATTTTCTCCAAAAATCTCACTGATGTCAATTTTGGTTTAATACTCTCATCCGAGGGAGGCATTTCTTTCGATCTTACATGGATACTTCTGAATTTCCTATAGCTATTGTTATCTGGAATGGATGGAGATGTGCCTAATATGAAAATTCCTTGTGTGCAGCCCACATACAGCCTCTATATGCAAAACCTCACCTATTTAGGGGAACCTTACAGTTCTCAAGCCTATGGCACAAGTCGAGGAAGTTGCTGCCTACCTTGGTCACAGAACTTTCAAAATCTCTGGTTCAGTCCTTCCACTCGACTCAGAACCAAATGGCCACAATCACTTTTGAGGACAATGTTGCAAATTGTTAGCTTAGCTGAAACTCCATGCGCAAGCCTGGTCTTCTCAACCTTCTCTGCCAGTTGCTGAAATGGCCCAGGAATGACTTCGGAGCCCAGACGACAGGCATCATTTGTTTCAACATGTGCCACAATCTGCAGTTGGTTGCACACTGTTCCCTCAGTGGGTGCTGGAAAACCCTCTTCAACATGTTCTATGAGGTCCCCAGTTTAAGTGGAAGACAGCACCTCAAACTACCATATTTACTCAAATCTAAGCCGCACTTTTTTTCCGGTTTTTGTAATCCAAAAAACCGCCTGCGGCTTAGAATCGAGTGCAAAGCAAGCGGAAGTTATGAAAAATGTTGGTACGTGCCGCCACAACTAACTTCTGCCGTCGAATATATGTAGGGCGACACAGGCATGCTTTGTAGGCACAAAGATAAATACTGGCGCCAAAACCTCTGCGTTAGTAAATAAATTAAAAAAAAAAAAAAAAAGTGGAAGACGAGCTTTTTTCCTCCGCCCCGAGTTTCGACCACTGCATTTTCATACCTTATCCAACGAAGTAAATACAAGTTCCGTATTGTTCATCTTCGAATGTAGCAGCATTTCAATGTACTGCGAAAATCCGACTGGCAAGACTGTTTGGGGTGTTTGTTAATATGGCCAACTCTACGTTTTGAATTTTTTCCTACCTGTGAGAAGAGATGGTTGCTAATAGGAACTTTTATGAGTTGTGAATCACATGCAGTATTCTCATCACCATAAGAATAATACGAATATAAACATTTTGCCATGTATTGTTTCATGTTTGCTGCTATCTCATTTAAATCCTGTCTGCCTAATAAACTACGAAACTAGAGTGAGACAACAGCAAACGCGGAAGAATATACATATGTTATTTTTATATTCGTATTCTTTATAGTGATACAGTCAGAAATGAAGCACAGCAATTGACTAGATTTTTAAATCTAAGATGACTAATTTCTGTGCAGAATGTAATGAACTAAAGAGGCACCTGCAAAGATTTTCAAACGAAGAAAAATTTTCGCTAAACTTTCGTTCAGAACATCATCTATCATACACAGTCTATTATTTGATTCTTGTTGATCATTACCAAAGAAAGCAGTAGTGTCTTGCCATTGTTTCGCTAATGAGACGATACCTCTCTTTTTTTTTAATTGTAAGTGGCTGTAGCGTGCACAAAAGCAAGCCATGCCGCGAGCGGTGACAGGCCCTAAACACGCACTATCAGAATGCGACAAACAATGCATGACACAGTACAGTAATGCATTTTCAGCTTAGTGACGTAAACACCTATAACAAAGAAAACAGCGCTTATCAGATCAAAGAAAAATAAGCAATCAATTCAAACCAGACAAAGCACCTGAAAAAGGGAGGGTACCCGTATAAATGCAGACGGAGCCCCTGACGCATAGCAATGGCTACCTGGTAAACCTTAACTGCTAAGCTTAAGACTCGAACCAAACTACTGTAGCTGTATCGTCATTCATTCGACCTAAATTGTCTCATATTACAATAGACCAACTTTGTTTCGATTTGGAGATGGCCCACAACTTCTCTCCCCTTGAATTTCGAGTCTCAAATTTCAGGTGTGGCTCAGATTCTGGAAATTTTTTTTTTCCTCGATTTCGAGTCTAATTTTTCAGGTGCGGCTTAGATTCGAGTAAATACGGTAGTTAGTTAAGGGGGCTTAGTACAACATCCTGAGTCTGTGCAAAAGTGGCATTAGTGTGCATTGTATCTTTGTCCTTGCACGCGAGTGACTGCTGTTCGTCATAATCAGTTGTTTGACATCCGCTGCTGGAAAAAGCTACCTCCAATGTCACCCTCTTCTACACGATAGGACAAACTGTGGTTGGAATTATGACAGTTAACATTATTTGACAGATAGCAGCTTCAGAGATGACATTTTGACTCAATTGTAAGCAAAAAATGCTTTTGCACAAAGTATTTATCACCTATTTGTTGATGTACAGTGTAATTTTTATCAATCGGTCTGCCTATGCTTGCAGACCATGTATATATCTTAAGTGAATTTGGGAGGGACAGAGGAGCAGAAAACGTACATGCCTTTCCCGACTCCTGCTCTCCCTTCCCCAAGACTTTGAAATGGGGGTGCACAAGTGCCCCTTCTGTCCCCCCATGGTGATATGCTGTTGCACTGGTATCATCATTAGTCATCATTTATATTAAATTACAACCTATATGGAAATAACAGTAATGAAGTGGAGTGGCATACCCATGCCAGGAAATGTACGTATCAACTGTTCCAGTTTTCTGTAACGGAACAAGGACTTCCTTGATCACCGAGGATCACTCATTCATGGCTTCCAAATGTTAATTGCTTTAAAGCACAAACTGCACTTTAAAAGGCCCATGACTTGCCACCACATCTGCTTGATGGCTGCCTGCTGACCCTCAATTTTGTGAGCTTCAAGACTGCTGACCATCAATTCCACAAGCTACCAAACTGCTTCACAAACTCAAAGATGGAGGCCTTTGGGCCAATCGACGTCCAGAGAAGAATGTGGGTACTTAGAGTAGCCATTTCCTGTTAACCCTCCAGACCACCACCCACCTAGCTGGATAAGGGAAGATGACCTTATCATCTCCAAGTTGAGGAATAACCCCCGTCTCCCGGAAAACAGAAAACTAGAACTGCTGTTCACTGTAGCGACCAGCACTAACCAACGGGAGTAATCTGAAATAATGTGTTACCTCATGTATCTGATCCCTCAGGTTTACCCCTTTTTCTGTTAGGGACCCTCTGAAATTAATTTTTTGCGTCGATAAATTCTTTATTTTATAATGTAACATTGAATCAAATTTGGTATTTCTTTTCAGGGAGCTTCAATTCACTATACTACATGGGAATCAGCTGTTCATGGAGTAGCCAATTATGGAGAACTTCGACCTCTACGGCAGAAGCTTTTTCCTAACAGATTACCAAGGTTCTCTCCAAGAATGAAACGCCGGTAACTATTTATATAAAATTTTCATAAAAGATTTCATTGTATTTTCTTTGGTTTTATACTTCCGAATTTTTTTCTTCTTGTAGGGTACTGCCACACAAACAGACTGGTGTCAATGGTTGGTGCTTACCGTTCCCTGGAAGTGATCGCACTGTTGTCTACCGTTCCCAGAGACATTTTTATGAGCATGATAAGAAACGCCCTATACAGTTTGAAGCATATGCTGTATTTCCATCGTTAATAGTTTCATTTCTTGTGATAATGGTGGCTTTCGTATTTGGTATTTTGACCAGATTCAAGCTTGGTGTCAAATTACTGCTTGATGTAAGTATTCATCTAATAAAGTCAATGAGACTTTCGCGTAATGACACCTTTAATTGTTGCTGTTTCTGGGTATTAGAAAGTTAGTGGAACAAACCCTGAAGCACTTGCCATATCACAGTTATCAACTGCCCTTGTCTGCGATCATATAAGTGTGTGGTACTGTGTCTTTAATTTGTTTTCATGTACATGATAGAAAGTAGAGCAGACAAAATCTGAAGCTAAATTGGAGTATCATAATGTTTCAGTTGGCAAGGTACTAATGAAGATATTGTGCACTCATTTTCCTCCTCCTTCACAAATCTCACTTGTTTAAAAAAATATGACACAATAAAATCATTTTAAGGTCACTTGTAGCTGAATTGCTGTGAATAATTAGCAGCTTCAGCTAATTCCTTAATAGACTGAAACTGTGGGCCTCGTGCGAACTCAAATCTTTGTGCATCATGAAAAAATTTCAATCTCCGGTACCTCTCAGTCTGCAGCTTGTGATCTCGCAGTCGCATTCTCATGTCTATTTTTAGCAAAGGCGTGGTTGGCCGAAAGATTATTTTGTGATAGTCTCTTTGTTGTTCCTATCTGCAACTCGGCATCATCTTCACTATATGGCGAATAGAAACTATCCTTTTCATAACATTGTTACATTCCATCCTGGATTTTTTAAGGCTCTAGATTTTTGTTTCAGCCACTTGATAGTAATGAACAATGTTAATAATGAAATGGCAAAGAATCTGCTATGTGTAACAAGAATATAAAGTTTCAGCCATTCTGAAGGGATACAAAACACTTCATAATTTAGTGGGAAAGCAACTTCCCATAATTTAGTGGGAAAGCAACTTCCTATGCCAGCAGCACATGTGAATAGTGTCAAATGTCTTATGGTGTGCTGACAGCAGTTTATGTTAAAATTAAGACTCCAGATGGCTTTTTTTCACACTACAGTGAAAAAATGAAATATTGATTGATCAGCAACATAATATCTCAGAACAGAACTTTAAATTATGCTAATGCTTCTTTTCCCCCAAAAGCTTTATCCATGTATGGTTGCAAAGTTTTTTTATTTGATTAGATTTAATGGATTTAATATAAATCATATCTTTCTTTTAATAATTTGTCTATAAATATACTGTAACCAATGGGTATATTTTTATTTTCAACATAATACTGAAAAACAAAGAAATAAGACAAATTATGATCACATGTTACTTCAAAGATAAGGTGTCAGTAACTGATACCAAAATGGCAGAAAATAACACTAAAATTGTTAAAAAAACACTAAATCAAACAATGGAAAATCCAGGATGGAACGTAACAATACAAGAGAAGGAAAGTTGCTACTCACCATATAGCGAAGATGCTGAGCCGCGATAAGCACAATAAAAAGATTGATTGTGTGAATCTTTTTATTGTGCCTATTGCGGCTCAGCATGTCCGCTACATGGTGAGTAGCAACTTTCCTTCTCTCCATTGTTAAAAAACACTACAATTGTTTAAAAAAATGCCAAAATTGGCAATGAAATAAAATAATATTATCTGTCCTTTCTTCTCAGAAGCAACATATGTATGTAGTATGCTGTCGCAACAGACAAGGAAAAAGTTTTTCTTTGAGACCTTAACCTTTGAGTCGTAAATAATTGTATTTCTTCAATATGACAGTTTCTGGCTATGCTAAACATAACTACTGGCAAGTCAGTTTGTAATTCTGTAGTGAAGTGTAATGTGACAGAACCTCCACAGTACAATGTTGATCAAGCCAACAACACTTTTATCACTAGAGGCTATTGAAGTCCCCCCACTCCGGAGCAGGGGATAGGGGAAGGGGGCTGGTAGGAAGGAAAGAAGAAAAACCTGACAGTCTTGTATATTCTCCATTGGCAGATTATATTGTGAGCTGCACCTACTAGTCCATATCAAAATGTGTAGTTTGGAGTGTCAGTAGAGTATACAGTCATATTGTATGGTGTACATGAAAGGGTTTTCATAGCAACCAAGTCATTCTGATTATGGGCCGATCGTCATCAGGTACTGATATTAACATGATGGTTGGTTTGGAAATTAATCATGTACCACAGACATAAAATACTGTGGAGAATGCGCAGTCATTTTCCATTAAATAAGCATTACTACCTTGACTGAAAATGTAACTGCAAGAATGGGATGTCGTGCAAAAATAAGCAAAGGACCCATCCCATACTGGATTCCACTACATGAGATGTACTTAAGGGTGAACATGAAGTGCTATACACTTCAGTCAGATAATGTTTGTCAAATTGGAAGTGTACATTAGGTATAGGATGTCATATTCTGTATTTTAAGTGTGTGCCAGTTTTCTATATTTAAACTTTCCTTGGTTGTTATTGTTATTAACTTAGGTGAAACAATATACACTTTGTAACATAGTTTCCGTTACGAAGTTTGGTCTATGGCTATACAAGGCTCCCAAAAAATACAAAAACTGAAGATCATTCAGTGCGAAAATGACCGTAAAGAAATCTAACTCTAACTTGCTAACCGGCCAAATATGTTTCATTGAACTCTTTGGTAACCAATCGTCTATTTCAGTTATGTGATGAACATACGTTCTCTCTGTGTCAAAAACACCGTTTTTTGCATGTGGATATTCCTGTTCACTTCCTGATTAAATTTCATTAAGTCTCTAAGGAGGTGGTACATACTCAAAAGTGTACTTATCCAGCATCCACAGGAGGAAAACTTCATGTTCAGAAGAAAAAAAAGAAAAAAAAACATGGAAACTTTACTTAAAAAAACATAAGTAGTTTCATAATGTTAGTTACATCTCGAGGTGAAGTCCTGAATACAAAGAAACCATGAAATAATACCAGGAAGTGACAACTGTGGATTAAAAAAGTCAGATCATTGTCAGAAATGGCTGAAGGCAAGTAATACAAAATGTGACAATCGGTACTTACAGTTACCCATGATGCTGGAGTAGAGTTGCTGTTAAACTTTACCCAATTCCTAGAATTTAATTCAATTCTAAAAACAGTGTCACAACCCACAACAGGCTAATGTAGACAGGGGCCCAATAGCTGGAACATAAAAAGGAATATAAATGAACTATTAAAGTACGGTACAGTGGAGGAAATGGAAGAAAACAGAAAACAGAGGAAACCATATCGTGTACTAGTGTATCAGTGAGTACAGGACAGTAGTGAGTACAGGGCAACACCACAGCTGACTGCAAACTAATGCGGAAACTTATGATGGACCACTAGACATGTGGTGCATGCGCAGAAGAGATAAGACTGACTCAGTGTGAGAAAAATGTAAGGAATCAAGTGCGCACAGGATTATAAAGGCAAATACTTGCAATAGAAAATATGAAGTAGATCCTCTGAAAAGACCCATACAGGGGGGACAAAGTGGCAGTGCACAAACAGGTAAATAGTTTGGGTTATCCACTGAGATAGTCAAAATTATCCAAGATCTATTTATGTTTCATTTCATCTTGGTATTGAGAGTATGACTAGGAGATTGCTTTAAGGCATGCTAAATCTCTTTCTAGAACATTTAGAACATTGCCCTTAAATTCCCTATGCAACACTGAATGGGTGGATGAAATACTAGGAACGGTCATCCGTCTCAGAAAAATGGGTACCCAAAGCTAAGTTAGAGCCTGAGCCAGATGAATGTTTCCCTAAATCTGACCCGTCTGGTTGATATATTTGTACAGGCAGTCATTATGCGTGATTCTGTAAACCCCCAGAGACTAAAAAGTATCATCCCTCATTTTGTCACTATGTCTGAATCTCTGGCTGTTATTCCTAGGAACGAAATGTGCTGGGACAATCTTGAGTCGAAAGCAGTTTGTCACCATGAGATGAAATCCTACCATAGTATGGAACTCTTAAAATACAAAACCATCTGAAGGGTACATTTACTTAATGGAACTATTGTAATTACACACTCTTGCTAGTCCAAGGATGGAGTTGAGAAACCTTTAAGTTTCTTAAGAATGCTTGTATTAGTATCCTATACAAAGTCATATCCTGATATTATTTCACAGTTTGTTTCTATTCAGGTTTTAGGCTGATAATGTAACAAACATTACAAAAGAAGTCATGCTTTTTAAATAAAGTAACCATTCAGCTGCAGGGCTGTTTTTTACTCAACAGAAAGTGTATTGCTAAAAGTGAAACTATGAAATTTGAATGATAAACAAAAATGCTGCAATTATGTAGAAAAAAAAGTGAAGCACCAAAACCAAATTAAAATAAATGCAAACAATGAATATTGAGTTAAACAAATCATCTTCCTTCAAATATAACCAAAGTGAGGGGAGAACAATATGTAGTAGTATCTTGAAAAAGCAAAACAATATCAGGGTGCAATTTTAGTGGAAATTTTTTGTCACTGCTGTGAAATTTAATTTTATCATGAATGTTAATATGTTCTAGGCTCCGGATTTTTGATTACTGCTAATATTATCACATTATTTAATTTTCTAAAATGGTTATTTCACACAACTACATTTAAACTCAGTGTTTGTACTTTGTTTCTAGTACCCGAAAGTATTTTCGTGTGGTTTTGTAAGTCACGAAGGCCCAACTGAAGAGGTGATGAAAAATACTCATTTCAAATTTACACTTTTTGCTGAAGGATGGAAGGAAAAATTATCAGAGCCAACAGATCAACATGCAACGCCCATGAATAAGAAAGTAACAGCCCAGGTACAGTAATGTAGCACTGTTGTTTACAGTTAGAAAAGTTCTGACAGAAAACGAGCACGCGCACACACACACACACACACACACACACACACACACACACACACACACACACACACACACACACCCACCTTTATTCTTTAAATTGTTAATTGTTTATATCCTGTCAGGACTTTCTAGTGTCATATGAATGTGCTGTATCATTGTTTTTAGTATAAAAATATGATAACCAGTTTCATTTTAATATTTGTTTGAAGAGAATAGAATTCTGTTAAGATTTAATCAATAACTGCCTAAAAACTTTTGTGTTTATTTATTTATTTCGTGTTCTGGTGATCCGTTTTGCAAATATATCACAGGTTTGTTGCAGTTACCTTCTATGGCATTATGTAAACAGTGCCAATAAGTTTTAAATTAAAGTATCTTCAACTTAGATTTTGTTATGGAAAATAAATATTATAGAAATAAATCTATAATGGAAAAATATTTACGTTTACAAAAGTAAATGGACATGCCCGCAAATAAGGATTTGGGAATGCATCTGATTCTTAAAAGTGCATGGATACTAGACTTCGTCATTCAGGAACCCTTTTGTAGCATAAAATGACCCTTAAGAATCCACTAAACACTTAATTTTATGAAGGACCAGGGGCATTAGCAATTTTAATGCTGCTGCAATAGGGCCCCCCTTGTGAAACATACTAAGATTTGCATGCTTGTAATTGATAACATATTTTCTTTTAGTATCATGGCTGATACACCCTATTACCTTCAAAAAGGGAGTTTCCTCCCCTATGAAACACACCAGGGAGAATATTTAATATGCAGTGGATGTGAGGATTTAAAGTTCCGTAGAAAGATTTTTGCACATGGCTGTAGAGTAGACTCCACTCAGGATCCTTATTGCTCATTTCTGTGCATATAGCACTTTTCTAGCTAATGGTTGATTTCCCCAAAATGATTCCATGTGCTATAATAACATGGCAGTAACCATAAGAAGCTGATTCAATAGTTCCCAGCCAGCCGGGGTGGCGGAGCGGTTCTAGGCACTACAGTCTGGAACCGTGCGACCGCTATGGTCGCAGGTTCGAATCCTGCCTCGGGTATGGATGTGTGTGATGTCCTTAGGTTAGTTAGGTTTAAGTAGTTCTAAGTTCTGGGGGATTGATGACCTCCGATGTTAAGTTCCATAGTGCTCAGAGCCATTTGAACCAATAGTTCCCACATTTTTACGGGATCATATTATGCACAAACTGGAAGTTACAGAAAGCAGTCTTTTTACACAGATCCAGGATTTGGTTTGTTCCTTCATCTTTAGAGCTTGTGTGAAACTGAACAATGTAGTGGCTTTCAGAGTATGTATGCAGGTTTAAACAATTTATTTTTATGTGATTGACAGAGAGACCAGTTTTATTAAACCAGTTCACAATATTCCTAAAAACCGTATTAGCTGACACCTCAAGTTTGTGTAATGAATTATCAATTACTAGCATAGTCTCACCATTAAAAATGATGAATTTACAATAGTATTTACAGAGAGGTGCATCATTAATGAAAATAGTAAAAGCCAATAGATCCAGGACTGAGCTCTGTGATGTGCGATGTGATATGACGTTATTTCATTCCAGTATCGAAATACGTTTTAGAATGTCCAGCGCAGCTTTCTGCTAGAAAGGTAGAAATAAAGACATTTCCATGCTGCTCCAATTATACCAAAGTATGTGTACCATTGTGTAAAAGTATTTAGTCACTTGACACAGACTTTCATCTCCAAAACATTGACAGAAAATGCAAATATCACACATTCTTTTGATAGCCGTTTCTGAAATTCTAACTTATTTTCGCTGATGACACTGTAGTTACTAAGGTGCTTCACAATCGTGCCATGCATTAGTCTCTGAAACCTTGGAACAACTTAACAGTAGTGAGATTGGCCAATAGTTAGCAGTATCTGCCTTATCTCTCTCCTTAAACAATTATTTTTGCAACTATATACTGAAGTGTTTCAGGAAGTATTCCTTGCTTAAGTGATGCATTGAAAATATGACAAAGGATTTTACTTACATGGTTGTAGCAGTAGTTTAATAATTTACTATATAGGGTGGTCCATTGATAGTGAACAGGCCAAATATCTCACGAAATAAGCATCAAACGAAAAAACTACAAAGAACGAAACTCGTCTAGCTTGAAGGGAGAAACCAGATGGCGCTATGGTTGGCCCGCTAGATGGCACTGCCATAGGTAAAACAGATATCGACTGAGTTTTTTTTAAATAGGTACCACCATTTTTTATTACATATTCATGTACTACGTAAAGGGAATGTTTTAGTTGGACCACTTTTTTCGCTTTGTGAGAGATGGCGCTGTAATAGTCACAAACGTATATAAGTACGTGGTATCACGTAACATTCCGCCAGTGCGAACAGTATTTGCTTCGTGATACATTACCTGTGTTAAAATGGACTGTTTACCAATTGCGGAAAAGGTCGATACCGTGTTGATATTTGGCTATTGTGGTCAAAATGCCCAACGGGCGTGTGCTATGTATGCTGCTCGTTATCCTGGACGACATCATCCAAGTATCCAGACCGTTCGCCGGATAGTTACGTTATTTAAGGAAACAGGAAGTGTTCAGCCACATGTGGAACGTCAACCACGACCTGCAACAAATGATGATGCTCAAGTAGGTGTTTTAGCTGCTGTCGCGGCTAAGTCGCACATCAGTAGCAGACGTCGGTGTTGAGAATGCTACATCAACATCGATTGCACCCGTAGCATATTTCGATGCACCAGGAATTGCATGGTGACGACTTTGCAGGTCGTTTACAGTTCTGCCACTCGGCACAAGACTTTTTGCATGCGTTCTATTTAGCGACGAAGTGTCATTCACGAACAGCGGTGACGTAAACCGGCATAATGTGCACTATTGGGCAATGGAAAATCCACGATGGCTGCGACAAGTGGAACATCAGCGACCTTGGCGGGTTAATGTATGGTGCGGCATTATGGGAGGAAGGATAATTGGCCCCCATTTTATCGATGGCAATCTAAATGGTGCAATGTATACTAATTTCCTACGTAATGTTCTACCGATGTTACTACAAGATGTTTCACTGCATGACAGAATGGCGATGTACTTCCAACGTCATGGATGTCCGGCACATAGCTCGCGTGCAGTTGAAGTGGTATTGAATAGCATATTTCATGACAGGTGGATTGGTCGTCAAAGCACCATACCATGGCCCGCATGTCCACCGGATCTGACGTCCCCAGATTTCTTTCTGTGGGGAAAGTTGAAGGATATTTGCTATCGTGATCCACCAACAATGCCTGTCAATATGCTTCAGTGCATTGTCAATGCATGTGCGAACATTACGGAAGGCGAACTACTCACTGTTGAGAGTAATGTTGTTACACGTATTGCCAAATGCGTTGAGGTTGACGGACATCATTTTGAGCATTCATTGCATTAATGTGGTATTTACAGGTAATCGCGCTGTAACAGCATGCATTTTCAGAAATGATAAGTTCAAAAAGGTACATGTATCACATTGGAACAACCGAAATAAAATGTTCAAACGTACCTATGTTCTGTATTTTAATTTAAAAAACCTACCTGTTACCAACTGTTCGTCTAAAATTGTGAGCCATATGTTTGTGTCTATTTCAGCGCCATCTATCACAAAGCAAAAAAAGTGGTCCAACTAAAACATTCATATTTCTTTACATACTACACTAATATGTAAAAAAGAAGGGTTCTTATTTAAAAAATCGCAGTTGATATCCGTTTGACCTATGGCAGTGCCATCTAGCGGGCCAACCATAGCGCCATCTGGTTTCCCCCTTCAAGCTAGATGAGTTTCGTTCTTTGTAGTTTTTTCATTTCTCACTTATTTCGTGAGATATTTGGTCCGGTCACGATCAATGGCCTACCCTGTACAAGTTTTCAGGTCTGGTACAGTTTTTATTTTTCGAGTATTTAATGATTCTTTAAATTTCCTTTATGGTTGACTGTTCTTACTATGATCTGTTGTACTGTACTAAGTACACTGGTTTATAGAAATTTCATGGCTTGATTTATGTAGCCTTGTAATCTATTTGTAATGTCACTGTTAAAAAATGTTTGCTGACTATATCAGCAACTGTTTTTGTATCAAAAGTTGAACCTCATTTTTTAACACATTTTTATTTGGTTGATTTCTTGTCTGTGTGCATTTCAAATTTTGCAGTTCATTTTAAATTAATTTCCTGATGAGCTAGAGACTTGATATTTGAAATATATCTCAGAACTGGATGACAGTGCAATATCAACTCGTTTTCTTGCCCGTGTGATCCACTTAGTTCCTACAGGGGTGAGATGGGGGATGAAAAGGGTTGGTAACATTGCTCTGCAGGACTGGCTAACTGTGTGGGTAGTATTGGAATGAGTTCCAGACATTTTCTGTGTGTTAGGCTTTTGCTCTTGGATCACTCACTTGAACATTTATTCTGTTGTGCCATCTCCATTGTCCATTTTCCTCCTGTTCCCACTTGGTTAAATGCTGTTGACAGCCTCTGGCCAGTTAGTCAGTCTCTGCTGGTTCTTTAAGTTGTTCCCAATCCTTGTCAATTTCTGGTCACAATATAATAATTATGTTAATAGTGCATTAGTGACCATTTTTATGTCTGTGGTTGAGGAGAAGGCACCTCATGCAAGCTTCATTTAGAGAAGGAGAAGCAAGAACAACAAGGGAATCTTCAGCAGGCACCAGAAGCAAATAAATCCCCAAGATTAGCCAAATGGTGTAGGTGAGCTAAAGGAAGTTTCTTGACTTCCTAGTGATGCACTTAGTCATGCTCAAACAAGACCAACTGAGACTACTGAAGCACCTATATCTCAGCTGGAATGAGGTATATTGAGACACTTTGAATTACAAGCTAGGCAGACAAGTCAGGGATGTGAACAAGACTATGAAGTCAATGTGAGGTGTATGCTCAACGGGAAGCTGTTGAGGCAGATTTTCACTCTACCATAAACAGGTTTTGTGATAAGATCTTTGCTGTATGCCATAAAAAATGTTGCCCTAATCAGGTAGTGAAATAATGTCTGTCTGCACCAAAGTCATACTTAACACTGAAACGTGCCACTACAATTTATTTGCTTGTTTGCCATTGAAGAAATAAACACTTGAAGAGCTCAAAGATGCACATTAGAGTATCTAGCTACCAGGTGATATTCCTGATGAAATTGCAGTACTAACTGAACCAAGATGGCATTTGTTTCAACATTGCATTCCATACATCAAAGCAGTTAAATTTTCAGCCAGATATACTAATACAGTTTCAAAGGAAATGCAATATTCTCAAACTCTTCCATAAACAAATAGGCAATAATAGGTGATAACGGGCTTCCCATCACAACTCTGCCTGTATGATCATAGAACTGGTCATTGAGTAAAAAGTAAGTGGAAGTCAACATGTGTCGCAATAGGTTTGTTAATTCAACACCAACCTAACCACGGTTAACCATAATGAATGAGAGGGACACGAGTGGCAGGAGAAACCACATCGAAACAAGTGACAAAAAAAGTTGACACGACATTTGCCGTCTTCTGAATGCTCTGTGTGTCAGTGAGTTGAAGACCCCCCCCCCCCCCCCCCCCAACAATTGGAGCTATTGATGTCAACATTGCTGATGAAGGCTTGTACTGATTTGGATTTGGGTAGAATAATTCACACATATCCTACTCGAGCACAAGTTGATGGACATAACAAAGCTGTCATTGAACAATATCGAGGGCAAGGAGTGTAAACTTCAGAAATGTGTGATCAGGATGTGCTAGTGAATACAACAAGAAACACTGACAATGTATGCTTGGACAACATTGTATTAGGTGTTATAAGCAAGACCGGAGGATTACAAAAGAAGTTGGAAATTTTCAGTGGAATGAAAGTTAGCTTTGCTCAAATATTAACATGAAATAAGGAATTGTGAATGGTGCAATGGGTACTGCCACTGAAACTGTTTGGCCTTTATCCTATTGTGATCAGATGTACGACACCAGCATTCCATCTGTTCGTATCTACTTTGGCTTTGGAAGAGATGGAATTCATTTAATCAGTCCACAATCAATACAGTTGTAGGCACACCGAAACTTGAGAATGTGTAGTGAACCAAGCTGTTTTAAACCTTTCCAAAGGCCAGGAATATGTTGCATTAAGTTGTCAGCACATTGGATGGATTACGAATAGAGCGACAGCTATGGAAAGGATATATTGCTGCTCACCGTAAAGATGACACATTGAGTTGCAAATCGGCGCAACAAAAAGACTATTACACATTAAGCTTTTGGCCAAAGCCTTCATCAGAATCCACACAAGCAAGAATATTTCACACACATATGACCACTATCTCTGACTGCTCAGGCCAGTCTGGCCAGAGCAGCCAGAGATAGCAGTCATGTGTGCGTGAGATGTGCTTGCTTGTGTGATTGTGTCCTTTTTTTTTTCTTTTCCGGTGAAGGCTTTGACCAAAACCTTAATGTGTAATATTCTTTTTGTTGTGCCAGTCTGCAACTCAACATGACATTTTAATGGTGAGTAGCAGTATATCCTTTCCATAATTGTTGATATTCAAACCTGAACTTTCCATTATGAATAGAGCAGCTAGATTGTTAAAGAATAAAGATTACAATGTTACTAACATTAGCTTTATTTAAAAAGTTTTCAGAGATTTCACAATAAAATAAGTGGAGGTATTACACCCTGGTACTATGAATAAAAAAGGAGCATCAACATTGTCTGGGTGTAAAAGTCACTGTCTTGTGAAAAGTACAGCATTTTTTGTGGAAAAAATTTGCCCATTTGTTTTCAGTAAGAAATCACATTTACTTTAATCTTTCATTTTTGTTTTAAGTATCTCTGCAACTCATCTGTTGCAGTAAGAGTATCTTACACATATGCCGACAAAGCAAACTTCTTTATTTTTGCTAGTATTGGAGATTTGTGGAATCTGATGAGTTGCCTTTTTGTGGCTCATACATGCCTCTTTCACTGTAATTCTTTGACATGGTTGAAAAAAATTCCAAAACTTTTTAATATATCGTTTTGCAAATCCATATCAGTGTGAGCCCTACTCTAAAGGTGCAAGTTTATTGTAAAAACACCAAATGTTCTGATTTTGAAGGTATTTGAAGTATTTCATTGAATTTAAGTGCTCTGCCCAAGTCATTCACTTTTGATCAGGTGATTTGATAAAGTATTTCCATATATTCAGGTATTCTTTAGGCAAGGGAACATTGAATCTGATCTGACGTTGAGTATCCTCGATTCTGTGACCAGCCTCGGTTCTAATTGAGAGTTGGCAGTTCCCTTTGGAATCGACCAGTGGGAGCTATTAAAATAGCAGTGAGACTGACTGACTGACTGACTGTCTGTCTGACTGTCTGTCTGTCTTACCTCTGCCATGATTTCATGTCTCTTACCTGAGATATCATGTTCTATGACAAAATGGTGGCCAGAGAAAAGTTGCTACATCATGGCACCTCTGGATAATTAACTTCACCTCAAAGTGCAAAGTGAGGTGTTTCCATAAAAGTCCTATTTCAGAGGCTTCTTTGTTCTGAGGCACCTGACTAAGTTGCTGTAATAATGTAATTTTTCATGGCAGCAGAGGGTTCAGTATAGGTGATACCTCCAGTTCTAATATTTTAAAAGGCTCACTATAAATTAAACACTAATCTATAAGATTTATAGTACTAGAATAATATATAAACCATGAGAATAGAAATTAGTTCATTCATCAGTGTGATATCACTTCCTCCAATTCAAGCTATTTCTCCCTTCTCATACAGCTGTTTGCACTAAACTGTATTTTGGCTTTCAACTGATTCTAAAAATTTTAACTGTGTATTCCAGTGAGTATCTTTGAACTGTTTTAGTGATCAAGGGCAATGAGAAGGCTACTTTTCTTTTTGCCGCAGTCAAAAGAGCATGAACTGGTAGACATACATAAAAAGCATTTCATAGCACTATATTTAGCATATGACAGGGGCAGTTCAGTCGTGAATAATCACACAATGCAGCGACAATGTTGCCATGTTGATCTGTCATAAAAGGCATGTCTTTCAAAGCAGTCTTGTGGATACAAAGAGACAGAAATGGTCTCAACAATTCTCTTAAAGTGTTATTGCCTGGTTTTGCTTCATCTGTAAACTGGGTTCTAAACAAAAATGGAGAGTGATTAAAATTCTTCTGGGTATTATGCCGCGTCATTGCTAATAAGCTAACAACAATAATAAACTAAAACCAAGGTTTCTGTCGAATTGCTACGGCCTTCCTCAGGGCATGACTGGTTTTGGATGGGGCTAGGTGCTTCTATTTATTACAGACTATCGATGTCTGACGTCACTGCTGTAAAACTTTTAATTGGCCCTCTAATATGATTGGCTAGTCATGACATAAGGGAAGATGGAAGGAAAGAGGCTATTCGTGGATGTCCATGTCATCAACGATAGGTAGCTGTCCGCCAATCAGCATTCGGCTTCCGGTCAGCAAGTTTTCCTCCTGGTGTGCGTGGAAGTGGACTGACAGTTGCTCTACAGCTGTTTGTGCAGATACATCCGTGTCCCATGTAGCTTCTGCCCCGCGACCGCTCATGGCCCGTTGGACCGGGATAGCCAGCAGCCAGGATGCCGGGAGTTTGTAGCCATCTTCTCTGTCGATGTTGTTAGGCTGCTTAATAATTTCGATCACCTCCCGTATTTTGCATTCTTGCATCCACGATTCTTTCGCCAGTACTCGGGCTTCCTGGAACCTGATGGTTGTCCACAGTCACAGTGGTGTTCCGCTATCGCCTATTTATTATGTTGTTGTAATCGTACATAGCGTTCGTGTTCTGCTACTCGTAAGCTGATGGGTCACCCTGTTTCTCCTACGTAGGCAGCTCTGCACTCACACCGTAGTTTTTAAACACCTGCAGTGTTAAGATTGTTGACTACATCCTTCGTGGAACCTATCATTTTTTGGATCCTGTGACTGCTTCAAAAAATCGGTTTGAAACCTCGTCGGCGGAGGACGTTGCCTAGCCGTTCACTGATGCCTTTTACATATGGTAAGTGTACCGGTGGAAGCTTCTCTTCCTTGCCTCCTTCTTGTGTTCTGCTCCCTTTGGTTTTAGCTACCTTTCTTATGATGTTGTCATCATAGCCATTGACACGAAACATGTGTTGTAGCTCCTTTAATTCTTCTTTGATGTTATTTTCATCGCTTATCCGGTAGGCTCAAGCAGTTACCGTATGCAGAACTGAATACTTTTGAGCCGGGTGGTGGTGGCGGCTCTCCGCGTGCAGGTACAGATTAGTGTGCGTTGGTTTCCGGTACATTTTGTGTCCCAGTGTACCTTCAGCAGCTCTGTATACTTCCACATCTAGAAATGGCAAGGTACTATTGTTTTCAGTCTCATGTGTGAACTTTATATTTTTGGGTAGGCTATTTAAGTGCTGGAGGAAGTTTCCCAATTCTGCTTCACCGTGAGACCAGATAACAAATGTTTTGTCCACGATCTGACAGTAAAGACAACAAAATGACAGTACATGTGATGTTGTATCCTGTCTACTCGTCAATTGTGGGGTGCCTAGGAAACCTACCTTCTCGGATCGCTAGACAACAATTCAAGCAAATCGTATTAATGATTTTATTTACAGAAAATAAATGACAATATTTAACTTTGAGAAATTTACAGTGATGTGTCGCAAGCAAAGGTCAACATGCAACACAAGCAGTCTCTTCGGTATATACAGTTCATAATACGAGAAGTAATACAGTTCCTAAGCTGCTACTGTGGAACTCTGCAACTGGCTAGTCTTCAAACTGGGTCGTGGCCAGGCGACACAGCACTTGTATCCTCATCATGTCATGGGCACTGCTGTTGGTTTGTCGTCCTAGAGAAGGGTTGGTCCGCATGCAGTTGGCTGATGTCTTCTTCACAGCCCTCTCTGCTCTAATGTTCCCTACCACTGTGCCAGCACTTGACTTTGTCAGAACATGTTAGATAATGGTTTCTTCTTGTGCTACATGTCTGCGTATCTGTAGTTGCTGTGCATTCACCTCTAGTTATAAGCAGTTACTTCAGACATAATTATACCTATTAGGCTTTTAGCACCTTCTTTCATGTGCTGCGACACATTTGAGAGATGAGGTGTAGTAGCATTTGCAGATACTTTACCATAAGTGTCAACTAATGTCTGAACAAGAGCCAAAAAACCTTTCCTCCTATGATGCCACGTGCACACAGTCACGCAGTTATCATGAATATCTCCAGAGCAACTTTAGGAAGGCGTTTCTTGTTCAAACAAGACTCTTGTGCATTAGACATGCATAGGCGGCCACCCGTTACTATGAGCATTAATTTCAGTACACAGTAAACAAAATTAACTTTCCACTCACCACCGTCCACTATAGGGTTAAATACCATACAAACTGAACTTTTAAGATCAGTTTCAGGCTGTGTGTTTCTATATTCACTACTGGTTAATTTTTCTTTCACTTCCCTTTTCTTAGTATGCTTACCTTCCTTTCCAAAAACCATGTTTAGTTTGAGTACTAATTGTCTGCGATAAGAAAAAATGGAAAAGCCATGACACTCCATTAAGCACTGCTCACCTCGGTGCTCATAGACGGTAGCTTGCAACGGTGGTCAGTGCCACCACAAACCCCTAGGCTGCAGCACACCAGTGCTTGTGCATAGCACTGCCCAGCCCATGCAGTGACATCATGGGCTCCCTCAGTGCATCCGTGGTCTGTGCGCAACTCTGCTGAACCCATAGCACATTGGTGCTTACAGCATTGCTCAGCCCATGTGATATCACTGGCTTGCTTCATCAGAGACTGTGGTAATCTATTGCAGCTGCAGCTAGCAGGTCAGGCCTCTGATCATGATTGTGATACAGACTATTTCACTGATACCTGATGACTGTATTTTGATATTACTATGTAGAATGGAAGAGAGACTTTTTTAACCAGACAGATATTGTGTTTGGGAGCCACAAATTTATCAAAATAAGAATTTTAATTCTGCATGTTGGCAGACACACTAACAAAGACTGCCAGATAGGTTGTTACAGCCTGCATACAAAATTTCAAGAAATGTTTTTAAAACCATTAATAATCATTGAATACTGGTGTTGTTTATAATGAATGTTGTTTTTCCAGATTAAAGGACAAAATCCAGGCTATGGAGCCACGTGTACTGCACTTATTCTTTCAGCAGTAACTATTATTAAAGAACATGACAAAATGCCTTTCAGGTAAGTTTTTTTACTCTTAAAGGTTTCAAAACATTACATTCCCTTTGTAAATAATGACATGTTTGTTTTTTTCTGAGCAAAAGTGACTTTTTTCAGTTTTGGATTCTGTTTCTGATAAAATGTGATAAAAATTATGGATAACAATTATAGGTCAGATTGTTTTTTTAAAGAAAAGATAACAACCGTCATAAATAGCAACAAAATTTCACATTTTAATTGCTCAAAAATTCTAAGTCCAGTTTTTTTTAATTTTTGTGTTCTGTGATCATAATTGCAATATCTTCCTGTGATGTGAAAGAAGTCAGTTTTACAATGTGGCAACTTTCTGGCTACGTTCTAGCTGTGGATCTATTTTTACTCTCCATCTTGCATATGTATGATCACTTGCTGCTCAGAAGTGATTTAGGAGCCACTCTCTAGCAATTCTGGACATATGGGTGTCTCATTGTCCTGCTGGAATTTCCCAAGTTCATGGGAATACACAATCGACATGAATGGATGCAGGTGATCAGGCAGGATGCTTATGTTTGTGTCACCTGTCAATCGTACCTATCAGGCGTCTCATATCACTTAAACTGTACACACCCCATACCATTATAGACCCTCCATCAGCTTGAACACTCCCCTGTTGACATCCAGGGCCCATGGATTCGTGAGGTTGTCTCCATATCCATACACGGCTATCCACTCGATACAGGTTGAAATGAGACTCGTCCGACCAGACAACATGTTTCCAGTCATCAACAGTCCAATATCGATGTTGACGGACCAAGGCGAGGTGATCCATTTTTGATCACAGCATGAGATTTTATCCAGGGAATAGTTACTATAACCTGATTTTTCATACGTACCAACTGAGTAGCAGATTTCGATAGACTTGTATAGGTTGGGTTCTCATTATGTAAAAGTGCACACTTGAGGCTGTGTTGTAGTATATTTCCTTACACCCAGTTTCATTAGCACTCCTTGTACATTCTTAGACAAAACAAATTTGTTTTCTTATGTGAAGAATGGCAAAAAATTTATCTTTTTCTCTGTTATGATAGATTGTGATTTTTCACACTCAGTAACAATCATTGTTTCTCAATCAGCCCAGAAGCTAATAATTTAACTTCTTTGAGAGACTTGTATTTTGAATGAGATAGTTAAATTTGTCTTGATTGAAACTGGGTGAAGTTGTTGAAGGTCAGTCAAAATCACTGTCACTTTTGCTTGGCTATAGTTTGGTCCTCAGCAGCTTATTCATCTTCCTCTTCAGATAACTCTGGGAGAAAGGTAAATATGGGAACAGGTATCGTCTCTCAATATTGAATAGGGCTTTAGCATAGTCTAGGTTGGAATATTCAGTTAATGTGCTTATTTCTATTGATTCCCTTTGAATTCACTGAAATAAGAACATCCTTGTGGTTTTTGTCCTCGCCATACCATTGGCAATCTAAATTTCATGCATTTCCATTCGCCACTTGACCACTGTCGCAAATGTTCTTTGCAATGTGTTGCGCTCAATATGGGGAGCCCAAGCCATGTCTTAATCTCAGTTTTAATTTGTAGTAGGTGGGATACACTCTTCGTACAAAGTTAGTTACATGTTTCCTTTGCTGAGGAAGGATATACTCACCCCAAATGAGAGAGAGAGAGAGAGAGAGAGAGAGAGAGAGAGAGAGAGAGAGAGAGAGAGATGGCATTATGCACAAGAGAGTTGAACTATCCACTCAGTCCTTACTGGAGTTGTTGTGTCAACAATATTTTGAAAAAGATAGATTGCTACTCATCATGTAGTAGAGACCTTCAGCTGCAGACATACACAATGAAAAAGACTGTGAAAAGTAAAGTTGCTACTCACCATATAGCGGAGATGCGGAGTCACATGCAGGCCCAAGAAAAGGCTGTTTCTCAGGCCACTGAGGCCACACTGCAAGCAGCACCAGTGCATGATGGGAATGGCAACTGGGTGGGGTAAGGAAGAGGCTGGGGCAGGGAGGGGGGAGGGATAGTGAGGTAGGGGTGGCGGACAGTGATGTGCTGTTGGGAGCGAGCAGGTACGAGGTGGAAAGAGAATTTGGCCGCTATGCAGTCAGGTAGTCAGACAGATGGCAACAGAGAAGTGGAGAAGGGGGTGGGGATAGTGGAAAAGGAGAAAAATAAAGACTCGGTGCAATGGAGGAATAATGGCTGTGTAGTGCTGGAGTTGGAACAGAGAAGAGGCTGGATGGGAGAGGACAGTGACTAATGAAGTTTGAGGCCAGGAGTGTTACAGGAAAGTTTGTACCTGCTCAATTCAGAAAAGCTGGTATTGGTAGGAAGGATCCGTATGGCACAGGCTGTGAAGCAGTCATTGAAAAGAAGGATGTCATGTTTGTCAGCCTGCTCAGCAACAGGGTGGTCCACTTGTTTCTTGGCTACAATTTGTCAATGGCCATTCATGTGGACAGACAGCTTGTTGGTTGTCATGTCCACATAGAATGCAGCAAGGTAGTTGCAGCTAGCCTTGTAGATCACATGACTGGTTTCACGGTAGCCCTGCCTTTGATGGGATAGGTGATGTTTGTGATAAGACTGGAGTAGGTGGTAGTGGGAGGAACCATGGGACAGGTCTTGTATCCAGGTCTATCACAGGGATATGAGCCATGAGGCAAGTGGTTGGGAGCAGGAGTTGTGTAGAGACTAATGATGATATTGTGTAGGTTTGGTAGACGGCAGAATACCATTGTGGGGGATGGAGGGGTGGGTTGGAAGGGTAGTGGGCAAAACATTTCTCATTTCAGGGCACAACAAGAGGTAGTTGAAACACTGGTGGAGAATGTAATAATTGCTCCAGTCCTGGGTGGTACTGAGTTAAGAGGGGAATGCTCCTCCGTGGCCTGATGGTGGGACTTTGTGAGATGGTGGGAGACTGGAAAGATAAGGTGATTTGTTTTTGTACAAGGTTGGGAGGATAGGTATGGTTGTGGTGTTTCACTATTTGCCACCTGCAGTTTGATTGTGGTAGCAATAACTGTTTCAGCTACAGCTGCAGTTTTGTACTGAACATCTTTATATACTCCTTGACAACATGCAATATTGAGGTTACTTTGGCATAACAATAGCTTTATCATTTTAAGAAAAACCTTGATTTAAATAATTCATGAAATGTTTGTTGCTGTGTGTTGTTGAAAAACATTATTTCAGTCAAAATGTATAATGGAAACTGACTGATAACACAATAAATGAAATTATGGTAGATGGTGTGTGCCATTCTGTTCATTCGTTAATACTTCTGTTAACAACTTGAGAACACCTGCTACACTAAACATTTATTATTGTTGCTCTCAATGCTTTATCTTCTTCCAAATCTTTCAGTGTTATTGAATAGCAGTGAATGGGGGAAGCCAGACAATGCTCTGACTACACTTTTGCCAAGTCATCAACAGTGTACCAAGGAAACTGTGGCTTGTTTTGTTTCACAAGTTCCAAGAGCTCTGTCTCCTCCATATCATCCTTAACATGCAAATTGTGGTACATTAACCCAAATGGTGACATTAACCAGTCAAGTGTCACCTTTTTTTTTGTGGTGGTGGTGGTGGTGGTGGTGGTGAATCTTAATAACTGAATGAAATGGGGCATTATCCATAATAGATACATAATAGATACATTAATTGTCCCTTGAACCAATTAAAAAAGCTCTAATAATTCAGCTCTTTGAATGAGTTGCTTAATTTCTTTGACTTGTAAACAAGAAGACACTGGTAAAGATCCAGATGTAGTTCTAGTGTGTGGTAATGTTTGCACTTTGTTATTCCTTAGGTTTTCCCGGCAATCTATTGACGTGTTCAGTTCAACATGTTTGCACCTTGTTTCCCAAAACAAAGTACCTCATTTAATATTGTCACCCACCTATTTTTTTTTATTTTTTTATTTTTTTTTATAGAATGACTCTCATTAATCCGTGTTTCATCTAACAAGAGAATGTCATCAGTGGATACTTTTATGTCGTCTCAAAAACTGACGGCTCCTTGCAGTGATGCCACTTCATTACATAACAGTTCTGTGACTGTTATTTTCTTTGCATCTGAAACAAAGGTATTGCACAACTGCTAATAAAGAAGTCTTCCTGCCATTTAATAATCTGACCCCACGAACAGTAACATAAAATTGTTTTAGAGGTGAATGTTCAGTTTTTTCATAATAACCGTGTATGAGATGACAAACTGTGTGTTTCTGAAATATGTCAGAATTCATAACTCATTGTTATGTCTTCCACATTACTGAGTGTCCACATCTTAGATGAGCTTGCCTCATCTTGTTCTGCACTCTCTCCTTTGCTAACCATCAATAGGTTGTTTTTGTGTACCTTCAAGGCATCTATATTTCACTACACTATCATTGTTAGGGGCACTACAGTCATTCCATTGCCTTTCTCTTTTGAAAGATTCCCACAAGGAGGACACACACTCTTGCACCTTACCATACAAAATATGAACAGATTGCTGAACTTTCCATTTGGCAACCAGAAAAAAATCCACATTGAAAATGGGTCATTAGTTATTTTATTGACTGCAAATGAAGTCAGCTTCTGACTTGCAATGGGCACCTAAGGTGACAGAGGAAGGCAGTATGACAACAGTACGCAAAAAGATGGAATTAAGAGCATTCACTGATTGGTTGTTTCTTCGGTGACTGCCCTGTAAACAAGTTGCATCAGTTCACTTGTGTGTGTGTGTGTGTGTGTGTGTGTGTGTGTGTGTGTTTTATGCATTTGCCACAAAATCTACACTTCCCACTATGGAGGAATTAGTTTGACCACTATTGCATACACAATCAGCTCCACATCCTCCTTCAGTGCTAAGGCTCCATAACTGCCATTAATCACCTGGCAGCAGCTCCATGTACATTTTTAACTCTACATATTATGTGATTTTAAATGAGGGCTGCTACTACATTTAGACCCATCTGTGAACATTGCCTTGGTGCAAATATGTGGATGCTCTAGTATTTTTCCTGAATGTGTTTTCAAGGTATGTTTGCCAAACAATTTATTTTGTTTGAACCGGTCTGCACACTATCATGAGGGGTCTAAAGCAGATCATTCATTCATCCTGCCAAACTCGACCATTCAAGCTATACAGTGCATATACATAACAAATTAACCAGTCCAGACTGTCCATGGCAACCACTGCGCCTACAAAAGCCAGGGAATGGTGTATGATCATGCTGGGTATCAGGTAATTCATAGTAACAAGTTATCAGATGTAACAGTGAAGCAAACAGGTACTGAAAATTTCTTTGGTCCAGGATGCTGTCTTCTTTTCAGTATTATCTCACTGTTGAAGTGCTGAGCAGTGCATCAGTAGGAAGAAACATGACTTGAATTAAAGTATAAGAAGTTGATAAAATAAGCTACAGAGCTGTTGATTGATGTGAGACAATCCAACAGCACATGCCATCTTATTTTAGTAGATGAGTAGAAGATACTAATGTCATAAAACTTGTAAGGCTTTGTAAACAGTCAGGCCTCCTTGGTAAATTATTAGAGAGTAACTCTAAAGTGTTGCCACATTGGCTGGCTCGTATAAATTTTTTTGAGTGATCAGCCAGCCAGCAATACATTTCTGATATTTACTCTGTCTCCTCTTCTTGTCAATGTTTTTAATAGTTGTAGCAAAATGACCATATTTGCACTTTGTCTGTGGTGTGGATGAAAGTGAGTTGTAATTTTTGACAAAGACTATATTTTATGCTTTTATACTTCTGTAAAATAAAATTTTTACATCTTTTGACAAAATATATCTGACTATTTTAACATGGGTGTTAATAATGGGCACATGCAACACACTTGTTTTTTCTTATAAATCAGACACTATTACTCATATAGTTGTTACAGACCTAAAAACATTTAATTTATTCTTATTATCTGGTTTTGCATTTCAGTGGTGGTGTGTTTACTCCAGGTGCTGCATTTGCAAAGACTTCATTAATAGAAGAACTGAATAAACATGGCCTCACATTTGAAATAACTTCAACAGAAGAGAAGTGAGGTTCACTTTATATATGCATCTTCTTGTTTGGAATTTGTATGCATTTATCAATTTTTTACTGATCTTGTCATCAAGAGAGGGTGCAGAAGCTTAACATTTTGTGTAAGGAAGCTGAGAGCTATTTTATTCACATAGATAATTCTTATATTTTGTACTGCTTGTAGTTGAGCACTATTAATAAATAT
Source organism: Schistocerca cancellata (assembly GCF_023864275.1). Lineage (NCBI taxonomy): Eukaryota > Metazoa > Arthropoda > Insecta > Orthoptera > Acrididae > Schistocerca > Schistocerca cancellata. The sequence goes on from NC_064630.1 coordinate 621,728,849, forward strand.
ATCTCTGATAAATAGTCAGTATTTTATTCTCCTAGTTAAGTGCTCTAAGCAGTTGGTCTCTTGTGGTTTCATCATGTGGTAAACAAATGTCTTGGTTGCAACCCCCCACCCCCCCCCCCCTTTTCAACTATGAAGAGCCCCAGAAACTAAATCAATGGACTCTGAGCAATCTCCTCAGCAGCACAGTTTAAACATGTCTCTCCAGCTATTTACCGACCTTTTTTTTTTTTCCGTGTGCCTCACAATAAAATGTGACCATATGGCAAAATATAGTGATGTGAATTGTCCTGTTCCCTTTCACAACTGTTATGTTTTTATGCATGCAGTGCTAGTATCCAGTGTATAATTTATTTGTTATTGTGACTAAAGTGCTGCAAGTCTCTGGATGCTAATTTACTAAACCTCTGCCATGAAAGTTACGTCTTTCTCTGTGCTGATAAGTTGTTTCAGTTACCTATTGAAGATACATAATCAGTATTTGGATAGACAGTAACAGAATTAATAAAATGTGTTTATTTATTTATTTATTTTGGGGTAATGTTGTGATTACTCAGCTCCATAAGAAAGGAGACAGTATGTAAAAAATCTATAGACCTAGCAGCCTTCTCTTTTTAATGTACAGGTTTTGCATTAAAATTATCACCAACTTCAAAATCGTTATTTAATCAAGTAAAGAGACACTTTATCATCGAAACTATTCTTAGCCTTTCTAGAGAAAGTGTTTAGGTCCTTAAACTGTGAAAATAAAGATGAAATGCATGTTACTGGATCATAGGTGAACACCATTTTGTTCATGATATCACACTATTGGCCTTTAGTATAAATAAACTTCAACAACAAATGGAACAACTTAATAGTACAAGTTTGACAGAAGTCTCAAAATAAATTACAAAAAGATTAAAATAATTTGTAATGGACACACAATAACGGAATTAGTAGAACTTAACAATGAACTTGTAGAAAGAGTTCATTTTTTAAAATTCAGGTCATTGGAAGACACCTGGACTGACAGGAAAATAAGTAAATACCCACCAATGGATGTCAAGTGGCTGACAGTGTCTGAAATGGAAAAATGTTGAAAATGCTTCAAACTCATATTGTGAAATTTTGATTTGTACATTTCAGACTGCTCCCTTGAGCTGCCCAGTGCCGAAATGAAAAATCAGATCTATTGTAGTTTACGATTAGGTAGGTTTCCATACTGTTTGTATTGGCTCCAGCTCATTTCATAAGCTTTTAATGCAGTAGAAACACTCAGAACATGGTAGTCTTGATGTATGGATTTGTAGACAGTTGAGTCCAAACACAGAAGTACTTACATACACAAGATTGTTGGAGATGAAACAGAGTACACTTTTAGTTCAAGGCATCACTGATGATGATTTATGGTGACCTTATGACATAAACTTGAGGAATGAAAACACATCAGTTTCAAATAAAACACACCCCAATATTGACCTCTCTGCTGGTGCAAATAGTTGATGGTGGGTGCTAGTCCCTTTTCAAATACCTCCTCAGGTGACTGATAGGATAACATTCTTCAGATACGGTTGGGAATTTATTGGAGAATGTTCTTCAGATACGGTTGGAAATTGATGATATAAAATACACAGGGCAAACCAAAATTAACATAATTATTACTTCTGTACCCAGACTAGGTGGCCAGTATTTGCAGGCCAAGAATTGAAGATCTGACGTGAAAGAAGGCAATGAGATATCATCTACATTATCCTTTCCATGACTATCGCATTGAGTACATTCAAATCAGAAATTTCTGGAAGTTTAAGTAGATACAAGTTGTATGCCAACTAGGTCTGCAGATGATGAAGAGACTAAAAGATTGTATTATGGGATAAAAGAAATTATTAAGATAAATGAAGGAGAGGAAAATTTAATTGTGATTGGTGACTGGAATCTGGTAGTAACAAGAGGAAGAGAAGTAAAAGTAGTAGGAGAAGATGGACTGGAGGAAAGGAATGAAAGAGTAATCCACCTGAAAGAATTTTGTACAGAGCATAATGTGATCATTGTTAACATTTGATTTAAGAATCGTGTAAAAAGGTGTGTGTGTGTGTGTGTGTGTGTGTGTGTGTGTGTGTGTGTGTGATCTGTAGACACAGGAAGACTTCAGATTAACTATATTATGGTAAGACAGAGATTTCAGAAGCAGATTTTAATCTGAAAGACATATCCAGGGTCATATATGGACTCTGACTGTAATTTGTTGGTTATGAAGCAAAGATTAAAACTGAAGAATTTGAAAAAGTCGAAAATTAAGGAGATGGGTCTTGGATAAGTTGAAAAAACAAGAGGTGGTTGAGAGTTCCAAAAGGAGCCAATGATTGACTGAAACAAGGGAAAGGTATACAGCGTGTGATGAATAAGTAGTTTCATGAGATAAAATGGTGAAGACAGCAGAGGATCAAATCGGTAAAAAGATAAGACCTAGTAGAAATCGTTGAATATCATGGGTAATACTGAATTTATTTGATGAAAGGGGAAAATATAAAAATGTAGCAAATGAAACAGGTGTAAGGGAGTACAAATATCAAAAAAATTAGATTGACAGAAATTGCAAAATGACTAAGCAGGAATAGCTAGAAAACAAATGTAAGTCAATAGAAGCATGTATAATTAGGAGCAGATAAATACAACCTACGAGAAAATTAAAGATTCCTTAGGAGTAAAGAGAAGTAGCTGTGGATGGATGGATTTTACTTTCATTCAGATTGATCCGTAGTGAGGTGGTCCTCCAGGATGTAGACCATGTCAGAAAAACAATACATGACAAATATTTACAACTAAAACAAATAAGCTAATGTACCATTCCACAGGTCCCAACTGGAATGATTGTCATTTTTTAATGAACACTATATGAAAGTCATTTTACAAATACTAATGCACTGAATTTAAAATAAAAAAGTTTTTTATTATTTATAAGGTAATAAACGTGTAATACAACTACTATAACACTTATTTACATTGAACACATTACTGCACTGAAATGGTGCAGAAGTTAGATTGTACTTACTCTTACTTAAACACACACACACACACACACACACACACACACACACACACACACACACACACACACACACACACACACACACACAATGAACACATTATGGTTTGAAAAAGTGATATATTGTTAATGACAAATTTCATTAAGGAATAAATATGTTGTGAAGCAGTAGTTAGTATCCCTAGTTCCCTAAACAGGCTTCTGCAGGATGTTCTTGAGTTCACACCACATATAACTCTCACTGCATGTTTTTGTGCCTGGAAAACTTTAGCTTGGCTTGATGAATTACCCCAAAAAATAATCCCATATGACATGAAATGAACGTAAGCATAGTATGCCAGCTTTTTCATTTTTATATCCCCTATGTCCCTCGCAATTCACATTGCAAATAGAGATTTGTTAAGACGCTTCAGCAGTTCTGTGATGTGCTCCTCCCAGTTGAATTTATTATCAAGCTGTAATCCCAAGAATTTAACACTGTCCACTTCTTCTATCTGCTTCTCATCATATGTTAGGTATATACTCGTGGGACACCCCTTACAAGTTCTGAACTGCATGTAGTGTGTTTTTTCGAAGTTTAGTGACAAAGAATTGGCTTGGAACCAGTGATTAATGTCCACAAATATTTTATTAGCTGATATTTCTAAGACTACACTTGATTAGCTATTTATTGCAATGTTTGTATCATCGGCAAACAAAACGAACTGGGCATCTGGTAATGTTACTGATGAAAGGTCATTAATATACACAAGAAAAAGTAAAGGCCCCAAAATGGAACCTTGTGGGACCCCAAATGTAATTAGTTCCCAGTTGGATGATGCCTGATAGCTTGATACGTGTCTCTTTCCTAATAACACCCTTTTTTTCCTACTAGAGATATAAGATTTGAACCATTTTGCAGCATTTCCTGTTACACTATGATATTCTAATTTATTTAAAAGGCTATTGTGATTTAGTCAAATGCCTTTGACAGATCACAAAATATACCAGTTGCCTGCAATTTTTTGTCTAATGAATTAAGAACATTTTCACTGTAAGTGTAGATAGTCTTCTCAATATCGGAACCCTTTAGAAATCCAAACTGTGACTTTGACAGTATGTTATTTGAGATAAGATGGTTATAAAGCCGATTGTACATTACTTTTTCTAAAATTTTTGAGAATGCTGGCAACAGTGAAATTGGATGGAAATTTGATGCCATTTCTTTATCTCCCTTCTTAAGCAGTGGCTTAACTTCAGCATATTTCAACCATTCAGGAAATATTCCACTCATAAACGACTGATTACGCAGATAGCTTAATATGTTACTTACCTCAGAATCACATTCTTTAATTAACTTTGTTGATATTTCATCATACCCACTAGATGTTTTTGATTTTAAAGATTTTATGATGGACACTATTTCTGCTGGGGTAGTGAGGGCCAAATTCATATCATGGAAGTTATTTGAAATGTCTGGTCTGAGGTATTCCTTAGCAACATCTACCAAACCTGACAACACCATCTTTTCAGTAACAGTTATAAAATGTTTGTTAAAAAGTTCTGCAACACTATACACATCTGTCACCAATGTATCATTTACTCTTAATGCTATTTGTTCCTCTTCATGTCTGGTTCTACCAGTCTCCTCCTTCACTATATCCCATATTGTCTTTATTTTGTTATCTGATATGACTATCTTTTTCTTGTAATATATTTGCTTTGATGTCCATATTACAGTTTTTAGTATTTTGCAGTATTTCTTGTAATGTGCTATAGCATCAACATCGGAAGTGTTGCGGATTGACAGATAGAGTTTTCTTTTTGTTTCAGAAGATACCCCTTGAGTAATCCATGGCTTAATTCCTTGAGTAATCCACGGCTATATGAATATCAAAAGCTCAAATGGAAAACCTGTGCTAAGCAAAGAAAGGAAAGTTGAAAGGTGGAAAGAATATGTGAAGGGCTATACAAGGGAAATGAACATTAAGACAATACTATCTTTGTGTTAGAGGAAGTAGATGGCATGGAGTTACTATACTGCAAGAAGGATTTGACAGAACACTGAAAGATGTAAGCTGAAACAAGGTCCTTGCAGTAGACAACATTTCCTCAGGCTTGCTAATATCCTAGGGAGAGCCAGCCATGACAAAACTTTTACACTTGATGTGCAAGATATGAGATGGGAAATACTCTCTTCCAAAGAAGACAGTTGTGAGTTTTACCAAACTGTCACTTCAGTAAGTCATGGTTGCAGAATCCTAATATGAATTATCTATAAAAGAGTGGAAAAGCAGATAGAAGGTGACTTGGGGAAAGGTCAGTGTGGATTGTGGAGAAATGTACCCAAAGCAGTACTGGCCCTAAAACTTATCCGACTTACATTAAAAGATAGATTAAGGAAAGGTAAATCCACGTTCATAGTGTAGATTTTGGGAAAGTGTTTGACAATGTCAACTGGAATACAATCCTTGAAATTCTTAAGGTAGCAGGGGTAAAATACAGGGAGTGAAAGGTTGTATACAACTTGTACACAAACCGGACTGCAGTTGTGAGTGTCTAGGTACATGAAAGGGAAGCAGTGATTGAGAAGGGGGTAGACAGGTGTTGCCTATCACCGATGTTATTCAATATGTACATTGAGCAAACAGTAAAGGAAACTAAAGAAGAAATTGGAGAAGGAATTAAAGTTCAGGGAGAAGAAATAAAAATTTGAGGTTTGCTGATGACATTGCAATTCTGTCAGAAACAGCAGTGGACTTGGAAGAGCAGTTGAACGGAATGGGAAGTGTCTTCAAAGATGAAAATTAACAAAAGCGAAACAAGGGTAATGAAATGTACTCAAATGAAATCAGGTGATGCTGAAGGAATTAGTTTAGAAAATGAGACAGTAAAAGTATTAGTAGTTTTTTTATTTTTTACTTTTTTTTTTTACAGTTAAATAACTCATGATAGCCAAAGTACAGAGGATTTAAAATGTAGAATGGCAGTGGCAAGAAAAATGTTTCTGAAGAATAGAAATTTGTCAACATATAATATAAATTTAAGTATTAGGAAGTCGTTTCTGAAGGCATTTGTCTGGAGTGTAGCATTGTGTAAGGAAGTGAAATGTGGATGATAAGCAGTTCAGACAAGAAGAGAATAGAAGCTTTTGGAATGTGGTGCTAAAGAGGAAAGTTGAAGATTACTTACAGTCTTGTAGGCCCTTATAGTTTGCATTTTAAGCTTATACTTCGCATATATTTCTTACATCTGTTTCAGTGTAAGCTTCTGAACAATGTGTGTGTGTGCACTGTCACTGGTTAATATGGAGTGAAAGTCAACAAACACTATTTTGTTTTCCTTCCCATCTTTTTTCTAATTTGGCAGAGACAGTTCATTCATAGTTATCTTCAAGATCAGAATATTTCCATCAATTAAATCATCATCATCATCATTTAAGACTGATTATGCCTTTCAGCGTTCAGTCTGGAGCATAGCCCCCCTTATACAGTTCCTCCACGATCCCCTATTCAGTGCTAACATTAGTGCCTCTTCTGATGTTAAACCTATTACTTCAAAATCATTCGTAACCGAATCCAGGTACCTTCTCCTCGGTCTGCCCCAACTCCTCCTACCCTCTACTGCTGAATCTGAGTCTCTTGGGTAACCTTGTTTCTCCCATGCGTGTAACATGACCCCACCATCTAAGCCTGTTCGCCCTGACTGCTACATCTATAGAGTTCATTCCCAGTTTTTCTTTGATTTCCTCATTGTGGACACCCTCCTGCCATTGTTCCCATCTACTAGTACCTGCAATCATCCTAGCTACTGCAATCATCCTAGCTACTGCAATCATCCTAGCTACTGCAATCATCCTAGCTACTGCAATCATCCTAGCTACTGCAATCATCCTAGCTACTGCAATCATCCTAGCTACTGCAATCATCCTAGCTACTGCAATCATCCTAGCTACTGCAATCATCAATTAAAGTGAAAAAATTATCTGACGAGATCTAGAAATACCAGTCTAGTAATCTTCATAAAGAATGTTACTTGAAATGGTGAAACTTTCAGATTCAGTACACTCTGATATTATATTCCAAAGAATTGAGAAGCAGAATGAAAAAGAATCTTCTGTTTGGAAACCAGTACTAAGACGATTACTTAATGTGACGCTATTTCTTGATCGAAGTGGCTTGGCTTTCAGAGGTACATCTCAGAAAATTGGAGATCCAAATTATTACCTTAGAGTGCTACAATTCTTGAGTCACTATGATCCAGTTCTTATAATGCACATTAGCAAGGTTAGAGACGTTCAAGAAGCTGGAAAGCATTAACAGTTGCATTATCTGTTTAGCGATACTCAGAATGAATTTAATTCTAGTTGTGGCTGTCATGTGTGCCATCTTGGAACGGACAGAAAATGTGAAGTATTATTCAGTTATTGTTGATGCAACTCCTTACTCTGATCATGTTGAACAGACAACATTCCTCGTGCATTTTATGTACTTCTATAAGGAACTAGACAAATAAGAAATAAATGAATTTTTGGAAATCATAGATTGCAATCATAAAAAGAGTTGCTATGGCGCATTTAATATGACCAACACCTGTAAAACACTCAATTCCTGTCTGTGAATGCTGAGGACAAGGTTATGATGATGGAAATAATATGAGTGGGGCTTACAGAGGAGCTCAGACAAATTTCCTTCTATAGGTTCCACTTGCAAAATGTTCTCCATGTGCTTTTGACAACATTCTCTTTTAATCTAAAGTGGCTGCCATTGCATTTAATATTGATTCTTAATTTTTGGGAGTGCACACAAAGAAGAGGAAATTTCATGACGAAACCATGACTGAAGTGAATTCAGAAGGTTAATTCAAGAAAAATGGTTTTTTATGTCATTATTGACAATCTTCTGTCTAATTAGAAAACCTGAAATGAAGCATTGAAGATTTTAGATGACACATTTGCTTTTTTACGGAAATACACACAGATGACTTACAATCAGGTCACTGAAACACGCAAGTTACTTATCAATGTATACCATAACAATTCCACAATAGGATTAGAAGATGAAATCAGATATTTGAAGGAAAAAAATCATGCTTCAAACTTTAAAGACATCTTGAATAAAAGGCATGAATTTAAAATTTCAATCTAAATTCCATATGGAGGTATAGCTTTGTGCATCATTTGCACTCTTGCAGTGATCGTAGCTCAAGGAGGAAGGTTATCCAGCACTCTGGCTCATGTTAAAAACTGTCTCAGATCAACTAAACATCAGTGCCATCTCACAGAGTTGGGGATTAGCATGGCAACTGAATCTAATTTGGCAAGGCAACTAGACTTTGATAATGTGAGTCAAACATTTGAGGAATGAAAGACTTGCAAAATGTCATTGATAGCATGATAGACAAATAGGTATAATATACTACACTTTGTGTGACTCATTGTGGTTTACATTTGAATGCGCTGATGTCTGTTTTTCAATGTGTGGGCACACCAGTAAATGAATTCAGAAAGAGCACTCCACGTTGCATTGTTACTGATGCTAGACATTCCTCAACGTACAAATCAGCATAATACTGAGCCTTTTGTTTTAAAGTTAAAGTAAATTAAGCCAATTAAAAAAACAGTGGAATGGATCATACATACATTTTACAATAACTCATTGTTGATTAGCATTTGAACATGAATTTGTAAGTACATCAGACATATTAGTTTTCTCTCTTCCTGCACAGGTCTCAGGCTATTATCCAGTTCCCTAGTTTTTGTTTCTTGGGTTCCTGATAACTGTCTTCGTCCCGACTATCCAAACCACTACTCATTACTATTTCTTCAGTCTCTTATTCCATGAAAGCTTAAGGGAGTAAGTATTCTTTCTTGCAATATTTAACCTTTACACATTCATTTATGCTTTCAAAGCTGCAGTGAGGAACTGGAGACATGATGATATTCTTGTAAGCAGCTGCCAGCAATCTCATGCGCACATGCAGAGCTAATTTAAGACTGTTTTTTGATATACTAAATCCCAAATTATTTTGATTTTAACAGAATGTTACACAAGGCGTATCAAAGTAACTGTTCTTAATTTTCTGAAATAATAGACATCATGAAAATAAACATTTTTCTTAATAAAAAAAGTTAAGAAACACATCATTTTGAACATACACTGGGATAAAGGATACATTATATTGTAATAAAAATTTGGAAGGACTTCATTGCAAAATGACTGTGAAATTCATAAGAGTATAAGAGTCTTTATTAGCCATTCAGTATTTTCTTATACAATCGGCTTCGTCAATGAGTTCAATTACAGTATTTTCTTATAACAATGTATATCTAAATCCTATGAATGTTAGTGTAGTACAATAGCACACATTTTATATATTGTTAATTTTACAATAAAAAAGAAAACATTATACAAATTTATATTAAGTGGGGAGTATTCATATTGATGACATTATGTCATTATCATATACGTGTTGATAACACTATGTCATTATCCTACGATATTGATACAAATATAGAGCACTCAAAATAGGTCTATTATGCCTATATGTTAGATATTGTATTTCCAAATTTAGGTCCTACTACAGGCACAGGTACCTTTCCCTATGTTAAAACAGCAAATCTGCCATATTACAATCTTTATATTCATCAACTGAGTAAAATGCTTTGCCTTTGAGCCATTGACCCAATGTTGTCTTAAATTTATTTTTAGATACTGTTTGTTATAGTACAATCATAGAATGACACACCGTGCAAGTGTGCTGTGAACTGTTGTCTTTGTACAAAATTAATATAATTAAATATAATGAAAATTGCAGTTATGTTTATAAATATTATCTTGATTTGTAGCTACCACAATCTGTTCAAATTCTGAGTGGAAATATGGATGGAAATCAGAAATGTGGCTGCAGAAAATGTGCTCTGATAAAGTTATGTGCTGGAGCCAGGAAATTAAACTTTCAGTAACAAGGGATTCTATCTTTCTGCACTTCAATAGAAAAACAATGTTATGAATTTTAACATCCAAAACTAACTAAGCAAATTTTGTAGAAGATATTCTGTCTCTTATAACAAATTAATTTCAGTAGCTCACTGTTTCCACAGTTACAGCAACAACCAAAACAAAATCATATAAAATGTGAGTGATCAGCACTAGATTTTGTTTATAAAATAAAGCTTTTGCAGACACTGTATTACTGATAAGTAATGTTTATGTTGCTGTCCTTTGACATCAGTAAATTAGGAAGAGTTATTCAGATACAACTGTATACAAACTGTCTACACTGTGTCAAAACATTGCACACAATTTCTTTGGTTGTGCTTACTTTCTAGATACAATGCAGTGATATGTTATAGTTCATGTAATTTCCTTTAATGTTTACAGGCTGTGTAACATAGTAACACTGCATCCAACATATGACCAAACTTCTACAATTTATAGTGGATCATCAGTACACATATGTACACTACTGCATGCTCTGATTGAGCATATTGCACATGAAACAACTGTAAGTTTGCTCGAATTCTGCTGGCACTGTTTTGTTCAACATATGATACCCTAGTATAAACTGCGTTTGTGAACTCCTGTCAACTGTTAATAAGAACTATATTCTTTCTGTATCACATCCTAATGGTTTTTTTTTTTTTTTTTTTTTTTTTTTGCGTACTGCCAATTGTTTTTCCCCCAATTATGTTAGGTTTAAATCATGTCAAACCTTCTTTAAACTATCAATATTGCAGATGGGGACCAATCACACATCCTGCCTCAGACCTAGTACTGGCTCTTTGTGGTGCTGTTCTGCAGTCAAGGCAGATGTGGATAATAACCAGCTACAATGCAGAGTCCAAGATTCTTAGGTTTGTGGATTTTGGGCAGATGAAGATGTGTATGCAGGGTGTCATTGGTTTGAGGAGGGAAATCAGTTCAAGGGAGTGGTTCTGGGAATGGTCTAAGCTAAGGCTTTAAGCAGGAATTGGTGGTTATGTTGTACTTGTAGCATTGGATCAGTCTGGCAGTGTTTATAGGTGGAGGAGTCAGACAGTTGTCAGATGCCTTCTGCTAGATGGTCACTGTGATTTGTAATGACAGTAGTGGAACATTTGTCTGCAGGTAGGATGATTAGATCGGTACCTGTTTTGAGGCTCCTGAAGTTACCTCGCCTCAACCTGTGATAACCTACTTTTCACACACCATCCTCCCAATAGTTTCCACCCCCTCTGTGCTATCACCTCCTCAGTTCACTCCCCCCCCTCCCCCCCCCCCCCCCGCACACACACACTTATTGTGCACTGATCTCTGGTAATGTCCCCCCCCCCTCTCTTTGCCCCTTATCTCCTCTTATTGTTTTCCACTCCCCATTCCCCACACTCCCACTCCCATAGCCTCCCAACACTGCACCTTGCACCCTTGTCCTGCCACCGTTTAGCTTCTGAACTCTTCCAGGCAGCTCTAACTTCTTTCCCCCCACCTATATTCTGCTATCCTCTCCCATTCCCTGCCCCTCTCTGGATTGGTGCTGCCATTCAACACAACAGGCGCATTCTGGCCATAGCAGCCTTAGGTAGTGGTCATGCATGCATGAGGTATGCATGCTTCTCTGAATGTGTGTGTGTGTGTGTTCTTTTCTGAAGAAGGTTTTGGCCAAAAGCTCATGTGTCTTCTCACTGAGCCTGCCTGCAGCTCAACATGTCATCTTCATGGTGTATAGCAGGGCTTAACAACTGGCCGGTTTTGAGTGCGAGTACTCGCATCTGCTCAGGCACGTGCTCGCGAGCAGGTGCAAGGTCGCGGAGTAGGGAGGGAGGGGAAATGCGCGCGCATGTTTGAATGTGATCTCGCGTTCTTAGCAGATTTAACTAGCCATCTGAATGCTTCGAACATTTCACTAAAAGGTAAAGATCTGCTAATTACTCATTTCATAGATTGAATACGAGCTTTCAAAATGAAATTGACACTTTGGGTGAGTCAGCTGGAAACAGGAAACCTAGCTCATTTTCCTAAATTATCATCCATGCAAGATTTTCACAAAGACTGTGAACGTTATTCACATAGTATAGTTGATCAATGCTTTAAAGATCTGACAGCACTACACAGTGATTTTTATCTGTTCTCCTCTCCATATTCAGCGAATATTGAAGAGATTCGTCCTGAGCTGCAGCAAGAAATTGTTGAACTGCAGTGTGACAGAGAATACAGAGACCAATTTCAGAACAAGAAAAACATTTTGGAATTCTACAGACACTTCCTTCGGGATAGATTTCCTCGTTTGCACAAACTGGCGGCTACAATAATATCAATGTTCGGTTCCACGTATGTTTGTGAACAACTGTTCTCTGCAATGAAATGTAACAAGACGCGCCTGAGAAACGCATTGTCTGATCGAAATTTAAACTGCACGCTGTGCCTAAAATGCACAAGAACCGTTACTCCGAAAATAGATGCAATTGTAAAGGGCAAAAAGTACAAGATAACAGAGAATCCCACACTTCAGTGATGCCTTTTATTGTGTAACAGTTCACAAATTAATGCGAATGTAGAGGCATACACTAAGCTAATAAAATTATGTGGCATGTGTACATTCTCCTTTATTTGTTTCATTTGCCGCAGTAATAATTCGCGAGTGATATCCCTGCAGGTGGCCGCGGATTTACATTGACTGGCGGCAGCTGTTGTGTGCCCCACGTGACTTTCTCCGCTCTGGTCCGGTAGTGGGGGTAGCGTGCTCGCGCTGCTCCGTGCTCGCGTCTTGCTGCTTACAGCTTGCTCCACGAGCACTTATGTTGTGAAGCCCTGGTGTATAGCAATCTGTCCTCCTCATAGTATTGATTATTTTGTCAATAGTCCAACCTGGACTTCCCACAGTTTGATATATGAATAAATAAATATAATTTTCTGAATATTTTCCAGTTTTATTTGCTGACTTGTTGGATATCTTTAATTTCATCATATGAGGGTGTAATTTCAGATCTTTGAATTAAAAAGATGGCATAATAATATAACAACACTAACAATAATAATAATAATAATAATATAATATAATAATGACATACATTCTGCATATACTGATGTGTGTACTCTTCAGTTGTCAAAACAATCTACCTCAAAAATATTGAGTGAATAACAATCGGTCATTTAAGATAAAATAAGTTTTGAGCACTTTCTGTAAAACTTAGTTCTTTGGGCATCATGAGTTTTTAAACTCACCAAATAAGTTACATCAATATGGGCAGTTATAAAATCTTTTTCACTCAATGATAAATTTCTGCAGAGACCCATTCCTGACCAGCTGCAATTTCGAAGAAGATTGGTCTAATGACGTCTCCAGCCCAAGACCTGCACTGAACAGTGACACACTGTGGATGTATTTGTTTCTCAAGAATCACTCATCTTCTAACCCCAAATGTGACAATTTTGTTGATTAACCAAGCCAGCAAGATGGAAATAAGTTGTAGGTGGTTGTGTTCGAAAAATCATCATTCACTTCTTGTTGTTCTGTAATCCATTCAATGGACTGAATTTACTGTGCGGGATCAGTAGGCATCATTTATTGAGTCAGTTGAGCTCTGTAGGCATGAGATGCAAATCTTTAATGAGAATGCACTGTAGATAGCTTCTTGAAATGTCCAATTTTTGACCATGGTGCTAAACTGCACCTGGACTTTCAGCAACACACTCACACACTGCTTTGATGTTTCATGCTGAACAACTCGTTGGAAGATGGCCAAAGTGTTTAGGATCACAAATTGGTCCAGTCTTCCTAATTTTTGTAAATTATCATCTTCACAGTTGAAGAAGTTAAATCACATACATTTTGTATGTAAATAGTGAACTGTAGCTTCAAAACCTTCATTTTTTAAAATATTGATCAACAGTGAACACATGTTGTTCTTTCATGTAGGGCACTATTTTTAATAGGAAAACGGTACATGAGTCAAAGTGCTGAAGCACAGTGTTTCAGCAGTGGAGACCCAGGTTGTTGTGTATGGCTTAGTAGGATGTTGTTCCTACTTCACATCTTTGCAGTGGTGATTTCCATACACTTTTTGTAGGACAGTGCCCAGACCAGTGTAACCCCCGGATATTTTGGATGCCAATTGTGGTGAAGTAGTGTGTGAGAAAAATAGACCTGGAGCTGCCTATTCACCTCCCTGTTGGACAAATGAAAGCAAGCCATCTCAATCTTTTTACAGTTTGGTTTCAGTCTCCATCTTCAAAAGTATGACTTCATTATCACCAGATCAGATGTTAAAATGGTTTCTGGTTCTTCAAAATTTTGGAAGCCATCCTAACATCTGATCTGGTGATAATGGAGACATGCTTTCAGAGATGGTGACTGAAATCAAACCATATCAAGACAGAGAAGGTTTGCTTTCATTTGTGCAGCAGAGCAGCGAGAAGACAGCTCCAGGCCCATTTTGGTGACAGACTACTTCACCACAGTCAGTGCCCAAAATATCTATGGGTTGTATTGGACTGGACACTAATCTACAACAAGCATCTGGAAATCACCGCTGCAAAGATAGAAGCTAGGAACAGCATTCTTCATAAGTTGTGCGAAACAACCTGGGGCTCTGCTGCTGAAATTCTACACACTTCACCACTTGGACTAGTCTACTCTAATGCAGATTATGGTGCTTCTGTATGGCTCAGTGGTGTACGTACACAAATTTTTGATGCATAGCTGAAGAACACTATGAGAATTATCAGTGGTACACTAAGATCAACACTCTCAGATGGCTGTCCGTATTGAGCCACAACTGCATCACTAATGACCAAAACACAGCAAAGGATGTAATGGTCTCTTGGATTTTCTTTGATGATATGAGCATGCCACTTCTTCTTTCCCTTAATGTTGCTTCCATTGTTGTAAGATTGTCCTGACAATCTGGAATTGGTATGCCGAAGTTATGTACTATTTCTGCGAGATCTTTTCCAGTAGTGTCACTCCCATAAGAAAATTTGTCAATTTGCAACTACTGAAATCCACACTTAATTGCTCCTTGTGACTTAAATCTGGCATGCAGTCCAATATTATTCAATAATATTTATTTTTGAGAGTGGTGTTCTTCAGGATGAGACCCTAGATACACTTTTATCTCAAATTATGGTAATCATTTCATTTTGTATGCTTTTACTCAACTAAGTAACCAATCTTCCAGGTCTAGGAATAGGGCTAATATGATCATTTAATATGGGACTGGATTTACCAACATTTCACGGTCGCCTCTGAACAGATGATTTCTTTCAGCAAGGAAACATACTATGGAAAATAACTGTAACAAAACCAATCTCCAGCTCTTTTCTTTGTGATCAATTTCACCTTCAGTTGCCTGATCTATTAATATTGAGTTTTTAATTCTCTGCAACATCTTGCAAATCTAAATAGTATGGTTCACAGCTCAGGGTGAGAGACAATTTCTGGACAAGCTTTGCCAGTCTCTTAAACCATTTCTTGTGAGAGAATCAGCACTTGAATTAAACAACTTCCAACAAAAACAATACACAGCATCTTTTGTTCAAAAATATGAGCCTCATTTTCTTAACTTCTTCATCATTTGAAGTGACAATGGAAGTAGTTGAAAACAGTAAAAGACCTCTTGTCTCTTGATCAAGTTGAGTCCACAGCTAACATTAATGTTAACAATTACATATAAGGTTGTTATCAGTAGGAGTCATCTATTTTAGTCATTAAAATGCTGTACCTTAATCTAATTTCTTGTTTTGTTTAATTAAAGGCAACCTGAAGGTGTTCAAAGGAACTAAACTGGCTGTAACACAATAAATGTGTAAAAATACAGCTGAGATGGTTTTCATTAACATTAATGTCAGCTGTGGGCTCAATATAATCAAGAGACAAGAGGCCTTTCACTGTTTCCCATTGTTTCCATCGTCATTTCAAATGACAAAAAATTTAAGCAAATATGACGTGTACTCTTGAACAAAAGATGCTGTGTATTGCTTTGGTTGCAAGTTGTTTAATTTGATCGCCGAGTCTCTCACGAGAAGTGGTTTAAGAGACTGGCAAAGCTAGTCAAAATTTTTCTCTATCCATGAAATGTCCGACAACCGTATTATTGAAACATGCAAGTGGAAGTGGAAAGAGCTTTTACAGAGAATTAAAAACTCAAAATTAATGGATCAGGCAACTCAAGATGAAATTGATCAGGAAGAAAAGAGCTGAAGATCAGTTTTGTTAAGGTTTTTTCCATAGAATGCTTCCTTGCTGAACAAAATCACTCATTGACCATGAAATATTGGATGCAGTGTTACTGTATTACACAGCCTGTAAACATTCAAGGAAATTACATGAACTATAACGTATCAGTGCATTGTATCTAGAAAGCAGGCACAACCAAAGAAATTGTGTGCAATGTTTTAACACAGTGTAGACAGTTTGTATACAGGTGTATCTGAATAACTCTCCTAATTTACTGAAACTATTTAGGACAAGTATTATTAATGGCCAAGACCAACCCCATATTAAATGATCATATTTACCCTGCACGTCGTGTTTTTTCACTAAGTTGGGCAGAAGAAGGACTGACATGATGTTAAGAGCTATTCCATGATGTTTTTCATCTCAGTGTAAACAGTGTAAATCTGACACACAGTCAAATATTCAGTTATTTCATGCAGTGTTACCTGTCTGTTAGCACTAACAACTCTACGCAAACGCCACTGGTCTCGGTCATTAAGTGAAAGCCATTGGCCACTATGTGGTCTGTGGCGAGAGGTAATGCTTGCAATGTCGTATTCTCAACATACATTTGACACTGTGGATTTCAGAATATTGAATTCCCTGACGATTTTCGAAATGGAATGTTCCATGCATCTAGCTATAACTACTATTCCATGTTCAAAGGCTGTTAGTTCATGTCAAGCAGCCATAAACTTACTGGAAACCATGTCACATGAATTATCTGAGTACAAAGAACAGCTCCACCAATGCACTGCCCTTTTATATCTCGTGTACACGATACTATCACCATCTGTATATGTACACATTGCTATTCCATTAGTTTTGTCACCTCAGTTACCTCAATTAAGTGTAGGTTTAAGTGTGATACATGTTTCCCAAGAAAGTTGCAATTGAATATTTTCTTTTTATGTGAGTGGCACTATCGGAAAAGAGCTAGCAGAATTGTAGCTTCCAATAGCACATAATTTTGGCATACCGTTTCCAGATTGCTGGGGACAATCTTACAACAGCAGAACAACATTAACGAGAAGAAGTCGTACTCAAGCTTGTACCATCCAAGGAAATCCAAGAATTCATTATATCCTCTGTTGTGCTTTAGTTGTCATTTGCAGCCCCACATTGCTATCCACACTATCCAAAAGATCATTTATGTAGATAGAAAACAACAGCGGACCTTCCACATTTCCCTGGGGCACTCCAGATGATACTCACCATAGAGGACAATGTACTGGGTTCTATTACTTAAGAAGTCTTCGAGCCACTCACATATTTGGGAACCAATCCCATATGCTCGTACCTTAGTTAGGAGTCTGCAGTGGGGCACCGAGTCAAATGCTTTCCGGAGGTCAAGGTATATGGCATCCGTCTGATACCCTTCATCCATAGTTCGCAAGATATGTGAAAAAAGGGCGAGTTGCGTTTCGTAGGAGCGATGCTTTCTAAAGCCGTGCTGATGCATGGGTAACAACTTCTCTGTCTCAAGGAAATTCATTATATTCGAACTGAGAATATGTTCGAGAATCCTGCAACAAACTGACGTTAAGGATATTGGTCTGTGATTTTGAGGATCCGTCCTACCCTTCTTATATACAGGCGTCACCTGCGCTTTTTTCCAGTCGCTCGGGACTTTGTTGGGCAAGAGATTCGCGATAAATGCAAGCTAAGTAAGGAGCCAATGCAGTAGAGTACTCTCTGTAAAACCGATTTGGAATCCCATCAGGACCTGGCTATTTATTTATTTTCAACCCATTCAGCTGCTTCACAACCCCAGGGATGTCTATCACTATGTCTTCAATACGGGAATCTGTACGAGACTCAAACGGCGGTACGTTTGTACGAGATACTCCTGCGTGAAAGATTTCTCAAATGCTAAATTTAAAATTTCAGCTTTCGTTTTGCTGTCTTCCATTGCCAGTGAGTGACTGGATGGAAGCCTTCGACCCACTTACCGATTTTATGTAAGACCAGAATTTCCTTCGGTTTTCAGCAAGATCTTTTGCTAAGGTATGACGGTGGTAGTGGTTGTATGCTTCACGCATCACTCTTTTTACAGCAGTACGAATCTCTACTAACTTTTGCCTGTCCTCATTCTCCCGATCTTTCTTGTACCGCGAATGCAACTGCCTTTGCTTCCTGAGCATTCTCCGAACTCTGCTGTTAAACCACGGTGGGTCTTTTCCGTCCATAACCCACTTTTTCGGCACACACTTGTCCAATGTGTGATTTACAATGTGTTTAAAATTTGCCCATAATTCTTCCACATCCATCGTACCGGAAGTAAATGAAGTCGATTCATTTACTAAGTGGGATGCTAACAACTGCTTATCTCCTCTTTCTAGTAAGAATACTCTCCTAGCCTTCTTGACCAACTTTTTAACTTTCGTAACCATAGTCGTAATGACAACATCATGATCACTACTAATCCCTGTCTCAACACTGACACCGTCGATGAGGTCTGGTCTGTTCGTGGCTACCAGATCTAAAATATTTCCATTACACGTTGGCTGTCGATTTAGCTGCTCAAGACAGTTTTCGGATAATGTGTTCAAAAGTAATTCACACGACGGCTTGTCGGTACCACCTATAATGAATCCATAGACATCCCAGTCTATACTAAGTAGGTTGAAGTCGCTTCCGACTAATATAGCATGATCCGGGTACTTCTGCAATACAGAATGTAGACTCCATTTGAATGATTCTAGAACTGTTACGGTGGAACCTGGTGGCCGGAAATAACACCCCACAATTAACTTTATTTCCCCTAGCCCTTTTAAACGTGTCCAGATAACTTCACAATCACACTCTACTTCGACCTCAGTAGATACAATATTTTTGTCAACTGCAATGAAGACACCACCTCCTACGGTGTCTAATCTGTCTTTCCGATACGTGTTCCAACCCTCACTAAATATTTCAGAACTTTCTATCTCAGGGTTCAGCCAGGTCTCAGTCCCGAGAATAATTTGCGCGCCTCATGCTTCCTGGAGGGCAGTAAATTCAGGAACTTTATTCCGAACACCCTGAAAATTTACTGCTAATATCTTGATAGCTGAAGTGTCTTTACACTGAGCTCGTCCTGATTTCCCTGGCTGCACGCCAACTGGTGAGTGTTCATCAGGACACCTCGCACTACTGCCTAGGCTAAAAAAAAACCATGTTCACGTCTTGTTCGCATTGACGGCGCTTTGAACAGTGGACATTACATTTCAGATGTGTTGCGACCCATGGCTCTACCCTTCATTCGACCCCTGTAAAACCCTACATTTCAGCAGGATGATGCACGACCGCATGTTGCAGGTCCTGTACGGGCCTTTCTGGATACAAAAAATGTTCGACTGCTGCCCTGGCCAGCACATTCTCCAGATCTCTCACCAGTTGAAAATGTCTGGTCAATGGTGACCAAGCAACTGGCTCATCACAATACGCCTTGTCACTACTCTTGATGAACTGTGGTATCGTGTTGAAGCTGCATGAGCAGCTGTACCTGTACACGCCATCCAAGCTCTGTTTGACTCAATGCCCAGGCGTATCAAGGCCGTAGTTACGGCCAGAGTTGGTTGCTCTGGGTACTGATTTCTTGGAATCTATGCACGCCAATTCGTGAAAGTGTAATCACAAGTCAGTTCTAGTATAATATATTTGTCCAATGAATACACGTTTATGATCTGCATTTCTCCCTGGTGTAGCAATTTTAATGGCTAGTAGTGTACTTTATGGCTAAACCGGACAAGTGGCAACATGAATGCAACCTACCGAGATCCTGCAAATTTTCTTGATGCCTGTCAGCGTGTTTGGGAAAAGGTGCTCCCCAAAATTATCAATGACCCGTAGTGTCCTTCCATTAAGTGTAACACAGCTCTATACAGTGAGCTCATGCTCCCCTGCTGAAAGAAGGCAGAGGGGCTGGGGAGCAGAACAACACTGTCCAAATTTGTGGAAATACAGGCATGATATCATGGGGTGATTAATCACAGAGTTGTTCAGAACTTTTTTTTCAGGTGTATGTTACGTGACTGGTTTTTCCAAAACTTTCAAGTAACATATATAAAATCAGAGTATAAAGATCTGTTTGACTGGAACAGTTAATCAATACTGAGAAATGTATTGCATAGCAGTACCAGTGACTGTCAGTAGTCAATTATTGTAACTTACATTTTTATTCCAATTCACATGCTTTATATAAGTAAGAGGGCATTGAGCAGACTGGAATGAGCCAACAGTGCTCAGGCGAACAGTGGAATCACATATGCAAATCGAGGGACCACCTCCATAGCATTTCTCAGGAGGATATGCTAGGAGGGGCACAGGTTAATGCCATGCAGTCCACCACACATTGTAGTGCCACGCTGGGAGGGGGTGACACATGTAGCAGGCAACACAGCTTCTTCATTCAGAGCCTTCATTTTCTCCTGGAGCCTCCATTGCCACTGGACAGTGATGCCAGAGATGATGAGCTGAGGAACTTGGAAAGATTTCAGGCTCATTTGAAATGAGTCCCTGGTGAAGGTCGTTGGCATGCTGCCAGTGACTGTTGCTGCAGTCATTTCAGCCTTCACCTACAGTTTGATATGGTGAGATCAAGAAGCATCTGAGAGATCATACGTAAGAACAGTAAAATCGTTTTTCCAGAATTACAATAACTTCAAGCTTCACTTTGAAGACTTCCAATCAGATTCAGACAACCAGTTTGGTTTCAACTCTGACCATAGATGCAATGCATTCCATTCTCTAGTACTATCTGTCCTTTATACTAACGTCATGACAGCCGTGGTACAACTTTGCGACTGCAGTTGTTTCATTTATTGTATTATCAGAACTGTACTTCAGACCCTTTTACCAAATGTGCCAATGTTTTACTTTAATATTATTATTGCTTGTCAAATGTTTTGCGAGTCACTCAGGTGGAAAGAACTGAATTAAGTGTAATTCTTGTTACATTTAGTAGCCATTTAATTCCTAATTTATTATTTTGTAGGGTGCCTAAATAATTTAGGTCAGATTACAGAGCCAATTTACATTCTTTCACTCTAGAAAGTGGCGACTCCTGCGCGGGATTTGTTGACTGCAATCTCCAGATGTCACAGTTAGATCTGCAAAACTTAATATTGACAGAAAGCCTTGCATTGCTGTCTGAAAAATTAAATTAACTAAACCGAAACACTGTTCTGAGCTGCTGAGTTATAACTATTTTTGTATTCTTTTTGGTAAAGTGAGGCTGGTCTATGTCCATCATTGTCCAGCTGAAAAACTATAGTTGAACTTTTGGGCTGGATTCGTGCCATATGTTGTGTTCTAAATGTGTGTGCAAATGGACTGAGAAATTTTCTATGTTAATTAGTTTCTTCTTCAAGGTAGGTGTGTTAAAATTTTAGTATTTGTGTACGGAAATGCCAAGGTTTATCGGAGTGAGGGCTGAAATTTAGCATGGTTGAGTGAGGTAGAGAGATAAGTTTCAGAAAACTTAGAAACAGTCAGCAGTGATTCAGTTATGGAGGCCCCACAAGAAAATATTCAAGGTGTAAATATTAGCAAGCATTGTGAAGTAGCATCTCAGGACGAAACTAAAATGGATAATGGCTAAAGTCAGCAGCAAATTAATAATGAAGTATCTGAAATGGAGCTTAGGAGAGCTGAGGACAGTGAAACATTATACGCAGTGAAAAATTTGGAAACTACAACCCACGAAAGTTCTGCACAAAGCGATGCCTCTCATAAACCAATAGCTCCATCTTCGGCAGCATTTGATATAAGAAGCCCGTGATTTTTCTAGTGGGACAGCTTACAAAGAAATGGAGAAAGTGGTAGAGCAAGTCGAGGTGCTAACCACCATCGTGGAGCAGCTATCAAATCATAATGAAGCAGCAACTGATGGAAAGGTACGAGTAAAAATAAATGAACATGCTGAGATAAGAGATTTAGTGCAATTTAAGGATGCATGGGTAGCCATTAATCATAAGACCAGAGAAACATTAGATGTCCTGATAAAAGGAAAGGAGAGTAGTAGATTTTCGACGAGTAATAACGGAAGATAGAACATAAAGATTGAAAGTGAGGAGGAGTGCAACAGGGAAGAACAAAAGATCCGAGATCTAACCAAAAGATTACGCCGCATCAGGGCTGTGCAATCACATTCTGGTCCACCAGTAATTATTATTGTGACTGCCGAAACTGTATCGTGTCCGATAGATGAGGAGGAAGTTAGGAAGCAGTACCGGTACGTGTCAGAACGAAAACTTTTATTATTTCCGGATGCTACAAACGACCTACACCTGAAGCTATGGATTGAAGAATACCATGAAACATTACCAAAATCTTGACCACGTATTATAAAAATTGGGTTTGTTTGTGCTCACTTCAGAGAGGAGATGACGACTAAAGTGCAGTTAATTGCGAGATAGTGCAAGATGTGCGACGAACTTACACGTGGTTTCCCAAAGAATATTGGTCGAAAGGAACGCAGGAATAGATAAAGATGTGGACGGTGATGACAGAAAATTGTGTAGAGTCGATGTGGCCGGATCCCAAGAAGTTTTTCAAAGATACGATAGGGAGGAACAAATTTTTAGAAGAGCCATATGGGCCATTGGAACTCGTACACTTCTGCTTGGCGAAGCTCCCACTTCAAATTCAAAAAGAGATATAAATTGCTGGCAGAAACATGCACAACTTTCGAGAATTCCATCAGCTAGTGGACAAATTAGGGTGTGAGAGAAATGGAGAAGCAAGTTTGCGAATACCCCGCTGTCACTGTAGATTTTAATGGTAAATTAGTCCAGTGTGTACTAGGTACAGCTAGCCAAGTTTCTGGTTTAGAAAAGAGTGTTTATGGCAGGGAAAAGACATGGACAATGTTCAGATTTTATCGTGATACAGAGCTTGACAGTAGAGGTAATATTAGGACTCGATTTCTTAAAAAGGTACGAGATGGTTCTGCACTTAAGATAAAAGGTAGCATTAGAATTGTAGCTCTGTGTTTTGAAACAATGTAGAGAAGGATGGAAGACAGATTTGTGGTATTGAGATTGGTAGAAACTCATGAGAGCGAAATCGAAGCAATTTATGAAGAGCGAGAAACAAAACTTGGACAGTTTGAACCTGAGGATACGAGAGCAGGATTTCAATATGCATGAAAATAATACATAAAAATATTTCTGCAGACACCAGGGATAATCTGGACCTTCCTGCATAAACTCAAAGTTAAGGAACATCGACAGTGTTTTGTTTAGCCCTATCAACTGCCACTTATTTATATAAAAAAATATAAAATGAGGTCAAAACAATGTTGAAGGTGGGCATCATAGAAGAGACAATCAGCTCATATAACAATCCACTGTGGTGTGTCAATAAAAAGTATGGACAGATTAGGCTTGTACATGATTCATGACAGATAAATAACAGAAATTGAGATAGGTTGGCCAGAGACATTGGAAGAACTACTGCAGAGATTCCATGGAGCACATGTCCTAACACTGATCGATTTGCGGACTAGCTGCTGGCAAATAGAACTGTACCTGGACTGTTGCCAGTACACAGCATTTTTGTGTTGTGTTAAACGTTTTGTCATCCGCCTTTATTAGAGGCTAGGATCTGTAATCCCAGAGTCACTGAAGGTTAAACTTGCACTGTATGTTGACGATATACTCATTGCAGGGAGGACATGATGAAATTTAGTGTCAATTACTTGAAGCCTTTGAGAAACAAAGTGTCACCATCAACTTGGGAAAAATCAGAATTTTGATGCGAGGAAGTAGACGTCTTAGGGCACGCAATATCCGCTGATGGAATCTGATTAGATCTGAAGAAATCAGAGGTCACTGAGAAATAGTCTGTACCTACAACAAAGTGCCAAGTATATGCATTTTTAGGAGTAACGAATTTCTACAAGCGATTTATAAAGGACACTATAATTATGCCAAAATTGTACCGCTTGACAGGAAAGAATATCACAGGAAGTGTACGAAAGACTTGAAGCGAACACTACTGATATCACCAATTTTGTTTAATCTCGGTCTATGCAAGGAATTTTGTATGCATGCTGGTGTGTCAACATCAGGTGGTGTTGTGCATCTATTTCAGGAAATTGAACTAGATGGAGAAGTAGTAAAGAGAACCACAGCATTTAGAAACCACATTCTGAGTAAAACAGAGAAAAAATTATTCCATGACAGAAGCTCTGGACGCTGTTTGGGGATCTTGTAAATTCAGATATTTTTTGACAGGACAGGTGTCAGAAGAGTACATAATCCATAAACCTTTAGAATTTTTAATGACAGTCAAACAGATGGATTGACAACTCTCACAGTGGGCAACTTACCTGCAAGAGTTTACACTGAGGTGATAAACGTCATGTGATACGTCCAAATGTTGTGCCGGACCTCCATTTGCCCAGTGTAGTGCAGCAACTCGATGTGACATGGGCTCAACAAGTCATTGCAAGTGCCCTGCAGAAATATTCAGGCATATTGCCTCTATAGGCAACCATAACTGTGGATGTGTTGCCAGTTCAGGATTTTGCACACACACTGACTGCTTGATTATGCCCCATAAATGTTCAATGGGATTCATGTCAGGCAATCTGGGTGGCCAAATCATCCGCTTGAAATGAAATGTCCAGAATGTAATTCAAACCAATCACAAACAGTTGTTCCCAGAGACACGGTGCACTGACATCCATAAAAATTACATCATTGTTTGGGAACCTGTTGTCCATGAATGGTTGCAAGTGATCTCCAAGTAGTTGAATGTAACAATTTCCAGTCAATGGTAGGTTCAGTCGGAACAGAGCACCCAGTCTACTCCATGTAAACACAGTCCACACCATTATGGAGCCACCACCAGCTTGCACAGTGCCTTGTTGACTACTTGGGTCCATGGCTTCTTGCGATCTGCACCTCACTTTAACCATACCATCAGCTCCCTCCAACTGAAATTTGGACTCATCTGACCAGGTCATGGTTTTCCAGTCGTCTGAGGTCCAGTTAGTATGGTCGTGAGCCCAGGAGAGGGTGCTGCAAGTGATGTCCCTTCTGTTAGGAAAGGCACTCCTGTCGTTTGTCTACTGTCACGGCTCGTTAATACCCAGTTTTGCCACACTATCTTACTGGATACATTCATCGTACATTCTGCATTGATTTCTGCAGTTACTTCACGCAGCACTGCTTGTCTGTTACCTCTGACAACTCTACACAAGTGCTGCTGCTCTTGGTCGTTAAGTGAAGGCCACTGGGCCACTGCATTGTTTATGGTGAGAGCTAATGCCTGAAATTTGGTATTGTCGGCACGATCTTGACACCGGATCTCAGAATATTGATTTCCCTAATGATTTCCGAAATGAAATCTTCCATGTGTCTAGTTCTAACTACAATCGCGCGTTCCATGTCTGCTAATCCCTGTCATACAGCCATAATCAGTCGAACACCATTTCACATGAATCACTTGGAGTAGAAATGACGGCTATCCCAATGCATTGGCCTCTGATAGTGTCTGCGCAGAATACAATGTCCGGTAGGGCATACATAGGGAGAGCGCTAGTGGTGGGGCTTACAGGGAGACACTGGAGGGGAAGTTCCATTCTAAACCGAAGCCTACGCTTACATTTTTCGTAAATATTAAATGGAAGCGCTCGCTCCACACCCACACTTTCGTGGAGACCATTCGGAAAGATCTACTGTCACCTCTCCTTTGGTTAGTTTCTAAGAAGAATTCCACTGAAAATGCAACGATTTATTTTTGCATGGCTTGTTAACCATTTGTAACTTTCAGACAAGCGTCATGAGTGGCGAATTTTCGGAAATCTACACATTTCTAATGTTGCCATGTTAAAATTTGTTTCATTTGCCACAACACAGCGGAGTTCAGACAATGTGAGCTTAAAACACATTGTGCAAACGCAACTGCGAGAGACTTCTGAAACTGTGGTTTATTTGGTTCATTGAGTGAGGAACTGAGGAAAAGTAATGTCAGTAGCTTATGAAGAAGCAAATCCTCCGTACAAAATAAACGTGTAATGTCGACACACTTGTTGTTCTGGGATATTTCACTCAGACTTTATCGCTGGCGCGGCGCGTTCGCAAATGAGTGTGATACATCAGATCAATTTTCGAATTTCGCTCAGTGTACGATATCTGTTCAAAAATTCCGTAACTTCGTCCACAAAATTTTTCTGTGCTTACTTTACTTACTGTGCGTGGTCTTCTTCGGAATACTGTCCTCCACAATTGATACACCGCTCCCAACACCGTTTCCACTTCCCGAAGCAGTCTTGGTACACTGGATTGCGCGAAGCGCCGTTTGCGAATTTTCTGTTATCTCGTCTATCGTTGCAAATCTTCGTCCATTCAACGGGGCTTTATACTTTGTAGATATAGACAAGTCCGCAGGCGCGAGGTATGGAGAGTATGGAGGATGAGACAGCACAATTATTTCGTTTTTTGTGCAATAGTCTCGCATCAGTAGGGATGAATGTGCGCGTGCGTTACCTTCATGTAAGAACCATAAATTGTCTCGCCACATTTTAGGCCGTTTCCTTCTCATATTTTCTCGCAGTCGTCACAAAACGTCCTCAGGTCCGGAACTAGGGAAGGGGTGGGGGGGGGGGGCAAACGGGAGTTTCAGGGGGGCACCAAATCCATATCCTTGGAAAGGGGGGGAGGGGGTGGGGAGAACCATTGATTCACAAATCGCCTAGCATCCAGCGCACTTTGCTCTATCGATTATTCATAGGATTTTGAAACGTATCCCTTTTGGTTTTTGAATATTTATGAACACATTCTATTTTAATTATTCTGAGCGAATCATATGCTGATTTTTGAATGCGTGCACAGTGTTCGTGACGTCTCTGTCAGGGGAATCCCCGTCGAATCAAGAAATAAAAGGCTTTCCCGCAGACATAAGGTGACAGGGCTATACGAGCTGAGGTGAATAAACCCGAACGGGTAGATACCAATCGCTGTTTATTTACGTGGTTGATTGGGTGTGCGAATGACAAACGTTGTTATAATTATTACCGAAATCCATAGATTCAGACCGCCAGAGTGGAAATAAACGACTAACAGGAATAACAGGCAAGAAAAATTACGTATTATCTTATAGGTGTATCCAAGAAAATGAAGTTTTGGCAGAAAATTTTTGCCAGATCTTAACACAACTTCTCGGAACAGCGTGGAAAACACGTGTACGAACACGTAATAACGCCTAACAAGGGAATAAACGCGGGATAACTAAACCTGCGATTCCGGCACACTTAGTGAAGTTAACTGGAGAATAAGTGATGACAATGGCAGGAACAGTGACTCTATTAGTGGTAACAAAATTGTATGTTAGAACGAGGAAGGAGAAGAAACGGGGAAATCACACAAATCATATGGACGATTCCAAATTTATATAAAAATTTTATACTACTACTACTACTACTTCTTTTCGATCTCATGCTTGAGGAACTGGAGTATATGAATGAAATGTGAAACTACTTCCCAATATAAAGCTGTTTGATTGTAATAGGCCTGATAGGCATTTGGTATTGGTACTTCGTGAATTATATTCTGTCGTGTTATTTATGTAAATGAGGTAAATAAAAAGACCATTTGTGCCAAAACAGTCTCGCTTATTTGACCTGTGTTACAATTGCCGTATTAGAAAGGCCTATTTCGTTTTATATAGCAGACTGTTTCCAAAATAGACATAATCAAATCGAGAAACCACACGTATTGGGTATTATTCGTATTAGCAGCTTTTGCAGTAACCTATTAGACGACACTTTGATTTTTCCTGTAGCAAAACGTTTGGCGAACTTTGATGAGATAATAAATTCTCTCGCAGAAAAGATATCACGCCTTGTAAATCTGTAGCAAGTTCAGAGAGGGGAAAAAAATGCTGGGATCTAAGACTTGAAGAAATGTATACTGTCTTGCTTGTCTTTACTGGTTTTGTGTTTCCTATATTTAATTTTATATCACACAAAAGAGAAAGTTATTAGCTGATATTCAATAACGAGAACATATTTTCTGAAGAATTCTTACTCTCCACCGGCCGGTGTGGCCGAGCGGTTCTAGGCGCTCCAGTCTGGAACCGCGCGACCGCTACGGTCGCAGGCTCGAATCCTGCCTCGGGCATGGGTGTGTGTGATGTCCTTAGGTTAGTTAGGTTTAAGTAGTCAAGTCCCATAGTGCTCAGAGCCATTTGAACAATTTTCTTATTCTCCCAGTCACAAATAATCCCATCCAGTATTAGTTGTGAACTTGTTTTTATGGCTTCCTGAGAGTAAGAGGGCACCACATTTTAATATCCACTGTCCTGAATGCAGGTTTGATGGCTTCCATTACAAAATATACACGTTTGAATACCACAGAGCGAAATACAGTGACATGCGATACATAGAAGAATACTGTTTGAGACATGAATTGCACCTTGATACACTTTTAAGACCAAACAACATGTCTTACATTTCCTCGGACATACATGTTTTACTACAAAAAGAACATTTTTTGAAAAATCGATTATATTTTTATTATTTATTTATTTATATATTTATATTTATATATTTATTTATATTATATTATCAAGTTTTTGCGCCGGTTCGGAAATGTCTTAGAATCGAGGCTGCGCGTCCCGATAGTACCATCGACTAACAGTTTGTCCCTGTGGCACTAATTCATGGTGAACTAATCCTTTAAAGTCAAAGAAAACTGTCGGAATGTCTTTGACGTTTGACCTGACCTGACGAGCTTTTTTTCGTCTTGGAGAACCTTCCCGACCCATTGTGAAGATTGAACTTTAGTCTTAACATAACTGTAGACCCATGTCTCATCACCATTTATAATTCTGTTAAGGTACATCTCGTTCTCATTTCCGCGATCCAAAAGCTCGTCACAAATTGCAAGGCGAAGGTTTTTCTGGTGTTGAGTCGTGAGCCGAGAGACGAACTTGGCAGCAGCACTATGCATTCCAAGATTCTGTGTCAGGATTTCATGACATGATCCAACTGAAATGTTACATTCTTCTGCAATCTCTCAGACGATCAGTCTTCGAATGGCACACAGTTTCGTTGACGTTCTTCACATGAGTGTCGCCGGTAAACGCCGAAGGGTATCATGAACGAGGGTCATCTTTAACTTCCGTCCAACCATTTTTAAACGGTGTGAACCATTCGTAACACCGAGTACGGCTTAAGAACTCATCGCCGTAGGCTTCCTGCATCATTTGGTGTGTCTCCGTAAAGGTTTTGCGCCAGTTACACATTAAGCACAGGCGTGTGCAGGGATGCCATCTATATTTCGGTCCTACACACCATTGGTGCGAAATTACAAATGTTCCGGAATTTTTTGAACAGACATCACAATAACTGTGGCCATTAAAGAAATGATGGGCGCATCGTTATGAGCCTGATATACTAAGCTGTCATAAGTCGATTGAAAACGACCGTATTTAGTACATCAAAGCAACTAAGAAAAGAGAAGTATTGGAAAAAATGAAGAGGACTACGATATCTACTTTCCAGTCTGTCGTTAAAAGAGCCAGCGGCATTATCTTGAAGTGATCCTAGGGAACAGAAGAGATGTATTTGAAGAAAAAGTTTTCACATGAAACAAACGCAATTTTTGACAGAAGGCGTCAGGAAGATGACGCAGGACATACTGAGAAGCATTGGTTGTAGTTGTCCTGAAAAAGAGATGCGTGTTAATTGAAGATTAGATTTTGGAGGTAAGCCACATGGCAATGTTGCACTGAGCAAGAAGCCACGATTTACTAGCAGACATGGAAAAAATGGTTCAAATGGCTATGAGTACTATGGGACTTAACTTCTGAGGTCATCAGTCCCCTAGAACTTAGAATTACTTAAACCTGACTAACCTAAGGACATTACACACATCCATGCACGAGGCAGGAGTCGAACCTGCGACCGTAGCGGTCGCGGGGTTCCAGACTGTAGCGCCTAGAACCGCTCGGCCACCTCGGGCGGTGCAGACGTGAAGAAACGCTACAAAGTTAGGGTTTAGCAGATGTAAAGGAACACTGCAGTTAGGATTTAAGGGACGTGAGGGACGCTGCCATGTTTGAGTGATTCTGTGAGAATTGATATGTGAGAGTTTTGATACTCTGATTTAGACGAGTATTTTTAGGAGTTGATGAGAGTGCGAGGTAATGATTTTATATATCTCTTTGGACTGTTGACAGGTCAGAAAAGTGAATCATTAATCTTAACCAATGTCGAAAGTAAAAAATAGAGGAGAGGATAAAGGGTTTTCGATCCATGCTGAAGGAAGGAACATTTAACATTTTGTGGATCTACTGTTAAACAGAGACAGACTACGAATCATGGTAAAATATGGATTGAAGTAACATTTAAGAGTGACAAGAGATAAGGTAAACAACCACTATTTAAGGACGTAGAAAATAAAGTGAACCGATGTAGAATATATTTCGTATGTGTCGAGAGCCGAATTATTCTTGCGATCTTTTTGTTGCAGATTTGCAATCTCCAATTTTAAGAGAACCTACAACGTGAGTAGTAAGTGAGTTGAGATGATGGATAGAGGAAAGCCGCATTTTTAGAGACAAAATACACTGACGGAAAAAAATCGCAGTATTAAAATATAATTAATGCAATGAAATTTTCAGGAATACATTTGTCTAGGTAACATATATAAATGCTTAACATCATAATATCACAGGTTAATGTGAGAGCGAGATACCCCATTGTAAATGTATTATATTGGTACATGAACTACCGGTATAGCTGCCAGAATGTTGACTGCAAGAATCCAAACGTGCACGCGTTTTGTGTAAAGCTCCTTCATATCGTTTTCGGGATGGAGATCCATGCTTGTTTCACTTGATTGATCAATACAGGGACAGTTAAAGTTGGTTGTGGATAACGCTGAAATTGTCGTGCAATGATGTCCCATATGTGCTCGATTGGAGACAGATCTGGTAATTGAGCAGACCGAGGCAACATGTCATCACTCTGTAGAGCATGTTGGGGTACAACAGCGGCATCTGGGCGAGCGTTATCCTGTTGGAAAAATGGAATGCTGTTCATGAATAGTAGCACAGCAGGTAGAATCACCAGACTGGCGTACAAATTTGCAATCAGGGTTCGTGCAGTAGCCATAAGAGTGCTCCTGCTGTCGTATGAAATTGTACCCCAGACTGTAACTCTAGGTGTAGGTCCAGTGTGTCTAGTGCGGCGACAGGTTGGTTGCAGGCTAAACTGGTCTTCTTCTAACCAACACACGGCCATCACTGGCACCGAGACAGAACCGGCTTTCATCAGAAAACAAAAAAGACCTCCACCCTGTCCTCCAGTGGGCTCTCACTTGACACCACTCAAGTCACAAATGGCGGTGGTTTCGGGTCAGTGGAATGCAAGCTACAGGGTGTCTGGCTCAGAACTGTCCTTGAAGCAAACGGTTTGAAACAGTTAGTGGTGTCACTGTGGTTCCAACTGGTGTTCAAATTGCTGCTGCAGATGCAGTACAATGCACCAGCGCCATACATCGAACATGACGGTCTTCCCTGTCTGTAGTGCCACATGGCTGTCCAAAGTCCGGTCTTCTTACAGCTATACATTCTCGTGACCACTGCAGTCTGCAGACATGTACAGTGGATTCCTGCCAAACCTTCCTGCAATATCGCTGAAGGAACATCCAGCTTCTCGTAACCCTACTACACGAACTCATTCAAATTCAGCGAGGTGTTGATATCAGCGTCTTTGTTGCCTTAAAGGCATTCTTGACTAACATCAATTAATTGTGTCCGATGTCAGAGGTAACTAACACCCACGACCATTACAGCCTGTATTTTAATCAAACCTGATTTGCATCCTCAGTGGCGCTACTAGCACCACTCTTATGCTACTGGCACGAAGTTGGAGTAGACTTCATCTTTCAGATGCAGAAACACTCCTACCAATTTCCGTTTATGTCGCACAACTCCTTATTTGTGTTGCGATTTTTTTCCATCAGTGTAATACATATAAGGACTGAAATAACAGAACTAGTAAGAAGACAGGTAAATGTAGTGTAGCCACAGTAGCCCTGGAGTAAAGGATATTATGTGACAATGCACAGGTAATTGAGAGAGAAATCCTGACCTATCAGTAGAACTCTCTGGTATAACGTGTAGTGCATGAAATCAAGAGTTATTATCCTCATGAATAACTAACAACTAACCTACCCTGACCAGCGATGCCAACCAAAAGAATTTTGTACAGTATTTTAAAAACCATCTAAGAGACATTGACTTATTGTGGAAAATTGTAAACATGGCTACTACTAGTAATTAATATTTAGTAACGATGTAAGCTAATTTCTTTTGAAAAATCGAGTAGTAAACGGATAAGAGTTAATAAATATTTAAAGTTTTACAAATGACCTATAATTAAGGTTTAAGTAGCTTCAGTGAAGGTAATATTGACATAAAATGCGGTAAAATTAAAGTAACAGTTGAGTAAAGTCATTGAAAGTAACAGTAAAGGAAAACTTATATTGAATGTAAAAGTAATTATGGGAAGATTGTAAGAACAGATTATAATTGGTTTGATGTGAGTTGTTCCCCAAAATTCATAGCACAAAGCTGTACTGTGTTCCTTTATTGTACCACCGAATTCATTTACAAACCATCATCTGGTAGAAAACTCGAACAAATACAACTTACATAATTATTATGAAAAAGAGAACATAGGAATACAGCTATTGATACAATCCTTGACAAAAATATGTCGCCAGATTCAGATCCAAAAATAACATAACAGGGTATTGGAAACCGACAAGGCAAGCTGCATACATATGCAGCTACACAACTGAGTTAATTATGAAGGATGATAAGAAGGGGGAGGAGCTCTAATCTTATTGGTTCATGCGGTCTTCTGCTATTTTAATAGGTTCCCATTGGTCCACAGGTTTCTCGCCAATTTTATGTCATGTGACCAATATCTAGTTATGTCATGATCTCGAATGTAAGTAGTCCACTTCCTTAAGGTGCGTGGGGGTTCTGCTCGATGACTTTGATCAATTACCAGTGATTCCCCAGGGAAAGGGACTGCGAGGTGACTTTGAATAAAGTCACCCAAGTTTGTAGCCTGACACCGGAAGTATAACCTTATACCTCCTTATCGTATCATTGGGCTTGAGATAAACGTCCCTTTAAATCTAGAATGCCCACTGATAACAAAATGCTAATCACTAACAACATTATTATATCACCATGTGCATTTGTTGCTTCTCCCACTTGCTCCTAAGATTGAACCGGTCCTTAATAACTACTAATAATTACACATAAAATGTTTTAATATAATAATAATTATTATTTACTTACGTCAGTGCTTAGTACATACCTTTAATTTAACTTCAAAAATTGCAATATAAAGAAGTCAATATAGAGCGTGAGATATATATATATATATATATATATATATATATATATATATATATATACGCTGCATTTTAAGTATATAGATGTTACATGAAGCATAACAGTTATAGATATACAAGATACTCAGTTAGGACAATTAAAATGTACACATTTCGGTATGAAATACACCTAGTCTGAACAAGTGCAATAAAAAAAAAAACAAAGGAAGAAACCTAACCAGTTATATCCACATCAGAGAGCGAAGCGAATGGTGCTGGAGAAGTGCAATGCAGCTCCATGATGCTGCCTGGGAGTGATCTACCAGGACTCTCATTTAGAATGTGGTCCCTAGTCTGATTGAGTGCTCAACAATTACACTCTGGTGAGCTTTCCATGCCCCATTTGAACAACATATCTCGACATCTACCAATGCCTACTCTAAATTGGTTCAGGCAGCTCCGTATTTGACAGGGTGATAATGTCGAAATTCCTAATTTCTTTATCGCTGGCAACATGCTCAGTCCATTTGGCAAAAATTTCATAGTTGCTTTCCAAATCAGTGTCTACCCAGACAGGGTGATGAGCCTAAGACGATTTATTGGAGGAGGGTGGAAGCTTTCTGGATGGGGTGATAATTTTCCCAGTCGTTACTTTTAACCACTCCTTTTGAGCCACCGAGCGAGATGGCGCAGTGGTTGGCACACTGGACTCACATTCTGGAGGACGTAGGTTCAAACCCAAGTCCAGCCATCCTGATTTATGTTTTCCATGCTTCAGGTAAATGCCGGGATGGTTCCTGTCAAAAGGCACGGCCGACTTCCCTTCCCATTCTTCCCTAATCTGATGGGACTGACGACCTCACTGTTTGGTCCCTTCCCCCTGAATCAAGCGACCATCCTTTTGAACTGTGGCCACTCTGCGGATTTGAGGGGGTGCAATATTGGCTAGGATCAGAATCCAAGCAATAGGAGTGAATTTCAGTGTGCCTGTTAACAATCCTCATTGCTTAATTCAGCTGGACGTCGACTTTGTTGGTATGATGGCTCCTATACCACACCACAGTATTCTGTGGCAGAATAGGTTAAGGCCAGCATAGTGCTTCTCAATGTCTTTCCATTTGCTCCCAATGAGGTTGCTGCTGGTTTGCTGAGAATGTTGTTCCTAGACTTTATTTTCTGGGCAGTTGCTTTCAGATGTTGCTTATTCCTCAGTGATCTGTCCAAAGTGACTTCTAGGCATGTGGGGCAGTTGTTGTGCTGTACTCTTTCTCCGCTAAAGTAAACGTCAAACTTTTGTGGGCCAACTTGTTGCTAAGATGAAAATCACTTCTCATTTTTGAGGACTGGGTTTGAGGCACCATTTCATGTAGTATTTGTGCATTATTTCTAGGTCTTCTGTTAGCTGCTCACTTCCTTCCTCTAACGTTTGATGTTGGGTTGTCAGTGCCATATCGTCAGCATAGATAAATTTCATTGATCTTGTATGTGATACATCATTCGTATACATATTAAAAAGAAGTGGTGCCAAGACTGTCCCCTAGAGTAGGCCATTTTTGAGAGTATGGGTAGAATTGGATCTTCCATTAACATGTTCTGTAACTCTTCTATTACTAAGCATATTCTGGATTAATGTGATGATCTTTTTACATAGAATTACTTGTGTAGTTTGTATATCATCCCCTTTTTCGAGTCCATGTCATATGCCGAAGATAAATCTATAAATGTGCATGTGGTTTTAAGTCCTTTTTGAAAAACAGCTCCTATAAATAAGGTTACTGCCAGAACATGGTTGGCACTGGCACAGCATCGAGTCAGCCTGTTCCTGAATTATTAATTTATCGATCGTGAGGGAAATTCTGTTATATAATAATCTCTCCAGAAGTTTATAGCACATGCTTAGCAGTGTTATGGTGCCGATAGCTCGATGGACTATTTGCTGGCTTTCCTGTTCTGAGAAGAGCAAGGATTTTGGATTTCCTAAAATCATTGGGGATGTCACTGGTCTGGAGGCTCTCGTTGTAGAAATTCAGCAACCACTGTTTGGCAGTCCCATCTAGGTTTTTCAAGAACTCAGGGAACACACTGCCTGGGCCAGCGCGTTTCTGAGTTTCATTTGCTTCAGGGCTGAATTTAGGTCTTCCATGGAGAATGTTTTTGACCATAGGGAATCATGTGGGAGTGAACAAGCCATTAGAGTTACTGCCTGTATTCATTTCCCTGATGAACATTTTGTCTGAAGATGAAGGTTTTGGAATTTCCACTAGGCGATCAGCAATTTTGTTGAAGTTTAAATGATCTGTCTTCTCTGATGGGGGAGCAGCAGCACCCAAATGACTAAGAGGTTTACTTCTTCAGTAGCCTCTTTCCATGTCTGTGCCCTGGTGAAATTTATTAATTCTATTATTTGGTTTTCAAACAGCGGATCTCCAGGTTTTCATACCTCTTTAGCAACACTTCCATATCCTTGACCAGCGCGGAATATAATTCTTATGAAAACCACGAGGTATATTCTTCTTGGCTGCCTTTTTCAGGATGGCTACAGATGTCTTATAGTTTCCTATAGTATAAAGAACGTTTTAAATGTTCAAATGTACCTCTTTATGGAATGTGTCCCAGTATTGTTTTTCTAAATTCCATCACCTTAGTTTTGCTGCTTTAATGGTTGGCACTTCGAAGGCCTATTCATGACAATATAAATTGTGAACTCATTACAGGGGCGTTAGCAAGTGTGTGTGTGTGTGTGTGTGTGTGTGTGTGTGTGTGTGTGTGCATGCAGAGAGGAGGCATCTGACCCTTGTGAGAATTTATAAGAGGAGTTAAAAATTATACAGCTGGAAAAAAGGAAGTGAACTGTTTATTATTTCGAAAGGAATCGTCACATCTGTTATTACATTTATCCCACTGTGAGACAAACTGTTCAAGGTCTTGATGAAAAAATGTTTGTGGTTGCCTACAGAACCATGATTCTACCCAGGTGTGCAAGTCTTCTCCCAAAGCAAATAGATGGCCACTGTAACATTATGTGATTGTCTTATCATTTTAAATCATTCACTAATCGAGCAGTCGCTCGGCAACAGCTACAGTTAGCAAATAATGTTGCGAGAATGTAAAAGGTGAACGACCTGTGACGTAACTTGTTTATTGTCGAAGCGCCGTCAGAGATGCAGTGAGTTATTGACTTTGAAAACCGCGGCGCGAAAAACGGACAGAAGAAGAACACTTTTATTCCTTTTTTTTTTTTTTTTTTTTAAAGGTACGAGATATTCTCGATGAACAGTTACTCATTCTTCTCGTGTCCTGTAACTTGTGTCGGACGCGCATGTCTTGCCGCCGTATTATTATTGTTAAAATTAATATTGTTCTAGTGTAAAGTAAATGTGTAATACTAAAAGTGCCTAGCAGTAGATTTATTGTGCGACGTGTATGTGAAAACGTCAGAGGAATTGTTTTCATTAAGAGAAGTGCCAGTCAAAACGGCATCCATGTTAAATCCGTCATTGCAATGTAAGTTTGTCTATTACTTGCCATAAATTCAGAGTTAAATGGAACTGGTGTATGGACTATTCATTTACTATAGAATCTATGTCGCACTTCTTCATGAAATTATTTAATTTTCTATATGTTTCTGCCAAATAGAGAGTTCACAGTCACGAATTCTTTCGTCGAGTTCGGACGGAAGTTGCATGCGGCGAAATATTTTCTCCGCGCCATATTCTGCTGGTAAATGCATGATAAACTACGGTCCCTTAGGAAATTCATGTTGAGCTATCCAAAATAATTATATTTTGAATAGGCATTTACTCTCCTCTGCAATGCAACTTCCGACTGATCAGACGATCCAACAAGAAACAGCTGCACACGGTCGGCGTTCGCAAATATGTTTCCACTGCTGATTATAGCTATATGTTACAGCACAAAAGTAACATATTGTTATAATTAGCGACTACGAACGGGGACATTTATAACTGTATGTTTATGTATACACATTACGTAAACATATCGTTATAATTGGCGCCCGAACAGGGACTTGAATTTAAAAAAAAATATACTCAAAGGAATAAAAATTTATATAAGATACGCATTGTGGGAATATTCATAAATAATTGTAGCTAATCTTGTGCTTTTTATTTGTTACATGACATCAAACGCCATCCAATAAAATTTCCATTGAGCGAAAGAAACGAGATATTCAGAGAAAATTATGGAAGAGATATATATATTTTTTTTTTTTAACAGAATTTGTGCGAAAATCTAGTTGCAACGCCCAAGGCAGTCATCAGTAACGTAAGTTAAAATTTTGTTAGCCGTAG
Organism: Schistocerca cancellata; assembly: GCF_023864275.1. NCBI lineage: Eukaryota > Metazoa > Arthropoda > Insecta > Orthoptera > Acrididae > Schistocerca > Schistocerca cancellata. The sequence goes on from NC_064630.1 coordinate 621,766,708, forward strand.
CCAAACTTCCTTAATTTCAGCCGACATTAATCAATTTGTGACGATCTTTATTAGTTGCAGTAAAATTTGCTTTGAATTCAGTAGATTGCATTTAGTAGATTAGTAATTTCTTCAAGTATTGTTTAAATTCCATTGTTGTGTATTGCATATCATTTGTTTTTAAATGTCCGCTGCCTGTTCACGGAGCTGACCAGCCTTAGTTTTCATTTATTTTGAACAGTGTGCAGCCATACTTTCTTTACGGTCCAGAATAGTCTCTTGTTCTCGTGACGTGCATCTCCCGACATTCCGATCTTGTGACGTAGCAGTAACAACCGATAAATTACATCTCTGTCGACAGCTGACGGCCGTAGCTCAAACGAACTTCATTGACTTTCTGTTTGTAAATAAGTGAGCTATGGCAGACGATAAAATGTCATCACTAGATTCAAATGAACGGAATGAAACGAGTGAAGTGTCGCGTCGCTTACGGTCCCGCACGATAATTAGTAGGGCTGAGACACCAATTGAAACAATTGTAAAAAGTGAAGTGGGAATTCTTACGGACTTTGGTGCTCACACCATAATGTTAGCGCTACTGAACTAGACAATGCCAACATAGTTTCTGCCACTAGTAGTCGTAGCCATATACCGGTTACAAGGGAGGCAGGTGAAAGCAATTCAGGGGTAGTGACAGACGATGTATTCAAACAGCTACTGAGTCAAATAAGTCAAATGATGCAGGACGGAAATCGCCAAATGGTGAATTCCATTAAAAATGATTTGAAAGACGAAAATAGACAAATGTTAGCCTCACTTGAAGATGATTTGAAAGACGAAAATAGACAAATGTTAGCCTCACTTGAAGATAAACTTTCTACAGTAATTGAAGATAAACTTTCTACAGTAAGCGAAGAAATAAAAACTGTTAGAGAAAACGTAGCCAAAGAAGTAGCAAAGCAAGTTAAGGATGCTGTTTCTCAAATGCGAAGTGGAATAATTTTCGAACTGAATGACACTTTAGCTACCACGCAAAGCGAGACAGCTGACATCCGAAACGCAACCAAGAATCTTGACTCCACCATAACCACGGTTAATCACAGATTAGACAGAGTAACTACGCAGGTAGAAAAACTAACTGAGGGAATGTCAAACTTGACTCTGGAAACGGATACGAAAGTAAAGGAGAGGCTAGATCGGATACGAAAGTAAAGGAGAGGCTAGATAGTCATGAGAGAGAATTTAGAGAAAAGTATGAGAACTGGATTGCTGGAAAGGACAAATTTGTCGAAGATAAAATTAACAAAGGCCTAGTAGAGACTGTGAAAGCAACCACTCTTGGTATCTTGTCAGCTCCTGGAAGCTCCGGAGATACCGTAATGTCTGAACTCGGTAGCATTAGGCGTACCCTTCAGCAAGAATTACCAAATTGGAAGCAAGAGGTAACGGAACAGCTAAATAACCTGAAGGCACAAGTGAGTAGTAGTTCCCGAATACAGAGACCGAATTATCCTAACTCTTTAGCCTCAGAGGAAGAAGATGAATTATTTCGGCAATTCCGAATACCTGTTGTATCTAATGAACACACTTCACCACCACATATTCCAGTTAGTCACCGAAATCAAGAATCTGACTCAGTAGTAAAAATGATGAAGGAAGAAAGCATGATAAAGCATCGAGTTTTTCAAACCTTTAACCCAGAAAAACGAAATATCCACCCAATTGTCTTTCTTCGTGGATTCTCCGGCATTTTTCCAAATTCGTGGACTGATAGACAGCGTATCCAATTTGTTACCGGATATATAGGTGGCGAATCGGCAATATGGGGAACAGAAATAGTTGATAAGTGTCGAACATATGAGGAGTTTGAGCACTGTTTCCTCAGCAAATTTTGGAGCGAAGGTGTTCAGAAGCGCCTTCGTAAAGAAGTCTATAATGCAGAACAATTTGACCCCAGGAATAGTAGCCTGAGAATGTACTTCGAAAAATATCTTGGCAAAATTAGGTATTGGGATAACCCTATCAATAGTAAAGATGTAATTATGATTCTCAAGTCTAAATTACCCATTTCGATTCGTGAAAAGCTGATAGCCATACCAGATGATGATCCAGATACCTTTCTGTCGATATTAGATTCCCTAGACCTGATCTATGAGGACATGAGAGCTAACAAACCGCGGAATACTCCGCACAATTCTTGGCCACAACATTACGACAGTAACGGCTATGAAAAACCAGGGAACGGTTCAAAAAATAGTAACGATTGGCAAAACGGAAATAAAGGCAGTGGGTATCCGCACAAAAGGAATAGACATAATCAACACAACCGATTCAATCCCGTGTATAACACGACTGGTAACCAGTACGGCAATCAATCGTACAAGCAGAAGTTTGGAAACGGTTTCAGTCAAAAAGGTTGGCAACAGCAGAGCGGATCGCAATGGAATTCACCGTACTCGCGCAGCCAACACTCAGATTACGGGCAGCAACAAACAGCTGATAACGCCCACTCATACCAATACAACTCCGCGCCTAGTAAAAATCAAGCGCAGGGAATGTACAGAAACACACAGTTTAACGGCAAACCACAGTGTCAAGGTGGATTTCACAGTAACAATTCCGGAAATCATAATAGTAATAAAAATCATCAGACCCCGCGAAGGCATTACAATCCCCCTGTATTTTTCGCAAACGCGGAAGACAGTAACACGTATTGGACACCAGAACAAACGCAGCAACATTTTGACACGAGGTTTGTGCATAACAGTAATTTTGTTCCTCAGTGTTCTCACAATGTCAGATTGGTCGAACTTTCTAATGATGAAGGCCAATCAAAACCACACAAGCAGGAAAACTAAGTCCAGCATCTGAAAGCTCCCTAAGTGATGCTGTGAGACAGAATGGGGGCTACCACTTCGACGGAGAGACTAACCATGACGTACTTGTACTGAGATACAATGACGGGATTGACATGAGACAAGAACTATTACAAGAGAAAGAGACAACTGACGGTGATGAACCGATAGATGACCAAGTGCAAGCTATGACAAAACTTCCTATAGCTGGAATTTTGACGACTGTAATCCTAGATACAGGTGCAAATATTAATGCTATGTCCTTATGTTTCTATAAGCAAATTAGCACATTCACTAAAATTTCAACATTACCCGTGCAAGGATGTTCAAGGTCAATTCAATTCCTAAGTGTAACAACGCAAGTGCTAGTTTAGACGCCAGAATAAGACAAGCTCTAACAACGTTGACCACCCAAGCCAATTCACGCAAGAAGGCGTATGACAAACATATTAATAAGGTGTTAACTTATAAAGTAGGCGAAAAGGTCTTGCTAAAAACACACTTTAAACCATCGTTGCTCTTACACAAAAATCGAAAATGGCAAAGTCTTTTTGAGGGACCTTACGAGATCCTTCGTATACCGCATACAGGTTGTTATCTGATTTCTGATCCCGCAAATGGAAAAATAAAAGGATTATACCATCACTCTGATCTTAAAAAATATCATGCTACAGAATAAGTCAAAAGGAAAGCTTCATAATGACAAGAGAAAGTTAGCCGCTAGTGACTAAGTGACAACTGATTTGACTTCGTTAAAAAAAAAAAAATGCTTAGAATATATATATTACACGACAGTGAGTCTATCTTGCTATACAGCAGACAATTTAAAATATGTTATCTTGAGCCATAATTTAAGTACAGACAAGCTGATAAAAAAAATCTTGTTTAACAAAGAAAGTGATCAACTCCAAGAACTCTAGTTTTAAGATTTAGTTTTAAGGAGATAATATTTAAGAGAGAGAAATGAAATATAAAGCGAAGGATGTGCCTAACAAGCCGGCTTCTGCGATATGAAATGCTAAAGAAGTGAAAATAAAACATAGTATGTAAGAATTTTTTTTTAAGTTCAAGGAGCAATGATCCAGAAAAGAAATTTATTTTCGTCAAGGACAAGGGTCGCTTGACAATTATTGGTTCCTGATCCCACTAAAAGGGAAAACAAGTAACTAGTTTCTAAGTCAGCTATGTCTAGATTAAGTTCCAATGTACATAGAAATCTGGAACAGGTTCATCACTGCATTAAAATAACGTAATGTTTACGAAGCATGTGAGTTACTTGTAAGTACCAACATGACCACGAAAGCGCTATCCTTCAGCTAGATAAACAAAGTAGCATTAATTGTAATTGCAATACGCAGGACAGATACATTCAAAGCCATAAGTGAAATAAATACCAAGTATAAGAGCGTAAGTGGCAAGGACAAAGCAATTATGACTTAAGGTCATATATAGAGGCCAATGCAGTGTAGTGCAAGCAGGCGTCAAGGCGAGAATAAAATGACAATGAAACCGCCGGCAAAACAAAGTAGCTAGTTTGTAATTGGAGCGTGTACGCAGACGTACGGCGCAAAGGAAAATTAATTTCTAAGTCATAAGGAACAAGGAGTTGTTTGCTAGATTTCTTCTTCTATGTACTATTATATCTATGTCTTTCTTCTGAATTTGTGTAAATATCCTAACCCGCCTAAACCCGTCCCGTAGGCTTGACGTCACAGATTGAGAAATGCGGTTGACGTGGAAGGCTGGTTTGGCATACGATTTTCAAAAGGAAACGCGTGAACGAAATCGGGAAAAGCTAGTTTTGAAATGTCTTTATTTTTTCCTTTTAAAGTCAATCCGAGACGCAAACCGAGATCGCGATAAGGAATTTGAAATGTTCTTGAATGGTGTTCTGTTCTCATGTGAGAGGGCAATCAAATGTGACTGATTGATCCTCACATCTAGTAAAAAGAGAATTTTTGTTGAAATGACAGTGATAACTTTAATGAATCTAATAAATAGAAAGAACGATTGAAATGAATTAAAATAATAATATTGCTAACAGATCGGAGAAACTAATGTATTGTGACTGTGAACTAAAAGCATAATTAGTCTTAGAGAAAGATGAGGAACAATGTAAAGCGAAATGTTAAGGTAGTTAGCAACAAAGCAACAGAAATTGAAATGGACATGATAATCAAAGCTCTCACTTAGCAAGCTTCAAAGTGAGACAAACTATTTGATTATAAACTGTAAAAAAAATTATGTACATAGTAGTGTATAAGTGAAGGCTTAAAATGGTGTGGAAGTCTGCCACAGACACGAAGCAATGCATCGTTGTTATAAGTAAGTGATAATTTCATTCACGGTGAAGATAAAAAGTGTTAAACGTGCAGATAGGCCGACGGACAATGATAGTCCGGTTGTGTAACCGAAGGCGGTGATGTGATTACGTGCAGTGCATCGGAAACCAAGTGTGTTAGCTGCTTTGCAAAGTGCGAGCACTAGCCTACCTTAAAATCTTCAAAATCGGCTGGAAAATGTGGAGACAGGGATCGTTTCAATGGAGCCTCTGTCCCTGGTAATCCTCGTCCCTCCTCACCAGCCTCAGCAAACCACAAAATACCACAACACCATCGACGCAACGTGTTCACTGAACCGTGCGCGGAGAAGCTGAAGTACCGCGTGGAGGGTAGTGAGCGCCTCGAGTTGCGATTCAGCTCTAACAATCAGCCTGTGTCAACGTACATCGACGCAACAAACGCGTTAAATTTAAAGTGATGTACTAGCACAGCACTCCCGCTGCAGTTCGACGAAACGGACTTTCCATGAAAGCCGCTCCCAAAATAAAAGACTTTTATATGAGTTCACAACATATCACATACTATGCTAATGTTATATCCCGTGGATGAAATGTGAACAGCCAAACCACACGCGAATAGTGACAAAGTCAAACTCCTATGAATCCCAAGTCCTAAAATAGATTTAAGCTTAGCTTTTAGACTAATGGGTATTTATATTTTTTTGTTACATGTAACGTGTGTACGTAACGTGCGAGTGAGACTCGCCCGCCAGAGCTGATGAAAAGTTTTCTACTCGGAGACCGCAAAGTAGCGATCCAACTTCTCAAGGCATAAGCTTCACCTGGAGAAGAATCAAATTTTAACTTACCTGTCAATACACAAACAGTGAAAGCGTAAAAATCATGACAACTAGTGAGCAATGAAAAATGGACACGTGTGAGAAATTCCATGTGTGAGAATTATGTGCGTATAAAAAGATGAATCCTATGTGTTTTCTTTCAGGAGCAAAGAGCCTATGAGCTCTGGACAATAACTTGAGGCCACAAAGATGGTCGGTATGAACTCTGTAAAAAAAAAAAAAAAAGCCTGTAATGAGTATAATGTATAATGTCCATTGTAAACTTCGTAGATTTACTGTCTTAGTTTTTAAATTTTTTTGTGTATCTTTACCTTAAGAACTGTCTTTGTCTATGAATGAGAGATCACCATATTTGTGTAATCCTAATAATCAAATGACAGGAATACTGTGTTTGATCAATGTAAATCTGTAAAGTACTCAATCCCATAATGTTGACGGCGACATGTGAATCTTGGTAATCTCCTTGATTTCCAAGATTCCCATGGAAGACAATGTAACATTATGTGATTGTCTTATCATTTTAAATCATTCACTAATCGAGCAGTCGCTCGGCAACAGCTACAGTTAGCAAATAATGTTGCGAGAATGTAAAAGGTGAACGACCTGTGACGTAACTTGTTTATTGTCGAAGCGCCGTCAGAGATGCAGTGAGTTATTGACTTTGAAAACCGCGGCGCGAAAAACGGACAGAAGAAGAACACTTTTATTCCTTTTTTTTTTTTTTTTTTTTTAAAGGTACGAGATATTCTCGATGAACAGTTACTCATTCTTCTCGTGTCCTGTAACTTGTGTCGGACGCGCATGTCTTGCCGCCGTATTATTATTGTTAAAATTAATATTGTTCTAGTGTAAAGTAAATGTGTAATACTAAAAGTGCCTAGCAGTAGATTTATTGTGCGACGTGTATGTGAAAACGTCAGAGGAATTGTTTTCATTAAGAGAAGTGCCAGTCAAAACGGCATCCATGTTAAATCCGTCATTGCAATGTAAGTTTGTCTATTACTTGCCATAAATTCAGAGTTAAATGGAACTGGTGTATGGACTATTCATTTACTATAGAATCTATGTCGCACTTCTTCATGAAATTATTTAATTTTCTATATGTTTCTGCCAAATAGAGAGTTCACAGTCACGAATTCTTTCGTCGAGTTCGGACGGAAGTTGCATGCGGCGAAATATTTTCTCCGCGCCATATTCTGCTGGTAAATGCATGATAAACTACGGTCCCTTAGGAAATTCATGTTGAGCTATCCAAAATAATTATATTTTGAATAGGCATTTACTCTCCTCTGCAATGCAACTTCCGACTGATCAGACGATCCAACAAGAAACAGCCGCACACGGTCGGCGTTCGCAAATATGTTTCCACCGCTGATTATAGCTATATGTTACAGCACAAAAGTAACATATTGTTATAATTAGCGACTACGAACGGGGACATTTATAACTGTATGTTTATGTATACACATTACGTAAACATATCGTTATACCACGAATTTCTTTCTTCATGCCTGCATAAATATGGAAATCATGTTGGGAGTGGTCGGGTTTCAATGGAGGCTGTGGAAAGGCTGCCCATCGAAATGTCTGCAGCTTTGTAGAAACAACCTTGGCTAGATGTGAACGGGAATTATCCTGCAACAGAATGACGTCGTCCGTCAACTTTCCTTGGCGTTTGGACTTGATGGCGCGCTTCGATTTTTGCAAAGTGTCCATGTATCATTGGGTGTTAATTGAGGCGTAGTGTTACAGAATGTCAGTGACAAACAGCTGGAGACAGCGTCTGCCGTAAAATATCTACGCGTAATTATCCAGAGCGATCTTAAGTGGAATGGCCACATAAAAGAGATAGTGGGAAAAGCAGACACCACACTCAGATTTATCGGAAGAATCTTAAGGTAATGTAGCTCACCCACGAAAGAAGTGACTTATAAGGCGCTTGTTCGCCCGATTCTTGAAAATTGTTCATCTATCTGGGATCCCTATCAGGTAGGACTGATAGGGATCGAGAAGACCCAAAGAAGAGCGACGCGTTTCGTCACGGGATCGTTAAGGTGGCGAGGGAGCGTTACGGAGACGCTAAATAAACTCCACTGGCAGACGTTACAAGAGAGGCGTTGTGTATCACGGAGAGATTTATTATTGAAATTTCGGGACAGCACTTTTCAGGAGTCAGATAACATATTACTTACCCCCACTTCTTGCGTATTGACCACGGGGAGACAATTCGAGAAATTGGAGCCAATAAAGAAGCTTACCGATAATCATTCTTCCCACGCACTATTCGCGAGTGGATCAGGGATGGACGGATCAGATAGTGGTACCGAAAGTACTCTCTGCCTCACACCATTATGTGGCTTGCTGAGGATGATGTAGCGGGCTCTTGCAGTCAGACAATAAGGTTATCGTGACTCCCAGAGCTGGTGTGCACAGTTTTGGATTTTTTCGGTGGGGGTAAATCCATGTGCATCCGTTGTTAGCTCTGAAGCTTCCTCCCCGACTGAAAATGACAATACGGGACATGAAACAATATTCTTCGCCGCGATACCATTCCAGGCGCTGCAGTGATGTCAGCATTCTGTTCAGCATCTGCTGCTCCGTCAGGCTGTGGGAAACCCATTGCGCACAGATTTTCCAGAACTTTAGATGGTCTGTCATGGAGGCGTGAATGGTACCATGACTGATGCCCAACAAGAGCCGAATATCGTCCGCCGTCGGGATTTTCTGCCGGCAGCACGCACCGCAGCAAAGAAAGAATGGGTAAATTATACGTTGTGCCTGTCTTGGTCGACTGCTTACATAGCAGACATTTGACCACAAATTTAACTTCCTGATGTCAAAAACTGCATTTCGCTGTTCCTCTTTCCCAGCCTCCATAGTGAAGTGGGACGCACACACGACTCACTGACCTCAAGCTCGTCTAACCGGCAAATGGCACAGCGATGAACCTCCGCACTATTCCTCCCTGATATAGAGGGCACTTCTGTATATACACGTACCTGCTTTACGAGCAGCTGCGACGCGCTCGTTATACAATCCACCGCATTATCATCTGACTCTCCCTTATATTTAGTTAATGATTATGAAAAAGGACTTGTAACTTCACTGCTCGGATTTTTATGGCCTAGTATACGTGGAAAATTATCACTAAAATGAACTGAAAATATCGATAAAATGGCTTAAAATGAAACAGAACATATGTAAAATGAGTTATAAAGAAGAACTAGAGTCACGAGAAACTTCATAAGAGTTTGGAATTGAAATTTCCTTTTTTGTGTAGAAGTACGAAAATTGTTGTACAACCAGTTTAGAATTGTTGCAGTGTCTGGCAGTCACCATGCAGAGGTTTCGGAAGTAAGGAAATTTCTGTTGCCAGACAAGGAGCACTTGTAGCTGTAGAATTTTTCTACATTTGCTGAAACAACTGAATGTTTTCCTTCAGTTTCAGAAAGGAATCTGCAAAATTGGCACACTTCACGAATGGACACTACGTTTGGTACAATATGGATACAAATATCGAAATTTTTGTTTTAATACACCTTACCTGGTGTGAGTTACCAACGGCAAGTGACGCGACAAGGGCAACAAACAAATGAACTTTCAATTTATTTTCAGGTAAGTGTTGATTCTTGAACAATGTTGTTGCGTTTTTCCAAGAGATAAGAAAATTAGTCGTTGTTGTCAACATTAAAACCATGAACTGTGTTGTCATAAATGGATGATAAACACAAGTGGGTAAAAAATGAAGTAAAATATTTAACTTGTACAGTTTTGCATTGTCCTACAGACTGGCAGTATAAACGCTTTTAGTCAAATTTTCTTTCTCTCACTGGGGAGGGGAGCGGAGGTTATTATCTCCACCACAATTCATCCCCTTCTTCCTATGAGTACACACCTGGATACTTTGAGAAAAAGCCAATCGATCAGTCTCCACTGAGACCTGAAAATAGATCCCAGTGCCTCTGGATGTCCAGTGCGCAACGGATGCTGACGCCAGAGCATTGGCCTCTGGTCATAGCATTGTGGGTGCTGAACAACACAAAGCCAAAGAAAAGTTATGTCATTCACCAGCTCGCACAGTGGCTAGAACTACCTACTTCTTGTAAACACAAATGCAAGCGCTGCCTCATCAGTCTCTTTATTCTTCTAGATTTTTTTACTGCCTGTACATGTAAAGACTCCTTTCAAATTTGGAAATTTGTGGTAAGAACTTACGGGACCAAACTGCTGAGGTCATCGGTCCCTAAGCCTACTTAATTTAACTTAAACTAACTTACGCTATGGGTAACACACACACACACCCATGCCCGAGGGAGAACTCGAACTTCCGACGGGACTCCTTTCAGATTGCGCCTTTCGGCCTTTTTGGCTTTAAAGTACCATCGACGATGAAGACATGAACGAGATACTTCATACTCGAATTGGGGTGAGGAAATCGGCAGTGTCGTTTTCGAAGAAACTGTGCCAGAATTTGACTTCAGCGGTTTAGGGAACCCACGAAAAATGTAAGTTTGGATTGGTCGAACGATCTGAATCGTCATCCTGCCGAATCACCGCTAACCACTGCGACACCTCGCTCAGTAGAGTATCTCAGAGCAGCTCTTTATGTCGAACGAAGAGGCTGCAAAACTACAGACCACCGTGCAGAATGACACGTAACGACAAGTGCCCATCACGCGTTTTATAATTTTTTAAAAGTCATAACTTGTGTAATAGCCCATGGGAGTATTTAAAGCCGGCCGCGGTGGCCGTGCGGTTCTAGACGCTCCAGTCCGGAGCTGCGCTGCTGCTACGGTCGCAGGTTCGAATCCTGCCTCGGGCATGGGTGTGTGTGATGTCATTCGGTTAGTTAGGTTTAAGTAGTTCTAAGTTCTAGGGGACTGATGACCACAGCAGTTGAGTCCCATAGTGCTCAGAGCCATTTGAACCATTTTTGAGTAAAACAAATACGGTAGCCAATTATGGAATAAATTCATTATGACTTAAGTCAGTTAAAATCAGTCGGGTGGTCGTCTTGGATACAGAGGGCAGCATAATCGGCCACAGGCTCATTTAGGGAAAAGCTATCACCCTTGTTGCAGACACTCTAACCTTCCTGTTTTCACGGGCATGAGAACACCATGAGCGTAAAACCCATATGGGGATTTCTTGTAACAGGACCTTGGTTCTCTGCCAGGCCACTTGGAGTGCTGTAAGTTTATCAACCCTTCGTCATCCCGTTTTCTTATTGTGTGGTTTAAAGTCTTCCATATTTGATTTTATATCGTAGTAAAGAGAAGCTGGTTTCATCACATGCTGGTGTGTATTTCACTCTGAATAGCATTGTAAATATGTTGCTTGTGTTCTACTTGATTTCTGCCCGCATCTGTAATACTGGGTGTAGGTAAATCAGGGCTTCACAACATACGTGCTCGCGGAGCAAGCTGTGAGCAGCAAGGCGCGAGCAAGGAGCAGCGCGAGCACGCTACCCCCACTACCGGACCAGAGCGGAGAGTGGGGAGAGTCACGTGAGGCACACAACAGCTGCCGCCAGTCAATGTAAATCCGCGGCCACCTGCAGGGATATCACTCACGAATTATTACTGCGACAGATGAAACAAATAAAGGAGAATGTACACGTGCCACATAATTTTATTAGCTTAGTGTATGCCTCTACATTCGAATTAATTTGTAAACTGTTAGACAATAAAAGGTGTCACTGAAGTGTGGTATTCTCGGTTATCTTGTACTTTTTGCCCTTTACAATTGCGTCTATGTTCGGAGTAATTGTTCTTGTGCGTTGTAGGCGCAGCGTGCAGTTTAAATTTCGATCAGATAATGCGTTTCTCAGGCGCGTCTTGTTTTCATTGCAGAGAACAGTTGTTCATAAACATACGTGGAACCAAACATTGATATTATCGTAGCTGCCAGTTTGTGCAAACGAGGAAATCTGTCCTGAGGGAAGTGTCTGTAGAATTCCAAAATGTTTTTCTTGTTCTGAAAGTTGTCTCTGTATTCTCTGCCACACTGCAGGTCAATAATTTCTAGTTGCAGCTCAGGACGAATCTCTTCAATATTCGCTGAATATGGAGAGGAGAACAGATAAAAATCACTGTCTAGTGCTGTCAGATCTTGAAAGCGTTGATCAAATTCTTCCTTAAGGGCAACTAAACTAAATGAATAACGTTCACAGTCTTTGTGAACATCTTGCATGGATGATAATTTAGGAAAATGAGCTAGATTTCTTGTTTCCGGCTGACTCACCCAAAGTGTCAATTTCATTTTAAAGGCTCGTATTCGATCTATGAAATGAGTAATTAGCAGATCTTTACCTTACAGGGAAATGTTTAAAGCATTTAGATGGCTAGTTAAATCTGCTAAGAACGCGAGATCACATTTCCATGAGGGCTCTTTCAATTCAGGAACACACATGTTATTTATTTCCATGAACATATTTATCTCATCTAATAGGCAAAAAACTCGATTTAATAATTCGCCACGACTAAGCCAGCGGACCTCGCTGCAATAAGGCAGGCTTTCTATATCCTCAAGAAAGCTTTTAAATTGCCTGTGTTGTAGCCCATGGTTCCTTATATAATTGGTTGTACGAACAACAACACTCATCATATTTTTTAGAGTGATACTCTTTGCACATAAGTTTTCCTGGTGGATCACACAGTGAACGCCCCTTATTTCATTCGGCACGGTCAGTTTTTGCATTTTCTCCTTCAACAGCGCAACGAAACCTGATTTTTTCCCTGTCATCGCTGGTGCACCGTCTGTAGACACTGAAACTAAAGAATTCCACGACAATCCTATATTTTCAACACTTTCTTCAACACTACTTAAAATATCACCTCCGGTTGTAGTGTTCTTCATGGCTACTACATCGAGGAGCTCCTCCCTCACCTGAAGATCTCTATTAACACCTCTAATAAATATGCCAAGCTGCGCTGTTCCAGTAATATCAACACTTTCGTCCGGAGCTAGAGAATACGCCATAAAATCTTTACAGATATTTGCAAGCTGGCTCTGGACGTCGTCTGCCATGTCCTGTATGCGACACCTAATGGTCATGTTAAATAATGGCACAATCCGAAAGTGTTCAACTTGAGATGGACACAAATGTTCCGCTTTAACTACCATTCATTCTTTTATTAAATCGCTATCAGTTAAGGGGCGCAGGGATTTTGCTAAAAGCAAAGCAATTTTGTAACTCACTCTGAGAGTTGCCTCAGTTGATTTTTCTTCGTCGTCCAGATCTTCTTCGGATAGCTTCCTTTTACGTTTAATAACTTACTGTGCACGATCTGGTCCATCACATTATCCACTTCCGTAGTCTTTCGCGTGGTACGATATATAATTTCGCTGCAATTTAAATTTCCTGAAAGAATTCAGCGTTTTGTGACATACTAAACATTTTGCAACACCCTCTTTTTCTGTAAACAGATACAATTCCTCCCAACGGGGGTTGAACTTCGAAAGCATGGTTGGGGTTACACAACGGCGACTTGACATGATTCTTAACCAGCGAAGCGAGTGTTAGAGCTGATCGTAGTACTTTAAACGTTACACAGTCGGCGCAAATTCAATAGGCACGCTGCGGCCCTATTCAAACGTGCGCGCGCATTTTCCCTCCCTCCCCTCCCTCCCTACTCCCCCCCTTGCACCTGCTCGCGAGCACGTGCCTGAGCAGACGCGAGTACTCGCGCTCAAAACCGGCCAGTTGTTAAGCCCTGAGGTAAATGGTTCCATTTTTGTTTCTTTCTCATATAAAACAAATGCTGTTTTCGTCACAGGGTGTTCTGTGGCCTACGGTATTTGTCACCAGTTACTCCTCGGTCAAAATGCATTTTATATAGAGTGCCATTATTCTACTTCACTTTTGTTTCTACTCGTTTTCTGTACTTTCAAGCATTTAGTAGAACTCCATGTCACCAGCTTTTGACAGAACTAGAATTCATTTTTATTACATCTTGTTAGAGAATGAGTGTATAATTCTGCTTTCAATAGTGCTTCTACGGGCCACAGAGTACCTTGCATTTCACTGTTAGCCGCAGAACATGCTCGTATATGAGTTTGTTTCATAGTTTTACTGACAAGAGCATTCTTCCTTCACGCGTTATTAACAGGTACTACAAACAATACATTTTGGCAAAAATCAATCAGCTAGACTCATCCTCTCACTCCAATGTAAATTTCAGAGGTCTCAGTTAAATGCAACAAAGTACGAGAAACGGATCGAACAAAAATAACGTAGATTGCGAAAAATATACGTAACAATAAATTTAAATCAGCATTTCAAACATGGGTTCCTAAGCAATAACAAACAGACGTGAATCCACAAACGAAACTCCCTTCTGTCTTACATGGAGCAAAAATACTATGGATGCGAGCAACATATTTACAATGCAATTCAATGAGCGCAGTGCACCAAAGTCGATCATAATCAGGAACAGAACGCGACGAAACCATCTCGTGTATCATGACATACCAGATTATTTTTAGGTTTTGACAATTTCTAAAGCAGAATTATTTCCACTTGATGATGACCACATCGTCGAAATTGCAATATTGGATTTTACAGCTTAAATAATTTTGTAGTCAAAAGGCGATCAAGATGTCATTTACAAAATTTTACACGACTATGAGCTAGGAGAAGTTCATGTTTGTTTTTGGTTGAGATTTCTCGAATATATTACTTTATCTTACAAAAAGGTTTGCAAGTAGACAGTTTACGCCAGACTACGAAGTCCACCCATAAAATATAAATTAAAGTTCTCATCATCTACTAGTCGTATTTCGCAAAGCAAGAAACGAATCTTCGTGCCATATTTTACCACATTCGACGTCCATTATCAGGCCACTATGAGCACTACTATCGTTCTGTTTCCATTTCGTAGCATGGGCCTTGCAGTTCTCATAATTTGCTGTTTTTTGGGAACCCTACACTACCTAGGTGCCCCCTTTTGATGTCAGATTGACCGCTACTCTAGTCATAGTATTAAAAATTTATGGAGATATTGATTTTGCTTTAGGATTTACACAAAACCATTTTGTATACTCTTCATTTACTATCACTCATTAACACAAAACAACGAATTAGACATTCAAATTAGAAATTAACACCAATATTTACATAAAGTCTGCTTCCCGGGATTTAGTATCCGCAAAGTCCTTGTCGATGTGACTAATTTCAGTTAAACTCAAAGAAGTTTATAACTGAACAAGTGTTCACTAGCATGTAACTATTTATACTCCCTTTCTGATCCTTGTGATGGACATGAAGATAGGTTTCATCCATGTAAGGAATAGGAAGAAATTCAAGTGTATAGTAGGATAAATCCAACCCTCTGCATTACACTTCACAGTATTCTGCAGAGCAATAAACGTGCTTATTGAAAGCAGATAACCATCTTACTCTGTGTCTCAGCAGGTGCGCTGAAGAAAAATAAAATAAAAAATGGTTCAAATGGTCATCAGTCCCCTAGAACTTAGAACTACTTAAACCTAACTAACCTAAGGACATCACACAACACCCAGTCATCACGTGGCAGAGAAAATCCCTGACCCCGCCGGGAATCGAACCCGGGCGCGGGAAGCGAGAACGCTACCGCACGACCACGAGCTGCGGACAATAAAATAAAAAATTAGAGTGGAAAGACCATTCTGTTCCATATTTCTGTGCGATGAAATGAAATTAGAATGCTAAAATTATCAACAGGTAGCATTTCCAGGTTTAAAGCGACAGTCTTATGGACATCGGGAGATTATGTATTGACAGCTGTCTTGTATACACGGCGTAACAGCTGCGTCACAATATAGCGCACAGAAACGAACAAAAGAAGAACCCTGTATCACCATAACAAATCAGGGAAATGAGCTGTGTTGCAACGCATGTTTTCCTTATTTTCTTGTCACTTTGCAATACTAAAATGTGTGCACGAATTATGAAGTGTCTCTTAAGCCAGTGGTCGGCGAACTCATCAGTCGAAAGAGCGAAATATCAACAGCACAACGATTGAAATTACCTTTGAGAGACAAATTTTTAAAATTAAGCTGTTTATGCAGGTACATCATTATTTACTTAATTAGTGTACTCCTTAACTGGCCTATGCTAAAAATGAGCTCAATCTGTACAGGTACTCTCCCATCAAAAATTGTCTTATATACACTCCTGGAAATGGAAAAAAGAACACATTGACACCGGTGTGTCAGACCCACCATACTTGCTCCGGACACTGCGAGAGGGCTGTACAAGCAATGATCACACGCACGGCACAGAGGACACACCAGGAACCGCGGTGTTGGCCGTCGAATGGCGCTATCTGCGCAGCATTTGTGCACCGCCGCCGTCAGTGTCAGCCAGTTTGCCGTGGCATACGGAGCTCCATCGCAGTCTTTAACACTGGTAGCATGCCGCGACAGTGTGGACGTGAACCGTATGTGCAGTTGACGGACTTTGAGCGAGGGCGTATAGTGGGCATGCGGGAGGCCGGGTGGACGTACCGCCGAATTGCTCAACACGTGGGGCGTGAGGTCTCCACAGTACATCGATGTCGCCAGTGGTCGGCGGAAGGTGCACGTGCCCGTCGACCTGGGACCGGACCGCAGCGACGCACGGATGCACGCCAAGACCGTAGGATCCTACGCAGTGCCGTAGGGGACCGCACCGCCACTTCCCAGCAAATTAGGGACACTGTTGCTCCTGGGGTATCGGCGAGGACCATTCGCAACCGTCTCCATGAAGCTGGGCTACGGTCCCGCACACCGTTAGGCCGTCTTCCGCTCACGCCCCAACATCGTGCAGCCCGCCTCCAGTGGTGTCGCGACAGGCGTGAATGGAGGGACGAATGGAGACGTGTCGTCTTCAGCGATGAGAGTCGCTTCTGCCTTGGCGCCAATGATGGTCGTATGCGTGTTTGGCGCTGTGCAGGTGAGCGCCACAATCAGGACTACATACGACCGAGGCACACAGGGCCAACACCCGGCCCGGCATCATGGTGTGGGGAGCGATCTCCTACACTGGCCGTACACCACTGGTGATCGTCGAGGGGACACTGAATAGTGCACGGTACATCCAAACCGTCATCGAACCCATCGTTCTACCATTCCTAGACCGGCAAGGGAACTTGCTGTTCCAACAGGACAATGCACGTCCGCATGTATCCCGTGCCACCCAACGTGCTCTAGAAGGTGTAAGTCAACTACCCTGGCCAGCAAGATCTCCGGATCTGTCCCCCATTGAGCATGTTTGGGACTGGATGAAGCGTCGTCTCACGCGGTCTGCACGTCCAGCACGAACGCTGGTCCAACTGAGGCGCCAGGTGGAAATGGCATGGCAAGCCGTTCCACAGGACTACATCCAGCATCTCTACGATCGTCTCCATGGGAGAATAGCAGCCTGCATTGCTGCGAAAGGTGGATATACACTGTACTAGTGCCGACATTGTGCATGCTCTGTTGCCTGTGTCTATGTGCCTGTGGTTCTGTCAGTGTGATCATGTGATGTATCTGACCCCAGGAATGTGTCAATAAAGTTTCCCCTTCCTGGGACAATGAATTCACGGTGTTCTTATTTCAATTTCCTGGAGTGTATATTTATTTCGTCTGTCTCCTTTCATTCAACCTGTCCGAATGTCCAAATCATCTCAAAATACTCGACACTGCATCTTATTTCATTCCACGATACTCCCTTTAACAAACTTTATTTGATGTTTTAAGTGTTAGTTAAAGTTAGAGTACCTTGTATGAAACATGATGTAACACATAACAACGATAATCTTTATAGATAAAATTAAGCTGTAAGGTATCCGTAAATGTAAAAAGTAATGTGAAGAATGGCCTTGTATCGCCTTCAAAATCTGTATAAATTAGGTTTGCATATTGTGTCTAATTTTACGCACTATTCCAGATTTTCAGCAATCAGAGGACGTCTCTTGACAAGGTTCATGTTTGAAAATGATTGCCCGCTTGAATATATAGCCCTAATAAGGAAACAACAGCAAACGCTACTCACTTCAGAGCACTCGCCTTAAGATAACTGTACACCAACGAAGTATGTAAAAACAGAAATAAGAAAACCAATCACTAGAAGCACGTGTATTCGTTATTCCTCAAGGTTATATTTCTTTGTCATTTCCATCGTCATCGTCTGCTTCACTTATTCCGACTCATTGAATCGCTTTCCGAATAATCCCTTGTTAGTTCATTAAAACACAATTATCTTCTTCTTCGTCATATCGCACGATTTTCCACATTTCACGAGATTCCATCAACTGCTTCAACTTCAGCACGTTAAAAATCATCTCACGCACTTTACTTCGAAGTACTATCCGCCCCTTCTCATCCCCCAATTTCGAAGATATTTTCACAAGCAGCGAAGCACGTGCAAGCGAAAACCGACTTCTGTCTATAGGCCACAAAATTTCGGCACTGTTCGCTGAGCGTCCGCCATTATATTTTCTGGACAAATGTCCAAAGCCGACAAAATTAATTCGTTCGAGGTCGATTTTAACATTTTTCAGTTACGCTTTAGCTTCTACTTGTCTTCGGAAGTTCCAAGTAAACGTATCGGCTTTCAAATAGCCGCCTCTCTCCAGTACGTGCCGCTGCTATCGCGCAGCCGCGTGGCTCATTTGTTCCCAGAAGTGGAGGGAGGCGAGTAGGGAGCAGGCAGTGTGTGATGGGCCCGCCAAGGCCATTGGCCTGACAGTCGTGAAGCGGCAGGCATGGAGAACGGAAGGAGGTGGGATGAGAGCGAAGACGCTGACGCGTTCCTGGCGCGGGTTCTGCAGCTACTGCGAGAAGAGGGCGCGCTCAATCCCGGAACCGATCAGCCCGTCGTGCGCTTCAGACACCCCGCCGAGCTCCAGGTGCTCACTGGCTTCTCTAACTGTCACCGGGGATTAACACCGCACGCTAAACGACGCCTTGCACTATTAACAAAAAAAGCCACAGCCTCAGACATTAAAGGCAACTGCATGTGAAATAGATTTACCTTACCGCCTGTCAAGTCTGCTTTTAAAACTGATGTTTCCAATATGCTAACTATGGCTTCTACTTCTCCAGGAGTCGATACTTCAACATATATATTTCGAATTCTATTTTCTTGTTTTGCCTTTACCTTCCTTGAACCATCCATAATACCGCTATGCTTCAGATCAAAGGCACGGAAATATTTACCATCCCTCCAAACTTTTGATGTGTTTCAAGATCTACCAAATACAAAAAGACAGAGTGAATTAGACAATAATTAACTTTAAGCGGAAAAAAAGTAGCTGTCGCAGTGGTAAGTATCTTATCTTCCACGACGAACGTTGTAAGAACCATTGTGAAAAAAAAAAAAAACAGTACATAAGAAGCCCATGCTGTTGCGACTTTTATTTTTCGCAATTTTCTCGTCGTCTTCGACCGAGAACAATAGATATTCTTCAAACCAAGTACATCAACTCGATGTTCAGATTTTGTATTTTCCGTGTGTTTTGCTGTCAATTTTCACAATCGAAAAACTCATTCTCTACATTTATTTTGATGCTGCTGCAATGAAATTCAGCGCCGTTTGTGCTGCCACGTATTGGAAGGTTGACAATAGGTAGACTCAACAGTTGTATTTTGTTGAGGTTCGGCGGGCTCTCTCAAATGAAAAGTTCACCTCGGCGTCAGTAGGCAGTATCAGAAATAAATATGACTATAGCGGTGGGTACACGCCACGGGAAAGTATTATTTTCTTTAACGTACGTACCTAAACATGAATAGCTGCAACCTCCATTTTCAACCGCTCGATTTTGACCCAGGACCTAATGCCAAACGCTCTTCTCGTTTTCACGACAAAGAATTTCATTTCGCGTTGATTTTTTCGTACACTTACGCTACCAGTATGCGCGGGTTTAGAAGAGAAGCATACGGATGCTATATGCCGTATCTAGAGCTTTTGTTTAGAGTGTTCTGACTTTTAGACGAATTTCCTACTTCTGAAAGACAATTATAGTTCGCAGTTCTAAAAGTCAGACTAGTCATTTGCATCACAGAATTATTCTTCCAGTCCTACAGTCGAACATTTTGTTGTGTTTTTGGAATTAGTGGATGGATAATGAACTTCGGTCGAGCATTTACATTTCAAAGTATATCGTCTGAGAAAAGACTCCCGATGGGAGCAGTGCGTATCGTATCAGTGACTTACAGATTTGCGATAAGTTTAAGCACTTAGTTATCATTTGCTGTAATAAACCCTGTACTCAACAAGGGAAACAGTTTTACGCGCAATCACTGTTAGCCTTAAAGCATTGGATGTCAAGTGATATCACTGAATGAATGGGAATCATAGCGGATGTGAACTTAGTGTCTTTCTCCTAACGCGGATGATAATTTCTGGGCGTAGACTCGTGTTCACAGTTAATAATAAATTGCGTGTATATCTACGAATAACACCCAAAATCTACTAGTTATTGTAGAAGAAAAATCGATCTTGATAATCTGCAGTGTATTCAGTACCAAGAATTTCGAGCTGATTTTTGGAATTCTAGTGTGACTATTTTTGTTCCGACAACCAGGTCAGCATAGCGCTAGGCTATTGATTGATGAAGCCGCTACCTTATAGCAAGCTGATGTGTCTCTTTTCGCACCTATCTTTTCTTTCACCCTTATTACGGAGAGGAGTCAAATGTTGTTCACATCAACTTAGAGACTCTTCTGTGACTCCTCCCGTTATGTGCTAATTTCGCGAAATACAGAAAAGCATAAAGGGTTCAGCATATTTTTAAAATTCATTCTCATTTATGGCAATGTCATTCTCTTACTCAGCGATATAACAACTAAAGAAATTGTAAGCATTAAAATCACTCGCAGCAATAAGTCTGCAAGGCGTGATCCACCCTGTGATTTTCGCACTTACATGTTCAGTGATTGCTAGCGGGAGATACAGCACTTCACTTCCTGTAGGTTAATTGTGAACTGCCCAATATGTGATTGAAGTACACTACTATACACATTTCTTTATGTGTTTCTACACTATGCATCCTGTTTAAGATTAATGTCTTGACTGAGCAGCCGGCCGGAGTGGGCGAGCGGTTGTAGGCGCTACAGTCTGGAACCGCGCGACCGCTACGGTCGCAGGTTCGAATCCTGCCTCTGGCATGGATGTGTGTGATGTCGCTAGGTTAGTTAGGTTTAAGTAGTTCTAAGTTCTAGGGGACTGATGACCTCAGAAGATAAGTCCCATAGCGCTCAGAGCCATTTGAACCATTTTTTGTTGCAGTGTAGTTTATATTGTTATAAATTAATAACTATCGGCAACTGAAACGAAAGGTACACTTTGCTATGTATCTGTGCCACATTCACTCAGTTCTGGAGAGCCCGCAGAGAGCTCTGCCACCAGGTTTCGAACTACGCACTTCTTTTCGGACTGAGCGGCAGCTCTTCAGTTTACGTTAACGCAGTATTAGACGGAAAATCTTAGCATATTACCTACTCCCCCCCCCCCCCCCCCCCCATGAACCATAGACCTTGCCGTTGGTGGGGAACCTTGCGTGCCTCAACGATACAGATAGCCGTACCGTAGGTGCAACCACAACGGAGGGGTATCTGTTGAGAGGCCAGACAAACGTATGGTTCCTGAAGAGGGGCAGCAGCCTTTTCAGTAGTTGCAGGGGCAACAGTCTGGCTGATTGACTGATCTGGCCTTTTAACATCAACCAAAACGGCCTTGCTGTGCTGGTACTGCGAACGGCTGAAAGCAAGGGGAAACTACGGCCATAATTTTCCCCGAGGGCATGCAGCTTTACTGTATGGGTAAATGATGATGGCGTCCTCTTGGGTAAAATATTCCGGAGGTAAAATGATCCACCATTCGGATCTCCGGGCGGGGACTACTCAAGAGGACGTCGTTATCAGGAGAAAGAAAACTGGCTTTCTACGGATCGGAGAGTGGAATGTCAGATCCCTTAATCGGACAGGTAGCTTAGAAAATTTAAAAAGGGAAATGGATAGAATAAAGTTAGATATAGTGGGAATTAGCGAAGTTCGGTGGCAGGAGGAACAAGACTTTTGGTCGGGTGAATACAGGGTTATAAATACAATATCAAATAGGGGTAATGCAGGAGTAGGTTTAATAATGAATAAAATAATGGGAGTTCGGGTAAGCTACTACAAACAACATAGTGAACGCATTATTGTGGCCAAGATCGACACGAAGCCCACGTCTACGACAGTAGTACAAGTCTATATGCCAACTAGCTCTGCAGATGACGAAGAAATTGAAGAAATGTATGATGAGATAAAAGAAATTATTCAGATAGTGAAGGGAGACGAAAATTTAATAGTCATGGGTGACTGGAATTCGATAGTAGGAAAAGGGAGAGAAGGAAACGTAGTAGGTGTATATGGATTGGGGGTAAGAAACGAAAGAGGAAGCCGCCTGGTAGAATTTTGCGCAGAGCACAACTTAATCATAGCTAACACTTGGTTCAAGAATCATGAAAGAAGGTTGTATACATGGAAGAACCCTGGAGATACTAGAAGGTATCAGATAGATTATATAATGGTAAGACAGAGATTTAGGAACCAGGTTTTAAATTGTAGGACATTTCCAGGGGCAGATGTGGGCTCTGACCACAATCTATTGGTTATGAACTGTAAATTAAAACTGAAGAAACTGCAAAGAGATGGGAATTTAAGGAGACGGAACCTGGATAAATTGACTAAACCAGAGGTTGTACAGAGATTCAGGGAGAGCATAAGGGAACAATTGACAAGAATGAGGGAAATAAATACAGTAGAAGAAGAATGGTTAGCTTTGAGGGATGAAATGGTGAAGGCAGCAGAGGATCAAGTAGGTAAAAAGACGAGGGCTAGTAGAAATCCGTGGGTGACAGAAGAAATACTGAATTTAATTGATGAAAGGAGAAAATATAAAAATGCAGTATATGAGGCAGGCAAAAAGGAATACAAACGTCTCAAAAATGAGATCGACAGGAAGTGCTAAATGGCTGAGCAGGGATGGCTAGAGGACAAATGTAAGGATGTAGAGGCTTATCTCACTAGGGGTAAGATAGATACTGCCTACAGGAAAATTAAAGAGACCTTTGGAGAAAAGAGAACCACTTGTATGAATATCAAGAGCTCAGATGGAAATCCAGTTCTAAGCAAATAAGGGATAGCAGAAAGGTGGAAGGAATATAGAGAGGGGCTATACAAGGGCGATATACTTGAGGGCAATGTTATAGAAAGGGAAGAGCATGTAGATGAAGATGAAATGGGAGATATGATACTGCGTGAAGAGTTTGATAGAGCACTGAAAGACCTAAGTCTAAACAAGGCCCCGGGAGTAGACAACATTCCATTAGAACTACTGATCGCCTTGGGGGAGAGCCAGTCATGACAAAACTCTACCATCTGGTGAGCAAGATGTATGAGACAGGTGAAATACCCTCGGACTTCAAGAAGAATATAATAATTCCAATTCCAAAGAAAGCAGGTGTTGAGACAGATGTGAAAATTACCGAACTATCAGTTTAATAAGTTACGGCTGCAAAATACTAACGCGAATTCAATACAGACGAATGGAAAAACTGGTAGAAGCTGACCTCGGGGGAGATCAGTTTGGATTCCGTAGAAATATGGGAACACGTGAGGCAATACTGACCTTACGACTTATCTTAGAAGAAAGATTAAGGAAAGGCAAACCTACATTTCTAGCATTTGTAGACTTAGAGAAAGCTTTTGACAATGTTGACTGGAATACTCTCTTTCAAATTCTAAAGGTGGCAGGGGTAAAATACAGGGAGCGAAAGGCTATTTACAACTTGTACAGAAACCAGATGGCAGTTATAAGAGTCGAGGGGCATGAACGGGAAGCAGTGGTTGGGAAGGGAGTGAGACAGCATTGTAGCCTCTCCCCGATGTTATTCAATGTGTATATTGAGCAAGCAATAAAGGAAACAAAAGAAAAATTCGCAGTAGGTATTAAAATCCATGGAGAAGAAATAAAACTTTGAGGTGCGCCGATGACATTGTAATTCTGTCAGAGACAGCAAAGGACTTGGAAGAGCAGTTGAACGGAATGGACAGTGTCTTGAAGCAAGGATATAAGATGAACATCAACAAAAGCAAAGCGAGGATAATGGAATGTAGTCGAATTAAGTCGGATGATGCTGAGGGAATTAGATTAGGAAATGAGACACTTAAAGTAGTAAACGAGTTTTGCTATTTGGGTAGCAAAACAACTGACGATGGTCGAAGTAGGGAGGATATAAAATGTAGACTGGCAATCGCAAGGAAAACTTTTCTGAAGAAGAGAAATTTGTTAATATCGAGTATAGATTTAAGTGTCAGGAGGTCGTTTCTGAAAGTATTTGTATGGGGTGTAGCCATGTATGGAAGTGAAACATGGACAATAAATAGTTTGGACAAGAAGAGAATAGAAGCTTTCGAAATGTGGTGCTACAGAAGAATGCTGAAGATTAGATGGGTAGATCACATAACTAATGAGGAGGTATTGAATACGATTGGGGAGAAGAGGAGTTTGTGGCACAACTTTCTAGAAGAAGGGATCGGTTGGTAGGACACGTTCTAAGGCATCGAGGGATCACCAATTTAGTATTGGAGGGCAGCGTGGAGGGTAAAAATCGTAGAGGGATACCAAGAGATGAATACACTAAACAGATTCAGAAGGATGTAGTCTGCAGTACGTACTGGGAGATGAAGCAGCGTGCACAGGATAGAGTAGCATGGAGAGCTGCATCAAACCAGTCTCAGGACTGAAGACCACAACAACAACATTACCTACTCATACATCAGTCTTTCTCTGATATTCTCACTTCTTCGAAATACGTCTAAGACTTCTCTGCATCTTGTAGTGAATAAACGCTGTGTAGAAAAAGTACGAAATTTCTGTTATTACCGGAATCTAGAATTCTGATCTGCCGGCATCCTGAGTCATAAGTGAAGGAAGTAATAAAAATCTGTTAGAAGACACACTCCCAGTGTCCTCATAGGTGTTCATCTGGTTTGAAGATTCCCTCCTGCTGTATAGTCTTGTACTTCGCCACTGCTGTGGGCGGTTACAGAGAAGTGTTTGACAACTGCAGCATGCATCTAATATCGCAGATATCTGGATTAATAGCCATAAACGCACGTATGCAAAGTCAACATTCATTGTTAAGATATTATGTGGATAATACAATTATTGTAAGAAAAATGTGATTAATATGCATTCTGATTTTCTGAACTTAAATTGTGATGAAGTTAATACTACTAAATGCCATTATAACACGTTATCGTGATTTATTTATTTAATCGTATGGTAATTTTATACAATATACAGTTGATATAAGGCAAATGATATTATACAATATACATATGATATAAGACAAGATTAAACCTTAAAGTCCGTGTTTTTCAACCAGTTAATTAAGCTGGGTGTGAGAATGAACAAGTCGTCGGGAAGTCCAGGGTATGAATGAAGTGGACAGCGCTGGACTAAATGTTCAATTGTCTGCTCTTCTTGATTAAATTCACACATTGGTGAACTGATCCAGCCCCATTTGTACCTGAAGTAGCTAGAACAAACATGTCCAGTCCTTAACCTGTTGAGGCGGCACCAGAGGTTCCTCGGTAGGTCAAAACCTTTTGGCTTCTTTGTGGGATCAAGGTGATGGGCTCTTGTTCCCAATGTTTTTGTTGACCATTCATGCTTCCAGCTTTCATTTAGATCGAAACTATCCGCGATGAGTTGTCTTGCAATAACACTTGCTGGTCATCTTGATCGCAATCATTGCTGTTTAAATGGTTCAAATGGCTCTGAGCACTATGAGACTTAACACCTGAGGTCATCAGTCCCCTAGAACTTAGAACTACTTAAACCTAACTAACCTAAGGACATCACACACATCCATGCCCCAGGCAGGATTCGAACCTGCGACCGTAGCGGTCACGTGGTTCCAGACTGAAGCGCCTAGAACCGCACGGCCACTCCGGCCGGCAATCGTTGCTCTGGCGGATGACAGAATTCCTGGTGCAGTGGTAGAGAAGGTGATGCAGAGATGTAGTACGTTGTTCCTTGCAGCAGCTTTATGAGAAAGCTTGGTGATGTGCTCTTTGTAGCTCAGGGTTCTATCTAGAGTGATTCCGAGATATTTTGGGAAAGCGTTGTACCTCAACGTTTGTCCATTGAGCAGAACTCTTGGTTTGTAGTTCGCAGCACGATTCGCAAGATGGAAACAAGAGATTTCTGTTTTTGATGTGCTTGAGATCAATCTCCAGTTCTTAAAAAAGTTGACATCTTCTCCGGATCCTCCGTAAGAATTCGTTCACCGTCTTCGAAATTGCTGCTCTGTGCTACCAGTGCGATGTCATCGTGATAACTTAGTGACTACAAAAGTGAATTTTGTACTCGCTGCGTCCTGATGTCTCTCGTAATTACAATGAACAATATTGTTACTTGGTTGTTATTTGTGATACGTGACATTTGGCATAAAGATCTACGGTCTTCTTCACCTTCACTTTGCTGCATTTACGTAAACCTATCCTACGTTTCGCTTATGAATATTGCGTGTGCTTTTACCAGTGACAAGGCATTTTCACCGCTCTTGTGTGTCCCGTTTTGGGATAAATCTATCACAGTTGGTAGACATTACGATGGACACTGAAAGCCATGACCAGACAACACTCATACCTGCATATCTGAAAACTTCATCTTTACATTTTCTCATACTATTTTCCTTCAATTTGATCACACTGTTGCAGCTTTTGAAATCCCATACTGGAGGTTCCATGGCAGACCGTTTGGACAAGTTGTCAAGGGAAGCATCAGGCAGGTATAATTAAGCACAGATGCTCAGAGCGATAACCTCATTATTATTACCAGGTAAAATTACACAAAGATTAGCAGTCTGGGCTCGCATTCAGGAGAAAGACGGCCTGCCATCCAAATCGCTGAAAGCAAATTCTAGGACTGTTTCTTTAAAAAGGACACTTCCTACTTCCTTCTCACATCTTTGGGAACTTGTTCCACGACGCTAACACTTCGTCGTTAACCAGGAGATTAAAATTTCATTTTATTTTTTAAATATTTTTTAAGGCCTTGCAGTATAGTTCGAACTTCCCTCACGTTGAACTCGACACGCCGTCTAGGATCTTTGTTTGGTATCTCGTTCGTCGACGCATCTTTGTATCACGTACAACAACTTTTTTATGCTCCTTCAACAAAGTTGCCTCACGTATCATTTCTCTGTTCAAATGGTTCAAATGGCTGGGCACTATGGGACTTAACATCTGAGGTCATCAGTCCCCTAGAACTTAGAACTGCTTAATCCTAACTAACCTAAGGACATCACACACATCCATGCCCGAAGCAGAATTCGAACCTGCGACCATAGCAGTCGCGCGGTTCCGGACTGAAGCGCCTAGAACCGCTCGGCCACAACGGC
Source organism: Schistocerca cancellata (assembly GCF_023864275.1). Classification (NCBI taxonomy): domain Eukaryota; kingdom Metazoa; phylum Arthropoda; class Insecta; order Orthoptera; family Acrididae; genus Schistocerca; species Schistocerca cancellata. The sequence goes on from NC_064630.1 coordinate 621,794,087, forward strand.
CGGCGTTTCTCTGTCCTCAATAAGAATACGTTATTAAAGCATTTGGCAAACTTACATTAAAATTTTAACGAGTTTTCGACAGTCCTTTTGATTTAATCTCTGTGCTGGATTATCAAAAATAAAAGTAATGGTATACTATCGAACTGTACTAGAAAGTTTAATAATGCTGTTGTCGTAAAGATATGAAAGTTGCATTTGATACGCCCCGTCTCCCTTGTGAGAGACAAAAAGAGTATGTTAATCATTTTCGTCAAGAGAACTGTTTGAAATGTGCTCCATAAGAGAATTCAGAGAATTTTTCCATGTGCCATGCCAGCACACGTCGGCGCGACGTGCCTCGGTTTCTAATCTTTGTTCTCTTCGTCTTCAGCATTGAAATCGTGTATAGATTCTATGACAAAAACTGCCGTCGAATACTGCTAAGATTGCCTTAGAATGATTTAAACATCGATAGTTGCCAAAAAGGTGTATGCAAGTCGTAAATAGTTTTGCTAGGTGAAGCAAAGCTTATTCCTTATATTGCCTGATGATGTAACACTTGAAGTCCTTTCTGCTGTGAGCATTTACTGTACACTCGCAATAATATTATGAGGCTTAAAACGGTCTCAGCTGCGCCTACAGCATTTAATTACTGCTTCGCCTCGGACAGTTCCAACAGTAGATTCTGGGAATCAAAAACTGATTGTAGTTGAACCACTGAGAGTCCATCATAATTTGACTAATACATTTAAGTTAAGAGATGTTAACTAGTTTTCTCAGAATGTGAGATCCTGAGAAATTCGATGGAATAGATTATTTAAAAGCCACTCGTATACGTGTGATTCCCGGAAACCCCTCTTGGCTGTGAAGAGCCAGTCACATGGGCACCTCGCTCCCCAGACTTGACACCACTGGTTCTTTCTCTGGAATTTCATTAAAGACCATGTATATGTTGCTTCCCTACCAAACAATTTAACTGACGTGAAAAATGGAATCTACGCTGCCGTTGCACAATTTATGCCTGATTTGCTGTAACGAGTGTGAGAAGAAACTGACTGCCGATGCGATGTTTGTGGCATCACAAATGCTAGTCACATCAAACCAAAATGACACTTAGCACTGTTATGTGAAAGTTGAGGTTGTTTGCTTAAGAAATGACACATCTACCGAATTTTGTAAGTTATCTCAATAAATTTCTATATCATTCCAAAATTGTGAAGTCTTTTTTGACTCACCCTGAATATCCAGAGTGAATAAATGTACCGAGGTGCTGAGAGTCCATCATAATTTGACTAATACATTTAAGTTAAGAGATGTTAACTAGTTTTCTCAGAATGTGAGATCCTGAGAAATTCGATGGAATAGATTATTTAAAAGCCACTCGTATACGTGTGATTCCCGGAAACCCCTCTTGGCTGTGAAGAGCCAGTCACATGGGCACCTCGCTCCCCAGACTTGACACCACTGGTTCTTTCTCTGGAATTTCATTAAAGACCATGTATATGTTGCTTCCCTACCAAACAATTTAACTGACGTGAAAAATGGAATCTACGCTGCCGTTGCACAATTTATGCCTGATTTGCTGTAACGAGTGTGGGAAGAAACTGACTGCCGATGCGATGTTTGTGGCATCACAAATGCTAGTCACATCAAACCAAAATGACACTTAGCACTGTTATGTGAAAGTTGAGGTTGTTTGCTTAAGAAATGACACATCTACCGAATTTTGTAAGTTATCTCAATAAATTTCTATATCATTCCAAAATTGTGAAGTCTTTTTTGACTCACCCTGAATATCCAGAGTGAATAAATGTACCGAGGTGCTAGAAGCATATGGTCTGGCGAGAGTGCAGACCATTTTGCGTTTCCTAAGGGGATCTGTCACTAGATGCGCGGCTTGGGAGGGACACCCATCATGTTTGTACCACTCCGATTGCCTTATATCGGTGGGATGTCTTCAATAACTCGGCAGCAGCATACCTTAGGAACTCAAGATAGCTGAGTGCTTGTAGATTCCCATCAATATAACAGGGACCAGTGATGCGAGTCTTGAAAAACACGCACCAAACGTTAATGTTACGACGTAAAGTCAAGCGCCGGTACGCCAGTCGGGAACGACAGAGCAGAGAGGGCTGTGACAAGACGTCAAGCCAATTGCACGCTGACCTACCCCCCTGCAGGAAGACAACGCGACAGCAGCGGCCTCTATGCGAAGAGGACATACGCGCCGCGGCCGACTGGTCTCGCCCGGTTCTACAGAAGCTTCAAGACTAGCGACGTGAATAGAAGCGTCAACTGTATTACTTCACTTGTATCGGAAGTGTTATACTGAAGAAGCTTGTTTATTTCGGATGTCGGCCTTTGCTTGCAATGAATCTATGTAATTCTAAAAGTTAAGTATTGTCATTTACTGTTCGTAATAAGACACATTAATACGATTTGTTTGAATGTTGTCTAGTGACTCGGGAAAGCAAATTTCCTAGACTCCCCATTTATGATGACTAGGCAGGATTTAACATTTAAGACCAACAGCGGTGTTTTTACTCACATCTTTGAGTCAGAGTGAATTGTTAGCTGACGATTGGTGCGAAGCTTAACTTGCTCATGGTTTGTTAACGGTGCTTCTTCGTTAAACAAAATTTGGCATAAATATATACCACATCAATTTGCACTTTTCGTAGATAACATTCGGAGAACTGTAACCAATTTTGGAAGTCGTTGCCATGAAGCTGTAGATGCAGTGAAATATGAAGAGGGTGAAATGTGATGCAGTCTAGTGTTTGCAGATCACTTTTTTGGGTGATCCCTCCAGTACTTCCGAGATGCCTCTTATTGACATTTGCATTTTGTGTTACTGCTACTAAAATGTTAGTTTCTTTTCTTTCCTAAGTTGCTCTTCTTTTCCCGTGACGTATTTCATTCTCCATACTTGCAGTTTCTAGAACTTTTTTTTAATATGTTTCTAAAGACAGCTTATGTGTGCTTCACACGTTCTGGATACTTTTCGGCATATGATCGTACAGCTGCACTAACATTTTGGTGACATGCACTATAAACGATATTCACACAATCGTATATATTGTGAATGTCTCAATATCTTTGCCAGTAAGTTGTCTGATTGCTACATCAGCTGAACGTACATTGATCGTCCAGAACATTATGACCACCTACATAATAGCCGGTATGTCCACCTTTGGCACAGGTAACAGTGGCGATCCGTCATGGCATGGATGTAGTGACACCATGGTAGGTCGCTGGAGGGAGTTGGGCACCATATCTGCACACAAAAGTCACATGATGACCTCTGACGCCAAGTTCAATCACATCCCAGCAGATCGGCGAGTCGGGGAGGGGGGCGGGGGCGAAGCAGCACATCAAGTGGAACTCGCCACTGTGTTCTTCGAAGCATCCATCTCACACTACTGGCCTTGTGACAGGGCGCATTATCTTGTTCAAAAATGTTACTGCCTTGAGGAAACAGGGTCGTCATGAAGAGGTGTACGTGTTGAGCAACCAGTGTACGGTATTACTTGACCGTCATGGTGCCTTGAACGAGCTCCACTTGACCTATCGATGCCCGCGTGAATTTTCCTCAGAGCATAATAAAGCCGCCGCCAGCTTATCTCCGTCCCGCAGTACAGGTGTCAAGGAGCTGTTCACCGGGAAGACGACGGATTCGCGTCCTCCCGTCGGGCTGATGAAGAATGTATCGAGATTCATCAGACCATGCAACGCTCTGCCACTGCGCCAACGTCCAGTACCGACGGTCACGTGCCCATTTCAGTCGTAGTTGCCGGTGTCCTTGTGTTAAAATTGGCATATGCATGGGTCGTCGGCTGCGGAGGCCCATCGTTAGGAATTGTTCGATGCACTGTGTGTTCAGACATACTTGTACTCTGCCCAGCATTAAAGTTTCGCCGTAGTTCACCGCCTGTCCTGTTTTACCAGTCTGACACAGACTACGACGTCCGACATGTGTATGAGGGGCGCCCGCCCAACCCCACAACGTCTGGACGTGGTTTCACCTTGGTTTCGCCACATGTTGAAGACACTCCGCACAGCACTCCTCGAACGTCCGACAAGTCTTGCAGTTTCCGAAATGTTCGTGCCGAGGCTTCGGACCATCGCAATCTGCGCTCAGTCGAACTCAGATACATCGCGCGCCTTCCCCACTCTATACACGGACAGCACACTCACTGATACTACATCCGCATCCGTGTGTCTGGCTAGCAGGGATTTATATCGATGGTAGGTTGGTGGTCATAATGTTCTGGCTGGTAAGTATAGACTGATGGGCTTCAAACGCACAGGCGAACACAAGAATCATGCTTGAATTACGTGTTTGTTTACATTCACTTTAATAGGGCATACGTTTGTGGATTCACTTCTTCTGTCTGTAGGACAGTGCTCTGCGACGCTGTTATCTTGATACTATTTGATCAAGTCCCACACATATTACGTCGGTGAAATTTTCTTAGAAACTTCTTTCAAATGCCACAGAAAAAAAGTATATAGTTCTAATAGAAAAAAACCGTTGTCGCATTTCGACGACTATAAACGATAAAAGTTACTGCGAATGTCAGGAAATTCGCCATATTGTCCGCTGTAACTTGTCGAAAACCGAACCTCGGTGTATTTATTCATTCTGGATATATTAGTGGTGGCTTGCTTTAGCTGCCTCACCCCATATATTCTAAACAGTAACGGCCCTATCAAATTCCTTGGGATATTCGCTAAATTACCTTTCAAATTGTCAGAGTGTTCCATTAAGGGTCACGCCTTCAGTTCTATCTGCATCTAAGTTCTGAATCGAATCACAAATATGCACCGATCCTTGGCAAACCCATATTTTGTGCACTAAATGGCAGTGCGGAGCGGTACCGAATGCCTTTCCGAAGTCGAGGTACACGGCAACAATCTGGTCGCCGTTGTTCACAACGCGCTGGATCCCACTGACAAACACAGTGAGTTCAGTTTCGCAAGATCCCTGTTTGCGGAATTTGATTTTTACAGGTGAGATTTTCGTTCTCCAAAAACGTAATAATAACTGAGCACACGAGTAAATCAACTTCCCTATTTCTACGTCAGACTGACGACTGCGATGTAGGGCTGTAGTTATCTGCAAAGACTACGTGGACAGTAACACAGCCAAGCTCCCTCTTCATTATCGTGCGTATAGTGTGCGTAGGATTGTCGCCCACACTATTGATGGAGTAGAAATATCGTGCAGGAGTGTGAATTGTCTGGCCGCACAGGATACCAATAAAACTGAGCGGGGTGACGCAGTGCTAATATATTGGACTCGCACTCGGGAGGACGTCGGTTAAAATCCCCACCTATCCATACACACATAGGTTTACCGTGTTTTGCCTAGATCGGTTAAGGCAAAGCGATGCTTTCTTCGGAACGCACACGCTCCAATTCCTTCCCCCAATCCGAACTTCTGCTTCGTCTCTGAAGTCCCCATCGTCACCGCGATGTTAAACCCTTATCGCACCATTCCTTCATCTCTAATAATCAAAGCCAGTAGAAACATCAGAACGACAGAAAATTTGTATTCTTTTTCTCTTTAACTGTGCACTTGAAATCCGCTACAGCACTGTAGCTGACAACGCAACACTTGAGCGGACGCGTGACATACTTTGTACATATCTAAAGAATAGCTGCCTTTCTGTTACCTGGGTTAACATGTACGAGTAAAATCACAATTTAATTTTAGTTTAATTAATCAACGATAAAATAAACTTCCGTTATACGGCCTAATCCACTGTTTCATTGAACAATAATAAAATAAACTTCCGTTATATAACTATGTCGCCGTGTACAAGTGTTATTTCACAGTAATGACCCACTCGACGCATTAAATATCGCAGTTGTATCAGATCCCAGCTGACCGCTTATTCGATTTATAATTATCTTGTAGACAACTGGCTCGTTGTAGGACTCAGCCGCTAGCTCTGAATCTGGGTCATTTTCTTATAACGATGCTAAAGTTTTCCTCATTTAGCTCTTCTGTTATTGTATATTACTGTTGCTCACTTGGATGTGTGGTAGCACAGCTTAGCACTCTGTTAGCTGAAGCAGTAATGAGTGAATATGTACGAGTAAGCAGTTGTAAAACAGCAATGGAACGGTACAAGACAATGATATTTGTTGACGGTGCACTATATACACATGAGCATCCAGTTGAGGAAATGTTCCGCTGCTGATGAAGAGTAGTCTTAGGCGGCGTTGAAGACAGAAGCACATAGAGACAAACTCACGCTGCTAGCGCTTGCTAGGTGTGTCACTCTTTCTTTCATTTGTTTTTACCTGTGATTTGCCAATAACGATAATAGCAAAATACTGGTTAAATGTTTTTATGTTGTCGGATCAAGTGCAAGTAGCTCACGCGTTTAATTCTAACCACCTTGATAATGATGTTTTAATAAGAATGTAATTTGATCATTCACGGTCACCGCCGTCAGTTGTAAAAATGTTCCATTGTTAATAATTGGTCATTAGGATTCGAATTTTATCTTTCTTGGGCAAGGGTCGGGGGTATTCTGACCCTGTGAATGGCTAAGTAATGGGAGACCTTGTTTGGCCGGAGGAGTCGATACGGAAGGAGCCGTTGCAACAAATATAATAACGGTTCAGATAGAACAGGCTGGGGTATGCCTTAAGCCGTCCAGCGCACATTCGTGTGTGATCTCTCCTTGAGCGGTATCAACAGGTTTTTCTTTCTTATCTCCTTACTCTGGAACAGCTTCTCAGGGACTGGCATTGAACTTCGAATGGAAAAGTACTGGATACTACTGCAACAGGACGCACAGAAGGCAATATATGGCTTCTTGTTTTCTTTGGGACGTAACCTTATGTTGGTAGCGATATCGTTAAAAGCGGACCTCTAATGCCGTTGAGACAGGGTCAAGGAAGAAATATCCTCAGCTTTTTTTATGGGTCCTGAGAAAAATTTAAAAACACAGAAAAATCAGATATGGACTGATGGTCCATTTAAAGCCTGCTTCATTCAAGCATGAGTTTAGGGTATTAACTGCTAAGTCATCTAGTTAATTGTGACACTTAGGAAATATCCGTACTCTGCGTAAGTGGATGGAGCCGAAAGAATGTTGGGCATAAGAAAGGAGATGTAGAAAATCGGTGTGTGTTTCTTTGCCAACCCAGTCTTGTTCCCACATACTTTTTTCCCCATTGGTCCAGAAAACTTACGCATTGTTTGGCATTTATAATTTTTTCCGTTATAAAGGTAATCAACAGGATGAATCCGTTTTCAGTCCCAAAAAACCCAATTTGACACAATGAAACACGAAAAGATGTTGCGCATAAGAAGGCCGATGTCAGTAATTAATGGTTATGATCTTGATATCAAGTACGTGTTTCCTTCGTTATCTCTCGGCTTTGGTACTCGGGCTGCGTCGTAGGCATAATGCTCTGCTTATCGGTTTCCTATTGTGTGACCGATTGAGAGAGTGCAGTGAGAGACAAAGCACTCACATTCGGAAGGAGAAGAACGTTTTCCGTGTTCTCCCCTAAATCACTCCATCCAAATGCTGAGATGGCTACTTTCTAAAGGACACTATCAATTTCTTTTCCCATCCTTCCCCAGGTCTGTGCATCTGCTCCGTGTCTAATATGACACCGTCATAGACGGGACGTTAAACCTGAATCTACCTTTATTTCTGTTGTGTGTGACATCATCAGAGGCCGTACACACAGATGATTTAAGTCTTAGAAATTTCCTGTAGCATAACAAGTATAGTTCGTTCACTATTTTTGTAGAAATAGCGCGAAGAACGTAACTATTCGTGCAACGGCTATCCCAGCGTGGTGTTAACCAGACGTTGAATACTGCCAAAGTGGAGCAGTAGTGGATGCAGTTCTTTTTCGGCCGCTAAGTTAGCACTGAGGCCCGCAAGTTGTCTGCATTGAGTCCTATTTCTTTCCCGTTGAAATTGCTGTTTTAATTTTTATAAACTCTGCACGTTCTAAGAGGTGTAATGACTAGACTAGGACAAAACTTTGGTGTCGGAGAATCGTACTTTGTGGTCCCTTGGCACCAGCGCATAATCTGTTGATGACGACTTACCTGTGTTGCCTGGCCTTCGATAGCTGTTACGTTTCTTGCAGCAGTTTCAGGTTTTTTTTTTAATTGAAACGTGTGATATTTTGCGAAGTATCGAGTGGTTATAATTAAACTGCAACTACTCACAGAATGTCCAGTGTTGGCTGTAACTATCATATGGCAAAGAAACATGGTAGATACCTTAACACGGAACCGGTTTACGCTGTAAAGTAATTAGTTTCAGTTTTGGACACCAAATGCAAATCTGGCGCTCTGAATGCAAGAAAGCCATATAGAAATTATATGAATGCATGGTGTCCGTTCTTTAGGACATGTCCGAAGGAACAAACACCACGCATTCATATAACTGACAAGCCTGGCTGGACAATGGATCCACCTTCTTCAGTGTGGATACACGGATGCGTCCGACCTCCTGTGAGAATCTCTGAGTAGCGAACGGGAGTATAATGGACTGGGAATGCGGATAGGTGGCGTTCGGTGGGAATGTGGATCGGCCGTGAAGGGTGCCGAGATGGTCCGAGCAGTTGCGATAACGCCGTGTTCCGGTTGCACAGTGGTTACCGCACGTACCCAGGAAGCAGGACATCCCTGGTTCGAATCCCGGACCGGTACAAATTTACGCTCGCCGCCGCTGATTCCACTTAAAGTCCCGCTGCAGCTAACACCAGTGACCCCCCTCCTACATACGTATAGAAATGTTTCCACATGTAATGGATTACGAATGGTACGTGATCAAAGAAGGACAACCAGTGAGAAAGGTATAATGTCGATTTTATTATTAACCAGTACATACACAATTTGTACAATACGAGCACCGGAGACGTCGGCGAAATGCTGTACAGCACCAAATTTGCATCTGGTGGCCAAAGTTGCAACGAATTTTTTCTCAGCGTAAAGCGGTTCCGCATTAACACATTACCATACTACCAAGTTTCGCTGCCGTAAGGTAATTATTGCCAACACAGGACCTCTGTGAATAGCTTCACTTTAATTATGACCACTTAGTACTTAGGTACCGTTTTAGAATGTGCTTGGCATTTTTACAACTCTCTCATGGCTATGAGCTGTAGCGCGGATATAAACCACCAGAAGAGGATCATACTGTCATAGCGATGAAGGACATACGACTTAAAGTTTCACCTACGTTCACGGCTGGATTTCTGCGCGCTCCACACAGTATATCAACTACCAGTACTGCCTTCGTGAGCGTGGCTGAAAGGTCGATAGCTCATTTAATGCGTGGTTAATCAAATTATCAAATTAAAAATCTCATGAGTTAAGTAGGCAGAAACAGCAGATGCTGCCTCAAAGCTAAACAGAAGGAATACAGAAAGTATCAGCGAAAAAAATGCTAAATTTCATTCTCTCTCTTCTGCTATACAAAGCTAGACAAACAGAACTCGATTATCTTCTTTTACACATTCTCTAATCTACGTATTGACCAAGCTGTACACGGCGTAATCGCTTTCTTTTCGACAGAAAATATTCTGTGTACTGACATGTACGCTCTATGGCACCAAGATCAAGGGAGGTGAATGGTCCTTACATGTTAGAAACCGTGGCTCGTATTCGAAAGGAGTTGGGGCCAAATTATGTCCTGCCTTCCTGATGTGTCTGTTACGTAGTTTCCCTAAATCAAATGGTTCAAATGGCTCTGACCCTCCCCCCTCCCCCTTCCCCCCCCCCCCCCCCCCCCCGCCCCATCGCCGGAGGTTCGAGTCCTGTAGGGTGTAAGCCTAGGAGGGACCGATGAAAAATGGCTCTAAGCACTATGGGACTTAACATCTGAGGTCATCAGTCTTCTAGAACGTAGAACTACTTAAACCTAACTAACCTAAGAACATCACACACATCCATGCCCGAGGCAGGATTCGAACCTGCGTAGAACCGCTCGGCCACCCAGGCCGGCTCCGTAAATCATTTCAAGTGACTAATGGGATTCTTCCCTCAAGGGGATACCAGTTCTTACCTTTTCCATTCCTTCTTCAACTGATCTAGAGTTAGCCTCTAACAACATATCTGTCGAAGAAAAAAAAGAACATGATGATAAACTTCTCTAGATAGATAACAGTGCGCTATGCTGTACACGCCAACGTTGAGATGAGACTTCGTACCGTACGTTAATCCCAGTATCCTCGAAGCACGTTTGATAAGAGCAACGCGGCTAATGTATGACAGACACTATCTAGTCGGCATGAAGCTAGCTCGTGTTTCTGCATACACTTCTTCATTAACTTTTACGAGGCACGCTTTCCAAGCAGCATCGTCAAGTGACTGAAATTACGACGAGGTTCTAAGCAAACAGCTTTCAATCGCCCGTTGCCATTCGGCTTCCAGATTTTAATCGCCAGGAAGTACCAGAAGGAAGACAAGGATGAAACATGGAATTAAGCGTTCGTTAACACACGCAACATGTTCTACCACAATTATACTCCTCAAACCACTGTGAAGTGCGTGGCAGAGGGTGCTTCCCATTTTGTCACGGGTTGCGGGAAGACTGAAAATTTAACTGACACTGTAAGCGTTGTAAGTACGCAGTCCTTTGCGGTCCCTGCGGAAGCGATGCTTAGGGGATTGTGGCTTATTCCTAGATTCCTCACTTAATACTGGTTGTTGAAATTTTGTGAGTAGGCTTCTGCGGGACAGTTAGCGTCTTCCAGTTCAGCTCCTCCCGTAACTCTGTCTCATGAGTCACACCAAGCTGTGCCCATTTGCACTGCCCTTATTTGAATACGTTCAATGTCCCCTCCAACAATCCTGTTTGTTTTGGGTCTCACGTACTACTAACCTTATTTGCGACACTTTTTTCAGATGGTATTCACATACATCGCTGAATGTATCAGCAAAACTATATCATTGAGCGACACATGGGTCAAGAGATATGAAGTCATACACACTGAGATGGGCCAAAAATTGGCGAATCATGCAAGATATAATAAATATGTTACTTCGTTGTTGCTAACTCTACTCGCAACGCTTTTCACAGACAGTATCTGCATCTGCCACTGAATGTACCTAGAAAAATACACTCCTGGAAATTGAAATAAGAACACCGTGAATTCATTGTCCCAGGAAGGGGAAACTTTATTGACACATTCCTGGGGTCAGATACATCACATGATCACACTGACAGAACCACAGGCACATAGACACAGGCAACAGAGCATGCACAATGTCGGCACTAGTACAGTGTATATCCACCTTTCGCAGCAATGCAGGCTGCTATTCTCCCATGGAGACGATCGTAGAGATGCTGGATGTAGTCCTGTGGAACGGCTTGCCATGCCATTTCCACCTGGCGCCTCAGTTGGACCAGCGTTCGTGCTGGACGTGCAGACCGCGTGAGACGACGCTTCATCCAGTCCCAAACATGCTCAATGGGGGACAGATCCGGAGATCTTGCTGGCCAGGGTAGTTGACTTACATCTTCTAGAGCACGTTGGGTGGCACGGGATACATGCGGACGTGCATTGTCCTGTTGGAACAGCAAGTTCCCTTGCCGGTCTAGGAATGGTAGAACGATGGGTTCGATGACGGTTTGGATGTACCGTGCACTATTCAGTGTCCCCTCGACGATCACCAGTGGTGTACGGCCAGTGTAGGAGATCGCTCCCCACACCATGATGCCGGGTGTTGGCCCTGTGTGCCTCGGTCGTATGCAGTCCTGATTGTGGCGCTCACCTGCACGGCGCCAAACACGCATACGACCATCATTGGCACCAAGGCAGAAGCGACTCTCATCGCTGAAGACGACACGTCTCCATTCGTCCCTCCATTCACGCCTGTCGCGACACCACTGGAGGCGGGCTGCACGATGTTGGGGCGTGAGCGGAAGACGGCCTAACGGTGTGCGGGACCGTAGCCCAGCTTCATGGAGACGGTTGCGAATGGTCCTCGCCGATACCCCAGGAGCAACAGTGTCCCTAATTTGCTGGGAAGTGGCGGTGCGGTCCCCTACGGCACTGCGTAGGATCCTACGGTCTTGGCGTGCATCCGTGCGTCGCTGCGGTCCGGTCCCAGGTCGACGGGCACGTGCACCTTCCGCCGACCACTGGCGACAACATCGATGTACTGTGGAGACCTCACGTCCCACGTGTTGAGCAATTCGGCGGTACGTCCACCCGGCCTCCCGCATGCCCACTATACGCCCTCGCTCAAAGTCCGTCAACTGCACATACGGTTCACGTCCACGCTGTCGCGGCATGCTACCAGTGTTAAAGATTGCGATGGAGCTCCGTATGCCACGGCAAACTGACTGACACTGACGGCGGCGGTGCACAAATGCTGCGCAGCTAGCGCCATTCGACGGCCAACACCGCGGTTCCTGGTGTGTCCGCTGTGCCGTGCGTGTGATCATTGCTTGTACAGCCCTCTCGCAGTGTCCGGAGCAAGTATGGTGGGTCTGACACACCGGTGTCAATGTGTTCTTTTTTCCATTTCGAGGAGTGTATATTGCTGTACGACACATAGTTCAATAGATATGTCATAAATACTGAGATGCGGGAAAACTTTCGGATCATGTATGACATTTTAATTTATTACCTCTTTGGTACTGTTCCGGCGTAAAGACAAGTGCCGGCACGACGATCAAGAATGGAAGAGCAGTGAGGGCTGTGAGACGACGTCGGCCAATAGTACGCTGACGAACCCCTCTCTAGGACGACATCAGGACAGCAGTGGAAGACGAGCTGTCATACAAATGCCACAGCAGTGACTTATGAACTGTATTGTTTTGCTTGCAATGAAATGGTATATACCGAAGGACACTGATTATTTGCATGTCGCCATTTGGTTGCGACACACCTTTGTGAATACTCGAAGCATTGTCAGTTTAACTTACTGTAATAAGCTCCATTCATACGATTACTTGAATTGTTGTTTAGCGATCCGAGAAAACAGCTTCCTAGGCAGCCTATATTATACGACTGGCAAGAACACAATAACTACTAACTCTGTTTGCGACCCATTTCACAGACAGTATAATAATGTAGCATTGAGTGTACGTGAAAAATTATATCCTTGTACGACACATTGCTCACCAGATATGACGTCATAGAAATGAGCTGCCCGAAATGGAAACTGCAAGGTAAAATTCGCTACAGACGCAGGTGAAATATGTGTACAAATATGTGTAAAAAACGTTAAATACGTGTGACATGAGCGTACTTTGGAAAAACCCCGGCTAAAAAGCTCCTCCTAAAGCCTTTGCTCGATTTCTACCAAGCGTGGTAACACATATTACTATCTGGATAGAAATCCTCTAGGCTAAGAACCAGAAACCTTCTATTGGATTGGGGATGATATTGTGGAGAGTGAAGGGGAGGAAGAGACGGACAGAGAGGGGGGGGGGAAGGAGATAGACAGAGTGAGGAGGAGGAGGAAATGGACAAAGAAAGGGAAGAGGAGGAGATGGGAGAGGAGCAGACAGACAGAGGAAGGAAAGTGGAGGAGATGGACAGGGAGGGGGAGGAGGAAATTAACAGCAAAAGGGAAGAGGATATGGGCAGAGGGAGACAGGAGGAGGAGATAGTTGGAGGGGAGTAGATGGACAGAGAGAGGAGGGAGAGGAGGTGGACAGAGAGTAGAGGGAGGAGGTGAGAAGGCGAGTGAGGAGGGAACAGAAGGCCAGGAGGAAATGAAATCAGAGGGGAGGGGGGTGGAGGAGATGAAAAGAGGGAAAGAAGCAGGTGGAAGAGAGGGTGGGGAAGAGGAGATGGACAGAGAGTGGAAGGAGGAGCTGTACAGAGAGGGGAGGAGCAATAGTCTAAGAAGGAGTGCACAAGTGTTTTCTAAGCAAACTCCTTTGTAGACAATATTTCCCCCATATTCTGCCACTTGATTTCCTAGGATTGAGTCTATGTGGTCATTCCATTACATATATCTACACCGTCCATAAATCCACAACTGTTCTGCAACATGTTGATGGTAAACAAATCCGTAACTGTTGTAAAATACTTTTTGACCGAAGTCTTGCACGATAGAAGTCGCTATACACACCTGATGACGGGACTAAGAACCCGAAACTGTGGTAGTGTGTTGCGTTTTCCATCGTGCAGGACTTTGGTCAATAAAGTATTTTACAACTGTGGTGGATTTTTTACCAGGAACATACACGATCCAGTCAAATTAATGTGACCACCTGTCAAAAACCCGAATAACCACCTTTTGCAGCACAGATGTGCCGAAAGATGTTTAGTGAGGTTATGAAAGGTGCCGACAGAGACGTGGAGACATGCCGACTCCAGTGCAGTGTCAGTTGAGGATCCACAGCGCGAATGTCTCTATCGAGGTGATCCCACAGATTCTCGATTGTTTTTAAACCCGGTTAGTTTTGTGACCAAGGGAATACAGTAAAATCATCCTGGTGCTCTTCTAGCCACACACATACAGTACGAGCTCTGCTGGCCGCCGGCCGCGGTGGTCTAGCGGTTCTAGGCGCTCAGTCCGGAACCGCGGGACTGCTACGGTCGCAGGTTCGAATCCTGCCTCGGGCATGGATGTGTGTGATGTCCTTAGGTTAGTTAGGTTTAATTAGTTCTAAGTTCTAGGCGACTGATGACCTCAGAAGTTAAGTCGCATAGTGCTCAGAGCCATTTGAACCATTTGAACCTCTGTTGCACGTTACATTGTCCTGTTGGTAGATGCTATCGTGCGAAGGAGAAAAAACAAACTGCATGTAGGGGCGGATGTGGTCCCTAGGGATGGATTCTGTTGTGTACATAGTTCCGCGTAGTCAGCGCGTACATACCTTTCCCAATAGAGTGCGCCCCACTAAGGACAACAGCGCAGGCGCAGCGCTTGTCCGTCTCCGCACTACGAGTTGGCGCTGTCTTAGAAATGGGCCAAATTCTGCTTCCGCCAATCCGCGTATTAATATGTAACGCAGCCAATGAGATTGCTGCTAACGTAGAACCTTTTCTCCTCGTGGATGACACTCGCGCAGTGATACCTGAACGCTCGAGGTATTATAACGAGTGTACAGACCTACGATTAGTCAGTCTGCATTAGTCTGTAGTCAAGTTTCAGTCTGCGCCTAATAAGATTATCATATTCCTGTACATAGCCATGAAGATAAATGTATAGACATTTTGTCAAGTATCAGAGGTGTGAGAATAAGAATAGCTGCTACTCTAAGCGTGCAAGTGGCATTTCTATCGTCTGACCTAACTGCAGTAGGTAAACACGCCACGATTGGACCATGAGACATATTGCTGACACTTGCCTACTTCGTTAGAGCGACAAGTCAAATAATCTGATGGTGTGTGTACCGAAGGTCTTACAGTACACACACCACAGTGTACATCCACGATCCAGTCACATTAATGTGACCACCTGTCAAAAGCCCTAATAACCACCTTTTGCAGTCCATACGTGGTGAAAGGTAGTCAGTGAGGTTATGAAAGTTGCCAATATGGATGTGGAGACATGCTGACTCCAGTGGCACGGCCAGCTGCATTAGGTTCCTCGGGTGAGGATCCACGGCGTGAACAGTCCTATCAGGTTGGTCCCACAGATTCTAGATTGTTTTTAAACCCGGTTAGTTTTGTGACCAAGGGAATACAGTAAAATCATCCTGGTGCTTTTGTAGCCACACACATACACTATGAGCTCTGTTGAACTTTGCATTGTCCTGTTGGTAGATACTGTCGTGCCAAGTAAAAAACAGACTGCGTGTAGGGGCGGACGTGGTCCCTAGGGATAGATTCAACTTGTGTTGAACCACTGTGTCTTCCAGAGTGACGAGATCGTCCAATTGCCACGAAAACATTCCTCAGACGACAACACTCCCCTCTCCGGCCTGGACATTTACGACGATTCTTGCAGGACCGTACATGCCAATGGGCATGTGTCCTTTGGAGCATAGACCGTGATTCACCTGAAAAGTCCACCTGTCGACACTCAGTTGACGACCAGTTGCGGAAATGGCGTGAAAATTCTGTCCTTTGTCACCGATGAGCAGCCGCCGTCACAGGTGAATGAACCAGACACCTGCTGCGGAGGCCCATACGCAGGAACGTTCGCTTGACAGTCGTTGAGGAGACACTATTGGTAGCCCCTTGATTCATCTGGGTGGTTACTTCGTTCGACGAAAGATCCGTACCCAAAGACTGTAAAGTTGCGCAGGTCACGCCAATATTCAAGAAAGGTAGTACTAGTAATCCACTAAATTACAGGCCCATATCGTTAACATTGAATGCAGCAGGATTTTGGAACATATATTGTGTTAGAACATTGTGAATTACCTCGAAGAAAACGGTCTATTGACACACAGTCAAAATGGGTTTACAAAACATCGTTCCTGTGAAACACAATGTAGTGTGCGTACTGTAAGACCTTCGGTACACACACCATCAGATTATTTGACTTGTCGCTCTAATGAAGTAGGCGAGTGTCAGCAATATGTCTCGTGGTCTTATTGTGGCGTGTTTATCTTCTGCCATTAAGTCAGACGATAGAAATGCCACTTGCACGCTTAGAGTAGCAGATTGACGGTGACCAACTTTAAACAGAACTTGATTAATTTTCACACACATTTATTAAAATAGTAACAAGCATAAACCTTACGTAACTTGATTCTGGATGCTATTTACAATTGACAATCCGAAGTTCCTTTGGTCTTGGTACGTTAATCTTATTCTCACATATCTCTGATACTTAACAAACTGTCTATACATTTCTCTTCAGGGCTATGTACAGGAATATGGTAATCTTATTAGGCGCAGACTGAAACTTGACTATAGACTGGTACAGACTAGTGCAGACAAATGCCGACTCGTACAGACTAATGCAGACTGACTAATCGGAGGTCTGTACACTCGTTATAATGCCTCACACGTTCAGGTATCACTGCGCGAGTGTCGTCCGCGAGGAGAAAAGGTTCTACGTTAGCAGCAATCACACTGGCTGCGTTACATATTAATACGCAGATCGGCGGAAGCAGAATTTGGTCCGTCTCTAAGACAGCACCATCTCGTAGTGCGGAGACGAACGAGCGCTTTGCCTGCCCTGTTGTGCTTAGCGGGGTGCGCTCTATTGGGAAAGTTGTGTACGCGCTGACTACGCGGAACTATGTACACAACACACAACTAGCTCTTTATTCACATGAATTGTTAAGTGCTATTGACAAGGAATTTCAGATTGATTCCGTATTTCTGAATTTCCGGAAGGCTTTTGACACTGTACCACACAAGCGGCTCGTAGTGAAATTGCGTGCTTATGGAATATCGTCTCATTTATGTGACTGGATTTGTGATCTCCTGTCAGAGAGGTCACAGTTCGTAGTAATTGAAGGAAAGTCATCGAGTAAAACAGAAGTGATTTCTGGCGTTCCCCAAGGTAGTATTACAGGCCCTTTGCTGTTCCTTATCTATATAAACGATTTGGGAGACAATCTGAGCAGCCGTCTTCCGTTGTTTGCAGATGACGCTGTCGTTTATCGACTAATAAAGTCATCAGAAGATCAAAACAAAGTGCAAAACGATTTAGAAAAGGTATCTGAATGGTGCGAAAAGTGGCAGTTGACCCTAAATAGCGAAAAGTGTGAGGTCATCCACATGAGTGCTAAAAGGAACTCGTTAAACTTCGGTTACACGATAAATCAGTCTAATCTAAAAGCCGTAAATTCAACTAAATACCTAGGTATTACAATTACGAACAACTTAAATTGGAAGAAACACATAGAAAATGTCGTGAGGAAGGCTAACCAAAGCTGCGTTTTATTGGCAGGACACTTAGAAAATGTAACAGACCTACTAAGGAGACTGCCTACACTACACTTGTCCGTCCTCTTTTAGAACAATGCTGCGCGGTGTGGGATCCTTACTAGATAGGACTGACGGAGTACATCGAAAAAGTTCAAAGAAAGGCAGCACGTTTTGTATTATCGCGAAATATGGGAGAGAGTGTCACAGAAATGATACAGGATCTGGGGTGGACATCATTAAAAGAAAGGCGTTTTTCGTTGCGACGGAATCTTATCACGAAATTCCAGTCCCTAACTATCTCCTCCGAATGAGAAAATATTTTATTGACACCGATCTACATAGGGAGGAACGATCACCACGATAAAATAAGGGAAATCAGAGCTCGTACGGAATACTAGAGAATTGTTAAGGTGGTTCGATGAACCCTCTTCCAGGCACTTAAATGTGATTAGCAGAGTATCCATGTAGATGTAGATCCGTTCGCCCATAAACATCTCCCCAGCAGTCGTTACCCCTGTCATCCGTGGCCCATGCTGCAGCACATTTACCTTATCGCCAGTTTTGGCTACCGCCATTTTACCGTCCACGGTGTAGTTGACCTACGGCGGCAGGCGAACTATTTACTAACTTGGCTGTTTCGGAATTGCTTCCACCCGTGGCCCGAAAGCTAATGATCATACCCTTTTGGACGTCACATAAATCACTCCGTTTCCATGTCACGACAATTGCACTGTTTACCATGTCCCCTGTCCCTCCCTCTCAACACGGTTTTTATACTCTCCACTGCTAATACTGCCACCTGCCGCCTCTGTGTGAGTAGTTATTGTACGTTGGCTTCGAACATAGGCAGTGGTCACATTAATCTGAATAACTGTTACACCCAGGTTTTTGTATAACTGACTGAATCCATTAGTGACACACTGATGCTGGGGTAGTACGGCTTTCATTTTTATGAAGTGCACAATTTATAATTTATAAACATTTAAAGCAAATTGCCAATCCTTACACCACTTTGAAGTCGTTTCAAAATCTCTCTGAATATTTCTGCAGCTCTTCTTTTTCAGATAGCATTTAATTACAAACAATCATACCATTTGGAAAACAGTCTGTGATTACTATTAATGTTTCCAGATGCAGATAATGTTGGAAGGTAGGAGGCGAGGTACTGGCAGAAATTGGAGCTGTGAGGACGGGGCGTGAGTCGTGCTTGAGTAGCTCAGATGGTAGAGCACTTTCCTGCGAAAGGCAAAGGTCCCGAGTTCGAGTCTCGGTCCGGCACACAGTTTTAATCTGACAGGAAGTTTCATTATTAATGTTGTCTGACAGGTCATTAATATATAGCATTAACAATAAGGGTCCCAAAAACGTCCCTGGGGCACGCTTGAAGCTGCTATTACAACTCCGCTCACGTAAGATATGCTGCATCCTCGCTACCTAGAAATCCACAATCCAGTCACAAATTTCGTTTAATCGTACTTTCGTTAAAAACTACTGGTGTCAAGTGCTTTTTGGAAATCAAGTAATAGTGTCTATCTGATTACTTTCATCCATAGTTGTCAGAATGTCATGTGAGAAAAGTGCGAGTTGCTGGTTGGTAGTTCTGTTCGAGCTTTCTCGTTGCTTTTGTTATAGATAGTGTTTCAGTATTAATGATAGCTGGAGCACACACAAAGTAAGAATCCATAATAAAGAGCGCAACTTTACACCTTCACATAGATGGAAAGGTAACTGGGTAGCACCTGTCTGATGGAATTTTTAGATTTATTTTTCATGAGGCTGCGGTTCATTCATGGCAGCTTATGAACAATCACAAGAAAAACCATTTGTAATAGTGTAACGTGAGTGAGAAACCGAACAGCACAGTCAAAGGTGCCCACTGCTCACAAAATGAATCCAAGCTACACGAGCTCGCCAGTTATCACTATGCAATGTACTGCCAGAACTTCAGAACTTCACTGAAGAACCCCTTAATGCAGCAGTTTCTTACTGATTAAGGGGAATGAACTCGGAACAACTGCTAACCATTCCCTATACAGAAACTTCTAAGGATCGTAGATCCTCCTATCACTTCACGCAGCTGTGGAAAAATCATCTGAAGAAATCCGCATATTGCGTCAGACGCCACTGACCAACCTTGGAAATCAGCGTATTATCGTTTGGTGTGAGCCTGCACTTCAAAAATGTCTTAACTGGAAAAAACGCAGATGTCAGACTGGTGCAAGGTTGGGAGATGAAGGATTCTTTAGATGCTTCTGTAGCGTTTATTTGAGCCACACACTTTTGGCCAACATACTTCTGCAAAAAGGGGGGGGGGGGAGAAGGGGCGTAATGTGTCTAATTACTTCCGAAAAGACGTTCCTCAACTCTGTTCTGTGATCACTCCAAAAGAGTCTTCTCATGCTTTTGCCTTCCGCATGTCTCTTTTGGTGGCTCTAAATCATTGTGTTTTTGTTATTTCAGTTCGATATTAGTTTCTGAATTGCAAGGAAGGATCACATTAATTTTCATCCTACTGATTTATCAGTTGACTGGCTGACTACTTGATACGGTCCAAGTATGTATTTACTCCAATTCCATTATCCAATCTCTTCCTTCCTTCTCCTCTCTGTACACCATCTCCTCCACCCCGCTCTCTCTGTCCATGCCCTGTCCCCTCTCCAACCATCTCCTACTCTCACCTTCTTTCTTTCCTCCTCCTGCTCCCCTCTCTCTCCATCTCCTCCTCCCTCCTCTGACAGTCTCCTCCTCCACTCTCTGCCTTTCTCCCCCTTCTCTCTGCCAATCTCCTTCTCCCCCCTCTCTATGTCCACCTCCTACTCCCAACTTTCTCTGTTCATCTGCTCCTTCCTCTCTTTCTGTCTCCTCCAACCCCCTCACCTCTGAGTTCATTTCTTCCTGCCCCTCTATCTCCCTTTCACTCCCTTTATCTCCTTCTCTCATCCTCTTCCCGTCCATCTCCTCCTCCTCCTCCTCCTCCTCCTCCTCCTCCTCCTCCTCTCTGTCCATTTCCTACTCCCCTCTATGTCGATCTGTCCTCCCCTATCTGTTCATTTCTTCCTCCCCCTCTCTCTGTCCATCTCCTCTTCCCCACTCTCTCTTCCATCTGCTTCTTCCCCCTCTTTTCATCTCCTCCACCCCTTCCCCTCTGATTTCATTTCCTCCTGGCCTTCTGTTCCCTCCTCACTCGCCTTCTCCCCTCCTCCCTCCACTCTCTGTCCATCTCCTCTCCCTCCTCTCTCTGTCCACCTACTCCCCTCCTCTTCATCCATCTCCTCCTCCCTTCTCCCTCTGTCCATATCCTCTTCCCTTTCGCTGTTAATTTCCTCCTCCCCCTCCCTGTCCATCTCCTTCACTTTCCTTCCTCTGTCTGTCTGCTCCTCTCCCATCTCTCTATCCGTCTCCTCCTCTTCCCTTTCTTTGTCCATTTCCTCCTCCCCCTCACTCTGTCTATCTCCTCTGTCATATCTGCGTCCATGTCCTCCTTCCCCCCTCTCTCTGTCTGTCTCTTCCTCCCCTTCCCTCTCCACATTATAATCCATACTCCAATAGAAGGTTTCTGGTTCTTGGCCTACAGGATTCTTATCCAGATAGTAATACGAGGGGGGACCCAGAAGAAACCGGACTCCAGGCCGGCCTAGGTGCTTCAGTCCGGAACCGCGTGACCGCTACGGTCGCAGGTTCGAATCCTGCCTCGGGCATGGATGTGTGTGATGTCCTTAGGTTTGTTAGGTTTAAGTAGTTCTAAGTTCTATGGGACTGATGACCTCAGATGTTGAGTCCCATAGTGCTCAGAGCCATTTGAACCATTTGAAAACCGGACTCCAAGGGCGCTGCTTCTCGTAGACGTAGTGCAGGGTTCTCACGCTAGATGGTGTTAGTAGAGACCTTCATGAAACAGCTGTGAAGATGGCGTCAGTATAGAGCTGAACGTGCAAGTGTTATGGCAACTTTAGGAGAACAAATAGTGTGTGTGAAATTTTGTTTCCTGCTTAAAAAAAACCGTAACGGAGACACATCAAATGCTTCAGCAAGCTTTCCATGAGGGCCCTATGAGCCGCACACAGGTTTTCGAGTGGTTTGGGCGCTTTAAACGTGGTGAGATGTGTGTTGAAGACCAAGCTCGTTCTGGACGCTCTTCAACATCGCGAAATGAGGAGAACATTGAAAAGGTCTTCCATAAGATCAACGAGGATCGTCGCCAAACGATCGACCAAATTTCAGCAGAGACAGGAATCAGTTGGAGCTCGTGGCAGCGAATTTTGAGTGAGGATTTGCACATGAGACGTGTTGCTGCTAAATTTGTTCTGCGCCTTCTCACACAGGAGCAAAAAACCATCCGCATGAATGTGTGTCAGGACTTGAAAACAGAGATTGCACGTGATCCAAACTTCTTGAACAAAGTCATTACAGGGGTTGAGAGTTGGTGTTACGGGTATGACCCAGAAACCAAGCAAGCGTCAAGCCAGTGGAGGACTCCCAACTCTCCCAGACCAAAAAAAGCAAGGCAAGTGAGGTCAAAGTGAAGACGATAATAATTGTCTTTTTTTATGTTCGTGGAATTGTGCATCGGGAATTCGTACCCCCTGGCCAGACTGTTAACCAACACTTTTACTTGGATGTTTTAAGGCGCCTGCGAGAGGATGTGAGGAGGAAACGCCCGGAACTTTGGTGGTCAGGTGACTGGCTTCTGCATCATGACAATGCTCCAGCACACACGGCCTTACGAGTGGCACACTATTTGGCATCTCAGAGGTGGTCTGTCGTTCCCCACACTCCCTATTCGCTGGACATAGCCCCGAGCGACTTTTACCTATTTCCACGAATGAGAAAAACGCTAAAAGGAGAGCATTATGACGATGTGGAGGCGGTAAAAACAGCTTCGCAAAGGGCACTATACAATATCAAACTTGAAGAGTTCCAAACATGTTTCTAACAGTGGGAATACAGACTTGACAAGTACATCGCATGTAATGGAGAGTATTTTGAAGGTGACTGAAGTAATTTTGTAAAAAGGTTCATCAATAAATGTTTTATGACAACAATCCGGTTTCTTTTGGGTCCCCCCTCGTATGTGTACCACGCCTGGTAGAAATCGATCAAAGGCTTTAGGAGGAGCCTTTTAGCTGGGGCTTTTCCAAAGTACGCTCATGTCACACATATTTAACGTTTTTTACACATATTTGTACACATACTTCATCTGTGTCTGTATCGAATTTTATCCTGCAGTTTCCATTTCGGGCAGCTCATTTCTATGACGTCATATCTCGTGAGCGATGTGTCGTACAATGATATAATTTTTCAAGTACACTCAATGCTACATTCTTATACTGCCTGTGAAATAGGTTGCGGACAGAGTTAGTAGCTATTGTGTTCTTGCCACTCGTATAATATAGGGTGCCTAGGAAGCTGTTTTCTCGGATCGCTAGACAACAATTCAAGCAATAGTATTAATGGAGCTTATTACAGTAAGTTAAATTGACAATACTTCGCGTATGCACAAAGGTGTGTCGCAAGCAAATGGCGACATGCAAATAATCAGTGTCCTTCGGTATATACAATTTCATTGCAAGCAAAACGATACAGTTCATAGCTATGGTCGCAGGTTCGAATCCTGCCTCGGGCATGAATGTGTGTGATGTCCTTAGGTTAGTTAGGTTTAAGTAGTTCTAAGTTCTAGGGGACTGATGACCACAGAAGTTAAGTCCCATAGTGCTCAGAGCCATTTGAACCATTTGATACAGTTCTTTGTTGTTGTTGTGGTCTTCAGTCCTGAGACTGGTTTGATGCAGCTCTCCATGCTACTCTATCCTGTGCAAGATTCTTCATCTCCCAGTACCTACTGCAACCTACATCCTTCTGAATCTGCTTAGTGTATTCATCTCTTGGTCTCCCCCTACGATTTTTACCCTCCACGCTGCCCTCCAATACTAAATTGGTGATCCCTTGATGCCTCAGAACATGTCCTACCAACCGATCCCTTCTTCTGGTCAAGTTGTGCCACAAACTTCTCTTCTCCCCAATCCTATTCAGTACTTCCTCATTAGTTATGTGATCTACCCATCTAATCTTCAGCATTCTTCTGTAGCACCACATTTCGAAAGCTTCTATTCTCTTCTTGTCCAAACTATTTACCGTCCATGTTTCACTTCCATACATGGCTACACTCGATACAAATACTTTCAGAAATGACTTCCTGACACTTAAATCTATACTCGATGTTAACAAATTTCTCTTCTTCAGAAACGCTTTTCTTACCATTGCCAGTCTACATTTTATATCCTCTCTACTTCGACCATTATCAGTTATTTTGCTCCCCAAATAGCAAAACTCCTTTACTACTTTAAGTGTCTCATTTCCTAATCTAATACCCTCAACATCACCCGACTTAATTCGACTACATTCCATTATCCTCGTTTTGCTTTTGTTGATGTTCATCTTATATCCTCCCTTCAAGACACCATTCTTTCCGTTCAACTGCTCTTCCAAGTCCTTTGCTGTCTCTGACAGAATTACAATGTCATCGGCGAACCTCAACGTTTTTATTTCTTCTCCATGGATTTTAATACCTACTCCGAATTTTTCTTTTGTTTCCTTTACTGCTTGCTCAATATACAGATTGAATAACATCGGGGAGAGGCTACAACCCTGTCTTACTCCCTTCCCAACCACTGCTTCCCTTTCCTGTCCCTCGACTCTTACAACTGCCATCTGGTTTCTGTACAAATTGTAAATAGCCTTTCGCTCCCTGTATTTTACCCCTGCCACCTTTAGAATTTGAAAGAGAGTATTCCAGTCAACATTGTCAAAAGCTTTCTCTAAGTCTACAAATGCTAGGAATGTAGGTTTGCCTTTCCTTAATCTATTTTCTAAGATAAGTCGTAAGGTCAGTATTGCCTCACGTGTTCCAGTATTTCTACGGAATCCAAACTGATCTTCGCCGAGGTCGGCTTCTACTAGTTTTTCCATTCGTCTGTAAAGAATTCGTGTTAGTATTTTGCAGCTGTGGCTTATTAAACTGATTGTTCGGTAATTTTCACATCTGTCAACACCTGCTTTCTTTGGGATTGGAATTATTATATTCTTCTTGAAGTCTGAGGGTATTACACCTGTTTCATACATCTTGCTCACCAGATGGTAGAGTTTTGTCAGGACTTGCTCTCCCAAGGCCGTCAGTAGTTCCAATGGAATGTTGTCTACTCCGGGGGCCTTGTTTCGACTCAGGTCTTTCAGTGCTCTGTCAAACTCTTCACGCAGTATCGTATCTCCCATTTCATCTTCATCTACATCCTCTTCCATTTCCATAATATTGTCCTCAAGTGCATCGCCCTTGTATAGACCCTCTATATACTCCTTCCACCTTTCTGCTTTCCCTTCTTTGCTTAGAACTGGGTTTCCATCTGAGCTCTTGATATTCATACAAGTGGTTTTCTTATCTCCAAAGGTCTCTTTAATTTTCCTGTAGGCAGTATCTATCTTACCCCTAGTGAGATAAGCCTCTACATCCTTACATTTGTCCTCTAGCCATCCCTGCTTAGCCATTTTGCACTTCCTGTCGATCTCATTTTTGAGACGTTTGTATTCCTTTTTGCCTGCTTCATTTACTGCATTTTTATATTTTCTCCTTTCATCAATTAAATTCAATATTTCTTCTGTTACCCAAGGATTTCTACTAGCCCTCATCTTTTTACCTACTTGATCCTCTGCTGCCTTCACTACTTCATCCCTCAAAGCCACCCATTCTTCTTCTACTGTATTTCTTTCCCCCATTCCTGTCAATTGTTCCCTTATGGTCTCCCTGAAACTCTGTACAACCTCTGGTTCTTTCAGTTTATCCAGGTCCCATCTCCTTAAATTCCCACCCTTTTGCAGTTTCTTCAGTTTTAATCTACATGTCATAACCAATAGATTGTGGTCAGAGTCCACATCTGCCCCTGGAAATGTCTTACAATTTAAAACCTGGTTCCTAAATCTCTGTCTTACCATTATATAATCTATCTGATACCTTTTAGTATCTCCAGGGTTCTTCCATGTATACAACCTTCTATTATGATTCTTAAACCAAGTGTTAGCTATGATTAAGTTGTGCTCTGTGCAAAATGCTACCAGGCGGCTTCCTCTTTCATTTCTTAGCCCCAATCCATATTCACCTACTACGTTTCCTACTCTCCCTTTTCCTACACTCGAATTCCAGTCACCCATGACTATTAAATTTTCGTCTCCCTTCACTATCTGAATAATTTCTTTTATTTCATCATACATTTCTTCAATTTCTTCGTCATCTGCAGAGCTAGTTGGCCTATAAACTTGTACTACTGTAGTAGGTGTGGGCTTCGTATCTATCTTGGCCACAATAATGCGTTCACTATGCTGCTTGTAGTAGCTTACCCACATTCCTATTTTCCTATTCATTATTAAACCTACTCCTACATTACCCCTATTTGACTTTGTGTTTATAACCCTGTAGTCACCTGACCAGAAGTCTTGTTCCTCCTGCCACCGAACTTCACTAATTCCCACTATATCTAACTTTAACCTATCCATTTCCCTTTTCAAATTTTCTAACCTACCTGCCCGATTAAGGGATCTGACATTCCACGCTCCGATCCGTAGAACGCCAGTTTTCTTTCTCCTGATAACGACATCCTCTTGAGTAGTCCCCGCCCGGAGATCCGAATGGGGGACTATTTTACCTCCGGAATATTTTACCCAAGAGGACGCCATCATCATTTCATACAGTTCATAAGTCACTGGTATGGCGTTTGTATGACAGCTCGTCTTCCACTGCTGTCCTGGTGTCGTCCTAGAGAGGGCTCCGTCGGCGCACTATTGGCCGACGTCGTCTCACAGCCCTCTCTGCTCTTCCATTCTTGATCGTCGTGCCGGCGCTT
This sequence comes from Schistocerca cancellata, assembly GCF_023864275.1. Classification (NCBI taxonomy): domain Eukaryota; kingdom Metazoa; phylum Arthropoda; class Insecta; order Orthoptera; family Acrididae; genus Schistocerca; species Schistocerca cancellata. The sequence goes on from NC_064630.1 coordinate 621,820,744, forward strand.
GTCTTTACGCCGGAACAGTACCAAAGAGGTAATAAATTAAAATGTCATACACGATCCGACAGTTTTCGCGCATCTCATTATTTATGACATATCTATTGAACTATGCGTCGTGCAGCAATATATTTTTCTAGGTACATTCAGCGGCAGATGCAGATACTGTCTGCGAAAAGCGTTGCGAGTAGAGTTAGTAGCAACGAAGTAACATATTTATTATATCTTACATGATTCGCCAATTTTTGGCGCATCTCAGTGTGTATGACTTCATATCTCTTGACCTATGTGTCGCACAATGATACAGTTTTGCTGATACATTCAGCAGTGCATGTGAATACCATATGAAAAAAGTGTCGCAAATAAGGTTAGTAGTAAAGAAGTAATGAACTGAAACGTCATGCTCCACGCAGCCGTTTTACTGCATGAAAAGCGAAAATGTTGTAATCGATGATTTTTTTTCGTTTCATCATTTTGTGAGTGTCGTTATGGAGAAAAAATTTCTTAAGGGTTGAAAACATGTGTAAAGTTCCCAGAATGAGATTTTCACTCTGAAGCGGAGTGTGCGCTGATATGAAACTTCCTGGCAGATTAAAACTGTGTGCCGGAGCGAGACTCGATCTTGGGACCTTTGCCTTTCGCGGGCAAGTGCTCTACCAACTGAGCTACCCAAGCACGACTCACGCCCCGTCCTCACAGCTTTACTTCTGCCAGTATCTCGTCTCCTACCTTCCAAACTTTCGCAGGAGAGCTTCTGTAAAGTTTGGAAGGTAGGAGACGAGGTACTGGCGGAATTAAAGCTGTGAAGACGGGGCGTGAGTCGTGCTTGGGTAGCTCAGTTGGTAGAGCACTTGCCCGCGAAAGGCAAAGGTCCCGAGTTCGAGTCTCGGTCCGGCACACAGTTTTAATCTGCCAGGAAGTTTCATGTGTAAAGTTCGTTGCATGTCGCGAGGTGTTCTCATTTTCAAATACAGAATGACTGAGGTATGGACATTGGCGCGTCGTGGGCTTCACTGCTTTTTGCCCCCCCCCCCCCCCCTCCCCTGCCCTCACCCATTTCATAGGTATGTTGCTCTTACCCCCACAGCAATTATATCCAGACAGTAACTGATATGTGTACCAACTTTGTTTGAAATCGGTCCAGTGGTCTGTGAGGAGATATGAAAAAATATATGCATACATGTTTATGTACATCTATTTTTATAATATGTATGGGTATAATTCTCCAGCTATTTTTGCACTATCGAAAAAGACTGTGTTCCTACTTACAGAAAGTACTTAATACCTGGCTAACTTACTGTACATCCGCAGCACGAGATGCAGGTTTAGCTAGTGGGCCATTGGGGAAGATTATCTTCCAACACAGCAGCTTCCGTATACCAAGCGCTGTAGCCACAAGTGGCCCACCGGGACCATCCGACTGCCGTGTCATCCTCAGATGAGGATGTGGATAGGAGGGGCGTGTGGTCAGCACACCGCTCTCCCAGTCGTTATGATGGTTTTCTTTGACCGGAGCCGCTACTACTAAGTCGAGTAGCTCCTCAATTGGCATCACGAGGCAGAGCGCGCCCCGAAAAATGGCAACAGCGTATGACGGCCCAGATGGTCACCCATCCAAGTGCCGGCCACACCCGACAGCGCTTAACTTCGGTGATCTGACGGGAACCGGTGTATCCACTGCGGCAAGGCCGTTGCTAAACACTGTAGTGCTCTGTAATAAAAGGAATCCCTGACAGGCTAGGATTGAAGCAGTTATCACAAACAGCTGAGAATGACATAGATGACACCATAGAACAGGTAATGAGATCTATCGATGGTGCTGCGGGAATGCAGTCGGTCGTAGTTTTATACCACGCATGGTATTTCATCGGAAGACCTGCCAGAAACCTTCGACGGCCCACCTCTGGCATGTACCCAGAAGAAGATGCGTGGTAGATAGAAAACGACAATCAGTTGCACTCCCGGAACAACATTGGGTTTCTATGCTCCAGGAAAATATCAATACTCACAGAATGTGGGGTGTATGCTTGGTGAAATGTCTCAAGCTACTTGTAGCGTCTGGTCTATGGAAATCTGATGACCATTCTCCTTTCATAGGGTCTTATGATGACACTTTACTTCAGCTAAGGAACTGCAAGAGAGAGACTATTAGGAAAATTGGAAAAAGCAGATTAGCGTATGACATCTAGAGAAATCAGTCCGTACATGTGTTACTTCGTTCATCCGTTACCTAGAAGTGCATCTTTGGAAATACGAGGGCAGTTCAATAAGTAATGCAACACAATTTTTTTCTGAAACAGGGGTTGTTTTATTCAGCATTGAAATACACCAGGTTATTCCCCAATCTTTTAGCTACACAACACTATTTTTCAACGTAATCTCCATTCAATCCTATGGCCTTACGCCACCTTGAAATCAGGGCCTGTATGCCTGCACGGTACTATTCCACTGGTCGATGTCGGAGCCAACGTCGTACTGCATCAATAACTTCTTCATCATCCGCGTAGTGCCTCCCACGGATTGCGTCCTTCATTGGGCCAAACATACGGAAATCCGACAGTGCGAGATTGGGGCTGTAGGGTGCATGAGGAAGAACAGTCCACTGAAGTTTTGTGAGCTCCTCTCGGGTGCGAAGACTTGTGAGAGGTCTTGCGTTGTCATGAAGAAGGAGAAGTTCGTTCAGATTTTTGTGCCTACGAACACGCTGAAGTCGTTTCTTCAATTTCTGAAGAGTAGCACGAGTGTCTTCGCACGCTCCGCCATTGCAGGAGTCACAGCTGTGCAAGGCCGGCCCGCACGCGGGAGATCAGACAGTCTTGCTTGACCTTGCGGCGATGATGACACACGCTTTGCCCAACGACTCACCGTGCTTTTGTCCACTGCCAGATCACCGTAGACATTCTGCAAGCGCCTATGAATATCTGAGATGCCCTGGTTTTCCGCCAAAAGAAACTCGATCACTGCCCGTTGTTTCCAACGCACATCCGTTACGGACGCCATTTTAACAGCTCCGTACAGCGCTGCCACCAGTCGGAAGTCAATGAAACTATACGAGACGAAGCGGGTATGTTTGTAAATATTCCACAAGAAATTTCCGGTTTTTTCAACCAAAATTGGCCGAGAAAAAATATGTGTTGCATTACTTATCGAACAGCCCTCGTATGTAGGAAGCATTCATCGCGTGAGTAACTGGCGAAAACTCTCTTAGCTTGAGAACGGTGTAACTGTGGATGACGCTGAACGACATTGCACTTGGTGCTGGGCCGACAGACTATGCCAGATGCATGTTTTCTAAATTACGTTTGTATTGTAGCGATATATCTGCCTGAAGATACTGTTGAAAGGTGCTCAATAGCGGTCAGTCCCAGAAGTGTGCGCAACAGGACCATCCGTGGCCTTTAAAACAGAACAATAATCTTCTGGAAGTCTACCTGTGCGACCGCACGGGACAGTCAGCATTAGTGCAACTAGGTAGTTGTAGGCTGGCTCCAATGCGTAACATGAATTGTTGTGATCATTGAGGGGTAAATGGTTGGTACACGTCGATTTGCCATTACTACTGCAAGTGCGACGGGAATGGCAAAAAAAGTGACCAGACCACTGCAGAGATCTGCTCTTACCAGAGAAGGACAAGTGCGGGTGTGCACTATGGAGACCGCGGAAACTGTATCGCAGAAACGAACAGGTGCATTGCTCCCGCACAAACTACTTCACATGCCGCAAGAGCTACAGGCACTGTCTGCCTGAGAAACATCTCCCAAGTAGAGTACACAATTGCGTACAATACCCGTCCACCACAGACCATCGTTTTGTGTTGTAATTGTGGTTATATGAAACTGCTGAAATTCAGATTGATGTTATGAGATTAAAGAAAATCGAAAATTAGGGATTAATGTTTCAGCGACACTGATGTCATTGGAGCCATGGCACGAGAACAGATTAGACAAGGAAAGTCAAGAAAGTCGTTTCTGAAGGAACCGTGCCCACGTTTGCCTCGACTGGTTGAAGGAAAATACAGGGAACATAAATTTTGGGCGGCCGGACGGGAATGTGAACCACATTCCTCCCAAGTTGAAGTCCAGTGATTCCGGGCACTAAATGTGTTTTAAATCCTTCGTTGGAAAATCAGATGCTTTGCTAACCGAATTTGCCAGATGAAACGTCACGCACAGGCACGGTCCGTTCATATTAGATTAGATTAGATTAGAGTTACTTTCATTCCAATTGATCTGTAGTGAGGAGGTCCTCCAGGATGTAGAACAAGTCAGAAAAACAGTAATACACGACAAACATTTACAACTCAAACAAATAAGCTAATGTACCATTCCACAGGTCCCAAGTGGAATGATCGTCATTTTTTAATGAACACTATATGAAAGAATCATTTTACAAACACTAATGCACTGAATTTAAAATAAAAAGAGTTTTTTATTTATATGGGAATAAACATGTAATACAACTACTATAATACTGCTCGTAAACTTTGACGCTTCCAATGAAGAGTTTTTTGATTTAATTATTGCACATTCACTTTTTTCATATCGTATGTTCCGCAGTGTAGTTTTTCTATAAATTTCACAGTTACTATAAGTGAAGTACTATAGTACGCCGATTAAAAAATATCAGAGCTTTTGATTATCCTATACCGGATTAGCTTCCGATCATTCGAGTTTATTCGGCAATGAGTGACCTCCCATCGATTATCCGAGGCTTGCAGGAGACGAACAAGTTCAAATTGGAATCCAAATTTTACGTGAGTCGATGAGGCAATTTTACTCATAGTAAAGGATTGTCATGTCATTTCAATTTTGCATACGAGTCCTGCAAACTATTCTCTCGTGCTACCTTAAAAAATTCTACTCTATTTATACACAAAGTTACCAGACTGGTCTTTGAAAGAAATATACTGTCGCTTTTTTTCCACACTGATTGCCTCAAGAAATCAATTTGGTTTCTCGTCCTCTTCCTAAATCTTTTGTGACTTCATTAACAGCAAGTGGTGGTGGTGGTTAGTGTTTAACGTCCCGTCGACAACGAGGTCATTAGAGACGGCATTTAACAGCAAGTGAATTGTATCATACTTTTGTCTAAGGTCGTACACGTAATTACAAACCTGACAAGCATTTACAAATCCCCGTCGCTTCCAAACAGTCCAATGCTTGTGCATTGTGCAAGCTTTAATATTTACTTCATATTCAAGGAGAACGGGGATTTGCACCTTTTTCTAGCTTTCTTGTTGTGATGCGAAAAAAGCAAGAAGGAGAAATAAAATAAAACGAAAAACGTATTCTTAAAATAAATTAATCTGCGAATTGAAGATATGTTCATATATGTATAATTATTTCAGAATCAAAGCGAAACATGTCTGGCTCTCCTATCAATAGTAACTCTGTCGATTAAAAAGTAGAATACAGTCATCAGAGGAGCTATAATATTAAACAAAAACTGTAGCAATTTTGCAGTGTCTCGTGAGTTGGAGGAGCTATGAAACCTCAAATACGAAACTATACTACTGGCCATTAAAATTGATACACCACTAAGATGACGTGCTACAGACGCGAAATTTAACCGACAGGAAGAAGATGCTATGATATGCAAATGATTAGCTTTTCAAAGTATTCACACAAGGTTGGCGCCGGTGGCGACACCTACAACGTGCTGACATGAGGAAAGTTTCTAACTGATTTCTCATACACGAACAGCGGTTGACCGGCGTTGCCTGGTGAAATACTGTTGTGATGCCTCGTGAAAGGAGGAGAAATGCGTACCATCACGTTTCCGTCTTTGATAAAGGTCGGATTGTAGCCTATCGTGATTGCGGTTTATCGTATCGCGACATTGTTGCTCGCGTTGGTAGAGATCCAATGACTGTTAGCAGAATATGGAATCGGTGGGTTCAGGAGGGTAATACGGAACGCCGTGCTGGATCCCGACGGCCTCGTATTACTAGCAGTCGAGATGACAGGCATCTTATCCACATGGCTGTAACGGATCGTGCACCCACGTCTCGATCCCTGAGTCAACAGATGGGGACGTTTGCAAGACATCAACCATCTGTACGAACAGTTCGATGACGTTTTCAGCAGCACGGACTATCAGCTCGGAGACCATGGCTGCGGTTACCCTTGACGCTGCATCACAGACAGGAGCGCCTGCGGTGGTGTACTCAACGACGAACCTGGGTGCACGAATGGCAAAACGTCATTTTTTCGGATGAATCCAGGTTCTGTTTACAGCATCATGATGGTCGCATCCGTGTTTGGCAACATCGCGGTGAACGCACGTTGGAAGCGTGTATTCGTCATCGCCATACTGGCGTGTCACCCGGCGTGATGGTATGGGGTGACATTGGTTACGCGTCTCGGTCACCTCACGTTCGCATTGACGGCACTTTGAACAGTGGACGTTACATTTCAGATGTGTTACGACCCGTGGCTCTACCCTTCATTCGATCCCTGCGAAACCCCACATTTCAGCAGGATAATGCACGACCGCATTTTGCAGGTCCTGTATGGGCCTTTCTGGATACAGAAAATGTTCGACTGCTGCCCTGGCCAGCACATTCTCCAGATCTCTCACCAATTGAAAACGTCTGGTCAATGGTGGCCGAGCAACTGGCTCGTCACAATACGCCAGTCACTACTCTTGATGAACTGTGGTATCGTGTTGAAGCTGCATGGGCAGCTGTACCTGTACACGCCATCCGAGCTCTGTTTGACTCAATGCCCAGGCGTATCAACGCCGTTATTACGGCCAGAGGTGGTTCTTCTGGGTACTGATTTCTCAGGATCTATGCACCCAAATTGCCTGAAAATCTAATCATGTAAGTTCTAGAATAGTATATTTGTCCAATGAATACCCGTTTATCATCTGCATTTCTTCTTGGTGTAGCAATTTTAGTGGCCAGTAGTGTATACACGCACAGTATGTAAAACGCAAGTGTTGACTTGTGTAGCTAATCTATTACTGCCCCTGATTTAAAAAAATCCTTATTTCCCCCCCTCAAACAGTTGGTTCTGGGAGATTTTATCTTTTTCATAATATGTTTTTCTATGACATGGTCAATTTTATTTCGTATTGTGTTGAAAGTAAGTATAACATATGCAACATCCCTTTTCGTCTCACTATGTTATACTTCGATTTCATGCTGATGAAACAAGGGAAGCTTTCGTATGCTCCAGGAAATTTATATAGCAATTTGCTTTTCATTTGCTGCATGCAGTTTCAAACCCATACAGAGTGTTTTTCATCTTGCTAAATTTGATAAATGTTCATAATTTGATAACTTTGATTCAGTTTCCACCACCGACAGAAGCCAGAACTAATTTATTTTTGTTGGTACCGCTCTCAAAGGCTAATCGGCAGCAAAAACAGTTCAGTTTCACTTTTGATGATGAGTATCCTTTTCCTTCAGTATTTAGTGTCTTTCAAATGTGAGTAAAACCACGACAAAGTCAAAAACAATGTGTTCCTGTAGTATGTTCACCTAGTCTTTCTGTAGATTTCCTCCCCATTTTGATATATCTCACTAACCTTTTCAATAATCCAGATGCTCTGGAAATATGGAATAGTTACTGGCCAATGTGTACTATCTTTGGATGAGGACGAGTCGAAGTTAGATGCATCAGAAATATGTTCATTCTCAGTAATATCCCCATCATTAATAGCGTTGTCATCTTTTATTCACTTTACTTACGTCACAGTCTTAATTAAAATCGCATACACTAGGCTTTTTACCTGTGTTTGTTGTCTCAACCGTTTATCTCTCCACTGGAGCCAGATTCAACACTTTGTTTACTATTAAACATTAAGTTAGGAATAAAATGCATATTTGAACCATCAACTGTTTTTATATTACACCCAAACAGCTACCGGTTTCGGTTTTGGACTATACTATTTAGTATTCGTATGTTTATTGTTTACTGTTAAAGTCACTGTCGCTACATTTTCGATTTTATGTGCTGCTGTCGTGTCACGTGGCGATGTCGCCAGCGAACTTAATTATGTGAATTAGGCCCAGGGATCACCGAAGGTTGCCCATGTCTGGCTTAAGGTGTGACTTGAGGCTCTTCGTGTCGCCACCCCATTACATCCCAGAATGAAAAGATGAATCCCAACTGTCTGCGACGTTTGTAACTCATATGACAGTCTTCTAAATGTTTCCGTATCGTGTAAGGATCATTTCACTGTGGTCCCGATAGAAAATACGCAGTTGTTGGGAGATACATTGTAACAGACATTTAATATTGGTCCGGCGCCGTTCAAACGCCATAAGGATGCCGTGCTACTGCTATGGGAAGTCGGCAACCCCCACTGCCACAGCCAGCTGCCAGTCACCTCAGACAAGGCGACCAATGGAGTGGCTGTTGTGGGGCATTATTGGCGTTCACATCTGGCGGTATCTGATGTTTGTTGTTCTAGTTGTCACTGCTTGTATGGTCTTCCTGAAATTATACTTGGTGGTGGTAAGTTACTATGGGACCAAATTGCTGAGGTCATCGGTCCCAGCCGGCCAATGTGGCCGAGCGGTTCTCGGCGCTTCAGTCCGACAGTCCGGAACCACGCGGCTGCTACGGTCGCAGGTTCGAATCCTGCCTCGGGCATGATGTGTGTGATGTCCTTAGGTTAGTTAGGTTTAAGTAGTTCTAAGTCTAGGGGACTGATGACCTCAGATGTTAAGTCCCATAGTGCTTAGAGCCATTTTTCATCGGTCTCTCCTAGGCTTACACCCTACAGGACTCGAACCTCCGGCGAGGGGGCGGGGGGAGGGGGGGGGGGTACCGCGCGAACCGTGGCTATGCACCCTCAGACCACGCGGCTACCCCGGGCAAATTATACTTGTTCTTACCTGTTTTCATCGTGGTTGAAGCAGAGACCAAAAGTAAGTGATCGATCCATTTTATGGGACAAAACTCAAGATTTTTAAACAAAAAAAATGCTTGGACAGACTTAGTCAACGAGTTAAGCGATGACTGAAGAAATGGGTGAAAATGAAAAAGAAAAATTGACAAGACTGTAACTATAGCAAAGATCTATGAATCTGTAATTGCTGGCCATATACCTGAAACAAATTTTCCAAATTCGTGTCATACGAAATTTATCTAACTTTGCAAATGGCAACATACGATGGTTGTATAATAGTATCATTATATCACTGAATTAAAACAAAACAAACTATAAATTTAAAAAACCAGCTTTACTTAAAACAAAAAGAGGAAACCAGTGTGCCGGCCGTAGTGCCCGTGCGGTTCTAGGCGCTACAGTCTGGAACCGAGCGACCGCTACGGTCGCAGGTTCGATTCCTGCCTCGGGCATGGATGTGTGTGATGTCCTTAGGTTAGTTAGGCTTAATTAGTTCTAAGCTCTAGGCGACTGATGACCTCAGAAGTTAAGTCGCATAGTGCTCAGAGCCATTTGAACCATTTTTGAAACCAGTGCTAGTTGAACTTGAACTAATTAGTGCCTTGAAGCGAAAGCCACGTCTGTAAACGTCGATTTTCAGTGGACTGATTCCGTCCTTTGACGGTGTTGACGACGATGGAGTAGTGGAGATAAAAAAACGCAAAAAAACATCAGTAAATGCATGTGTGGCACTAGAATGTCCCATGGATACCACTCAGCCGGCCGCGGTGGTCTAGCGGTTCTGGCGCTGCAGTCAGGAACCGCGGGACTACTACGGTCGCAGGTTCGAATCCTGCCTCGGGCGTGGGTGTGTGTGGTGTCCTTAGGTTAGTTAGGTTTAAGTAGTTCTAAGTTCTAGGGGACTTATGACCTAAGATGTTGAGTCCCATAGTGCTCAGAGCCATTTGAACCATTTTTGATACCACTCAGCATTGGGTATCCAGCACTGCACTCTATAGTCACGTTACCAAAACTTCACAGGAACGTTTTGCACATCCCTCGCTGTCTCAGACCACTGTGAAACGTCATCACTTTGTTCATTCAGTTTATAAATTAAATATTTAAAGATGTTTTTCAAACGTCGTTTTGCTTTTGAGATTTTTGTCGCTCACAATACTGTATTGTAATAGATACGTCTTTGGTTCTTAAGTGAGTTTCAGATATATAATATTATTGAAGTCCCCTGAAACAGGAGTAAAAATTACAATAAAATTTTAAATGCGCCATTTCTTTCACTCACGTGATTGTGACTTCCAGCATTTAGGTAGGTTAGACACATGCTCTAAAGCATTGCTTTGACATTTGACAGAATCCTTTATACTTTCACGCAGATCGTCAAAAGTTTGCACACTGATCCTAAAATATTTGAAGAATTTATCCTTTATTCTTACCCGCAGATGTCAAAAGTTTGCTTACTCATCCTAAGATGCTGAAAAATTTGTCACCATCATCCCTCTCTAGTCCTCAAAAAGTAAAAGGGATGCTACAACATCGTCTCTTCTCATTTTGACTAGATAGACCCACTGCATCCTATTTCTTTTTTCTTCAGGCGTTTCTAAACGACTGCCCATGCTAGTAATTTATTGCGATCTATTTGCTTGATTCGGTGCCAACTTTGGAAATACGTCTATAAGTGCCAACGTCTGAGCCGCTACTGCTGCTACAGTCCATCAGGTACTGTCGGCACCAGCTAGCGCGCTGTTTACACAGCAGCCGTGTTGTGAAAAGTGCCCACCCAGCAGCCGTGCACCCGGCGCTGTTTCGCACGGCAGCCGGACAATTGTGAAACGAGCATTTCGGGACTGAGGTACTGTTGTGACTTGGCAAGACAGCCAAGCCACTATGATTGGTAGCCGAAAAGCACGCGTTAAGCTCACGCAGGCTGGCGTGAAGTCTGGAACAGTTAAAGGAGTTGAGTCTAGTAAAAAAAGAACGGAGCTTCTGGAATACTTAACTTTAATCCATAATTGGTGAACATCTCTCTTGACGGTACATGCATCACAAGATAATTAGCAATTGATAAAGGCGCCTTGCTAGGTCGTAGCAAATGACGTAGCTGAAGGCTATGCTAACTATCGTCTCGGCAAATGAGAGCGTAATTTGTCAGTGAACCATCTCTAGCAAAGTCGGCTGTACAACTGGGGCGAGTGCTAGGAAGTGTCTCTAGACCTGCCGTGTGGCGGCGCTCGGTCTGCAATCACTGATAGTGGCGACACGCGGGTCCGACGTATACTAACGGACCGCGGCCGATTTAAAGGCTACCACCTAGCAAGTGTGGTGTCTGGCGGTGACACCACATTCCTCCCCCGCAAATCGGCGGACGGTTGTTGGATAATGCTTCCGCCCGCCGTGGGGAGGACCCCACGTTGACGTATGCGACGAGGTGGGGAGCCTAACAACAGGCGAGGCTGTGCCACCCGCACCCTGCCATTCGGTCCGAGGGGAGCTAGGAAATGCCTGAAAACCTAGTCCAGGATGCACGCCAACATGCGGTGTATGCGCCCGTAGAGAGTCAGGAGGGGCCGAAGGGTCGACCTCCATCGAGTCGGGGCACCCGACGGGCGAAGACGTCCTATGGTCCGGAGCTGGCAAGAAGTCCATGGCGGAGGACAACGGGTCACGGGAAGCGATCGGCGGCGCGTGACCCTGGGAGGCGCCCGGCGGTTGCAGCGACGCACCTCGCCAGAGGCTCCCAAAACCAGATACATGGCGCGGCCGAGGCAGCGAAGAATGCGCCCTGCGATCCAACGCCGTGAACCTCGCCTGGGGCAAAAGCAGGTGTCTGCCGCTGCACAGGAACCTGATGCGGCGGATGTAGCAAAGACATCAAGGTTCGATGAGGGCGACCGTGAAGCAACTCAGCCAGCGAGCGACCATCTCGGGGCTGAGAGCGATACGAGGACAAAAAGAGCAATAACGCGTCCTCCCGCGAATGCGACTCTTTCAACTTCAACATCTGTGACTTGAAAGTCCGGACCAAACGTTCAGCGGCACCGTTTAACTGTGGCGAAAACGGCGCGGACGTCAGATGTTGAATACCATTGGCCTTGCAGAATGACTGAAATTCTGCGGATATGAATTGTGGGCCATTGTCGGAAACAATAGTCTGCGGAAGACCTTCAATGCAAAAGATAGCGAATAACGCTTGGATGGTGGCAGATGACGTCGTGGAAGACATCCGGACAACAAAAGGAAAATTACTGAATGAATCGACCACAACCAACCATCGAGCATTCCAGAATGGACCAGCAAATTCGATGTGTAAGCGTTGCCAAGGGGAAGTGGCTTTTGGCCATGCAAAGAATTTCCGCAGTGGTGCGGATTGTTGTTTGGCACACGCCATGCAAGAAGAGCACATATTCGTAATCGCAGCATTGATTCCGAACCAAGTACAGTGCTGATGAGCAAGTTGTTTCGTTCTCTCCCCAATGTCCTTGGTGGAGAAGCCGTAAGACAGAGGACTGTAACGAACGTGGGACCACAACCCTGGACTGATCATTATCAGAACGCAACAGCAAAACACCACGTCGTACAAAAAGTCTCTCCTTGTGAGCAAAAAATCGGCGAACCAACGGATCCCCGATCCGTGACTTTGACAAGGGCCATTGCGTAGCAACAAAACGCAGAACGGTATCAAGGACAGGGTCGGAAGCTGTGGCTGTAGCTACACGACGAAAATCACTCGGAAATGATTCGACCACGTCATCGGTTTCCGAATCAATGAACATGCGAGCAAGTTCGGGGGAATCGAATGCTCTATCCTCAGCAACAGGCAAACGGGACAACGCATCGGCGTTTCCGTGCTTAGCAGTGGACCGATACAAGATATCGTAGCGGTACTGCGAGAGGAAAATAGACCAGCAAATGAATTTCTACGCTGTATGTGGTGGTACAGGCTTGGTCGGATGAAAAAGCGATGTCAAAGGTTTGTGGTCTGTGATGATGGTAAAGTGACGACCATACAAAAAATCATGAAACTTTGTAACACCAAAGACGAGAGCCAATGCTTCTTTCTCGATCTGTGAATAATTTCGTTGCGCAGACGAGAGCAATTTGGACGCAAAGGCAATAGGGCGATCGTGCGATCCATCTTCGTGCGCAAGCACAGCACCGATCCCGAAATCCGATGCATCCACCATCAACAAAAGGGGCTTTCGGGGATTGAATGGCGTAAGGCAAGTATTGGAAAGCAACGCCGATTTCAACTGTCGAAAGGCGCGTTCGCATTCCGTCGTCCAGACGAATGGAACACCTTTACGGCGTAAGCGATGAAGCGGAGCTGAAATGGAAGAGGCGTGGCGCACGTATTTACGGTAGTAATTTATTTTTCCCAGCACACTCTGTAGCTGCTTCAAATTCTGCGGCGAAGGCAAGTCTTGTATGGCACGGAGGTGCTCGGGACTGGGATGTATGCCTTGGGCATTGAGTACATGTCCCAGATATGGCAAGTCTTGTATGGCACGGAGGTGCTCGGGACTGGGATGTATGCCTTGGGCATTGAGTACATGTCCCAGATATGGCAAATCACGAGCAAAAAACACACATTTGTCCTTCCGCAAGCGAAGACCATTTTGTCGCAAGACCTGAAATAATGTTCTGAGATTGGCTAAATGTTCTTCTTCCATCTTTCCGGAGATCACAATATCGTCCAGATAGTTTACTGCAGTAGGGACCGACGCACAAACAGTTTGTAGATATTGCTGAAACAATGCAGGGGCAGATGCACACTCGAATGGCAGTCGTTTGAATTGGTACAAACCAAGATGCGTGTTAACCACCAAAACGCGCTGGGATTCTTCGTCCACCGGTATTTGCAAGTACGCACCTGCTAGGTCCAACTTCGAAAAATATTTACCCGGGCACAGTTTGTTGAAAAGATCTTCTGGGTGGGGTAAAGGAAAAGTTGCAGTCACAAGTTGTGGATTCACTGTTGCCTTGAAGTCCACACAAAGTCTCAATTTTCCGGAAGGTTTTTGCAAAATTACTAAAGGTGATGCCCAGAGAGAAGCCTGCACACGTTCAATCACACCTTGTGATTCCAAATCGTTTAATGTTCTGGCGACCTCATCACACAATGCGTGGGGAACATTGCGCGCTCGAAAAAACTTCGGTTGCGCATTTACTTTCAGTTCCAAATGTGCTTCATAGTTCTTAGCGCAACCAAGGTCTGGTGCAAAAAGTCTGCAAATTCTGCACATAGACGAGAAACACTGGCTAAAGGCACAGTCTGGTTCACTGAGAGGACCTGATTTACTATAGACAAGTTAAACAACTGAAATAAATCTAAACCAAACAAGTTCACTGCAGAAGAAGAACGAAGGACGTAAAATGACACAAGTTTTGTTTGTCCCTTGTATGTTGCAAGAAGGCTGCACTGTCCTAACACAGGGATCGCCTGTCTGGAATAACTAGTTAGCTTAACATTTGCGGCACGCAACGGATGTGTGCCCAGCTGTTTGTACGTGTCGTGATTGAGTAGTGAAACTGCAGCTCCGGTATCGAGCTGGAACGGTATCACTTTACCGTTAATGTCCAAGTCCACAAAAAGTTTATTGTCCTGCTGACGACAAGAGCGACTGTCTCATGCAATGTGAACTGACACTGGTACAAAATCACTTGCGACTTGACGGGATGTCCGTCGATGTCGATGCACACTTTTTGTGGGACGAACACAGTCACTGTTAGAGAGAGTAGCACTGGGCGGAGTGGAATGAGCTACATGAATTTCCATAGGCAAAGTTTCTCGAGCCTGAGTATCCTTGGTTCGATTGCGGCGTGAAGCAAAGGGCCTGGAATGGTTGTGAGTGTCCGATCGGAGCTTTTTCTGGCAAACACTTTGAACATGTCCTTTTTTATTACATAAAAAGCAAATAGCCTGGCGTGACGGGCAATTCTCACGCGAATGTCTAGTAGCACACTGCAGGCATGATTTCACTGCATTTGTTTGCTGATGCGGGACACGTGGCTGAGAGCCAGGCGGCATTGGCGCGGCCGGGCGTGAGGACTGTTTACTGTTCCGTACAACTCGCCCGGCGGGCCGGTTAACGTGACACACTGGTGGCGAAGTTTCAAATGAGTCCTGAGCAAAGTCAAGTGTGTCCTGCCGATCCAATATGTCCATCACTTGTTGAAGGGAGGGATTGACTAGTTTCAAAATCTGTTCCCGTATACGAACATCAGAAACGTTCTGTGCAAATGCATCACGTACCATAGTATCTGAATAAAGGAGACCACAGTGACACTCAAAAGCACAATCCCTAGTAAGGCCCTGCAAGGTTGCAACCCACTCCCGATTAGTCTGACCGGCCGTACATTTTGTACGAAAGAATTTGGCAATTACATTGACTGAGTCTTTGAAATATGCATCTAATACAGACAAAATTTCTTCGTAATACAAAGTTGCTATGTCACGTCGGGGAAATAATTTCACTATCACACGGTACGTTTGCACCCCTACACACGATAATAAGAAAGGCTGCCGCTTGTTACCTTGAATTCTGTAGGCGGCGAGATGGAATCCAAATTGTCGTGACCACTCCGTCCAGCTTTCCAGTGCCGCATCAAAAGGACGAAAAAGTGGTGCAACTGCGTGTTGTGGCTGCGGTAGCAGTGAAGCGGCGGCTGCCGCATTGTTTTGCAGTGCACGTTGACCCTGGACGAGCTGTCCAACGGCCTCCAATAAGGCCTGCGTCTGCTGGTTCTGTAAGCGATAAAATTCGGACAGTACATCTGGAGATTGTGGCGAACCCATGACACATGTAAATCAATACGAACGCAAAATGCTCGTCGCCAATTTGTTGTGACTTGGCAAGACAGCCAAGCCACTATGATTGGTAGCCGAAAAGCACGCGTTAAGCTCACGCAGGCTGGCGTGAAGTCTGGAACAGTTAAAGGAGTTGAGTCTAGTAAAAAAAGAACGGAGCTTCTGGAATACTTAACTTTAATCCATAATTGGTGAACATCTCTCTTGACGGTACATGCATCACAAGATAAATAGCAATTGATAAAGGCACCTTGCTAGGTCGTAGCAAATGACGTAGCTGAAGGCTATGCTAACTATCGTCTCGGCAAATGAGAGCGTAATTTGTCAGTGAACCATCTCTAGCAAAGTCAGCTGTACAACTGGGGCGAGTGCTAGGAAGTGTGTCTAGACCTGCCCTGTGGCAGCGCTCGGTCTGCAATCACTGATAGTGGCGAAACGCGGGTCCGACGTATACTAACGGACCGCGGCCGATTTAAAGGCTACCACCTAGCAAGTGTGGTGTCTGGCGGTGACACCACAGGTACCAGCCTGGTATTTACTTAGCGAGATGTGGGAAACCACCTAAAAACCACATCCATACTGGCCAGCACGCCAACCTCGTCCTTAACCCGCCGGCGCACCTCCCTGTCCTGGAAGTGGTGCTTTAACACGTACGGCTAGCCGCGCAGGTAACATTTGTATGGCATTGGTATCAAAAAAAGTTTTGTATACAATAATTGCTTCAAGCACACAACTGCTTATCATTCTACATTCATTTAAGTTTCATGCTACATTTTAACATATTACAAAAATTCTAAAAATTGTGGACACAGCCATTGGTAATTGCCCTGGCCTGATAATAGGCAAGTGGGTATTTTGGCTTTGTTTGGAATTTGATTAAAAATGGTCTGGTCCTTGAACCTCCAACTCTCGAGGGCATCGAGATTTTGAGGCCGCCCTAGGACCTGGATCCTTCCCCCTACTCCACCACGCTCGGATCCAGTGCTCCCCCCCCCCCCCCCCCTCACGCGCCTCGTCGGACACTCCCCTCCACCCTTTTAGTCCGCCACTGAGGAATTGTAACAAGAATACGGAGATGAGCAGGCAATCACGTGTTGTCAGATGTGAATACAATGGCATGTTTCCTTAGCCACCATATCTGACCTCAGAAATATCAATCGCGAATTGTTGGCGTTCATTTGCAACTATGAAATGCAGCCATTCTTAAGGAGTGTAAAGACTATCAAGACGAAGGAAAGAGAGATGCTGCGTAAGAAATACTTCTCCAAAGAAACTGTGATAAAATAAATAAATTCTTGAAGAACGAATTACAGAAATTATAGATCTGTATCTGCTGTCTTTGTACCTTCGTCCTGTCGCCATAAGTCGCAATGTTGCTGTTAGTCTTTCTTGTGGAATTACAGCGTCTCTAGATTAGATTAGATTAGAGATTAGATTAGTTTTTCGTTCCATAGACCCGTGCTGAGGAGATCCTCGTGGATGTGGAACATGACAATTTTTTTTTATTTTATAATGATGAAATAACAGTACTAATAGTATGAATATACACATCATTTGTTTCTATTGAAAAATTCGTCAATGGAGTAGAAGGAGTTGGCCACTAGTAAGTCTTTCAGGCTCCTTTTAAACTGATCATTATTTGTAACTAAATTTTTTAAGTTTGCTGGCAAATTATTGAAGATGAGTGTTCCTGAGTAGTGGACCCCTTTCTGAACTAAAGTAAGTGCTTTTAAGTCCTTGTGCAGAGCATTTTTGTTCCTGGTATTGTATGTATGAACTGAGCTGTTTGTTGGAAAAAAGAGAGATATTATTTAGGACAAATTTCATTAAGGAGTAAATATACTGACAAGGGAACCTCCCCATCGCAACCCTCTCAGATTTAGTAATAAGTAATGGATTAGCGACAATGTTGTATGTGCTCTGTTTGCTGTGCAAAGTTGTAGTAGCCGCAGCAGTTCGTCCCAGGCCTACGAAAGGTTTCGTGTGTAGATACTAGTTTCAAGTGGCGAGTTGAAAATTAATGAATTTTCAATGCACAACGCTATTCTGTTAGGGAATGGATGTTTTATTGATCATTAGTGTCACAATTTCTTTTAAGAAATGTCATTCGCAAGTACATTAGAAAATCTAAAGAAAGCTAAGTTTGAATTAAAAAACCACTGAAAATGGGTTGGACGCAGCGTACTGCTATTTCTGCCGCTGCAGCCTTATACATAACGTAGCAATCCATTATAACATGAAAAATCAGACATGTAAAAACAAAATATTCCAAAAAATGACACATGTAATTAAAGGAGCAGAAATTTCCAAGGTAAGATGATAAAGACAGAGCAGTAAGTATGGCCTGTCGTTGCGCTAAACATGCAGTCAAACATTTGAGTGTAATTATGGTAGCTCAAGGGCATGGTAGCACCCTGAAGCAAATTAAATTACATGGACTCAAATGTGCTCCATTGATTAAAAAATGGGCTACGGCAAGGGCTAAGGTCACTTAGGGTGTCGGAAGCTCCTGCGTTGCTTGCTGGGGTTGGCGATTAGTTGTGTTGGTCGTTTCCTATCGGCTGATAACCTACGGAAGCAAGTGACCATCGCTGATTCAAAAATTTCTTTCGGCAGAAGATACGAAATGATTACACTTATTTTCGACATGGAGAGCACCAGAGGATCTTTTACTAATCTGGTTATTATTGATTTTAAGGTTAGTTATTAATTTTCGTATATATTTGGTGGATGAAGAAAAAAAAAAGAAACTGACTGACCTGCATTTTGGCCCACACACTACCCTGGCCTCATTGCTCCCTACATTTTCCTGTGAGAATATACAGGAGAGGAAGATTAGAGCTTAACATCTACAACAATGTCATTAGAGACAAAACACAAGTTTAGGTTGGGCGAGGAAGGGGAAAGATATTAGCCATGTTATTTTAAAGGAACAGTTCTGGTATTTGCTGTAGTGATGTAAGGAAAACATGAGAATCCTAAATTTTGTGTATGACTTCATACACATTGGTAAAGAGAGGTCACTACAGGACGGTGTGGTAACTGTTGTCATAGAAAAACTAGGCAGGAGCAGAAATTATTAGCAAACAAGTTAACACAACAAACAAAAGATATGCTTGGCTTGTATTTCTCCAAGCATACAAAGATTTATTACAAATAATGCAGCTAGAAATAGAGTCCAGCTCATACAATAGCAACAGTGACGATGCTCCCTGAAGTAAAGTACAAATGATGGAATCAGAGCCACAACTAGGCAGCTTCTGTGTAGCATCACATAGCGAAGAGGCTCCAACAGTGAGTGGAGCTGTGTGGCTGCTGCAAGCTGTCCTATATTGTGGTGGCATAGGGTGCTCATAGAATGGTGCCGCTGGAGGCAGGTCTCAGCAGGTGTACACCACTGGTTCCACCAGATCTGGTGCAACTGCGATCATATCTAACAGACAATTGCAATTCCATTGCCAACTTTGACACACGTGGGTTGGTATTGAAACGTGATATGTGTCACCAAATCCCTTGCCCCCAAACCTCCTAACTATCGTCGTGCAGTGTAGATGAGTGAGTGATGACAGGGAGGAGGGTCGATGCAGGTGGCAATCAATAGACACAAGTCAAACTGAGGCTTGTGCACTGGCATAAGCCTGCCTGAGAACACCAGCTGTAAAACCGGGCAGAGGGCATGCGCCCACATTCTGAGGCGGAGCAGTAAATGAAGACGGAGGCATCTCGACAACTATAGAGGGGCCTGAGGAGGCACTTGAGACAGCCACTGGGAAGATGGGACCATCCCCAGACAATTCTGGCCATCGAGATGACAATTACTGTGAAAGGGCATCAACATCCATCAGTTGTGGGACTGGTGCTCACGGTGCAGGACCCCCAGGAACTGGATACAGTGAGGACTACTACCTCTAGGCAGGCACTGAATCTGAAAGCACAAAGCTCACAGCAGGATCATGCAGTTCACTTTGACAAATTTGATTTTGCAGCAAGTTTGGAGGAATCGAATGCTCTATCCTCAGCAACAGGCAAACGGGACAACGCATCGGCGTTTCCATGCTTAGCAGTGGACCGATACAAGATATCGTAGCGGTACTGCGAGAGGAAAATAGACCAGCGAATGAATTTCTGCGCTGTACGTGGTGGTACAGGCTTGGTCAGATGAAAAAGCGATGTCAAAGGTTTGTGGTCTGTGATGATGGTAAAGTGACGACCATACAAAAAATCATGAAACTTTGTAACACCAAAGACGAGAGCCAATGCTTCTTTCTCGATCTGTGAATAATTTCGTTGCGCAGACGAGAGCAATTTGGACGCAAAGGCAATAGGGCGATCGTGCGATCCATCTTCGTGCGCAAGCACAGCACCGATCCCGAAATCCGATGCATCCACCATCAACAAAAGGGGCTTTCGGGGATTGAATGGCGTAAGGCAAGTATTGGAAAGCAATGCCGATTTCAACTGTCGAAAGGCGCGTTCGCATTCCGTCGTCCAGACGAATGGAACACCTTTACGGCGTAAGCGATGAAGCGGAGCTGAAATGGAAGAGGCGTGGCGCACGTATTTACGGTAGTAATTTATTTTTCCCAGCACACTCTGTAGCTGCTTCAAATTCTGCGGCGAAGGCAAGTCTTGTATGGCACGGAGGTGCTCGGGACTGGGATGTATGCCTTGGGCATTGAGTACATGTCCCAGATATGGCAAATCACGAGCAAAAAACACACATTTGTCCTTCCGCAAGTGAAGACCATTTTGTCGCAAGACCTGAAATAATGTTCTGAGATTGGCTAAATGTTCTTCTTCCATCTTTCCGGAGATCACAATATCGTCCAGATAGTTTACTGCAGTAGGGACCGACGCACAAACAGTTTGTAGATATTGCTGAAACAATGCAGGGGTGGATGCACACTCGAATGGCAGTCGTTTGAATTGGTACAAACCAAGATGCGTGTTAACCACCAAAACGCGCTGGGATTCTTCGTCCACCGGTATTTGCAAGTACGCACCTGCTAGGTCATAGAAAAACTAGGCAGGAGCAGAAATTATTAGCAAACAAGTTAACACAACAAACAAAAGATATGCTTGGCTTGTATTTCTCCAAGCATACAAAGATTTATTACAAATAATGCAGCTAGAAATAGAGTCCAGCTCATACAATAGCAACAGTGACGATGCTCCCTGAAGTAAAGCACAAATGATGGAATCAGAGCCACAACTAGGCAGCTTCTGTGTAGCATCACATAGCGAAGAGGCTCCAACAGTGAGTGGAGCTGTGTGGCTGCTGCAAGCTGTCCTATATTGTGGTGGCATAGGGTGCTCATAGAATGGTGCCGCTGGAGGCAGGTCTCAGCAGGTGTACACCACTGGTTCCACCAGATCTGGTGCAACTGCGATCATATCTAACAGACACTTGCAATTCCATTGCCAACTTTGACACACGTGGGTTGGTATTGAAACGTGATATGTGTCACCAAATCCCTTGCCCCCAAACCTCCTAACTATCGTCGTGCAGTGTAGATGAGTGAGTGATGACAGGGAGGAGGGTCGATGCAGGTGGCAATCAATAGACACAAGTCAAACTGAGGCTTGTGCCCTGGCATAAGCCTGCCTGAGAACACCAGCTGTAAAACCGGGCAGAGGGCATGCGCCCACATTCTGAGGCGGAGCAGTAAATGAAGACGGAGGCATCTCGACAACTATAGAGGGGCCTGAGGAGGCACTTGAGACAGCCACTGGGAAGATGGGACCATCCCCAGACAATTCTGGCCATCGAGATGACAATGACTGTGAAAGGGCATCAACATCCATCAGTTGTGAGACTGGTGCTCACGGTGCAGGACCCCCAGGAACTGGATACAGTGAGGACTACTACCTCTAGGCAGGCACTGAATCTGAAAGCACAAAGCTCACAGCAGGATCATGCAGTTCACTTTGACAAATTTGATTTTGGTGCGTTGCAGCAATCCTTTTGGTACCAGAGGGGAAACACACAAAATCCAGGAAACATACAAATGGTGCCTCATTCCCAGCACTACCATCCACCATACAATCTGTAAAAGACCAAACTGTTAGCATGATGCTTTACTTGTCTGGGTGGAGTGGGCACTGCCCACTGGCGTGGTGTGAGTGCAGCAACTAATTCAAGGTGTGGTGGCACTGTCCATGTAACAACTCTGCTGATGAAGGTGCATCAAGTGGCTGAGAATGGTAGTAAGGCAAGAGGAGCAACAGAGTGATCCTGTGTGTGTGAAGTTTGTTGATTTGTTGCTTAAATGTTTGTACACAGCATTCAGATCTGCTGCTGCATTTTGGATGGAACGCTGCACTCATGATGTGGTGAAAAACTGTTAAAACTATGAGGCAGCAAATTGAGATCTTTTGTCAGTTTCTACAACTTCAGGCAGTTCCTTGAGGCAAAAGATCGACAATTAGGCCTGGATGAGCTTTAGTAGAATGCTATGAATCATGAAGGGAATTTGCTGAAAGCATCAACTTTGATGAGGCAATATGTATTCCAGTAAGGAGCCGCATAATCCACGTGCAAACACCAAGGTGCTTGAGGCTTGGGCCATTCGAAGAACTGCTGAGGTGGGGTTGACAGGATTCGCACTGAGCAGTCAACTTCTTAATTTGTGCATCCAGACCATGCCAAGAGCAATGACACTGCACCAAGTGCTTGATGCAAAAGATGTGCCAGTGACGTTGGTGCTGCAAATGGAGCATGTCAGTCTGGAGAGCCTGAGGAACCCAACATGTGACTGATCATTATCAATGTGAAGTAGAATGATGCCTTGATGAACTGCAAGAGCATACTGATGGACAAAATATTGGCCAGTCACAGAGCTACAAATCTGTTTGGCTGAGTATGGCTGACCAGTACGGATGTAGGGTAACAGAATCTTCAAATGAGGATACACAGCTGTGGCCTGTGCAATTTTACAGTGATTAAGCATAAAGCTGTGTGAAGCATCTGTGTCTTGTGCATCAGTGTAGCAACAAAAAGCAGAGGACTCTTCGAATGTTAAACTGTGACTGACTGAGAAGGGCTAAACAAAGATTGCAGAAGATTATGGTCAGTCACCAAGTATAATTTTCTGCCAAAAAGATACTGGTGAAACTGAGTGACACCAAAGTTAATGGCAAGAGCCTCTTTTTCAATTTGTGGATCATTCGATTGAGCTTTGTTCAACAACTTCGAAGCAGAGGCAATCAGTGTGTCAACAGTGCCAAATTTATGTGACAAAATTGCACCAGTGCTGTAAGAAGACACATGCACAGCCAAGATGCCAGGTTTGATTGGATCAAAAAGAACAAGGCATCGATCAGTAAGCAAAGCATCCCTCAACTTTTGGAAAGCAGACTGACAATCATGTGACCAAATAAAAGGAACATTCTTCCTGCACAAGGGATGCAAGGAAGCCATGATTTGAGCAGTGTCATGAATAAACTGGGTGTAATATGTGAGCTTCCCTAACACAGACTGTAATTCTGGCACAATGCGTGGGGAATGAAGGTCACGAATAGCAAGTAAATGTGATTGTGACTCAATTTCAGTCTGAAAAAAACACAAATATCTGAGCAAACACAAACCTGTTTATCAACTGTTCCAAAAACTGCTGAAATATAGTGGGTGCAGACGCACTACCAAATGGCAATCACAAAACTTTGAAGAGAGCCAGATGACTGTTAATAACAAAGACTTGTTACAACTGCTCATCCAGAGGTATTTGGAAATAAGTGTCACACAAATCAATTTTAGAAACGTAACAACCGGCATTCAATTATCAATTAGTTCTTCCAGGTGCAGCAGGAGATAACTGACAATGACTGTTTGAGGATTCACAGTTTTCTTAAAATCAGCGAACAGCTGGAGTCAGCTGGACAGTTTCTTTAGAATAAGAAACAGGATGATCTCTGAGAAAACGTGGCTGTGCATTGTCCTTCATCGTGACATGGGCAACAAAATTATTCGTTTTGCATAAGCCCTCAGAAAATGAACCCTGAAATTCTACACATAACTTAGCAACACTGTCATGAGGATCAAAGAAGAACAGAAAGTACTTTGTCCTGAATGCTTAACCCGAACAAATCAAGTGAGTTTCGATCAAAAGTATTGGCACTATCTTGGGAGAAAAGTATCGTGAATGTCACTGTCTTTATCAAATTTCAGAAAGTAGCAGTAAGCTACAAGTGCTTAAGACAGGAATGTCTTGGCCAAAGTTTGTTGTCTTCACATAGCACTGCAGATAAGTTGGGAGCCTTTCCTGAATGGCTATTACACTGTTGTTATGCACATCTTGGGGCTTTGAAAATACAGTACACACTTTTTGTGACTTAGATTTGCATGAAGGAGTAGCAGAAGAATGAGCCTTATATTATTTCTGTAAGCACACAGGCTGTACATGTTCCTGTTTACTGCAAAAAACAAAAGTCGCTTCACATGAAGGGCAAGATCAGCAACCATGTGCTCTATTACAGCAATGGCATGACTTCACACCTTGTGCCAGATGTGACATGTGTTTGCCTGAGCACTTCGGCTGTGGCTATGACTGTGGCTAGCCAGGCCACTGTTTATGAACTGGTGGTGAGGCCTTGACTGTCTACAGAACAAAGAGGTGCTACCACAAAATTGTCTGCTGCACTTTCACAGGAATCTTGATAGTCAAAAATCTGCAGAACTTGTTGCATGAAAGCATCTGGGTATTTAAGAATCTGTTATCAAATTTGAGAGTCAGCTACAATGTGCTTGCATTATTGTAATGTTTGCCACAGTCACATTTGAATCTATACTCTCTAGTAAGGTCTTGCAAATCAGTCACCCACTGACGGTATGTCTGTCCTTGTTGCTTACACAACCTAAAGAATTTGTAATGGACAGCGGTTACTTTTCCCTGTACTCATAATACTTTGTAATTGCCTACAAGAAGTACTCATGTTGTATTAGTGCAGGGTGCGATGTGGGAAAAAGTTTTGTGCAAAGCCTACAAATAATCACTCCTGCCATGGTGCAGAAACAAGAATATTTGTCAGTACCTTATATGTGATGTGATGTGATGTGATATACATGCTGAACTGTGCAATGTACTCTGTTCACTCTTCCTTCGCATCATCAAACTCACAAAATGGCGATATGTACACAGGTTGTGCAGGCAGTGGCACTGCCATTGGTCTGGCATCTTGTGTGAAATCATCTGTGCTGTCATGAAGTGATTCATCACTTCAAGTAGTTGCGTCACTCTGAAACTGACTCAATCGAGTTAGAGCAATTTTATGCACCACAGCCAGTGATAGTGCCTGAGTAGCTATTATCAGTTAAGCAATGCACCAAGACAGACAGCAAAAGGCAAACATAGTGCAAAGAGAAAAGAGAGTAAGAGGAGGAGTGCAAAAGCAGCAACCTTGGAACCTACAACATAAAGAGCATAAGCAAGGCAAACACTGGGGACAAAAAAGATAAGCAATTGAAAAAATTAAACCAAAAAGATGACATAACAGGAAGAAAGCAATTAGACTTGATGATGGACACATGTAGGCTCTAGTACTCATCACTAGGTATGTTGTGTACGACTTCATATACAATGGTTAGGAGAGGTGGGCTACAGAGTGATAAGACAACTGTTGTCATAGGAAAATTGGACAGAAGTAGAAATGATTATCAAACAATTTAGCACAGCAAACGAAAGATTTACTGAACTCCTATTTCTCCAAGCATATGAAGACTCACTGCAAACATTGCAGCAAGAAATAGAGTCTAGCTGATGCAGCAGCAAAAATGATGATGATCTTTGAGCTAAAGCATGAACAATAGTGTCGGAGCTGTGACTTGAGTGGCATCTGCATAGCATCACATAACATAGAGGCTCTGAGTGCAAGTGGGGCCGTGTGGCTGCCACTGGCTGTCCTATATCACAGTGGCAGAGGGCGCTCAAGGTATGGTGCCACTGGAGGTGTATCTCACTGGGCATGCACCATTGGGTCTACCAGATTCCACACAACCACTTTTGGCATCTGATGGAAACTTGCAGTTCCATTACCAACTTTGATGCCCATGAGGTGGTATTGATATGTGATACCACATTAAATACGGGTGGGCAGATTAGAATTTAAACCACCATCTTCTCAAATTGAAGCCCAGTGTCATACCTTTAAACCATCTGGTGAGATACACAAAGGCCATTGTGTACTCAGTGTCAGTAGAAACACTAGATGAACCCACTGAGTGCATCTCCATGGCTTTTGGGAATATGGAATTGCACAAAGTGTAATACAAAACAGGATATAACATTGCATAATCTGATATATATGTGCATTATAGCTGTTAATTTTAATTCTGAACATTTAATGTAAATGTATTTTGGTGTTGCAAAGCTGTGAAGGCAAAGATTTGATTCGTTTGATTGGAGCTGTCATTAAAGTTCTGTACCAAATTCTTAGAAGATTTGTCAAAAAATAAGAAAGGAAACATAATTCCCATTGTACTGTAAAAACTTTTTCATTTATCTGGAAATACGGTCCTTGTTTAAAAATGTTTAAAATGTATCCCTACATGTCTCCAAATTGTAAAAACTCATTCAGTAATGTCCTATATGTGGATCAGAGCCAGGAGGAATAGTTCAGGAAAACATGATTAAAGCCTCGTGGATTTCAATTTATCTTCTACCCCCATCACATAATTTTAAGTACATGGACATTGTCAATAAAGTATAAATTACAATCATATTTTTTACAATATGCTACAATTAAATAATTCAAATAGTGGAACCATAATTCATTTGACAGTGAACAGTTGGTTTTATGCACACTTTCCTACTAATTTCTACAACATGATTGTTGCTTGTGTTACTATTCTTGTAAAATCCAGTTACATGGACATTTATCGATAAGTCACTGTTTGAGTCACTTTTTAAAAGTATCTCCACTCGACATCTTAAGAGCATTTGACAATAAATTGTGAAAAACAGCTCCTTAGACATAAGGGCGTTTTGTTGTTAAAGTTAATCTTCTGTTAACCTTATGGCTGGTATTATGGTTGTGAATTTCCAGGTTCCTGTTTGTGACCTTAATGTCTTCTTTCACTAGCATAATGATTTTGAGCATGTATATGGCATAAACCAACATAAATTATTCTGTTTATCAACATTTTGAAGCCTGTTGGATTCAGTTCCCTGTTAATACATTGCCTATTTTTTAGTGATTACTGTTTACAGAGCTCTCTCAGGAAAGCTGAATATATTTCTCAATAAATTAGAATCTCATTTGACCTAGCTTTTTTCAAAAACTGAGGAAATAATCATGCTTTGTGATTTTAATGTAAATTTCTTTCCTCTAATAGTGACAGGACAGATTTTGAGAATGTAATAAGCTCTTTTAATCCGAGCACAGTCGTCAACTTTCCCACAAGAATGGCAAAGAACTGCACAAACCTAATTGATAATTTTTTTGTGGATGATTACAGAATTGGTAACATTTATATAACACTAACCTGAAATGAAACAATGGGAAGTCCAGGATGGAATAATGCCAATATTTTGAAAATAATAGATTGCTACTCACTGTATGGAAGAGATCCTGAGCTGCAGACAGGCAAAATGAATAGACTGTTATACTTTTAAGCTTTTGGCCAAAAGCCTTCTTCTGAAGCAGAAAAAATGTACACACAAGCATAACTCACACCAACACACATGACAACTCTCTCTGACCACTGAGGTCAGACTGTGGACTGCAACTGCACCTCATGGGAGAATCAATCTGGCTTGCGTGGTGGGGGTAAGGAGAAGGCTGCAGTGGGGAAGGGCTGGGATAGCAGGGAAGGGGCAAAGCACTCCTAAGGAATGCTGAAGGTACATAATTTTAAGCAAAGAAAGCTGGTTAAAACTGCAGTTGATGGTAGTGAGATCTTTGGGTAAAAGTTAAGCATATAGCAAGATGATAGGGAAACAGGAAACATAGGTAGTGTATTTGCTGCAGTGGACAAAAACTGAAGCCACATGTGAGATTGTTTGGATGAGGCTCAGTATCAAGGATTGTAGTAGGATCTTTCTATGACCATCAGATTCTCCTCCTGATGTAGACAAAGCTTTCGAGAAAACCTCAATTCACTTACACATAAGTTCCCTAATGGTACCATAATCATTGGACACTTTAATTGTCCAACAATGAATTGGGATAATTATAGTTTTATTAGTGGTGGGCATGAGAAGACATCCTGTGAAGTGAAACTTCCTGGCAGATTAAAACTGTGTGCCCGACCGAGACTCGAACTCGGGACCTTTGCCTTTTGCGGGCATGTGCTCTACCATCTGAGCTACCGAAGCACGACTCACTGCCGGTACTCACAGCTTTACTTCTGCCAGTATCTCATCTCCTACCTTCCAAACTGGCAGAAGTAAAGCTGTGAGTACCGGCTGTGAGTCGTGCTTCGGTAGCTCAGATGGTAGAGCACTTGCCCGCGAAAGGCAAAGGTCCCGAGTTCGAGTCTCGGTCGGCCACACAGTTTTAATCTGCCAGGAAGTTTCATATCAGCGCACACTCCACTGCAGATGAAAATCTCATTCTGGATCCTGTGAAGTGTTACTGAATGCCTTCTCTGAAAACTACCTAGAACACGTAGTTCAGAATCCCACCCATGATATAAATATATTAGATCTAATGGCAACAAACAGACCTGACCTCTTTGGGGAAGTCCATACTGAAACTGGTATAAGTGACCATGAGACAGTTATAGCAGCACTGAACATCAAAACACTGAGGGCAACTAGAACAAGCAGAATGATTTATAGTTTCAACTAACAAGACAGAGAAACAATCTTGTCATACCTCAGTGAGGAATTTGAAACTTTTAGCTCAGAACTGGAACATTTAGATGAACTATGACTCAAGTGTAAAAAAATAGTTGACCATGCACTAGATAGTTACGTACCTAGTAGGACAGTTCATAATGGGAGAGTCCCTCTTTGGTATGCAGTATCTGTATAAAAACTTCTAAAGAAACAGAGAATACTTCATAATTGGTATAAAACAAAGCATGGGGCTATAGATAGAGAGATGCCAAATGAAACGTGTTTGTCAGCCAAGAGGGCAATGCCTGAAGCCTTCAGTGACTACTGTATCAGAATGTTGTGAAATGATTTTTCACAAAACCCAAAGAAATTCTGGTCATATGTAAAGGCTGTTAGTGGCACCAAAGTTAGTGTTGAGCTACTCGTTGATGAGACTGGAACTGAAGTTGAGATTAGCAAAAGCAAAAGCAGAAATGCTTAACTCTCTTTTCAAATGTTCATTTACAAAGGAAAACCCAGGAGTATTGCTCTAACTTAATTCTCGCACCACTGAAAAAGTTAGTTAAATAGATATTAGAGTCAGTGGAAAAGATTTCAAAGTGGTGCAGTGACTGGCGGCTTGCTTTAAATGTCCTAAAATGTAAAACTGTGCACCTCACAAAACAAAAAAAGCATAGTATCCTATGAGATGAAATGATCAGATTTCATCAACCGAGTTGCAAGTCTTTTCAGGTGGCACCACATTAGGTGATTTGCATGTCGATGATGATGAAATGATGATGTCCAATGCAACACCCATTTCCCGAGCATAGCTGGGAATGTAGCCTGGGCCTGTTGCATGGCAGTGACACCCACTGACCACTCAGCCAAGGAGGCGGACATCCTGTGAATATAATATTAGTGAGTGACAGCTGGAATCTGTAAACTCATACAAATACTTAGGTGTAACACATACTAGTAACATGAAGGTGGCTGATCACATAGGTTTAGTCATGGGAAAGTAGGTAGCAGACTTTGGCCTATTGGTAGAATACTAGGGAAATGTATTCAATCTGCAAAGGAGAATGCTTATAAATCATTACTGTGACCCATCCTAGAATGATAAAGTGTATGAGCCCTGTGCCAAATAGACTAGCAGGGGTTATTTAATGTATACAGACAAGGGCAGCACAAATGGTCACACCTTTGTTTGACCCATGGGAGAGTATCACTGAGGTGTTGAAAGAACTGAATTGGCAGACTCTTAAGTATAGATGGAAACTATCTCAAGAAAGTCTGATAACAAACTTTGAAGAACCAGATTTAGATAATGACTCTAGGAATGTACTACAACCTCCTATATATCACTCCCATAAGGATGACGAGGATAAAATTAGATTAATAACAGTATGCACAGTGGCATTTAAACTATTGTTTTTCCCATGCCCCATATTTTTCCCTCTTTTCTTGCTGTTGTTTATTTTGTGGGGTTTGTGAGGGTCTTATACCAGTGGGGAGTTGTGTCCCTGGCCGATATAACTGGGCAATATTTTGCCACCCCTAATACACCGCAAGTTGAAAGTAGTATTACCCTTATCCTCTCTTCTCAGAGTAGTTGTTTGGTGGTCTGGATCCTTCCATGCCACCTCCCTGTCGATCCAACTGCAGTGAAGATTCCTAGAATGCTTCTGCAAGTTCTCTCTGCTGCACTACTAAATAAATAGCCACACTTCTCACAAACAGGGGTATATTTTGCCCAACATTTTCACTATTTCTTTAAACAACACAGCAAACAATTGCTACGGTAATACCACTCTCTTGAGTACATTCAAAAACATGCATACATATGTACTTCAGGACCTGAGGGAGCAAACAAAAACAAATAAAAAAACTACTGCTGTTCAAATGTTCATTACACCCTTGTTGCTGCATCATTTACTCCATGGCTCTTGGATTCAAGCATTCACTGCACCATGGCACAAATGACTCCTGGACAACCAGTGGTTGTAATACCATTTTTGCTGGTCCCCTTCTCGCTGAGTCCACCACTGCTCCACATTCACTGCATACAAGAAAGAAAAACACAGTTTTCCTTTCTCACTACATTTATCCTTATTCAACTTAAGCAGAGATTAAGCAGAGAAGGATAAAAGACAAGTGAGTTCATCTCTGTAAGTCCATCTTTATACTGGATGGTTGTGAGACCTTGGCTGTTCAATATAAAATGTTGTTGTTGTTGTTGTCTTCAGTCCTGAGACTGGTTTGATGCAGCTCTCCATGCTACTCTATCCTGTGCAAGCTTCTTCATCTCCCAGTACCTACTGCAACCTACATCCTTCTGAATCTGCTTAGTGTATTCATCTCTTGGTCTCCCCCTACGATTTTTACCCTCCACGCTGCCTTCCAATACTAAATTGGTGATCCCTTGATGCCTCAGAACATGTCCTACCAACCGATCCCTTCTTCTGGTCAAGTTGTGCCACAAACTTCTCTTTTCCCCAATCCTATTCAATACTTCCTCATTAGTTATGTGATCTACCCATCTAATCTTCAGCATTCTTCTGTAGCACCACATTTCAAAAGCTTCTATTCTCTTCTTGTCCAAACTATTTACCATCCATGTTTCACTTCCATAAATGGCTACACTCCATACAAATACTTTCAGAAATGACTTCCTGACACTTAAATCTATACTCGATGTTAACAAATTTCTCTTCTTGAGAAACGCTTCCCTTGCCATTGCCAGTCTACATTTTATATCCTCTCTACTTCGACCATCATCAGTTATTTTGCTCCCCCCAAATAGCAAAACTCCTTTACTACTTTAAGTGTCTCATTTCCTAATCTAATACCCTCAGCATCACCCGACTTAATTCGACTACATTCCATTATCCTCGTTTTGCTTTTGTTGATGTTCATCTTATATCCTCCTTTCAAGATACCATCCATTCCGTTCAACTGCTCTTCCAAGTCCTTTGCTGTCTCTGACAGAATTACAATGTCATCGGCGAACCTCAAAGTTTTTATTTCTTCTCCATGGATTTTAATACCTACTCCAAATTTTTTCTTTTGTTTCCTTTACTGCTTGCTCAATATACAGCCAGTTTTATTTTATTTTTGCTGCCAGTTTCAGAATTACACTCGATCTTCAGGTCCCCTGACTGGCATATAGGATGAATCTGACCTGTTGTACAATCAAAATAGGAACCAGTATACAGTCTCTGGTATCTGTAGACTTCTGAACAAAGCAATCCCTTTTATCATCACCTGCAGACACATGTGATCTGAAGTCGTTTCAGCTGCTCTCCTGTGTTGCAAAAATTATTTTGATTCTCACAGACAAACATTTGTCATAATGTTTAACTATTTATGCTGTACTCAGCTAAGGACAGATACAGATAGTGTGTTTGAGTGGTGGGGAGAGGCTGGGAGGGGGGGGGGGGGGGGGGGGGGTTGCACATGCACAAAAGAGAGAAAAATAGGAAAGAGAGAGAAAGTATGTGCATCTTAGTTCCAGTAAATGATGTAGCCCATGGAACTTTGTGGCAGATTTTAACTGTGTGCTGGATTGAGCCTTGAACTCAGGACCTTTACCTAGTAAGTGCTCTACCGACTGAGCAACCAAAGCATGACTCATGAGCCAGTCCTCACAGCTTTATTTCTGTCAGCTTCTCATCTCCTACCTGTGAGGACTGGGTCATGAGACATGCTTGGGTAGCTCAGTCAGAAGAGTACTTGCACATGATAGTCAAAGATCCTGAGTTCAAACCTCAGTCTGGCATACTGTTTAACCAAGAGGAAGTTTCTTTTCAGTGCACACTCTGCTGTGGAATGAAAATCTCATCTGATGTATTCTATGTTTTGAAAGATTTTTTTTGTTTTAATAAGAAATTTAAAAAATCAAACTTTTCTCTCTGCTGCTTGTACACTATCACAGATAGTAACTTAAGAATTTCCAAATCCTTGTTTTAAATCTGTACTTTTTTTCCCAACAGGAACTGTTGTCTCTGGATTTGGGAACTGCTGTGAAGTCTCAGGAAAAATTATTGGCCCTTTGCAGAGCTGTAATTCAATACTCTGTTAAAACTAATCACAGACATTTTTATAACCAACTGTATGGTGGCACAGATACTTACGGACTGGCAGGTGCCTGGATAACTGAATCACTAAATACTAATCAGTGAGTACTATACTTGTATCTAAAAGACAGAGTTGATGTTTTATGTACACAAACTCACACAATTTTCTGTTGTATTTGTGAATTACACTTGAAGTAGCATGTCACTTTGGTTTTTCTTGATGTGTGGACATTTTTTCTACTGCTGAAGCTGTAAACATAAAGCTTAAAACAATATTGGAATAAAGGCAGAACAGGGTAATATTTATAAAAATTCAAATTCCTGCAATTGATCAAAGTTAATTGGTATAAATGCAGTGTGTGTGTTTGTATTTTAATGTAGTAAAACCTTGTTAAGGTACAGTTCAAATGTCATTAGGAAAAGTTCATATTAAATGGGAAAAATGTCTATATTAGGACGCTATTTTTGGCATCATAATAGCAGATTCCATAATAAGTAACATTAATATTTAATTACATAAGATATTCCAGATTTTACAAAAACAAACAAATGCTACATAATGACCAAAATTTAATTATTGAACTCAAAGAGTGCAAATTAATTTTGTAGCTTAGAAATTAGGTAACATGTGAAGTGTCTGTTAGTTCAGTCTTCACTGGTGTTAAAAGCAAATGATTAAGTTTATAATTCCTAACATCAACAAGATCAATATTTTCTAGAAAAATGTAATCCATGAATCACGTTGATATAATTCAAAACTTGACTTTTTGAAAGAACAGTTTTTACTCAGATTTTTACTCTGCTTTATCTCCAATACATATGCTGTGACATCATCTATGTCCAGTACCTCAAGTTATCATAATATTATTGTTAACTGAAACAAAATCTTGAAAACACACCTTAGAGTGTTTTTTTCATGCTACTAGTCAGTTCCAGCCATCATCGTCATTTATAAGATCTGACATCATCAAGTGAGCGAGACACAGTGATCTGCATTATTTATTATAAATTTTAATTGTGTTGATTTCAATACATTGTAGTTACAACCAGTTGATAATTGGTTTCTGTTGACTAACAACCACCCTCAGATCATGCTTGCACAATAAACATTACCTAGGCAACAACACTGTTCAAGAGAGTGATACTCTCATCTAAAAACTGTGGATTCCAAAAATGGTTTCTTGTGACATGACATTTGGTGGTATGTTACACAGTAGAAAAAATGCCCAGTGACATCACAGAATCTGACAAATTAAATGTGCTGCAGATAACTTTTGAACAAGATATTCATATAAAACTATTTTTTTCATTTTTTAAAAATCTTTTGACCAATGGGCCGAAATTTACTGGTTAAAGTGGGAAGAAGAAAAGCATGGTCATTGTTTTACAGTGAAAAAGAAATCACACAATATTCTTACTACTGTCTTTAAATAGCCACTCTTTCCCCCAAGACCAGCAAGCACTCAAGTAATAACATTAAGTCAGATTGTATTAAAGTCTGCAGTTGGGAATTAATCACACCATATCAAAGTGTAACTTTTCTAAAAATGATCTTTAAGGGATTATTTAATTATGAAGCAAGCTTCCTTTAATACCACTGTATGTGCACTGTATTTGTTAAAAGTGGTTGAGGCTACTGTGTCAAGTTTTCATTGTGGATATGTTACTTTGGTAAAGCTATTCTGCCACTCAACTTGACAACTGTTCTTGTAACGTCTGTGCTAATTGAAAAACAACAATACATGAGAAATATTTACAACTCAAACAAATAAGCTAATGTACCATTCCACAGGTCCCAAGTGGCATGGTCGTCATTTTTTAATGAACGCTATATGAAAGAATTATTTTACAAATACTAATGCAATGAAATTAAAATAAAAAAGTTTTTTATTTATTTATAAGGTGATAAACATGTAATACCACTACTAAATACTTATTTGCAATGCACACACACACACACACACACACACACACACACGCATGCATGCACACACACACACACACACACACACACACACACACACACACACACATACACACTTATTTACAATGAACACATTACTGCACTGAAATTGTGCAGAAGTTATATTGTACTTATATATATACACAAATCAGTTGCTTCTACAGAGAAATTCATGAATGGAGTGCAGTATGTAGTTTCCCATGCATACAAACAGAAAATTATGAAACCCAAACTGGTCATTGGTTTAGAATATGTCAGAAGTGGAAGTAAAAGTGATTGGTTTCTAACATTACACTTTTGGAACTATACTTCTGTCATTGACAGATTTTAGCTTGTGACAGTGATCAAAAGAATAGATTTCACCTACCAAGAGTGCACATGCAGATAAAGTGGATTAGCTACAAGTGCTTTAATCACTGCATCAGTTTCATCTGATATCAGACATTGAGCGGATAGCACAAATGTTTGGAAAAAGCAGTATCTTGTTGTTTTCATTGGTGCTTTTTTCCCCCCAGACCATTTACTTATCAGTAAAATCTGTAACTTATGGACAAATTAAAGTTACTTCCTTGTCCAGGCTGTTGATTCAAACTCTGCCTAGTGCAGATCTGGGTCAGGTAACAGAGGATATAGGTTCTTTACGAAAGGATTTCACGAAGGAGGATGCCGTGGTTATAGTGGGTGGTCCGGGAAATAGCATTCACAGAGACTCTGAATATTCCAGAGAGAGTGACCTGGTGAAGATAGCATCAGCAATGAAGCATACGAGTGTGGGATTTGTGTCTGTGTTGAGACGCCATGATCGGCCTCATTTGAACTCTTCTGAACTTGGAGTTGGAGTGGCTGCTTAGGGCAGATATAGGGTCCCATATTGGTTTGATTCCTGTGGATGCTATTGATAGGTGGAACTACACTAGGCATGGCCTTCACCTCAATAGGAAAGGGAAGGGAAAACTGTCTGGGTTTATTGCAGAAAACTTAAGGGGGGACACTGTCACAAGTGGTAAAATACCAGTGGTCACAGGTGTCAGAGGGATTCCTTTTTTAGGATAGGGAAGGGGGAAAGAAAACGAGTTTTAACAGAGATTGGCAGACACACTCAGTTTGAGAAAACAGATGAACAGGAGTCAGATTTTAGCATACAGCCTCCATTTAAACAATATTTAACAGAAAGTAATCAGAAACTGCCAGTTCATCTTCACCAAAGAAGTTACAATTCCATTAGTATGCATTATCAATTATCTTTATTACACCAGAACATTCCGGGACTCAGAAATAAAGTTGATTAACTACTCATTTGTATCGATGAAATGAATTCATCTAACCAAATTGACATAATCTGCCTCTCTGAACATCAAGTGACCACTGGTATAGATATGTTAGACATTTCAGTATTTACGCTAGCTTCCTACTTCTGCAGAGTAGATATGGATGGAGGAGGAGTTGCCACATTTATTAAAAACTGCCATAAATTCAAGAACATTGACATTAATAAATTCTGTTTAGAGCAGCATCTAGAAGCATGTGCAACAGAAGTAGAGTTCCATAACAGATCCTATATAATAGTAACTATTTACCAAGGTCCTGCAGGAAATTATAACCTATTCATAAATCATCTAGGAGCTCTTTTGGGTTATTTAACAGGAAGAAACAAAGAAATTTTGATTGCTGGTGACTTTAATACAGATTTTCTAATGCAATCTTCCAGTAAACATTTACTGCAGTTAGTAATGTTGTCTTTCAATCTAACTCACACTGTAAACTTTCCAACTAGGACACTAAATCCTCAAGGACAGCCATTGATAACATTTTTATAGACAAATCAAAGGAACAAAATCATATCATAAAACCTGTAATAAATGGACTATCAGATCATGACATGCACCTCCTTGTTTCAGATGTAAATTCTAAGCATATTATCAAGACTACTAAATCTGAGTACAGGAGAGTATTCAATCAATCAAAAATTGAGTGTTTTAGAAAACTGCTCAAAGATATGAACTGGAAAGATGTGTATAGTGCTCATGACATGAATGAAAAATATAACACATTCATTAACAATGTCAGTACCATGTTTGAAAACTGTTTTCCTCTAGACGTGATTCAAATTAAACAGAAGTCTGTAATAAAACCATGGATCATGCAAGGAATAAAGATTTCCTGTAAGACAAAAAGGAAAATGTATCTGTCGACCAAGAATAGCTCCAATGCTGATGATTTAGCTAAATACAAGGAATACTGTAAAATATTACAAAAAGTAATTCAGACATCTAAACAAATGCACTACGAGAAGAAGATAGCAATGTCAGGGAACAAAATAAAAACAATATGGGATATACTGGAGGAGACTGGTAGAACCAGAAAGGAACAGGAGCAAATAGCACTAAGGGTAGAGGACACATTAGTAACTGATAGGCATGGTGTGGCAAATCTATTTAACAAGTACTTTATATTCGTTACTGATAGAATGGGATTGTCAGGATCAGTAAATAATGCCCTTGAATATCTGAAACTAGCCTTTACAAATAGCTTCAGGTACATGACTATGTCACTCACTTCACCAAAAGAAATAACTCCCATAATAAAATCTTTAAAAACAAAGCATTCTAGTGGTTATGATGAAATATCAACAAAGTTAATTAAGGCATGTTCTTGTGAGTTTAGTGCAATTCTAAGTTACTTGTGTAACCAGTGTCAATTGTAATTGGGACATTTCCTGACTGGCTGAAATATGCAGATGTTAAGCCTCTATTCAAGGAAGGGGATAAAGAAATGCCATCAAACTACAGACCGATTTCACTTTTGCCAGCATTCTCAAAAATTTTAGAAAAAGTAATGTACAGGCAGCTTCTCAACCATCTGGCCACAAATAACATATTATCAAGAACACAGTTTGGATTTCTGAAGGGTCCTTATATCGAAAAGGCTATTTACACCTACAGTGAAAATGTACTTAATACATTAAATAACAAGTTACAAGCAGCAGGTATTTTCTGTGATTTGTCAAAGGCATTCGATTGCGTAAACCACAACATCCTTTTAAATAAATTAGAATTCTATGGTGTCACGGACAGTGCTGCAAAATGGTTCAAGTCATACCTCGCTAACAGGAAACAAAGGGTGTCAGTGCAAGGGACTAGTGAATTAAGTCGTCAGTCATCATCAGAATGGGAAGAAATTACATGCGGTGTCCCACAAGGATCCATCTTAGGGCCATTGCTTTTTCTTGTGTACATTAATGATCTCTCATTAGTTACACTGCCAGAAGCAGAGTTCGTTTTGTTTGCAGTTGACACAAGTATTGCAATAAATAGTATGTCGAGTGTAGTTCTAGAAAGATCTGCTAATGATATTTTCATGGATATTAATAAATGGTTTAAAGCCAACTCGCTGACATTAAACTTCCAAAAGACTCATTACATGCAATTCAGAACCTGTAAGAGGTTTCCACCCAGCATATGCATAAAGTACGAAGAAGAGCAGATAGAAGAGGTTGACAGTCTTAAATTCCTGGGATTACAACTTGATAATAAATTCAGAAACGCCTTAACAAGTCTGTATTTGCAGTTCGAGTGTTAGCAGACATAGGCGACATAAAAGTGAAAAAGCTTGCATACTTTGCCTAATTTAATTCCATAATGTCATATGGTATAATATTTTGGGGTAACTCTTCAAGTCAAACAAAAGTTTTCAGAGTCCAAAAGCGTAATACGTATTATTTGTGGAGTAAATTCACGGACGTCTTGTAGAAACCTCTTCAAAGAACTGGGTATAATAACTACTGCCTCTCAGTATATTTACTCCTTAATGAAATTTGTCCTAAATAATATATCTCTTTTTTCCTACAAACAGCTCAGTTCATACATACAATACCAGGAACAAAAATGATCTGCACAAGGACTTATAAGCACTTACTTTAGTTCAAAATGGGGTCCACTACTCAGGAACACTCATCTTCAATAATTTGCCAGCAAACATAAAAAATTTAGTTACAAATAAAGATCAGTTTAAAAGGAGCCTGAAAGACTTACTAGTGGCCAACTCCTTCTACTCCATTGACGAATTTTTAAATAGAAACAAATGATGTATTGTATATATCCATACTATTAGTATTGTTATTTCAGCTTAAAAAAAAAAATAGAAAAAAGTGACATGTTCCACATCCACGAGGATCTCCTCAACACGGATCAATGGAATGAAAAACAAATAAGAAAAAATAAAATAAAAAAAGGTAATGCTCTTATTGATTGAGTTATTCACACTATCTGTCTCACAGTTTCAGCCTGCCAGGGCCAACTTTCCAGACTCTTCAGTCCCTCTCTTGAATATCTTCTTAAATTAGAACTTTTGGATGAAAAGCATGTCACAAATAACAGGTCTTTTTTTTTCCAGATGTGTACATCAGTTTCAGAGAGATTAAAACTATATATGCTATATCAGGACTTAAATTTTGTCCTTCACTTACAAATACAAATCTTTTAAAACTGGAGCTATTCAGAAATGTCCCATGGCCAGATTATAAGCTTGTATCTGGTACTAATTCTCTTATTCTCCAAACCATTAATTCCAAAGACAAAAATTTGTACATCTGAGTTGCAGCATTGATAACATTCAGGAATCTGAAATTCATACAAATACAATATTAATCATTTCACAGTACATTTAGAAAAATAATTTTTTGCTTTCTAAAATTCACTTAACACTTGCAGTTAATTCCTAGACATATAAATGTTAGATGCATAGTCATAGGCCTATCTGTATAGCCAAACACATTGTAACACTGCATCTAGGATATGGGAAGGCAAACCATCGATGGATTGAATCCCCTTTGTGCATTAACATACACATCTCACCTCAGATGCATGCTACACAAACATTTAGAAAATATACTCACACTTGAGCCTAGAATGAAAAACAAATAAGAAAAAATAAAATAAAAAAAGGTAATGCTCTTATTGATTGAGTTATTCACACTATCTGTCTCACAGTTTCAGCCTGCCAGGGCCAACTTTCCAGACTCTTCAGTCCCTCTCTTGAATATCTTCTTAAATTAGAACTTTTGGATGAAAAGCATGTCACAAATAACAGGTCTTTTTTTTTCCAGATGTGTACATCAGTTTCAGAGAGATTAAAACTATATATGCTATATCAGGACTTAAATTTTGTCCTTCACTTACAAATACAAATCTTTTAAAACTGGAGCTATTCAGAAATGTCCCATGGCCAGATTATAAGCTTGTATCTGGTACTAATTCTCTTATTCTCCAAACCATTAATTCCAAAGACAAAAATTTGTACATCTGAGTTGCAGCATTGATAACATTCAGGAATCTGAAATTCATACAAATACAATATTAATCATTTCACAGTACATTTAGAAAAATAATTTTTTGCTTTCTAAAATTCACTTAACACTTGCAGTTAATTCCTAGACATATAAATGTTAGATGCATAGTCATAGGCCTATCTGTATAGCCAAACACATTGTAACACTGCATCTAGGATATGGGAAGGCAAACCATCGATGGATTGAATCCCCTTTGTGCATTAACATACACATCTCACCTCAGATGCATGCTACACAAACATTTAGAAAATATACTCACACTTGAGCCTAGATTTAATCTAGACACAGGCAGATGGGAGTACACAGCTTCCGTCCCAGGGGGTTGTGGCCACCTACTACAATTAACATTGCTTCAATCCATGTAACAATGCTGACACAATATAAGAAATGGGAAAAGGCAAAAGAAGAAGGAGGGGTAGTCATGAAGATTCACTTAGTGCCTTGAAATAATAAAGTTGCATGATTAAATTTTTGTTATATTGAGGTGCATGTCTGCCATCTTGGTACACATTGGAATCTCCATATCATAGCTGCAGGAGCGAAAACGAATTAGCTCCGCCCATTGATAAAGTGGAACTGTGCTGTGCCATAGTGTTCTAGCTCTTCTAGTGGCATGCAACAGTAGCGTGGAATTGCATTTTCAGTGTGTACCAGGTCCGTAGACATATACCTGCAAACATCTAAAAATTAATCACATAACTTAATTTCTTGAGGTCTTAATTACAGACTTTGTCACTACCCCTTGTATTGGAAAATGAAAAGAAATTTTAATGACTTAACCATCATAGTACTTGAAGATCAAAATTTATTCTCTGTTAATAATAAAACACATTCACGCATTACACACACACACACACACACACACACACACACACACACACACACACAAGGAAGAAGCTTCATCTCTTATTAGCATAATTTTGAAACAGGACTGCTTAATATAAACTTCTAGTGAGACTGTAATGATTCTGATTAAAATAAAAATTACTATAACTAAGTGTAAAGAAACTGAGAATAAAACAAGATATATTTATGTCCATGATGAAAGTTCAAAGCATACTTTTTTTTAAGTAAGCATCATTTTGAAATAAAAATAAAACAAGTAGACTTTTCTTAACAGTTTTACATGAAAGCCTTTACTGCAATCTACTTTTCTGCATAATTTCCACCAATATTTGATGTGTTTATTTGTTTTTGAAATGCCTCCTCTGACTGAGAATCTTGCCAATTTAGTGCCAAAGGCATGAAAATGGCTGCAATTCATCATCAGATCAGTTAAATCTATTGAGAAAACATTAGGATTGGTGGGATGGTGTGAAAACAGGTGATAGCTTTTAAAGATGAGTGTACAGATGTGCATGATGGGGAATAAAGTAGGAAACCTTCAATCATTATTAACAATTTGGTGCAGAAAATTGGTGAAAAAGTAAGAGAGAACAGATGCTTTAAGATATTGATGTTTGTGATAAGTTTCCTAAGTGACAGGAAGTGTGCTTTATGCAATTTTTGCCTAATCAGGTGGCAGATTTTTATGAGGATATTATTGAGAAGCTGGTTGTACAATACAATAAGTGCCTTAATATTGGCAGGAATCATGTAGAAAAGTAGATTAAAGTACAGGCTCTCTTGTAAAAATAGAACTGCTAAGAAAAGGCCACTTGTTTTACTTTCATTTCAAAATTGAAGTTACCTGAAAAAAATCCTTGTAAAACATTGTTTGAAGTTACCACAGTAAACTCACATTGTCTACTACATTATATCCAGTGAAGATGACTCAGTAATCTATTCTCCTGCATTAATAACACTCAAATGTATTAAAAGACAGTGCAGGAGTAACTTGCTGTGCAAACTGAATGTTTAAGATATCATTATTCTCTATGCATTCACTAGGCTAACTTTGGTTACTTTTTTAAAAAATTCCAGAGCTATGGCAGTATCATTTCTATAAAGAGAAAGACCATATTCAGGAAATTAGTTTCAGTCAACCAGCAATTGGCTGTTATTATTTGTTTTGTGACAATGCGAAATTATTACAGAGTCTGAAATAATTCTTCTTGCTTTGAACCCAACCTGAATCTCAAATAGTTCAAGAAGGTTGTTGATTATTGATTAGGAGTTTGAATAATTGCATACAGATAACTGTATGTAGAGAACTGTAATAGATAATGAACTACATTTAAGTACATGCTGTAATGTACTGTAATTAATATAAACTTACAAACTGACCAATTACACAACCCTTTCTTATTAGATGGTGATGTATGTGTTCCTGTAACTTCTTAATCTTGAAAAGCTCTCCTTGTGAGGGGTGGGGGTTGGGGAGGGGGGAGGGGGACCATAAAAACTGAAATAAAAAAAAATGATTCAGTTACCAGAGACTGGAAATGACTTAATGGAAAAAACTAATGTATGTGGCCAAGTATTCAACATCTCCCACTGTGTGGGAGTATGTAATATTGTTCTACTTCTTTTCATTGACACTGACAACAATTTTGTTACTAAATGTTGGCTGGAAACTTCGAATCACACATAGAGACATATTTAAGAGTGCCTCCATGAGAAAACTTCATTCAGAATTTATCACTATATGAATATTTACATGGGGACCAGATGCACTACCATATGTTTTCTTGGCACATTTTTAATGCTTTTCCAATGCAGAAAAATGTAATGAGCCATATCCAAAAAGGCACAATAGATGGTCAAACATAAGAATTTTGATTATTCATTGTCAAGGGCATGGGTTATTGTAAGCAGTATTTAGTATTCAGTAAAAACATTCTCTCCTTAGAAAATTCCAAAAACACTGTATCCTTATAATCAAAGAAGGCATAAATATCACCCTGCAGCAATGTATCTTCAGAATTTCTGGAGGAGGAATGTTGAAGCAAGGAAGTATTACATCCATAAGGAACCTTTGTTCCCACAGTTTTCTGGTGTGTATAGTAATCTTAGGCAAATGTAAACGGGACAATGATGCTTTGTCAATTACTGCATTTTGTATGTATTACAGAGAGTTTTGTAGACAGAACTCAAAATTTATTTCTATAGTAAACTCAAAATAAACACACACAGTGGGCAACAGATAAGTTTATCAGAAGCTAAGGGAAGCACATCACAATAAGAAAATGTTTTACAGTCTAAATCCAAGCATAAGTGCAGCAGCAGCAGGTATGGGTGAAAACTGAATGCCAAGTCAAACACAGTCCAAGGAATCACACAGTTCTCTATAAAAAGGCACCCTGAGATCACAGTGGAAGAACTGAAGTGGTTTACAGCAGGCTGCGGTCAGATGTTTATCAACCCCGATGACCAGCACATATAATATGCTGCCACCAACATTGAGCTACGTAGCTCCTACTGTTTCTGCTATACGAGGTGCATTCAAGTTCTAAGGCCTCCAATTTTTTTTCTCCGGACTGGAAAGAGATAGAAACATGCGCATTGTTTTAAAATGAGGCCGCGTTCATTGTCAATATGTCCCAGAGATGGCAGCACCATATGGCAGATGCAATTATACCGCCAGCGGCGAGAATGAGAACTGTTTTAAATACTTAAAATGGCGATGTTTTCCTTACTTGAACACCGTGCAATCATTCGTTTTCTGAATTTGCGTGGTGTGAAACCAATTGAAATTCATCGACAGTTGAAGGAGACATGTGGTGATGGAGTTATGGATGTGTCGAAAGTGCGTTCGTGGGTGCGACAGTTTAATGAAGGCAGAACATTGTGTGATAACAAACCGAAACAACCTCGGGCTCGCACAAGC
Organism: Schistocerca cancellata; assembly: GCF_023864275.1. NCBI lineage: Eukaryota > Metazoa > Arthropoda > Insecta > Orthoptera > Acrididae > Schistocerca > Schistocerca cancellata. Next base: position 621,864,312 of record NC_064630.1, read on the forward strand.
CGGTCTGACGACATGATCGAGAAAGAGGAGAGAATTGTTTTGGGGGATCGCCGAATGACTGTTGAACAGATTGCCTCCAGAGTTGGCATTTCTGTGGGTTCTGTGCACACAATCCTGCATGACGACCTGAAAGTGCGAAAAGTGTCAACCAGGTGGGTGCCACGAATGGTGACGGACGACCACATGGCTGCCCGTGTGGCATGTTGCCAAGCAATGTTGACGTGCAATAACAGCATGAATGGGACTTTCTTATCATTGGTTGTGACAATGGATGAGATGTGGATGCCATTTTTCAATCCAGAAACAAAGCACCAGTCAGCTCAATGGAAGCACACAGATTCACCGCCACCAAAAACATTTCGGGTAACCGCCAGTGCTGAAAAAATGATGGTGTCCATGTTCTGGGACAGCGAGGGCATAATCCTTACCCATTGCGTTCCAAAGGGCACTACGGTAACAGGTGCAGCCTACGAAAATGTTTTGAAGAACAAATTCCTTCCTGCACTGCAACAAAAACGTCCGGGAAGGTCTGCGTGTGTGCTGTTTCACCAAGACAACACACCCGCACCTCAAGCTAACGTTACGCAACAGTTTCTTTGTGATAACAACTCTTAAGTGATTCCTCATGCTCCCTATTCACCTGACCTGGCTCCTAGTGACTTTTGGCTTTTTCCAACAATGAAAGACACATTCACCAGCCGTGCTGCTATTGCCTCAGCAATTTTCCAGTGGTCAAAACAGACTCCTAAATAAGCCTTCGCCGCTGCCATGGAATCATGGCGTCAGCGTTGTGAAAAATGTGTACGTCTGCAGGGCGATTACGTCGAGAAGTAACGCCAGTTTCATCGATTTCGGGTGAGTAGTTAATTAGAAAAAAAATCGGAGGCCTTAGAACTTGAATGCACCTCGTACATCACTGCACATCAGAATCTGACCCTTAAAGCCTCATCTTCCTTTCTTCCTTTGGTAGCAGCTGACTGCCTTCTGCTTTGGGCCATCCTGGAAGGTGGAAGGCACTGGAGGTACTAGCAATAATGAACGATCAAGTTCCCTTAGTGATGGCACTGCCTTAGAGTAGAATGTCATGAGAGCCAGTCACGAGTCATCACAGGAAAGCTGCTGGTTGTCCTGGGGTCTTTGAGGTAACACCAGCTGTAGTGGTCCTTCAAAAGGGTTGATGAGAGCTGGCAGCATTTAGCCCAAATAGCACAGTTGGACCCAGGGTGTTGTAACTGTCTGCATCTAGCAGCCATGATGGGCCACGATGGACCTGCAGATATTACCCGTGTGGTCCAAAACATGTGTGCTCATTCTGGTGTGATGACTGGTATGGTGTAATGTTATTCTCCTCTTACTGCAGTGGAAGGAGGGGTGGGGGGCCCCACAAAAAAACAAAGGAGTGTCCAAAGACAGTAACCTTGAAGCAATTTAGCCAGAATGTGCCCATTCACATGTGTTGTTCTGAGGATGGAATAACAACCTTGCATACTTAATTCTCCTATGTTAAAGAGAAGGATGTCTTTGGAATCTTGAAGTTGATGTTTTTTTTTTTCCAAAATACTGAGAAAGATAGGAAAGTTCCACTGTCAGTAGGGTGGTTGGCCATCCTTATTGCATATAGCGTAGTACTTTGTTGAGAATGGGATCTTGCCTTTCAGCTGTTCCTATCTTCTGAAATGTGATGGGAAAATTCTTCCTGGTTTGTATTATGACAGTCTACTTGGAAGCATAGAGTTTATGGGCTAGTGTACTCTGAACCTGGTCCCATATGCTTTTGAATGAGTTACAGCTTGTGATAATAAATGAAATAATTGAAAATTTGACAACTGTAAAGCACAGAGCTGGAGCCAATCTGCACTACGATTGGTCAGTTTGAATTTTGGTCCAGAAGGGAGAGTAAAGATATTTTGTCAGAAATTAAATGAAATTGGTTCTGATATAAAAACATTTTTAATTCTTGCAAATCTAAACTAATGGCTTGAGGCTCCTTTTTTATTTCAGAATATTATTCTTGTGTTGTTGATCATGTGTTTTGTGCAAAAGCCAAAAGCCCCTCATATGGATATTTATGTGATAAGCTGCCACTGAACCCATGAGTAGAGGTGTAAGGTTGCTAGTCAGGGTCATGGTTTTAGCTTGTTTTGTAGTTTCTGAAATGCCTGTTGACATGCCTTTCTGGCATGAAGAGCTTCAGATTATGAGAACTCTTCATTACTTTGGGTGCAAACTGAGTATAATAACTGATTTTACACAGGAATTGTTACAAGTTCATAAGGCCAGTGGGAGCAGGCAATTTCTCAATTGCTTCATATTCTGTGGCTGGTGTGAAACCTTTCTGGCTTATGATTTACCCTACATGTGTGACAAGAGGTTAATTAAAGGAAGATTTGGAAAGCTTAAATTTAAGGCTGTGCACTGCAAGAGTCTCAGACTTAAACAATGGAAAATCCAGGTTGGAATATCAACAATGTTATGAAAAGGATAGATTGCTACTCATCACAAAGATGACACATTGAGTTGTGGACAGGCGCAACCAGAATGCTGTCACGCACTGAGCTTTTCGCCAAAGACTTCTTCAGAAAAGAAAGCACACACACACACACACACACACACACACACACACACACACACACACACACACATGCGCAAGGAAGCTTACCTCATGCACACATAATAGCTCTCTCTTGTCTGCTGCTGGCTGAAAGACTGGACCTGAACTGCAGTCATAGGGAAGAAATACAGCGAGTCCTGTTGGTCCATGGTATGTGACCCAGGGTGCAATAAATCCAGAAGACCCCATGGCTGGTGCCTGTGCCAAAGTCTCCCACAGACTGCACCTGTTGTCTGGTGTCACCTGGTATGTTGCCAGAGAATCAACAAGGCATCATTGCAAGAAGGAGCAGGTACTGACTTCTTCATCTGGATCCTGAATGTATGCACCAAACGTTCCACCTCTGAGTTAGAAGCTGAGGGTGGTAGTCAGATGCTGGATACCATTGTGAATGCAGAAGTCTTCAGACTCCCTGACTGTTGTAAGATATGAGGGTTCTGGAGATTCGTCAATGGTAACAATGACCTGCAACATGCTATTAGTGTCAGTCAGTGATGTGGAGGACAGCTTGGATACATACAGGAAACTTTGCAAAGCATCAACCACCAACACATGCTGCTCAAAATGGACACACAAAATCGACATGCACCCTGTCCCAAGAGAGCTTCGAGACTGGCCAAGAGGAAGCACAGCAGTGTAGTGCGGTTCTGCATACAGGCTCCACAAGCCTGCATCAGATGTTTGATGTCACGGTCAATCAACCAAGTTATGTGACATCATGCCAATGCATTCATGTGAGTGATACCGCAGTGCGAGGCATGCAACAGCTGGACTATGCGAGATCGCTACACTGAGGAGGTTACCACCTGACAGCTGTACCCCTCCATGGCAAGCCATAGGGCCCATGGGTAATGTTGAGTCAATCACAGAGGATAAAAATGTACATCAGGCCACTCTTGTGCTGTTAACAGAAAATCCTACCAGGTTTATTGCAAAGTATTATCCAACTCAATCAAGAGAGCCTCATGTCCTCCGAACTCCAGATTGAGCCCTATCGAAGCATTTGCATGCTGGGTGGAGGAGCACCCATGAATTTATAACAATAATTACTGAGAAATAGGGCAGCCACAGCTGGTAGTGTGGAATGAGGGCCAAATAAGGAAACTAGCAAAATATGCCTGGTGTTGAGGAGGAACCTTTATTCATACAAGAAAAAGTGAAACTTTTTAACTCCGAAAACAGCAGAATCATAAGCAGTGTCAGCACACAGTGACTCAGTGTGAGGGAAGCCCACATGGAGTACCCGTGTGGCACTGGGGCCTGTTTAACATGCACACCTAACTGTGCCACATGCCTCTTGTCAGAAAGGACAGCCCTTGCTACTGCTGCAAGTTCATGGAATTCAGCAGTCTGGGCAGTGGTGACTAAGAGGAGGTCAACAACCTAGTCTGGACCTCAGGATCAGGTGCTAACCAGACAATTATGTCCTGTATCAGCGAGTCTGCATATGAGGTAGCACATTGGCAGTTATGTGAAAGTTTGTGAAAGGGGAGTTTCTCGGTTTCAGTGGAGAGCTTTTTAAATTTTGCACAGCTTCACATAACCCTGCAGTGCCGGCCATTAACAAGGTGGCTTCAGTGACTGGGTCAACGGTAGATCTTAACTGGCAGTCCAACAAGAACTGGTGCAAGTAATTTTTGCACCTTTCTGTATACTCATCAAAACTTCCAAATAGAATTGGGGGCAATGGGGGTATGGAAGAAAACTGCACAGTGGGTGCATGGTTTACCAACTGCATGACATGGGCATAAGACAGTTCCACATTCTCGTTTAGCAATGCCTGCATCTGATCATGTTGTTCCTGTTCCTTCTGTATGTGCAACTGTTCATGCAAGCATTGCAGAAATGCTGGGTTGATGGTAGCCCAAAATTAACACTGTGAAAAGGGGAGAAAAAAAATAGGAGCATAACACATGTAAGAACATGTTTCAGCACCATCTTAATATCTGCACAGATGTGAAAACACTGCAAAACAACACTATCAGCACAATGTACTGTACTTGTCGACAGTGACTTGACAACAAGCCAGAGAACAGAACTCCATGGGAGGAAATGAAAACTCACTGTATGAGGCAATCTTCAGGAAAGCAGAAAGACTGAAACTGAATAGAGATATGCATACATAGGGATCAGTATAAGACAGGTGTGGGTAGCTGATGACTGAGCACACGGAAATGACATGGGACCAAAGGCAAGGTCTGTGGTGGTTTAACTCAGTGTTAAAACTGGCCCACTTGCTTCCTGTCACCTGCAGGTAAACACTTCCATCAGCAGGTCTGTCCATACAATGCGTTGCATGAGGCCCACATGGCAGTTGCTTACACTAGTTAACTGCACTGCCCATGCTGGCATATCTGCCTCCATTACAATGCTTGTTGGTGGGGATGCTAAATCATTCATTGGAAAATTATTATTAACTGGATGTTTTTTACATGAAAGCTTCTTTCCACAGAAGGAAATGTTAGTGTGTACTTGAATGTTAGTTACATTTGTGAGCTACGTATGATTTTCAACAGAGTTGACATCAAATATATTTTGTAAACATGGAAGTTTGTAATGGAAAGGAAAGTTTCTACTCATCGTATAGTGGAGATCCTGAGTTGCAGATGGGCACAACAAAAAGACTCTCACAAAGCTGTTGGCCATTAAGGCCTTTGTCAACAGTAGACAACACACACACACACACACACACACACACACACACACACACACACACACACACACACTCAGGCAAATGCAACTCAACAACACAACTGCAGTCTCAGGCAACTGAAACCACTCTGTGAGCAGCAGCACCAGTGCATAATGGGAGTGGTGACTTGGTGGGGGAAGGAGAAGGCTGAAGTGAGGAGGGGGAGGGATAATATGGTGAGGGTGAGGGACAGTAAAGTGCTGCAGGTTAAATGGGACAGTGGGCAGGGGAGGGGGGGGGGGGGGAAGTAGCGGAAAAGGAGAGAAGTAAAAAGACTGGGTGTGAAGGTGGAATGATGGCTGTGTAGTGCTGGAATGGGAACAGGGAAGGGGTTGGATGGGTGAGAACAGTGACTAATGAAGGTTGAGGCTAGGAGGGTTATGGGAATGTAGGATGTATTGCCAGGAAAGTTCCCACCTGTGCAATTCAGAAAAGCTGGTGTTCATGGGAAGGATCCGTATGGCACAGGCTGTGAAGCCATCATTGACATGAAAGAGATTATGTTTGGCAGCATGTTCAGCAACAGGGTTGTCCACTTGTTTCTTGGCCACAGTTTGTTGGTGGCCATTCACGCAGACAGAAAGCTTGTTGGTTGTCATGCCTACATAAAATGCAGCACAGTAGTTGCAGCTTTGCTTGTAGATCACATGACTGGTTTCACAGGTAGCCCTGCCTTCGATGGGATGGGTGATGTTTGTGACCGGACTGGAATAGGTGGTGGTGAAAGGATGTATGGGACAGGTCTATTACAGGAGTATGAGACATGCTGTATGGGACTGGGTCTAGGGGTTGTATAAGGATGGATGAGTATATTGTGTAGGTTCAGCAGATGGTGGAATACCACTGTGGGAGGGGTGGGAAGGATAGTGAGCAGGATATTTCTCATTTCAGGGCATGAAAAGAGGTAATCAAAACTCTGGTGGAGAATGTAATTTAGTTGCTCCAGTCCTGGTTGGTACTGAGTTATGAGGGGAATGCTCCTCTGTGACTAGACGGTGGGACTTTGGGAGGTGATGCAAGACTAGAAAGATAAGGCACAGGAGATTTGTTTTCATACAAGGTTGGGAGGATAATTATGGTGAGTGAAGGCTTCTGTGAGACCCTCGGTATATTTTGAGAAGGACTGCTCGTCACTGCAGATGTGACGCCCATGGGTGGCTAGGCTGTACGGGAGGGACTTCTTGGAATGGAAAGAGTGTCAGCTGTCGAAGTGGGAATGTTGCTAGTGGTTAATGGGACTGATGTGGACTGAGGTACTGATGTAGCCATCTTTAGAAGCCTGGTGAAGGTCAACATCTAGGAATGTGGCTTGTTGGGTTGAGTAGGACCAGGTGAAGCAAATGGGGGAGAAGTTGTTGAGGTTCTGGAGGAATGTGGGGAGAGAGTGTCCTCACCTTCGATCCAGATAGCAAAGATGTCATAAATGAATCTGAACCAGATGAGGGGCTTAGGATTCTGAGTTTTTAGGAAGGATTCCTCTAGATGGCCCATGAATAGGTTGGCATAGGATGGTGTCATGCAGGTGCCCATAGCCATACCCTGGATTTGTTAGGTAATGACTTCAAGGGAGAAGTAATTGTAAGTGAGGATATAGTTGCTCATGGTGACTAGGAAGGAGGTTGTTGGTTTGAAATCCATTGGGCATTGGGAAAGGTGGTGTTCAATAGTGGTAAGGCCATGGGCTTTAGGAATGTTTGTGTACACAAGAAACAGGGGGACCACCCTTTTGCTGAACACGCTGCCAGACATGATATCCATCAAGTTAATGACTGCTTCACATCATGTGCCATATGGGCCATTCCCATCAACACCAGCTTTTCTGAATTGCACAGGTGAGAACTTTACCTGCAATACATCCTACATTCCCATAACCCTCCTGGCCTCAGCCTTCCTTAGCCACTGTTCTCACCCGTCCAACCCCTTCCCTCTTCCCATTCCAGCACTACACAGTCATCATTCCACCTTCACACCCAGTCTTTTTTACTTCTCTCCTTTCCTGCTTCCCCCCCCCCCCCCCCCCCCCCCCCCTACTCCCCAGCGCTCCGTCCTGTCTAACTTCCAGCACTTCATTGTACGTGCCACCCCCACCATATTATCCCTCCACCTCCCCACCCCAGCCTCCTCCTTACCCCCACCCAGTTGCCAATCCCATCATGCACTGGTGCTGTTGCTCACAGTGTGGTTTCAGTTGCCTGAGACTGCAGTCATGTGTGCGAGTTGCATTAGTGTGTGTGTGTGTGTGTGTGTGTGTGTGTGTGTGGTCTATTGTTATGAAAGCCTTAATAAAAAATAAACAAAATCGCCAAGACGATTAATTGTGAGAGTCTTCTTGTTGTGCCTATCTGCGACTCAGCATCTCTGCTATATGGTGAGTAGCAACTATCCTTTTCAAAGTATTGTTAATTATTTAATTTTATTGTTCCATTTCACTTCAGAATCAGATAGAGGGTCATACTGAAAAAAATACAAAATGAATTACATCAGACAATTAATTATCTCTTTTGTTTAATGTTATAGACATACATTTGAGGTGAGCCCAGCATTTACACTTGTGGAGAATGCTGTTCTGCAGCACATGTTGAAGATATTTGGATATACCAATGGAGATGGTATCTTTGCTCCAGGTAGTAACTTAATTCAGTTTAAAATGCACCAGAGGAATATGAAGAATCAGTTTATTCTATGAGAAACATATTTGTATACTTCCTTGTCTGTCAGATTTGCAAATGGATTGTGATCTTTGCATCTGCTAGTGTATGTTTAACACACACAATCAGTAGGATGTTGTACTTGTATTCTAATTATGTGAATCATATTCATTTGATTTTCCTGTACTAAGTTTTCTGCGGTTCCCTCATACCAGAGTAGAAGTATGTTCAACTAATTAACTGAAAAAGATGAGTTCTTTCTCCTTTTTGTAATTAGAAATTAGGTGCTGTTAATTAGGTTCTTAAAATAGAACACTTATTTTGCACCCATAATGTTTTATGTAGTGGCTATACTGCTAAGATCTAATTTTATAGTGAACAATTTTTATTATTTTTAAAACTCAACATGGAACAATATAATATTTAGAAAGTGACATCCAGTATCATCATTGGAACGCATTTATATTTGAGAATAGTATTGTATTTAAAAATAACAAGTAAAAGTGATAGTTTGCTGTCCAATATCTTCTTTATGAATGAGAAATGCTTTTGCAATCTCTGAGGGTAGATCCCTTGCAGCAAAATAAAGGAAGTCCATGTTAGGTATGCCCAGAAATGTTTAGTTAATAAATGAAATAACATTTTACAAAGTTCTCAAGTCAGAAATCCGCCCCCATAGCTGAGTGGTCAGTGCGGCGATCTGTCATGCCTAGGGGCCTGGGTTCGATTCCTGGCTGGGTCGGAGATTTTCTCTGCTCAGGGACTGGGTGTTGTGTTGTCCTCATTATCATTTCATCATCATCAGTGGAAGGCAGTGGGAAACCACCACTGGAATCATTTCCCTAGACGCTCATGCAATGGACCTCTCTGACGAGGCTTCCCCCATGACAAGACCTGCTGTATGGCAAAACACAAAGTTTTAAGTTCAAGTCAGAAATTAAAGGTGGATTTTGACTAAGGTCTTCTGCTTGCTATTGCATGTTCATAGATTCATCAGATCATAGACTTTTGCACCCTTTCAAATACCCCTGAACAGTGTCAAATAATTTTTAGGCTTCCATGACTTGTTGATTAGCATCTCTGAATTAGAAATGTCTAATGCATAATTACAATATCTGATGCATAAACCAATTGTTCTAGGATGCCCCAGTGATATTTTAGCATAAGACTGATGTCAAGAGAATGCAGAGGCCATGGAACTAGTCCTCACATACCTCTCCATCTACCATGTTGGATATCACCCATTGAGTCATGGAATTAGTTCTCACATACTTCTCAATCTTTCATGATAGATCTCACCCAAAGTATCTTGAATAATGTGACCAAAACATGGTGGAGATCCATATTCATAAACCTCATACTTCTTCTTATTTGGTAGTGTACATCTTGTAGCAGGTGTGTAAGGATGTTGCGAAGAAAGCTCTTGTGGACACTACCTCTAAGATGTGTTGGGAGAGCATATGGTCCTACCAGAAAATTGTCTATAATCCCAGCTCATTTGCTGATCTTAAAACATTGTTGATGTCTAACCTGAATTATACCATGAGAGATTTCATCAATCAACAAGTGGTAATTGCAAAAAAATTTGCTCTCCCATTGTGGCGTAATGCCATACATCACCCATATAGAAGCAGACAGAGGTTAGCTGCATACAAACTATGACTCGTGGCTTAACTGTAACTGATGTTTTTTCGGGTGAGCCAGCCTGCAGCTTTAGCCTGGAGATGTCACTACCTTAGAGGCAGTGAAATGTGGAATACAATACTGGAAACTGAATTTCACCTTTACCATACATCACATGGAATGAAATCTTATACTTTAATTTGTAGTGTCAGTTGCCAAAGATTGCATTAATATTAGTGTCAGTACATTAGGAAGTATAAAAAATTACTTAAAGCACAGAATTTATAGCTTTCATATTTCAGTAACATTCTGAACAAAGAAGTTTAACAAATATCTAGTTTTTCAGTACCAGGAAAAAACAATTTTCCGTAAAACATATATTTTTACATTTTTTAAAAAAATTTTTGTTGACATTATGTTTTATGTAAAATAATGCCAGTTGCATTTCTCTTAATACTTCAGTGAATGAAGGAATGTGTGTGGTATGAATGTGACATATGAATATTTGGAGTTGTAAGTTACTGTTAGTATTAAACATGTTAACATGGATGTGTATTGAGTGAATAAGTCATGTACAACACGACATTTGTGTGTTATAAACTGCCAGATTACAGTATTTGGGAAACTAGAAATGTACTTCAGTCATTTAAGGAGAGGATTAATTTGACTATTTTAGTTTTTGAAACATATTATTTAATAGGATTGGACTATATGATTTGGCACCGTGATTGGTGCAACAAAGAAAATGCAGGATAGTATAGATCAGTCTCAAACCCTGGTGGATTAAATTTGGATGTCCCAATTGTAAGCTAGCAATTTTGTGTACTTTAGGAAGGAGAGTGTGAGTGCGATCAGCAATAAAAGAGAATTCATTGTGTGAAGCTTATGATGATCAGGCATGTATGCACTGAGCTCTACAACAGTGTTTTAATTTGAGCAATCATGAGATTTAAAAGATGGTGGAGTGTCAGAATGTGTTACTTGTCGAAGGAAAATAATGTTTGTGTAAATTTTGGATTTCTTGTGTGTAAACTGTGGATTTATTTCAAATAGCATTAATTCGTCATTGTGTACTGTGCAGTCATAACTTAGAGCAGATAGTTTGAAGTGAACTTTGCAAAGTATTGAGCCGACATTCTAAACCATAGAAGATCTACATATATTTTCAGTTGCAGGTCAGGGTGGAAACTATTATCTGGCAGCACTTGCACATGATGAAAAGACAACATTCACAAATGTGTACCTCAAGTTTCCATTGTGAAAAAATATATCTGTTGCAGCCAAGACACAGTAAAAGTTAAAGTACACAGTTGTAGCCAGAGGGTCTGGAAGGGTTAAATCATTGTTTATGGTGCTAAAGATCCTTTTTCAGCAGTGATGATAAACCTCAAAAAAGTTTGGACATCTGTCTTCTGTCTGGAAATAAATTTTGGTATAGTTGTGCATCCTTGCATACATTACATTCATGTAGCTATACACAAAAATCATTTTCACCTTCTTATGAAACGAATATTCAGCCTTGGTTGAAATGCTAATTAAATAACTCATTGGTACTCCAGATGTGAAATGCTGCAAACTGTTTAACTTCAGATTGTGTCATGTCTCCATAGTACACACATTGCCTTCAGGGATATAATGATTGCTTCAGCTGACTGATTTGTGTCTACAGCATCACTTGGTCATGAAACAAAATGAATTTCATTATTGTTTACAAACTATTGGTTTTGAGTTTTTACTTTGAAACACACTGAATTTGAACTTCAGTTAACATTTTATTTTTATTTATTTATTTATTTCTTACACCATGGATCCAACTGTGAGAATTTCACATGGATGTAGGGTGTGTCAATTTTTACATTGTCAATGACAAGTACTTATACACTATGTTTACAAGTAAAGATTAGAAAGTTACATAACACAATGTGATGAAATGAGAAACCTTAGGCGTACAGATTACAAAGTATAAAACATAGTAAATTAAGTATGAAAAGGTCATTAACCCAGAGAGTTAAATATAAGCAGTTAACACTAAAAGTGTTACATATGTGACAAGAATGTTAAACTCACATATTTGAGGTTGATGTTTTCGTCATTGGCAGAATTAAACATCACACTCGCAACATCTAATTGTTCAGTAGGCTTATATGATAACAGTTTGCTGCACTTATTGTTAGTATTTGCCAAAAATAATGTTAATACAGGTTAATGAGCTTTTGAATGGATCGTTTACTTAGGGTTAGGTAAATGATAAAAAATAATACTTTCTTCCAAATTTCTTCTTTTTTCAAAAGTAATTATCATTTTTTCAATGTTGAGGATGTATTTTCTTGCATTCTGTAAATCCTGTTTTAAGTACTCTTCAATGGATTCATTTTGACCAGTTAAAAATTTCGAGAGAGCAGTTACTTGTGGGTCACACTGTGCCTTGCCACAACAATTTATATCAATTACACTACAAAATTTTTCGGAGCAGTTTACTATAACGTCTATACTCGTCACCATCTTATAAGTGAGACAGACAGATTTATTGTTGTAATCAAATCTTGGAAATTCTGGGATGGTAGAACAATTTGATGTAGAATAGATCGCTACTCATCACATAGAGGAATGACTGAACAGCAGACAATCACATTTAATATTAGAGAGTTGGCTTTGTTAGCTGCTGCACAAAGTCCATCATCAGATGATAAACACACGTGTATTCATACAACATACAACTCAGATACACATGACCATTGTCATCTCCAGGCCCTGTGATCCAACTGGCGTAAGTAGTGATCATGTCTGGGGAGGGTAATTAAGATACGGATGAGGCATGAGATGGGGAGAAGGGACAGCAGGTTTCAGGGAAAGTTGCAGTAGTGATGCCTGCAGGGGCATACTTGGACGTGGAAGGGACAAAATGGTGGACTGCTAATGCAGCATCACAAGTTGTGCTGTGGGGAGAGGGGAGGGTGTTGGAGATAGAGAAAGGGAAATGACTATGCAGGTGAGCTGGGGTAATAGCAGGTGTGTATGAGGCTGCAGTGCACACAGCGAAATGGGTAGAGGCAGGTAGCAGACAGGGTCTAGCAGAAGTTGAGGCAAGGGATGTTACAGGAATGAAGGGTATGTCACAGGGAGATTTATCATCTGTGCAGTTCAGAAAAGATGGTGTTGATGGGGAGGACCCAGATAGCATAGGCTGTGAAGCAACCTTATATCTAAAAACAAAGATGATGTAACTTACCAAACGAAAGCGTTGGTATGTTGATAGAGACACTAACAAACACAAACACACACACACAAAATTCAAGCTTTCGCAACCCACGGTTGCTTCATCAGGAAAGAGGGAAGGAGAGGGAAAGACAAAACGATGTGGGTTTTAAGGGAGAGGGTAAGGAGTAATTCGAATCCCGGGAGCGGAAAGACTTACCTTAGGGGGAAAAAGGGACAGTTATACACTCACACACACACACACACACACACACACACACACACACACACACACACACACACACACACATATCCATCCGCACATATACAGACACATATGTCTGCTTGGGTCTGTATAAGTGCGGATGGATATGTGTGTGTGTGTGAGTGTATACCTGTCCCTTTTTCCCCCTAAGGTAAGTCTTTCTGCTCCCGGGATTGGAATTACTCCTTACCCTCTCCCTTAAAACCAACATCGTTTCGTCTTTCCCTCTCCTTCCCTCTTTCCTGATGAAGCAACCATGGGTTGCGAAAGCTTGAATTTTGTGTGTGTGTTTGTGTTTGTTAGTGTCTCTATCAACATACCAATGCTTTCGTTTGGTAAGTTACATCATCTTTGTTTTTAGATATAAGGTTATAATGATATACTTATACATAAGTATTTATATAACACACTTCATAAATTTAAATGTTCTTCGATGGAGTAAAAGCAGTGATGCTGTAAATATGACTTTAGAGATTTTCCAAAGGTATTGACCTCAGTAATAGCGTTTATTTTTTCAGGACGTTTGTTATAAAGCTTAACTCCCTTATGGAAAGTACCTGTTTGGCACAGAGTTGTGCTGATTTGAGTTATATTTAAGTTTCTGATTGTCTGGTGAAGTGATCATGTATATCACAGTTTTTTTGCAGTCTGCAGTCCTTACCTATTACATTTATTTTAAAGAATAAAAGGGTTTCCATAATGTATACACATGGTAATGGAGGAATACCACATTTCTTACACAGAGGTTTACAAGAGTCTCTAGGCTTCCACCCAAACAAGATTCTAATGGCACATTTTTGTAGTTTGAAAGTGCTATTAGCTGTTTTAGTGTTTCCCCAGAAGGTGACCACATATCTGAGACAAGAATGAAAGGAGGCCTGATATGCTTTCATTACTGTTTTCTTACTACAGCATGATCTTAATGAGCAAAGAAGGTAACATGTTTTGCTCAGTTCTGCACTGAGATATTCAATATGTTTATTCCATCTGACAATGCTCTGCAGCCAAAGTCCTAAGTATTTGGTTTCAGTACTGTTACCAGCTAGTTCATCATTGATAGAGACCAATGGGATAAACCTGGCCTTGTTAGGAGCATTGTGGAATTTTAATGCAATGGTTTTTTTGCTGCTTATTACAAGCTGATTATTCTGTGCCCAGCTGCTAAGTTGTTTCACGACTGCATTTACTGTCTGCTGTAACCGTTCTTTGCTGTCTCCTTTAAGTAGAACTGTGGTGTCCGCTGCAAATATGATTGTTTTAAGCCATGAGGCAAGGGGTTGGAAACAGGATGCAATAGGGACAGACAAAGATGTTGTGTAGTTGGGTAGGTAGTGGAATACCACTGTGAGAGGGATGGGGAGGATATATCTCATTTCAGGGAATGATATGAGGTAGACAAAGCAATGATGGAGAATGTGATTTAATTGCTCCATTTCTGGGTGAAACCGAGTCACAAGATGGGTGCTCCTTTGTGGCTAGTCAGTAGGTACGTGTGGGATGGTAGGTGACTGGAGAAGTCCATTTCTGAATAAGCTGGGGAAGGTATTTTTGATCTGCGAAGGCCTCAGTGAGACCCTAGGCACCTTATGAGAGGAAATGCTCATCACTGTTTATGGAAAGACTGCAGGTGGCTAAACTGTAGGGTAGGGACTACCAGATGTCAGAATGGATGTATTGTAAGTGGTTGGTAGGAAAAATGTGGATGGAAGTACTGATGGAGGTATCCGTCTGGTGAAGGCTGACAACAAGGAAGATGGATTGTTGGACTGAGGAGGACCAGGTGAAGCAAATAGGGGAGATGGTGTCGAGATCTGGAGGAATACGGATAGTGTCCTCATTCTATTTCCTAATCATGAAGATGTCATCAGTGAATCTGGTTCAGATTTGCACTGATGGTATCCTATAACCATGAACTCAGCAGTAGCATTCATATGGGTCTAAATGTACTGCTCTTCCATCTGTTGATAGCAAGCAACATCACTTCATCAGCTGCCTGTAGTGGTATCTTTACTGGTGCACTGATAAGAGCTTTGTCAGCCAGTGAGCCAGTTGGAAGAAATTGGGAACTGCAAAATGTAGGAGATATTACATGAAAATATTTAAAAGGCCATTTAATACACTGCTGGACATCAAAATTGCAACACCATGAAAACAGCACCTGCCCGAGTAGCCACATATGTTAACATGACAGCTTCCAATACTTGGAGATATGCTGGCTCTGGATCAAATCTGCCTGGCAGATTAACAATGAGGGGTCACTGTGCAGGCCAGCCTGGATGTGGTTTTTTGGCAGTTTCCAACATACCACTAGGTGAATACCAGGTTGGTTGCCATTTTCCACCTCAGACACATGCTACACAAACATTTAGAATACTTTCTCAGAGTTGCACACAGAATTTAGCAACAAGTGTCATAATTCAATGACACACTGCTGGACATCTTACTGCTTATGTTGGTTGGGATCCCAGGAACAGCACTTGATGGAATTGGTCAGCTCAGGAGCATCATCCCTGTGTGACTTGTAACTGAGAGAGCAAATGTATCATTTGCTCGGCCATGCAGAATCGTACATCCACATCGTGTTTTGAGTCAGTTGTTTGCAGCAAGGGGAGTATCCACACAGATACCAAGATGACATCTGGAGCTCCACAGGATGTCAGCACGGCACCTATTGTTGCAGCTTCCCTGGATGTGGCAGCTGAGGGAGGTGCACTCCACTCACAGATGTGCACCCAACAACAATAATGGACAGAGGATTGGTACCATGTTGCCTTTCCAAACAAATTCCAGTTCTATGTACAGCATCACAATGGATGTACGTATGTCTTAAGGCTCTGAGAATGAACATTGCCAGATTGCATTTGTCATTCTTGCAAAAGTCCAACAACTGGCGTGGTGGTAAGTGTTGCCATTGGGTACACAACACAATCACCTCTTGTTTCCATAGCTAGTAGTTTAGATAGCAGCCATAATATTTCTGATGTGTTGATACCAGTGATTGTACCCTGTCTTTGAGGATTATCATTATCTTTCAACAAAATAACACAAGACCACATATTGCCCATGCTGTCATGACCTACATCAATTGAGAGCATGTTTGACTGTTGCCCTTGCCAGCTAGTTCTCCAGATCTCTCATCCAGTGAAAACATCAGTTTTTGTTTTGTCCAGAAACTGGCACACTGCCACTTGCCAGCCACTCTCATTGAAGTCTGGCACTGAGCTGAAGCAGCATGGAGTGGCATACCTGGAAATCACTTACATTTTAATCAGGTATTCTTCCTACTATAATCTCTCCACACAATAAGTAATATTTCATTGTTTGCTGACCTTACTGATATGGAAATTTTAATGGCCAGCAGTTTATTTCAGTGTGCAAAGCATTTATTGCTTACCAAGCAATTGAAAAAAAAGGAAGATATACTCATAAATTTCCTTTCTGTGTCTTGTAACAGATCTGCTAGGAACTTGCAGGCAGAGACCATGTTCCAAAGATTACCTCAAAGTCAGCCACCCTGAAAGATCATTTTAAGTAATTTTGTATATTTTAAATGTAATAAAGCCTTATTCAGTTCCTGTAAAATCTATTAACTTTTCACAAATAATTTTGGGACTAGAGCAATTTAAGAAGAATGCCACATTTCTGTGCCAGCCATCTCTGTAACCTTCTGCCAGTAGCCTAGACACAAGCAAAAAAAACCAGGATTGAATGATTAAGAATATCCTTTGGTTTTAAAGACCTTATCTAATAGTACCCTGGTAAGTATAATTAACACTTAAAATAATATGGTATCAATTTATTTATTTTCTTAGTCCTTTGATCATATTTAGCACAATGTACTAGAAGGTATTCGACTTAACCCCAGTCATTACAGAGAACAGTTCTGAAGATTGTATGTATGTCTGCATGTTAAAAATTACAAAAGTTACTGATCTATACATTTATAGCAGTTCAAGTATTCACTTATTGAATAGTAGCAGTAGTACTGTAGATAATCTCTAATAGCATTAATATTTAGTATAAATTTTATATCATTTGGAAACTGATTGAATACCTTAATTCCCATATAGCATATACTATCATGATACAAACTTGTTTTGGCTGCAAGTGAACATAAGTTAACTTTTAATCTAGTGTTGTCATTATGTAATTCACATTTTTTCTAACACTGTTATAATTTCCAATTACATTTTTAATGTGCATTAGACTGTCAAGAATAAACATGCATGGCAGTGGTAGCACTTTCATTGTTTTAAATATCAGTTTAAATAACTGTCCAACTCTGCTTCCTGTAATAATCCTAATGGCTCATTATTGGATTTTGAAGGTCCCCAAAGTTGTTTGGGAACTCCCCCAGAATGTGACTCCATATTTTAAATGTGCATTAAAATATGCAAAATAGGCAGACATTAGTGCCTGTACATTTTTGCACCCTTAAAAGAGCCCATCTCATCAGATACAGTGTAGAACACCTGTTTGTGGAGGGAAGTACTTGACATGGAAGGGGAGGGGGGCGTGGGGGAGGGGTGATGGTCTTCAGAAGACTTTGAGCACATAAAAAACAAATGCTTTGCATGGAATTAATGAACCACACTCAATTTTCTCTACTTCTGAGAGAGGCCATCACTTCCACACCATCATCCCTCCTCTAAACCCTTGCAACTCTGTGTTGATAATCAGTCCCATTTCCAACATGCTGAAGATACATGTAGTGTTCGTATATAGAGAATGCATAAGGTTTTTTATGAATCAAATTCTTACTCATCTCAAAATGATGGTGATGAAAATCACAAGAAATTCTAGATGTCTCTTGGAATTTCTAGGATTTAGGAAGAAAGGCAATTTGTGAAGAATGTTCTGTATTTTATGGATTCAAATAGTAGTCATTATATTTCCTGATAGGCATGTTAAAACCTAGACATGTTAGTAGAGACTCAAAAACTATTGCAATAAAAATTATAGACGTACAAATATGAACATTCTCCAAGTCATGTTGTAGTTCAAATAAATATGAAATTCACAGTCCAAAATAAATTTTTAAACTAGTTGCATGTATTATCCTGAAATATCTTCACTAATGCATGGCTGTAGGTAATGCAGTATGTGAAAAGTGTTTTTATTTCTAATGTTAGTATAATTAATGTATTATGATACTCTTAACTTTCGTAAATGACTGATTGAGTGAAAGGCTTCAGGTGTTGAAATGCACTGCTGGTTTTATTTTCATACAACATTTAATGGTAGCCTCAACTGTGTGTGTGTGTGTGTGTGTGTGTGTGTGTGTGTGTGTGTGTGTGTGTGTGTGTATGTGAGTGTGTGTGTTTGTGTGTGTGCGTGCGTGCGTGTGTGTATGCGCGCACCTGCATGAAAGGAAGCTCATATGCACACACACACACACACACACACACACACACACACACACACACACACACACACATATTACAGTGTAAAAAAACTGAATAATTGCTACAGGTCTTCCTCTTTCTTAAAATACTCCATACTGTAATAACATTTTCTTTTTAATTAATTCTCAGTATTTGCTTTTTTTGTATATATATATATATATATACACCGTGAATTCATTGTCCCAGGAAGGGGAAACTTTATTGACACATTCCTGGGGTCAGATACATCACATGATCACACTGACAGAACCACAGGCACATAGACACAGGCAACAGAGCATGCACAATGTCGGCACTAGTACAGTGTATATCCACCTTTCGCAGCAATGCAGGCTGCTATTCTCCCATGGAGACGATCGTAGAGATGCTGGATGTAGTCCTGTGGAACGGCTTGCCATGCCATTTCCACCTGGCGCCTCAGTTGGACCAGCGTTCGTGCTGGACGTGCAGACCGCGTGAGACGACGCTTCATCCAGTCCCAAACATGCTCAATGGGGGACAGATCCGGAGATCTTGCTGGCCAGGGTAGTTGACTTACACCTTCTAGAGCATGTTGGGTGGCACGGGATACATGCGTACGTGCATTGTCCTGTTGGAACAGCAAGTTCCCTTGCCGGTCTAGGAATGGTAGAACGATGGGTTCGATGACGGTTTGGATGTACCGTGCACTATTCAGTGTCCCCTCGACGATCACCAGTGGTGTACGGCCAGTGTAGGAGATCGCTCCCCACACCATGATGCCGGGTGTTGGCCCTGTGTGCCTCGGTCGTATGCAGTCCTGATTGTGGCGCTCACCTGCACGGCACCAAACATGCATACAACCATCATTGGCACCAAGGCAGAAGCGACTCTCATCACTGAAGACGACACGTCTCCATTCGTCCCTCCATTCACGCCTGTCGCGACACCACTGGAGGTGGGCTGCACGATGTTGGGGCGTGAGCGGAAGACGGCCTAACGGTGTGCGGGACCATAGCCCAGCTTCATGGAGACGGTTGCGAATGGTCCTCGCCGATACCCCAGGAGCAACAGTGTCCCTAATTTGCTGGGAAGTGGCGGTGCGGTCCCCTACGGCACTGCGTAGGATCATACGGTCTTGGCGTGCATCCGTGCGTCGCTGCGGTCCGGTCCCAGGTCGACGGGCACGTGCACCTTCCGCCGACCACTGGCGACAACATCGATGTACTGTGGAGACCTCACACCCCACGTGTTGAGCAATTTGGCGGTACGTCCACCCGGCCTCCCGCATGCCCACTATACGCCCTCGCTCAAAGTCCGTCAACTGCACATACGGTTCACGTCCACGCTGTCGCGGCATGCTACCAGTGTTAAAGACTGCGATGGAGCTCCATATGCCACGGCAAACTGGCTGACACTGACAGCGGCGGTGCACAAATGCTGCGCAGCTAGCGCCATTCGACGGCCAACACCGCGGTTCCTGGTGTGTCCGCTGTGCCGTGCGTGTGATCATTGCTTGTACAGCCCTCTCTCAGTGTCTGGAGCAAGTATGGTGGGTCTGACACACCGGTGTCAATGTGTTCTTTTTTCCATTTCCAGTAGTGTATATAAAAACAAAGATGATGTGACTTACCAAACGAAAGTGCTGGCAGGTCGATAGACACACAAACAAACACAAACACACACACAAAATTCAAGCTTTCGCAACCCACGATTGCTTCGTCAGGAAAGAGGAAAGGAGAGGTAAAGATGAAAGGATGTGGGTTTTAAGGGAGAGGGTAAGGAGTCATTTCAATCCCGGGAGTGGAAAGACTTACCTTAGGGGGAAAAAAGGACAGGTATACACACGCACACACACACATATCCATCCGCACATACACAGACACAAGCAGACATTTTCAATTTTTCCCACGTGGAATGTTTCCCTCTATTATATATATATATATATAGTTATAATAGAAGGAAACATTCCACATAGGAAAAATATACCTAAAAACAAAGATGATGTGACTTACCAAATGAAAGTGCTGGCAGGTCGACAGACACACAAACGAACACAAACATACACACAAAATTCAAGCTTTCACAACAAACTGTTGCCTCATCAGGAAAGAGGGAAGGAGAGGGAAAGACAAAAGGATGTGGGTTTTAAGGGAGAGGGTAAGGAGTCATTCCAGTCCCGGTAGCGGAAAGACTTACCTTAGGGGGAAAAAGGGACGGGTATACACTCGCACACACACACACACACACACACATATCCATCCACACATATGCAGACACAAGCATACATATTTAAAGACAAAGAGTTTGGGCAGAGATGTCAGTCGAGGCAGAAGTGCTGAGACAAAGATGTTGTTGAATGACAGGTGAGGTATGAGTGGCGGCAACTTGAAATTAGCGGAGATTGAGGCCTGGTGGATAACGGGTGCCACCACTTTCATTTGGTACTTCCCGTTATCCACCAGGCCTCAACCTCCGCTAATTTCAAGTTGCCGCCACTCATACCTCACCTGTCATTCAACAACATCTTTGTCTCAGCACTTCTGCCTCGACTGACATCTCTGCCCAAACTCTTTGTCTTTAAATATGTCTGCTTGTGCCTGTATATGTGTGGATGGATATGTGTGTGTGTGTGTGTGCGAGTGTATACCCGTCCCTTTTTCCCCCTAAGGTAAGTCTTTCCGCTCCCGGGACTGGAATGACTCCTTACCCTCTCCCTTAGGACCCGCATCCTTTCGTCTTTCCCTCTCCTTCCCTCTTTCCTGGTGAGGTGGCCGTTTGTTGCGAAAGCTTGAATTTTGTGTGTGTGTATCTACTCCAGTCCTGTAAACCAGAAGGTGTACACAATCAAAGGCAGAGCCACATGTGAAAGCACCCACGTGATCTACCAACTGACCTGCCTACACTGTGATGCATTCTATGTGGGAATGACCAGCAACAAACTGTCCATTCGCATGAATGGACACAGGCAGACAGTGTTTGTTGGTAATGAGGATCACCCTGTGGCTAAACATGCCTTGGCGCACGACCAGCACATCTTGGCGCAGTGTTACACCGTCCGGGTTATCTGGATACTTCCTACTAACACCAACCTATCCAAACTCCGGAGATGGGAACTTGCTCTTCAATATATCCTCTCTTCCCGTTATCCACCAGGCCTCAATCTCCGCTAATTTCAAATTTCCGCCACTCATACCTCACCTGTCATTCATCAACATCTTTGCCTCTGCACTTCTGCCTCGACTGACATCTCTGCCCAAACTCTTTGTCTTTAAATATGTCTGCTTGTGCCTGTATATGTGTGGATGAATATGTGTGTGTGTGTGTGTGTGTGTGTGCGAGTGTATACCCATCCCTTTTTCCCCCTAAGGTAAGTCTTTCCGCTCCCGGGACTGGAATGACTCCTTACCCTCTCCCTTAAAACCCACATCCTTTCGTCTTTCCTTCTCCTTCCCTCTTTCCTGATGAGGCAACAGTTTGTTGCGAAAGCTTGAATTTTGTGTGTATGTTTGTGTTTGTTTGTGTGTCTGTCGACCTGCCTGCACTTTCATCTTCCCGTTATCCACCAGGCCTCAATCTCCGCTAATTTCAAGTTGCCGCCACTCATACCTCACCTGTCATTCAACAACATCTTTGTCTCAGCACTTCTGCCTCGACTGACATCTCTGCCCAAACTCTTTGTCTTTAAATATGTCTGCTTGTGCCTGTATATGTGTGGATGGATATGTGTGTGTGTGTGTGCGAGTGTATACCCGTCCCTTTTCCCCCCTAAGGTAAGTCTTTCCGCTCCCGGGACTGTATGTGTGTGTTCGTTTGTGTGTCTGTCGACCTGCCAGCACTTTCATTTGGTAAGTCACATCATCTTTGTTTTTAGGTATATATATTTAAAAAGAAAGATGATGAGACTTACCAAACAAAAGCGCTGGCAGGTCGATAGACACACAAACAAACACAAACGTACACACAAAATCTAGCTTTCGCAACCAACGGTTGCCTCGTCAGGAAAGAGGGAAGGAGAAGGAAAGACAAAAGGATATGGGTTTTAAGGGAGAGGGTAAGGAGTCATTCCAATCCCGGGAGCGGAAAGACTTACCTTAGGGGGAAAAAAGGACAGGTATACACTCGCACACACACACATATCCATCCACACATACACATGTATATATATATATATATATATATATATATATATATATATATATATGTGTGTGTGTGTGTGTGTGTGTGTCTGCTTGTGTCTCCTTCCCTCTTTCCTGACGAAGCAACCGTTTGTTGCGAAAGCTTGAATTTTGTGTGTATGTTTGTGTTTGTTTGTGTGTCTATCGACCTGCCAGCGCTTTTGTGTGGTAAGTCTCATCATCTGTTTTTAGATATATATATATAAAACAAATGTCATGTCACTTACTAAACGAAAGTGCTGGCAGTTCGATAGACACACAAACATACACACAAAATTCAAGCTTTCGCAACCAACAGTTGCTTCGTCAGGAAAGAGGGAAGGAGACATTTGTCTGCTTGTGTCTGTGTATGTGCGGATGGATATGTGTGTGTTTGTGAGTGTATACCTGTCCTTTTTTCCCCCTAAGGTAAGTCTTTCCGCTCCCGGGATTGGAATGACTCCTTACCCTCTCCCATAAAACCTACATCCTTTCGTCTTTCCCTCTCCTTCCCTCTTTCCTGACGAAGCAACCATTTGTTGCGAAAGCTTGAATTTTGTGTGTATGTTTGTGTTTGTTTGTGTGTCTATCGACCTGCCAGCACTTTTGTTTGGTAAGTCTCATCATCTTTCTTTTTAGATATATTTTTCCCACGTGGAATTTTTCCCTCTATATATATATATATATATACTGATAAGCCAAAAGATTATGATGACTGCTCACTGTGCAATGTTGGATACTGCCTTGGCATTGCAAGCATCTGACGCAGTAACAAAAGTATGTAAGTGGAGCATACATAGACAGGGGATCACCCTAGCGAAGATGTGGTCTGCAAATGGGAAAATCCATTGAGATAAGTGACTTTCACAAATGGCAGATTATTATTGTGCAGACCCTTTGAATGAGTATCTCAAGAACACTGAAGCTGGTCAACTGTTCACAGTTGTGAGCATCTATGGAAAGAGGTAGAAGGGCAGTGAAACTACTCTTAGGTGCTAAGTGATTGGATGTCCATGACTCTTCACAGGAGGTTCAGAGGCCTGTCTGCTCTGTAAAGTAGGTCAGATGATGATCTGCAGCATCTCTACTGAATGATCACAACGCTGGTCCATGCACAAGTGTTTTGATGCACGCCATTCATCGCACACTGTTGAACAAGGAGCTCTGCAGCAAACCATCCCTACATGTTTACATGTTGATCCAGTATTGTCAATTATAACTGCATTGGGCATGGGATCATCAGGATTTGACTGTTGATCAATGAAAATGTTTCGGCTCTTCAGGTGAATCACATTTTTGCTACACTAGGTCGATGGTTGTCTCCACAAACACTGTCCTCAAGGTGAACAGTGGCTGAAAATGTGCAGCATGTCACGGACACAGGCTGGTAGGAGAAGTATTATACTGTGGGAGATATTCTCCTGCACTTGCATGGGACCTGTCGTAGAAATCGAAGACATGCTGACACCTCATGTTTGGTGTCATCCCCGATGCCGATGTCATCTTTCAGCAGTATAATTGTTCATGTCTCGGAGCCAGATCCATGCTACAGTGGTATTAGTAGCATTGTAGTGAGCTAATGTTGATGTCTAATTGACCAAATTCACCCAATGTAAATCTTATGGAACCCATCTGACTTGCTATAAGGTGCCATCATTGCATATGAAAATCAGTGGCCCGCTATTTACATGAATTACATGATCTGTGCATAGACATCTAATGCCACATACCTCCACAAACCTACCAATAAACTGTCATATCCCTGACACACAGCATCAGTGAAGTATTTCATTCCAAAGTCCGCCCCCGTAGCTGAATGGTCAGCGTGACAGACTGTCGATCCTAAGGGCCCGGGTTCGATTCCCGGCTAGGTCAGAGATTTTCTCCTCTCAAGGACTGGATGTTGTGTTGTCCTAATCATCATCATTTCATCCCCATCAACATGCAAGTTGCTGAAGTGGCATCAAATCGAAAGACTTGCACCAGGCAAGCAGTCTACCCGACAGGAGGCCCTCGTCACACGCCATTACTATTATTTCATTCCAAAGACTGACAAATGAGCTATTATGCAGGTGGTCATAATCAGTGGCTCATCAGTGTATATATAAAAAGAACACACATCTGTTAAAAGAGAAGAGACATTAGAGGAATTATAAAAAGTTTCAGTGTCAGTTACTTTTCTTCCTTGCAAACATTTCCACATTGTAATAATATTTGCTTTTTAAGAACTTCTCAATTTTTGCTTCTGTAGTTTTTAGCTTAAGCTAAGCTTCAATGCCATGGTAGTAAGGAATATTTTCAAAAAAGGTAAGTCTCTGATAAACAAGCACATAGTCTGATCACAGCTGTTTAATAGTATCAAACAGAAAGTAAAAATCAGTGACTTATGCTACCGTGAGAAGTCAGCTCAGCTAATAATAACAACAACAAGACAGTGAGGGATTGCAGATAGAGTCTACATCTACATCTGTGTCAATATTCCACAAGCCTCCTCACAATGTGTGGCAGAGGGTACTTCTGGTACGAGTATCAGATTCCTCCTTCCCTGTTCCAGTCACAAATGGTGCTTAAGAAAAGAATTATTGTCAATGAGCCTCTTTATTAGCTCTGTTTTCTCAAATTTTCTTCTTATGGTCAGTTTGGTAGACATATTTGGGAGCAAGTAATACTTTGTCTGTCTTTTTCCAGAGAATAGTCTCTCAAAATTTCAGTAGTAAATCTCTCCATGTTGCACAATGTCTCTCTTGTAGTATCTGCCACTGGAGCTCAGTGAGCATCATTGTAGTCTTCTCACACGGAATAAATGAGCCCGTAATGAAATGCAACACTCTTCATTGGATCTTCTGTATCTCCACCATCAGTCCTATCTAGCACTGGTTCCAGATTGATGAGCAATCTTCAAGAAATGGTCGAAGAAGTGCGTTATAGAGTCCGCGCAGGGTATGGTGGCTGATGTCCAGTGACCAGGTTTCGTCCAGTGCCCTGGACGAGTTCATTTGTTCATTTGGAAAGGGGGGCCAACATTGCCTGACCACTATCTGCTGGTTGGCTGCACTCTTCAATGACAGAATTTAGGCACATGCCCTGCAATCTTCCTCAAATGAATTTACGGAAACGATTATGTAAAAAAATTTAATTTTTGTGTTACTTTTAGCTTCATATGACAGCTTCATGATGACATGCCCATCATTTCACTAATAGTCATAGTTATTGCGATATTTGTATTTTAATACAACACCACACAAAATTTGAAAAACTTTGAAATGAAAGATAGGGGTTGCTATGATTTTGCATTTCATGCATATGGCATAATATGTTGCTACATATGAAATTTGTCTAACATACTGAATTTTTCTTTAGACTTGGGTGGTTATGTAGCAAATCATTTGCAGTCATGCACAATGGCGATAAAGCCAAAACAGAATATTCGCAATATTTCTTGTGCTTCGTAAGTGGCTTGAGATATCAAAATGAAATTTTGGAAAATGACAACATGCAAAGAGGAGAATATTTTCCCTTACTTGTTATTATGCACAACTTCATTATCTACTATGTTATTCCTCTAACTACAACTTTTCTATGAAAGAATGTAATTTTTAAGGGCCATCGATAGCTGGTTAAATGAGAGCTGCTGTGGGTTTAGGAATTGCATAATAGAAAACATTATACGTTTATTTTTGTACTAAGGATGCACTTTTTGATAAGCTTTTGACCATACTTTTCCTCAGTTCTTCACTTAATAAAATTAATAAACTGCTTTCCAGAATCCTCTCGCAATTTTGTTTGCACGATATATTAGTAAAGCCACATTGGGTAAACTCCGCATTATTTTGGCAAAAGAAGCAATTAACATGGCAACAAGAGGAATCTAGGTTTACTCAAAATTTGCCACTCATAACACTTCTCTGAAAGTTGCAAAAGGTTAACAAGCCACGTGAAAATAAATTGCTGCTTTTGTTGCATTTTTAGCAGAATTGATTATAGATCCTAACCAAAGCAGAGGTGACGGTAGATCTTTTTGAATGGTCACCATGCAAATGTGAACATGGAGAGGCTCTATTTAATACATATTTACAAATAATGTGAGTGTAGACTTCAGTTTAGAATGGCACTTCCCCTCCAGCACTCACCGTGTCCCCTACTGTGCCTACCTGCAGTTCCCACCAATACTGTTCTCCTCACTTGTGTCCTGCTGATTGCGCACCTCCTGGCGACATTATTCTGTGCACCCTGTAAGCCTTCTGTAATGGATGAATTACATTTCTTTAAGACTCTTCTTATGAATCTGTCTGCCATCTGCTTTTCCAACTGTTTGTTTTATGTGGTCATTCCACTTAAGGTCGCTACGAATATGTACTTCTTGATATTTTATGGTAGTTACTGTTTCCAGCTATTTGTTGCCAGTAGTGTAGTTGTACAGTAGTGGATTTCCTTTCCTACATATGTGTAATATATTACATTTATTTACATTCAGGGTCAACACTACAGGTCCATCAGCAAATTGTTACTGTCTTCTGCTGTTACTACCTTCTTATAGACCACCACATCATCTGCAAACAATCTTAAAGTTAAATGTACAAAATGTAAAATATAAGTATAAGCAAGGATACACTCATTATACTGACAAAAAGTAATGAGCAAGATTATGCTGATGAAAGCACAGTGCCTGCAGAATCATCATGTTTCTCACACACAGTTATCAGAAATTTAGTGCTGAGAATGTGATTTGTAAAAATAAATGAAATCTGGTTTCACTGAAGTCCTTAAAATGAGTGCACTGTTGCAGAAATTATTAGCAGATAGTTATTTTACCTATGTACTAAAAGCTCTTTTGGGCCTGATGGTTTAATGGTAAAAGTGCTTGGTGGAAATTGAGAGATTACACGATTGAATCCGACTCAGACCAGGGAAATTTTCAGTCTACCTTTTTCAGTCTAGCTTTCATCTCTCAAAGTTGTGAAGAGTCAACAAGAATTATGTGTGGTTCAGATTCCACATTAAACTCTAGGACCCATTTCCATGGTTATATAACTGGAGTAGATTAGGGTCATGCAAGTCGCCCAATTGGGACTTGCATCCGGCCATTGAGCCACATGAAGTTAGTATTTTTCTGTTATTATCATTATTATTATCATTGCTGTTACTAAAAGCTCTTGGAATTAATGGTTCTTCTTTATCATTAGCACTGTTTTGTTGCAGGTGGAAGTTTATCTAACATGTATGCAATGGTCCTGGCAAGATACAGAGCTGTTCCAGATGTTAAGATGAAGGGTATATGTGGCTCTCAGCCACTTGTTGCATTTGTGTCTGAAGATGTATGTATGTAATGAGTTTACATAAAATTTATTGTTAACTTATTTATTTAAAGCAAACTGTTGTAAAAATCACAACAGTCAGAAATAATGACTGGGTTATAGTAATTATTCCCTATATTACAAATGTTTTCAACACAAAATTCCATTCAAGTTTCTCTCTGTTAATACATAGGAATTTTACCATGGAACAATTAGAAATGAATGTATCTTTTGTACAAAGAAATTTAGATTTATAAATAGTACAGCATTAACTGAAAAATTTTAAGATACCCTCCTACTACATGGAATGATAGATTGTTTCAGTGCTAGTTCACACCAAAAAAGCCTGAATGGCATGTTTGGTGAAGGTGAAGGCCACACAGATAAGGCTGTTTTCTCTTACCTTTTAAGACCTTAAGAGGAGATTTATGGGTACTCCAAACAAAATACTAGTCCTGATTTTATTACTCCTTCAAAAGATACAAATGAATCCTTTAAAAAATATAATTAAAAAAATAATAATAACCTAGACAATGTCAAACTAATGTGTAATTCCAAGAATAAAACCAAAGCAACCTGGCAAATTATAAGCGAAATAGGTGCAAGGTCAGTTAATTGCAGTGCAATAGAGCTGATTATAACTGACTCTGTTACGAAGCAAGCTGAGATCTTGTTACTTCCTCACTTGTTTTGCCATCTGCCTCCTTAAGTTCATTTTTTCATTTTAACTAATTACCATTAACATATGTGAGTGTCACCTTCATTTTCACAAAAGAGAAAGGTTGGCCCTCAGTTTTAAAGAATATAACACCAGATCTAATTTTGTGCTTAGTTTTGTGTATGTCATCAATTTTGTAATTTATTTGGACTGTTCCTAGTTAATATCTTTTGTTATAGGGTGAAATCAGTATTGTTCCATGACCTAGATTCTATTGTTGACTTATAAACAAATATAAATTGTGTAATAATTATACACATTTTGAAAAAGAATCACTAGGATTCTTAAAGTATTTATTTGGCTCTATTCAAAAACATATTAGCAAAGCCAGCCTGTAATTAATTCCAAAATAATTACCAGGTTTGTCAAAAGTATTGTTTGTATAACTATATCTGTTAATTTCATCATTTAAACAAATAATTCAGCCTAACTCTTGTAGTACAAGAAACTATTAAAAAGAAGGATTTTTTCTATATATTCAGTTAATTGAATGAGTTATGTTTTAATTGTAATTTCTGCAAATTAAGCATCAAACAATGTGTAGTTTCAGTACCTATTATTGTGATGATATATAATGGCCCAGTTTTTTAGTCACATAATAGTCAGTCCATGGCCAATTTTCAGATGAGGAACCTATGTGGTTTCAACAACAACGCATCAACTTATTCATGAAATAAGTGTTACAACAGTGTCTGTTCAATTTATTCGAAACACTATGAACTGTGTGGTTAGGTTTCTACTGCTCACAGTTATACAACAGTAAATTATTGTAGCAGTATGCTGATGTTTGCCTGCAAACTATTAATGAAGCTTATCAAAGGTTAACCAATAATGAACTGGCCATATAACTGTAATATTGGGGGGGGGGGGGGGGGTTGTGAACAATGAAAGTAAAGAACTGTGAAACTGTTGGCTACATCATTTACCATAGTCAGTGTTGAACTTCCACCTCCTCCCCTCCCCCCCAACCCCACCCCCCATTTTTCAGCCAGTAAGCCAGTATAACAACGCAGTATGTCGACACCAAGGACTACCAACGAAGAAATAAAGCAGACAAGTATCACAACCCGAGATAAGTGGCTAGTGCATTCGACCATTATTTCTCAAACATAGCATAGCAGTTGATAACTAATGGCATGACAAACAGCTAGACATTATGAGGCTACAGCAAAATCAAAACAGTCATACAAATACATTATTCCTGTATCCAGCAACACCCGAGGAACCGTTTAAAATTACGATTACCTACTATTAAATAATCAATGGGCGTTTATGAGATATATGCTAGCATCAAAGCTAGTGCAACATTTATTGTAGAATCATTAGCAGGCATAGTAAATTCATTGTTTGAGGGTCATGTATTTCCAAGTATACCAAAAACTGCAAAAGTAACACCTCTGCATAAGAAGGGTGCAAAATGTGAAATTGCTTCAGAAAATTACTGGAAAATGTTCCTTAGAAGATTAATAGCCTTCTTAAATAAAGGCAGGCTGATAATGCATCACAGTGTGGTTTCAAAGCTGGAAAGTCATCCCAGTCTGCAATTTTGGCCTTTTTTAAAATGAAATAATAACAATAGTGGATGGTAAGCAACATAGCAACATATATCTGGAATATTTCTTGATCTTAGTAAGGCCTTTGATGTTTTTGATCATGGCATTCTCTTGCCTAAGCAAAGTAATTATGGAATTAGAGTCGACTCTGTAAGGTGGATTCAATCGTTCTTCAACAATCCTCAACACATTATTCAAATTAAATGCAAAGACCGTGAAACACAAAACATTTGTAATGTTCACAGTAATGGGGGGAGGGGGAGGGGTATGTATGAAGTCCCACAATGGTCAATTCTGGGACTGCCTTATTTCTGATGTATTTAAATGACTTGGCTAATAAAATAAATGATGGAACTACAGTACTCTTTGCAGATGACTCTAAGAATACAGTTGACTCACACTGTGGGGGAAATCTGTGGGAAACTGCAACATTGGTTATGTGTAGTTTAGCACAGTGGTTGAGGATCAATGTGCTCATCATAAATTCTGAAATAACTGTGGTAGCTAACTTTCACAGCACACAAAACCTCCATCCTGCAAACCTTTTTTCACCATTGTAGGAAAAAAATGTCTCAAATGTGAGTCATACAAAAATTTTAGGCTTATATATTCCAGAGGATTTGCTGTTAGGATTATCACTCAAAATACAAGCTGTTCATTGGTGGTGAAAATGCACCATTGTTTATAAAGTCACTACTGATGTACAGAATAATTTTTGGGGGGAATTTTACAATTAAAAAAATTAATATACAGAAAAAGATTTTCAGGATGATAAAGAAAGCTAAATGCAGCGTTCCTGTAGACCTCTTTTTAAAAGTCCAAAAATACTGTCTCTCCCTTTTTTGTAAGTATATGAAAAACTAATTTGTATGAAAGGGAGCATCTTAAAAAAAGGAAAAAAACTTTAAACATAAGTATGTTTTACATGCACATGAAACTAGGCAGAAGCTTAATTTACATATGAACACAGTAAATATGAACTTATACCAATGAATTCCTGGACCAAATCTCTATATAAAAAGCATTGTCCTGAGTGACTGACTAATCATTGCCCAGCCCAAACCACTAAGGATAGAAACTTGAAATTCAGAGGTGTTGATCTTGTACTGCAGGCATTGTTTAAGAGAGGATTTTTCAAAATTCTAATCCTAACGGGGTGAAATAGGGTATGAAGGGTTTCTTTAAAAAAATGTTGCTATGAAAGCAATTCTGAAGCTAGACCTATGAAAATTGGTATTTGGTTTCTCAGTCAGAAATAAGGAAATATGTGTTTCAGCATTTTTGAAAATTTATCCCTAAGGTTCTGACATAGTGGGAGAAAGTCTTTCTTTTGAAAATATAACATTATAAAAGAACTACTGAAGTATTTTTAAAGTTCCATCTAAGAACATTGATATTTGACTTCTCAGTTACAACTTTAAAAAAAAATGTGTTTCAGTGTTTTGTAAACTGAAACTCCAAGAGTGTGAAATAGGGGATGAGACTTTTTACAAAAATATTTTATTATGAAAGCATTTTAAAACTAAATCTATGAAAATTTAAATTTGGCTTCTCAGTTGAAAAAAAAGTATGTGTTTCACTATTTTTGGAAATTCAACCCTTTTGGGGGTGAAACAGTGGATGAAAGTTTTTATGAGAGTATTTCATTGTGCAAGCATTTTTGAAGCTAAATCCACGAAAAATTGTATTTGGCTTCTCTGTTAGAAACAAAACATGAAAATGTCACTGGTTTTGGAAATTCAACCTCTAATGGGTTGAAATAGAGGGTGAAATGTTTTATGGAAATATTTCATTGCAAAAGCATTTTTAAAGCTACATTTTTGAAAATTGGTGTTTGACTTTTTGGTTGGAGATGAAAAAATACATGTTTCACTGTTTTTTGAAATTCAGCCCCTAAGGAGATGAAAAGGGGTTTGCCTGATTCACTGACTCATCGTCACCCAGCCCAGACTGCTAACGTTACAAACTTGAAGTTTGGAGAGGGTGTGGATTTTATACTGTAAGGATCATTTGCAAAGGCATTGTCCAAAATTCCACTCCTAACTGGGTGAAATAGGGAATGAAAGGCTTTTTGAAAGTATGTTGCTATTAAGGAAATTTTGAAGCTAGAACTATGAAAACCAGTATTTGGTTTCTCAGTCAGAAAACAAAAATTCGTGTTGCAGCATTTTTGGAAATTCAAGTACTAAGTGGTAAAATAGTGAGTAAAATTTTTTTGAAAATAAATAATTATTAAAGGATTTTTTAAGGCTACATCTATGACAATTGTATTTGACTTCTCGATTAGAAATTTTAAAAAATACATACTTCAGTGTTTCGGAAATTCAACCCCTAAGGGAGTACAATAGGGGAAGAAAATTTTTAAGAAAATATTTTGTTACACTAAAAAGATTTTAAAACTAAATTTATGAAAACTGGTATTTCACTTCTTGGTTAGATACAAATAAATATTTGTTTTGGGATGTAAGTTGCTTTGGAAATATCTCCACAAGAACACAAATGGCATGATTACAAAGACTTTGGACTACCAGACCATGCTTATATGGATTTAATTAGCTTGGAAAACATAGAAGGTGTTGCACTTTGTGAACAAAATTTGCTTGAATAAAAACAAGCAAAAAAGATCTCTGCAGGTCATATAGTCTACATGAGTGAAGCAGCAGGTGCTAAGCTAGTAAATAAATAAACTTTTGGCATGCCCAACAACATTTGGCAGGATATTATCACAATGGAATATTATACTGTGACTCTAGTGCCGAAAGGATCCAGTCTTAGTCAGTACTGTTCTGGCTTATCAGAGTGCAATAAGATGTCCATAGATGTTTACCAAGAAGGATTACGAAAGTATTTCCAAACTGTGCATTGGGCCTGTATGTCAGTTATTAAGTATCTCTCACTAAAAGGTTGTTAAATATACAAGTGTTCAGTTTGACAGCTAAAGGAATACTTCACAACACATCACTTCACTATTCATATTTATTGCTCCATTGCAGTTGACAATGTCGAAAGTCAGACTAGTTTCTACAATATGTGAAAGAAAAGGCTTCTCGGAGAAGACGGTGAGAAACATGGCTGTTGGGCAATTCATGAACTATAACTACACAACAACACTGCAACATCATAGTTGGATGTCACCAAGCCATTTGCAATATTCATGCTCTAGAAGTACTTATCCTTGTTTTTAGAATTACCTATTAGTTACAGCACTGTGATATTAATGTGGTGGCCATCATCTGATCAATGACTCCACATCCCAATTACCGTACTGATAATGCATCCAAATGTCTAATTTGCTGCA
Source organism: Schistocerca cancellata (assembly GCF_023864275.1). NCBI lineage: Eukaryota > Metazoa > Arthropoda > Insecta > Orthoptera > Acrididae > Schistocerca > Schistocerca cancellata. The sequence goes on from NC_064630.1 coordinate 621,897,729, forward strand.
AAGAGAAATCAGGTAGTCACAGCCCAACATTTCTACCATGTGAAAATCTATCATTTATACTTAGTTTGCATCTCATTATAAATACTCTATTTGGACAAGACATAGTGGAATCATGAAACTCACTTGCAGTCTGAGAATTCACTGTTTGCCATTTGTAGCTTTCTGAGTATTATTTCTTTATTTTCAAGCTTTGGACATTGAGATATTGCTGCTACTATGAAATTAACCTACATCTACATCCTTCTTCTGCAAACCACTCTGAAGTGCTTGGCAAAGGATATGACCCATTGTACCAATTATTAGGGTTTCTCCCATTCCTTTCATGTATGGAGTGTGGGGAGAATGATTATTTAAATGCCTCCATGCATACTGTAATTAATCTAATCTAATCTTGTCACAATGGCTTAAGTACTGTCACTTGTAAAAAATAACATTGCATGGCTACACTGCAACATCCACTGCACTTCTAGGTGTACATAGCAGTTTTCACACAGAAGTATATAGAAGCAAGTTGGCAAAAGCTGTATGTAAGACATTGTATGTGTGGTAGTTTCTTTATGGTGTCATTTACTCAACAGTATATATTTTTAAGTTGGTGTTTGTTGCAGTTAATGTTGCAAAGTTGAAAGCATGTATTGCATACTTGCACAAAGAAGAATGGTCTCTCTCTCTCTCTCTCTCTCTCTCTCTCTCTCTCTCTCTCTCTCTCTCTCTCTCTCTCTGTGCGTGTGTGTGTGTGTGTGTGTGTGTGTGTGTGTGTGTGTGTGTGTGTGTGCGCGCGCGCGCGCGCACGAATGCGTGTGTGTTAATGTAATATCTTTTCCATAAGACTTATAAATATATCCTAAATTAATATCTTGTTTTCTGCATGTGTTTCAGGCTCATTACTCATTCTCGAAGGCTGCACATTGGTTGGGTATTGGTACTGACAATCTAATTTCAGTAAAGACTGATGAGATGGGCAGGATGATGGTAGATGAACTAGAGCTCAGAATTCTGCAAGCAGTATCAGATGGAAAACGCCCATTTTTTGTTTGTGCTACTGCAGGGACTACAGTTCTTGGTGCATTTGATCCAATAGATCAATTAGCGAATTTATGCAGGGAACACAAATTGTGGTTGCATGTAGATGTAAGTGACAACCTGATATTTTTAGTTCAATTAAAAACTGTATATTTAGAAAATTATCAGAGAATGATAAACAACTCGTATTCTAGATGTAATTCTCTTTGTATAGTAAAAGTTATTAATGTTTTGTTAATGCTTTTATCACATTAACTTTAAACATTGTGCCAAGTAATTTAATTACAAGACAGAATGATTGGCCACTGCTTACCTTCAGGAGGTGAAATTCTTAGTTTTGCCAATAGATGTACACTGCCTGACCACAAAAGTAAAGGATCCAAAAGACATGGGTTGGATGCCAATGTAACTTTGCACATGAACACACCATCAGGAGGAATGCAAATGATTAGATTTACAATTCCCTGTAACAGTAAGAACAGCCACCAGAATTTGTTAGTGGCCGAGCGGTTCTGGGCGCTAAAGTCCGGAAACGCGCAACCGCTACGGTCGCAGGTTCGAATCCTGCCTCGGGCATGGATGTTTGTGATGTCCTTATGTTAGTTAGGTTTAAGTAGTTCTAAGTTCTAGGGGACTGATGACATCAGAAGTTAAGTCCCATAGTGCTCAGAGCCATTTGAACCATTTGAATTTGTTAGTGTTGTTCCTGTTTAGTGTTGTTACCAAACCTGGTAGGACACGAATAGGTTCAGATGTTGAGGTATCAGTATGAAGGACTTGGACATGCTGCACACTCATGTGACACAGTGTTATCAGCACCTGTCAGAGTTTGAAAGGGCCTCTTGTAGGTTTCCATTTGACCAGCTGATCAAATTGTGCAATATCCAGAATTATGGAGTATTTGGTTGTGGCAGTGGCCCAATGTTAGGCTGTATGGGACTTTTGAGGGCAGGCATACCCATTGTCCAGGTTCCGGTTGATCACATCTGACCACCACAAGGGAGGTTCAACATATTGTGCACCAAACACAATTTAGCCCCTACACTTCTGCTCCTGCCATCTGCAAACAAATAATGGACTCCCTCAACACTCTGATCATCCCATACCATTGGTCAGAAATTAGCAGCATCTGAATTAGGGAATTACTGTCCTGTGTGTGGGCTACTGTTAACATCAAAATACAAACAGCTGCATTTGGAGTGATGCCATGACCAGATAGCATGGATTATTGATGAATGTCATTATACAGGGTTACTGTAAATGATTAATTCATTTTCAAAGATCTATATTTTCCTAAGTATTACACTCATGAAGTCTGGATTTTGCACTCTATAAATGTTCTATGAATGCTCCTTTTTTCACATGACACACAGCCAAGCGGTAGCCAAGGTCAGGTGACTTGGGGAGGGGGTCAATATGCGGAATCCAGTGATGTGGAAGTTAGTAGGTAGCAATGAACATTGATGCTCCATTGAGGGGGTGCCTTGTTTTGTTGGAAGATGAAATTCTCAGAATCAGCAGTCAGTTGTGGAAACAACCACAGCTGCAACATATTAAGGTAAGAGCTACCCATCACAGTCTTCTCACAGAAGAAAAATGGCCCATACAGCCTTCTTTGTGACACTGCACAAAAAATATTAACCTTTGGCAAATCTCATTCATGCACCACAATTTCATAAGGATTTTCAGTGCCCCACACTTGCACATTGTGTGACTAACCTTTCCAGATAAATGAAAGGTTGCTTCATTGTTGAAGTGTCATCTTGCTTGGAGATGAAATTGTCATCCTCTAGTGGTTCATACATAGTGATACAAAATTGAAGGCACTGGCCATAATCTTCTACTTTGAATTATCCCACAAGCTGTGGATGGTATGGTTTGAAATACATAATCTTCCACACATTTTGCTGTGGTATTCCAAGTTTTTGGTGTATGTGGACTGTTGATTTTTTTGGACTACATACGAAACTTTTTGTCACCCACCCCACAGTGGCATCTGGCACACTTGGTTGACTAGTACTTTTATTTTTACAGAGACAATGTGTCCCTAAATTGTCAAGGCCAACACACAAAACTCTCTTTATGTGGTGGTTCTTTTCCATAATTACTTCTGAATGCATGCTGCAATACTGTAACAGATAAACATTCACGTATTCCAACACCAAAAACTCTTCTCTTGCTTTGTCACCATTTTGTCAAGGCACTGCACTGGTGGGCACAATGCAAACTCAGTGAGTTTGTGGTTCTATTCATGCATCAGTCATACTTGCATATGTAATACTTTGGAAAATATGGAACTTTGAAAATAAATGAATCATTTATAGTAGCCCTGTATAATGTTCAGTGATGAACTGCAGTTCAGCAGTGCCCAGGATAATCATTGTCGATGAGTATGGCCATTTTGGTGAGAGGTCTAATTATTTCAATGCTCTGAAAAGGCACAGCATTGTTAATTCTGACACAATGTGGTGGAGAGCATCAGGTCTGACCTCAAGTATTTCTCCTCATGTGACGGTATCGTAGAGTCATTTTTTGACAGGAAAATGCTCCTCCACACATGGCAAGTGTCTCTATGAAGTGCCTGTGTGTTGTTGAGGTACTCCCTTGGCCAGCAAAATCCCCAGACCTGTCCCCAATAGCAAATGTGCGAGATCAGCTTGTATGTCAACTCCATGCCACAGCCCGTATCTAGTACATTAAGGACCAGTTATATCAGTTGTGAGTCAGTTTACTTCAGGAGGGGATACAGTGGTGTGGTTATACATTTTACAACTGAGTCGGTGCATCAGTGCATGCATGCAACCAAGAATGGGCACAATATCATATTGATAAGTGAGCTCATATTGCCAAGTTCTCTGTAAAATTGACTCAGTTTTGTAATCGCTGATACAATGCCACATCACCTCTCAGTCCATGAAATTTTATTTCATTTCCTCCTTCACTTCTGGGTGCTTCATTCTTTTTTATCAGACAGTATATATAAAAGTACAATAAAATATCCTAGTTTTTGAAACTATTAGTTCCTTACCTGGGAAAATAAGAGGGAAAGATAAAGAAATGGTAGAAAGGAGCAGCAATTCTCTCATCTCCAAGGATGAGAGGACCCATCTATTATAAGGACAAGGACAGACAAAGATGAAGGGTGAGACATCAAGGAGAGTAATAGGTCAAGGATAATACCAGATAACTATCTCTGTCTAGGTAGCTATCTTTTCCTTCCTATTCCCTCTGATGTCTCCCTCTTCATATTTTCTCTTTTTGCATTCACAACTGGTGGGTCCATCTCAACCTGAGGTCTGAGTGATTTGCCTCTCCTTTCTCACCTTCCCCAACTTATTCCTCATTCCTCCATGAGGAAGATTCTGAAAGCTCCATATATCTTTTTTTAACTTTTAAATGTCTCTTTTTGCAGGTATTTGGAATTACACTTCCAGAATGTAAGCAGTAGCCAATCATTCTGTATCCATTGTAACAGAAAGGTGGATGTAAAGGTGCGGAGTGGTTTATCGAGTGTGAGTGAGGATACAACTTTGAAATACATGTATTAACATATACCAAGTTGAGACAATCTTAAGAAAACATCAACAAAATATCACATTTTGCAAATACAAACTAGAGTCGAGCAGATGATTCATCAGAATAAATACCTGAGCTGCCATAAAAACACATGAACTAGGAACCATTGATATAGCAGATCCAAACTGTCTGTCAACATATCAATCATAAGCTTCCTCAGTAACATACAAATTATTGAAAAAAAAAAAACCCATACACCTGGAAATTAATCATTATTGACATTACAAGGAAGTAGGTAACGGGTGCAAAATTACTCACTCCTTATACCAGCATTAATCTCATAATCATGAGAAATGGATTTAACAAAACCTTTGAAATGTAGCAATTCTCAAAGTGGAAAACTGATAATTAATGTCAATGCATTAGAATGACTCTGTTGTGTTGAGCACTCAGCAACTCAGTCTTAGTGAAATAATCGTACATTACAGCCGACACTTTGAAATGCAACACCTTCACGAATCCATGACAGGTAAATAACATGAGTGCATTAAAATGCTTCCATCAAATAAATCATCACCTTGAGTAGTTTATGAATTAGACTTTCCAGAACAAGCATATGCTAAATCAGTACCCTAAGGTTTAAAAGACAAAACATATATTCCTTTATTCTCTATGTGTAACCAAGAGGCCAATTTCCTCCCAAAAACACAACATGTCTGCACCAGTCATGTGTCATGGAAGTTATACAACTTCTGACATGTCTTACTTTGCCACTATGATGTGCATACACCACCAGCAAGTCTGAAGGGCAATAGAATGCCCTAGTGGATAACCAATATCAATTCAGCCAGGTCTAATGCATGCCTCCAAGTACAACTGTCATACCCAGTTCTCAGAGCTGTTCCTTGATTCCAGAGACTAGCAGTCCTGGTACACCACACAATCCACAGTGTGTCTAAGTTTTCTGTTACATTATAACTGTCCACCTCCATCATGGTTGTCACTCTCTGCTCCACGCACCACCTTACCCTCTGGCACACTGTGGCACCATGCAACTTCATCACACCATCAGGTGAAGCAGACCACACACTCCATTCTTACACAAGGAGGGAGATAGAAAATAGCCAGCACCAGTGCCGACACAGCAGATATTCCTACCACCCACTCCCCCTTTCACCACCACCACTACTACTCTAAATCATGGCTGGGGAGAACTGTAACATCCTTACCAGTGTGCTGAGCTCCTAAAAGTACCATTACTAGGCTAAGAAATCTTCTAATACACAATGGCCCTCTGTACCGGGTCAACAGTTTTTTTAGACATTCCTTCCACCCATTTACTGACCCCCTGGAAATTCTTAATGTAGACAATATCACCAACTTGGTAAGCATTTGGCCACTGCTGCTGGTTGTGATGTGTGGCTTCCTTCCTGTGGACCTCCCGGATATTTCTCCTGGCCAATCTCCCTTGCACAGCAACATGTTGAGGATTCTTCCCTTCAGGCAATAGATCCTTAATTGCCACAAGCTGCACTGTGGAGATGCTACCTGATAACCCAGAAGTAACTTGGCTGGTGTAGATCCATGAGCCTCATAATCCACTGTATTAAAATATGTGGCCAACTAGAGCAGAGAACTGTCCCAATTGCTTTGATGCTTATGATGGTAGGTGATCAGGCCAGATCTGACATTGTAATTAAGGTGCTCAGCATAAGAGGTTTAGAATAGTATTGGGTTGTGGTCATGTGTTGCACTCCAGTTCCTAAATAAAGTTGTTTAAATACCTTGGCAATAAAACAGCTCACATTATCACTAATGATGGATTTTTTCAGTCCAAAGGTCCCAAAAATCCTACTTAACTGGGTGACTGGGTGCATTGTCACCCCTTTGTTAGGCAACAGCCATACAAATCTGGTACAGGCATCAATACAAACCAAAATATACTTGTTCCCATCCCTAGATCTCTACATGGGCTGACAAAATCTATATACAGCCATTGAAATGTCTTATCAACAGGTTTCGAAGCCAAGTACTCGACCTTGGTATTCTGAGCAGATTTACTCATAGCATATCCTCCTGCAACTCTCCATGTCCATTTTCAACTATAAGAAGAAGTCCCAGATATTATGTACCCCCAAATGACTCATCCCCCTCTCTCACTGGGGATTCAAGGAAATATTTAAATAACAGTGGGACCAGTTCCTCAGTGCTACAACCTTTCTTTGTCCTAGGCCACATACCTTACAACATAGCATCTTATTTTCATTAAATAAGGGTCTACACACTCATCATCCTAAATCCTCTACTTGACGACCCTCAGAAGTCCATCCTAATCTTGAAATTCTCTAATATCTCTTATCTCACTAGGGATCTGAGTCAGGATGGAACTAATTTTATCTGCCTGTTCCTGTTCACCCTCTGGAGGATGACCCATTGGACAATCGTCCTCTTATACATACATGCAGCTTAAATCATCTGCCAACACATTCTAAGAGTTCTTGATATTGTGGACTTCAAATTTGAATGTAAGTATCCTGGTAGCCCACTTTCAATTTGTATTGTCTTTTGGGGCCTAGCTAATACCCAACTCAAGGCTTGATTGTCTGTTTCTAGGATAAATTTGTGGTGTTCCAGGTAGTACTTAAATTTCTCCATCCCCAAACAAAACAGTAAGAGCTTCTAGCTCATGCATGGAATACTTCCTCTCCAACTCATTTAACCCCTGAGAGGCATAAGCAGTTGCCCTGCACACCCTTCTTTTTTATGTAAAAGAACCCCACCAAATTCTTGTCCCGAGGCATCAGTTTGTAAAATAAATTCTCCATTAAAAGTTGGTATAGCTAACCCTTATGCAGACTGTAATGCATGTTTAAGTGCTAAGAATGCAGTTGTCTGTTTCCAGGATAAATTTGTGATGTTCCAGGTAGTACTTAAATTTCTCCATCCCCAAACACAAAAGCGAGAGCTTCTACCTCATATATGGAGTACTTCCTCACTCCCCTTCTTTCTTATGTAACGGAGCCGCACCAAATCCTTGTCCTGAGGCATCAGTTTGTAAAATAAATTCTCCAATAAAAACCGGTAGAGCTAACACTGGTGCAGACTGTGATGCATGTGTAAGTGCTAAGAATGCAGCCTCCTCAGAGGGACCCCATGTAAATGTACATTCCTTCCAGCACAATTCATTCAGAGGAGAAACTTTCTCAGCAAACCCCTCAGTGAACATGCAGAAGAAATTAATCATCGCAATGATCTGGCAACCTGTTTAACAATACATGGATGAGGCAATTGATTTATAACCTCCACTCAGCCAGGACTGATGAAATCCCCTCTTCCAACACATTATGTCCCATGAATTTCACTGAAGGAGAGGCAAAACTCATCTTCTCAGGATTTACCGTCAGGCCCACTTTTTGTAATTGCCCAAACACTTCCTCCAAATGTATCAGACACTCCTGAATAAATTTACTGTATACCACTCCATCATCTAAATAGTGGTACACGAACTTGAACTTCACATCAGAAAATAGAACATCCATCAATTGTGACAGGACAGTAGCCCCTATCGCATGCCCAAAAGGAACTCTATTAAATTCAAATAAATTCATATCAGTGGTAAAAGTAGTGACTGGTTTGAATTCTTTGTCTAAATGTACCTGTTTGTAAGCCTGGTTAAGATCTAATGTGGTAAAAACCTGAGCCACTCGGAACCGCCCAAAGCACAAGTGAAGGTCTGGCAAAGGTACTGACCTTAACACGACATTTTTATTTCATTCCTTATAATCCACTACTGGCCAGTATTCCACATTGGATTTGGTCACTACAAATATTGGTGCCATGTAGGGTGAGGGGGACAAATGACACCTTGATCCAACATTTTCTTTATTTTTTCTCTTAATATCATCATAGGCAGAGATAACCTTTACAGTGTCACTGTAACTGGCACTTGCTCCAGTAGCTCAGTGTCATACTTGAGGATGTGCGTGACTTGCAGTTTCTTTGTTAGCACTTCTGTAAATTAGGAACAAAGAGCTTTGATTTTGCTCTTAACAAACACATTGAAATGGTTTGACTGATCATTACATGTACCCGACTCCCCTTCAACCATCCTCCTTTCCAGGGATTGCTCCTTTCCAACTATTGTAACAACACCCTCACTAAAATGGCAGAACTTGAACAGAGCTCCCAGTTTAAATTTGAAATAATAGCTCCTTCCAACCTAATCTGGAATTAATCTCACCTTCCCACTGAAGTCAGCTCCGAGTATGCAAGATGTGGCCAAATTTTTAATGATCATCGTATTAATTTTCCATAAAATTTAAAAAGGGAAATGGATAGGTTAAAGTTAGATATGGTGGGAATTAGTGAAGTTCGGTGGCAGGAGGAACAAGACTTCTGGTCAGGTGAATACAGGGTTATAAATACAAAATCATATGGGGGTAATGCAGGAGTGGTTTAATAATTAATTAAAAAAATAGGAGTATGGGTAAGCTACTACAAAGAGCATAGTGAACGCATTATTGTGGCCAAGATAGACCCAAAGCGCATGCCTACTACTGTTGTACAATTTATATGCCAACTATCTCTGCAGATGACGAAGAAATTGATGAAATGTATGATGAGATAAAAGAAATTATTCAGGTAGTGAAGGGAGACGAAAATTTAATAGTCATGGGTGACTGGAATTCGGGAGTAGGGAAAAGGGAGAGAAGGAAACATAGTAGGTGAATATGGATTGGGGCTAAGAAATGAAAGAGGAAGCCGCCTGGTAGAATTTTGCACAGAGCATAACTTAATCATAGCTAACACTTGGTTCAAGAATCATGAAAGAAGGTTGTATACATGGAAGAACCCTGGAGATACTAGAAGGTATCAGATAGATTATATAATGGTAAGACAGAGATTTAGGAACCAGGTTTTAAATTGTAAGACATTTCCAGGGGCAGATGTGGACTCTGATCACAATATAGTGGTTATGAACTGTAGATTAAAACTGAAGAAACTGCAAAAAAGTGGGAATTTAAGGAGATGGGACCTGGATAAACTGAAAGAACCAGCGGTTGTAGAGAGTTTCAGGGAGAGCATAAGGGAACAATTGACAGGAATGGGGGAAAGAAATACAGTAGAAGAAGAATGGGTAGCTTTGAGGGATGCGATAGTGAAGGCAGCAGATGATCAAATAGGTAAAAAGACGAGGGCTAGTAGAAACCCTTGGGTAACAGAAGAAATATTGAATTTAATTGATGAAAGGAGAAAATATAAAAATGCAGTAAATGAAGCAGGCAAAAAGGAATACAAACGTCTCTAAAATGAGATTGACAGGAAGTGCAAAATGGCTAAGCAGGCATGGCTAGAGGACAAATGTAAGGATGTAGAGGCTTATCTAACTAGGGGTAAGATAGATACTGCCTACAGGAAAATTAAAGAGACCTTTGGAGAAAGGAGAACCACTTGTATGAATATTAAGAGCTCAGATGGAAACCCAGTTCTAAGCAAAGAAGGGAAAGCAGAAAGGTGGAAAGAGTATGTAGAGGGTCTATACAAGTGCAATGTACTTGAGGACAATATTATGGAAATGGAAGAGGATATAGATGAAGATGAAATGGGAGATATGATACTGTGTGAAGAGTTTGACAGAGCACTGAAAGACTTGAGTCGAAACAAGGCCCCCGGAGTAGATAACATTCCATTAGAACTGCTGACAGCCTTGGGAGAGCCATTCATGACAAAACTCTACCATCCGGTGAGCAAGATGTATGAGACAGGTGAAATACCCTCAGACTTCAAGAAGAATATAATAATTCCAATCCCAAAGAAAGCAGGTGTTGACAGATGTGAAAATTACCGAACTATCAATTTAATAAGTCACAGCTGCAAAATACTAACACGAATTCTTTACAGACGAATGGAAAAACTGATAGAAGCTGACCTCGGGGAAGATCAGTTTGGATTCTGTAGAAATGTTGGAACACGTGAGGCAATACTGACCTTACGGCGATCTTAGAAGAAAGATTAAGGAAAGGCAAACCTACATTTCTAGCATTTGTAGACTTAGAGAAAGCTTTTGACAATGTTGATTGGAATACTCTCTTTCAAATTCTGAAGGTGGCAGGGGTAAAATACAGGGAGTGAAAGACTATTTACAATTTGTACAGAAAGCAGATGGCAGTCATACGAGTTGAGGGGTATGAAAGGGAAGCAGTGGTTGGGAAGGGAGTGAGACAGGATTGTAGCCTATCCCTGATGTTATTAAATTTGTATATTGCACAAGCAATAAAGGAAACAAAGGAAAAGTTCGGAGTAGGTATTAAAATCCACGGAGAAGAAATAAAAACTTTGAAGTTCGCTAATGACATTGTAATTCTGTCAGGGACAGCAAAGGACTTGGAAGAGCAGTTGAACGGAATGGACAGTGTCTTGAAAGGAGGGTATAAGATGAACATCAACAAAAGCAAAATGAGGATAATGGAATTTAGTCGAATTAAGTCGAGTGATGCTGAGGGAATTAGATTAGGAAATGAGACACTTAAAGTAGTAAAGGAGTTTTGCTATTTGAGGAGCTAAATAACTGATGATGGTCGAAGTAGAGAGGATATAAAATGTAGACTGGCAATGGCAAGGAAAGCGTTTCTGAAGAAGAAAAATTTGTTAACATCGAGTATAGATTTAAGTGTCAGGAAGTCGTTTCTGAAAGTATTTGTATGGAGTGTAGCCATGTATGGAAGTGAAACGTGGACGATAAATAGTTTATAGAAACTTTTGAAATGTGGTGCTACAGAAGAATGCTGAAGATTAGATGGGTAGATCACATAACTAATGAGGAGGTATTGAACAGAATTGGGGAGAAGAGGAGCTTGTGGCACAACTTGACTAGAAGAAGGGATCGGTTGGTAGGACATGTTCTGAGACATCGAGGGATCACCAATTTAGTATTGGAGGGCAGCGTGGAGGGTAAAAATCGTAGAGGGAGACCAAGAGATGAATACACTAAACATATTCAGAAGGGTGTAGGCTGAAGTAGGTAATGGGAGATGAAGAAGCTTGCACAGGATAGAGTAGCATGGAGAGCTGCATCAAACCAGTGTCAGGACTGAAGACCACAACAACAACAAAATCTCCCAAGGCCACCTTAACCAGCAAACTCCCTTTAACTGTTAAACTTGATTGTCTGCCATAATAAACAACTCCTTTTCTGATGACAATCCTTCCCACTTACATTTACCTTGATGTTGGGTGAACTAGTCATAATCAATTGCCAAGATTGTACTTCCTACATCCAGGAGTGCACAACCTGGCTCATTATTTTTATAGCAATACATACAAAGGCAGTAGATTATTCAACATATCCCTAATCACACATATTAGTTTATTCTGTCCATGATACAATAATTGTCATAACTCAGATTGCAATGTCTTCCCCATACAATCCATCTTCATAGGACCTGGTGTCTTACAATTCTAGTATTTCAATTTTGAGTTTTCCCCTATGACAAAATATCATTCCTCACTACCTGCGCATTGCATACCCACCTGGATGGTATTTCCTTGCATATTCACTTTCTTGTTCACAAAATTCTTCCCTTTCCATTTCTTCCTTTGCTAGTCAAGGTACTCCCTAGCTTGCATCTGTGTGATCAGATTCTCTAATTGTAGAAACATCCTAGGTACTTGACAGAATACCGCCCTCTGCCTACTTTCAGGGATCAACCTTTCTAATAAGTGTGTTACAACCTGTTCATCCGTGTGATTGAGAACCAGTGCCAATATGCTTCATTTAACTTTGGCAACATATTCCACTAATGGTTCTTTACAACCTATCTCCTTTTTGCACTGCCAATAAACCATTTCCCTCAAAGCTAGGGGAGGAATGAGCCTAATTTTCAGTGCCTACACCCTTGCCATGTCCCCTTATTTTGTATAGCTTGCAAAATCTCATTGCATAGTCTATCTTTCACTGTCATGGCAATTAATCTTAAGGCATCAGTTTCACTTATTCCATGGTCAACGCTTTTTTCTGAAATTCTAATGAAAAATACAAAAACTTCACCATTGAATCCACTGACTCAAGCAACATACTAGTACACTGCTTTAAAATATCTTGCAACAGATTTTACAACATGGTAAACATAATATTCAGGACTGCTACCATCATGTCCCCATTGTGAGCCTCTAAATTATTGACAGGATGCATATCCTGCACATCTGTGGCTCTATCACTCCTGCACAACCATTCCAAAATATTCCCACTATAATTCCATAGCTCCGTGGCTTGTCCCAGATCAACAACAACCACATCATTCATTATATCGAGATAATGATTGAATTGGGACTGTAACCTTGAATCTGACTAGTCATAGAACCCTCCGAGTCCTGGGTAATTTCTACTATCTCTACAAACGTTTCACAAATGAAAGCAGCAGCTGAGGTTGCCTCATTGGTATGGCTGCTTTACGTACCACTGGTAGACGTACTTGTTCAGTCAATTTCTCTATCATACCCATGGGTTCAAGCCTCCATCACTCCAATTTGGAAACAAGCTCACTTCACCTCAGACAAACTGGATGCCTAACAATGCCAGGAATTCTGGAAAATACAAAATGATGAGTACCCACAACTTAATATCTGCTGCCACTCCTTGCCCTCTGTTGCTTAATCAACCATTCAACCATGCTCAGCTATCCATTTTGTAATGGAAAGGTGGATGTAGAGGTGCAGAGTGATTGATTGAATGTGAGTTGGGATCCTATTTTGATACACATTTATTAGGATAGACCAAGTTGAGACAATCTTAAGAAAACAGCAATAAAATACCAGATTTTGTTCATAAAGACTAGACTCTAGTAGACTGATGCATCAGAATGAGTACCTGAGCTGACATAAAAGCACAATAAACTAAGAACCATTGATTCAGCACATCCAAAGAGTCCATCAATGTATCAATCATAAGCTTTCTCAGTAATGCACAAGTAAATGAAAAAACACACGTGCACTTGAAAATTAATCCTTAATGGACATTACAAGGAAGCAGCTAATGTGCACAAAAATACCATTTCTTATATCAGCATTAATCTCTTAAGCATGAGAAATGGATTTAGCAAAACATTTGAAATGTAGCAGTTCTCAAAGTGGAAAACTGATAATTAAAATCAATGATTTAAATGACTCTGTTAGGTAAATCATCATGTTGAGTGCTCTGCAACTCAGTCTTGGCAAAATAATAGTGCAATACAACTGACACTTTGGAATGCACCACCTTCAAGGATCCATGACAGGTAAATAACATGGGTGGATTAAAATGATTCCATCAAATATATCATCACCTTTAGTATGTCATGAACTAGACATTCTGGAACAAGCGCACACTGAAACAGGACCCTAAGGTTTAAAAGACAAAACATATATTCCCTTGTTTGTGTGTAACCAAGAGGCCAAGTTCCTCCCACAGTCATATCATGTCTGCACCAGTCATGTATCATGGAAGTTATACCACTTCTGACATGTGTTACTTTTCCACTATGATGTGCATCCACCATGTGCAAGTCTTAAGGGTGATAGAGTGCTCCAGTGGATAAAAATATCAATTCAGCCAGAGCTAATGCACACCTCCAAGTACAACCATCACACCCAGTTCTTGGACCTGTTCCTCCACATCACCAGGACTGATAGACAGCTTGGGCACATGATTCCAAAGATTAGCAGTATGAGCACACTGCACAATTCACAGTCTGCCTGAGTTAGCTGTCACATTGTAACTGTGAGCCTTTGTCCTGGCTGTAACTTGCCATCCCACCCACTGCCATGTCCTCTAGTGCGCTGGTGCCATGCGACCTTGTCATACTATCTGGCAGTGCAGATCACGAACTCCATCCTTACAGAAGGAGGAAGATAGAAAATAGATGGCACCAGTGCTGACAGGGCACACCACATAGCATTAAAAATGTTTGACTGAGTTTTCTATTTGATAAAATGTTACCAAAATATAGAGAAAATAATCAAGTAGCTCAGTTCAGCATGTTCTGCTCTTAGAATTATCTCTTATTGTGTTGGCCTAAATACCAGGGTATTGGCTTTCTTTTGCATATTTTCACTCCCTGTTGAATTATCTGCTGTGGCTACATGCCTAACATAAATAAAGCATTTATTCAACACAGGATTCTTTTAATGTTTTGAAAGTCTTACACTCACCTCTCATTACATTTACACTTACTAGTTTCAGCTGAATTGCGATTTGCACAATCATAATAGAGACACAAAAATAATTTTCACATAGATTATCCCTTCTTCTCCATGGTTCAGAATGGAATTATGTATTCTGGTGGAAATGCTTCAACAATACACAATAAATGGCAGATCCTTACCAGTTCAAAAGAAAATGACAAAGAGTAGTTCATTACATACTTTTTATACAAAATAACTGTCTGGAGTCAGGTCTTGAAATTTTCTGTTAGCTACATGGAAAGTAATGATGTTCCATTAAAGCTGCAAGACAAATGGTAGTTTACTGTAAAAAGGCCTCAGTTGTTACATTTGTAGGTAACTATGCAGCCAGAAAAATACCCATGTAATCATGTAAATATTAAGTTACCTGCAGAGGATATCGAGTAGTTATTTAATACAGCTGAAGAAGTAGCAGCTAGGTTAAATTTAGCTGTTGTAATCACAAATAGTATAAGGAAGTACAGTTACACATGCCACTCTCTGATCACATGTGTAGTTTGAAAAAGTCTATGGTCATGAAGAAAGTTTATGTCTCACTCCAAGAGTAGACTACACACCATTGTAATACTTCCAGCTGAATATCAGCAATGTAGTTTAAATAAACATTAATAGTGAAATGGCTGGTTTGGCTAAGAAGTTTTTTCTCAGTTCACTTGCTGCAATGATGGAGGATATCATCAAAACCTTGGAATTTTATCTGTATTTGACATGACAAGTGAACCAAGAAATTTTTATGAGACATGGATGGCTGTTGCTAAATCACAAGAAGCATTAAAAGCAGATGTAAGATTTAACTAATGTTCAGTTTTTTTGTCAAAGTCTATCTGTGCAGCTATTAATTTCAGCAGTGAATCAGAATGCTATAATTCATAAGTCCAGGCACGGCTTCATTCAAAGTTATAAGTTCAGTTCAGGTTAAACTTTGCCTAAGTAAATGAAATAGCACAGATCCAAACAGAGTTAACCTCACTAACATTCCAAAATTTCAATTGTAGCTGAAAAACTTAGTCTTTCATAGCAATTATTGGTGAAAAATCTTTCAGAACTGTCTATTCAAAAAAGTTAAAGTTCACAACAAATGAAGTTAAGGGACATTACAATTCACTGTCACTTCACAAGAATTTCCAAGTATAGGAAGCTATCTAATATTTTTCTAAGTCTAAAATGCATACAGCTCACTGACCAGAATAATGCAAGTTCCACTTCCAGCAATTGTCAAACTAAGTGCCTGCATTGCTTACATACTCTAGCTTAAATGATTTTGTCCCCACCACATGTCACAACACTAACTATTAAAGTTATCGAATTGTTCATTCCAGTCATTCTGATATTCTCTTTCTTACTTAAAGGCTAAAACTACGCCTATGCATGTTGGGAAGCTACATCTAATATTGCCAAACTCTGGACAGTTATGACATTTGTATCCATAATTGGGTGTTCTGATATTTCTGTTATAATCCATGAGTTGTGATGTAAAACCTGTAGTGCTGGACGAAAAAACACTTGAGACATGTGCATTGGCACATGCGCATTGGCACTGTTGTGGATTCTTGGAAGCCTAGATTTACTTCTGGAGGAGGTTGAGTGGATACTTCAATACAAACAAAATGTTGGATCTCTTTATTAAAGTTTGAACAATATAAAATACTTAACTTTCGAACAATTGCTGTCCAAAGGAATATCACTGTGTATTTGTTACTGTCACTGAACACTATAACGTATCACGTGATATGTTTCAGAATGATAGTCTCATCTCAATGTACAACTGACTGTAAAATTGAATACACAGTTCTGACTTCTAATACAAACTAAGTGCCTGCATTGCTTACTTGCTCTAGCTTAAATGCTTTTGTCCCCATCACATGCCACAACGCTAACAATTAAAGTTATCAAATTGGATGCTGTCGTCATAAGTGATGCTTGCAGAGTCGTGCTGAGTGGCACTGCATTCTGACAGAAGTAATCTTCTGGCAGCAGAGGCATGTGTACACTGACTTCTCTCATTTATCATTGCATCTGGCAGTGGCTTTCCTTACTTGTGGTTCCACTGTGAGGTACCATCTTTGACATGGGATGTCATTCTTTGGATGATACCACATTACTCCTGCCAAACCTCCCCATCATCATCATGTAGTGTTGTCACGTGACAACAGTGAGCTGGAGGGTGGCGGTTGTGGTGGGGGAGGGGGGGGGGGTGAGGAGATGGGAGGTCTTAAAACAGATGTTGATGAGAAGACAAGGAATGGAACAAGAAACTACACTGATGACAGCTCCCTGTCTGCAGCACAGTATCCACCTTGTGAGTGACACTGTGGTTGGTTGGAACTCAAGTGGCACAGTGATGGCTGTATGGCGCAGTGCCCCCATGGACATCGGTTTGGGCTGCAAGACCATCGGTGATGGGATGACTTCAATCTCCATTGGTACCATTCTGGAAGCACTAACCGCAATGGGTGGAAAGATGGAGATGACAGCTGTTGTGGAGCCCAGTGATGTGCTATAGTCTGTGGGCAAAAATTCTATGGCAAAGTCACAGACATAAGTCTGCCAGACCTTGCTCTGGTGACACCTGAGCAGCCCAGAGTAACTGTGAATGATGTAAGAGGAACGACCCAAGACTGGTGTGACAAGACCGTGCTCTGGACACTGTGTTGTACTAATAACTTTAAAGTGAACTGTCCTGCATCTGAATCTTTGTCTAACCAAACTGTTTCCATGGTGACCACAAAATATGCATCAGGGTACAACGATGACAACCATTTAATAATTCAGTCAGTGACATCCTGCCCTGTTGAAAGGAGCAGCAGGATAAAAGAAAAATCTTTAAGGTCTGCTCCCATGTGTGAGAGGAAAGGTCTTTCTCCATGTGATTTTTGAAATGTTCAAAGGAACCATTCAGCTTCATCATTATATGGAGGGTGAAAAGGTACAATAATTGCATAGTTATGCCACTGGCAGCACAAAACTATTGAAAATTGCCTGATGTGAATTGTGCTCCAGTGTCCATGACAAGGGCCTCAGGAAGATCTTCCAGACAAAAAAATAGAAGACAAAGCTGATACCATACTAGCAGCAATGGTGGATGTTAAGTGGACTACAATAGGAAATTGTGTTGTACTAATAACTTTAAACTGAACTGTCCTGCATCTGAATCTTTGTCTAACCAAACTGTGTCCATAACAAGGGCCTCAGGAAGATCTTCAAGACAAAAAAATAGAAGACAAAGCTGATACCATACTAGCAGCAATGGCGGATGTTAAGTGGACTACAATAGGAAAATAACACCCATCACATGTTTTTGCATGGACCCATAAAGTCAATGTGATATGTTGCCGTGGTCTAGACAGACGTGGTCCCTGAGAAAAGCATCACAGTGGAGCAAATTGGTGCTCTGTACAAACAGTGCAATGAGAAGTCATTTGCTGAATTTTGGCGTCCATGTCCTACCGAGTAAAATAATGTTGGGCAAGTTGCTTTGTGGGGACTATTCCCCACTGATCTTGGTGCAACAAAGACAAAACTTACTGCCAGACTAAATGACGACACACACCCATTCATCAGTATTCTCTGTATGCAACAGTGGAACACCTGACACCATGATGATGTGAAAAGTAGTGACATGGGTTGGGAATTTCTTTCAAACTATGTGACGACCCTTGGCACACATATTGCAAAACTACCTGAAAAGCTATGTTGGAAGCATTTGCTTCAGCAATACACTGAAAATCAAGAGGAAAATTTTAAAAATTTCAAAATCCTGAGCATTGGTTTGATAACATGATTCCTCAGATGAATCAAAAGCAGTGTCAGTACTTATTGGTAACGGAGACAAGAAATCATTCAGATATTGTGCAGTGGACCTGTACAACAACTCATATTGATAATTAGACAATAACAGAGCACAAAATTGCAATTTTTGAGCTGTCCATGATGGGATAGGTTTGGAAGAATTGAACAAATATTGGTGGAGCTTGGTAATACCATAGATAATGGTGAGAATCTCTTTTTCAAGCTGACTATAATTGCATTGTGTTTTGTTGAGAGCTTTCAAGGCAAATGTTATGGGTTGATCAGATGAACCAGTTCTATAGAAGAGTATGGCACCAATCCCATAAGATGTATCCACAGTAACACAACAGATTTAGCTAGATCAAAATGAATTAGATGATGATGACTTCACAATGCATCCTAAAACCACTGAAATGCATACTGATATTCTCGAGACCATGCAAAAGGAGTGCCTTTCTGGTATAGCTCATTCAGCAGAGCAGCAGTTTTCAAAAATTTGCAATAAACTTACTATAATACGCAATTTTTCCTCTAACTTTTCCTTGATGTTATGGGGCGCTGGCAGATATTTAGTCGCAGACAAGTGCAAATAAGCAGGATGGATATGCTGTGCATGTATGACACATCATAAATATTCAAGTTCTTCATGGAAGAAGAATTACTTTTCCTTGTTACATTTAAGCTAGTCACATAATGCACTGTAAACAAACATTGTAAATTTGCCAACTCTTCAGCAGGTATACGAGGGGGGACCCAAAAGAAACCGGACTCCGAGGGTGCTGCCACTCGTACATGTAGTGCAGGGTTCTCACGCTAGATGGTGTTAGTAGAGACCTTCATGAAGCAGCTGTGCAGATGGCGTCAGTGTAGAGCTGAACGTGCAAGTGTGGTATTGCATATCTCTGTCTGTTGGCGGGTTACCTCTGCGAAGTCGTTATGACAACTTTAAAAGAACAAATAGTGTGTGTGAAATTTTGTTTCCTGCTTAAAAAAAGTTCAATGGAGACACACCAAATGCTTCAGGAAGCTTTCCAGAAGGACGCTATGAGCTGCACACAGGTTTTTGAGTGGTTTGGGTGCTTTAAACGTGATGAGATGTGTGTTGAAGGCCAAGCTCGTTCTGGACGCCCTTCAACATCACAAAATGAGGAGAACATTGAAAAGGTCCGCCAAAAGATCAATGAAGATCGTCGCCAAATGATCGACCAAATTTCAGCAGAGACATGAATCAGATGGAACTCATGCCAGTGGATTTTGAGTGAGGATTTGCACATGAGACAAGTTGCTGCTAAATTTGTTCCGCAACTTCTCACACAGGAGCAAGAAACCATCCACATGAATGTGTGTCAGGACTTGAAAACAGAGATTGCACATGATCCAAACTTCTTGAACAAAGTCATTACAGCAGATGAGATTTGGTGTTATGGGTATGACCCAGAAACCAAGCAAGTGTCAAGCCGGTGGAGGACTCTCAACTCCCCCAGACCAAAAAAAGCAAGGCAAGTGAAGTCAAATGTGAAGATGATGATCATTGTCTTTTTGATGTTTGTGGAATTGTGCATTGGGAATTAGTACCCCCTGGGCAGACTGTTAACCAACACTTTTACTTGGATGTTTTAAGGCGTCTGCGAGAGGATGTGAGGAGGAAACACCCGGAACTTTGGTGGTCAGGTGACTGGTTTCTGCATCATGACAATGCTCCAGCACACACGGCCTTACGAGTGGCACACTATTTGGCATCTCAGAGGTGGTCTGTCATTCCCCCCCTCCATATTTGCCGGACCTAGCCCCGTGCGACTTTTTCCTATTTCCACGAATGAAAAAAACGCTAAAAGGGGAGTGTTATGATGATGTGGAAGCGGTAGAAACAGCTTCGCAAAGGGCACTGGACAATATCAAACTTGAAGAGTTCCAAACATGCTTCCAACAGTGGGAAAAGAGACTTGACAAGTGCATCACATGTAATGGAGAGTATTTTGAAGATGAGTGAAGTAATTTTGTAAGAAGGTTCATCAATAAATTTTTTATGACAACAATCTGGTTTCTTTTGGGTCCCCCTTGTATGACCCATGACAACAATATCATCCAGATATTTTTTACATTAAGGGATTTTTGCTGTTAACTGTTCCAGGAAGCACTGAGAAACAGCATGAGTGGAAACACTTCTGAACATTAGTGTTTGGAGCTGGAACAGATCCAGATAAGTGTTGATCACAAAATATTCCTTGGAATGCTCATCCAGTGGTAACTGTAAGAATGCATCACATAAATCTATCTAGGAGAAGGATCTGCCCTGTCCCAATCTGTCCGTTAATGCCTCTTATCATGGGGAAGGATATTAATCCACAACAGTTTGTGGGTTTACTGTGGTTTTGAAATCATCAAACAGAGTAAATCTCCAGAGGACTGTTTGAGAATGACTAAAGGTGATGCCCAGCAACTTGCAGAAATTGGTTGTATCACCCCATTGTCTTTCCATCATTGCAGCTCCTGAGCAACCTGCTCACAGATTGCATGGGGGTCACACCAAGGACAATACAAATGTGGTTGTACATTGTCTTTAGCTGTATTGTGCATCTTAAAACCTGTAGCCCTTCCTAATCCTGTTTCAAAAAGTTCACTGTAGTTATTGCACAAGTAGGAAACATTGGTATAAGGGACTGAAACACTGATTTACAACACATTGTCTTGTTTGCACAGGCTGGATAAATCAAACAAGTATAAACCAAAAATGTTTGCAGTGTTGCTAAAAGATAGTGCATGAAATGAAACATTCTTTTTAAGGACAGCAAAGTTGCTGGCAAACTCCATGTTCCAAGTACTGATATTTTGTGTCAGTTATAAGCAAACAAAAGAGAAGAAGGTAGCTGTGGGCCACTGATCAATTTCATAGGCATTTTTATTGATGAGGGAAACAGATGCAACTGTGTCTAATTGCAATTTAATTGTCTTTAGAGCCTCCATTAACTGGACAACAAGTTAGTTCTTCTGTCTGTGAACTACAGCAAAAGGTTTCTGCGATGCAGAAAAGTGAGCCTTCGTTGGTGCCTGCTGTAATGATTGTGCCAACATGACATTCACTTCCCAAAAGTTATGCTGTAGCTGTGTGCTAGACTGATGCCTGCCCTGGCTGTCTTGTAAACAGACTGTGTGGATGTGATCTTGTTTACCACATGTGAAGCACTTTGCATCACAACAAGGACAAGCTTTTCTATTATGGTTTGAAAAACACTGAGGACAAGACTTCCTCACTTTATTCTGATGCACACCTCATGTACCACAGACTGAAAAGTTTTATCTGTACACTTACTGTTAATCTGAGCCATCTTTTTATTCCCTTTAACATTAGCATGAACTTTAGCCTTGTGCACTACAAACAAGAGAAACAGACGGAGCCTCAAAATCAACTTCAGTTGTGTCCACAATACTTTAAAACTCTACAGTTGATTAAACTATTTTCTGATCCACATCAAATTTAAGGACAGCAGTGCAAATGTGTATGTCTGACACCTTTAAGATGATTGCATCACATAACACATCATATAACAAATGACCCCACAAGAATACTTGAACCTACAATATCTTGTTAGCCCTTTGAAGTCAGCAATCCACTGTTTTAATGGCTGTTCATGGTGCTTTTTAAGAAGAAAAAATTTAAATCTCACCATAGGGATGTGAATTAGTATAGTATAATGTTACGAGCAATATCTTCTGGACCGAGGGAAGTTGGGGCACAGTTTAAGATTCAGTCTGTACAAGTTGCCTCTGATAGTTAATAAAATGAAAGCTATGCACACCATACCTTTAATGTTGTAAGCTGTGAAATGTGCTTTGAATTGGGCATGATATTCCAACCAGTCATCTTCTTTACCATTAAACTAGTGAAACTTAGGAGAGTAAGGTTGTCATCTGTTGTACATTGAGCAGCAGTTGTTCAATCTGCCGCAAGTGAAACTGAACAACTTCATTTAGAGACCTTTCTCGTGGAGCTCAGACATTGTTAAACACTTTATAGAATACACAAAAATGTAGTAACATTATATTGGGCACTGTGATTTGAGGGAGACCAGAAATAACCACAAGGCAGACCAGAGCAGAATTCAGTGCTTGGGAATAAATGTCCATGCATCATTGTCACCATTGTGATAGATGGAACAACACACTGTAGTACACTAGCAACCATCCTTGTCACCATTGTAGTGCTGGCTGATAAAATACTTGAGATATTTACATTGGCACTAAAGTGGGTTCTAGCATGACTGGATGTACTTCCGCAGGAGGTTGAGTGGATACTGCAATACATACAAATTATTAGCTCGCTTTATTTAAGTTTGAACAATATGAAGTACTTAACTTGGGAACAACCCATGCCCAAAGGAATGTCACTTTGTATTTGTTTTTGTGGCTGAACACTATAACTTATCCCTTGATACAATTCAGAGTGATAGTCTCCTCTCAATCTACAACTGACTATAAACTACTTTAATTGGATAGATACAAAATCTACTCGCCAAGCAGCGGCAGAACACACACATAAAAGACTATTTATAAGACTGGTGCAGAACTGACCCTTATTAATATGATTTCAATATACCAGTTGGTTGCTGTCACATGTCTGTGCATGCACATCTCCTGCATACTCTGTCCTGAGTACTTTGCTCTTTTATTAGATTTGAGTGAGTGAGGGGAGTTGACATGTTTATTGATCAGTTGAACACAACACAAAATGATACTTATCATAAAACAGCGTGTATTCATTGTTAGCACAATTGTGGAAAACCTATGTGGAACTGCTTGGCCAGTGTTAAATCTGGAAGTATTTTGGCAAAATGTCTATCAAAGTCTGCAGTGCAAAACTTAGTGGCAAAATGGTGGTTCATCAATGCCAATGGTAGCCATTCACAGCATCTTCTTTGATGTTCATTAAATCATTAGTTCGACATCAGTCTCACTGTAAATATTTTTGACCAGTTTTTATTTTCCCCACTCTGTGTACCTATAATGTCAGTGGTTACTGGTTGTGAATTACTTCTGTCACCTGTACTTTCTGTTGAGTGCAAATTTTACTTTTGACTGTTTTGTGCTTCATAAACCCGTTGAATAAATGTCTCATATATTCAGCTTTTTTCTTTTTGTTCTGGCCTGCAAGTCTAAAGCATAAATTTTATTTTCAGGCTTGCTGGGGTGGAAGCTTAATCCTCTCAAAGAAGTATTCACATAGGTTAACAGGAATTGACCGGTACAGTATTTCAGAAGGAAAACATTTTAATAAATATTAAAATGAAGCAAAAGATTTGATGACCTGCTGCTTGGTATCTAATGATATTTCATCACAGACTTTATAAAGATACAAAGTTTATTGAATTTTTGTATAGGTTGGTAACTTAAGATATAATAAGAGTAAAATAAACATATGTGATCATTATGTAGTGTGGTATAAATATTTTAGTGGCCTTGTTAGTAGAATAAGGTGTATTTTTGCTGTTTGTCTTATTTCTGAAATGGGCAGCTGATTCTATGTATGATGCATCTTTTAGAAGACATACATATAGTAGGAAAGTAAATAATTTGAGATTGAAGGAGACCAATCACCGAATAGCAGATGCGTTGAGTGATCAAGGATCACACAAAAGAGAAAGAAAACATGCTGGTTTTCGGAATCAATTCTTTCTGAAGCTACAGTACCAGCACACACACACACACACACACACACACACACACACACACACACACACACACACCTGTGCCCCTACATAGTGCTGGCTGGGCATACAATGCTATGACTGCAGTTTGACAGGTGGATTGCATGAGGTGGGGGGTCGTATCAGGTGTGGTAGGTAGAGGGAGAGAGAGGCAGGAGACAGGAAGACAGGAAAACTGGTTGGGGTGGATAGTTAGCAGTTTTGGGGGCTGTGCAGCCACAACCTCAATACCTGCTCTCCCATCTGCTTCACTTGGTCCTCTTTAACCCAATATGCCACATTGCTGGATGTTCACCCCCACCTCTGTGACGGCTTCATCCACACATGTGTCCATATTGAACTCACTAATCACAAACAGCATCTGCATTTCAGTGCCTTTCATTCTTTCCACAGCATAAAATTTGTCCCATACAATCCTGCCAACAGTGGGTAGCATATCATCAGTGATGAGAGAGAACTCCTGTGTCTGATGTGCTGAAGATGACCCAAGGGCCTTTTCACACAGGCATTACTGCCAAACCTTATCTGCAAACAAATTTCCCACATCATATCCTCATGCATCCCTAATTCTCCCACCACTCTCAATGCTCATCTACAAAGGAGTGTCCTTCTTGTTGTCACCCAATATCACCCTGGACTGGAACGACTGAACTCTATACTCTGCCAGGACTTTGATTCTTTATACTCATGGCTTGAAGTGAGGGACATCCAACCCAAGATCCTTCCCACCCATCCTAAAGTGGCATCTGTCATCCACCCAAAATCCACAATCCTAGTCCATTCCTATGCCATTCCCACTTTCAACCCTTTGCCACAGTGATTATATCATGTGGGAAACCCAGGTGCAAATCCACCCACCGAGCACTTCCTACACTTCCTGTCACAGGCTTATCCTACCCCATAGAGGCGGGCCTTGTGTGAAAACAGTCATGTCATGTACCAACTCTGCTACAATCACTCACAGCTTTCTTATTGATCTGACAACCAACCACGTACACCAGAATGAACGGTCACCTCCAAAGTGTGCCAAAAACAAGGTTGACCACCCAGTGGTACAACACGTGCCTGAGCACAACTAGCTTGATTTCAGTGGCTGCTTCACAACCCAGACCACTGGATCCTTAATGCTACCATGAACTTTTCTAAACTATGTAGGTTGGGGTTATGCTTGCAGTACATCCTTCAGTCCTGCAACCCTACTGGTCTGTCTCCATTAACCCACTGTCTGCACACCCTCCACTCAACAGTTTTCCCTTTTTCTATCCTATCAGCCCCTACCAATTCAAGTCTCCACATCATCTTCATTGTGTGCTGCTCCTCATTGGCTCCAGCACCTATGCATCACACACCTAGCCCATACATCTGCCATCCCTCTCCTCTACATTTCTAGTCACAAAAACGGCTTCCTCCCTCTGAGCTGCTGGATACCTACTTCCAACCCCTCTTCCTGTCTTGCACCTCTCTCTCCCTCTACACACCAACCTCAACCTCAACATAACCCCCATCCCACACAGACCACCTGCCGAACTCCAATCACTGCCACCTGGCATTATGCAGGGGCACAGGTGTGTGTGTGTGTGTGTGTGTGTGTGTGTGTGTGTGTGTGTGTGTGTGTGTGTGTGTGTGTGGTGTGGTGTGGTGTAGCTCATTAAAGGATTGACTCCAATGCTAGCAAGTTTTCTTTGTCTTTCTTGTGTGCTTGCCAGCAACTCACAGGAACTTTTCCATAAAATAGTTATAATGCAGAATAAGCAGAGATGAAATACAATGTGGAAACTGTGGTTTAGCTGATCGGTTCCCTAAACCTTAATAGGTAGAGGAGGGAAAGCTTCAGATGGCAGTCATTTAGTTGCAGCCAACATCGCCTAGCTGACAGTACTGTGTGTTGTAGTCACTGTTGTCTGCTGTGTTAATGTCGTTTACAACACTGTTCTGAGTTTTTCCTCATGATAAGTTTATGTAATTGTTGTAGTTGGGGTCTTCATTAAATACCTCAGGATTATGAGTGACATTTAAGTGACATTTACATCCATGCATGACTTATGCTGTCCCAGAAGCAAGAGGTACATGTCAAGGTGCCTGCACTGCACGAGGCAGGTGGGGCTCTCTTCCCCCTGCACTGATGCTCATCCTGTTGTGGTCAGTGTGGGGTCTGTTCTGCTCCTTGCAGCGCCCTCTGGCAATAGACCAACTTACAGTTAACACACTGTTTAATTTTGCTGTTGGCGGTGACTGACAGTGATATCTAAATCTACTTCTACATCTACACATATACTCTGCAAGCCACCATGTGTCATGTGGCATAGGATACCATGTGCCACTACTAGTCATTTCCTTTCTTGCTCCAGTTGCAAGTAGAGCAAGGCAAAAACAGCTATCTGTATGCCTCCATAAGAGCCCTAATTTCTCTACCTTACGTTTGTAGTGCTTATGCAGAATGTATGTTGGCAGTAGTAGAATTGTTCTGTAATCAGTCTCAAATGATGGTTCTCTAAATTTTCTCAGTAGTGTTCCTCAAAAAGAACATCACCTTCCCTCAAGGGATTCCCATTTCTCTTGCATTCTCCTTTACTGATGAACCACACTTTCTCACAATGGACCAAAGTTGACTATTTATCATCCATACTACATCCCATACATGCTCATTCCATTATGTACCGCATTGTAACATTACATCTAGATATTTAATTAATGATACTGTGTCAGGCACTGCACTACTAAAGTGGTATTCAAATATGATGGAATTGTTTTTCCTTCTCATCTGCATTAACTTAATTTTTCTATATTTAGAGCTAGCTGTCATTCATCACAGCAAATAGAAATTTTCTCTATGCCATCTACTATCCTTCTACAGACACTCACGATGACACCTTCCTGTACATCTCAGCTTCATCAGGAAACAGATGCAAATCGCTGTTCACCCTGTCCGTCAGATTATTTGTATGTCGAGAAAGAATAACAGCAGTTCTATCACACTTTCTGGGGCACTACCGATAATACCGGTGTCACTGATGAACACTAGCTGTTGAGGACAGTATACTGGATTCTTGATGGATATTCAATATATACTGGATTCTGTTACTTAAGAAGTCTTCAAGGTACTCACCTACAGTATCTGTGAACCTATTCTGTATGCTCATACCTTTGTTAACAGTCTGCAGTGAGGCACCTTATTAAACACTTTTCAAAAATCTAGTAATATTGGATCTGCCTGTTGCCCTTCATCCATGGTTCACAGGATATCATGTGAGAAAAGGGCAAGCTGAGTTTTGTACAAGTGATGCTTTCTAAAATGGTGGTGGTGTGTCAATACACTCTTTCATCTCAAGGAAATTTATTGTTTTCCAACTTAGAGTATGTTGAAGACTTCTGCAGCAAACTGATGTTAAGGGTATTAGTCTGTAATTTTGTGGGCCCCTCTTGTACACTTCTCATACATAGGAGTCCCCTGCAGTTTTTTCCATTTGCTTGGGACTTTGTGCTGGGCGAGAGATTCACAATAAAAGCAAGCTAACTAAGGAGCCAATGCCATGGAGTACTCTCTGTCAATATGTCACCAGCCCTGGTGACGTATTGGTTTTCAACTCTGAGTTGCTTCTTTTTGCAAGTGATGCCTATTACTATGTCCACCATAAGGGAGTCTGTGCAACAGTCAAACAACAGTATGTGTTTTAGTGATTTCTTAAACATGAAATTTAAAACTTCAGATTTCCTGGTGCCATAGCAGACTGATCAGTGAGTGACTCGATAAAACCCTATGACACACTTAGCTATTTTATGTAGGACCAGAATTTTCTTGGTTGCTTGACAAGATCTTTTGCTAAGATATGGTGGCGGAAGCTGTTGTATGCTTCATGCATGGATCTTTCTACAGATACATGAATTTCTACGAACTCTTGCCTGTCATTATTTGCACATTTGTTTTTGAACCAAGAATTTAGCAGTCTCTGCTTCCTCAGCATTTTCCACATTTTTTATTAAACAACAATGGATCTTTTCCAGTCTTAGTTCACTTATTTGGCACATATTTCACCACAGTGCAATTTACACTTTGCCCATAATTGCTCTGTGGACATCATATTGAAACTAAATGATGTTCAACCATTGTATAAGTGGGGTGTTAACAAGTGCTTATTTGCTTTTTCTAACAGAACTACTCTCATAGCTTTTTTGAGGGATTTATTAATTTCAGTAAACCCCTCCCTATGATGGCATTATCATCAAAAATCCCTTTCTCTATACTAACACTGTCAGTAAGGTCAGGCCTCTTTGTAGAGATGTAAAATATTTCTTTTGTGAGTGGGCTGTTGATCTACGTGTTTAAAACAGTCTTTGGAAAATGTATTGAAAATTACTTTACAAGACTGTCCATCCATACCACCTCCAATGGACCCATAGATGTCACAGTCTATACTCTGTTGATAAGAGTCACCTCCAAAATTGTATGCTCTGGGTATTTCTGCACTACTAACTATAAACTTTGTCCAAATGATCCTAAAATCATGCGACCACTAAAACATCCAATAATTAACTTGAATTCATCTAGGCCTGTTACTCGCATCCCGATATCTTCACAGTTAGACTCAATTGCAACCTCCATAGACATGATATCTTTGTTGACTGCAGTAAACAGCCCCCTCCTATGGCGTCTAATCTGTAGTTGTGATATATGTTCCATGCCTTGCTAAATATTTCAGAGATTTCTAATTTGGGTTTCAGGCAGCCCTCCATTCTGTAAATAACTTGAGTGTGACAGGTTTCCTGGAGGGAAATTCAGGAATTTTGTTACAGATGTTTTGACAATTTACTGTTCAAATGTTGAGAGCAAAAGGGTGTTTACTTTGCATGTGATATGATCGACTGGCAAGCGCTTGTCTAAGGACCTCAAACTACTGCCTGGCCTAGCATACTAAAATTGTAATTACCACATTGATTATTTTTAATCTCTTGATTTAAAAAGAGTAATAATAAATTTAGCTTGTTACTATAAGTCTTCTTCCACCCTATTTCTCTATGTTTTTCCATTGCTGTGTTATCTTTACCTCATATCATAATGCTCTGGAAGCTTTCTTATGAAATGGCTTTTTCCCCTCTTGAAATGATAAGAATTCAAGAAGAACGTTGCAATTAACAACAAAGGCGCACACATTTAGAGCAATCAGGCATGTCAGCAGCCACTAACTAGTATTTGGCAGTAGGCATTTCATGAATTTCAACTAAAAATATGCCTGCACACAATTGTGGGAATTCATCATAAAAGAATCCATTGAAATCTAAGTAACCATAAACCTTATCAAACACAATCCAAAGTACCACATCAGTAAACCTTGGGACATGGTGCTAAATCTGCTTATAAAACAGCAGGAACCTATACTATTGTTAAAGAACAGAAACCAGAACTCAAAAAACAAGCAAACATAGGACTGCTGGCGATGTGGACAGAATGACGGTGAGCCAAGTGCAGTGCTAAGGCATATACCTAGCACAGAATACTTCATCCACCACTGGATACATGGAAGAAGGAGGGAACACTTCCACTCTTGGCACATCTCTTAGCATGTCTGACAATAACAGTGGAATCTATTGTCAAATTGTTGTGAATGTTTGTCACAACAATCTTTCTGTTTGCCAAGAACTTTTCACTCATGATATGTGCTGGGGAATACTGAAGAACCATCTGCTGTGCCTTTTCTTATACTTGTGCGCATTATAGCAAATGCTCAGAGAAGATCATTGGAACCTATTTTTTGCATTTTCTACATCTTTCCAGTTATATCCTACTGATCTGCTATTTTTGTTCTATTTCCATATCCACTGTCCTTATTGTTAAATATTTTCACCTACTAATGTGCTCTCCCTTGAGTAACACTGTTTTCTTTTTGACAAAAATATTCTACCTGTTGTATGTTCCACACCTTCTGAAGACAGAAACAAAAATATCTATTATTCTATCACATTTCAGCTCTTACACCGAATGGTTGTGCTGTATGAGCTGTTATTCAGTTGTATCACTTTAACATCGCCCATGTTGGGCACATTGATTGGGAGTAAATTTGGTGTTGAATAAAATTTTGTCTAGTCACATTTTCTAGATGGCTTGTATAGAAATCTCCAGTGGTTAATGACTATTCATATGCATATCAGATGTTCTGCATTTGATTTCAAAGCATTCTTTCTGATTGAGCAGTATATTATATTCTTTATATTCTTTCATTTAATAGTCTTAAAGTAAGTAGCTGCAAATTTACTCTTTAAAAAGATAAATTACACTTATCCTTTTTCTAGGACTGATTCTGTCTCCTGGAATGCTCACAAAATGCTTGGAGCTCCACTTCAGTGTTCTGCCTTCCTTCTTAAAGAAAAAGTAAGTTAAGTTTGGTAAAAGTTATTTTTTTAACTGCTCACGTAATGTGTATAAGCACATCAACATGTAGAATGAAACTTCTTTTTAAAAAACACTTCGCTCTGTGTTCTCCTGCAGACAGAATTATTGTGCATATTGAAAATTTCCATTACCTCTTGGTTTACTAGTTATATATTTCCATGGTAATTAGCAGTGATAAATAACATATTTATGGGAAAAAAAGAGTAATTAGACAACTGTGTATAGTTGGTGACTGATAAGCCTGCAGAAGCCTCTTGAAAACCTTGTATTTCTTACAGTCACTAGTCAGCAGTCAGCACATTTTGTTTGTTAGTAGTATGACTAAATGATAAACTGTTTCACATTAACTAAGGAATATGGAACTATTACACAAAGCATGCAAGCCATTCAAATCCATTTAACTCTCTCTGTCTTAAGATTAGACTAGCATTTTGTGTCCTTGTCCTAATATCTTAACAAATGCCCACATATATAAGACAGTGAAATGAAAATTGATAAACATGTGAAAGGCATAATGCCTTGTTAGTCAGTCCTTGGGAGGAGACTGTCAAACGTGGTGCGTTAGCAGGAACAATTCCCATAAGTAATTGTAGTTCCAGGTTACATACGGGACAGCAAGGTAAAGGAATGGAAAAAGGAAAGTGGGAGGGGGGAGCAGGAAGAGTAGAAAGAGGGAAAATTCTAAGAAAACAGTAGGGAGGATGGTAGAGAACAGCTAACAACAGAATGAACCCAGCGAGAGTAGTAAATGTGTATGCTGAGCCAGAACATATCATCTCAATTTTATTAATATATAGGGAGAAAATTTATGCTGGTGATAGAAGCAGGAAGAGTTTGGTGGAGATGGTAAAGGAATGGGAGCAGGTGCTACAGGGGACTGAGAAGAGGCCAGAGGAGCCCATGGAATAGTTGAGAGTAAGGACAGCAGGTTTGCAGTACCAGTAGATGTGTGGTTGAGAGAATCTGGTTTTGGTAAGGAGAGGCCAAATCAGATTGGATGGATTCAATGTGATGACAGCAGTTGATCAGACTGTGCTGAGTAGCATTTACTGTAACAGATGCTTAAGCTTGTCCTCATTTTGTTAATGATCAATCATACAGAAGGACTGTTGATGGTGGTGGTACCAAACAAGAAAACTGCACAATAATTGCAGCAGTATTGGTGAATGATGTGGATGTTTTCACAAGTGCTATGGTAGATGCTATGCCTCTAGTAGGGCTGGAATGGGAGGTAATGGAAGGATCCATGAGACAGATTTACCAAGAAAGTCTATCACAAGAATATCATTCATGGGATAAGGTAACTGTAGAACCAGTAATGTAAAGATGAAAAGAATGTGTAGTAATTTGGGTATAAAGTGGGCAACCTCCTTAGGAGGAGTACAAAGAACTTTTGGGAAGCTATTCATCTTTTGAGGATATAGCAAGGAGTATTTGCTGACCACATTTCACTTGTTCCAATCCATGTAGTGTGATGCAGTTAGGTGGAAAGATGGAGGAATGTTATGATTTCTCAGATTTCCTGTGGGACTGGTTAATGGTGTGCTTCTGGGTGTTCAGCTGAGTTGTTATTTCCATTTCATGTACAATATTTCAACAGCTGACCCAGCTGTTTTCTTCATATACTGGGAGTTGTTCTGTTGTGTGAACATGCTGCCTGGACTGTGACCAAACTGTGAACTATTGTTGGCCTTGTACTGTTATTTAAGTCTGAGTTTGATTCCCGATGCCCACTACACCTTTTGAAGCTCTTGTTTTTCAGAGCTGACATTGACATTCTGTGGAGCACACATTCTTTCAGCATTTCCCAGCTATTGTTGCTGTGACAGTCAGTGAGATTTTAATAACTTGATTACTGGACCCCCAACCCTTGTTTAAATTGAAACCCCTGCCCACGCCAAAATTGCTGTTAATAGAAAATTACCTAAGCTCAGTGGAGCATGTTGCAGCTTTACTCCCTCTGGAAGCAGCAGAGGATGTACAGTGCAAACCTGTAGAGTAGTCACCAAGATGCCAATGCTAAGTTCCAGCATGTCCAAGAAAGAATGAATAGCATTGACAAATCTGTGGGAGATCGAGGAAACTAATTCTGCCAGCAGGCAGGGGTAATGCTATGATCTTAATGTCACATATGGGCTGTAGTAAGAAGATGTTTGTTCTATTGTATGAAGTTGCCTGTAGGTAGATAGAAAGATTTTTATGAATAAAATTGAGAGGAAAGTGATGACTATTCTTAATGAATCAGGCTTGCTGCATAACACCATTAACAGTCTTAGACAACAAGCAGCTGTGCCACCATGACTATCGCCTTCCTAAAGTATGCAGAAAGGCATTCCTCTAAGACCCGTAATAATATTGGTGCACTTGCAAGCCAGCTGGCAAAGAACCTGAAACAAATTCTCAATGGGGAACTACGAACATCACATTCACAGCTCAGTTCACTTTGTACAACACCTCTGTCAGTTTTGGTTCTGGGATATGAATATTATGGTTAATTTTGATGTATAATCCCCCTTTACAAGAGTTCTACTTTCAGAGTCCTTGGGACTAATTGTAGAAAAGTTCAATGATTGTTTCACCGAACTCCTTTGGCAAGTTTTGATGTCAACTTAATTCCTACTTGATGGAAAATATTATGAACAATCTGATGGCATGGTGCTGTGTAGTCCATTGTTGCCTGTCAAGGTGAACCTGTACATGGAACACTTCAAACCAAGGGCACTACAATCACCAAAATTCAAATCATTGTGCTTCTATCAGTAGATGGACATCAAGTTTGTGGTGTGGCCACATGGAATGAAACAACTTAAAGAGTCCCTGAGAACATTTAAACTCTATCCATCACAATATAAAATTCAGTATCTGGATAGATTGGTAGACTCTTATTGAGACATAGCATCCCAAGTATTTTGTTCTTGTCAATAGAGATAAAAGGTCTTCTTTTGTAATGTTAAAGAAGGTCTAGGTCTCCAAAACCAGGTATATACAACACTGTATTCAAATGAGGCATGTCTTACATGGGGCAGACTATTACAACAGTTGAAGAGAAATATAAGGAACATCAGTGGCACACCCAACTAAAACAACCAAGCAAATGAGCACTTACTCAAATATAATTATGAAATTAAACAATTAGACTAATAATGTTATGCAAATGCCAAGTTCCTGTAACACACTGCAGCTTGCTGCCATTCCATAACTTGCATCTGTTGATTCAGATGTTGGTAAACAATAATTGAAAATATGAGAGGCTATCTTCTTCTGGTGCATTTTTCACTGATTGTGTCAGATTTGACTGTACTTCTGTATTTGGGATACATATATTTCTTTCTTACATAATTAACATGACTTTATTTGAATGTTGATTGAGTGTATCATTTTAAAGGGACTGCTGCATCACTGCAATTCTGCATCTGCCACATATCTTTTCCAACAAGACAAATTCTATGATGTGTCTTATGATACTGGTGACAAAAGTGTGCAGTGTGGACGAAAAGTTGATGCATTCAAGTTATGGCTAATGTGGAAAGCTAGAGGGAATGAAGGATTTGAATATTTAGTGAACAATGCTATGGATTGTGCACAGTAAGTATCCACAATTAGATGCATAACTTTATAGTAAACAATAGGTGAGCAGAAAATCGTCACATGAGAGTGATAGAGAACAACATCACTCTGGGATTTGCAACACAAGTAATATGAAAGCAGAATTAAGTTATATTTTCATATTGTTGATGTCATTTGCTGCTGTTTATTTGAATAGCATGTAATTCTAGGGAAAGATGGACTTATTCATTGAAAACAAAGGGAGCTTAGAGTTTAATGTCTACATCAACAGTGAGGCTGTTAGACATGGAGCACTGACTCAAATAGAAAAGAATGGAGAAAGAAATTGGTCATGGCCATGGCCTATCAGTTGCTGAACTGGTTTAGAGAATCCACAGAAAATGTAAATTTTGATGTGTAGATGGGGATTTCAGCCTTGCTCCTCCTATAGTTGAGATGGTGTAAGAAGATCCCTAACAACTCATATCACTGTTGCAAGCTTTCAATTGCGAAGTGCCAACAGATGGCTGTTTACAGAGTTGTGACAATGCTGAGACGTTGCCGTGGAGGTGTTTACAAAATCATGTTACGTTATTGGTTGAGGTAGGCCTACAAAGCTGCTGAGCTCAGCCCACTACAACTATCAGGGCTCAAATTACACTGACTCAATTACAAATGCAAACATGGTGTATTAACCATTGTACTGAGTGAGGTCACATTGATTAAAACTTCTATCTTGATACAGCTGCCTTGAGTTAGGTTTTCTGTGGTTTCCTTAAATCACCTAAGATGAATGCTGGGGTGATTACAAATCTATTGCCAGTCTTGTTTCCCATCTTTAAGATAGCCAGTGTTCTGTTTCTAATTATGTGATTACAGATGAGCAATTATATCAAAACATTTTTTCCATCTTAACCACTGTGTCACCTTATTCTGCATACTCATGGCACTAATCATAGATTTTAGAAGAAGCAGTCATGAAAACATAACTGTTACACCTTACAAATGCATATGTGGCACAGTTAATGCAGATATCCCTGAAAGTATTGAATATTCCAAATGGACAATTCCTAAAAAATGAGGGGAGTATGTCATGTTAGAAACAGTGTAAGAATATACAAACCATTTGGAGGCACTTTGCGGTAGTCATGCAGTATTCGTATTTGTTTGCAATTTTCAGAGAAGTGTAGCAAGGAGTGTAGGAAGCAAGTTCCACTCAGCACAGTAGCATTTCACGAAATGGGAGGAGTGAACTTCACATTGCTCTTGTAGTCATGTCAGCAATAGAAATGAAACACAACAATGGGGAATCCAGGATGGAATGTTACAATATTATGAAAAGGATGGTTCATACTCACTGCATAGTGGAGATGCTGAGTCACAGACAGGCACAACAAAAAGATTGTCAGAAAATAAGCTTTCAGCCAACAAGGCCTTTCTCAGAGATAGCACATACACATGCACACTCACGCAAATGCAACTCACACGCATGACCGCTGTCTCTGATGGCTGAGGCCTCACTCATGTTGACGGATAAGTCCATCAACACTTGAGAAACTGCACTGAATACCACAACCTCCAAGTTGTGTCACAGCAGTTAGCACACTGGACTTGCATTCAGGAGGGCGTTTCAAATCCACATCTGACCATCTGATTTAGGTTTTGTGTGATTTTCCTAAATCATTCCAGGTAAATGCCAGAATGGTTCTGTTGAAAGGGTGCAGCTGATTTCCTGCTCCATCCATGAAACAGTCTGAGCTTGTGGTCCTCCTCTAATGACCGCGTTGTTGGCAGAATGTTAAATACTAAAATTCCATGGTTCCTGAAGCAACATACAGTCTTTGCTAACCCACCACTGGCTACTCAGTGCTGGTGGCTGTAGCATTTTGTGAGTGCTACATTAGACCAACTACTGGTTCTTGGTAGTGAGGGCAGGCATTCCCTTCTTCATGCTGCCTTGGAGTTTGGTGGTTGACATGCTCTACAGTGGCATGGCAGTCACACTGCATGACTTCATATACTCATATCTTTGTTAACGTGGCAGTATCTTCTCCTTTGGCTCCACCATCTATGTTAGGACTTCTTTTTACCTAGGGCTGCTTGCTGCTCTAACAGCGCTTCACAGCTGTGCCTGGCAGTCATACCATTGCTGCCATACTTACGGTATTGTGGCAGGTGTTCTATATTGGTTGTGCAGTCACTGGCTCGGCATGACAGTATTCAGCAATGTACTCCAGTTACAGACCCCAGAAACATTGTGAATGCTAGAAGAATTGTGGTTGTTGCACTTTTGCCTGGCAATGTATGCCAAGCAGTTCAGCCAAGAGGTGGATCTCTCCATCCCTTTGCCTCCTCACGTTGACTGTGTGGGCAGCCAGATGATGAGTAGTGGCTTGAGCATGACCTTTGCTGCTGTTATTTGTCTTCTCGGGTAGCTGCACTTTCACTCCACCAGAACACGGCTCATGGAGATCAGTAATGTGTTCGGATGTCACTACCCAAGGATAGGATAGCTCATTTTGCTGGAGAACTTTTCTTCTATGGTGGTGAAGATGCTCTAAGTGTGGCTCAAGGATGGCCTATGCTGCTGAGTATTCCTCATGGTTCTGTACTGTGATCATCATAGTCACACTATCCTTAAAATGTGCAAATCATGGGCACTGACATGTGGAGGAAGAGTGGGCATTTTGCAAACTTTCTATCATCTGGAAAAGCAGGACTCACTGGCATATTGGTACTCTTCATTGTTGACAATGTTAACAGTGACAAATTTTTCAGCTGTGATGTCCATCACTGTCTCTAGTCTTATCTGCTTGTTGCCAAAATCAGTGATTTGTTGCCACATGATCTGCAGGCTCTATTAGGCCTCCCTTTGGCAGATTGATCACTGGGTCATAGAGTAGTACATGCATATAAATACCATACATGGTCCACTTTGCATTAGATAAACCATCTTATGTTCACCGAGAGATGAGCCTCCAGTCTCTTCTCAGTATTCCTTGCTTAGATCAGATTCACTGATGACCTTGTAACCTAATTTCTTGATCTCCTCAGGACACATAATGTCTTTTGTGAAGTCTGTCTAGCCTTGGCATGCTGTTAGACACACCTCAGTGATTGAGCAATACATATTCAAGCACAGAATGGAACTGTGTTGCAATAATTACATACACAATTTTCTTCACTTGGCAGTGACTGTAATATCTTTCAGGGGTAAGAACTTATTCTTCATCCATTTTCCATACAAATATAAGAAAATGAAGGACTCTGTTCAATTACAGGGTTAAAGCTGTTATAGTACTGAGGATTTTCTATCAACATTGACTAGTCTCCACCAAGCAGAAATAATCAACAGTTATGATCAAACACTCTTCATTCACACACAGTAACCAGAAAAAAATGCACCTCAAGTGAAAACGAACATAGCGCCAAAACAAGATCCAAAGCTCAATGACTGAAGATAGAGCACTTCCCCCCGTTCTAGAGTCATTGGCAGCCAATGGTTGCCACAGTATTATTTGATGGAAATATAATGAAGAGGCAAAAGAGTTCATTAATTCAACTTTTGCTCAGTTGAAAACTTATATCTTCAGCAACTGGTTTTGAAGTCTTCAAACACTGGTTAAAATTTTATTTTTATTTAATACTACTTTTTGCAGGAATGTGTCCCATCTATTCTCTTATACAATTAGTTATTGCTAATCTCACAAATCTGTCTTGTTTATTTTGCATGTTTGGGTCTATTATTTTTTCTTAAATGACAATATTTTATTGTGGCTTGTTTGTTATCCATTATATCAATATAACTATTTGTGAGGTTCAGTTAACTAGGAAAAATTTAAAGCTGCAGAATCTATCCTCTTATTTTGACAAGTAAATAAAATACCCAAATGTGCTAAGTAGAAAATAAAATTACATCATTTACAGGTGGACTGAAGGTACTTACTTGAAAATTATCAATCAGAGATTGTTAGTTGTGAATTATGAACTTTCAGTTCTGAGAGTTCTATCACTGATACCATAAAGCTGAAGAAAGAAAGAGGAAATCCTCCAGATTGAATATTTAACTCCATCCTGTTCCTAATGGGCACGTTATATATCACAATTATTCTAGGTATTGAGTATCTCCACTCCATACTCCACATTGTCATTCATGCAGATGCATGTGCCAGTTCCCCCAGGGGCCTTGCAACCCTTGTGAGTACATACTTGGCTACTGTGGGGCCCCAGCCTTTGCAGCATTACTTCCTTATCATGCTGCATGCCTATACTTCCACTATCTCTTTCTCCCTCTGCCTCTCCATCACAAGATTTTCATGGTGCTGACCCTGCTTGGACCTGGTTTGTGATTGGGCCTCGAGTTTCCACTCCTTACAACTTTTCATCAAATAAACAGATGGTCCCCATTGTTGGGTTTGACCTGCCACCAATTTCCAAAATTTCCCAGAAATGTGAATTGTGCAGGGAAGGTTACCCAATGTGATGTGTGCTCCACCTTTGTGTCTTTCCTTCTGTGCATCTTTCCCATTAATACAGTAATACATGCAAAACCCAGCGTGGTAGCCATTCTGTTGTGAGGGGAGTCATCAAGTACCTTCACGGTGGAAGCCCCGTGACCACACAGGGGTCGTACAGTTGGTCCCTGAGCTGGAAACTCTCCATGCATGCCAAGGAGTATATGCTCATCATGATTGTGGCACAGGGACTCTGAGCAATGGATTACTGGCAAGGTAGCTGTTACTGAGGCTGGGTGGTGCCCATGGAGAAAACCCTCATTCAGAGTGGGTGGCACAATAGCATTAACTGCAAACAAAGTGGATGAAGCATATTCCACTGGTGACCGTATGGCCCCAAAAGTCTCTATGAAAGGACAGTCCTCTTTGAGTGTAGAGAGACATATGACACTAAATTGCTTCCTTCCCTGTCTACACCATGGGAGGAACATAGCAAGCAGCAAGCAGAGCAATGCTCCCCACAGTACTTGGTTTGTACAAGG
This sequence comes from Schistocerca cancellata, assembly GCF_023864275.1. NCBI lineage: Eukaryota > Metazoa > Arthropoda > Insecta > Orthoptera > Acrididae > Schistocerca > Schistocerca cancellata. The sequence continues at coordinate 621,936,904 of NC_064630.1, forward strand.
GCTAATGGTGAGTCCTTCTTGGCCACAAAGCCCTAGTTCTCTGTGGAGAACTTAGAACACAAGTTTGGGGAACCAGCAGCCATCTCTAAAATGAAAAGTAGGTCAATTCTTATCAAAACAGTATCCCCTGCCTCAGTTGTAACAAGCTGGGTGGCATACTGTTGAATGTCATTCCCCATAACAGCCTAAATTTAGTTCAGTGGATCATTTTCCACAGAGACCTGCTCTTACAATCTGATGAAGAGCTACACACCAGTTTGGAGCAATGGTGTGTACACTTTGTCCATTGTTTACATAGGGGACAAAGGATTATAGGATTGCTATCAGTGCCTTCATCTTGGCCTTTGAGGACAAGGTCAAGGTGATGGTCTCCCAATGCAATGCGAAACGGTATGTGTTCCCCCTCCCCCATGTGGTGCTTCAGGTGCTTAAATTTGGGCACGTCTTCACATTGCAATACAAGCCCCACCTGAAGAGACTGTGGACAAGCACTGCATACAAATGCTGCCTGTGCACTTCTCCCCATCTGTGTCAATTGTGGAAGCACCATTTTCCTTGGTCACCAGACTGTGCTGTTTTTCAGAGAGAAAAGAAAATACAAGAGTATAAGACTCTGAACAAACACAGTTATCAAGAGGCTAAGAAGAAGTATGAACTGTTGCATACAGCATGTCAAATAATGTCATATAACAACAAAAATAATCAATTACTGACAATATAATGCAGATAAAAAAATCTACTCACCCAAAGGCGGCAGGAGAACACACACACGAAAAAGGTTTAACTTTTACAAGCTTTTGAAGCCAGTGGTTTCTCCCTCTGGCAGAAGAGTTGAAGGGGAATGGAAATATGTGAAGGTAAATGAGTGGAGAGGCACCTTATTGCCTACAAGTGGCTGCGTGCCTGGGTCCGCCATCTATAAGGGATGTTCAGAAAGAAATGAGCCGGAGGCATAATTACAGAAACCAGTACCTGTATGTATTGACCCTGGCTGTTGAGACACTTGTCCCACTGTGACACAAGGCAATGAATGGCTGTCTCATAAAATTTCTGTGGCTGCAATGTTAACCACCCCAGTTCCCCATGTACAGCTGGACATTGCCGTCCGAGGTGAATTGTTTGCCCCTCAGAACCTTTTTGAGGGACCAAAAATGGCATAATCACAGGGAGAGGGGTCCAGACTGTATGGAGGGTGGCCAACAACCTCCCATTTGAATTTCTCTAGGAGTGCCATGACTTTGTTGGCCATATGAGGTTTTGCATTGTCGTGGAACAGAACAGGTGAGATTGCCTGGTTGTTTTGATTTTATCGCTTGGTGAAGGTTGGTCAAGGTTTGCGAGTAATGCTGGGCAATCAGTGTTGTCTCATGCTACAAGAAGTAATTAGAAGGGGGGAATTTTTGGTCCCCTTAAAAAGGCTCTGAGGAGCAAACGATTCACCTTGGACAATGACGTCCAGCTGTACGTGCAGATCTGGTTAACATTGCATCTGCAGGATTTTTATGAGACAACCATTCACCACCTTGTGTCATAGTGGGACAAGTGTCTCAACATCCAGTGTCAATACTTATCACATACAGGTACTGGTTTCTGTAATTATGTTTCTGACTCGGTTCTTTCTGAATGCCCCTTATAATGAAAAGATAGAAGTGAGAATTCTGGGAATGGTATGTTTCAACAATCGGACCATGTACCTCCCCTTCACAGGTTTGGTCTAAGATCAGACATGTCTATGCATTCCAGACACCAGCAGGTGTACCTGGTATTACCTTGAAGGGCCCTTTCTACACTGACCCAGAAGGCATCTCCAAACATTTTACTCTGCACTATGCTCAACCATCAGCATTTGAGAATTATCAACTGGCTTTTCATGTCCTAAAACAGCAGTTGTAGCAAAATCAATTATCTTTTACTGCACACCACCTGAAGCCATATAATGTTCCATTCAGTGAGTGGGAATTGGTCAGTGACCTCGCTCACTGCCCTGACACAGCCACAGGGCCAGGGCGTATCCACAACCAAATGATCAAGCACCTACCAGTGGATTGTCAGTGTCATATACTTGCCATATTTAACTGAATCTGGAGTAAGGGCAAGTTCCCATCACAGTGACAAGAAAGCATCATTGTCCCAATACTGAAACCAGGTAAGCACCCTCTAGAGATAGTTATCACCCAGTAGGTTTCACCAATGTTCTCTGTAGCTTGCTAGAACGCATAGTGAGCTGGTGGCTATGTTGGCTCCTTAAGTCTTGGCTTCTGGCTCCATCCCATGGTGGTTTTCACCAAGGCTGTTCCACTACTGGTAATCTGGTTTACCTGGATTCTGCCATCTGAACAGCTTTTGCCTGATGTCAACACCTTATAGCTGTCTTCTTCAACCTGCAAAATGCTTATGACACCACATGGTGACACCACATCCTTGTTTCCTTACATGGGGGGGGGGAGTCTCTAGGGTCCGCTCCCAATTTTCATCAAGAACTTTCTGTTACACTGTATGTTATTTATTGGAGTTGGTGGTTCCCACAGTACTCCCCATGTCCAAGAGAATGGGGTTCTGCCGGGCTCTATAATGAGTGTCCCTGTCTTTCTAATAGTCATCAGTGGTCTAGCAGCAGTTGTGGGATCCTCAGTATCACTCTCCTTGTATGCTGACAACTTTTTCATCTACTATTCCTCCTCTAGTGTGGGTGCCACTGAACATTGACTGCAAGATACCATACAAAAGGTGCAGGCATGGACCCTCACCCATGGCTTTCAATTTTCCACTGCCAAGACTAATGTCATGCACTTCTGTTGATGTCATACCATTCACACACAACCAGAACTTCACCTCAATGAACAACTAATCAATGTTGTGGAGACTTGTTCCTTTTTAGGCTCGGTCTTCGATTCTCGGTTGACATGGATGCCCCATCTTCACCAGCTTAAGCAAAAGTGCTAGCTGCACCTCAATACACTTTGCTGCCTGAGTAATGCCATCTGGGGTGCAGATCCCACTACCCTCCTGGAGCTTCACAAAGCCTTGATGCAATTCCACCTCAATTATGAGTGTCTGGTATATGGTTTAGTGTCACCCTCAGCATTGTGGATACTGGATCTGATACACCACTGCAGGGTTCAACTTGCGACAGGAGCCTTTCAAACTAGCTCTGTGATCAGCTTACTTGAGGGTTGGCAGAACAGTCTGTCACCTCTTCTGCCCAGACCGGGCTGCAGCTGTCTGGACTTGGTAATCCAGCCTGGTCCTCATTCTACCTGCTCTTTTACTCTTCTTTCCCCCATCTTCTGTGGTCTGTTAGACTTGTTCATCTTTTGTCTCTCTGTGCTTCTCTTGCCCTGTCCTTGTTGCTAGTCTTTCTGAGGTAGTCAGTAGTTGGAGGCTGGCAGATGTATGTCCTCCCATTGCACTCTGCTTTCAGGGGCTTCCGGCTTCTCCCTTGCTTGCCTTTCTTCCCCAGTCTCCCTTTCCTCTATTTGTCCCTTAACTCAGCCTCGCTGACATTGGTAGGTCTTGGGGTTTTCTTTTCCTAGGTTTTATGTGTTAGGCTAGCTCTGATCTACTGTCATATAGACCTATCTGTTCGAGGAAAAGGGACTGATGACCTGGTGGCTTTGTCCCTTGAAGCATCCAACCAAGCAACCAACCAACCATGTGCCACAATTTTGTTACAATAAACAACATACTGCTTCTTACCTCTCATTCATAAAAATAATAACGCACCGTTCCTTTCAGATCTGTATCAGCTATTTGCGAAGGGACACAATTGACCTGTTTCTATGTTACTAATAAGGTGATTTGGTACTTAATTCTAAAATTTATGTATAAAAATACATCTTTGTATTTTCTAAATAAAAAACAATTTTATTTCTTAATCCACAGGTATTTCAAAAAAGAAATTTCAAAGAGAAAAGGGTATAGGCTTGTTATACCTGAATTTGAATGTACCAATGTGTGTTTTTGGTTCATTCCCCCAAGACTGAGAGATAAAAAAGAAAACGAAGAATGGTGGAATGAAGTAGATATGGTGAGTAAGCATGAGATGGTGGAATATTTATTTACATTTAAGAGTAAAGGAGAACATTCACTGAGCAGTAGAGGTACGGAGTCATTGAGAGTCACAAATAAAAGTAAAAAAAAAAGAAAAACTTGTCTAGCATTTGCTGCGCATGTGCCCCCCCCCCCCCCCCACACACACACACACTTGAGCATCTACACTGTACTGGCAGAACATACCAGATGTGCATGTGTGTGTGTGTGCATGTGGGAGGGAGGGGGGGCATGCACTCATGCTTACATGTGGCTGGTAAAGTTTTCATTCTGTTTTGTGTGTACCTTTGATGACTCAACGCCTTTGTCGTTTGGTAAGTGGTCTACTTTACTGCTAAATATTTACATTCTGCCAGAACTTTCCTAAATATTTACAGTAGGATATTTTTTTTATTTGATTAGCTTGAAGAAAAGCATCATTGTATGTACAAATATTTTAGGATCTAATTTGTTTCAAGTACTTGTCTTCACAGTTTCTTGAGTGTATACTGGGATTTCTTTATATCTGAGGGGAGTAGTATACTTTGATAATTTTTGTTATTTCTTGTCTTCGCAGTTTCTTGAGTGTATACATGGATTTCTTTATATCTGAGGGGAGTAGTATACTTTGATAATTTTTGTTATTTCTTTCTAATCAGTGGCATAATAATTTTGACACATCATGCTTCTGGGTGAACAGATTCAGTGGAACAAAATTTGTAGCACCACACTCAATCAGTAACTAAAGACAAACATGGGACAACAGTAGTGTATGGTATCTTTGATTCAGGGATCAATAATAATTGCAATCTTTCCTCTACATCACATAAATTTTGTTTTTATTCTGAATATTGTCGCCACAAATGGTGACCCTCACAAGAGCTATTGATACAAGAAAATCATCAAGTGTGAATCTACAGCACCAATTACAATGGGCCTATTTTACTGGAACAACCAATGACTGCCAATCTTCACTCTCCTATCCATGCAGCTGATGGACATTCACCAAAAACACCATGCTTACTGCAGCTGCTGAACATTTCCTCTGTTGGCTGCATTGCATCATCTGTACCATAACATCATGATTCTGCTGTAGTTGCCAGAACAACCAACCTGTGGTTCAAAATGCAGGAATTTTTGTTTCCTGCTTATGATGTTTGTGACAACAATATACCGTTAATACTTACCATTGGTGCATTGGATGCTCAGAGTCTCCTATTATTGTCAAATGTTATTCATGTTACTCCCACTGTCTGCAAATATCACCAGCTCAAGGCCACGTGCTTTGCTCACTGTGTATGCAAATCAAGGGACCAATGGATACAAGTCTTAAGTAATAAAGTCTTTGGTGACAAATCATTGTCAGTGGTCATCACCTGTGAATGTTAAATATAGATGCTTACATTTCAGAAACATTCCCATGTTAAATGTGTTTCAGTCAACTCCCTTTCACCATTAAAAGTTCTGTGATTTCAAACAACAGTGGGGACAGTCTTCTCAGTAGCATTTGGCTGATCAAATGCACAGCACATGCAAAATGACAATGTGGGTGTGGTACCTTAATAGGTAATAGCTTTGCAGTGATATTTTCAACCAGTGCTACTAGAGGGCAGCAAATCCACATTCTCCAGCAAGACTTGGGCACTCTCCAGGGACAAAGCAAGGAAACTCATTCCACAGTGTTGACTGACACAAGCCAAAGGGTCAGTGGTCATTGGGGAGCATGCAGAAGCATCAACAAATGGTAGCAGGTATGGTGTTGGTACCATTTACATTTTAGACAGCAAACAAGGATGTACACCTCATCTTACAGTCACCCAAATGACAACAGGAACTGGGTTTAGGTGTGACCAGTTTTTCTGGGAAGAATCTCCTATTTACCTATAGATGGGGAAAAAAAAACTCATCAGAAATTACCAATACTTTCAATGTTGGCCACAATTAGCAGTTGGTCAGTGCCAAATCAGCCAAGATATCAGTCATCATTGGTAACATAAGACTAAATGAAATACTAACTCGATACTACAGTCCAGGTATTTCCCATGAACCATGCCAACTGTACATCACTGATACTTGCATTTTATGCACTTACTTCACGGACTCAGGATCATACCAGACTCACTTCAGCTAACTCTTGGCTTACAGCTGCTAAAAACCCCAAAATTCCTACATTTGGTAAAGCAACTGTGGTACTGAATCCAAGCTTCAAGAAATCATTACAGTGGTCTTTTGTGATTGCTGATGTCACAGAACCCATTCCAGGTGCCAATTTTTTACTCTATTATAACATTTGCTATGAATATACAGTTCGAAGTCTATGATATCCTTACATATCTCTACATTACACAACATGACATATAAACCTCAATTATGACAGCGAACAATTAATGTCATATGATAGGTGAAACAATGTTTGGCTAGAAATCACTGAGGCTCACATTTGGTGACCAGTATGACAAAAACTGGCAGCAATCTAGAAACTCTGTGGCAGCATTTCTCACTTCTATGAGGTATGTGAAGAAAAAATATTAATAATGCAAGAACTCTTCAGTGTAGTCTCTCTTGTAATCACGCCAGATGTATTGAAGGATCGATCGATATAATTACACATACATCTGATATGGTCAATAGGCGTGGCACTGAGTGATACATCACTAGTGCCACCTCACGTGGGTAAACAACAGCACTAATTTAAGGACTGGCACAGACTGTCTCAGCCTCATTTGCCTCAGCTCACTAATGTATATTACCTGCCCTCCAGTGGACTTATTTACAACAACCTTGTGATACTCTGCTAATTCCTGGACATGGATTTGGGCTCTGTTATTCCTGGTCATCAATGTTTGGCTTTCACATGGACACTTGTACTTTGCTGATATGCTACTGTCTGCATTTGTAGTTCAAGCACATTTTGTATTTACTATGAGTGCATTGATGGTGTGTGTGTGTGCACTGAGAGACTGGTTGATATTACAGTACTTCCCAGCCCGGCAAAGTTACAGTGTTCTCCAGAACTATATTTGTTGTATTCAGTAAATCTCCAGAGTACTTTAATTGCCAAGACCTTTATAAATGTCTGGCTCTGTTTAGTTCAATACAAATCAGGATCTACTATTTTCGGTGATGTATTTGTATTTAACTGATGTTGAATAAAACCAGTTTCGTTGAAGAAGCAGACTTATAAGAGTTTCCATGATACTGTTTAATAATAATAACAATAATGTATTCGTAATGAATTATCGTAGTAAACTTTTGCTACTGGAACAACTTCACAGTAGCAGTCTTAGCGAGTTACTTGTGGCACTCTTTCGTTGCCATTTTTAGAAAAAAATCTGAGTTGTAGTAAACTAAACTATTTGCAAAACATCTTGTCTTCATATTCAAAAGCACACAATGATTGCTTTTTAACAGAATGGAAGGTTTAATGCAAAAAGTGCCACAGAGCACATGAATCATAGAACTATAACAATAATGTATTCACAATTAAATACCATAAACAATTACTACTGACATAGCTCTGCATTAACAGTATTAGCCACTAGCCAATTATTTGTACCATTCTTATGTTAACATTTGTAGAAAATATTCTATGTTATAATAAATTAGTTTTAAAATATACTTTCTGCTTATTTGAAAACCATAGAATGATTACATCATAACAGAATGTAAAGCTTAATGCAAAAATTAAGTGCCACAGGGCACCTGGAGAAAAGCACTTGATGCACCTGCAAATATTGCCTGCAGCCTTTGAGCTGGGTTATCTTGATGAAACGTCCTGTAGAGCATCATATCTAAATAGACAAAACTGGAGAAAGAAAATTGCAAAACTATTTAGTAATAATAAAGTCAATTGTAAATAAAAAATGTAATATTTTATTTTTAGCCTATATTTTCTTCAGAATATGTTGGTCTGGTGTGGTGCATATACTGAACACAATATTTGTGAGTACAAAGCCTTCAGGCTTGAAATGCTTAATAGAATAGGTGATCAGCTTGTTTTAGCCATGTATAATCACATCATATGCAATGCTATGATCCACTAAGTGCAACAACTGCATCCTGAGGTATTAATCAGTTTTCACCTGTACCAGTCTCCAATATATGAGTCAGCCATGAATAGAAATCCATTGGGAAGGATACTATGTGCCAGTCAGAATTTTAGGATTTCAGGCAGAGTATGGTTTATTGGGATTTTGAATAGGACAAAAATGCGTTTTCTTAAATGGTAGAGGTGTCATGCAGGGTTTGGCCAGTAGTGGGAAATAATTTCTGAAATCAGTTCTTGTTGTGATATTAAGTAGATGAGAAGGAAATTAGATTGTTAATAATTCATAGATGACAGTGTAAAAGTTGCACAATAGCAAAAAAAGTAAATGATCAGTTTTAAATATACGTGTTCTAGAGAATATGCACATGATAATAATTAATTATGTAGTATTGATAAATTGGGATTGGCATGATGGAGCACAGCATTTTTGTGTAGCATGTATGTGACAGGACTAGTTAATAAAACAGAGATAAAATAGGTAGAAGGATCACGTATAGCATACACAGAACCTTGGGCTGCCATTGGGGTCCAGCTAAGTAACAAGTTGAAATGCCCACCAGTCTTTTAACTGGTTTGATGCAGCCCACCATGAATTCCTCTCCTGTGCCAACCACTTCATCTCAGAGTAGCACTTGCAACCTATGTTCTCAATTTTTGCTGGATGTATTCCAATCTCTGTTTCTTGTCAGTGTTTTCCACATATTCCTTTCCTCGATGATTCTTCAGAGGACCTCCTCCTTTCTTACCTTATCAGTCCACCTAATTTTTAACATTCTTTTGTACCACAACATCTCAAATGCTTTGATTCTCTTCTTTCCCAGTTTTTCCATAGTCCATGTTTCACTATCATACAATGCTGTGCTCCATACATACATTCTCAGAAATTTCTTTCTCAAATTAAGGCCTATGTTTGATATTAGTAGACTTCTTTTGGCCAGAAATGCCACCGCTAGTTGCTCCGTTTGTCATGAATTGTTTTGCTGCCTAGGTAGCAGGGCTCCTTAACTTCATGATCACCAATCATGATGTAAAGTTTCTCACTGTCCTCATTTCTGCTACTTCTCACTACTTTCATCTTTCTTCAATTTATTCTCAACCCATATTCTGCACTTATTAGACTCATCATTCCATTCAGCAGATCCAGTAATTCTTTTTCACTTATACTGAGGATAGCAATGTCATCAGGGATTTTTATTATTGATATTCTTTCGCTCTGAATTTTAATTCCGCCCTTCAACCTTTCTTTTCTTTCCACCATTGCTTCTTCCATATACAGATTGAACGGTATGTGTGGAAAACTACATCCCTTTCTTATAACCTTTTTAATCTGAGCACTTCATCCAGGTCTTCCAATCTTATTGTTCCCTCTTGGCTCTTATACCTATTGTATATTATCCTTCTTTTCCTACAAATTACCCCCTATTTTTCTCAGAATTTCAAATATCATACATTGTTTGACATTGTCAAATGCTTTTTCCAGATTAACAGATCTTATGAAAATGTCTTGATTTTTCTTCAGTTTGCTTCCATTGTCAACAGCAACATCAGAATTGCCTCTCTTGTGCCTTTACCTTTCCTGAAGCCAAACTGATCATCATCTAACACATCCTCAATTTTCTGTTCCATTCTTCTGTAAACTATTCTTGTCAGCAATTTGGATGCATGAGCTATTAAGCTGATGGCACGATAATTCTTGCACTTGTTGGCTCTTGCAATCTTCAGAATTGTGTGGATGATATTTCTATGAAGGTCAGACGTTATACTGCCAGACTCATACATTCCACACACCAACGAGAACTGTCATTTTGTTGCCAGTTCTCCCAATGATTTTAGAAATACTGATGGAATGTTATCTATCCCTTTGCTTTATTCAATCTTAAGTCTTCCAAAGCTCTTTTAAATTCTGATTCTTAAACTTCATTGTACCCTTTCCACCTATCCACTCTGTTCTCTGTATTTAACAGTGGAATGCCCATCGCACACTTCATGTTACCACACTTGTTGTTAATTTCAATGAAGATTGTTTTGACTTTTCTGTATCCTGAGTCAGTCTTCTGGCAATCATTTCTTCACATTTTACATGCAGCCATTTCACCTTAGCTTCTTTGCATATCGTGTTTATTTCATTTTTAAGTGACTTTTTTTCTGTATTCCTGAATTTCCTTGAACATCTTTGTATTTCTTTCCTTCATCAATCAATAGTGATTTACAAATCAATAAACATAGTTTAAAAGTTTTCCTAGTAGACTGTGTTAATGAAAGACAAAGGTATTGGCTTATTTTTCACATTTCACTCCCTACTGCCTTCCACAATTATCCTCTGGAAGAATGTGCATAAAGTAAAGAAATTATTTATTCAGTAGAAATGAGCCATAAGAATATTATGTGTGGAGCACTTTTCAAGGATCTTGGAATCCTTTGTACTTACTTTCTAGTACATTTGCTCCACAATGGTTTTCATTGCAGATAATAAAAATCAGTTTTACGCCAAACAATCGGAATACAAGAAACAAACACTATTTTCAAACAATGGAAAGTCCATAATGCAATAATGACAATATTATGAAAAAGATAGATTGGTACTCATCATATTGAAGAGATTTTGAATCGCAGAGAAGCAAAACAAAAAGACTACTAAACGCCTTAGCTTTCACCCAGAACGTCTTCTTCTGAAATAGACAACATACACACACACGCACATACACACACACGCACACACACACACACACGCACACACACACACACACACAGAGAGATAGATATATATATATATATATATATATATATATATATATATATATATATATATATATATATATATAGTTATAATAGAAGGAAACATTCCACGAAGGAAAAATATACCTAAAAACAAAGACGATGTGACTTACCAAATGAAAGTGCTGGCAGGTCGACAGACACACAAACGAACACAAACATACACACAAAATTCAAGCTTTCGCAACAAACTGTTGCCTCATCAGGAAAGAGGGAAGGAGAGGGAAAGACGAAAGGATGTGGGTTTTAAGGGAGAGGGTAAGGAGTCATTCCAGTCCCGGGAGCGGAAAGACTTACCTTAAGGGGAAAAAAGGACGGGTATACACTCGCACACACACACATATCCATCCACACATATACAGACACAAGCAGACATGATATATATATATATATATACCTAAAAACAAAGATGATGTGACTTACCAAATGAAAGTGCTGGCAGGTCGACAGACACACATACGAACACAAACATACACACAAAATTCAAGCTTTCGCAACAAACTGTTTGCCTCATCAGGAAAGAGGGAAGGAGAGGGAAAGACGAAAGGATGTGGGTTTTAAGGGAGAGGGTAAGGAGTCATTCCAGTTCCGGGAGCGGTAAGACTTACCTCAGGGGAAAAAAGGACGGGTATACACTCGCACACACACACATATCCATCCACACATATACAGACACAAGCAGACATATTTTTAAATATGTCTGCTTGTGTCTGTATATGTGTGGATGGATATGTGTGTGTGTGCGAGTGTATACCCGTCCTTTTTTCCCCCTAAGGTAAGTCTTTCCGCTCCCGGGACTGGAATGACTCCTTACCCTCTCCCTTAAAACCCACATCCTTTCGTCTTTCCCTCTCCTTCCCTCTTTCCTGATGAGGCAACAGTTTGTTGCGAAAGCTTGGATTTTGTGTGTATGTTTGTGTTCGTTTGTGTGTCTGTCGACCTGCCAGCACTTTCATTTGGTAAGTCACATCATCTTTGTTTATATATATATATATATATATATATATATATATATATATATATATATATATATATATATATATGGTTATAATAGAAGGAAACATTCATATATATATATGCCTAGAACAGTTCCATCCTCCGTCACAGCGGGACCCACCTCCTCTTCCTCAAAATCATCCCCTCCAAACCTTCCAGGAATTTCTGACTTCCTGCCTTGCCTCTCAATCCTTCATAAAAAACCTTAATCCTACTCCCAACATCACCACTGCTGAAGCTCAAGCTATCCGTGATCTGAAGGCTGACCGTTCGATTGTCATTCTTCTGGCGGACAAGGGTTCCACGACAGTGGTACTTGATTGTCGGGAGTATGTGGCTGAGGGACTGCGTCAGCTTTCAGACAACACCACATACAAAGTTTGCCAAGGTAATCCCATTCCTGATGTCCAGGCAGAGCTTCAAGGAATCCTCAGAACCTTAGGCCCCCTAAAAAACCTTTCACCTGACTCCATCAACCTCCTGCCCCACCGACACCCCGCACCCTTACCTTCTACCTTCTTCCTAAAATTCACAAACCCAATCATCCTGGCCGCCCCATTGTAGCTGGTTACCAAGCCCCCACAGAACGTATCTCTGCCTACGTAGATCAACACCTTCAACCTTCAACCCATTACATGCAGTTTCCCATCCTTCATCAAAGACACCAACCACTTTCTCGAACGCCTGGAATCCTTACCCAGTCTGTCACCTCCGGAAACTATCCTTGTAACCATTGATGCCACTTCCTTATACACAAATATTCCGCATGTCCAGGGCCTCGCTGCAATGGAGCACTTCCTTTCCCACCGATCACCTGCCACCCTACCTAAAACCTCTTTCCTCATTACCTTAGCCAGCTTCATCCTGACCCACAACTTCTTCACTTTTGAAGGCCAGACAATACCAACAATTAAAGGGAACAGCCATGGGTACCAGGATAGCCCCCTTGTACGCCAACCTATTCATGGGTCACTTAGAGGAAGCCTTCTTGGTTACCCAGGCCTGCAAACCCAAAGTTTGGTACAGATCTTCATGATCTGGACTCACAGTGAAGAAGAACTCCAGAATTTCCTCTCCAACCTCAACTCCTTTGGTTCCATCAGATTCACCTGGTCCTACTCTAAATCCCATGCCACTTTCCTTGACGTTGCCCTCCATCTGTCCAATGGCCAGCTTCACACGTCCGTCCACATCAAACCCACCAACAAGCAACAGTACCTCCATTATGACAGCTGCCACCCATTCCACATCAAACGGTCCCTTCCCTACAGCCTAGGGTCTTCATGGCAAACGAATCTGCTCCAGTCCGGAATCCCTGAACCATTACACCAACAACCTGAAAACAGCTTTCGCATCCCGCAACTACCCTCCCGACCTGGTACAGAAGCAAATAACCAGAGCCACTTCTTCATCCCTTCAAACCCAGAACCTCCCACAGAAGAACACCAAAAGTGCCCCACTTGTGACAGTATACTTTCCGAGACTGGATCAGACTCTGAATATGGCTCTCCAGCAGGGATACGACTTCCTCAAATCCTGCCCTGAAATGAGATCCATCCTTCATGAAATCCTCCCCACTCCACCAAGAGTGTCTTTCTGCCATCCACCTAACCTTCGTAACCTCTTAGTTCATCCCTATGAAATCCCCAAACCACCTTCCCTACCCTCTGGCTCCTACCCTTGCATCCGCCCCCGGTGTAAAACCTGTCCCATGCACCCTCCCACCACCACCTACTCCAGTCCTGTAACCCAGAAGGTGTACACGATCAAAGACAGAGCCACGTGTGAAAGCACCCACGTGATTTACCAACTGACCTGCATGCACTGTGAAGCTTTCTATGTGGGAATGACCAGCAACAAACTGTCCGTTCGCATGAATGGACACAGGCAGACAGTGTTTGTTGGTAATGAGGATCACCCTGTGGCTAAACATGCCTTGGTGCACGGCCAGCACCTCTTGGCACAGTGTTACACCGTCCGGGTTATCTGGATACTTCTCACTAACACCAACTTGTCAGAACTCCGGAGATGGGAACTTGCCCTTCAGTATATCCTCTCTTCTCGTTATCCGCCAGGCCTCAACCTCCGCTAATTTCAAGTTGCCGCCACTCATACCTCACCTGTCTTTCAACAACATCTTTGCCTCTTTACTTCCGCCTCAACTGACATCTCTGCCCAAACTCTTTGCCTTTACAAATGTCTGCTTGTGTCTGTGTATGTGCGGATGGATATGTGTGTGTGTGCGAGTGTATACCTGTCCTTTTTTCCCCCTAAGGTAAGTCATTCTGCTCCCGGGATTGGAATGACTCCTTACCCTCTCCCTTAAAACCCACATCCTTTTGTCTTTCCCTCTCCTTCCCTCTTTCCTGATGAAGCAACTGTTTGTTGCGAAAGCTTGAATTTTGTGTGTATGTTTGTGTTTGTTTGTGTGTCTATCGACCTGCCAGCGCTTTTGTTTGGTAAGTCTCACCATCTTTGTTTATATATATATATAAGGAGGGAGGGAGGGAGAGCAGGGTACAGGTGGGGGGGGGGGGGGGGGGGTGATAGAAAAGGAGAGAAATGGAAAGGCTGTGGGTAGGCTTGAGGAATAGAAGGCTCTGAAGTGGAAATACGAGGTGCATTCAAGTTCTAAGGCCTCTGATTTTTTTTCTAATTAACTACACACCCAAAATCGATGAAACTGGCGTTACTTCTCGATATAATCGCCCTGCAAACATACACATTTTTCACAACGCTGACACCATGATTCCATGGCAGCAGCGAAGGCTTCTTTAGGAGTCTGTTTTGACCACTGGAAAATCGCTGAGGCAATAGCAGCACAGCTGGTGAATGTGCGGCCACGGAGAGTGTCTTTCATTGTTGGAAAAAGCCAAAAGTCACTAGGAGCCAGGTCAGGTGAGTAGGGAGCATGAGGAATCACTTCAAAGTTGTTATCACGAAGAAACTGTTGGGTAACGTTAGCTCGATGTGTGGGTGCGTTGTCTTGGTGAAACAGCACACGCGCAGCCCTTCCCGGACGTTTTTGTTGCAGTGCAGGAAGGAATTTGTTCTTCAAAACATTTTTGTAGGATGCACCTGTTACCGTAGTGCCCTTTGGAACGCAATGGGTAAGGATTACACCCTCGCTGTCCCAGAACATGGACACCATCCTTTTTTCAGCACTGGCGGTTACCCGAAATTTTTTTGGTGGCGGTGAATCTGTGTGCTTCCATTGAGCTGACTGGTGCTTTGTTTCTGGATTGAAAAATGGCATCCACGTCTCATCCATTGTCACAACCGATGAAAAGAAAGTCCCATTCATGCTGTCATTGCGCGTCAACATTGCTTGGCAACATGCCACACGGGCAGCCATGTGGTCGTCCGTCAGCATTCGTGGCACCCACCTGGATGACACTTTTCGCATTTTCAGGTCATCATGCAGGATTGTGTGCACAGAACCCACAGAAATGCCAACTCTGGAGGCGATCTGTTCAACAGTCATTCAGCGATCCCCCAAAACAATTCTCTCCACTTTCTCAATCATGTCGTCAGACCGCCTTGTGCGAGCCCGAGGTTGTTTCGGTTTGTTGTCACTCGATGTTCTGCCTTCATTAAACTGTCACACCCACAAACGCACTTTTGACACATCCATAACTCCATAACCACATGTCTCCTTCAACTGCTGATGAATTTCAATTGGTTTCACACCACGCAAATTCAGAAAACGAATGATTGCACGCTGTTCAAGTAAGGAGAACATCGCCATTTTAAGTATTTAAAACAGTTCTCATTCTCGCCGCTGGCGGTAAAATTCCATCTGCCGTACGGTGCTGCCATCTCTGGGATGTATGGACAATGAACGCGGCCTCATTTTAAAACAATGCGCATGTTTCTATCTCTTTCCAGTCCGGAGAAAAAAAATCGGAGGCCTTAGAACTTGAATGCACCTCGTAGAGAAGGGATACATGGGTGAAGGACAATGACTAATGAAAATTGAGATCAGGAGGATTATGGAAATGTGGGATAAATTGCAGGGAGACTTTCCACCCGTAAAATTCAGAAAAGCTGGTGTTGGCAGGAAGGATCCAGATGGTACAGGCTGTGAAGCTGTCATTAAAGTGAAGAACAGTATGATGAGCAGCATGCTCAGCAACTCGGTGGTCCAGCTGTTTCTCGGCCACAGTTTGTTGGTGGCCAGTCATGAAGACAGATAGCTGGTTGGTTGTCACAGTTTGTAGTTTAGCTAGTAGATCACTTGGTAGGTCTCACAGGTTGCTCTGCCTTTGATGGGACAAGTGATGCTTGTGAAGGCTGGAGTAATTGGTGGTGGGAGGATGTATGAGAGAGGCTTTGCATGTTGGTCTATTACAGGGATATGAGCCTGGGGCAAGGAGTTGCGAGGAGGGGTTGTGTAAGGATGGATGAGGAGGCAGTGGGTGACAGAATACCACTGTGGGATGGATGGGGAGGATAGTAGATAGGACGTTTCTCATTTTGGGGCATGACAAGAGGTAGTTAAAAAGTACCGGTAGTTTTCAATAGATATTGCCTCCTTATCTAAAATCTGTATGGAGATAGAAGAACCCTGACAGTTAAAGTATGCATGGTGCAGGTACTGTGAGCGTCCTCCCCATGTACCTCCTTTAAGGAGACACCTCATTATTGTGACATCCATATAGACAGCTATTGTTTTTAGTCACTTAGTTTCAGCACTGCCAGCTGCCTTCTGTGCTTCACAGTTGAAAGGTGGCAACATGCTGCCAGCTTTCAGGGCTTGTCTTCCACATATAAATATAGGATTATATATACTGGGGGAAAGGTGTTGAGCATAAATATTAAGGAAGAAATTGGAAATACCTACCAAACCAATGGAAATTTAAAAACCTATTTCATTAGCCACTCTTTATGGACATTATCTGTTATTTACATTCAGGGATGTAGCTATATGGCAACTAGCAGTATTGATCATAAAACTGCAGGGCCTGTAGTAGTGCATTATAAATGTGCCTCAGTTGTTACAGATGTCAGTATAATAAAGTAAATATTAAGGTAAAAGTAGAAGATAAACATCAGGTATTTGATATAATTGAGGAGTAGTAGTAGTAGTTTTTTCCAGGCTTTCACTCTAATGTCGTAAGTGAAATGTAGCTGGCCTAAGAACAAATCGTGTTAAGTTGTGCAGTGATAGTGCATTGGTGAAATTCAGGGTCTGCCCCATAAAACCAGTATACCTCACACCCGAGGTCCAAGTAACAATGAACTGACTTTAAAATTGTAGATAATAGTGATGTTAGGAAACATGTAGTTACTGTTTATTATAAGAGATGCTGAAGTGTTGGCCGTGGGCTTTCAGGCATCGGTGACTGTGTGATGATCATGTTATCAGCAGCACAGTGTAATTCTGCAGGCATGATGTTTTAATTATTCTTGTGATATTCTGTTTAAGATCATCTGTTGTTTGAGAGTTGAGGATTGTCAGTGTACATTTTGTTCTTTAAGGTGCCCCATAAATAAAAATCACATGATGTTTAGATAGGGGACCTTGGTGGTCAGAGATCTCTACTGACATGTCTGTCTCCAGGGAACACATTGGTGATGCGGGCCATACTTTGCTTGGATGTGTGAGTGGCTGTTCCATCTCCTTGGAATACTGCATACAGCTTCTCTGCATCTATTAACTATGCATAGAAAGTGTCAAAGGTCTTTAAATAGCTATATGGCACTGTTTAAGGTGTAATTGAAAAATATGTGTGTGTTTGTCGTATCTTCTCCGAGTGGAGAGGTTCTTCATGTAGAATATGTGAGTTGTCCAGTGACTAGTGTATGCAATTATGGAAGTTTATACAACCTGACAAATGAAACCAGGCCTCATCTGACATGAAGTGAAGCAAGGGGTCCAAGTAACAGTTAGTAATTGATGTTAACAGCCATTTACAACAATGAACTCTCTTTTCTTGATCCTCAGATTTCAACTCTTGCACCACACTCATATGACAGGCTTTTAATTTCATATCCTTTAGTACAAGACAGTATGATGAAAGAGATACACTAACCTGCTGTGATAACCTCCTTACGAGCTTGCAGGGAATTCTAGTAATGTCCATGCAAATTCAGTCTATAGTTTCAGAGGTCATCACTGTAAGTCGCCAGTTTCTCTGCACATTGTGAATGGATCCTACAGCCCTCCATTTTGCGTGCAGATCTTGAATATTATTGGTCATTGGGAGTTTCCTACAATGATATTTTGCTTGAAACATTTCTTTACATTCCTTAATGGAGCCTGTCTTTTTTGTAACACTGCACAATACCAATTCGCTGTTCTAATGCAAATTGACCCATTTATATAACAACTCAACAATATGAACTTTTCACAACTGATGCACAGACACACAGCTGCACTCAAATTTCCAATAAAATGAAGTGTAACCAACTTTTGAGACAATGTTGCCACTTCACAATCAGCTGGACTAAAGTTGATTAACTGGCAAGTGAGTCATGTGGGACATCCTGTAGTATAAGTAAAAGGTCTTTTTTCTCAACATATACCTTGACTCAGTCCACATCCCTGAACATTGTAAGGTTATGTTTCCTGATGTTATCTACAAAACACAATGAATGAAAGAATGAATGTGTAAAATAAGGAATGTGGTTGAGAGGGGAATGGCTTTGCAGTATGGCAGTCACTTGTGTAATTGACTGTCTCAACAACAGGCATTTGAAATGTGCAACCACAAAGAAGTTGAGAAAAGACTATGTTTCTGGAAGGAAGGGTGCCAATCAGGTGAAAATAGTATGACAATGGAAATTCCAGAATGGAAACAGCATACAAAAAAAGGATAGTCAGTCACTCACCAGCAGAAAACATCTGTGTGGTACAGAAGCACACATAAAAATGTATGCATAGAGGTGGACAGATAAGAAGAGGGGGTATCAGAGGAAGAATACAGTTCCAAGAATGGAATGAAATATAAAATGAGAGTTAGAGGAGAAGAAAGGATTTTGGGGGGGAGGGGGGGTAGAGACCAAATTTGGCAATTAATATAGATTCTGGTCATAAGAATTGTGAGCACGAAAAATGTGCTGGAGGGATGGTTCCCACTTGTGCATTTTAGGGGGGCTGGTGCATTGTGGGGAGGGGGATCCATGTGGCATGGGTGTTGAAGCCTACAGCATGTTTGACAAGTTTATGGATGGTTACAGCTGGTAGATGATGTGGCTGCTTTCACATGTGGCCCTAAGATCAGATAAGTAATAGCTGTATATGGACTACAGTAATAGGATAGTAATAGTGTGCAGATATATGAGCTGTCTGCAGGAAATGACTCATGTAGTGCAGGATTAGAAGTAGGAATGGTGCAGGGATGGACTCGAATATTATACAGTTAGGATGGTCAATTTTATATCATTTCTATATCTACATCTACATCTGTACTCTGCAAACCATTGTGAAGTGCATAGAAAAGGATACATCCCATTGTGCAAGTTATTAGGGTTTCTTCCCATTACATTCACTTTTGGAGTACAGGAAGAAAGATTGTTTAAATGCCTCTGTGTAATTAATCTCATCATCAAGATTTCTTTGGGAGTGTAGTGGAGATTGTAGAGTATTCCCACAGTCATCATTTAAAGTCAGTTCTTGAAATGTCATAAGTAGACTTTCTCGGGATGGTTTACATTTATCTTCAAGAGGCTCCCAGTTCACTTTCTGCAGCATCTCTGTGACACTCTCCCACAAGTCAAACAAACCTGTGACCATTCATGCTGCCCTTCTCTGTGTATTTTCAATATCTTGCCTGCAGAAAAAGGTTCCACCACTGTTGTTATGAACTGCAGTAACTACCTGGTGGAAAGCCTCTGCCCAGTATCTGATTCCTCCACCTATAAACTCTGCCAGAGTAATCCCATCCCAGAACTCCAACATAACCTCCAATCTCTGCTTAAAATCTTAGGCCCTTCCCAGAACCTCTACCATGAATCCATTTCCCTCCTCACCCTTGTGAGACCCTGTACACCCATCATCTATATGCTTCCCAAAATCCGTGAACCCAACAATCTTTTATGCTCCATTGTAGCAGATTATTGTGCTCCACTGAAAGAATTTGAGCCTTCGTGGAGCAACACCTCCAACCAATTGCCCATAATCTACCCTCCCACATCAAAGAAACCAACCAATTCCTTCATCAACTCTCCAACATCCCGTCCCTTTACCTCCTGGATCCCTAATTGACACTGTTAATGCAACCTCCCTATACACCAACACACCTCATGCCCATAGTCTTATTGCTATTGGACGCTGTCTTTCCCTATGTCCTTCAGGCTCCAAACCCACTTCCTCATTTCTCATACAATTCACTAACTTTAACCTAACTCACAACTGCTATTCCTTTGAAGGAGAGGTATATAAACAAATCCGCAGAACACCTAAGGGCCCCGCATGGCACCCTCCTATGCCAACCTGTTTATGGGCGATCTAGAAGAGACCTACCTAGTCTCACAAAATGCCAGACCCCTAGTCTTGTTACGGTTCATTGATGATATCTTCGTGACCTGGACTCAGGGCGAAGAGACCCTGTCTTCATTTCATCACAACCTCAACATCTTCTCTCCCAACCATTTCACCTGTCCTCCTCAACCCTGCATGCCACCTTTCTGGATGTTGAACTCCTCCTCTCTAATGGCTCCAGCTGCACCTCTACTCACTTTAAACCCATTAATCACCAACAATACCTGATTTTCATCAGCTGTCATCCCTTCCATGCCAAAAAGTCCCTCCCATACAGCCAGGCCACTTGGAGATGGTGTACCTGCACTGACAAAAACTCCCTTTTCCAGTATGCTGAGGGTCTCACCTACACATTCATAGGCATGCCCTACCCCCAGGCCTAGTCCACAAACATATCTCCCATGCCATTTCCCCTCGCACCCTCAATCCTCACTCGACCCCCAAGGACCAGGTACGAAGGAGTGCCCCCTTTGTCACTCAGTGCCACACCAGACTGGAGTGATTGAACCACGTCCTTCACCAGGGCTTTGATTACCTTTCATCATGCACTGAAATGAGGGACATCCTACCCAAGATCCTTCCCACCTCCTCAAAAAGTGGTGTTCCATTGGCTACCCAATGTCCACAACATCCTAGTCCATCCCTATGCCACTCCCAATCCCAACCCCTTGCCACAAGGCTCATATCCTGTGGAAGACTGAGGTGTAAGACCTGCCCAATCCACATGCCCAGCACTTCCTATTCCAGCCTTGCCTAGACTTATCCTACCCCATCAGAGCAGCCATGTCATATAACAACTCTGCTGCAATCATTGCACAGCTTTTTATATTGGTATGACTACCATACAGCTATCCACAAGGATGAACAGCCACTGCCAAACTGTGGCCAAGAGCAAGGTATACTAACCCTGTGGCACAACATGGAGCTAAACATAACATACTCAATTTCAATGGCCTTTACAAATGTCTGCTTGTGTCTGTGTATGTGTGGATGGATATGTGTGTGTGTGCGAGTGTAAACCTGTCCTTTTTTCCCCCTAAGGTAAGTCTTTCCGCTCCCGGGATTGGAATGACTCCTTACCCTCTCCCTTAAAACCCAATCCTTTTGTCTTTCCTTCTCCTTCCCTCTTTCCTGACGAGGCAACCGTTGGTTGCGAAAGCTAGAGTTTTGTGTGTATGTTTGTGTTTATTTGTGTGTCTATCGACCTGCCAGCGCTTTTGTTGGGTAAGTCTCATCATCTTTCTTTTTAAATATATTTTTCCCTCGTGGAATGTTTCCCTCTATTATATTCAATGGCTGCTTTGTTACACAAGCCATCTGGCCACCACCAGCTCTTCCAAACTATGCAGATGGGAGTTATCCACACAACAAATTCTGCGCTCCTGAAATTATCCCAGCCTAAACCTACCGTAACCTACTGTACCTATACCCTTCACCCAACAGTTTCCATTTGCTATGTCTTATTATTTCCTCTCTATTCTCATCCCCCATTGTCTCTGTGTGCCTCTCTCTGCCAGTGCACCTGCCCATCTTTCCCTTTCCCTTTCCTCTCTTGTTTTGTTCACCATTCCCCCCACCCACCCCCTCCCACCCCACACCCACACCCCCATTGCCCACTTCCCTGCTCCACAGCCTGCTGACACTGTGCCTGTGGGCAGCCTAGTGTCTGCTCACTTTGCCACACAGCATTCTTCTCTCTCCCTACCTGTATCCTGCTATCCCATCCCTTTCCCCACCCCTACCACATTGCTGCTTTCATTCTATGTGACAGCTGCCGGTCATGTGTGCCTGAGGTGTGCTTGCTTGAATGAATGAATGTGTGTGTGTTTCCTTCTCTGATGAAGGCTTTGGCCAAAAATAATGTGCGTCTTTCCAGTATGCCTGGCTGCAACTTAATGTGTCCTATTTGGTGTGGGTCTCACAGACTTAAGCAATATTGTATAATGGGGCACCTGAGTGATTTGTGAGCAATCTTCATTGTAGACTGATTGTATTTCCCCAGTATTCTACCAATAAACTGAAGTCTGCTACCTGCTTTATCTGCAATTGAGCCTATGTGATCATTCCATTTCATATCCCTATAAAGTGTTACACCCAGGTATTTGTAGGAGTTGGCCATTTCACACTTCCCTGGAGCAGACCTGAAGTTACTTCTACATCTGATGATGACTCTCCTTCCAAGATAACAAGCTGTGTCCTTCCTACCAAAAAATTCTCTGTTCAGTCGCAAATATCGCTTGGTATGCCATAAGATTGTTCTTCTAACAATAAGTGTACATGTGGTACTGAATCAAATGCATTTTGGAAATCAAGAAATACTGCATCTTCCTAACTACCTTGATCCACAGCTTCCAATATGTCATGTGAGAAAAGTGTGAGTTGGGTTTCACATGATTGATTTTTGCAGAATCCATTCTGGTTGGCATGGAGGAGGTCATTCTCTTCGAGGTACCTCAGTATGCTTGAGTTCAGAATATGTTCTAAGATTCTACAACAAATCATTGTCAAGTATATTGGATGGTAGTTTTGTGGATCACTTCTATTACTCTTCTTGTAAAAAAGGGTGACCTGTACTTTATTCAGACTACTGGAGATGGTTTTATGTTCACTGGATCTACATTACATTATAATTGAAGGAGGGGCTAACTCAGCCTCAAATTCAGTATCAAGTCTGATAAGGGTTCCATTTGGCCCTGGAGTTGTTCAGTAGCGACTTCAGCTGTTTCTAAACACCACTGACACTAATACCTATTTCGCTCACCTTATCATTGGTGTGAAGATTAAATTGGGGCAATATACCTGGGTTTTCTTTTTTAAAGGAAAATTTCAAGCCAGAGTTAGGCATTTCATCTTTTGCTTTGCTACCCTTAGTTTTAGCTTTTGTCTCATTCATGAGTGACTGGACACTAACTTTGGTGCCACTGACAGTCTTTGCATATGACCACAGTTTCTCTGGGTTCTTTGAAAGATCTTTTGATTGTATTCTCCTACAGTACTCATTGAAGGCTTCATGCATTGCTCTCTTAAGCGCACTATGTGTTTCATTCAGCATATCTCTGTCTGTTGTGCCATGTTTTGTTTTACACCTGTTATGCAGTAATTTCTGTTTCTTCAGAAGTTTCTTTACAGCGGCTGGATATTATAGAGGGCCCACACATTATGAAGTGTTCTGGATACATATCTATCAAGATCATGGATAACTATAAACCTGGGCCTTAGTAATTGTACATGCTCTTGTTCTGTGCTGAACATTTCAAGCTTCTTATTGACATGCAACTCTACTGTATTTCTTTTTTTTCCCCCTTTCTCTTCTTTTATCTTGGTTACTGAATATATATATCTTTCTACTTGTCGTTGCTGTTTATACTTTTGTAATTATTTTTGTCACAACCACCACATGATCACTGATACCAGTTTCAATGTACCCATCCTCAAAGAGGTCAGGTCTGTTTGTTGCCATTAGATCTAGTATGTTTCCATCTTCAGTAGAGTTCCAGACTACCTGTTCTAGGTAGTTTTAACAGAAGGTGCTTAGTAACATTTCACAGGATGTCTTGTCACAGTCACCTCTAACTAAACTGTAATTTTTGTAATAGATGTTGGATGATTAAAGCCTGCACTGACAATAACAGTGTGATTGGCGAACTTACATGCAAGTTAACTGAGCTTTTCTTTAAAGTTCAAACTGATAGGGACAGAAGGATCCAATTACCATTTGATGCCCACCCCTGATACTGAGTCTTGGCCACTCAATCTTGCGTGTAGCTTCAATTTCTATCTCAGTGGATTTGAGTTTCTTGTCTACTGTGCAACTGTTTCCCATTAGCGTATCCTTTTGATAAAAACTTACGTCTTTCCCAAAAAATTCACTGTTATCAATTTCATGTGTCAGTCAGTTTCTGTACCTAGTATTATTTGAGCCTCACTGGCTTTTAGGACTGTTTGAACCTCTGGCACTTTATTGCGAATGCTTTGGAATTTAACTACTAGGATTTTAATACTCCTACCTGTAAAGGGGGGGGGGCTTTCTTTTGGCTCTTTTCCTTATACTTCTGGGTCTCCTGAGGTTCCCCTTATCTGAAAAAAAAATACCTTTTGTGCTCCCTGCACCCAGTCAACTACCTGGGTAGCAGCCTCTGATGTGTAGTGCACACTTGACCCATTTAGGGTGATCCTACAGTCCTCAGCGCTATGGCACAAATCCTGGAAGTCGCAGCCTAGCTCGGCACAGAATCTTCAAAGTCCCTGGTTCAGTCCTTCCATTCGACTCAGAGCCAGGGGTTGATGATCAGTTCTGGGGACAATGCTGTAAATTGCGAACTTCATTGAAACTCAGTGCATAAGACTGGTCTTCTCAGCCTTCTCTGACAGCCACTGGAACAATCCAAGTATGACCTCAGAGCCCATTCAATGGGCATCATTTATTCCAATGTGCAACACAGTCAGCATTTGGCTGCACCCTGTTCCCTCAATGGCTGCTGGAATAGGCTCTCAACACATTGATTGAGGCCTACAAGCACACACACTGAGTTTTCCTTCCTGACCTCTTGCTGTCATTCCCTAATAAGGGTACCCATATTTTCCGTATGTTTGGACTGTCAGTCTATTAATATACCCCTACCCTAGTGTGTTTGCCTTCTCTTGACACAGGACAAGATTCCCAACAAATGAAGTGAGTCTCACTGGCTCTGTTTCAGTTTCATTGGAAGACACTACCTCGAACTTGTTGGTTAGGTGGATCGGTATAACACCCTCAGTCCTCCCTGGTGCCTGCCTACTGTGTACAGGATGCCTAGATCTCCCACTGACAGGCTACTCGCAGTCAAGTTGATGAGTAATGATAGATACCTTACTTCCTGCAGAGGAGACAGAATCCACAGTAGAGGATAGTACTTGAGGTACATCGGGTACCTCAGGTACCAGTACACGGCTTTCAGGTATGCACTGATTCTTAGCAACTGCCAATCATTTGACAGTAGTCAGGGCAATTTCCAGCTGCTTAAGAATGTCAAATAACTCATTCTGTTTTCAAAAACAGCATTCACAGTGGGACTGCATTGTGGCTGGTGCAATGTGTTACAGGACAGTGAGCAAATAACTTTAAACTAAACCTGCTCATTATCTTTTAATCTGTTGAGCAAATAAAATTAATTCCCTATAAGAAATGACACAAATACAAAAAACAAGATTTCTATTAAGGCAGCAGAAAAACCTGTGGCAAAAATTACTTGTTTCCTAAAGCTTTTTGAAGTTGATTAGTGTCAATAACAAACTCAAAAGTAGACTCAATTTATGTAAATATATTCTCCTTAAAAGAGGAAACTAGATGTGCCAGTAACACAAGAGGTAATTTACAATATGTGCTACAGTAACCAAATCACAACACCAATTTGCTATGAATCAGTTATGCACAGGACAGTAGTAACTTCCTAAAATTCGAAAATGTATGTTTCTTGGTGTTGATATACACTGAATTTCAGGGTGATCTATTCTTTGACAGTAACTATGAATCACAAATGCTGATTTGCTATGAAATAAATTATCCGCAACACTCATAATTTACCAAAATTTTCAAAAACCATTGTGCTGAGTGTCAACATTATTTGCACAGACAGTAGTTTTGTAAGCATCTGAAAATTGCCAGAAAAAGTGTATTTCTCTCATAATTATATAATGATGTTAGATAATGATGTTTTTGAATGAGCATAGGACTACTGTCGTGAAAAATTTAGAAGATCATAAATAAATGTAAGCCTACACAGTTGACGACAGCAGTACAAGTTCATCTTGGCACTCATAAATGTTTTGAGTTAGGTCTTTCAGTGGTTTGTCAAATTCTTCTTACAGTATCACATCACCCATCTCATCTTCACCCACTTTTCTTTTCATAATAATGTCCACAAGTTTCTCCCCTTCTTTATATTAAATTTCACATTTCGACCTTCTCTTTCTTGCTTAGTACCAGCTAGCCATCTGAGGTCTTGAATAACATACAGCTGCTTGACTTTTCAAAAGACTTTTTTTAATATTCCTATAAGCAGTATCTACATTTCAAGTAGTCATTCATACTACTCTTTGCACTCCCTACCAATCTAATTTTTGAGCACCTCTCTTTTGTATTGCATTTTTTGTTTGCTGCATTTTTATATTTTCTCCATTCACCAATCTAATTTGATATCTCCTATGCTATCTGAGGATTCCTGCAGGTCCTTCTCTTTATGTCTGGTTTTATCTCTGCTACCTTCACTAATTCACATGTCAAATTTGGACATACAATAGTTATTGTCTGTGGATGAATTAAAAAAGTAAAATAAAATAACAAATGCGACTCAGTCCCTTCTATTGTATTCCTTTGCTCTGTTTCACTTAGGTGTCGCATTTTGCCCTTTTGCAGCCAGCTGTCACATAATGCAAACTCTCAACAATCTGTGGCTGTTTAAAGGTAGCTAGGTCCTACCTACATAATTTCCTACCTTTTGTAATCTCTTCAACATTAACCTGCTTTTCATAACCAATAAACTATAATCAGAGTCTGTAATTGCTCCTGACTTCTAAATTCATGTCTCATCATGATATAAACTTCTTGAAACCTTCCAGTGTGTCCTAGGGTCTTCCACATATACAACCTTCTTTCATAATTCTCAAATCACGTATCAGGAATGTTTAAATCATGCTGTGTGCAAAATTCTACCAGGTGACTTTCCTTTTGCCCATTTTTCCCAGTCCATTTTCTCGTACTAGTTAACCTTCTCTTCCTTTTTACAGTATAAAATTCCAATCCTCCATCACAATTAAATTTTCATACCTCTTTATGTACTGAACAATATCTTTCAACTCATCAAACATTTTTTCTCAATCTCTTCGTAAACTGCAGAATTAGTAGACATGCCTCTTATACTGTTGTGTTGTGCCCGGGCTTAGTGTCTGCGTTGGCTGGGATCCACTCACTATGCTGTTCATAGTAGTTAACATACATTTCTAATTCCTTGTTCGCTATTAGACTTACTTATGTATGCCTTTATTTGATCTTGTTTTGATAATCCTCTAGCCCCATGACCAGAAAATCTGTTTCTACAGAGAACACACTAAGTTTACTATATCTAACTTCAACCTACTCATTTCTCCACCTACACATTTAAGGGCTCTGACATTCCAACCTGTAAACACCAGTTTTTTATTTCATTTTTTTATCAGCAGTTGTCACCCAGAGTTCATAATGGGTGATGATTTTACCTCAGGAGTATGTTACTCAGGAGAATGCGATTTTCTTTAAGGCATTCAAAAGAGCTGCAAGTGCTTGGGAAATAAAAAAAAATGTAGTTCCCCTTGCTTTCAGTTGTGCTGGCCACATTGGCCAGTGTTAAAAGGCCAGGTCAGTCATCCCTACAGTTGTCCCTGCAATTAATGAAAAGGCTGCTACCCATTGTCAGGAACCATATGTCATTCTAGCCTCTCCACAAATATTCTTCCTGCTTGATTGCATCTACAGTTTGGCTACCTCATCATTGAGCTACACAGACCATCCCATCAAGTCAAACTTCATGGTTCATGGGAGGAGTTGATTAGATTATTATTTTCATTTGATTTCAATTTGCAATTTGTAATCTAGTTGGACCAAAGGAATAAAACACATGGATACTCATTTAATATATTTAATTACTTTAATGATGGTTACTTGTTTGGAAATGTATGAAATGAGTATTCTTTACTAATGACCCAGTTACAAGCCAAATCAACTACAATGTTGACTGCAAACCATTGATTACTATTCTCATGACATTACAATTTTAAAAGCTTTTGTTTTGTTCATATTTCTGTTTCATACAGTTGACATGATTATGTTCCAATTATAGAGCAAAACTCCAATTATGTAAATGGTGAAAGTGTGTCATTGACATACAGTGAGTAAGTAAACCATGAATGCCTTCCAATAAAACTACAGAGTCCTCAGCAATGCCACTAAAGAATGAGATTTTCACTCTGCAGCGGAGTGTGCACTGATATGAAACACCACTAAAGTCTCAGCCTTGAGATAAATTTTCTTTTATAGATATAGTAATTTTTCAGTATGCTTTTTCTTTTAGAGTGACCTTCAATGAAACCAAACTAAAGCAGCTTCAATGTTGTGCTGTGTGAAAAATTGATATGTAATTTAAGTAAAGCATGAGCTCTGCTGATCTACTTCAACATACATAATCTACAAAGCATTGTGAAGTACATGGCAGAGGGTACATAGTGTGGTAGCACATTTATGTTTTCTTCATGTTCCAAATGTGTGTGGATTGTTGAAAGAATGATTGCTTAAATACCTCCATAAGTGCTGTAATTAGTCTAATTTTGTCTTCATGGACCTTATGGGAGCAATATGTAGAGAGCTGAGGAATATCTTCAGATTCTTCATGTAATATTGGTTCTTGAAAGTTTGTATGTAGGTTCTTGATGAATAATTTGCATCTAACTTCAGGAGTCTGCCACAAACAAAACTGTGACCACTGGTATGTCCTTTCTTTGTATATATTCAGTATCCCCTGTTAGTTCTATTTGGTACACCAATCTACACTACACAACACAGTTATAGGGTCACTTTCTCAAAACCCTGTAGTTATCCCTCATTGCTACACAGAAGTTTGAAATTTGAGTTAAAGGTGCCTAAAACATTCCCCTGTAATGGTGCAAAAGCATGGCTTGAGGGCTCAGCAACACTTTAAACAGCAAGGTGTTGACACATTTGGAAAAAGACCGCACCTCAGAAGTTAATGTGAGCTGTAATGTGGTTAATGATGGTACTTTGGCACCAAATTTCACACAACCCTGCCCAGTGCCACTGTGGATGTGTCACATGATGGGAAGGCTGTCACTCCCCCTCTCAGCCGTATTTGAATTCTTCCTTTGACACTTTTGTAATGGAGGTCAGAACCAGGATGCCCAACATTGGTTTCATGTGGTTTTCTTGTGGGTGGCTAAGGTAAAAACTTTCATGCAACTGACACTCAGTATCAACATGAAAAGACCTGACAGGGTGCCACAAAGGATGTCATTAAAATAATCTGTTTCCTTGGAGTATTGATACCCACACATTTTGCAGTAAAAAACAAAGTGATGAGCAACATGATGACATTCTTGACAACCTTTGACTCTGCTGACACCCACTGGACAATTGAACCCTTCTGTAAGGACATCATGGGCCTACAACCCCACTTAACGTGACTGCACTCATTCAACTAGAGTGTGATTGCAGTTTTTGTTCTGGTGTACAGGGTGGAACCATTATGGACTATTCAAAACCATTAGACAAAATTTGAATGTGATCTGAAGCAACAATAGGTATTTATGCTTTTTCAGTCCTCCTGTTTCACACCCTCCTCTGACATGACCAAAGCAGGGTTGATTATGACACTGATGCGTGTGCAAATAGTATGAATGACACTGCAAAGGGTCTCTCTGAGGCATTTCAGTTTAGTGTCACCCATGCACCTTTGCTGAGCGCTTTAAAAATTTACCTATACAGAGACAGCCAGAAACTGTTTACACTGTTTACTAGGCACCAGCGTGACAAGCTAAACTTTGGACACCCCTGAATTGAGTGGCACTATGCCACTCACCTAGCACCAGGTGGCTGCATGCAGAATCTATGGAGTGTCGAAAGGGAAGCCTGTCACGCCATCACCTTGTGATCAGCGACTGGCTGTCCCTGTATAGGTACATTTTTAAACTGCTCAACAAAGGTGTGTGGGTGACACCAAGGGTGTTGCTGGTCTGGGGCTCTCAGAGGGGCCCTTTGCCATTTTTTTCACACATGCATCAATGCCATCCCCTCCTTCTTCACTTTGGTCATGCCGCAAGAGGGCGTAAAACAGGAGTTCTAAGAAAAACATAAATACCCTTTGCTGCTTCGTATCACTTTCAAGTTTTGTTGGATTATTTTGAATGGTCCCAACTGGTTCCACCCTGTACACCAGAACAAAATTGCAATCACACTGCAGTTCAGTGGGTTCAATCACTTTCAGTGGGGTTGCAGGCCAACAACATCCTTAGGGAAGGGGTGAATCATATGGAGGATATCAGAAATGTCTAAGGTAGTCAAGAATGATGTCCTGTTGCTCATACCACTGCGAACTGTCATTTTAGACAGTGAAATATGTGAGAATCCACACCTCAGTGAAGGAGAGTTTTCATTGCGGATTTTATGGCATCCCCGATGCCATTTCGTCTCAATATTGAGTGGTGGTCTGTCTGAAATTGTTCCCTCAGCCAATTGTAAGAAAACTCTGTGACTTAAATGATTGGCGTTGCAGTTCTGATCTTCATCGCAGAGGTGTCAAAAGAAGTGGTGAAATGTGGTTAAGAGGGAATATGGCACAATGTAATATTACTAACCCACATTACATCTCACATGAATTTTTGAGCTCTAGCCTTTTACTCTCACGTGTCAACTTCTAGCTGTTTGAAGTGTCGCCAAGCCTGACAGTGGTGTTGCAGGATGACATGCTTTTGCACCATTACAGAGGAAGATTGTGGACAACTTTGACTCAGATTTGAAACTAATGCATCACAATGAAAGACAGTTATGGGGTTTCTAAAACGTAACCCTTTAATAGTGCTGCACAGTGTATTTGTTAAACTTTTACTGGCTATTTTATTCATCAGTACTGGAAATCACCAAGGGGAAGTGCATTGCACAGAATTACAACACAGGTTCAGAAAACCAAATATTCATCAAAGGGTGAAGCAAACATAGCAAGTCAAACCCAGCTACTAATTGTGATGTGACACCAATAATATGATATGACTGGAGACCAGTCAATGACCACCTGTTACAACATCTAAAGAAGACAACTTGGTGTATCTTCACTTTTATAAATGTGTTCTAGTGCTGAATATTTAAAGTTTATTGGTACATAAATATGATATTTGAACAGCACACATAGGTACTTTCCATGATCATTATGTTTATGTTTCATGAATTCATAACAGTTATGAATGACAGTCATAACAGTTGTTATCATAAAACTCAAAATTTTAATATGAGAAACTAAAGGACAAGAAACAAAACCAATTTCTACTTAATTCCTGTATTCTTAATTTTATGTCATTGCAGAGTTCTATATTATGGTACATGAGCTATTTTTTAATTGGCTGCAGACATTAGGGAAATCTACAAAGATTCCGAAATAAATTAAAATGATACCTTACTAGAAGTTGTCCAAATAGTTTTTATATTCTTGGGACTAACAATTTGAGTAAATCAAGCCTTCACATAGGGGGGGGGGGGGGGACAAGACAAAAACAGGGAAATACCAAAAACAAAACATATTACCATACCGAATATGAAGCAGGGAAACCATCGACATTCAAAACAGCTGCCGATCATCTCATAATGGGTAAGCAGAGGTCATGTACATTTTTCAAGGGAATATTGTACCTTTCTTCCTGCAAAAGAGTGGCAAGTTCAGGTAATGATGATGCTGGTAGATAGTGATCACACGCCCTTCTCTTTAAAGTAGATCATAAAGGTTCAGTAAAATTGAGACCTTTTGCCTCTAATGGCCAGTGTTGATGTGACAAATCATTCTTGTGGTTATAAAACTGGTCCTGGACAATGTGACCTATATGAGAAGAGTTTCTGTTGCCTTGGAACGCAGCATCACCATTGTAGAAGAAATATTGTACCATAGGACAGACTTGATCATCCAAAATACTCCAAGGAAACAGATTATTTTAATGACATCCTTGCTAAACTGGCCATTCCTCGCACATATGGGTCGAATTAGCAGAAGTGCCGGATTCTTGAGTGTGTCTAATATTTAGTATAAACACACTTCATCAAATCAAAAGATGCACTCATTTTTACAGAAAATTTAATCCTTGAGTGTATACATGCATATTAGTATCACTCAACATTCACTATGAAACGTGTCCCAAAGTTTTAGTTGTCACAATGATGATACGCAATGGTAGTATGCTTTATCACACAACGGCTTTACAAGCATTTCATAGGTCCTGCCATGTTTGTGATTGCTGCATAATGTACTCAAGGAAGAGGTCTCCAGCTTCAGCACTAGCAGTTTGAGATATCCTCATGTCCCCTTCTTCATCAGTTTCATCATAACTTTCCTGTGAGCTTATGATTACCTCTTTTCTGCTGAAGTTTGCTCATAAATAGTTGCTCGTCCAACACTGTTGCCAGCAACAATGGTTTTCTGCAAAGAGCCTCAGTTCAGTTTATATGTAATTTTGCATTTCTGCTTGAGGTCTAGCATAACGTGTTTCCCTTTAGGAGCCATGAAATGATCCATAAGAAAAGCCACAATTTCAAGGTGTACAGGAATGTTGAACACTATAATTAACTAACAACATTGCTGCAGATGAAATTTCATTATTGTAAGCAGGCCGTATTAGCGAGAATTTAGTGAAGTCACATAATCCTTGGCAGTAATGCTACCATGCAGAGTAACCATGGGATGCATGGAATACCATTCTATGGCTGCCCAAATCATCACAGAGCCCCCACCATATTTTACACTTGGCAGCAAGCATTCTGCATCATACACTGGGAATGGTGTACACCAGATGTAAACTTGGCCAGAAGTGTGAAACAAGACTCTTCTGGCCAAACAGCATTCTTCCATTGCTACGTAGTACCAGGTTTTATGGCTTTGGTACTTTGTTTTCCTGCAACACACATTTGCGTCACTGAAGTGTAGTTTTGAAATTCCACCTTGCCCTGCAATTCCCGGTTTATGTAGCTCCCTGTGTGTAGGTTTGATGCTAACATGGTTCACAAGTGTGTCATTCAGTTCTGCTGTGACTTTTGCAGCTCTCGTCTTTTTTGTTACAATCCTCTTCATTAACCATCTGTCATGATCACTCAGTGCACTCTTTCATCTGCATTGTTATTTACAGATGGTGTTTTTCCACTTTTCCTGTAAGTGAAATAAATCTTTGATGTGGTTGCTCTTGAAAAATCAGACACTTCAGCTACCTTCGTTATGCAAGCACCCATCATACGAGCACCAACAGTTTGTCCACATCAGAATTCACTCAGCTCCAACATAATGCACTCACAACTACACAGAACTCAGTTCTTACCACAACTGATACTTGCAACATATTGAGGAATTTTTGAAGATGCTGTTGGTCATCTAGTACAACAGCACCACTTGCAGGCATGGATAGCATCTGCAGTTATGTTCAAGCATGCAGTGTTTCCGTATTTTTGTCCAGTGTCGCTTAGTAGCCTCTCACTTATAAATTGTCTGAACTTGGGAATTAAAAATCATAGCTGCCATTACTCAGGATGAATTCCTAATAAAGTCAAGTTGCATCTGCATCTGCACTGGTATGAGACAGACTGGTTTCTTTTGTTTAATGTCTAACTTTTTCATTGCAAATAACTTTTGACTTGTTAAGGATCTTTATGACCAGGTCTTATGAAACATAGAATACTGAATTTTTTGAACACCATTAATCACCAAGATTATTTTAATAGCACCATTGTGTGTGTCTGTGTGTGTGTGTGTGTGGTTTTTTTTTTTTTTTTTTTTTTTTTTTTTTTTTTTTTTTTTTTTTTTTTTTTTTTAAGACAGTTCAATGAAGTAATTCTTGAATATGGCTGACAAGATATTGCAGAGTGAAAAGACATTGAATAAGGCGATCTTTATGTTGTTGTTGTTTTGAGTATTTGAATGGTTGTAAACTAGTACTGCCAAGGCAAGCAATACATAATTGTTACACCACATGTTAGTCTCCACTGAAAGTGTTGTAAACTTGCAGATGGTGTGCCATTAAAATGGTTGCTACAGAAGCACACATTTTCATGTATACCATGTATATTTACTCCATCTGCTATTCTTATTCAATACATTGCCATCTTTCCATTTAAAAAAGAAAACAAAATCGGTGCCTATATGATTAAAGAAAAAGATCCTGTGAATATCTCCAGTGACTCAAAAATTAATCAACGTGAAAAAGATAGTTGGTTCACTTTGTGTATGTGAAGTGTGTAATGGTAATAAACAGAAGTTAATGCTTTCCTGTGTAGTGGATAAAACTTTTAAATAGAAAATGAAACTAACAAATGTCCTTAATTAAACAGTATATTATAGAAGATTGTTGGTAGTTTGTTTAACATACAGAAACTGTTTGTCAATGTTTTTCGTGCTAGCAGTTTTGCACATCCCAGAGGAAAATGCAGTGTTTGAATCACAAATGGAAATTATAGGCTCCTGACCAGATGTTCATGTTATTTGGATGTGTTTGTAAATATGGACACACTTACTAATTTGCTGATTTGCAGTTAATTTTTCTTTACAGGTGGCACCAAGACTAAAAGAATCTCTTGTTACATCAGGCACTGTGATGATTAATTACCAGCCATTAAAACAAAAGAAATTTCGGAATTTCTTTCGTCTTGTCACTACATGTCATCCCCCACCCACACACCATGATATGGATTTCATAATTAGTCAAATAGACCTCTATGGCTCACAACTGTGATGTCGGTTTCATTGACACTGACTCCATTTGATTGTCATTTTGTGTCTGATGTGAACAGGTAAGAGAAAACTTCATTTGTTAGTCAGGTGATAAGTGTAACATTGTCATACAATATAAACTTTTATGTTACATTCTCCATGTATCTCAAAACATTTTAAAATAAGCACTCAGAGTAGAAATTCAAGTTAACATCCTCCAAAAGAAATAAAAGAATTTCTCATGATTCCTTACTACGATCTTTATTTTAAGTCTATTTCATTTTGTTATAATAAAGTTATTGACTTGTGTGGAAAATTTCAAGACTGTAGCTACCTGTAAATAGTAGGTCATAGTTGGTATTCTCCTGAAAATCCTAGCATGATAGTTTAAGAGCAAGGAGTTTGTGAGCCAAAGAAACTAAAACTGTTATATTTTATAATTATTTATTAATAAAATATTTAAAAATAAGTTCATTTTTCAGACTCAATATGAGTCACATAGATTATTAATACAACTATGTACATCTGATGTTGCCTCTTTTAGCTTAAAAGATACTGGACCCTGCAGTTAGACATAACCATAGTTAAAAAGCAAGAATGATATACAGATCAATTCTGTACCACACTATTTGACAAACATATAAAAATTCTTGTATAAAATAGTTGTTAGAGAAATTTATGCTGTGATTGTCAGAATACATTTTACGTATAAACTGCATAATCTGGAAATAATGACCTGACATACAAATTGCTTTCTCTATCATGAATTACTGCTATGATATAAAGCTTAAATTGTCTGTTATGAACTTGTGTCAAATTATTTAGTAAACATCTTATCCATTAATGTATTGTAGAGAATTCATATCAAATCCAAAAACCAGAATATAATGACAGTTTGCAGTAATACTTTGTAAAGAATAAAAGAGCAGAACAGTCAAACCCAAAAGACAAAATTAGTTCATGAAATCCTGTTTTTCAGCTTAAGATGTATTTTTTGTCTTTGTGGACAGAAACGCTAATGAGGTTCAGAACTATTATATACCATCACAATTACAAATCATTTCCTTTACAACTTGCGAAAAACAAATTTAGAGTATGTGTCACAATTGTTTATTATTTATCTTTTTTCTTTCATTATTATGAAAAATCACCACTCTACACTATTTGGTTTTCGACGGTTTCTCAATTCCTTGTTACTTTTGAGAAAAATGTTTCCAAATAACTGGGAATGATAGCAATTTTAGTAATATAGATAAGTACAGTATTAAACAAAGATGAAACACATAGTTGTGTAATATACTGAACATAGCTGTTGAAATACCAGGCTGACTTTTGGAGTTTTTAGTATGACACAAGTGAAGATATATTGCCAGCTCTCACAATATTATACGTCAGTAACAGCTGTGTTCATCTCTATCCTTGAGTAACACTGATGGTGGAGACGATAAAACAACAGACAATAACTGCTACTCATAAATCTAGAGAGACACATGAAAATTTATATCATGACTGTGACTCCAATGTTGATTTCCTGCTTTTATTATTAGCTTCCTTAATCATTTGGTTCTCCAAATGTGTCTCCTGGACTGATACAAATTCTCACTGTCACTTCATGATAATAATTTTCATGAATCATTGTGGATGTATATTACTGTGATGAGTGGTGTGACTTTATTTCATGTTTACGTATGTAATTTTTGCATATTGAGCTATTACGGAAAATATATTTCAGTAGAATATCCCATTGCATTACATCTGTAATTTTTTTTTGCTAGTGTCTGCAGGGAATGTTAGATTTAAAATTCTCTGTGATGTTGAAATATTCTAAGGAATATAGAGAAGGGTTTAGACCTTGTTCATTGTGCTGTAAAAGTATCTACAATAGTTTGCAGCCTTGTTTAAAAAATTCCTGCAACTGCATGAGAATATAAATAGCCATATGTGACAAATATATAAAATGCTATGAATATCACAGAAAAATTTTTAACATTTGGGATCAAACGAACAATAAATTTCTAAAGATAATTGTCTTTTTCTGTCGCAGGAATGCACGAGAAGACGGCAACACAGCAGGTTAACAATAACAGTGGAGCCATATTAATTTTGTTGCTGTATAATGTCTTTTATAAAAAAAAGTCTGGAAATTTACTGATATGTGTAAAGTCTTATGAAAATAATAAAACTCTTAATACTATTTACACAAAATATACAAATATTTATAACATTCTGTTCAGAATTTGTCAATTTATCAAATGAAGATATGTACATATATACACACTTATAACAAGAAACAGTTCATTGGCACAAAGTATGAAGATAAGACTTCCATATGCAGTCTACACTTAAGATATCACCAGATAATCTCTTTGTGGGACTTGTAAATTCTGTCACCATCCATAACATTGTTATAGAACAGTTTGATACCACTTATAACAAGTGTCCGCTCAAGTCATTTATTTTATGTACATACATTTGAAGGAACCATTGTTTCTTTTTTGAAATACTGAAAAACAGACATTTCATCAGCAGTCAACAACTTTAGAAGTCATTTATTAGCACCAGCAGTGTGTCAGATGCACTGAAATCTTGAGGGGGTAGTTGTCACAATCGAGATGAAATGTTCATGTACTTAATCCTCCATAACATTCAAGTCACTGTATGAAAAACAGAAGTGGGCATGCACTAGTGCGTGCACACGCACCCACACCCATCCACACACACACACACACACACACACACACACACACACACACACACACACACACGTGTGAAAAACTGTTAAATTATGTTGCTTGCACGCTGAAACAGAAATTCACTTCATCCCAAACAATTTCTCTGTTATCGCATCAGAGAAATGATTCACTTTGTATTTAGTCAGAAGAATTTGTCCTGCTGATCCAGATCAGCTCGTATTTGCCCATTTGCTAGGCTATGACTGTTCCTTTTTATAGTTGCAGTTTCATACTCAACTGCTGGTTTTGAGAACAGCTTTGGTGTACCCAGTGAGATACCTCCACTAGGGTTACTTGCACTCCTATGAGGACTGCTGGTGGAGCCATTGCTACTATTTGAAGGTGCCCGCTTTGAATGGCTGCTTGTTTCCTTTAGTGGCACTGTAACATAAGGATTTTGCTTCGATGAAATGTAATGTGGGCTGCCAGGTATCCGCGGTCTTCGCCTCTTCTGGTAATAATAGCTAACCGCAGCAGCCAGAATTACACCCAGTATGAAGGCAGCTACACAAGAACCTAGAATAACTCCAACAGACAGAGATTCAGCTTTCTTGAGGTCAAGGCTGCTCTGAACACCAAGTGGGTTGAGATCTACAAAGAAAACAAAAGATTATTAATAAACATGTTCTTGAATTCAAGTTGCAGGACTTTAAGTGTGTGATTAAATTACCATTTTCAGTTGTCTGAACACACATTCTTGTCTCCTGATCATGGCCCTGGCACAGCTGAGGTCCAGGGTTCGTTGTCTGACATTTTCTGCGTCTGTGCTGCTCTCCAGCATCATCACACAAAGACCAAACTGACCACGATTCCCATCCCATAAGTGCTGTGACAAAAGCACAATGCAATATTAGTAGCTTGCCTCAGCAGACACATAATGAACAATGCTTTGACTAAAAACATGGAATTGTTTGTAGGTGGGGATGTTTTCTATGATTCTACATGATTGAAAAGTCTTCATTACTTTGGAGTGACCCCTAGTTCTCAACCAGAAAAGCATTCTTCAAGTGACCCAAGAAAATGTAATAAAAGGTCTTTGTAATGGTTCCCAAAGGTGCGAAGCATATCTGTTTTTGGGTTTCGCCTCAGTGATGAATCATTTAAAAATGAATGTAAAACTGATCAATGCGAGCAGGAAGGAAATTTTAGGTTGTTTAGGTAGAAGAAATGTTGATATAGCACAACAGGTGGCCAACAAGGTAACAGTTGCCCAGATTTAAGATATTCCAACAAATCATTCATTTATTTAATAAATGAAGTAAGTTATTAGGCAGTAGGTATCAATGGAAGTTCATGCACTTTCCTATGTGCTTTGACTTCTTCAAAAGAAGATTGAAAACTTCACTATACAGTTAAAGGGAAATAATAAGAGTCATTTATTAATGTCAATGTCTTGGATAGTGCCTAAAGCTTTTAGGAGCTATTGTGAATCTGTCTAAATCCTGAAGATAAAGTAACAAAGATATATGCTGCACACATTAACATTGGAAAGCTGACACACATTGAACTTCACATGGTCCTGCCAAGCCGGTACAATAGCACTGCACTCATTGCCTGCTGAAATCTGCTGCATATCAAATGAACATAATCCTTATTACATCACTCTTGGTTTGTTTAAGATTAGTGTTTTCCTACAAGTTCCTTTCCAGTTCTGTCAGTACAAACAACAAACCATAATCCATTCCTGAAAAATCGCTCCAGCTCATTGAATCTCTCCTGACACTAACACAGTTTGTCCGACCTGAGGTTATCCAAAACCAGAACAGTCAGCAATGATACAGTGTCATAAACTATCTTTGCAGGCAATCAATCCTGTTTAATTATTTGTACTAGGGGCATAATTCATTTTAGCACTAAGAGAGACTTAAATGAAAAAATTTTCTTGTTAAGAATTCATTTTTTTCTCACAATCTGAATTCAAATTATCACTTTTTCATCTCAATGAAGAAGATCCCCGATATTTGACTTCAAATTTAACAACACTGTGACTGTTTTGTACTAACTTCAACTTGATACGTCTCTGATAGGAACACCCCTTAAAGACACTTGGGGAACTTTGTACCTCCAGCCAGCACGGCTCCAATAGATGCCAGGTGTCTTTAAGGCTTTTACAACTTAACTACTTCATATTGGGCAATAT
Organism: Schistocerca cancellata; assembly: GCF_023864275.1. Taxonomy (NCBI): domain Eukaryota; kingdom Metazoa; phylum Arthropoda; class Insecta; order Orthoptera; family Acrididae; genus Schistocerca; species Schistocerca cancellata. Next base: position 621,976,583 of record NC_064630.1, read on the forward strand.
CTCCCCTCTAAACTACAACCTGGAATGTGGAAGTGTACACAAACAGGAGTAGTAAACCGTTTTTGCACAGTTGAAACTGCATAGTAAGATTCTACATTAACCTACCGTCTTCCAAAGACGCACACACGTGCCCATTATGGCTACACTAAAACTGCTGGCCTCAAACCAGTTGCTGAATGTATGGCTGATCTGTCTTAATTGATCAACATCTACAACCAGATTCTCTAAACCATCATTTATGTATGTGCAGTCATCACACATACCATTTCAAACCCACATGTACGATGTCACCACTGATTCCCTCTTTCTCAACAATATCATTCCTAATTTAAATGGCCTGCACATCACTGAAAGCTTTTTCATTTTAAACCCAAAGAAAACCTTTGAATTTTTTCTTTGTAATGGTGAGTGATTTCATAGTGGAATTAGCTTTGGTTTGGATACACTAATACTGTTCAACTTCAGACTTGTGATTAAGATTCAGTTTACACTTTCCTGAATAATTCAAAATTCCTCAGTGGAGATCTTCCAATGGCAAATGCAAGATGTATTGATGAATCAGGTGAATTTTTACAATACAGTGGTCACTTTTGCTAAGCTGCATGCCAGTAGGAAGTGTGATTCTTGTAATTACTTAGTTTAAATTTTCAAACAGATGTAACACACACTGGTTTGTTGGTAGCTGTGAGGGAAAGGCCAAACATTTCACAAAAACGGATACATCGCTCCCTAGTTGTAGACCTTCATTTTCCACATGCCAGTCTGCTGCTCTCTGTTCTCTATACTAGTTTAGAATCCATCCTGGATTTTTCAGTTAATTTTACTCAGTTACATGAAATATTGTGTAGTGTGTACATTCATCAATTAACAAAAGACAATTTAACAAAAACAATGCCAGCGATATGAATAAAGACTTACATTCACAGCTCATCAGCTCACAAGGCTCCTGGCTGACAGAAGGTCCGTCACAGCCTGAGTCAACCTGTGCTCTGTTGCTGACACTTAGGCAGATGCGAGTACGCTGCCGCAGACCTTGTCCACACGTTGCAGAACATCCAGACCACTCTGACCAGCAGCCCCATTCCGCTGTGAAAGCATATGTCACACATAAGTAGGAGGCAAAGCTATCACCTGTCTTTAAAAAAAAAGTAGTTTTGAGTTCTGGAGATAATGTGACAGAAACTCACAGCATGGACATGAGAATACTTATTCATATTAACAGATTTATTCTTTCTCTCACGCACTTACACTTTGTATTCCATAGCTCCGTAGCACAACTGTAAGAGATATGGAATGAGAAATGAACATACTAACCGATAAAAGCAGCTAATGTAAACTGTTCCTACATTCTATATCCAGCTGATAAACAACTTATAAAAGGAAAATAATTATCTGTCTACCTATTACAGGAAAGGGAACTTAGTATTTGTTTTCTACGGGATCACCCAATTACCTGTGACTGTGTGGTAAACAGCAAGTAATTCATCTGTGTATAGTTTGTATACATCTTGTTTTTAGCAACAGTTATGTATGATTCTGACCATGTAACTGTAGAGACATCACCACATTGGTTTTAATATGGTCTGCATACACACATAAGCATTTTTGAGAAGATTGGTAAAATACAGTAAAATTCCAGGTTGTACTAATAGGTATTAGCAGTTCTTGATATGCAAAAAAAGAAGTTCTGGTACTTTGACCATTGGGGGGGGGGGGGGGAGACTTTTATATTCTGCATATTTTAAAAGTGTGAATTCAATATTTGTACTGCCAAAAAATTAAGTTCTATTGTGCCACATCTCAAAATCTGCGTTTCTTTTTTATATATATATATCTCAGAGGTACCAGTACAAAATACCAGAACGTACCATTACAAATCGAGCACTCGGTATTAGCATAAGTAATATGTACATATGAAGACTATTTATAACAGGCATAGCAAATACTTATTGTCTTATGTCTGTAGGCAACTTTACCAGAGTACAGTACCCTGGAGAACCATCCTGTTTTGAGCTGAAACAATTTTTATGTCTTGATTGTGCAGTGTATTTTACACTTAAAAAAAACTAAATTCATGATTGTCATTAGGAAGCATATATGCATATATACAACCATTTTTAAATTGAATGAAAATGTTATTGATTGGACATGGTACCACACTAGTTATTGTGAGCTGACTGTGATAAGACTAAGTGGATACTAACCCAAGGAAGAAGGAAGGCTAGAGTTCACTTTATTGCTGATATCAATGTCAATTCCTGGGTGGAATGCAGATAATGAAAGGAAAAAATGTAGCAACTCATAGTACCGAAGAGGTGAATATGAGCATAAACAAGACTGAAAATATTGCTGAGCTTTTAGACAAAATGTTTGTGTGTGTGTGGGGGGGGGGGGGGGGGGTGGAAGAGGGAGGGAGAGAGAGAGAGAGAGAGAGAGAGAGAGAGAGAGAGAGAGAGAGAGAGAGAGAGAGAGAGACCGACCATAAGTATAAGCTTGCTTGATTAAGAGGAAGATGGAGATGTAGTTGTAGCATACGTGGTTAAAATACTGTTAGTAGTTTTGGAGCACTTGAGGGCAAAGTTGGAGGTAAAAGCAACAAGTGCGATAATGATAACTCTGCAGTATTGAGCAAACAACAAACTTTCAATTTCTGTTCATAAGACAACCTATTTACAGCTGAAAGCTAAGTGGTCACCAACTAGAATTTGCACCCTCAAACTAGGAGGAATTTTCATATAGATGTATAGGTGTCTAGTTTTGTATTTAAATGAGAAAAGATATTTTTGGCTCACCTCAGTAAAGTCAGGAAGAAAGCCTAAAAATAGTACAAAAACTAGCTCTGGAGCTTTGATGTATAAAATACCTTTGTCACAGGTGAAACTATACCACAATGCCATCTTTACTGTCACTGTTGGATTTACAACAAGATGTGGGCCTAGCAGTTGCACCATATTTATGTAAGAGCACATCTCAGATGTATGCAGCAATCTGTAGTTGAGCATTTGGAGTCACAGAAATAGAAGTATTGTTAGCAATTCTAGAAACATGTACTTGTGATATAACTGTCACATACAGACTCAGGTTACTGGTTGCATAAAGGTGGCAATGAAAAAGTGACGCACCTGGTGACCAAATCACGAATAAAGTGTGAGAATGGATATGTAGAAAAGGCACTCGGGCAAGTCCACAGAGGTTTGTGAAATAAAAACTGCAATATAAATATGATACTGGAATGTCCTGGGTGAAATATGAATAATGGCGAGAGTAAATGTAACAACTAACAATATAGAAGTTACTGAACCATCACTGCAGCTAGACTGTGGTGAGCATCTGCATCAGGTGGAGTGTACATGAGAAGAAAGGAAGTTGTTAAGGGGAAGGGAATGTTGGCTGTCAGACGGGGCATAATGCAGATAAGCTGTTATTGGGGTAGTGGGAATTCAAGTGGCAGGGTGGTGAAGCAGGCACTGGAGTAGAGCATATGTACTCAGAAAAAACTAATTTTGTCAACTATTAGTTAGCTACTTCGCTGTTATAATAAATACCAACCTTTGCATTTGTGAGTGTTGCACTGTCGAGACATGCGTGACAACCCTTCACAGTTTTCTGGCTTGTCCTCGCAGACCCTTGTCCTGTGTTGCTGTCCACCTCCACATTCTTCTGAACAAGGTGACCAGCCAGACCACTCAGACCACAAGTCATCAGACTCACCTCTGCCTATAAAGCGGAAACTTCTAATTTAGACTGAGTTATCTAGTACATTAATTTTTTGTATTTATCTCTTAACAGTTGCCTACAAGCTATAACAAATAGGTAAGCACATGTTGCAGATAATCTACTGGTTTCTCAGCTTACACCATGTCATTCATAAAGACAGAGAAAATATGTAGATATGATCAACAGACAGTAACAAAATTCTGTTACCTACCTAGAAATCAACAGTGAAGTCAATTTGTTATTGTTATGTACAAGACAATTCATATCATATTTACACATGTTTTATAAGTTTGCAATAGTCTAGTGTTACACAAATTATTCCTTATAAACATATAAATGACACTGACAAACTAAAGGGACAAAATCCTGACTGGAAATGGGGTAAAAAAGGTCATATGATGTCCAGACATGGACGGTGTGCATGCAACAACAACAAATTGTCCCAGAACACAGTACAGAGTTGCACTGATCCACGTCACAACAGATGTTCAAACTCCATGGGATGCAATGCACACTTTCACACATCACATCATGTTATTACCATGTTCTTCTGCATGTTCTGACCTCTCTCCGAATAGTGTCACAGGAATCATGAACAGACTGTTGAAGGTTCAGCATCCACAACACTTTTCAGATGCCCCCAGAGGTAAAAATCCTGGGGGTTTAAGTGATCTAGCAGGCCATGCCGCAGGGCCTCTGTATCCTATCCTACATTGAGGAAGATTCTGTTGCTGTATCAGCAACCTGTAGTGTGGAAGAGGGATGGTGCTCCATCATGCAGAAATTACATGACCTGTCAAATTGCCAAAGACGCATTCTCAAGCAGCCCAGGTAGAGTATTCCACAGGAAGTCCGAGTACATTCCGCCATTGAGGTTTTGTGGAATAATAACTGGTCCAAGTATATGGCCACCAAGAATCCCTGCCCACACATGAATGCTGAATCGATGCTGATAAGATGCCACAACCATTCCCTGATGATTGTCTGTAGCCCACAGATGAAGATTGTGCAGATGGATGATCCCAGTTCTGGTAAAGTTTGCTTCTTCAGTAAAGAGGACTGATGACCCATATAATTGTACATTGGCTTACACCATGTTGGCAGGCCACTTGCCTGGAGCTTGTACTAGGATTCATCTCAATATCCTGCAGAACCCGGTTCTCTAAATCTGATGTGTGCACAGTCCACCACCTTTCTGCACATTTATCTGTCTGAAAGGACCCATGATCACACAAACACCCAAAAAGAGCTTGAAATGTTGTGTGATGTGGTTGGTGTCTCTGAGGGTACAGCCGTGCTGCCTCTTGACTGTTTCCATCTGCTTGGCAGCACACAAACACCGTCTCAGTTTGTTCCTGACATGAACACTGGGCCATTCTGCTGCTTACAGTATGTTGCGTCAATCGCACAGCCTGCAACACACAAGGAACACATGGCACATGGCTAGAGGAACTTTCATTCATCAGTGCCATCTGAGGCTGCGGTGATGCATTACCAGACACGTGTGCACAGGACCTTTTTTCCTCCATTTCCAGTTGGGAATCCGTCCCTGCAATTTGTTGGTTTTAATAGTGTTTACCCTGTATTTATGAAGACATGAAACAGGATGTGAGGCAAATCTGATGTTCTTAAGAGTAACTTAAACGGCAAGAGAGATGCCCACGCAGTCAAGTGACACAGTGCTTTTGGAGTTGTTCTCCATATTGTGCAAAAAGTGTGGCCCAGAAGACAGTAGAATTGTAAGCTGAGTAATATGCATGCAGAGATAGTACTGAAGGCAAGAGAAAACCAATAGGTCAGTGAGGACTCCCTATTTGCTTCTGTTTTGATATTATTCAAATGTGTATTCTTGTCCAAAGCCTATTAGAAATGAAATTGTAATGAAATGAACAAAGAAATCGAAAGCTATCAAACTAAATAACACCTCATTCCCAAAGGCACTGTACAAAACAGAATAAATTGAGGAGAAATTTTTGTAGAATTAGACAATACATGACTCTTCATAAAGTATGTGGTACGAAAGAGACAAAAAAAATAAAAGGGTCATTTGAATGCTGTTTTTTAAATTTGAATTAAAATTTTGCCGTAGTATTAATATAAGTTCACACACACAAAAAAAAGTACAAATGGGTGACATGGAAAAGAGTTAACACAATTTGGATGCTATTAAATATGGAGCAACATATCAAGAGGAGGAAAAGTAATGGTGTATGCTGCACATAATAAGTAAGAATAACTAAAAATAATTATGCATGTATGTCATGTACCCATCAACAGTGGAAACAATTTCTGTGTCACACTGAGCAATAGCCTCTTTTGGTGCTGAACACACATGTAAAAGTGTCCTCTATCAGTCTAGGGAACCAAAAAACCCCTGCATGTCTGTATAACACTAAGTGAAGGAGACAATGAGAAGCACACATAGAAAGGACAAAAAACATTTAGTTTTCAGACGAAGGTTCTATTTCACAAAGTCTAAAGACAAAACACACACACACACACACACACACACACACACACACACACACACATATATATATATACAGAACCCCTGTTATTTTCCTACACTACTGCATGGAGCATCTCTATGCATGTGTATGCATTTAGTTAACATTTTTTCCAAAAGATACCCATTTTTTAGGTTCTTACATTACTGTCTGTTGCTTAATGTCCCCTCATATTATTTAGCTAGTGAATCTAATTAAAGTATTTGTACAAAATGTTTCATAGAATATTTTGTAGAAGTTTTATGCAAACATAGTGTGTGAAGTTTTATAACACATGAGTAATGAAAACTGTTTTTAAGAACCACATCACCGCATGGGATTAGCCAAGTGGTCTAAGGCGCTGCAGTCCTGGACTGTGCGGCTGTTCCCGGCGGAGGTTCGAGTCCTCCCTTCGGCATGGGTGTGTGTGTTTGTCCTTAGGATAATTTAGGTTAAGTAGTGTGTAAGCTTAGGGACTGATGATCTTAGCAGTTAAGCCCCATAAGATTTTACACACATTTGAACATTTTAAGAACCACATCCAAATTCATTGGCATGATCTGATTTGTAGATCAGTAGGCTGAACAACTGAAAGATTTTTAAAAGCTTGCTCCACAAGTAAACTGAAGGGTGTTAGATTTCTTTAACTGACTTTTCCTACGTAAAACAACAATTTTTCATTTACTGTGAACTGACTAATACAATAAAGTGTTTCAGAGTAATATTTAAATAAAACAATTTTTGGTTAAGTTGTGTAAAAAAATTCAATCGAATCAACATTCACCCCTGAAACTTGAACGTACCAGTTCTGTAGCATGAACCATTGAGATGACAGAATCTCTCCTCTTCTTTGTGTTGAGATATCTTGATATGTGTGGGATCAGACACAGGAGCCTTGCAAATGAATCTGAACCTTCTCTCCACATAGCCTGTCTCTGCTGCAAGGCTACTAAGAGGCAACCAAGGAGTCCACGTAGAGAATCTCTTGCTGTCTTGACAAGCATGCATATTACATGTCTCAAAGTCAAGATTACACCCTTGGCAGTCCCGACCTCCGTTCTCTGGTGGAGGACTGTTACACAGTCGCCTCCTCGTTCGGAAACCTCCACCGCATGGAACAGAACACTCCTCCCATTCTCCCCAGGCACTCCACTGGCCATCCCTGGGAGGCAGTGTCAAAGCTGAAACAGAAAAATCTGTTACGAGTCTGTCTGTCTGTCAGATTAAAATTAAAAGGATTTCAAGGAAGTCTCTCAACTGCTGAATCATAAATTCATTGTAGAAAATCTTTTAAACACTCTGATGTAATTACTGAGTTGAATTTCAAGAAGAAGAAAAATGATTGATTTACAGAAACCATAAAACTGAAATATGATGGGTTTAGTTACAATTAACATACACATTGCACAATAAATTATGATTTAATTGGACGGATAAAATATCTGCTCACCGAGTGGCAGCAGAACAACACATGCATAAGAGGTATTACAGTTTGCAAGCTTTCAGAGCTCTTGGCTCCTTCTTCTGGCAGAATGGTCAAAGGGGGGCAGAAGAAGGATGAAGGAAAAGGACTGGTGAGGTTTAGAAAAAGGGGCAAGGTTTCCAAAAATCGCCCAGAACTTTGGATCAGGGGAGACTTATCGGATGGCAAGTCACCCCTGACCTGGGGTTCTGGGCAACTTTTTTGAACCCTACCCCTTTTCCTAAACCCCATCAGTCCTTTTACTTCACTCCTCTTCCTTCCCGTTCAACCTTTCTGACAGAACAAGGACCCAAGGGCTCCTAAAGCTCGGAAACTGTAATACCTCTTATAAGCGTGTTCTCCTGCTGCCGCTTGGGGGAGTAAATTTTTTACTATTCAGTTACGTTATATGTGCACAATAAATTATGGTTTATTTTGATGGTTACTAGATTGTATAATTTAACAGAAGGTTTGTATGCTCACCAGGACACGGTGGGTTTGAAGTGCAGTAAATTTCACTACGATCCTGCCCAACACACACTCTCCCTCCGTGGGCTGGTGCAGGATTACCACAGATGCGACGCCGTGTCTTGACAGCCACTCCACATGTCTGAGAACAAGCTGACCAAGCTGACCAGGCTGTCCATCCACCGTGCACTGTGCAGTTCGTTACTCGAATGGATGTGCCGACACACTGAGAGCCCCCATTCTGAGGGGCAGGATTGTTGCATTGCCGTGAGCTGCACAAGCATTCATCCCCTGACTCGGTTTCTCCAGAATGTGAGCACGGGAACCAGCTTGACCAACTGCTCCAACCTCCGTCCACTATAAGTTTTATTATTTTACCATTAGACAATTTTAAAGATTGTATATGTTCTTATAAATTAATTTTACAATTACTGTACTTTGTTCGGTGTGAAAATGTGGCCACAGAGATATGTAATACCTGGAGCAGTGAGTACAGGGCACTGTGTGACACTTTGCTGCCAGTGATGAGTGAGAGGATTATCATTAGGGGCTGTCTCACATTTCTCGAGAATTTCATTCCATCCACAGTATGGATCCATAGCATTCAAACAAGCAGCCTTATTTGTCAGTCTAGAACAGTGTTGCGCAGAAATCCTAATAATGCCATTATCAGAGCCAATATATACAGAGTCCTGAAAATAATAAGATTCCATTAAATCCAATTTGATACATATTAAGTAAGCAGTGATAAAAATTGAAACTTCCTGACAGATTAAACTTGTACTTCTTCAAATAAATAAATTATCTGCCATTTAATTGAAGTTAAGGAATCTAGAATACTGAGAAAGAGGAAGAAGAAAACACTGGTGCTAAACTTTAGATGTAGGTGAGAGTTAGAACCTCAGTTGTAGGATATGTCAGTAGCAGAGTGCACCATATACACATGTAAGTTAATCAGTGGAACAATTAATATATTGTTTTAAATAGATCATGTAAATACAAACATTTGTTCAGATGAACATTTTTACTATGTTTTGTGCATTTTAAAAACTAACAATCCTCATTGGAGTGTTACATGTGTGACCATGCCCATTTGCACAAGGAGCTTTTTAGCTGTGTATGGTTTTTCTTTTGACAAACCTAGTATAGTGTGTTGTATGTTCTCCACCATAACGACAACATGGCATGAGTGATAAACTCATAAGGAACACAATTTGTAACCCCAATGAAGATGACAGTTTCAATAATACATATTAATTAATGCAAAAAATTTTCAAGCTAAATGTAGTTTGCTCCTTCCATTTTCTCAATATGAGAAACTACAGTTTACAGAGACTATTAAGACACACAGACAGAAAATCTAAAAACTGCAGAAACTTTAAGAAAAGAAAGCAAATTAAAAATTTTGTGGTTAACATGCAATAAAGTAAACTTGACCAACAAAAGTGACAATATGAGTCACGGACTCCACTTGAACTTAATGATAACATAATATTGTGTATCAAACAATTTTTGAGGAATAAATATTGACTGGCAATTGAAATTTGATGAATACATGAGAATATTATAAAATAAAAACTAACACAATTATCATATGATGGCATCAGGGTCCTGTTGCATAAACTGCTTTTTTAATCACCTTATTTATGCTTTTAACATTCTTATATTTATAGATTATATTTTAGTTGTTGATCTAGGGCCCAGTTACTAATGTAATGAGTTATCAAATGAGTTTCAGTGAACTGAAACATGATTGAAGTTTCCCAATAATTGATGCCAAATGAGTTTTCCTTTATTACACACACATCTTGAAAGCCATATTAGGACTATAGTACCAAAACTTGGAACATACCATTGTTCCCTATTATTGAAAGCAAATTTTGTTAATTTTTTTTAAATTTGGAATATAGGTATAATATTTAAAGGAAGTTGGATATGACTGGATAATTATTAACATCATCATCCATGTAGTCTGAGAAACTCTTATCTGCAGCCCTTAAATTGTAATGACATATCATTAATTACTGTTACAAAAAGCAAAATGGCATCTAATTGCATTTCATGACTTACAGCTGATTTTAGATAATGAAGTGCCTTTATCGGTACTACTGTATTCCCCGGGTATGGTTTCCATATTTCTACAACACAGGTTTCCTGTGTTCTTGGTAAAACTGATATCTTCTTGACAAGTCCTTCAGAGGTTGCAGCGTAAATTATATGCACAGCTCTGAAATTAAACACACCAACTGAAATGCTTCAACACACTAAACAGAAAATTCTGTATGCCACTACTATACTTAAACAAAGTACTGAATAAATATGTTTTTACCCACAACAGTAACAATGGTGGTAGATGTAATTAGAAAACTAGACTACGCACACTTAGTAGTGCAATGATCATTGTATTTGAGCTGTCATATAATTTACTAATGAAATGTAAAACCCAATGATACCTGTGTAGCTTGGTGGGAATCACATGTATTGCTATGTGGGTGAGTGTCTCAAGCTGTCCTGTGTAGAGTGGCTTTGTTGTAGCTGGCTGCACAGCACTGTCCATCAGTTGGTAGCGCGAGGAATCCAGTAGCAAGTGAGAATGTGGGGCAGCCTGGCATTCTAGCAACTGTTTGTGTTGATTGTGGTGTCGCTCCCATGCAGATCCTGGCTTATCTTGGTGTTTGAATGGGCCTAAAAATGCTGCTTCCACAGCAGTCATATTGAATGCACATATGGCTGATCCAGGAATGCTGTTTCTGTGAAGGAAAACCGAACAATTTCATATAAAATTAGAGGAATTTGGAATTTTTAATGGTATCCCTGCAGCAACTTTGTAAGTGCCAACATTGGGGTTTAGTTCCTGAAATTGAGAAACAAGATGTTGAAAATATTTGACAGAGGATTACTGCCAAGAAAATGACAATAAACTTCTGACATAATCAAAACATATCTTTCTTATTTTTTCAGATCTGATTTAGGAATTATATTATTTAGTGTTAATTTGTGGCTTGCAGAAAGGACTTCCTTTCTTCTGAATTTTGTGATAACTGAAAGTTATAGATGGTAAATAATTGTCTTTAAAGAGAAGGGTGGTATGTTCTCATAACCCCTTTTCAGTCGGGCACTAACAGAAATTTATATAAATTAGTCAAATATCATAAATCCTAATTGTCTTTTAATCTCAATACCTTAATTTTTACATAAAGTTATACTTGTCTCAGCAGGTATAAGCCATCATCATCATCATTATGACATTGTTTTTACTTACGTAGGAGTTGTGAAAGTTGCATATATTGTCTCTTCCTCTTCAACGTATGACATTCCCTGAATTTCATCAAAATAGAATGGATATTCACCAGGAATAGAACAATTAAGTCGAGCTTTGACAAAAGTTGTCCAATTGTCCTTTAACATTAGCTGTCCACCACTATCATTCTTGCAGACTCTTGCTATGCGTGAGTACACTATCTGCAACAACAGGTACAAAGAATGGGCTATAGACTATATCTATATTTTCTTGCAGTGTGGATTCAAAACAAAAAAATACAATCAGTTTATTAATTACAGAGGTTCACACATTCATTCATCAAAAATGTGAGAAGTAATATTCTCTCTGAAAACCTGCACAAAGTCATACAGCTTACCTTTCCACAATTAATGTATTCCACAGCACTTTCTCTAAAGAGAAAGTATACAAAATTGTCTTTCTCAAAAGATCCCACAAATTGTGGGTCATTCAGCCACTTGCTGTTGTACTGATTGGTCCGAAGTGTGGTAGAGCCAGCTCCAAGGCTCCTGTAGATTGCTGGATCTGCTCCTGAGAAATCCATAGGACTTCCCACAAAATACTGACCATTTTGGGTCATCAAGGCAGTAATATTGTACGTGGGACTGAATGGACATTTTGCAACTCCTTTCACCCATTCAAGTACATTATTCAAATTCTCAATCTGAAATTAAAATTTAAAAAAAATATTCAGAATTAAAACACAATTCACCATCATTTTAACACAAAATAGTATAAAAAATTTTTATTAAAATGTTGAAGTTCTTGACTACATTAAAGTCTGAAATTCTGTGAAGTTCTGGAAGTGCACAACCATCTTTGTCTCTTGAATTTAAGAAGCAAGAAAAAAAAATGTTTATGATTTCTGAGCTTAGTTTGCTGTTGTTGTTGTTGTGGTCTTCAGTCCTGAGACTGGTTTGATGCAGCTCTCCATGCTACTCTATCCTATGAAAGCTGCTTCATCTCCCAGTACGTACTGCAGCCTACATCCTTCTGAATCTGCTTAGTGTATTCATCTCTTGGTCTCCCGCTACGATTTTTACCCTAAACGCTGCCCTCAAATACTAAATTGGTGATCCCTCCATGCCTCAGAACATGTCCTACCAACCGATCCCTTCTTCTAGTCAAGTTGTGCCACAAACTCCTCTTCTCCCCAATTCTATTCAGTACCTCCTCATTAGTTATGTGGTCTACCCATCTAATCTTCAGCATTTGCTGTATGTATAGAAATACCCTACAGTACTGCCACTGCTTACCTCCCTCCAGGTGCACTGTGGTGAGAAGGCACTTGTGCCACAGGCAAATATCCGCTTGCCATTGCGTAGCAGGACGCGGACAAAATTGTGGCACTGGTACTCCGTCTGTCCTTTGGCCTGGCAGAGAGCAGTCTTGTTTGCAGGTGCCGGCCAGTCTGCTTTTTCCAGCTGCCGCAGATCAGGAATTGCAAGTCGGTACAGTGCATCCCTAAAACACAGGAAATGAGGTATTTAAATACATATATCTGAAGGATGGAAAAAAATGTAGTTTAGAACTGTGACTTACTTATTGACCTATTCACAAATTAAAATCTTTCTATTATACTCGCATGGACTGGCTGTTACAGCATAGCAATGGTACTGACATCCATATAGATATATATGAAAGAATAAGTAAATGGGCAAATAGGCTAAACGGATAGGAACCAAATAACTGCATACAGCAAAAATGAATAAGTAATGCAAATGAATATTTCCATAGTTGATATCTTCTTCTTTAAATAAGGTAGAATTATTTGGTCAGAAGGAACACGAGTCCCGCTAATATTTGACAGATGGTAGCAGCAATAGTAGTGGCCATAAGAGCCCCAACAGATAATTTTGGATTTCAATTTGTTATAGTGTGCACCTTATTACTGGTCGAATTTGCGATCCAACAGACATGCAGTGTGCCTCAGATTTCAGACAAAGTTCTTAGCTGATATGTGGAGGGAACAAGCCCTATTTCTTTGTCTCACCAAAGCACACTGGAATCAGCACTGCATTCACAATGCCTATTACAATGCTATGGGATGCTAATGGTATCTTAGTTAAGACTTGCCAATGGGCTCATACCTAGCAATTCCTGTGCTCCCAGAAAAGTGCCCATTTATATTGTGCATATAGTAATTTCCACACCTTGCAGTGAACACCATAGTGTTGCTCTTTCTTGTCTGTCTCCACCTGCTTGACGTCAGGCAGTGAAGAACACAGAGTATTCCACAAAATGGTCAGAATCAGAATTTTATTGTCTCATAACGTACAAGTTAAATTATTGATTTTATGGACAGGAGATTTGTCAGCTTATAACTATGATAAATTATACATGGAATACAATATTTTTATGTAATCACAATAAAATCTGAATATTATTTATTATTAACGTTTTTATCCTGTTCAGATGGTCATTTCATTAAAAAATTCATCAACAGAGTAATAACAGTTCTGAACCAGGGTGCTATACAATTCTCTTTTTACTGCCTCAGTTTGGACCTTTCTAAAATTTGTGTCTTTCAGTTTATTGTATAATTTCATTCCCATATATTGTAGAGTCTGTGCAAAAAGATTAAGTCTGTGTGTAGGCAACATGAAGCTTTCTTTGTTTCTTGTTTCGTAACTATGCTGGAAATTATTTGACAAAAAGAGTTTAGGGTTGCTACTTGTGAAAAAAATTATTTCGTACAGATACAATGAGGGAACGCTTGGTATCTTAAGATCTCTTAATAATGGCCGACAAGATTCTCTTGGCTTTGCACTGCATATGTTTCTGATAATTTTTTTCTGCAAAGTTAATATTTTTGTCATGTTGCTAGCATGTTGTCATGTTGGTTTCCACTGTTTGAACAGAAATAGCTAAAGAGGCATTAACAATAACCTGATCCATTTGCTCTCATGACTATTACGTTGCTTTTGTTTATTGTCAGTTGCCAGTAAATACAAGTAAATAACAAGATGGCTGACAACTTGTATGACAGGATGCGTGTTTTAGTGTCAGCGGAAATGTGAAAACATGACAGAAGTGCAGAGATGATGGCGGGCAGAATTTTAGACTGCACCACTCTCACGCATAACAATAACGAAATTGAGCGGAAATTTTATGAGGAAAGGAAGTGTGCATGATCTGAAGAAGGGACAGTGTAACAAGAAGAAATTAATAGCGGGTGAAAGAGTGGTGGTCACAGTGGTACAGGCTTTCATAAGATGCCCAAAGAAGTCCATAGTGCCCCAAAGAAGTCCACAGGCTACACTGCGCATGAATCAAGTGTAAGCAAATCAAGTTCACCGTATTTGAAGACAAGCAAAGCAGAAACCGTATGTTCTCAGTCTGCGTCTCACGATGAAAGAAGACAATCTGAATAGGCGCCTTGAATTTTGTGAAAGGATTTGCAATAATGAACAGTTGACTGGTGGCATTGTTTGGTCAGGTGAGGCAACTTTTAAATTGAATGGAACCATCAATCAGCACTGCTGTGTGTACTTAGCAAGAGATAATCCTTATGTTATGAAGAATGAGTTGTTAGGTAATCATCCTTGTTTATCGGTGTGGTGTGGCATGTCTGTCAGAGGACTTCTAGGGCCAGTCTTTTTTGAAGGATCAGTGGCAGGTGTAAAGTACCTTACCGTGTTGCAGGGACGAATTGAACCAGCTGTTCACCAAATGTAGAGAGATTAATTTCTTTTTTTCTACACGACAGTTTATCGTTACATTACCATCGTGTCATGCAACAATTCCTGGATGAAACGTTTGTAGAGAGGTGGACAGGCCGACGGGGAAGTGCTGAGTTTCCACCCAGATCTCACTATTCAACGCCGTTAGACTTCTTTCTGCGGGGAATTCTGGACACATGTACCAGGTGTACCGGTATGAAATGGGCGTTTTTTTTTTGTGAAAATGAAACACTAATTTTGAATTGAAAAGTAAAAACATTTTATTCAAAGTACTGACCACTGTTTTCTATACATTTTGACCACCTTTCTGGCAATTTGTGGACATCACGCCAATAGAAATGTTCGTCTTTTGAAGCAAACCAAACAGACACCCAATTTTTGACTTCTTCGTAGGAATGGAAGTGTTCCTCAGCCAATGCGAGTCCCATTGATGAAAACAAATGGTAGTCGGAAGAGGCCAAGTCTGGTGAATACGGCGGGTGGGGTAGCAGCTCCCAGCCAAGTGTTTTGATTGTATCCTGAACCAGTTTTGCTTTGTGTGCGGGTGCATTGTCGTGGGAAAAAAAAATTACTTTGCCATGTCTTCTGGCCCATTCTGGTCTTTTTTCGATCAATGGATAGTTCAAATTGATCATTTGTTGTCTGTAGCAATTAGTACTCCCAGTTTCACCGGGTTTTAGAAGCTCATAGTACACCACACCTTTCTGATCCCACCAAACACAGAGGATTGTCTTCTTGCCGAATCGATCTGGTTTTGCAGTCGATGTTGATGGTTGTCCAGGATTATCCCATGATTTTTTGAAGTTTGGGATTCTTAAAAGAAATCCATTTTTCATCGCCAGTAACAATTCGATGCAAAACTGATTTTCTTTGATGTCTTTGAAGCAAAATTTGACAAATGGTTTTTCGGTTTTCCATCTGTCTTTCATTCAATTCATGTGGCACCCATTTTCCACACTTTTGGATCTTTCCCATACCTTTCAAACGGTTAAGAATGGTTTGTTGTGCAACATTTAGCATTGCTGTCATTTGCTTCTGACTCAAAAGTGTCATCTTCATCCAATATTGCTTGCAATTCGGCGTCTTCGAACTTTTTTGGTGGTCTTCCACGTTCTTCATTTCTTACATCAAAATCATTATTTCTGAACCATTGAAACCATCTTTTGCATGTTGCTTCTGATAGAGCATGATCACCATATGCCTCGACAAGCATTCGATGCGACTCTGCAGCACTTTCTTTCAAATGAAAACAAAAAATTAATGCTTTCCGCAAATCATCAATTTCTGGTACAAAATTCGACATTGTTAACACGATGAAAACATATTATGTTGTTCGTTCCGTGTCTTGATGTATACTAAATATCTTTGACAGATGTCATACCAACCAAACAAAAAAAATTAAGGCTCGTTCACAACAAATGTTCCCTATCGACACATTTGTATCTTAACGCTCATTTCATACCGGTACACCTGGTACGCGCGAAAGCTAAGTACTCTGGATGACATGAGGGAGGCGATTGTGATTACCTGTGATTCCATTCCAGTGGCAACATATTACATGTGTGTCGGTCTTTTACGCGGCGTTGCAGACACCGTAGTGCTGCCGACGGGGGACATTTTGAACATCTTCGACAGTAAACCATCATCAATACTGTCGTGACCATCTATGTGACTTGAAATTCATAGTTTTGTTATTTTTGTTCGAGTTATTAAAATACAAACAGTGTAAACCCCTTTGTGAAGCACCCTGTATTTAACTGCCCGTAGAGAGTAGCATCTCAGGGCGGTGGCTGGCAGTGCATTTAACCTCGGCACGAGGGCTGCCGCGATACAAATGTGCCCTTCCATAGGCCACGGGGCGAGAGAGAGCTCGTGCAGCGGCCGACCTTGGCTCTGATGTATGCGGCCGAGTACCCAGCCACCTGCCAGCGCAGCGTCTATATCGCGCCCGATTTAAACTTCCAGCATGATCGATGTGGTCCGTGCGCCTGTGGGTGTGGCGCTCTTGCTTACAAGCTCCGTCCGCGACCTCCCGGCACTGGAAATACTCCGATAGCTCCTCCCAGAACCGAGTACACTGTTCAGCCGGATAATACATCAGTAGGAACTAGTGTGTGGCGTGTTAACTGGATGTTCCCAGTTCCGTGACACCGGACAGGATGAAAAGTGGGTTCGGTATTCCGTAGCGGGAAACGTAATGCGTTACACATGACAGTAGCGCGGGGCATTTCTAACGTTTCTCTATGTTCTTCTTTTCGTTCTCTCTTTCTGTTAACCAAAGCTTTGAGTTTTCGAGTTTTTCACTGTCCCATTGCCGTGCAATGTGTACCGGGTGTGTCTCCTAAAAGCCATCAGGCACATTTTGTCTAGTATTTAGGCAGATCTTCGCAATTCCGTTTTTGCAGTGCATAGATCGAGTCAATCCAAAGAAATACTGCTCAACACCAGGGCCGGTTCTCGAATGGGTCGAATCGTACCACAGGGCGACAAATTTTTGGGAACGGCAAAATCTGGAATTTTAATATGTTTCGAAAAAGGCTGAACTACCCGAGACAAACTTTTTACATAAATGAAGGAGTGTGAAAGTAAGTTTCAAATACAAATCTTTCATAAGGTCTAGTGTCTTACCAGAAATTATCTACGGAATTGTGAAACAGGTGGCAAATGAAGCGCTAGATTTGGTCACCATGGGTGCGACTTTCAAAAATTTTGGCTCCGTGAACGGAGTCAAAGATTCTGTAGTGATGGTATTAAAAAACTGGTCTTCGTTGAGAGCAAAGTGTTCGTCGCATGGGTAACTAATTGCGAAATAAATATGTAGACATGAAGAACAGGGATGTAGTGTGTTAAAGAAGTTTGTTTTGTTTAAAATGCTTTAAGACTTTTCACATAAAAAATTCGGAGGCATTGTGTTTCAGCTCGCTCTCGTAATGAATAAATGAAGATAAATGTCAGCATATGATGGCCTAACAGTTCCTATACAGCAAACTTAAACACTTGCAGTAGTACCGCCGAGAAAAAACACTTTGTAATACATAAACAAAGAATAAGTAAAATCTGCACTGTAAGCATTTCACTTATGTTTCACTAATTGGTGCATGATTATTGGCTCTGGTCTTAAAAACGTATTCACGTCAGAAAGACGTAGGGGGTATGAGTGGTGTGTGTGAAAATAAAACGTCATGGATGAATGACTTTCTTCCGAAAAAGGTTGACTAAGGAGAGGGGGCAGGGGCGAGCGGCGATTAGAAATCTTCGTATGGGGTAGCGAGATCCCTGGAAACAGCACTGCTCAACATGACGCGATGGCCGGTGTCGACGAAAAGCGTCTGTTTGTTTCCCGGTACAGACATAATTATTTATTACGTGCCCATTCGACAGAACGGTCCCAAACTAGTCTAGTGCGATATTCGGTGTAGGGACACGTATTAACACTTTGGAGACCAATCCCGAACGCAGCTCGGGCCGCCACTGTGTTACAAAGACCGTGCCCGAGTAGAGGTCCGACCGCGATTTTATGGACGCGCGAACCAGCTGTCGCTTTAAAACTCGACTCATTTCATGTAACAACAATGTACGGAAGTCTCGCAACCCGCTTCTTGACTGGTGCTGCCTTGTTTTGTTCATTTCTAGAATTATTGCGAAAGAAACAGTGAACGTAATAGCTACTGTCGTTAACCTCTGAGCCAATATCATCACTGACGTAATTTTTTGCGTGTACTCGATAGGTTCCGCAGTTCTCTGGAATTCTGCTACAAATACGTCATGTTTGTTGAGTGAGCAAGTATTTTGGAAGTTCAAGAGGAAGAAATTTACTCAATAGCCCGCCTCGCATTTTTTTTTTTTTTTGAGGGGGGGGGGGGGAATAATTATACTTTCTGTCATATTAAAATTTGTGATTTATCGAAGAACTAAAGTAAATATAAAAAATAAATCTTTAAGCTTGGCTTCAAGCCATCCTGGGCTTACATTTCAGCGACAGTTTCTACTGCTTGCCAAACCTGGAGCGTTATGGGCAGGACCCTCCAACTTGCTCGGAATTTTGACAATGTAACGCTCCAATTGAACAGAATTTGCCACGCTATCCCTCAAGAGGATATGCAACGACTATATCAATCAATGCCAAGCCGAATAACTGCTTGCCTAAGGGCCAGAGGGGGACCAACGCGTGATTGACTTGCTCACTTTGTGAAGTTTTTCCGTTGAATATATCATCCAACTTTTCTTAAATTGTAATAATTTGTTAGTCTGTAGCTGTGACAGCTACCGATTTCCCCCCCATTCGGATAATTCCTTCATGGTGCGATAATGTATTATGACGTTGATCTGTATTGGGCCGACACAGCTGCAACGTTTCTGCCGTTACTCCACTTTACGAATGGGGTGCACCATTTTGTTTTGGCCGCTCTAGCGCCGTGCTACGGTGCTGCGGCGTGGGAATATTAACGTGTACCAGGACTGCAGACATATACCTGCAAACAAACAATTAATTAATTACATAACTTATGACCACCCGTCGTAAACTCCTATCCAGCAAGAACGTCCTCTCTGCCTGTGTTGCTCTGGTTGTTTCTTCCGGACGTGCGCAATTGCTGGGTAGTAGGTAGCGACGACTGTTCCTCATAATGACTCGGAATTGCTGGTTTTTGTTTCTGTTTGTGAAAGTTGTAAATATGTTCGCTAATTTTCGTAATAGTGAATTAGGACTTGCAGCACTTGCTTTAGAGGAAGAAGAAAGAGAAGCATGGCAAAAAAAAAAAAAAAAATCTGTGGATCCACAGAGCCTGTTTCCCAAGACCAGCGTTTCGAACATTATTTTCTCGTCTCACGGATGATAAGACAAAGTTTTGCGAATATTTTAAGATGATGCAGCACATCTTATGTCAACTTTTAAGCAAACTAGAATCAAAATTGAGAGAAAACTACACCTTCTGGAGACTACCAATTTCACCCAAAGACTCTTCTCGTCTCTGTCTTTTGTACTCGGCATGCCGGTATTTTGCATTTGTCTGTTCACAAAGGACAGGAAACTTGCGAACTTCTTCCATTAGCTTTTCCACATCCATTTTTGTTCGCAAAATAGTCTTGCACAGTTGCACAACTTGCAAAACAGTTCTAAATGTTCAAATGGCTCTGAGCACTATGGGACATTACAGCTGAGGCCATCAGTTCCCTAGAACTTAGAACTACTTATACCTAACTAACCGCCGGCCGGTGTGGGCGAACTGTTCTAGGCGCTTCAGTCTGGAACCGCGCGATCCTTACGGTCGCAGGTTCGAATCCTGCCTCGGGTATGGATGTGTGCGATGTCCTTAGGTTAGTTAGGTTTAAGTAGTTCTAAGTTCTAGGGGACTGATGACCTCAGATGTTGAGTCCCATAGTGCTCAGAGCCATTTGAACCATTTTGCACCTAAAAAACCTAAGGACATCACACACATCCATGCCCGAGGCAGGATTCGAACCTGCGACCGTAGCGGTCGTGCGGTTCCAGACTGAAGCGCCTAGAACCGCTCGGCCACTGCGGCCCGCTGCATAATAGTTCTGTCATCGCATCGTTCGTCAGACGAGATTCCGAAATCTCAAATCTGAACTATGTGTTTCGAAAGAACGTGATATGAAGTCAGCATTCTCCAAGAAAAGGAAACGTGAAAATGTTGATTATTCACGAGACGAGCCACCGATTGCCTTCCTTCCCTTCTACGGCACTACATTCTGCAAAGTAGGCACAGTCCTGAAAGACGAGGTGTCAGCATCCTAAGAACATAAAGGAGATGCTATGCCCTGTTAAGGACAGTCTCGGCCTCAGGATTCCTGGGATTTACAACATTCCTTGTGAGTGCGGAAGCAATTACATCGGGCGGTCCCTCCGCACCGTTTCATCAGAGGCATATTAAAAATCGAAAGCTGAAGAAAGCTACAGCAGTTGCTCACAAAAAGCATTAAATACTGTTCGACGAAACAAGAGTTGCCCCAGGCACCCATACATTAGGGTCCTGCAAATAAAGAGGCTGTAGACATGAGAATGTGTGAGAAAATGTTCAACCGTGACAGTGGATATAATCTCAGCGGTGCATGGAAGCGAGCTCTCCACGCAGAGAGCAGCCAAAGATATTCGTCCCAATGTTTACACTACGACGGGAGCGGTGGCGCCACCAGCGCAGACATTGCCACTATCTGCGACAGCGAGACATAATTATCTACCCCCTCCCCCCACTTCGTGACACTCCCCCACTTCATTTTCTCCTCTCCTTCCCCCTTTTCTTACCCATCATCTGTCCAGGTCCCCCTGTCTGCCCTCTACTGTGGTGTGTCATATTTATGCCAACGTTTTAGTGCAGTGTTCAAGTGAGTGTTCAGTGTTGTGCCTCTTTCCAAAATGTTGCGAACAGAAATCACGCTGTCGCTGGGTGCGATTTTTATATCTCTTGCGAACAGAAACTAGACTGTCGCCGTGTTTTTTTGATTGTCTGTCTATTATTTTACCTGTCTGCTTCCTGTGTATTTTATTAGCATCACCAACCCTGTGTTTTATGTTTTAAATTCCACAATTTTCTGCGATTTTATCATTTAAGTCACCTTTTTTATGTCCTGCTTTAATTATTTATTATCTTCATTTTTTAAAACAAATTCTGTTGGCTGAAGAGCGGCGTACTAAGCTGCTGCCAGCCGGCCCCTTCGGGGGGGGGGGGGAAATCGAAATTCAATAAAGGAAAAGGAAAAAAAACAACAGTTTTGACAGTCAGTTGTTCCTGACGAAGACACTCTAAACTGACGCGGCAAAAAGTCCGAGAATGTTTTATGTAACAGAACCGTTGCGAAAGACTCTGTTCCCTTAAGTGAAAAATTAAACATAACAAATTCCACCCGGCACGCTCTCGGTTCGCCGGCCGGGGTGGCCGAGCGGTTCTAGGCGCTACAGTCTCGAACCGCGCGACCGCTACAGTCGCAGGTTCGAATGCTGCCTCGGGCACGGATGTGTGTGATGTCCTTAGATTAGTTAGGTTTAAGTAGTTCTAAGTTCTAGGGGACTGATGACCTAAGAAGTTAAGTCCCATAGTGCTCAGAGCCATTTGAACGCTCTCGGTTCACTGGCGTTCCTCGAGCACGGTCCGCCCGTGTCTCGCCCGCTACATTTCTTTTAATGCTACATTTCTTTTAATGCTACATTTCGTCCACCGAGTATCTCTGCCACGGACACGGCCCGGACTCGTTACTGAAGTTTCGGCCTGGAGTAGCCCCGGACCTTTGGACCGCATGTGGAGTTTCCCGATCGTAGTCCGTGGTTTCAGCCGAGAGTCCCGAGGCGTTCGAGCGACAAAGGAGCTGGGCGAGCTGTGGAAGGGCAGGGCGTCCTTGCGCCGGCCTGTAGGCCGTGGGCGGCGCCGGCCGTGTTTTATTGTGCGCCGTCCAGCGGCGGATATTTCAGGCTGTTTACTCGTAATCCGCGGCCGCGGGCACGCCCTCTTCTCAGGCCGCCGCCCCGGCGCATCCATCAGTGTCCGGCGCCGGCTGGAGCGCCCGCTACTCGCTACCGGCTCCGCGGTGCAATCCACCGTCCTCGCTGTCGTTGTGCCTCCCGGTACAAGAGTCCGACCAAATAAATGATTAGTAAACTAGCAGGCGGGAAGACTCACTACCGTAAGTGCTCCGTGCGACAAGAAAGCTGACACAGTCAGCATGTATGGTCACGGGTAGAGTTGTGTAACTACCGTAGGCTACCGTAGACTTTTGTAAGTAGACTACAGTAGTTTTATATAAACTAAAGGTGGGGGGGGGGGGGGGGGGGGCGAGAAAGGAAAGGAAAGGAAAGGAACTATTAATGTCACCTGGGTCGGGACGACTTTATGCGGAATCTTCAGCGACAGCTAGAGATGTGTTCCGGATTTGGTTTCGAACCTGGGTTCTTATGCTTACTAGGCAGTTGCTTATCTGCGCGGACTTATCTCGACGCGCCTTCCGGCCGACCCACGTCCCCACCAATCCATAGTCCCCGCCCGTGTCTTCCATGCTCGCTACTTTGAGATTCCCGCAGAAGTTCAAACGCTCTTGTGCATCCGCACTGAACGTGGTGGATTCATTGTCCATCGACGCAAATCATTTACGTGAATGGGTGGTGTCTGTGCTTTCGGACATCGGAGGAAACAGGTGACAGCGATAAAACGGTGCATGCAGAAAACGTAGAGACATCTCCTCGTCAAGAATAAGAAACTTTGCATCAACACAAGGTACCAGGAAGTAGGCCAAATACTATCTAACACAGTTTCAGAATCGTACTTCGCGATACAGTTATAAATGTACAGTGTTAATATTACCTTATCTGTCAATAGCTAAAAAGAGCATTCATAACAGTCACAAGTTTGCGCAATACGTAAGCGTAATACAGGGTGATCAAAAAGTCAGTACAAATTTGAAAACTGAATAAATCACGGAATAATGTAGATAGAGAGGTACAAATTGACACACATGCTTGGAATGACATGGGGTTTTATTAGAACCAAAAATATACAAAAGTTCAAAAAAATGTCCGACAGATGGCGCTTCATCTCATCAGAATAGCAATAATTAGCATAACAAAATAAGACAAAGCAAAGATGATGTTCTTTACAGGAAATGCTCAATATGTCCACCATCATTCCTCAACAATAGCTGTAGTCGAGGAATAATGTTGTGAACAGCTCTGTCCGGAGTTATGGTGAGGCATTGGCGTCGGATGTTGTCTTTCAGCATACCTAGAGATGTCGGTCGATCACGATACACTTGCGACTTCAAGTAATCCCAAAGCCAATAATCGCACGGACTGAGGTCTGGGGACCTGGGAGGCCAAGCATGACGAAAGTGGCGGCTGAGCATACGATCATCACCAAACAACGCGCGCGAGAGATCTTTCACGCGTCTAGCAATATGGGGTGGTTCTAATAAAACCCCATGTCATTCCAAGCATGTGTGTCAATTTTTACCTCTCTATCTACATTATTCCGAGGTTTATTAAGTTTTCAAATTTATACTGACTTTTTGATAACCCGGTATTTAGCAAGTAAAGTTTGTCATCCCATCATTTCTTTTGAGAAAGTAAAGGTCAATAAAAGGTAAAAGTAGGAGTTACTGATGCAATTAATAATTGATTCCTGTTTTGTACACTTCCAAGATAACAGAACGCAGCGTGTCATTCTCAATGGAGAGACGTCTTCCGAAGTAAGAGTGATTTCAGGTGTGCCACAGGGGAGTGTCGTAGGAGCGTTGCTATACACAATATACATAAATGACCTTGTGGATAACATCGGAAGTTCACTGACGCTTTTTCCGGATGATGCTGTAGTATATCGAGAGGTTGTAACAATTGAAAATTGTACTGAAATGCAGGAGGATCTGCAACGAATTGACGCATGGTGCAGGGAATGGCAACTGAATCTCAATGTAGACAAGTGTAATGTGCTGCGAATACATAGAAAGAAAGATCCTTTATCATTTAGCTATAATATAGCAGGTCAGCAACTGGAAGCAGTTAATTCCATAAATTATCTGGGAGTAGGCGTTAGGAGTGATTTAAGATGGAATGACCATATAAAATTAATCGTCGGTAAAGAACATGCCAGACTGAGATTCAGTGGAAGAATCCTAAGGAAATGCAATGCGAAAACAAAGGAAGTAGGTTACAGTACATTTGTTTGCCCATTGCTTGAATACTGCTCACCGGTGTGGGATCCGTACCAGATATGGTTGATAGAAGAGATAGAGATCCAACGGAGAGCAGTGCGCTTCGTTACAGGATCATTTAGTAATCGCGAAAGCGTTACAGAGATGATAGATAAACTCCAGTGGAAGACTCTGCAAGATAGACGCTCAGTATCTCGGTACGGGCTTTTGTTGAGGTTTCGAGAACATACCTTCACCGAGGAGTTAAGCAGTATATTGCTCCCTCCTACGTATGTCTCGCGAAGAGACCATGAGGATAAAATCAGAGAGATTAGAGCCCACACAGGGGCATACCGACAATCTTTCTTTCCACGAACAATACGAGACTGGAATAGAAGGGAGAACAGACAGAGATACTCAAAGTACCCTCCGCCACACACCGTCAGGTGGCTTGCGGAGTATGGATGTAGCTGTAGAATGAGGAATATGCAGGCTATGTAATTTTGAAATCCTTGTTCACAAGGGTCCGATCAAACTTTTATTCTTCACTACTTAGTAAAGTACTTTCTCAACGCGGGTAAAACGAGACGGAACAAAACTGAACAACCACGCTGAAGAACTAGAGAAATGAATCGCAGCCAGCTAGTAAGTACGACTCGCACGCGATCAATCAGGTTGGCTAGGATTTCCATGCGACCAGCGATCGGCGACCGATCGCTGCGATATGCCCAGGCACGTGCGTTCTACGAAGCGACAGGTCGCGCATGTGACGGATCGGTGCACCCGTCGCTCGTGTGTGAGGTCCTTACCACTCGGCAGTTCCAGGAAGCTCTTTGTACGATTCAGCAGCAGTGTATGAAAACATTCTTCTGTTGTTATTATCCGATATCTGTATGAGGAAACGAGTTTGTAAAACGGAGACAAGATAATGTGCAAAAAGTATGAAGGGCAATGAAGAACAAAAATTAAACAACTATTGTTTCATTCATACCAGGGAAGGAGACTGGTAACCTGCTAGACAATGATACCAGCTACAAACAGCTGTCTTCAAGTGAAGATGAGTTTTAATTGTTTTTTAACGTTTGCCTTTCCTGTTTGATAATATCGCATGCCAAATTAGTGATGGACTTGAATAGAATGGCACTTGTAACGTGCCCCCTCCTTCCTAATTCCAGCTATTGTCCACAATAAGCAAAGTCTTTTATGAAAAATTTGAGACGAGCGGAGAATACAATAAACTTTCTAGTTTATTTAGTTTTTCGTGTAGAATTGGCTCCAATTCTTCTTGTTTAGGGTTCTGATTCTTGAAGCTGAAATTCTCACATTTTAGGTCCTCATGACTGAAGTGATCTAAATAAATTTGAAGATTGTTGTTGCTGAATTTTTTTTGTTACGTTAATATATCTTGTCATATTTTAGTATATCATACAGTCCTTTGAATTTTCACATTAACAAAGCCGAAATTAATTTGTTCACCCAAAATACAAAAATACGTTCGATCACATCAGAGGCATGCTTACTATCTCACTCAGCGGAAATAACTGTATTCCAAAGGGTTTACAAGTTTTCTTGAGAAATGATTTTCTATTAGTTTCGATTATTATTTCATAAATGAATCCAGAAATAAACATAGTTAACAGTACTAGATTGCGTAATTAATTATAGAAACTTTAATTGTGCCAAATTATTTGTAATTTCACATGTTTCTAAAAAAAATAATTTTACCTGTACATTCAAAGTACTTATCGACTGTAACATCGAAAATAAAGTAATTCCTTTACATAAATTTTAGCTTGAAATACAAAAAATTATGTATGAAATTATATGAAAGTTTTCACAAGAGCAGCTGAGCTAGTATTGACATGTCCAAAATTTGAAAAATAGTACTGGTATCGACAACTACTGTTGAGGAAAAATAATGCTAGACGAGGATGTCCCGTTACACACTGTTGCAACTAACTAATTAACTGAAATTAGTGTGACTTATAAAATTTGCTGTGAAATGTTTTGCTTGTTTGAAACGTTATGAAAACAATGCTTGTTATGGGAAGAAGTGTTTCAACGAGAAGGACCGTTAGCACTGATGTCCCCAGCATTTTTACGCAGACTTTTCATAAGTGAAAAATATGTTGGGTACAACTGTCATGGCCGGGCGTTGTGGCCGAGCGGTTCTAGGCGCTTCAGTCTGGAACCGCGCGACCGCTACGGTCGCAGGTTCGAATCCTGCCTCGGGCATGGATGTGTGTGATGTCCTTAGGTTAGTTAGGTTTAAGTAGTTCTATGTTCTAGGGGACTGATGACCTCAGATGTTAAGTCCCATAGTACTCAGAGCCATTTGAACCATTTTTGAACAACTGTCATGTCACAAAGCGAAAAATTATCGAATTTCGTAGGAGTATGAAGGGCTCGTAATGTGCACCTCGTTTTCACTTCTCACCTTTCTTTTTACTTGTACATTTGGTCAGAAAATTAAAGCTCATAGCACAGTTAACTTTTGTATACAGATGTACCCTTTGTTGCAGACAGGGTCGTTGGGGCTATATACGTGTGGCAGTGTGGTGTGCAACGCCCCTCGGAACTGGGCGCGAGGTTGGCAGCAGTGCGGGCTGGGCCCACGCGACTCTCCGCGCTCGCCCACGGAGGGCGGGCCGCGCATCGCAGCGTTCAATTAGTGGCCGCACTACACTACAACACACTACACCTGCGACACCAAGCCGCGGGAAACTCAACGGCCGTAACGAGAAGGCGTGCCAACCGCGATCACTGCCTCCTGCAGCACTCAGCCCATCAAAACTATCGCACTCTTGCAATATCTGATTGCATTCCTTTCCAAACGAACAGCTCTTTTATTATTAATGTTTGTCATTTCCCCGCGTTTATCTCGGTGGCTTAGCGACACTGACAGATGCCTCACATATTATGGTTAAGTGGTTACGCTGCGGCATAGATTCAGTTGCTGCGAACATTTAATGAACTAGAAATGGGTCGGGAAGAGAATAGTGCTCCTCGCAAGGAGCTCAGAAACCTGTTAACAACGCTGCCATATTCCTCTGGCCTGACTCAGAATTCTGTCCACAGACAAAACCAATACTGCCATGTGGACGCTAGGTAATTATGTAATCTACACTGAAGCGCCAAAGAGACTGGTAGAGACATTGTTGTTGTTGTTGTGATCTTCAGTCCTGAGACTGGTCTGATGCAGCTCTCCATGCCACTCTATCCTGTGCAAGCTTCTTCATCTCCCAGTATCTACTGCAACCTACATCCTTCTGAATCTGCTTAGTGTATTCATCTCTTGGTCTCCCTCTACGATTTTTACCCTCCACACTGCCCTCCAATGCTAAATTTGTGATCCCCTGATGCCTCAAAACATGTCCTACCAACCGATCCCTTCTTCTAGTCAAGTTGTGCCACAAACTTCTCTTCTCCCCAATCCTATTCAGTACCTCCTCATTAGTTACGTGATCTACCCACCTTATCTTCAGCATTCTTCTGTAGCACCACATTTCGAAAGCTTCTATTCTCTTCTTGTCCAAACTAGTTATCGTCCATGTTTCACTTCCATACATGGCTACACTCCATACAAATACTTTCAGAAACGACTTCAAAATACGGTGCTGCGGTCGGCAACACCTGTATAAGACAAGTGTGTGGCGCAGTTGTTAGATCGGTTACTGCTGCTACAGTGGCAGGTTATCTAGATTTAAGAGCGTTTGAACGTGGTGTCATAGTCGGCACACGAGCGATGGAACACAACATCTCCGAGGTCACAATTTTCTCGTACGGCCATTTCATGTGTGTATCGTGAATATCAGGAATCTGGTGAAACATCAAATCTCCGACATCGCTGCGGCCGGGAAAAGATCCTGCGCGAACCTGACCAACGAAGACTGCACAAAATCGTTCAACGTGACAGAACTGTAACCCTACCTAACATTACTGCAGATTTCAATGCTGGGCCATCAACAAGTGTCAGCGTGCGAACCATTCATTAAAACATCATCGACATGGGCTTTCGGAGCCGAAGGCTTACTTGTGTGCTCTTGATGACTGCACGATACAAAGCTTAACGAATCGCCTGGGCCCATCAACACAGACTGGAAACATGTTGCCTGGTCCGACGTGTCTCGCTTCAAATTGTATCGAGCGAATAGACGTGTACGGGTCTGGAGACAACCTCATGAATCCATGGACCCTGCATGTCAGGAGGGGGCTGTTCAAGCTGGTGGAGGCTCTGTTATGGTGTGGGGCGTGTGCGCCTGGAGTGATATGGGACCCCTGATACGTCTAGATATGACGCCGACAGGTGGCACGTACGCAAGTATCCTGTCTAATCACCTGCATCCATCCATGTCCATTGTGCATTCAGACGGACTTGGGCAATTCCTGCAGGACAATGCGACACCCCACACTTCCAGAATACCTACAGAGTAGTTCCAGAGCTTAAATATTTCCGCTGGCCACCACACTCTGAAGACATGAACATTATTGAGCATATCTAGGATGCCTTACAACGTGCTGTTCAGAAGATATCTCCATCCCCTCGTGCTCTCACTGATTTATGGAAAGCCCTCCAGGACTCATGGTGTCAGTTACCTCCTGCACTACTTCAGGCTTTAGCCGACTCCACGCTATGTCGTGTTGCGGCACTTCTGCGTGCTCGCGGGGGCCCTACACGATATTAGTCAGGTGTACCAGTTTATGTGGCTCTTCAGTCTGTATTATAAACAGAAACGGTGAAGATAACATCACCACATTTCTAGTTTAGGAGCCTATTGTCGAATGATAGTTTCCGAGTTGTTCATCAATCTAGGATCCTTATTAGGTACGACTGGTAGAAGAAATAGAGAAGATCCAGCGAAGAATGAGGATTTCACAAAGACGGCCGTCGATTCCTTGGGAAATACGAAAGGATATTTTACCATTTACAAGCTTAGAAAAAGCTTTTAAAACAGTTGACAGGAATACATTTTTATAGAATTTAGGAATTTTCAGGGATAAAATGCGAACAGCGCGGGTTAGCTTATTCCCATGTCATTCATCGCAAACGTTACGTTTTCTTCGTGACACTAATTCTGCCAGAGAAGGCGAAACTTTTGGAAGCTTAGTTGGAAGGAATGGATACTGTGTCACTTGTATCAGGATTGGTACTAGATGAACATCCAAGTTCTGTGTTCCATAGAAAATTTTTGAGACAATTATTACTTCTACAACGAAATTTCACTTTTATTCTGGAGACAACTAGTAACCAGAGAAACAAAATGAGAATTGCCACATCTCTCGTTTTGGTATTTTAAATTCCTTCCCTTGCAGTCTTAGATCTTTCTACATAAATCGTAGACCAAAGTGTTTTTGTAAACAACGCAATGTCTCAGCCACCTCTCGCAGTAACTCTGGTAACAATTATTCTGGCAATTATGCGCACAGGCTGAGCAGAAGATTCGCGTCAGGTAAAATGGGTGACGCCAGACTTCATGGAGTAGCTGTTAGTTATCCTGCTTACGGCCCAGTGAGTCATACCAGGTTTGTCAGTAGCTCCTTTCGGCGTTGCGATAACACTTTTACGACAGCATTATGCAGGCAGATAAAAACTGTGATGGCTGTTATACGATCCTCGTTACGGTGGATGATAAATACTAGGCCTAGTTTCGCTTGTTCCTACTCGTCGCTCAAGAGACGTGCGGCACTCTCCTCTATGTATAAATCTGGAATAAGTCAAATAATGTAACTTCTTATAGAGTTAAGTGCTTATCTCTTGCGTGAGATGAAACCTGCGAGAAACCTACGGAGCTTTCTTCTTTACCAGTAACTGTCAAAGACGCACGCTGTAACCAAGAGGTCAATCCAGACGTCTTTTTTAACCGTTTAGATTGGCCTCACACAGCTGCAAAATTTCCGCTGCTATAGAATACAAATTATCGCACGACGCTCCACTTTATTAATAGACTGCGCTTGGTTTTTTTTCTTTTCTTTTCTTGTCGTCTATCGGCTTATTACATTACAGCGTGTTTCGAAAGTCTGCGAACAATTTACAAAATTCATTTTAGCGGAATGAGTTGCATTACAAAAAAGCAATATACATAATTCGAAAGAGTAAACTATTGTAAGATTTTTCCCTCATTGCAGGGGCGACGTGTAGTTCCATGTATGGTCGCTAGATGGTATCATAGTCCAGATGGCGTTTTCTGGCGGCGAGAAGGATTTCTGCGTGCTAGAACTTGACAAAACAAATAGTGCAAAGGAGGTCCAACGAAAATTTAGGATGAAGTACGGAAAAGCAGCACCAACCAGAAAGGCATTCTACAGGTGGCACGTAAAGTTCGTTGAAACTGGGTGTTTGTGTGATAAGCAGAGAATTGGTCGGCCAGGTGTGAATTCAGATGACACTGAACGAGTAAGAGAAGCTTTTACAAGGAGTCCGGCGACATCTCTATGCAGAGCTTAGCGTGATGAAATGTAAACAACGGCTGTGTGGCGTGTTTTGTGTAAAACATGAAACATAATATCATCCAGACTACAGTAATGTAAAAGATATATCCTGGAGACAAAGACCAGCGATTCGAGTTTTGCTGTGCACTACAGATCGAAGTTGATGGATTTTGTGCAATTCTATATTTTTTTCGGACGAAGCAACGTTTGATACTAATGGGAAAGTAAACAGGCACAATTGTAGGATTTAGGGAACAGAAAATGCACATAATATTATTGAATAGGAGCGAGATTCTCCGAAAGTCTATGTTTTTGGTGCCATGTGTCACCGAAACTTCATAAGCCTTTCTTCTTAGAAGAACAAACTGTTCCTCCCTTCAGACGTTGAGGATTGGTTAATGCCACTGTTGCAAGCAGAATCAGAGTTTCGTCCTTCAGTTAGATGGTACACGCCAACATTTTCACCGTGATGTTAGGGCATATCTGAAGTCAGTATACTTACTTGGACTTAACTCTTGTGATTTCTTTTTATGGGGATGTGTAGGGGACCTTGCTGCTCCTCTTCCAGATGATGTTGTGGAACTGAGAAAGGGAACTGAACAAGCTACAGCCCAGTCTCGGAAGTGATATTGTCCCGTGTGTGGCAAGAGATCGAGTCTCGCGTCGACTTTTGTGGGATCACACATTGTTCCCACTTGGAGTGTATGTGAAGTAAAAATTGTTGAAAAAGACCTTACGAGCTTACTCATTTAAATTATGTATATTAGTCTATTACTTTGTAATGCCTCCTTCAGCTACAGTAAAGTTTTTAAAGTGCTCCTGGACTTTTGAAACATGCTGCATTACGTCGTGGGGATTTCATTGTTTCTCTGGATTGCAGACAATTAACTGAAACAAACATTAATTATGTAACTTTATTTTTCCAAATTAATAATAATGATGATAATAATAACTTCGTGTAGCTCAGTACCCCGATTCAAGTCTTTCAGCTGGAAATCACTTCGGCAACTTGCGTGTCCGCAACCTACCCCAGCTATCCGACCACGATAAAGGTACGTACACTTTAATCGTGGAACCGACCTACGTGTCGTCTCTCGTGAATTTTCACTTCACTGTGAGATGAATGGTAGGTTAAAGGCAAACTGAAAAAATAAAATAAAATAAAATCCGTGGTCCAAGCAGGAATTCTCTCCCGCGACCTTTCGGTTTCCAAGCACACTGTCTCCGCTAGACCACCAGGCTCGACTTTTAGAGGTGATAATCAAAACTCTATTACTATCCCTCCTGCGTATGTGTTTCACCTGTGACACACTTCCAAATGCATGGAGAGATGATCAGCAGTTGATTTTAATAGTCTATACAGTGTGATTTCGTGATGATGTTACAAACTTTCAGGGATGATGAAAAGGGGTAAATATATCAATTTGAGGTAAGGGACCCTCGTATGGAAACTTTCGAGTCAAAAGTTAAGAGCGAAAATCGTTCTGATACCTCTGACAGTGGATTACATGTATCGGTACTGTTGTTGCTAAGATTGTAGAGTAGGCGAGTTTCAAAGGCGATATAGACCGAAGCAAGACAAAAATGTCCAGTAAACATGCACTCGAAAACGCATACGTGAAGAGCTATGAGCACTTGTTCATCTTCGCTACTGTGAAACTCATCTCTTCTACTGAACGAGTGTCCATCTCTTAAGGTATGCAATTTACAACCCATATTTGTTGGGTATTTTTTCGTTTTATTAATACTACCTCCTCCAAAAATATGGAACCAAAGAGCATGCAGCAGAAGAGATGTCTTTCACAGAGGTCATAGCTCATAGGGTACGTATTTCGAACCCATGTTTACTGGACATTTTTGTCTTGTTTTGGTCCACTGAAAATTGCATGTCCTTCTTCGTTCAACTCGTACAATTAAATACAGGAGTGTAATCCAAATTCTGCTCCATTAACTTCACTGTCGAAGTAAGGTGGCAGCAGTTTAGTGGCCAAGCTTTTTTCATTACGTATGTCTGCTCACAAGTCGACTATTACTTCTCGTTTATCTCAAACAGTACTGGTACATATATTCCACTGTCAGAGATAACAGAACGATTTTCGCTTTTAATTTCGACTCCGTCGTTTCTTGACCAGGGCTTCATATTGATACGCTTACACTTCTCCATCATCCTTGACAGTTCGTAACATAGAGAATCACAATGTAGATTAAAACTAAGCGACAAGTTGGGACTGGAAACCGGTAACTTTAACTTTCGCAGGAAATTTTTTTCACATAAATTCTCATATTTTCTTTGCAGTGCTCTAAGTTTTCGCAGAATAAAAGAGAACCAAACAGACAGGGTTACTGGAAGTTGGAGATTTTATAAATAACCCATAAACGGCACAATAAAATTCAGCCATGCACAGTTTGGGAACCACTGTTTGAGCAAACGAGACGTAATGGTGTTAGTTGACTTGTGAGCAGACATAATGAAACAAGCGCGGTAACTAAACTGCTGTCGCCTTGCTTTGACGGTGTAGCTGATGGAGCAGAACTTGGATTACATTCCCGTATTTAATTGTAAGAGTTGAGAGACGCACAACAGTTATACAGATTATAGTCTAATAGGAACGTATTAGCGCCCAAGCGCTACCAGGTTATGAAGCAGCAGGAAACTTTTTATCTGAAACTTCCTGGGAGAAGTGAAGCTGTGAGTAGCGGGCGTGAGTCGTGCTTCGGTAGCTCAGATGGTAGAGCACTTGCCCGCGAAAGGCAAAGGTCCCGAGTTCGAGTCTCGGTCGGGCACACAGTTTTAATCTGCCAGGAAGTTTCATATCAGCGCACACTCCGCTGCAGAGTGAAAATCTCATTCTGGAAACTTTATCTGTCTGTCTGCACTCTATACTGAAAAGAACTGTAGCCTTGTTCTTATCATCCTCACTGTTGTTATTATTTCAATTTCTTTTGCGAATATGCTTTAAAAGACGAGGACGAAAGAAAAAATAAATGTACATAAAAACCGGCCGGGGTGGCCGAGCGGTTCTAGGCGCTACAGTCTGGAGCCGCGCGACCGCTACGGTCGCAGGTTCGAATCCTGCCTTGGGCATGGATGTGTGTGATGTCCTTAGGTTAGTTAGGTTTAAATAGTTCTAAGTTCTAGGGGACTGATGACCTCGGAGGCCAAGTCTCATAGTGCTCAGATCCATTTGAACCATTTGTACACAAAATTTTGTAAGATATTTTGCTCATGTGAGCTAGTCGAGATAAACTGTTTCAAAGTCCTTGGACTCCAGACTACTGCAGTACAAGAACTTTCTTCGACACGTTTGTAGCAACGATAAAATGTAATTGCGATAAAATCTGTTCGGCACATTATGTGACGCCTTTCGCGCATTAATCTACGTTACAGATGCTTGTTTACGTCTTCTCTAATAGAATCATTCAGGGAGTTTTGGAATCTATACGAGTTGTTTCCCATCTAGATGAGTAATGAATGTCTTTTACGTGGAAAATTATCCACCAGAAATTAATTAACGAATTGCTTTGAAAGTCTACGACCTGTAGAACACCGGTACGTGTAAATGAAGTGAAAACGTTTGATGACCGGCGAATTCCACAGGAGTAAACTTGTTGAAATAGATATGTCCTTTATGACCAATTTAAAAGTAGTTGCGGAACTCCTATTTCATGTACAATGAATTTTCAGATGTAATTTTCGTGTGATTCAGTTTTCAAGCGGAATGAATTAGCTGAAAACATTTTATTTCAATGCTTTGGTACAGGTGCGCGAGCGAAGAGGACTGCGCTAGCAACGGCTGGCGCCAATTCCAGAATTTCATTATTCAAATAAGTGGCCGCTTTCTCCCGACTGCAGTGCCGTACTCTTGTCACGTGAGAGTGTTTCTGTGCTTTGGAGTAACAATGGTATCTCATTAGCACGTTACAAAAATGACAAATCACACCAATTATCGTCTGCTGAACCAACAGGTGGCAAGGGATAGTTCAATGCACTCCGCTGGAAAGAAACTAAGCAGCGAGGTCGCCGGTGCATTGTGTAATAGTTGGCTCGCGGCTCCAACAGATGGAAGCACATGACATTTCTCGGAGAACGTGCCGCTCGCCACCAACGGAATAGTAGATTATGTTCATCCAGCAAGCAAAAAGAAAAGAGTACAGCAGTACAGCACAGTTATTACCTCGATATCTATCATTTCACCTAGTTAAGAACAGTACATCACTGATACAAAAAAAAAAAAAACACCTTTGCTGGAAGGCAGATATCCTTTTGGATCTTATTCGTTTTCAAATTGTAAATCACTAAATTTGTGTTCCTAAAAAAGAGTTACAGACTTTTGGCAGCTCTCTAAATGATTTCGACCAAACTTCGATAAATCTTAAAAGTATTCGCTGGAAACCAACACGTGTGGCTTTACAGGAAAGGTAATTTGTGTACGGAAAATTATCTATAATGCATACTAATAATTCCTTGCGTCATAATATAGCAGAAGTCTTTCTGACAAATTTAGAAGTAAGAAACTAAAATTATGAAAAATGTTACTGCAGTGGCAATGTAATATTGCCGATGCTAGATATCGAAATTTTCTGTGTGACTTGTACACATTCACAACATATTTTCAACGGTAGATCAGTGCTGTTCATTGTTGTTGGTCAGAAAATTAGGGACCTTCGTATGAAGAGCTGCACATCGATGCCATCCAAAAGCTCGATTCATTTGTAGGTAACGTTATCAGAGAAGTGGCCGTCTTATTTTATTCTTATAACAGCGTACACGGATGGCAGGTTTCCACATTTGTTTGTACTGGAAATTCGGCAAAGATTTTCGCGGCAGAATAGCGTATCTATAGAATTTGTTATTATTACAGAATATGCACTTCCTCATATCCAAAGGAATGTCTTCTAATAATACTGGTAAGTCAGGTGCCAGCAAGTCTCCACATTCGTGATATCTGCAATACATTCGATAAGATAACAAGTCCAATTTACCGGCCGTCGATCACACTGCAGCACAAAATTCTGAGAGAAATGATTCTGTCTATTTATCTCCACCGTAACATGACTTTCGCCACTATCCATGTGAGTTTAGGCGTTGATGAAGCTGTAGCCTCAGCAATGAACAGCGAATGGTATTAATCAGCTTTCTACTGAGAAAACTTTCAGCAGTGGATGATCTCCACCTGCACCCTGTGTAGAAGAAATCATACAGATCCGTTGACGTAATATTCGCTATACCTTTGTATGTAGTGCATCGACATTGAAATTCTTGTGCTTGTTGGAAGTCTAGAAAATACGGCTGTTCATCTACGTTTTGTTTAGTTGCACGTTCAGGAAATGATGGTTTACTGATAACAGTATCTATCATGTCCTTCACAGGCAGCAACAGCATTTACATTTTAGTGTACGTAAACAAATATTACGGTGGAGTGCAAAAAATGGCGGAATGGCTTTAAATACTTGTATTATTACTGACAGTAAGCTTGAAATTCCAGCTATGTTAGACTCACTCAAGATTTAAAGAGCCACTAATGTTGTTTTCTCCCGACTGCTGTCTACTATATACTTCAAAAGCGAATCCCTACTGAAATGCACTTCCAAAAAATGTAATATTAGTACACCCTTTCCGAGGTTTCAAATTCACTGAAGATTTATTGCTGCGACAGTGCGTATGGAGTACATGAAATGATTACATTTACAGATCAATAGCACAAGCAGTTATGAGGTACCACGTGTTGACCCACAGTGAAACACCCATTTTAGTATGTAGTGTAGCCTCCACAAGCGGCAATACAGGCGCTGGCTTCGGCATCCAGTCGATCGCACAGATGGTAAATACTGTCCTGGGATACGTTATGCCGTGCCTGCTCGACCTGTTCAGGTAGTTCTGCAAGAGTTGTTGGCTGACGAGTCGCACGAGTCGTTTCTCATCTCATCATACCCCACACGTTCTCGATCGGAGACAAGTCCGGAGATCTTTCTGCCCAGGGAAGTTGCTGCACATCTTGCAGAGCACAGTGTGATTCACGGGCAGTGTGTCGGCGAGCATTATCCTGATGGAACAACACATCACCTTCCTGTTGCAAGAACGGCAAAAGAACGGTCTAACAACAATCTGCGTGTACCGAGTGTTGGTTAGCGTCCCCTTCAGAAACTACGAGTGTAGTAGCTTATCACAACCCAGACCATAAGGTCTGAGGTGGCGCCAGTGGGTACTGGACGAATGTACTCCATGCGCAAACGACCATCCCTTGCATGCAGGCAGAATCTGCTTTAATCGGTGAAGACCACGGCGCGTCATTCCATCTTCCAAGTGATCCTCTGACGGCACCACTTGAGCCCTGCACGTCGATGCGATGCTGTGGCATTGAGTGTAAGACGGGCTAGAGGTGTGCGTGCGCACTGTCCCACTGCTAATAACCGGTTCTCAGCACGTCTGGGCTCACAACCCTCTCATCTGTGCTGTAGAACCTGCCCCTGCTGCCCTTACAATGTGGCGATCCTGGCAGACGTTTGTGCCTCGTCTACGGGTGTGAGAATGTTCACGTGACCACCGGTACCAGCATCGTTGCACAACTAACGCAACACGCCAAACTTGTGTGGCAGTTCTCCGCAAGGACCATCCTGCCATTCGAAAGGCCACAATTCGACTCCTTTCAGACTCGCTCATTTGGCTTTAGGAAGCACGAGTGTGTCTCTGTGGCAGGGTTGCCCGTTTGATTTACACTCTGCATCACACTGAGCCTTCTGGCTGTGAGCATTCCCTGTTACACGATAGATACAGATGACGCTCAGGTAGCTATGCCGCTACGCTATCTGTTGGCGGATGACGCTTGAAACATTATCAGTACATCTACTTTGCCCCAGATGCATACGCCGCCATCGGACCAGAATCGACGTCGTTTTTCCAGGTGTACTATTTTCTTCCGGCAGTATATTTACCATTTCTCCAGAAACAATGTTTATATGGGAAACCCACAGGCAGGTAACAAGTGCAGGAATCCTAAATTTCAGTGTGTGTGCGAGGTGTCCGATCTTTATGTCGATGGGGCAAACATGTAATTTACGTAGGTTTTCTACGCTGTTCTGTTGCTCCTTTTCCTAAGCAGCCAATTCTCACTGCCAGAACAAGGATGCACATCAAGAAGTCTAGTCATCAGTACTGGCACACACATCGTTGCTGTTTTCGTGGATGGCCGTGTCAGGTACCATGGAAGGCCGTCTCATGTTTCCTTACTGCAGTGTGTGGAGCGTATATCTCTGTCATGTGTATGAATCTAATGAGTGCTTCTGCATTGTGATGCAGCCTTTGTGCTGTACTGGAGGATTGCTAGGGGGGAGGGAGGGGCGGGGGTTCAGGGGCAGGTACTTAAGCCTTTGCGTCTCTTGTGCATCTCCAGGGGTCGCCAAGCTTGCCTGCTCCATACGACGGGCAAATCAACAATGGCAGCGTAACTCGCCCTCATCCACGAGGCAGAGGGTTTGGATCTAAAGACCTGTGCCCACTAAGCTTCCGCAAGTCAGTTGCAGAAGCGACTTCTGTAAATTCTTTGATGTGGAAGCACCTTCAGTAAGTCTCGACTTCAGGAAGTAGTTTCCACAAGTTAGTGGAAACAATTTCTTGCATCTTCCTGCAAGTACCTGCTGAACTTGCCAATTGGTGGAAGTTCTTCCCGATTTCTTTCTTTTCCTTCAAAAAGTGACGAATATGTCAGAGTGGAATAGCGATACGAAAATGTCAGAATCTAAAAGGAGAATTGACCAAAGACACATGGTTTTTGTGTTTCCATCCTTTCGGCTGGAGGTCGTCCTTATGATCTTATTTATTGAGCAGCTCAGAGCCATTTGAACCAATTTACGAAATGGCTTAAGCGGCCCTTATCGTGCACAAAAAGGGGAGTTGAATGGTCTTAGGGTAGGATACCAAGGCAAACATTACAAACATTTTCCCTCAAGCAAGGGCACAACACACACACACACACACACACACACAAGGCCACTGGGCGCGGCATCCCAGATGCTTCTAACGAACCTCGGTAAATTTCTGACCTGCCAATGTAACAGCACGCCAGGCAACTAAGAATATATCGCCTCGGAGAAAGAAAACCCGTAAATATACTTCAAGGAATCGGAAAAAAAGTTGCCGCGTGAACGTAAAAATCCTCTACGGCGGAGACGTTTTTACGAGCGCGCTACAGTTTGCGTCGTGGGCGTAGCCGAGAGAACGCGAGACGACAAGTCTGCGCCGTTAGCAGCCTCCTTCCTCCTCCCCCCCGGCACAAGTTAATTTTAAAAGCGTACCTGCTTTATCTTGCCCCCGGTGTTACGTGGGCCGCGGTACGTTCTAAATATACGAAGCGTAGGGTTTACAGCGATCGGCGGATAAATCGTGGCGGCCGGTCGTCCTCGCAAGAGGGTCCTGTCGCGTGCCGTGGGCGGCGGCCTAATGAACACGTCTCGCGGCCGGACACTCGCTAATCCGCGACGCATCTGGCAGCGCGGCTGACGGCCGGCGCGCCGCGGCCAGGCGGAGCGGAAGACGGCGGCGGTGAGAGCCGCCACCCGGGCCCACTGCGAGAAAGCCTCGTCGCTCTGGTCTGGCGCCAGCGTCCGTCAACCGCTGACGGCGCTAAAGCCCGGTCCACAAGCGCCGTTTTGTCGTCAGTCCTGAACGGTCATGCCAAATTTATCAAATGAAACGTTACGCGTGGACAGAAGTTTCGTCAGTCATCCATTACCTGAATGAAGTTTGAAGGACTGGTGGGCTGGAACTTTGTGTACATGTAAGACTGCCGAAAAGTCCTTGCATATAGCCGCACGTCAGTCTTATTGCTCAAACCTAACTCCACTGCCGGTGTACTGCACTACTGGCCATTAAAATTGCTACACCACGAAGATGACGTGCTACAGACGCGAAATTTAACTGACAGGAAGAAGATGCTGTGATATGCAAATGATTAGCTTTTCAGAGCATTCACACAAGGCTGGCGCCGGTGGCGGCACCTACAACGAGAGGAAAGTTTCCAACCAGTTTCTCATACACAAACAGCAGTTGACCGGCGTTGCCTGGTGAAACGTTGTTGTGATGCCTCCTGGAAGGAGGAGAAACGAGTAACATCACGTTTCCGACTTTGATAAAGGTCGGATTGTAGCACACCCCGATTGCGGTTTATCGTATCGCGACATTGCTGCTCGCGTTGGTCGAGATCCAATGACTGTTAGCAGAATATGGAATCCGTGGGTTCGGGAGGCTAATACGGAACGCCGTGCTGGATCCCAACGGCCTCGTATCACTAGAAGTCGAGATGACAGGCATCTTATCCGCATGGCTGTAACGGATCGTGCAGCCACGTCTCGATCCCCGAGTCACAGATGGGGACGTTTGCAAGACAACAACCATCTGCACGAACAGTTCGACGACGTTTGCAGCAGCATGGACTACCAGCTCGGAGACCGTGGCTGCGGTTACCCTTGACGCTGCATCACAGACAGGAGCGCCTGCGATGGTGTACTCGACGACGAACCTGGGTGCACGAATGGCAAAACATCATTTTTTCGGATGAATCCAGGTTCTGTTTACAGCATCATCATGGTCGCATCCGAGTTTGGCGACATCGCGGTGAACGCACACTGTATTCGTCATCGCCATACTGGCGTATCAACCGGCGTGATGGTATGGGGTGCCATTGGTTACCCGTCTCGGTCACCTCTTGTTCGCATCGACGACACTTTGAACAGTGTACGTTACATTTCAGATGTGTTACGACCCGTGGCTCTACCCTTAATTCGATCCCTGCGAAACCCTACATTTCAGCAGGATAATGCACGACCGCATGTTGCATGTCCTGTACTACCATTTCTAGTCACAGAAAATGTTCGACTGCTGCCCTGGCCAGCACATTCTCCAGATCTCTCAACAACTGAAAATGTCTGGTCAATGGTGGCCAAGCAACTGGCCCGTCACAATGCGCCAGTCACTATTCTTGATGAACTGTGGTAATCGTATTGAAGCTCCATGGGCAGCTGTACCTGTACACGCCATCCAAGCTCTGTTTAACTCAATGCCTAGGCGTATGAAGGCCGTTATTACGGCCAGAGGTGGTTGTTCTGGGTACTGATTTCTCAGGATGTATGCACCCAAATTGCGTGGAAATGTAATCACATGTCAGTTCTAGTATAATATACTTGTCCAATGAATACCCGTTTATCATCTGCATTTCTTCTTGGTGTAGCAATTTTAACGGTCAGTTATGTATTTATCCACGATAAGGCCGAAACAAATGTACCTCTGGAACTCCTAAACCACATAATTCCAAGCGGTTCTAGGTGCTTCAGTCTGGAACCACGCGACCGCTACGGTCGCAGGTTCGAATCCTGCCTCGGGCGTGGATGGGTGTGATGTCCTTAGGTTAGTTAGGTTTAAGTAGTTCTAAGTTCTAGGGGACTGATGACCTCAGATGTTAAGTCTCGTAGTGCTCAGAGCCATTTGAACCAACCACCACATAATTGGCACCACCAGCCA
The DNA here is from genome assembly GCF_023864275.1 of Schistocerca cancellata. Taxonomy (NCBI): domain Eukaryota; kingdom Metazoa; phylum Arthropoda; class Insecta; order Orthoptera; family Acrididae; genus Schistocerca; species Schistocerca cancellata. The sequence goes on from NC_064630.1 coordinate 622,018,254, forward strand.
CGGTAGTGCGACATGAATTTACCAGTCGACTTGTTTCACCTGAAGGGAAAGTCGACTGGCAGTACAGACGTCTTTAAACTTTGGGTCATTTTTTAATGGTCCCGTAAACATTTTGGTGTACTGTTATCGAATATTTGATTTTACAGTCGACAAGCGATGTTCGAAATTTGCATTCGAGAGCCTTTGAAAGTTTTTAATCCAGGTGAAGTCCTCTAATTTTAGTTCATTCAACAGTGTTTCTTGATAACATCGATACGTAATCCATGGTATCCATTTTTTCGACCTCACTTTCCTCTTTTTCTGTTTCTTTTTTTTTGTACTTCATAACGATTTTTATTCATTGATGGTAATGCAAAACAACGTTAGCGACTGCTCTGGTTTTTAAGCACGACAGTACGTTCCTCGTCGGAAGGGAATAGTGAGGCAACTACCGGGGAGGGGAAGTCGTCTGAGGTGTCAGACTACCCATTAAATTACCTACAGTGGTTCAGGTACTTATTCGAGTAACTACACTGGTGCACAAGTAAGTCCACTTGAACCCCACAACCACTGTTCTGCAAACATGAAATGAGACGTGAAAAGAATCGGAACAAACAACTGCAAGAAATGCCTTATACTAATGAAGAAAATCTACCACCTCCACAAAGTCGTTGCCGACAACGAACATAATAAATGGTTCAAATGGCTCTGAGCACTATGGGACTTAACATCTATGGTCATCAGTCCCCTAGAACTTAGAACTACTTAAACCTAACTAACCTAAGGACAGCACACAACACCCAGTCATCACGAGGCAGAGAAAATCCCTGACCCCGCCGGGAATCGAACCCGGGAACCCGGGCGTGGGAAGCGAGAACGCTACGGCACGACCACGAGCTGCGGACAACGAACATAATAATCAACCAGTACAGACTCAGAGAGTCAATACAGACGCTCTACTAAACTTAACAGAGGAAATGACAAGATAAAAAAGAATCCATTTGCACATGCAGCCATATTGAAACAAACACGTATATTACGTCTCTCTCTCTCTCTCTCATACATACACACACAGTTACAAGTATATATAGCATATTACACTGTAGGAAATACTGCAACCAGACGCAGGTTTTCTTGAAATTATTTTATTGTACCATTACTAGTTTCGGGCCTGAGCCCGTCGTCCGATGGTAGCGTTCATTTCATTCCAAGTTTTACATTTGTGTCCTAAAAACAACAACATTTTTGTGACGCGTAGTTTACAAAAGATTTTACATTTTCGTCCTGAAATATAATACAGCTTTTTTGTGACTAGTTAAGTGCTCTATACAGGGTGTTACAAAAAGGTATGGCCAAATTTTCAGGAAACATTCCTCACACACAAATAAAGAAAAGATGTTATGTGGACATGTGTCCGGAAACGCTTAATTTCCGTGTTAGAGCTCTTTTTAGTTTCGTCAGTATGTACTGTACTTCCTCGATTCACCGCCATGATTTCATACGGGATACTCTACCTGTGCTGCTAGAACATGTGCCTTTACAAGTACGACACAACATGTGGTTCATGCAAGATGGAGCTCCTGCACATTTCAGTCGAAGTGTTCGTACGCTTCTCAACAACAGATTCGGTGACCGATGGACTGGTAGAGGCGGAACAATTCCATGGCCTCCACGCTCTCCTGACCTCAACCCTCTTGACTTTCATTTATGGGGGTATTTCAAAGCTCTTGTCTACGCAACCCCGGTACCAAATGCAGAGACTCTTCGTGCTCGTATTGTGGACGGCTGTGATACAATACGCCACTCTCCGGGGCTGCATCAGCGCATCAGGGATTCCATGCGACGGAGGGTGGATGCATGTGTCCTCGCTAACGTAGGACCTTTTGAACATTTCCTGTAACAAAGTGTTTGAAGTCACGCTAGTACGTTCTGTTGCTGTGTGTTTCCATTCCATGATTAATGTGATTTGAAGAGAAGTAATAAAATGAGCTCTAACATGGAAAGTAAGCGTTTCCGGACACATGTCCACATAACATATTTTCTTTCTTTGTGTGTGAGGAATGTTTCCTGCAAGTTTGGCCGTACCTTTTTGTAACACCCTGTATATTGTACTTACTTCTTGAAGAGCCCTCCTTCACATAGTATAGGACAGACGTTTGATTTTCTTTTATAATTCCTATTGATCAATGGACTGAACTAAAAACAAGATGCATCACAACCATTTTGTTTTATTTTCGGAAACAAATATAAGACTTGGAAAGAAGTCAACGCTACCACCTGACGACGGGCTCAGGGCCGAAACTAGTAATGGTATAATAAAATAATTTCAAGAAAACTTGAGGGTAGTTGTTGTATATTCTACAGAGCAATTTACGAAAACAGCTGCGGCGTTCTCCAGTCAGAGTGGATAAAGTAATATATAATATACACCCACACCTAACCATATCAAAACAAATGCTAGTTCACACGCACACGCACACACACACACACTGTCTTTTCCCATTCCTTCAACTGTCTTTTGTTGCGGGGCCAGCTCCATTTGGCGCTAGAGTCACGCCGACCTCACGCCGTATGTCGTCCAGCTGTCTTTGCAACTACTGCATGACCTCTGGCAACTCTCGCACTCCACTCATTTTCACAGAGTTGTTAATGCGTTGCATTACTTTGTCTAACTCGTCCCTATTTTGCAGACCTGTAGTGTCCGAGTTCTCCTTGAGGGACACGATGCAGTCCCTTGCCACACCGCACGGTGTTTACCCCTAAAACTGCCTGAAATTAGGCTATACCTGGTATCGCCTTCAGGACAACAGGCGTTCTTAGAGAGTACGAGAAGCGTGGCAGAGGATGTGAGCTCGTTTCTCGGCGATAACTCGTCAAATGCCGTGGCACCAAACATACCGACACGAGTAGTAATGTGCCCACTCAGAGTCTACACAATCTGGGACTTGGCACGAGACTAGCAATCAAGTGGTTAACTGGGTGCAGCTGGGCGAAACCTGGCGATACTTAGGGTACGCGAGTACCTGCGAACACCGAAGCTGAACGATTCAGCCGAGGTGGCACTGCATCCTCTTTAGGGTCTCAGAACATAGCGGAAAGCTTTTATTAAATTTGAATGATGTCCAAGACACTTTGTTATTCGCTTGGCGTCGGGCAGCAATGCTTTTGTCCACATTATGTAATTTGAATGTGCGGCATCAGGTATCTATTACTACGGGGAGAGGCCGGTCGCGGTGGTCGTGCGGTTCTAGGCGCTCCAGTCCGGAGCCGCGCTGCTGCTACGGTCGCAGGTTCGAATCCTGCCTCGGGCATGGATGTGTGTGATGTCCTTAGGTTAGTTAGGTTTAATTAGTTCTAAGTTCTAGGGGACTGATGACCACAGCAGTTGAGTCCCATAGTGCTGAGAGCCATTTGAACCATTTTTTTTTTTTTTTACTACGGGGAGAAACAGCCATAAAAGTCGTTTTAAGTCGAACGATACAGGGGCCCCGTGTTCCCTGGTGGTTCGTTACAGAGTAATCCAGATTCGAATGATTTCTCAGCCCCATTTATCTTCGTATCTCTGTTGCAGGGGATAATGTGTGCAACAATGACAATGCGGATGGTATACTCTGAGTGTCTCGAAATAAACTTGTTTCATTCGCGCACAGTACTTGCTGTTGACGACAGTAACGCTCCCAAGGTTGCATTCAGCACTGCTCGATTCCGTCTCTGATTTATTCACTGGCAACGTTAGTTACATGTTAACGTTGGTAGACAGTAGTATACGTAGATAGATTTATTGATGAAGAGTTGGCACATATGCACCTCATGTTGGCGTTCACGGAGGAACGACGCTATGGTGAGCTGTTCCCGGAGAGATGAGAACTACATTACAGTACTTTTGCATCTGAGGGATCAGTTTCGTGTTGTACGCTTTTGTTATTGCATGTTAATGACGTTTTCATAGTCACTTTTTCTGCCTTTATCTCCTAGCACCATAGCTATGTGTTCAGCTTTCCCATTACCCATCATTTTTTAAGCCTTCATGTTTTTTTAATTTCTCTCTCCCCCCTCCCTCCACATGTTTATCATCGCTTATCCTTTCCCCTTTCACACACACCCTGCCCTCCCCTTCTCCTTCCCAGTTTATATTTAGATTGACTTTTCGCTCCATCTCAGTAGCTGGCCCTGTTCAGCATTTAGTTTATTTAAATTTCTTTTTACAATGAAAGCCGCCCCTCCGCGATTTCACTAACATTCGTGGCCCACTTGCTTCAACGTATACGTTGTATAGAGCATTATTTGTTGACCTCTGTGATTCATGGCTGTGATCGCTAACCTCTCTTTACACTGCATATTGCCATGGTTTGGTGAGTTTCTTTTTGGTTCCTAATCCTGCACTCACGCAGGTTTAATTTTTTATTACATAGTAATTTTACGCTTTTATCTTAGAGGTTTTTGCTTGTCATTTCAGGCTTTGCTATGTTTATATTTGACAATCGCGACCTTCACCATCAAATCGATTGCTTTTATATATGACTAATGCGGTCTCCACTGTTGACGCCGTCATATCAAAAGCTATTAAACGTGACTAACGCGGTCTCCGCTGTTCAAGGCAAATGAATCACTTTACTTCTCACCTTTAAGTTAGCTATCCCATTAATCAGTGCTAGACAGGCTCACTAATAAACTGTTATGTAACAAGGTTGTTATTACTAATTACAGATAATCTGAAGATCCGCTAAGCGCACGAAAATGCGTCATTATTAATAAAACACTTGCAACTAACTGTGTTTTCCATTTTTATGAACCTAATGGATTGGAAAGGTCATATACCGCGTACGTCATCTCAAAGAATCTCTCGACAAGCGATGACACAGTATTGTTGGAAGATGGAGTGTGGAGAGACCGAGGATGATATGGTGAGGCCGGGACAAGCCAAAAGGCCCAGTCCTGGATTGGCAGAAAACGAATGAACGTCCATGAACAACATCAGAAATATTGTCGTCGGGGGTCCAGGTTCACTTCGTACAGACAAAGCAGGTTCAAAATGGCTCTGAGCACTATGGGACTTAACTTCTGAGGTCATCAGTCCCCTAGAACTTAGAACTACTTACACCTAACTAATCTAAGGACATCACACACATCCACGCGCGAGGCAGGATTCGAACCTGCGACCGTAGCGGTCGCGCGGTTCCAGACTGAAGCGCCTAGAACCGCTCGGCCACCGCGGCCGGCTTCTCATTTTAACCTGTATTTGATGGAGGGCGCTGTTTCCGGAATAATGTCGTATTTTCGTGCTATAAGCAAACTCTTTACAGCTCGTATTCGAGATGTTTTTACAGATGTGTTCACAGATAACACGATTCTTCCAAAAATGTCAGAATACGTTTGAATTACAGGATCCAGCCGGCGACAAAGCAGGGATGCGGCGAATTCGTACGCTGCAGCTGTATTTGGCTAGCCAGTAACAAAGTTACGCCTGTAAAAGCGCGCGCTGTGAACGCGAGGTGCGTGGAGACGGAAGGGAAGAGCCCGCGTTATGGGCCGTGGGCCGAGTGGACGGCTCCTCCCACGACGCGCTGCGCCGCTTACGAAACACGGCGGCGTGGCGCCACGCCTAACGGCTATCGCCTCATCAACACAGCGCCACCGGCTCGCTCCTCCACGGAACAATGTTTACGAGAAGAGAGCGCGTCTCTAAATGGCTGCTTTCCCCGGCGTCGATTAAGTACCGTCCGTGTTGTCGACAGCCGCGTCCACTCCAGACGTCCGGCGACGCCTCGGACGCTGGCGCCGGCTCTGGAAACCTCGCCCTTGTCCTCGGCCTCGGCTCCAGCCGTGTTGCACAACGTACGGCGCCACCTCGGGTGCACTGTCGTCGCTGGCATCGCACAGTGGTACGAGCATGCTAATGCCGGCTGGAGAAAGGAGCTTAGAATCGACCTTCCTGTAAACTGCAGTGTCCCCTCTCTGGCTCTGAAGTAAATCATTCTGTCTACAAACTTGACATATATACGAGGGGCGTTTGAAAAGTCCGTGCAGAAATAAAAACTACTTTCGTGTTTGGGGTAAACCATTTTTATTTTTCGACATTGTCTCCTTTTAGACTTATAAACTTCATCCAACACTGTTCTAATTTGTTGATCCCCTCCGAATAATAGGAATTGTCCAAGTCTGCAAAATAGCTATTAGTTGCTGCAATCACCTCCTCGTCTGAATAAAATCTTTTTCCCGCCAGGCATTTCTTCAAATCGGAGGAAGCCAAGTCTGGAGAATAGGGGGGATGTGAAACGAGTTGGAATCCTATTTCCAATAATTCTGTGACCACAACTGCTGAGGTGTGTGCTGGTGCATTGTCGTGATGGAAAAGGACTTTTTTGCGGTCCAATTGCCGGCGTTTTTCTTGCAGCTCGGTTTTCAGACGGTCCAATAACGATATGCACCTGTAATAGTTTTACCCTTTTCCAGATAGCTGATGAGGATTATCCCTTGTAAGTCCCAAAAGACAGTCGCCATAACCTTTCCGGCCGAAGGAATGGTCTTCGCCTTTTTTTGGTGCAGATTCTCCCTTGGTAACCCGTTGTTTAGATTGTTGTTTGATCTCGGGAATATAGTAATGTATCCATGTTTCATCCACAGTGACGAAACAACACGTAAGGTCCTGCGGATTCTTCCTGAACAGCTGCAAACCATCCTGGCAACACTTCACACGATTCCGTTTTTGGTCAAGCGTGAGCAATTGCGGAACCCATCTTGCGGATAACTTTCTCATGTCCAAATGTGTATGCAAAATATTATGTACCCGTTCGTTCGAGATGTCCACAGCACTAGCAATCTCACGCACCTTAACTCTTCTGTCATCCATCACCATATCATGGATTTTATCAATGATTTCTGGAGTCGTAACCTCCACAGGGCGTCCAGAACGTTCAGCATCACTTGTGCCCATATGGCCGCTCCGAAAACTTTGAAACCACTTATAAACCGTAATGTTTATCAAGCTTCTCTTTAGTCTCCTGAGGCGTTTTGCCTTTCATAAAGTAATGTTTAATCACCACACAAAATTCTTTTTCGTCCATTTTTTGACAATCACTCGACTTCCTTGATTCACACGAATGCCAAACACAAATAAATAGACCGTTATGGCTGAAACTTTGTGCGCGTCCTTTCCAAAGATGCTACTAACTAAACATGACCTCTATATGCGCCGGTGGTACCATCTCTCGGACTCTGTAAGGACTTCTCAAACGCCCGTCATATATATTCTTTCCGAATTTGGCTAACTATGGGGCATGTAGACTTTACAGCTCCTTAGCCTTTCGTTTCCTCTCTTCCGAGAATCTCTTCAGTCTCTCACTTCTTTTCTTTCTGTCCTCCTTGGAAATGTAATCTGTGGACCTCCTTTTTATGGTTTCCCTTCAAATGATTTTATGCTGTTAACTGCTTCCGAATTCTTCTCTGGTTTGGATCATTTGTGGTATCGTCCAGAGGCCACATCAAAGTCGGCTACGCAAAGCGATGTCACAGATATTAGAGAAGGATTGCTGCAATCCGCAACAACCAATGGGAGACTCTCCTGAAGACCACGCCTCCCCTTTCAGCATAGCAGTGGTCAATGTTGTGAGGAGCATGCAACATCTCAGCCCACATCAAGACCACAGCTGCAGCAGTCAACGGAATCGTGTAGGACAGTGACAGTTAAAGTTTGTGATGACATGTACTTTCGTAAATGCTGCATTTTGTACTGCAAGAGAACAGTTTGTTAACAACTCAATGGCAATTGTAAATTATACAAGAATCCTGTGGCAAATAAGGTGTCAAAGCTAAGGAAATCTTTTATTTTTTTGTGTAATACAGTGAACTAATGTTTCATGTGTTCTAGTTTGACGAGCCTTCTCCCAGAGCAAAAAAATAATCCACAGTCAATGCCGGAACGAAAGCAGTTCCGCCTTGTCGCAACACACTTATATCGCAATACTAGTTTCTTGTGCATCTCCTTCGACCTCTTCTGCCCACATCGAGATGAACTTTGATGAAGTCATGCAAATGAAGATTTTTTTTCCTCAGTCGGCTTTCGTCCATTCTTACAAAGTATCCACAAAATTTCAACCGTCGTTTCTGCATTGTGTCCCCGATCTTTCCGGCATACTTGTAGGGCTCCTCGTTTCTCGTATTCTGCCAAGTCTCATCACTAGTCTTACGCGATCCTGGAATTTTCCTGAGCGTCTTCCTTTCATTCTCTTCTATTGCGCGTTTTTATTTAAAATATCGTACACCGAAACGCTGAGTCCTTGTGGTTTTATAACTGAATTTGGGGTTTTAGGATATCGCTCGTTTCTTGAAACTTCTCTGTTATTTTGAAAGCAAGGTCTAATTTTCTGGCCCTTCTTCTGACTGCTTCTTAAACCAGTCCAGTCCAGTCTTTTAATTTATCTGCCCTTTCAATCTTCCAATATTTTACCTCCAAGTATTTCTCGCTTCGGTGTCCACGTTCCATAAGCTCCATTCTCCCAGCGATTTCATGCAAGATCTCCGGCAATCGTTGCCCCTCTTTCCAGTTTCTGGCAAGAAGGGCAATGTCATCGGCAAAAGCTGAACACCTGATTTCCGGGTTGTTTCCTTTCTTTCCAAGATGTATTCCACTGCCGGCCGCTGTGGCCGAGCGGTTCTAGGCGATTCAGTTCGGTGCTGCGCTGCTGCTACGGTCGCAGGTTCGAATCCTGCCTCGGGCATGGATGTGTGTGATGTCCTTAGGTTAGTTAGGTTTAAGTAGTTTAAGTCTAGGGGACTGATGACCTCAAATGTTAAGTCCCATAGTGCTCAGAGCCATTTTCAACCATTTTTGTACTCCACTTATTCCTTCCAACCTCAGAGCTTTTTCCACAGTTTTCGTTATTCTCTCCAGCGCTATATTCAAGAAATTTGGGGATAATCCGTCACGTGCCTAACCGTGTCTTTATTTCAAACGGTCCAGAGAGTTCAACAGTTTTGAACATGGCTATTATTCAGCAACCGTATACTAGTTTCAACGAAGAATTAAACAGCCAACCAATTGCAGCTAAACGGTAGTCGTTTAATGAACAAAGTAAGAGCATATGGACTATCAGACCAATTGTGTGATTGGATTGAGGAGTTCCTAGATAACAGGACGCAGCATGTTATTCTCAATGGAGAGAAGTCTTCCGAAGTAAGAGCGATTTCAGGTGTGCCGCAGGGGAGTGTCATAGGACCGTTGCTATTCACAATATACATAAATGACCTGGTGGATGACATCGGAAGTTCACTGAGGCTTTTTGCAGATGATGCTGTGGTGTATCGAGAGGTTGTAACAATGGAAAATTGTACTGAAATGCAGGAGGATCTGCAGCGAATTGACGCATGGTGCAGGGAATGGCAATTGAATCTCAATGTAGACAAGTGTAATGTGCTGCGAATACACAGAAAGATAGATCCTTTATCATTTAGCTACAAAATAGCAGGTCAGCAACTGGAAGCAGTTAATTCCATAAATTATCTGGGAGTACGCATTAGGAGTGATTTAAAATGGAATGATCATATAACGTTGATGGTCGGTGAAGCAGATGCCAGACTGAGATTCATTGGAAGAATCCTAAGGAAATGCAATGCGAAAACAAAGGCAGTAGGGTACAGTACGCTTGTTCGGCCACTGCTTGAATACTGCTCAGCAGTGTGGGATCCGTACCAGATAGGGTTGATACAAGACATAGAGAAGATCCAACGGAGAGCAGCGCGCTTCGTTACAGGATCATTTAGTAATCGCGATAGATAAACTCCAGTGGAAGACTCTGCAGGAGAGACGCTCAGTAGCTCGGTACGGGCTTTTGTTGAGGTTTCGAGAACATACCTTCACCGAAGAGTCAAACAGTATATTGCTCCCTCCTACGTATATCTCGCGAAGAGACCATGAGGATAAAATCAGAGAGATTAGAGCCCACACAGAGGCATACCGACAATCCTTCTTTCCACGAACAATACGAGACTGGAATAGGAGGGAGAACAGATAGAGGTACTGAAGGTACCCTCCGCCACACACCGTCAGGTGGCTTGCGGAGTACGGATGTAGATGTAGATGTACATTGACCTAGGTCTCGAGACCTACTAGGGATGTCTTCATCAGAATTTGGAGCAGCTATGCTCATGTTAAAAGTAAAATGTTACGTTCTAGCCTTCGCCACGTGTGCCCAGCTGGGAACAACATCAGACCCAGATTCAGAATCTGTAACATTGCCTCAGACACGTTAGCTGTGTGTGCTCGCACATTGTCCAGTATTACCTCTGTGGCGCATAGCGTCCACTACAGTGGACAGCTGTTAACGGTCGCTTCTTTGGCATTTTCAATCAGTCCTGAGGCTGCAAATGCACACAGTTCACTGCAGTGGGCACTCCCTACTGGTGTTGTGTCCTGCATGCATTTGCAGCCTCATGAATGATTGAAAACGTCAGAGAATTGGCCATTAAAATTTGTCCACTGCAGTGAAATTCATGCACCACAGGGTTAAATACCACAATGTCGTTATTGTCTGAGTCTGATGTTGTCCCCAGCTGGGCACACGTGGCAAACCAACCAGATGTTGGTTTCCAGACATATCGTTCTAGGAAGTTTACTTCCAGTTTTGACGAGTACTACCTGCTGTACGATTATGTGACACTTTTTTACTCATGCTACAAGCATTATGGTCTAATCAGGGAAGGCAGGTGCGGGTGCATACAGCCTTTTCCTTTTCGGCGCAGACGTCTGAAGGTAGCCTCGGCTGCGGAAGCTCGTGCCGGGCCAGCCAAAATTCGCCATTCGAGTGCGCCGTGCGACTGGACACCGGCGCTTATCGGCAGATGGCCATCTCCCGCAGACCGGGCGCACCTTTTTGCTCGGCGCCGATCGGCCTGGGAGGACAGGCGAGGTGGACGGCGGACGTAATGTATTCGGCGAGCCGGCGAGCTGTAATTGGCCGACGCCGCTTTTGGAAGTCGGAATTAGCGGCGCGTTGTGTTGCGCCGTGCCGTGCTGCGCCTGCCCACAGCCCGGCGACGGACAGCCGCGGCTCACGGCGGCCGAGGGAGCGTGTAGGCACTGAGTGACCGCCCGAGTCAGAAAGTCCGACACCGCGCGAGGTGCTCATTCCAGTTACAGGAGCGTGCTAGCGTGTATGTCGGTCCTCGCGCGGCAGGCGTTGCACGGAGGCGACGAGTCAAATTCTCGTCCGCCTTAAAAATAAAATATTATATGTTTTTGTTTTGACGGAAAAAGTTGCGCAAAAACGTAATCATTAAAAAAATCTGTATAGCCTGAGACACTTTAGCTGTGTGTGCTCGCACATTGTCCAGTATTAAATACCCCAATGTCGTTATAGTCTCACCGTATACTAGGCTATTCGTTAACTGAGGTCCGATCGGTCGTGAAATAGAAACCACAGTGAAAATCAAAACTTTTTTTTTTTTTTTTTTTGGCAGAGTTACCTGCACCTTCCAGCTACCTCTCTATACGTTTTATCATGTCCATCCTTCTGACTGATGGTCTGTGGGTCTTCAACAGTTCGGTTACTCAGTTGTCGTTTTTTTTTCCCGTAAACAATTTCAGTTCCTCTTCTTCCTCTGTTGTTGTTTCCTGTTTCTCCAGTGTTCCCTCATTTTATCCCCATGAAGTCTCTTCCTTTCTTCTGTCCATGTTGTTCCCGATTTTTTATTCCTTCTGCTTTGAAAACGTTCCAAATTTATTATTTTATTTTTAAAACAGTTTCTTTCTCCTATTTCTGATTCTTTGATGCTGTTTCTTTCTAGATCTTTCCTTACTTCTGTAATCAATGCTATTGTCGATTCTTCTTCCAGAAATATAGTAGTATTTGTTTTGCTAGTCTGTTTCCATCCATTCGGTAGAGGTGTCCGAAAAAGGTTAATCTTCGTTTGGCCATTACTTCATATATTTTCTCATAGTTTTGTAGATCTCCTCATTACTTCTTATTTTCCATTTTCATTGCACCTATTATTTGTCTAATACTCCTTCTTTCCAGTACCCCTAGTTTGTCCATCTTATAGTTCATCGTTAGGCATTCAGATCCATATAAACATTCTGGTCGTACCATTGTCGTGTACTGTTTTAGTTTTGTTTTTCTAGATATACATTTCTTGTAAATATTTTTGGTCAAACCATATCCTCTTACCATTTTGTTAATTCTTACATTTTTTAATTTTATTTTATTCTATTGCAGCCAGTTTCGGTGACTCAGTACACCATCTTCAGACCTTAACTGAGGGTGATGGTCTGAACTCCAGTCGTATAAACGGCCCCATCAGTGACTAACATCTATGAACTGGTTGATGGTTGCAGACAGAACATCGCTGTTACATTATTCTACAGAAGCCAGTCCACAGATGTTGGCCACTGATGAGATCGTGTACAGCGTCAGTTAAGGCCTAAATACGGTGTACTGAGTCACCGAAACTGGTTGCAACATAATAAAATAACATCAAACCGACGGCTGCAGGTTTTCATTTTATTACTTCTCTATGTTGTCCCCACTCCATTTTAGACATTTATCGTAGCTAAAGTTGTAAGACTACCGTAGGCTACCGTAGACTACCGTAGACTACCGTTAGTAAGCGTAGTCTACGGTACTTTTCCTAGTAGCTTTGGTCATTTAAGGTCGTACCCGCGTTAGCTGTACGTTAGGTCCGTTGCATATCATCGGGTGTTACTTCTTGACGATCGCTTTCTTAACACTTGCGATCAGTGTCTTACCAGAGTTACCTAAAAAACCGGAAGCGGTGAACAGTCGAGAAACTGACTGAGGGTTTATGCAGGGCCGAGTAACCTACGGAAATCTTTTCTTCTACATAGTTATCCTCCTGCCTGTTACTTAAAAATAAACAATAATTACACAAAACTTGAAGTTGTCAATGTTTAATTCAGGTTTTTAATCGAAAATTGTTGCTTTGAGGCGTGAAACAGAGGGACGTTGTAATAAAAATAAAGAAAACAATACAGATTTCTTGTGCTGGCCGTTTTAGCAGCAGCCGTATATAAATTACAGTAGTTCAAAATACAAACGCCTTTTGCATGCTGCACATATATTTGCACCTAGACGCGTTTCGCGTTATGTACATCTACTTCTACTTCTACGTGATTACTCTGCTATTCACAATAAAGTGCCTGGGAGAGGTTTCAATAAACAACCTTCAAGCTGCCTTCGATGTCATCCGTCAGTCTTATGTGATGCGGATCCCACACCGTGCAGCAATACTCCAGAATAGAGTGGACGAGCGTGGTGTAAGTAGTCTCTTTAATAGACCTGTTGTACTTTCTAAGTGTTCTGCCAATGAATCGCAGTCTTTGGTTTACTCTACCCACAACATTATCAATGAGATCGTTCCAATTTAGGTTATTTGTAATTAGTGAAATTACAGCCTTCAGATTTGTGTGTGATTCTCTTGAAATATCACACTACTTTTCGTTAGCACATACAAGTTATCGTTTGCACTTAAAGGTTATAGATTTAAAACAGTACGTTGAAGTTTTTATGATAAAATGGAAATGTACTTACAGATCAGCGTCCATTTCATTATTTTTAAGCCAAACAGCTTTCTCTCAGGTGGCAAAATGATTGAAAGTTTATACTATTCTTTTTGGTCATTATTTTCAACCTACAGAAATTTAACTGCCGTTTACTGTGTGTACAGTATAATTTGTTTCTATAAGAGTTGCCAACTTTCTCAGATTTTGGTTTCAACTGTTTTTTTTTCCTTCTGTGACTAGGCGTGCTGATGTAAGCTGTGTGTGTGTGTGTGTGTGTGTGTGTGAGAGAGAGAGAGAGAGAGAGAGAGAGAGAGAGAGAGAGAGAGGGAATTTTTTATTTTTTTCACATGCATTTATATTCTTGCATCACGCAAAAGGCGTTTTTCTTTTAACTATTGTAATTTAAAAGAATGCAGATTTATCACACAGCGTTAGAAAACGCAATTCTCTCAAAAAAGGTAATATTTAAAAAACGCAAAGCAAAAATGTATCAAATATCGCATCAATATCCCGTTGAACTTACATAAAAATGTTTCTATTATTGATAAACAACTTTCTAATTTATCTATAATAACTGGACACTCTTGTCTTTGGTCACGATGAAGGACGTTCAATTGAGTACAAAATAATTACAATAATTATATACATATATTTTTATGCTTGTGCATGTAAACTGTACTTACAACAAAAGTAATTGCTTACGTTATATAAAAGCGGAGTAGTTACGCGATCAACGACCTTTTATTACGTATAAACTTACTGTGTGGATATAAATTACACAGTGGAGTAACACTGAATTATATGCGATTCTAATTATATGCAAAACAAACAAAAAGAAGAAGTCGTCGGCTCCCAGTTTCTCTCTTACATTTTCATTTATGTTTCTTTCACCCTCATTGCTACCAACACTACCGGTAATCCTACCATTTACTACGTCATTTATCTAGTGCACCAAAACTACCGAACCGTAGTTTTCGTAGAGCGCAACTCTAGTCGAGCGTTGTACGTAATTCCAATACTCTCGTCATAGAAGGCAGCTGTCTGTGCTTTCCGCTATTTCTCTACATTGGTCTGCAGCTAGTTGTCTGTGCAAAATTTCTTCATAGCCAGAGGCTCATTTTAAATTGGAGGAAGCCAAGTCCGGGCTGTATGGTGAGTAATGAAACACTTCCCATTGAAAACGCTGCTGGAGCATCTACTTTGTCCCTGCTGTGTGCGACCAAGAATTGTCGTGAAGAAAGTAATCCAAGACAGTTACGTCATGTGGGCTGCATGAAATCAGGCGAAATCTCTCAGTGGGCACTCGTACTTGGCGGGGCATCTTTACGCGCTCACTGTACTCTCAGATCTGAAGAGAGGGACATGACTAGAGACCCTAACACAAATGTGTAACGCTTCGTCTGATTCAAACGGTCTTTTCCATTTCGAGACTCATAGAACCTTAATAAATGAATAGCCCTCTCAGACAACAAAAATTTCCTCCTTTCCTGCTGAATGTTTTATTTGCGAGTACCAAACGTGTTTCGTCTGGTTACGCTAGCCATCTCCAGTGATCTGTAAGATAAATAAAATTATTTAATTTAACATATTCTGAGAGGGCATTTGTAGTGATCCTTGGCAAATCATTTAAATTATCTGTTTACAAATAAATAGTAATATTATTTTATACTTTATCCGTGTGTTCTCCTGTCTGTACTGGGAGCACATAGAACAGGTTCCTTCCAGTTAATAGTTTCACATTTAAGCAGTTCTTTGCACATAGTCTGTACTGTAGCACACTAAACATGGTCTTGCTTTAGAACTGACTGAGGAATCATGGGAATTGCAGAATCAGGTGTTGGGGTGCGGCTGGACAAGGGTTGGGTGGTTGGGCACTGAAATTATATTTTTTATACTGTTTAGTTTCTAATGGTAAACTGTGAGTTACTGTTCCTCTGTTATTTCTCTTTTGATCATTGAGCATATTTTCATTTTTATTTACGAAATATTCTTCCTGTAGACTGAAGATTCCTTTTCTTTAAGATTGCCCTGCTATCCACCCCAACACACCACACACCACTCTGCTCTCGCCTCCTATAGTTTCCAACGCCTCTCACAGTCCTACAGCATGTGAGCAAGATCATGTGCAATGTGTTACGGTGTGCGTTACGGGTACTGAAATATTTGAATGAGGCCTATCAGTTAGAAGCAACCGTTGGTACATGAACTTAATACACACACAAGGACGTACGAATAAATTAAAATGAGGTAAAAATGGATGTAACTATAAAAGACTACAATAATGTATTTGTAAATAGGTAGGTAATTTCAATGAGCTCTCAAGAACCACTACATATCTCGTGTGAAAATACGTATAAATAATTTTTTTTTATATTATAGACCACTGAAGATGTTTAGCATGAATAGGCGAAACAAGTTTGGTACACGCAAATAAAACATTCACTTGAAAAAAGACGCAATTTTTCCTGTCTATTTGATAAAGCAATACTGAAACAGCGACTGAGGAAAAACGGGTGGCAATATTTACGATAACTGTATGTCTGTTCGATAGCTGTTACTTCTCTGGAAAAAAAACGATTTTCGTCTATTTTTTCATTACAAACAATCGATAATAATTGCTAGGAAGGTACGAGACAAGGTACTGGCGGAAATAAAGCTATGAGGACGGTCGTAAATAGTGCTTGGGTACCTCAAACGTCAGAGAACTAGCCCGCGAAAGACAAAGGTCTCGAGTTTGACTCTCGCTTCAGCATATTGTTTTAATCTGCCAGGGCGTTTCAGGTTTCAATGGTTATCATTCTTAGAGTCATTACTGTCACCCGTTCTGGATGGAATGTTGCCATAGTGGATGGAAAGTACGATGACTTGAAGAGCATAGTTGCGTTGCTATCAGAAGTTATGGTTTTATGGAAAATTATTTCTCCAGTGCTATCTGTACACCAAATGCCTGTGTTCACAATATTTAGAGGCTCTTCGTGTAACGACTGAGCGAAGTGGCGCAAGGATAAGGCCCTAGACTAGTATTCGTGAAAACGACAGCTCAGACCCAGATTTCGATTCATACGCACACAATTTCATGATTTTTAATGCAGACATTTTATCCTTTCCCCCCTGTATATCCAGCAGATGGCCATACATGATTGAAACCGGTAATGGTTGTAATAATATTCTATGACTGTATCTAAAAGAGACGAACTATATAACTCATTGTGATACACCAGTATAAGAAGGCCAAAAGCCCTTTTTTAAACCTCACAGTTGTCAAAGAAATGGCTGCCAATTTGTTTCGTATAGGAAAAGTAAGCTTCAGTTATCCGGGACCCATCCTCCGCCCGATCAGGAGCAGCCGCGATACCGATCACGCCAAGAAACAAACGAAATCCGTTGCAGCTGTCAGGCGTGAAATATCTGGCCGGTAATGATGCCCTGGGCGCACGACTTGTTCTCGTTTGGGGAACAATAGTCGGCTTAGTTAGGCTGGCAGCGGGGATGAAATAGCGAGCTGCCACGCCGCTACAGAATCCGGACGGAGAAATTAATGTGGGGACTCCGGACGCATTAGATAAACAAGGACTCGAATTAAAGGACTCTAGTGTTAAGATTAAGGACTCTTTCCTAACGAACGTATAAAGTGTGTGGGCGTAACCCGGCTCCGTACTTATTTACATACGACTGAGAACAGAGATCCTACTTAAATATTAATAAGAGAATAATTCCTTTAACCGTAACACGCGGCGTTACATATATTATGCCGTCATTAGGTTCTGCGAGAATACGCAACACATCTTTGCGATTAGCATCTAGAATAATTAACAGTATATCGTTTCTCAATTCGCAGGACCCTAGTGCGTCGGACAGCTAATAGATGGCAGCGTGCACGCATCCTGCTCCATTATGCGTGGCGCCTGGCTACCGAAAACCAGTTCCCTCTCTCCCGTCCTTCGGCGGAGCGTTCTTCTCCGCTTCCCTCACCCACTGCTTCGTTTGGTTGTCAAAGTAACGCTACGAGATCTCGGCCTGTTTTGATTCCCCTGCGAAATTCACGAGTGTCGCTTCGCTCAGACAGGTTTGCGACAGCATCCTTTGAAAATACGAGAATTTCGCTAACGGAACACGAGAAGGAACGATGTACTGGGCAATTACGTAATCATCAACTTACTAGAATTTATTTCCTTAAGAAATACTCGTCGCTAGCGCGCCGACAAGGGCAGACACTCTCCCACGAGATATAACCTGAAAAAAGGGAGATGGCGAAACAAACTGCAGACAGCTTACGAAATTTACTGTTCTCGACACAACTGTAGATGTAGCGTTAGCGTAACCGGAAATGTCAGTTCTCATTTCACTCGAGAGGCCGTAAAGCTGTGCTTTTGATAGTGTTAACAGGCCGGCATTATACACGGTCCAGTCACGCTAATGAGACCACCGCCCATGTTCGACGTCAGCGTACAATAACCACTCATAGACGGCTGGTGGCATCACTAGCAGTGGAGTATATAATTAATAAGCATGTCGGAGGGATTCGTAAAACTGTGCAATCGTTGTCGTAATGCGGGAAGGTAGTGTTTATCTGACATCGAAAGACCATGGTCATTCGCTTTCGAGCCAATGGTGGAAGCATTTCACACATCACATAGTGTAGGTACGTGGTTCAAAGCGCACCAGAATAAGTTTACGGTACACCTCTGACCAACAAACTCTCTGATCTTAAACCCAATCGAGAATCTGTGGGACCACCTCGATCCGGCTGTTCACGCCGTGGATCCCCAACCGAGAAACCCCGGCTGGGCCGGCCACGGCTTAGTGTCGACATAGCTCCACATCGTTGTCGGTAGCTTCCACAACCTTACTGACTATCTTCCTGAATGTCTCGCAGCGTATCGTTTCAATCAGTGGTTTATATGAGACAATGTCCAAGGGCATTGACCAGTTTCAGTTGAAAAATATGCGGTATTTGTTGTGCGACATCGGGGAATATTCCCCCTTCAGCCCCTATGGTTTCACGAAGTTCTGGTAGATGGCGGCGCTATACGTAGCGATCAAAATGGCGTCAGTAACGGAGGTCGTTCCAAGCAGAGGGCTGTCGTTGAGCGTCTTTCGGCGGAATTCAGAGCATCGCAGATATTCGTAGGCTCTTGGAGAATGCCTACGGAGACCTGTAAGTGATCAAAAGCACGGTGAATCGTTGGGCGAGGCGTACGTCATCATCGAACAAGGTCGCACAAACCTGTCTGATCTATGGCGTGCAGGCCGGCCGCACACAGTTGTGACTCCTACAGTGTTGGAACGTGCGGACACTCTCATTCGAGGTTATCGATGGATCACAATCAACCGCCTCGTAGCACAACTGGACGTCTCTGTTGGTACTGCCGACACACCTGCCCACCAGTTGGGGTATTCACAGGTGTCTGCCCGCTGGGACCCTCCCCGCCTTACAGAAGACCATATTGAGCATTTGTTTGGTTCAGTGAGGGTAGTACTTTGCGGGAAACAGTACGTGGATGATGGGGAGGTTACTGTTGCAGCAAGAGATTGGCTCCGACGTCGGCCAGTACAGTATACCATGTGGGCATACAGGCCCCTCCAGTATTGTAGGTTCAAATGCCTCTAAGCACTATGGGACTTAACATCTGAGGTCATCAGTCCCCTAAACTTAGAACTACTTAAACCTAACTAACCTAAGGACATCACACACATCCATGCCAGAGGCAGGATTCGAACCTGCGACCGTAGCAGCAGCGCGGTTCCGGACTGAAGGGTCTAGAACCGCTCGCCCACAACGGCCGGCCCAGTAACGCAGTGTACGGCCGTCGTCTTGAAGGGAGATTTTGTTGAAAAATACGATTTTGTAGCCAACGTAGTGGGGAATGACATAGTGTACTGGAATCTTGAATAAAACCAACCTGCTTTAAAGAACAATATGTATATGTTGATTACTTATTGAATGCCCCTCGTATTAGAAAAAGGCTACAAGTAGGAAAAAGAGAGCGACTTTTACAAAACTTATAGGTATTTAAGAAGTTTACCAGCTCGTATAGCGTGACGCACAGCGTTCTATCTTGCGACACAGGGAGGTGAACCAGACCAGGATCGAATCCGCGCGGCGGCTTAACGACTGTGGCCGATGCACTGGCCAGCCCCGGTTTTTAGGCGGTTTCCCACGTTCGTTTAGGTAAATGCTGGGCTGGTCCCCAATTTCAGTCTCATAAGCAGGTAACACAGAGGACTTCGCCCCCTTCCCTTACGTAACAGCCGACTACAGCGTACGGCGACAGGCACGGCATACGGCCGCAGAGTTGAATTTGGAAAAAAAAAGGGATGTTCCCGTGTACGACGACACATACGAAAAAATTTATCAAATCTCTGAGGACGTAGAGGACATATAGAGAGGGTGGCAAATGAAAGGTTGTCCAAAGAGTACTGGAAGAAAAACCGTATTCTGCCACTTGCATTTTGTATTCTCACAAGCTATAGAGGGATGGTGAGTCAATTTTCATGCTAGCAAATGTGAGCCTGCGGTACAGGAAATGTCATGACGTCACCTGATAGTGTGTACAGTGCTATAAAACAAAGTGTGTATAGTGCACTCTCTTTAGAGCATGACCGGACGGTGATTTTTAACCGTCGTCCTGCCGAATGCGGGTCCAGTGTGGTAATCACTGCGCTACCTCGCTCAGTCAAACTGCGTGTATCGGTATTTCTGTTACGATATTATCGCGGTTGTTGTTGTTGTTGTTGTTGTTGTTGTTATTGTTGTGGTCTTCCGTCCAAGAGACATTTGATGCAGCCCTCCAGGCTACTTTATGCTGTGCAAGCTTCTTCATTTCCCAGTACCTACTGCAACCTGCATCCCTCTGAATCTGCTTAGTGTATTCATCTCTTCGTCTCCCTCCAAGATTTTTACCCTCCACGTTGCCCTCCAACACTAAACTGGTGATCCTTTGATGCCTCAGAATATGCCCTACCAAGCGATCCCTTCTTCTAGTCAAGTTGTGCCACAAATTTCTCTTCTCCCCAATTCTGTTCAATATCTCCTCATTAATTATGTGATCTACCCATCTAATCACCAACATTCTTTTGTAGCACCACATTTCGAAAGCTTCTATTCTCTTCTTGTGCAAAGTATTTATCATCCACCTCTCACTTCCATACATGGCCACACTCCGTATAAATACTTTCAGAAACGACTTCCTGACACTTAAATCTATACTCGATGTTAGCAAATTTCTCTTCTTCTGAAACGCTTTCCTTGCCATTGCCATATTTTATATCCTCTCTACTTCGACCATCATCAGTTATTTTGCTCCCCAAACAACAAAACTCCTTTACTGCTTTAAGTGTCTCATTTCCTAATCTAATACCCTCAGCATCACCCGATTTAATTCGATTACATTCCATTATCCTCGTTTTGCTTTTGTTGATGTTCATCTTATATCCTCCTTTCAAGACACCATCCATTCCGTTCAACTGCTCTTCCAAGTCCTTTGCTGTCTCTGACAGAATTACAATGTAGTCAGCGAACGTCAAAGTTTTATTTCTTCTCCGTGGATTTTAATTCCTTTACTGCTTGCTCAATATACAGATCGAATAACATCCGGGATAGGCTACAACCTTGTCTCACTCCATTCCCAACCACTGCTTCCCTTTCGTGTCCCTCGACTCTTATAACTCCCATCTGGTTTCTGCACAAATTGTAAATAGCCTTTCGCTCCCTCTATTTTACCCCTGCCACCTTCAGAATTTGAAAGAGAGTATTTCAGTCAACATTGTCAAAAGCTTTCTCTAAGTCTACGAATGCTTGAAATGTAGGCTTGCCTTTCCTTAATCTATTTTCTAAGATAAGTCTTAGGGTCAGTATTGCCTCACGTGTTCCAGCATTTCTACGGAATCCAAACTGATCTTCCCCGAGGTCGGCTTCTACCAGTTGTTCCATTCGTCTGTAAAGAATTCGTGTTAGTATTTTGCAGCCGTGGCTTATTAAACTGATAGTATCGATATACATTTAGACAGCGGTAACAATACCAAATATCGTATCGAATCTAGAATCCACGACTAACACCCAATGAGGCTGTTTACGGCTCACAGGCCTTTTTCCGCAGTGCTGCCAGCAGCAGGTGGCCGTGACGATGCAGTTCAAAGGTACGAATTTTTTTTTTGTAACTTCGTGAACGTGGCGAATATGGAAACGCGAAAAACAGGCGCGGGGACGTAATACGAGCAGCGGCGTGCGGCGGAGGCAGCGAGCGGCGGCGGCTGCAGCCTTGCAATGCCGCGGCCCAGCCTGCAGGCGGCGCGACCCGCTTTCTACGGCGGCGGCGCGGCGCTCCTTATAAAGAGAGCGGCCGCCATCTTTTTATTGTGACCGTTAGAGGCGCGCCGTGTTCTCCTGTCACGCCTGCAATCCTCCCGCAGCATCCGGTAGTCGGCTCGCCATCGGCGATACCGTGGCGATATCGCGACGCGCCAGCAGGTGGCTTTCAAAACAGTCAACGCGGTAGCAGAATATCGGCGCGGCTGTTGTGCGAGGACCGGCGGAACCGGTCTCCCGAAAAGAAAAGAAAACGCGGCGAATAATAAAATACGCACGGCGACGGCGGCAGTAATGTTATCTGCGTCGGCCTCAGCGTGGCGCCCGACATCAACAATACTCGAGGCGTCCGGCGCCGCCGCTGCAGACCACGCACGGCACCCCGACTAGCGGCTGTTCCCGGCACAGCCGCGACGAGCTGACCCCTCGCCTCTGGCACGTCTGCCAAAGCATTCCCAATACCCTTTCCCCTCGGGAAACTACTTTTGCAATGTTTTTCCAGGCACATACTCAACACGGATTTAGAAAACATCGTTCTTGTGAAACACAACTAGCTGTCTACTCACACCAACGTACGCCCCCGGTAGCTGAGTGCTTGATGAACACCGTCTGACATGCGCCTCTTCGCAAGACGTGTGGCTCTTCGTGCAGCAAATCATTGCCTGCTATCTCCGGGTGCCACCAGACACAATCGAACCTCGAATGTTTCTATTCCCGGAGGACAGACATTTTATCGCCGCCAAATGTCACGCTATTAACTTGTGTCAATGGGTGGGCGGTCGCTTATCTCTTTCATGAGGGACCTAAATCCCGCCTCGACTTCTAGTCCTACTTACGAACAGCCCATGCAGCTCTCGAAAACACGCCACGTTACCGAACGTTATTTGCTAACTATCCTCGAGGAGTCTTTGTTAGACCTCCACTAAGTTGGGGGGGGGGGGGTGCCTGGCTCAGAGGGCACCTACCCCTCCTACCCCGGCGGTGTCTGACTTTCAGCCGCCTACGATCGATTCTACTTCTGACCTCCGCGAATGGCAGACCGCGTCGCAGATTGCGTGGATTTTATTTCTTTTTGCATTTCCTTCTTCTTTACCCAGAATTTATATACATTTTCTCTGTCGCCGATGTGTTCCACATAATTTCATCATAACGGTGAATATTACAAAAACACAATGCAAATAAATAAATAACAACAACGCCTTCCACTTGTGTTGATTCCTGTGTCTCCCGCTTCCCCAAGCTCGGTGGTCGTGAGGGGGACCCTGTGGGGCGGCGGGTGGAATAGTTGTTAATGTTCCTATTATTTATTTAATGCTGTTGTTTGCCGTTCTCAACACTGGCTCTCTAACTACAATATTGGCAACCAGAAAGTGATTAGCAAAACGTGAAGCCTGTAATTAGAATTCCTACTGCCCACTTCATCTGAGAAATACATTTATAGCTACAGCTTATAGCTCTGAGGAATTAGGAGATTGTCTGGGATTCATAATCAAAAACCATTCTCACTAAAATGTCCACTATATTCTGACAGTCAAAGACCAAAAAGAGTCCATACAATCCAAATACCAGAGCAGTCCAGAGTCTAATGCGCTGATGCAACTATAACTGTTCAAATTAAATATTAAAGTGAATGCTCGCCATAATTTGATGATAATGTTCATCAAACACCACGCTAAATAATGGTAGAATGTCTGTTTTGCGGCGGCACGTGAAAATACGACATACGCAAACTGAAGATAGATCATTAAAGTCATCCCAGAATTAACACTTCACTTGAAAACGATTTCATGGTTACGCGTATCCCGAGTAGCTTATTACGGCATCCGAGGCTGTTTATAGCAATGATACCGACGCTACGCGGCGCGACTCCCGGCACAGGTGGTGCGCTAATCAGCGTCTGGAGAGAACTGGGGCCTTCCTCCTCTCGCGCAGCGTTCTTACATATAAAGCCGCGGTGCGGACGGCTAAGGGAACGCCTGATCAAATCTGCTCTCCCGACTCGCCGCTGGGCTAGAAGTTATCGAATAAATCATTGCTTCCTTTGCTGATGGCTGATGAAGCTTTCAATTTAATTGTGCAATCAGCACACAAGTAAGTAATCATAATAAAAGACTGACGTGGCTAAGTCAAGAATTAATTTAATCACACTACACACAGTAGACCAGCTCTGAACTTGCTCTTTGGAGATACGCTATAGCTATAGTTTTATAGTTATTCTGTTGAAACTTCTCACATGTTTATGATTATAGCGGATCTTCCTTGTACATAAACATCCTAGCTTTATTTATTCGCCTACTTAATCTATCTTGCTTCCTTAATTTCTAAGACAAAAACCAGAAAATCAAGAATTTCAACTAAAATTTTAATTTGTGAGATCCAGAATACTGTTTCTACTAAATTATTATGCAATAGGAATCTAAATATAAATTTTTAAGTTTCTAGCTCTTTTCTGTTGCGCCAATGATTTTTACAGAAAACATCCAAATTTCGAAAATGGTTAAAGTTACTGAACTGATATTCAACACATATTGATTTAATATTACTCCTGACATGCTAGAAACGTTTCAGGTTATTTACTTGATTTTTAAAGTATTGCGCAATATTTATGACGTCAGAGCTAGTTACAGCGGATTAGGCTGGCACACAATGTAAAGACTGATGTGAATTTTATAAGGTGTGAGTATGCTGCTTCCCTACAACCCTGTGGCCAGGCCTCGGGTTTTGACCCCTGCCCACTTTGCCCCCCCCCCCCCCCCCCCCGAGCTCCCACCGGTCCACTATCCCCCCCCCCCCCAAAAAGAAAATTTAAAAAATAAGCAAATAGAAAAAAATATACATAAAATGAAATTATAAAAAAAAAGTTGTCAGCGCGACGGAATGTCAATCCCAAGAGCCCGGGTTAGATTCCCGGCTGCGTCGGAGATTTTTTCCGCTCAGGGACTGGGTGTTGTGGCGTCAAATCGAAAGACTTGCACCCGGCGAATGGTCTACCCGACGCGATGCCCTAGTCGCACGACACGACTCACACGAACTGTTGAATGCTATTGACAAAGGATTTCATATTGATTCCGTATTTCCAGATTTTCCGAAGGCTTTTGACGCGGTATATCACAAGCGTCTTGTAATCAAACTGCGTGCTTGGGGAATATCGTCTCAGTTATGCGACTGGATTACTGACGTGTCAGAGAGGTCACACTTCGTAGTAAATGACGGAAAGTCATCGACTAAAACAGAAGTGATATCTGGCGTTCCTCAGGGCCTCTGCTGTTCCTCATCTATAAAAACGATTTAGGAGAGAATCTGAGCAGTCGTCTTAGACTGTCTGCAGATGATGTTGTCGTTTATTGTCTAATAAAGTCATCAGAAGATCAAAGCCAGTTACAAGACGATTTACGTAAGATACCTGTATGGTGCGAAAACTGGCAATTGACTTTAAATAATGAAAAGCGTGAGATTACCCACATGAGTGCTAAAAAGAGTCCGTTAAACTTCGGTTACACGATAAGTCAGTCAAATCTAAAGGCCGTAAATTCTACTAAATACCTAGGAGCTATACTTACGAACAACTTAAATTGCAAAGAACACATAGAGAATTATGTGGGGAAGGCGAACCAAGGACTGCGTTTTATTGGCAGAACACTTGTAAAATGCATATCTTCTAAAGAGACTGCCTACACTACGCTTGTCCGTCATCTTTTGGAGAACTGCTGCGCTGTTGGTGATCCTTACCAGATAGAAATATCGGCGTACATCGAGAAAGTACACAGAAGGACAATACGTTTTTTGCTATCAAGAAATTGGCGGGGGAGTGTCACGGACATGATACAGGATTTGGGATGGAAATCATTAAAACACACGCAGTTTTCGTAACGGTCGTGTCTTGTCTCTATGAGCACTATGGGACTTAACACATGAGGTTATCAGTCCCCTAGAATTTAGAACTACTTAAGCCTGACTAACCTAAGGACATCACACACATCCATGCCCGAGGCAGCATTCGAAACCTCGACCGTAGCGGTCGCGCGGTTCCAGACTGAAGAGCCTAGAACGGCTCGGCTACAGCGGCCGGCAGGTGGTGTCTTCTCTTGAAGTTTCATCACCAGCTTTCTCCACCGAATGTGAAAATATTTTGTTGACGCCGACTTACATAGTGAGAAACGATCATCATAATGAAATAAGGGAAATCAGAGCTCGCACGAGAAGATATAGAGTTCGTTTTTCCCGCGCACTCTTCGAGACTGGAATAATAGAGAATTAGTGTGAAGGTGGTTCGATGAACCCTCTGCCAGGCTGGTAAGCGTGATTTGCATAGCAGCCATGTAAATGTAGATGTATATTTGAAAAATATTATTTAAATGAACTACATTGACGAAAATATGTAGTGTCATTTCCGTAGCGGAATAGTTGTTAGTATGGACATGCTGTTTAACATCCGCTACGAGTCTCTCAGCCTCCCGAGGGAAAGAGGGGGCTAAGGCCTTTTTCATGTCCAGGACAGAGCGAAGGTCTTATCTGTAAACTCCCACATGAAGATGTTGCGACGTTGTCCGACGTGCCTTACAACCTGCTGTTGGAGGCCTTAGTGCCGATCTCTCTCTCTCTCTCTCTCCACAACTGTCGTTATTGGACAGCCCAGCGCCTTTCTTCTCTACTGGCCAATTCTTTCTTGAACTAAGTTACATCCGCACCGAACTATTTCCCCACATCGCTCGACATGGGCGAAAGCGATATACACCAACCAGCAACACAGTAGGGCGCCGAACGTGACTGAAAGGAAATACTCCCATATGGAGTGGCGTGTTGTGTGGCGGGCGGTGAGCGCCGGCACTCTTGTTACGGACGTTCAGTCCGCTTGGTACGTAGCGGTTAACGGGAGGCAGGTGCGCCGGTCTCGCCTGCGTGAAATTCACCTCGCGGATTCTCCACTGCGAGTCACCTGCGGAGTGACGGATACGGATGACCGTCGCCTTTTCAGCGGGTCGGCGAAGAATGTTGGGCACCTGGTGCGCCAGATGTTGGCTTTCCTCACACGCGCGCCTACCGACCGGGTAACTGCACAATTGCTCCTCTTACCGGATAAGGTGTATTTTTCGAGAGCAAAAACGAAATCCGTTACAAGGATACGCGGACACCGTTATGTTTGGTCGCAATGAGAAGACAGTCCTCGATTTCTGGCACTACTTAAAAGAGCTACCCTGTGCGGTCGTAGGGAACTTCAAGTGCCAGCAATATTTCTCAAATTTTCTCTGAAGCGCTTTGCATAACCCACCTCGCAGCTGGATTATCCATGACAGGAGAAGTTGAAGCGTGAACCCATTTTTTTAGGATTGAGCTGTCAACGGCGTCCACATTAATACGAGAAGATATGCATCCACAGTGAGTAGCACCACGGAACGTCCTCATGTCCTAAGTAAGAGGACCTCTTTTGTTTTTCTTCCTGTTTGGTAGCAGAAAAGGACATACTTTCGTGATGAAAAAAAAATTTTAAAAAATTCTTTACTCCTCTTCCTTGATGCATTTTGATCCTCGTGGATCCTATGCCCTCCACCCTTCTTAGTTCTAATGGGGAGAAACCTCCCCCCCCCCCCATCTAAAAAAACAGGTCTGGTAGAGAAACAAAACGCGGTCAAGGCAATAGAGTTACAATCAGCTGATTCGTGTTCGATGTTTGGTCGTGGCTACACATTAAAAAAGTCTGATAGAGCAGCTGCCCACGGAAGGGAAAGGTCTCAGGCTGGAGTCCCACAAAGCTTTATATCATAATTCTGTTTTCATCCAGATGATTTGTAGGAAAGTTCTCGCTAAATCCTGTAAAGTTTATTTTCATCAATGATGGAGATAATTTTTTAGTTAATGATGGAGATCTAAAAGAAATCGTTAGCGTCACTGTGTTTGGTGTGGAAGGACCCAAGGCCCTAGGTTCGATTCCCGGTACCGCTTCAAATTTTTTTCTGAGGTAGTAAGCTCTACAACAGGATCCACTCAGCCTCGTGAGGTCAAATCAGAAGGTGCTTGAGTAATAAAGCAGTGGCAAAATCAGGATTCAACTATTGGGAATAACGGCTGGAGAGACTGGCGACATTCTGATCACATGTCTCACTCCTCGGACTGCCTTAAGGCAGCAGTTGGACAGTCGGAAGACGCTTAAGGCGTAATCCCTGAATGGTGTTTACGTTTTTATGTTCTGATTAAAAACTTTAAAAAAAATTAATAGCAATCAAATCTGTATCTTATTGATGTTAGCAAATGTTCGGTGGCTTCTTTATAATGCACAATAAAAAACATATTTTATTCGATGCTCACAAATTACTAATGGTGCATAAGTTTTATCAGTTTAGTCAAAAAGCCTCTAAGCAGATTTGCGACCATATTGACACTGAATGGTAAAACACTGGTCCTGATCGCCAAAACAATTTTATCACCGCGTGACGCGTTTCGGAAGTATCTCATCACCGGATACGTGTCATGAAATATAGGAAGTAAGAGAAGATATTAAAAGGAATACATTATGACAATGTAGTACATAGAATAAAATATTCACTCTTCATCAGCGAGTAGGCTGATATGAAATTTCCTAGCAGATTAAAACCGTACGCCGGACCTAGACTCGAGCTCGGGACCTATGCATTTCGCGGGCAAGTGCTCTACCGACTAAAGCTACCCATGCACGACTCACGATCCGTCCTCACAGCTTTATCCCCGTCCGTGCATCTCCTACCTTCCAAACATCACAGAAGCTCTCCTGTACTGAAATCTATATAGACATAACACCACCAGTGCCCAATTGATATAGGCAGTTCGACACTGTACAACGAAAACAATTTCACCAGTAGGTGAAATGACAGTAATGCCCATGACAGCAGGGATAATCGTTATATGATACATGTTTATTATTAGATAATACACACAGGGTGTCTCGTAATTAATGGCGTAAACGCATATAGTTGAAAGTACAAAATACCAGAATCGAAAAAGTGGCAGTAAAAATGGGCTCTAAAACGCACACCTTAAGAGCTATGAACACTTCTTCGATAATGTGAAACAAATCTCTTCTACTGAAAGCTCTCTGCTTTCTGTATTTTGAGAGGTGATAGTATGGACCAAAACAAAAAAAGAATGACTAGTAAATGTGGACTATTAAAGTACATACATTATGAGCTATGAACACTATCTTACTATGACACATATCTCTTCTACAGAACAAGTATTCATAACCCTTAACGTATGACTTTAGAGCCACTGTTTACTGGACTCTTCTTTTCTTGTTTTGGTCAATACTAGCTCGTCCCAAAACATGGAAAACAAAGAGATCGCAGTACAAGAGATCTGATTCACAGTATCGGAAACAGAGAAGAGCTCTTAAAGTACGCGTTTCACGGCCCATGTTTAGTGAGACTTCGAGTCTAGTATACTGTACTTTCAACTGTATGCTATTAATTATGGTACTCTGTACAGCTTCTTTTCCTTGCTCTTTGTCCCGTATTTTCACGTTGTCGGAATGCTATTTTTTTCTTTTTTTTTTGGATTTGGTAATGCTAGTGGCATAGGGTGGCCGGAAGCCCTTCCTGAGAGAGAGAGAGAGAGAGAGAGAGAGAGAGAGAGAGAGAGAGAGAGAAAAGAATCTAAATAATAGACGTCGTGTGTAATTTTTTTCTTTCTCCATCATTCATTCCTACAACTTTTCCTAAATGCATGATACAGCTGCCACATCTATCCTTCATTTATTACTGAAGTTTCATATATGTGACTTGCAGCTCACGGTGATTTTGAGATGCATTATAAACTCTTGCATTGAAAAAGAAATCGAATTACTTTATTGACCCTGCCGTTCAGTTCGCTGTCACACAAAGAAAAAGAACTTTGATTAGTCACGCTAGGACGAATTGTGCTTGCTACAGAGAAGGCAAAAGCTGACCGCTTTTGAGAGTGGAATTTTCTGCCAGTCTGTCGTTGCTTTTGAGACGCTTCTCTTACTCCCCCGAATGAAACAATCCTTTTTCGTGGCAACCCTCGTTTTCATACTCGCCGCGGTTATTCACCGCCAGAAGTTTTTGAGCAGCCTCGGGGTGGTGACTCATCTGCGTGGTGTTGCGCCGAGAGAACCGCGGCAGTTTGAGATTAAATCAAAAGCACTGTACTTTCTGACATGACTCATGTACGCGAAGTTTCGTGTACGGCATGAAAGTCGCTTTACTGGTCCTAACTGGGATTCGAACAGACGGTCGTTTCACACGCGTGCTGCTATCTCAGAGCAGCCTATCGAAAACGCTCCGACTGCAGAGCTACTTTCATCATCAAACCTGACGGTAGCGACGGAACAGTGCAACGTTCTGGCCTTTGAAACAGAAAGGCGTTATGCTTTACGATTTGAGCCGCAGATTAGCAAAGCAGTGCTGCTTCTGGGTGGCCACTGATTTAAGATCACTGTCCTTTTTTTTCCTTACTTTCCCTCACTTAATATGCAAAAATTTGCTGGTGCTTGTGCCAGTTTCAATTTAAATGATAATTTTTTAAGTAGCTCGCGGGCTGCCCGGCACAGCGGGAGGTGGATAACGCGTCTTGTTCCTGCTGCGACTCCGCTGTTCCGTTTCGCTCTCACGGAGCTTCGTTACGAGCGCTGAAGGCGAAACGGAAATCACTACGATTCATAACCGCTGCTAGGTACAGAAAGTTGTTATTGTTGATTGGGAAAGGACTGGGTTCGTGGCCATAATATTAACGAAGACTAAAAAGCTATAGTCGAAGTACCTTTCGCCAGCGCTCACACATGAGATTTAGTCATTATTCACTCAGACAAGATGTTCACGCGCTTTGGCATAAAGTTTCAGAGACTGTGCTCTTGGTTTAATACCAGCTTTGGAGGTACCTATGCTCACAGCACAAAAAATTAATCACTCCCAGAGAAATTACTACCAGCATCGTTTAATAACGTGTAGTTCCGCTTCCGGACTGGATCACCGCCTGGATTTAGTTACGAAGTGAGTGCACCAGGTTGTGTAGTTGTGCAGGTACGTCGGATCCATGTTAAGCAACTCCTTGAGGGTTTGTTCGCGCAACTCGCCCAAATTACGAGGATGCTGAGGTAGGCATTTTACCAGCTGTTCCAACATGATGTAATATTTCTGGCTTTACAGCCATCTCATTCCGTTACATGAAGCGCTTCTTAGAGTAGTAGAGAAGGCAGCAGTGGGAAGATGATGTAATGTGGTGCGTTGTATCGATGGTAGATAGTTTGTTCGGTACGGGTATCGTGACAAAGACCGCCTAAATTGTGGTCCTCCTCCGCGATTGGCTGCTGCGTTCGGAAGTTACGCGCCAAAATGATAATCTTCTGTTATTAACATTAGAAAAACTAAACAGCCGAGCGGCTCTAGGCGCTTCAGTCCGGAACCGCTCGACTGCTACAGTCGCAGGTTCGAATCCTGCCTCGGGCACGGATGTGTGTGATGTCCTTAGGTCAGTTAGGTTTAAGTAGTTCCACGTTCTAAGGGACTGATGGCCTCCGATGTTAAGTCCCATGGTGCTCAGAGCCATTTGAACCTACTGAGTCAAATCAGGGAAAAAGAAATTTATGGCACAACTCGATTAAAAAATGGACGTTTATGCCACATCATTGTCAACGTTGCTATGTTTTAATTCACAGCATTGGGAGATTTTGTTACGGGAGGCTAGCGAATAGGTAGGGTCACAAGGAAGACTCAACTAACGACGTGCCAGGTGGTCACATAGCGTGAGAATGGCCGGGCGAACAAGAGCCGTATCGTACTGGAGCAGACAGAGATATTGGAGATTCAGCTACAACGCTGGGCGCCACGAAGCGATTTTTTTTATGTTTCCTACTTAAATGTTAACATACAGCCGGCCGCAGTGGCCGAGCGGTTCTAGGCGCTTTAGTCTGGAATCGCCCGACTGCTAGGGTCGCAGGTTCGAATCCTGCCTCGGGCATGGAAGTGTGTGATGTTCTTAGGTTAGTTAGGTTTAAGTTGTTCTAAGTTTTAGGGGACTGATGACCTCAGAAGTTAAGTCCCATAGTGCTCAGAGCCATTTGAACCATTTTGTTAACATACTGCTTCAACCGCGCTGATGACATTACTTGCACTGTGAACTTGTTATTAATAATTTCAGTATCACTCAATTCATTAGGGAATCAAATTTTAGTTACTTTTAGTGCTTATTGATGTCCGCCTCCGGTAGCTGAGTGGCCAGCGCGACTGAATGTCAATCCTACGGACCCGGGTTCGATTCCCGGCTGGGTCGGAGAGTTTCTCCGCTCAGGGACTGGATGTTGTGTTGTCCTAATCATCATCATTTCATCCCCATCGACGCGCAAGTCGCCGAAGTGGCGTCACATCGAAAGACCTGCACCCGGCGAACGGTCTACCCGACGGGAGGCCCTAGTCACACGACATTTCCGTTTCTAGTGCTTAGTGATGAAAAGGATGGACCAATCACTAGTGCGCCCTGGAAGAAGAGGCGCCAAACTGTTAAGATAGCTCACTACCAGTATACGGTCGGTGCTCGAGGTGGTAACACGAGAACTAGTGTGTGAACTGCAATGCCTCGTAAAGACGGAATTAATTGTTAAATTTGTACCGGAAAACATATTTGTGCGACCTCATGTTGATTCGAAGATCTTGTGAAGCATTGTTGTGACTTTTGCAGTGTTCGGGAACTCAGAGTACCCTCCGCCACACACCGTCAGGTGGCTTGCGGAGTATGGATGTAGATATAGATGTAGATGTAATGGCTAATGACCGGGAATCTCGTATGGTTAACGATAGATCGGCTCTCACAAAATTTTTCTTGACTTTTTTGGCTTCTATGAATAGGAACAAAATCCAGTGGTATCCCAATACTCGACAATTTCAATTTTAATAGCACTGAATTCTTTGCCATTTGCCACTTCGTAATGCACCGTTTACCGCATGCGCGTTAGAGCCTACGACCACCGCAGAAGAAACTAATGGGACGACAGCTACATCTTTACCAGACGAGAGTCAAGGGAGTTGCCTCTATTTATGCTAGGGATAGTGAGCGCGGACATTATTTGCTGAAATTCACCCTGTTTGTTGATCCTGGCACATACTTTTTCGTGGGAAGTGTTATATTCAGGGTCCCACTGTGTAGTACTTGAGGGTAACAATTTGCATCTTTTCGGAACCACGGTTTACATACCCTCGTGAGTACTTTACACTTGGCATCCCTGTGCGTGGAAGTGTGACTAAGGTGGCAGACTGCATTTTGAACAGGTGCTTTTGTAGCTCTTATGTATTAGTTTACAACATCCTAAGGCATGAAGGAATCGTCAGTTTGATAAAGAATGGACGCGTGGAGGATTCAGCAAGTTCAAATGGATGTAGGTTGCAGTTGTTATTCGGAAATGAAGAGCCCTGCACAGGATAGAGTAGCGTGGAGAGCTGCATCGGACAATTCTTCGGACTGAAGACCGAAACGACATCAGAGTAATAAGGAGACGGCCGCTGGGACTCGGCTACTCGAGTTGCGCATGCCCACAAGCCACTCTGCTGACAGCGGACTTGTTGGTCGTGCCGCGACCGTGGCGGGCGTTCAGGCGGAGTACACGTATGACGCCCGCGGCAGGGTCGGCGGGTCAGCGCGTCTCCCACGGTCCCGCCAATCAGCGGCGCCGCACCAGACACGATCATTTGGACGGTAGCAGCCAGTGGCTAGCGGCACCTTCTGTAAACACGGCTAGGCTCGTTACCGGACAACCAATATCCAGCCTAACTGATATTACAGGCGCATTCCGCCGCGATTAACTCGCAGATAAACCAGCCGGCCAATACAATGCGTGCAGGGAAGAGGCCACGTTCTCACCATTACGACGGCTTTTGTTGGTACTTTTCCTATACGAAAATACGTTTCTCGAGGCATTCATCAACACCTGTAACAACCTCCGTTACGGAACGACCGTCGACGCTTACCCGGCTTGGCGAGTTGCTGCATTCTCTACAGGTCAGCTGTAGAAGCACAGCAAATAAGGACGGCAATCCGAGTGGTATAAGATCCCCTCATCGCACAGTACTGAATTATCGACTGTCTATCAGAATGGACAGGCTACTAAATAGTAAGAAGACCTCATAAAAAAATTTCTGCGGAGTTTGCATAGGATTTAGGACCGCAACTTCATTAAGAAACAATAAACTATTACATTCATCACCTTCAAAGAGTTTGGCACTGACAACACATTAGAGGGAATTATAAAAGAAAAATAACAAATACAAAATTAAATTTTTAGGCGAAGCCTTCAAGGCTTTTAAAATCAAAACTAGTGTAAGAAAAGGAGATGGATTATCCCCACTTCTGTTCAGTTCTATACTAGAAAAGGTAATCAGGGACTGAAGGTTCAAAAATGGCTCTAACCACTATGGGACTTAACATATGGGGTCATCAGTCACCAAGAGCTAGAACTACTTAAACCTAACTAACCTAAAGACATCACACACATCCATGCCCGAGGCAGGATTCGAACCTGCGACCGTAGTAGCAACGCGGTTCCGGACTAAAGCGCCTAGAACCGCTCGGCCACAGCGGCCGGCTATGACTGAAGGGAAGAAACAAAAGAACAAGGAAATTAAAAAATCGTAATTGGTTGAGAAATGGGTAATTTGAGAATTGATTGTTTGGTTTTTACAGACGATCTTGCCATCTTAACTTAATCTATAGAGGAAGCAACGATGAATATCAATTTCATACAAGAGACGTCTTCAAAAGCGGGCCTCTGTGCGTCTTCTGAAGAAACAGAATATATGACAGATTCGAAGGAGGCATCGAAATATACGGAAACTGATTATGGAAGAATTTAAAAAAGCTACAAAATTTAAATTTCTAGGTGAAATAATACAACCAAACGCTCTAGACGAAGGATCTAACTCAGCAAAGGCTAGGAAAATGGAAATGGCTTTTCAACTAACAAAAAACGCTTATAAGAAGAAATCTTTGTCGATAAATGCAAAATCGAGCATTGACACACTGTCGTTGAACCAGAATGCCTTGATGCTTCAGAATGCCTGTCGTTAAATATAGCTTGACAATTAGGTGAAATAGAAAAGAAAGACAGGAAAATAATGACGAAAATCTTGGGACCAGAGTAGGACAATGGTAAGTGGATATTACTGAGTAAAAAATGACTTGTGTCCAAAATTAAAGCAGCAAACTGCCATTCCCCCGTCCTGCGTCTAGTTCACGATATAGTCCTTCAAACTGTCAACAGACCGTGTTGTGCACGACAGGTGGCATTCCGGTCAACGGACAAACACGCCAGCGATGACGTCAGCGCACCTATAAAATGGAGTACAGTAGGCCGGGTAGTCCACATCCACAATCGCTGTGTACGCAAACGGTGCAGTATGGCATTGACAAAGACGCCTACCAGACTCTGCGGTGGAGGGCCATAGAAAGAATGGAAGTCGCAAACTCATCTGGTGCGATGGCTTAACGTGAATCGTTCTGTTGTTTATCGGGTGTAGCGACAGTTTAGAGACCGAAACTTATCCTGAAGACCAGGGCAGGGCCCACCACGTGTGACGTCAGAAAGAGAGGACCGTCATTTAGCTGTAATGATCGACAGTATCACCTTAGTACTGCACAGCAACTTGCACCTGACCTCGCAGCTTCCACATGACGTGTTGTGTCGAGGCGAACGGTGTACAGAAGGCTTCGGGAGAGTGGCCTTTGTTCTCAGAGACCTGCTGTATTACATCTGACGCGTCTTTACAGATGAGAACGTGTAGAGGTGTGTCGTCAACGTGGCTGCCGGACGATCGAAGAATGGGCCAATGTTCTTTTCACAGATGAGTCCCGATTTGATCTGAGGAGTGATTCTCGACGGATTCGCATCTGCAGGGAACATGGAAAACGATTTCAGGATTCAAACATTGTGGAAAGAAACCGCTACCGAGGTGGATCCCTAAGGGTGTGGGCAGGAATTACGATGACCGCTCGAACACCTCTTCATGAAATTGTACGGGTGAATCGGTAAGGTTTAACTGCTATCAGGTATCATGACGAGATCTTGGGACCTCATGTGCGGTTGTTGCGAGGTGCTGTGTGCCAAGACTTCGTATTGATGGACGATAATGCTCGACTTCATAGAGCACGGGTGCTTGATGTTTCCTTGGGAACAGAAGATATTGTACGCATGTCCTGGCCTGCTCGCTCTCCCGATTTGAGTCCCATAGATCATATCTGGGACGTACTAGGGAGACGGGTTGCATCACGTCAGCATCCACCAGCCACCTGCTTATACTGTTTTGCGAGCAGCTCTGCAGGAAGAATGGTCGATATTGCCTCAACATGACATTCATAAATTCATTCACAGCACGATCCGTCAGGCGTGTATTGCTGCCAGAGGTGGTCACATCCCATGCTGAGCACATTTGTTGTCGGAATGTGTGTCAAAATCCATTAAGCTGGTAAAAACGAAGAAGATTTTTGTCTAACGTTATGCGTGTTGTAGTTGTTTACGTTCCGTATTCTTTACATTGTTTCTACTTTATTATCACCTGTTTATACTGCAAAATTTCGGTTTGTTGGTTTAATTTTGGACACCAGTGTAAGTTCACGAAAGACTAGAACGAGTATAGACACATCGAAGGAGAAAAGAATTTTATTCTATGGACACCCAAAAGGCTAGATGAAAAACAGATACCAAAAAGAATTTTTAAATTTTGACAGAAACTCAAGACCAACAATGACGTGGATCGAAGAAGTTAAAGCAGACCTGAGGGGAAACGGAAATAAAGGAGCAACAAATAGGAGAAATAGAAAAGTTCACAGCGAAACTAAAACGTTTCAAGGATTTCCCTGGGAAAACAAAGAAAAGACAGGAGAAACATGGACAGAAGAAAGAAGAGAACAACAAAGTGAAATAATGAAAAT
The DNA here is from genome assembly GCF_023864275.1 of Schistocerca cancellata. NCBI lineage: Eukaryota > Metazoa > Arthropoda > Insecta > Orthoptera > Acrididae > Schistocerca > Schistocerca cancellata. The sequence continues at coordinate 622,054,955 of NC_064630.1, forward strand.
ATACTGGAAAAAAGAAGAGAGACAAGTTTCACTGTGATGTAGCTTGATAAAGCTCAATGGGGCGAAATCAGCTACGAGCTGAATTATGTAATATAGAGTTCATTCCCAAATAAAATAATATTCTACACAGGAAAATTACTTTCTTCAAGAAATTCATAGCGGCTGTGGATCTGTACATATAAAATGACTATAAACGCAATTACCCTGTAAGTGCCACCGAAGACCACCGCTCATTTATTATACGAAAATTCTCAAAAAAAAAAAAAAAAAATGGTTCAAATGCCTCTGCGCACTATGGGACTTAACATCTGAGGTCATCAGTCCCCTAGAACTTAGAACTAATTAAACCTAACTAACCTAAGGATATCACACACATCCATGCCCGAGGCAGGATTCGAACCTGCGACCGCAGCGGTCGCGCGGTTCCTGACTGAAGCGCCTAGAACAGCTCGGCCACTCCGGCCGGCGAAAATTCTCAAAAAATATCGTTGAATAACCTCTGAAATGCTGTGGATTCCGGGCTGACTGTGTATATTCAGGAGAGACAAGAAGTTCTATGCTGGATTCCAAGAAACAGCAGGGGTGGAGAAAACGAACTAACGGAAAGAGTGTAAATGACAGAAAACGCTTAGGGCACAACATAGACACGAACAGGATGAGACGATAACACTTGGGAAATGCAAGTGGAAGCCATTATCCAGCAGTGGGTGTCGAACACCAAATGATGATTATAATGATGATGGTAGTGGTGGTGGTGGTGGTGGTGGTGGTGGTGGTGGTGTTACTAACACAAGGTGTGTCAAAAATGGGTAAATGAACGCATATCGAACTGGGGGAGTATTTTGCTGTTACAATTACGTGGATACTGATACGTGTAGAGAGAGAGAGAGTCAGAAAAGCTGCGTAGCGCCGGTCTATCTTAATTCAGGGCAGGCTTGCCTGCTGCGTCCAGTAGACACACCGCAATGGAGAAACGCAGAAACATCACGTTTTGTTACAACCTGCGACGAAAGGCGACAGGGGCGGATGTGAAGTCTGTTAAAAGTGAACGGAACAGAAGCCGCGAGCTGAGATCGCGTTTACGATTGGTTCAAACACCTGCGAGGCGGACACGAAACAGCTGGCGATGGGTCACGTTCGTGTCTGCCTTCAGCAAGAATGTCCGCGGGCGGCATCCTACAAATGTGACATATGCTGGCACCGCTGCCATATTACCACAAGAGATGTCTGTTGCAACATCCGTTCTAGTTAAGCCTTATACCGTAGTAACAACCTTATTGCACCCACCGTACCGTAAGAACTATGACGGCTGAACCAATGGCACAGAGGGGAGTTGCAGTTGAGGAAGCTCTATCTTCTATAGTCAATCGCCGGCCGGTGTGGCCGTGCGGTTCTGGGCGCATCAGTCTGGAACCGCGTGACCGCTACGGTCGCAGATTCGAATCCTGCCTCGGGCATGGATATGTGTGATGTCCTTAGGTTAGTTATGTTTAAGTGGTTCTAAGTTCAGGGGGCTGATGATCACAGATGTTAAGTCCCATAGTGCTCAGAGCCATTTGAACCATTGGTAGTCAATCGCTAGCACCAGAAATTCCTTGCCACTTACCGCGGCGTTAACTCCGTTGCTCCCCGGAATCGGGTTACTGGAGACAATCAAGAAATAGATGGCTTTTGCTAGCGATGCGGGTAACTGTTGTACGAACGACTTAAACGGATTGTAGAACACTGTATTTTTTCAGTACCACATTCGGCAGGAGTGTCTGGCGGTGACATTCCACATACAATATTAAATCTCGCAGTTAACTAAAATTTTAAGACAAACCTCTCATGTATATGTTATTACTGATCTGCACACCTAAGTTTGGTAGGATAATGAATAATTCTACGATACAAAGCTCAAGCACACGCAGATGTGTTTACGTGTATGCAGGAATGTGTCTGAGTATAGACAGACCACTTATGTTAATATTGTACGCACTGCAGATCTGGAATGACAGATATCGAGGTAAAATGCAAATTTGTAAATTTTAGCGGGCAATGGATGAAGGTGTGCGGCTACAGCGCAATTTCACCGCGCTGATGGCAATGATAGTAAACTTGGGACACGCCATTACCGGGGCATAAGATCTTTGCCAGTTTCACTCCATGTACTCAGCTGGACTGCAACTATGTCTTACAGACAGGACGGTGGACAATATACGCTGAGGTCAGCATTTTAGATGGGAAGTCTTTTGGGCTCTAAGAAGCCAGTTGGAGTAATCGCTTGACATTGGAATAGGAGCGATGCCACTATTCGACGATGACGAGACGAGTGGGTGGACCACGGCCAAACAGTGTCAAGATGGAAGCGCTTAATCTTGAGAGACGACAGAATGTAAGGACCGAGTAATCGTCACAGAGGCACTTAGAGCCCCGGATTCGTCATTATCACTGATCCGAAGTGTGACTGATGCTTAAGTGACCACAAGGACCATTAATAGGCTGGTCAAAGGAAATGAGTTGAGCTCAAGGCGCCCCTTGCGCCGACTACCGTCGACCTCTGTACATCCACAAGCTCGTTTCGGACACATTCGGCATGTAATCTCGTTCACTGTAGTAGAATTGTCCTCAGTGATGACCCCCGCTTCGAATTGAGCCCCAATGTCCAGCAGAGACTCTCCGTACAGCGGATTGGTACCTACCTAGGTATCACCCACCATACGGCCCGACAACCAGGAATGTTAGTGTGGGGTGCCATTTCTTTCCATAGGAGGACCCCTTTGGTTGTCATCCGTGGCACAGCGGTACGTCGACGACATTCTACGCCCCGTTTTGTTGCGCTTCGTGGCAAGCAATCATAGGCTTACATTACAACAAGAAAATGACTTTCCACACAAGGCGAAAGTTTCCACTGCTTATTGTCGTGCTCGCCAAACCCTACATGGCCAGCAACGTCACCAGTTCTGTACCTAAATGAGAAAGTTTGGGGCATTCTGGGCTGGGCACTCCAACCATATCGGAATTTTTACCGACTAATGCGCCATTTAGATAGAAATTGGCACAATATCCCTCAGAACATCTTATGACTCTGTCAATCAACAACGAATCGAATAACTGCTTGTACAGACACCAGATATGGACCAATAGATTACTGACTCGCTCAATTTATGAAGCTTTTCTCTTGAATAAACAACCAATTTTTCTGGAATTGTAGTTATTTGTTTGTCTGTACATATGGATCACATCTACCGATTTCCGTCCCATTCGGATAATTCCTTCGTGGTGGGTCTTTTTTTGGTCTTAGAGTATATGTTGTTCAATTCTTTCCAGAAAGAACTCTCTCGAAATATCAATACTAAATCTCTCCGTGTTGCATAACGTATCTCTTGTGGCGTCGACGACTGGACTTGTCAGGCATCGCTTTAACGCTCTGATGGCGACTTACGGTCCCTCGACGAAATGCGCCGCTCTTCGCTGTTTGTTCTGAATCTCTCCTATCAGTCCTACCTGGTAAGGATCCTCAAGCAAAATCGGAGGAAAAAAATGGTGCCAGCTCAATGGTGCAGAGTGAAGCAGCGAAATGACTGGGCCCGCGAATGGGCGAGCTGGAATGCGGTGGCCAGTGCGGCTCGGCTGTGGACAGGAGTTGCTCGACCGCCGCAGCCACCGCGACCGCAAGACCTCGGGACCTCGGGCTCCGCCGGTAACCGAATCCGCGGCAGAGGCAGCTGCGGCTGCGGCTGAGGCGTGGCTCGTCTGCGCACGTGTGGCAGCCCCGCAGCACAGCTGGACACTCCGTCGCTCATCTCGCAGCTGCGCGTCCCAAGACCTCGCCCCAACCCTAGCCAGTGACCGCTGCTGGGAACGCAAATTCACAGGACAAGTTGTCACCCCTAGGATGAAGTTCACGCCGTCTCTGCACCACATCTGATGGCCATTTACTTTTGGATTAATGAATTTAAACGTTGTCGGACAAGCACCAAAGATGAAGCGCGCTCTGGCCGTCCAATTGGGGCCACCACAAAGGAAACCCTTGACAAAATCCATGAGACGGTAATGCAACACCGCGGAAAAAATCTTCGTTTGACTGCCGAGACTGTAGGCATCTCAAATGAGCGAGTGCATAGTATCCCGCGAGGAGAAATGGCTATGAAGAAGCTGGCTGTGCGATGGGTGCCGCAACTGTTCACAGTCGACCAAAAGCGCAACCGACACATCATGTCAAAACAATGTCTGGCGATGTTTAGTCGCAGTCCGCAAGTCCTTCTGCGCTGATTTGTAACTGCTGATAAAACATGGCTCCATTATTACACCAGAGTTAAAACGGCAGGAAAAAAAATAAAATAAAGAAACGGACAAAGGCTGGTGAAACTGCACCGAAGAAGGTAAAGACCATTTTGTCAATTGGTAAGGTGATGGCCACTGTTTTTTGAGATTCCTAAGGAGTAAACCTCATAGATTACTTGGGAAAAGGCAGGACCATAGCTGGACCCTATTATGCTTCATTGCTGGATCCTTTGAAACTCGAGTTAGCTGAAAAAAATACAAGGTTGTCATGAAAAAAGTGCTCTTTCACTAGGATAATGCACCATCCCACATGTCAGCAGTAACAATGGCGAAAGTGCGTGAATTGGGCTTTTAATTGGTTCCTCGTCCATTCTACTCCAGATGTAGCCCCAGTGATATCTTCCCGTTGCTCAAGTTCAAACATTGGCTTTCTGGGAAGAAAGTTTCATCAAATGGGGAAGTGATAATTGCAGTCAACGAGTATTTTGCAGAGTCTGACACAACCCATTTTTCCGCTGGCATGAAAAAGCCGGGCTGGCCGCTGTGGCCGAGTGGTTCTAGGCGCTTCAATCCGGAACCGCGCGCCTGCTACGGTCGCAGGTTCGAATCCTGCCTCGGGCATGGATAGTACTCTTTCACTAGGATAATGCACCATCCTACATGTCAGCAGTAACAATGGCGAAAGTGCATAAATTGGGCTTTTAATTGGTTCCTCGTCCATTCTACTCCAGGCGTAGCCCCAGTGACCTCTTCCCGTTCCGTAATTTGAAACACTGACTTTCTCGGAAGAAATTGTCATCAAATGTGGAAGTGATAATTGCAGTCAACGAGTATTTTGCAGAGTCTGGTCTGACACAACCCATTTTTCCGCTGGCATGAAAAAGCCGGGCCGGCCGCTGTGGCCGAGTGGTTCTAGGCGCTTCAATCCGGAACCCTGCGCCTACTACGGTCGCAGGTTCGAATCCTGCCTCGAGCATGGATGTGTGTGATGTCCTTAGGTTAGGTAGGTTTAAGTAGTTCTAAGTGTAGGGGACTTACGACCTCAGATGTTAAGTCCCACAGTGCTTAGAGCAATTTTTTTTTTTTAACAAAGTTGGAGGATCAAAGAACACTAGGTCGAGAAGTAAGGTGAGTTTTTTAAAGAAACAAACACTTTTTCTTTCTTTTTTACCAGACTTATCAAACCACCGTCGTATGCAGGTCAATCGTGAAAAACTGGTGACCACTTGGGTGTGTTCTCGCCTTGTAAAGAAGAGTCTGTCAAAGTCTCCGGCCTGAGTCGGCTAGACGCTGACCTGCCGCAGGCTGCGGTTGTCGGAGCGCGTAAACAAGCAGACGCTAACCACCATCATGAGGCGGCTGATGGCCGGTTATTTAACGCCACACAATCCCTGCCACCTCCCGCATTTACTGCCACCAAATTGCTCGTTCCGCTCCACAAATAACTTTTTACGGTTGTCGTGTATTTTAATGTGGCCCTCCTGCGGTCGGCCGAATGCGCGATTGTAACAAGTGGCCGCGAGAGGCGAAAAATAATTCATTAAGCGGCCTAATCAGTTTTAACAGCGTTCCTGCTGCTCCTTTTTTTTGCCTCGGACTTTCCGCCCAGGCTGTTTTCTGTTTTTTATTTCCGGAGCGGTGGCCCACTCGGTCAGCGCTGCATTCTCGACGAGACACCGCAGTAAGGAACAAACCAGTGCTTTGCTATTCGCCTGAGAAACCAAGCTCGAGGAATGCTTCCAGCAATCTACATACCTCTTGACAGATTAGAACTTAGTTTTGGACCGGAATATTCTGTTTACTTGTCAACTATACACATACATCAACAGCTGTACTCAGCAAGCGCGATACACAATGCTTTTCTTGTCGCGTATGTTTCATGACTTACACAAGTATCTCTGTAACGTGTTGGTTCTTACTAAATGAATCTGAGACGAAACGCGCTTCTTTTCTGGGGATCTTCTCTACTTCCCACATGTCTCCTAGGTGGTAAGAGTCCCAGAATGAAGAGCAATAGGAAAGTACCTGTCGAACAATGGTTCTGGAACGTACGTTCGTGGGTGAACTATAGTTCTTAAGGAATCTTCCTATGAATTTCAGACTGGCATCTGCCTTACCGGCGATTAGTTTTATGTGGTCGTCCCATTTTACATCACTCCCTACCATATTCTCAGAAATTTAATGGATGTGACTGCTTCCGGTGACTGGCAATCGAGCAATCAAACAATAACGATTCTTCCCGTGAGCATGTGTGTGTGGATTTCGCTACTTGTCGTCCGTGCTCACGAGGCTGAGTGGTGCCTGTTTGAGAGCTTCGCAACTTCAGAAAAATTTTGCGTGATATCCGAGAACTGAAGGCAGGGTCTCTGTGTCAGGACCACAGACGCTGACCACAGAGACCAGGCACTTTGCTTAGGTGATTTATCGATGCCTTTTTCAACCGGTAGGTGGGAAGGTTAGTTTTAATTAGCGATTCGTATGTTCAGTGGATCGTATCCGCTACAGCTCGCTTTGATCTGGAACGTTTCTGCAGGTTTACGAATACGATATATTCTCTTAGTGAAAATATGGCTACGTGTTCGTAATTTACAAAACTTGAATTTTATTTTACTCATAATCTGCAGCAAAATTTAATAAATATATGCTAACCACACAGATATACGCTGCGGTGAAAAAAATCATGGTATACCTCCTAATATTGCATCGGACCTCGTTTTGCACGGTCTAGTGCAGCAACTCGACGTGGCACGACTCAAGAAGTCGTTGGAATCCCTGCAGAAATACTGAGCCATGATACCTCTGCAGCCATCCATAAATGCGATAGTGCAGGATTCTGTGCACGAACTGATTTCTCGATTATGTCTCATAAATGTTCGATGGGATTCATTTCGGGAGATCTGCGTGGCCAAACTATTTGCCCGAATTGTCCATAAAATTTTTCAACCCAATCGGGAACAATAGGTGACATGGCTCATTGTCATCCATAAAAATTCCATCGCTGTTTGGAAACATGCAGTCCACGAATGGCTGCAAATGGTCTCCAAGTAGCAGAACGTAACTAACTATTGCCAGTCAGTGATCGGTTCAGCTGGACCAGTAGAACCAAGCTGTTCCACACAAACACAGCCCACACCATTACAGAGCCACCACCAGCTTGCTCAGTGCCTTATTCACAACTTACGTCCATGGCTTCGTGGGGTCTGCGCCCAAGCTTACCGTCAGCTGTTACGAACTGAAATCGTGTATCGTCTGACCAGGACATGGGTTTTCAGTCGTCGAGCGTCCAACCGATATGGTCACCCGGTAGAGGCGCTGCAGGCAATGTCGTGCTGTTAGCAATGGCACTTGCGTCGATCGCTTGTTGCCATGGTCCATAAACACTAATTTCGCCGCGCTATTCTAACGGATACGTTCGTCGTATGTCCCACATTTATTTCTGTGGTTATTTACCTCAGTGTTGCTTGTCTGTCAACAGTGACAACTCTACGCAAACGCTGCTGCTCTCGGTCGTTAAGTGAAGGCCGTCGGCCACTGCTTGGCCGTGGTGAGACGTAACGCCCAATTTGGTATTCTCGGCACATTCTTAACACTGTGGATATCAGAATACTGAATTCTCTAGTGATTTCCGAAATGGAATGTCCTAAGCGTCTATCTCCAACTACCACTCTGCATTCAAACTCTGTTAATGCCAGTCATGTGGCCATAATCACGCCGGAAAGCTTCTCACATGAATCACCCGAGTATAAATGACAGCTTCGCCAATGCACTGCCTTTTTATGTCTTGTGTGCAGGAGATGTGCATATCGCTACCCCATGACTTTGGTCATCTCAGAGTGTTATCCATTCAGAAATCTATCCACTGAGTGCAACGAGATGTCAAGTAGAAATAATTTCAATATTTTTTTAAAGCTGCTTTTTTTGTCTGACTGCTCCTTTAACTCACAAGGGAGGGGTATTATTATTGATGCATTCTTTGCTCGTTTCTGCTCAAGAGTAAGGTTATCTTGTGGACAGTGGAGGCTATTTTTGTTCCTAATGGTACATTTAAGAACGCTACTACTATTGCGAATAGTTCTTTGCAACAAACGTCATAAGAAAGTAGATACAGGCTGACGCTGTTTTTACTACGCCTATCTTCTTAAACAGTTCTCCAGTTCTTAGGATAGACGTAAGATATTGCACTTGCAGCACATTTCTATGCAGTCAATACTTTGCGTCCAAGTATGCGATTGTCGCAGAAAAGTATTTCACGTGACATTAATGAATAGAGGTATGCAAAGAAAGGCAACTTCCCGATGCTCTCATCACAAAAATGCAAAATCACACAGAGACCAAATGACGCTAAACTCAAATATTTGATAAATTCAATAACACGTAAATCCGAATGCAAGTTGTGTTCAGTACGCACACCCACCAACATTTCAAGTTCAGTTTCACTAGTTCCTTTGCTCATATTCTAATGTATTTGATATAAAAATAACCACGCTGTTATATGGCTCTGAGCACTGTGGAACTGAGGTCATCAGTCCCCTAGAACTTAGAACTACTTAAACCTAACTAACCTAAGGACATCACACATATCCATGCCCGAGGCAGGATTCGAACCTGCTACCGTAGTGGTCGCGCAGTTCCAGACCGTAGCGCCTAGAATCGCTCGGTCACCCCGGCCGGCTCACGCTGTTATATTACGAATATCTACCTATTAACATTTCACTCGGCGTCGACGTCGTAATCATTCCAGTCAGAGCACCTTCTAACATTCGAATTCCGGTGTTCTTTTCCAGTACCGATTCAGGTAGAGGATACGCAGAAAAGTCAAAACTTTGTATAACCTATATACAATGTATGTCTAACATCGCGACCTGTTGTGGTAGATTAACGATTCTTACAAAATATATTCGCGAAATGTAACTGAGCGTAGGAAAGACAATGTCAAGACAATGAAACATGCAGCATAACCGATCTTCGACAGCGGCAGTACACGGTTCAAGGCAGGCGAGGTGAGACGGACACAGTGCTTCTACATCTACATCTACATCTACATCCATACTCCGCAAGCCACCTGACGGTGTGTGGCGGAGGGTACCTTGAGTACCTGATTACAGGGTCACGTCTCTGTACCACCTCAACCGATCTTATCCTTTTTTCAAAACCCGTGACCTCACTCAATTGAGGAGAGTAGGTAGTCACAATTAAGAGTCAACGCAGTCACAACACCACTTCTACTTGGCGAAGACGCCAGACACGGTGAGCTCCCTCCAACAGCGACTTGGTTGTAAGTGGCTCATTGTGAACGTGAATAATGCGTCACGCGCGGCAACAGCTGCGGGTAGGTTATGAAGATTTCACAAGTCGGAGCGGGCAGCCATCACTCGAAACGGCGGCAGGGGCCGCTACACTGCGCGGCTCTCGCCGTTTCTTCATGTCGGTGGCCTCATCACTACAATACCGCAAATGTCAGTTGTTTACGGGTAACGTTAAGGCAGCCGTTAGCCCAGCTTTTACTGCCAGCAAAAAGAATACTGTACGTAATGTACACAAGGCGACGCAGATCTTGCGCGTTTACTCTACCACCACGAATACTGTATCTCTTTTTCTTTATTTCGTGCTCCGAATGGGTGCCGGAATCCAGGCGTCAGTGTGTTCGGAATGGTCCTTTTCTGCATCTCGGTAAGGGCTGTACGTTGGACACCAAATCTTCGAGGGATCTTCAAAAAGTAAGCTGCACATTTTTATGGCAAGCCAAGTAATTTTTACTGAATGCTGCACTATGCTTCAAAGTGGCACAAATACGTGACACTATTCTTCACCATAGTCAACAAGTTTCTGGAAACAACGGTCGAAGTGATCGACCGACAGTTTCATTCCTCGACTATAGAAATCCACCTTCTTGGTCACGAAGTGTGAACACCCTCATCCTTGGAAATTCTTCCACCCTCATCCTTGGAAATTCTTCTCCCCCCACCACCGCCTCCTTTCAGCAGTTCTTTCAAATATGGAAATGGCGTGGTGCAAAATCTGTAGTTATGGCAGATGCTTCGAAATCTCCGATCCCATCCAATCGAAAACTCTGAAGCAAAGCTTGTATGTTGGGTGTCACATTGTCTTGTAGGAGAACAATGCCTCTCCCTAATTCTCAGATCTCTGGTTCTTTATGCCGTTACGCAGCGACGTTTAGTGTTGCTCAGTGCAAATCAGTATTAATGGTTTTGCAGCCATTAAAATCCGAATACACAACTCCTTCGCAGTAAAAGAAAACAAAGCGCATGACCTTCCTACTGATGACGCAACTTCGCAATTCTTCTTCAGAGCCGACAGGCTGTGCCTCCATTCTATAGACGCTCTCTTTGTTGGGAGGTGTGAAATGATAAAACAACGTCTCATCGCGAGCCATGATGCAGCTTAGGAAGTCATTTTCTTCCACGGGGTAACGCCCAACGATGCTCAGAGACGCTATAAACTTGTGTTTGTGCGCAGGTGACAGTGATCGCGGAATCCGCCATCAGCACAATTTCCGACATTGCAGATGATCTCGGAACACGGAATTAGCACTGCCTATTGAGATGCGGGAGTCTTGAGCAATGTCTGCAGTAATCACTCTGCGAATCAGTACCTGATCTGCCTTGAGTAGTCGTCTGTGGTCCACGTCTATGGTCTTCCTTCCCGAACAGCATTACCATCATACTCCGCAAGACGGCCAAAGGTGCGTGGCGGAGGATACTTCTGGTACCACTAACTGATCCCCGTTGCCGTGTTCCACTCGCGAACGGCGCGTAGAAACAATGACTGTCGGTAGGCGTCTATATTGGCTCTAATTTATCGAATTTTGTCGTCGCGGTCATTTCGCGAGATGTATCTGGGAGGAAGTACTATGATGTCCGATTCTTTCTGAAAAGTGTTCTCCCAAAATTTCAATAGGAAATCTATCTGTGAAGCACAAGGCCTCTCTTGTAACGTCTGCCATGTTTTGTTGAGCAGGTGTGTTACGCCCTCGCGCTGGCTAAGCGATCCCGTAACAAAGCGCGCTGCTCTGTCTCTTCAATCAGCCCTGCATGGCAGTGATCCCACGTCTCCGCGGCCTTGGTCAAATCGATGCCACCACTTGACTACCGCTGGAGGCGACAGTGCATTTGGTCCACATAATGCCTGAATTTAGCTTTGAATCTGTGTGCATTTTACACGTTTATGCCACAAGTATGGTATTGCACAGGAAACATGAGTCATGTACACTCAAGCGCCGAAGAAACTGGTATAGGCATACGTATTCAAATACAGAGATATGTAAGCAGGGAGAATACGGCGCTGCGATGGGCTACGCTTATATAAGAGAACAAGTGTCTGGCGCAGTTGTTACATCGGTTACTGCTGTTACAATGGCAGGTTATCAAGATTTATCTGAGTTTGAACGTGGTTTTATAGTCGGCGCACAAGCGATGGGACACAGCATCTCCGATGAAGTGGGGATTTTCCCGTACGACCATTTCACGAGTGTACCGTGAATATCAGGAATCCGGTGAAACATCAAATCTCCGACATCGCTGCGGGCGGAAAAAGATCCTGCAAGAACGGGACCAACGACGACTGGAGAGAATCGTTCAACGTGGCAGAAGTACAACCCTTCCTCAAATTGCTGAAGATTTCATTGCTGGGCCATCAACAAGTGTCAGTGTTCGAACCATTCAACGAAACATCATCGATATGTGCTTTAGGAACCGAAGGCCCACTCGTGTACCCTTGATGACTGCACGACAACAAGGCTTACGCCACGGCTGGGCCCGTCAATACCGACATTGGCCTGTTGACGACTGGAAACATATTACCTGGTCGGACGAGTCTCGTTTCAAATCGTATCGAGCGGATGGATGTGTATGAGTATGGAGACAACCTCATGAATCCATGGACCCTACATTTCAGGAAGGGGACTGTTCAAGCTGGTGGAAGCTCTGTAATGGTGTGGGGTGTGTGCACTTTGAGTGATATGGGATCCCCGATACATCTAAATACGACTCTGACACGTACGTAAACATCCTCTTTGATCATCTCCATACATTCATCTCCACTGTGCATTCCGATGGACTTGGCCAATACCACCAGGATTATACAACACTCCACACGTCCAGAATTGCTGCATAGTGGTTCCAGGAACACTCTTCTGAATTTAAATTTCCGCTGGTCAGCAAACTCCCCAGACATGAACATTACTGAGCACACCTGTGGTGGGCAGCAACGTGCTGTTCAGAAGAAGTCTCGATCCACTCGTACTGTTACGGATTTATGGACAGCCCTGCAGGATCCATGGTGTCAATTCCCTCCAGCACTACTTCAGACATTAGTCGAGTCCGTGCCATGTCGTGTTGCGGCACTTCTGCGTGCTCGCGTGGCTACACGATATTAAGCAGTTGTGCCAGTTTCTTTCGCTCTTCGGCGTATATACTAGTGTCAATAGTGTTGAGTAACAGCTGAAATCGCTCATACTGAACAAAGCACCAGGGCTGAATAGAGCCAAGTAGCATAATAGCATCAGTAATTGCTTTGTTTCTCAACGATTTCAGTAATGACTTTCTAGTAACCGAGTCATATGTTTTTCAAGTCTACGAGTGCCAGAGAAAGTGATAATCATCAAATCAACAGGTAAACAATCCTCAGGAGGACCTAAGATAAGGAAAGATACTTGAAGACGGCGAACGGGTCTGGAGCCTTGATAGACGCGGGATAGGCGTGTGGAGTGGTGCGTGTCACTTGTGATGCCGGACAGAGCGGGCCCACGTGGCCACGACGGACGACACTTCCGACACGGCCCACACCGCGGCCCGGGGTCGTTCACTCGCGCCACGCCTCTGGCGCTGGTCACCCTTCCGCCCAGCACACGGCCATTACCTCGCACCGTGTGAGCCGGCCGATTTCGTAGGCAGTGCGGGCCGAGTGATAACCGTCGGCGAGTGTACCCCTTCTTTCCCTATTATCAGAGATCGTTTAAGAATGACTCACGTCACACCCAGGAGGGGTGTGGCTCAGTTCCCGACGGGTCGCGGCCCCTATCCCACTTGGCTCCAACGCGCCAGCCTCAGAAATGGAGGAGACTGTGAACGCTGCTGTGCTACGAGTCACCCGTGAGTCACAGAAAATACGAGGGTTTGCTGAAAAGTAATGTCTCCGTAATTTTTAAATAAAACAGAGTTTGTTAACATTCTACTTTTCATTCTTCATTTCTACATATTGATTTCTCCAACATCGTCACCCTCGCTACGAACACTTTGCTGCCGACGACAGACCCGCTTGTTGACATTGTCTCTCTAGAAAGTTTGGCTGTGTTCACGGAGCCACGGTCTCACCCCTGCTTGCACCGCTTCCAATCCGAGGCGTCGGATTGTTGCAGATTCCTCAGCGCACGTACGTGCTCACCGAACACAGCTTCAGTTCTTAAGCTTGGAGGCACGTTTTCTGCTGTTAGAAACTCGATTGCCTCTCGCTGTTTCTCAAGTATCGATATACATTACAGGTTAAGTTTCATTGTTGACCCTCTGCTTTGTATTGCTGCGTCCAGTGAGTTCCCTCCTGCACACAGGCAACCCAATGAAGAGATTTACAAAGCGGGCTGCTGTCGCGCTTTCCCAGACAATTGGTGTCAATGAACTGCACGCTCGTATTGACGTTTGGCGCGTCACGAACGTTGCCCGTAGTGAGCACCTGTAATGTCAGTTGGAAGCTTGGAGAGATGTTCTGTCCACTGATGTGTGTCTGTATGTTTTACAATTTTTGTGTAGTCTTTCTTTGAAACGCAGGAAGTACTTATGAAGAACCGTAGATGTCCCACCACTCGCCGCGTTGGAAAACGAAACGACATGAATTTTTTTCGTGTTGTTATTTTTTACTACGACATGAATGATAATAACGACGCATTAATTTCTTTTACTCCACGACAAATCAGTAATGAAAACGCCATTTAAAAAAACCTACAACACTGATAAACCCGATAATAAGGTCAGTGAGGGGCAGGGCACATCGAAGAGAGCAAAATTTTGCAAATAAGCTTAGGTCAGAAAAAGACCGTTCTGGAGCTACGACCAAAGGACGACAGGCAATCAATAACAATCCCTATTGCTACTATAAGGTGAAGAACAGGCACAGGGAGTACTAGGTAGAGAGACACAATGAGACGGTTTTCTAAAGTTTTGAACGGAATGTTTTAAATGCTATATAACCCTATTCGGTGTTGTTACAGCTTTCTCTTCGTACCTAAAATAAACAAGTTTAATAAGAAAGAAAGAGAGAGAGAGGGAGAGAGACAGACTATAATGATAGAAACAATGAGTCACGATGACGTCCAGAAAGTACCTTTACTACATCTTCATCAATTCTATGTCCTGACAGTCATTTACACTTTGAATTTCGTAACGAGTGTTCGCTTTAAAATATACAGTAACTGAAACTTCCGCGAGAAAGTATTGTACCCAATAACGTATCGAAGTACGATTCACGACCCGCCCGCCTAGCTTTGCTTCCGCCAGTAACCCCATCTCCAATCTTCCAAACCCCGCAGCAGTCCTACTGCATGTTTTGAACTTCTGGAAAGAAAGGCCCGCATCTCGTGGTCGTGCGGTAGCGTTCTCGCTTCCCACGCCCGGATTCCCGGGTTCGATTCCCGGCGGGGTCAGGGATTTTCTCTGCCTCGTGATGGCTGGGTGTTGTGTGCTGTCCTTAGGTTAGTTAGGTTTAAGTAGTTCTAAGTTCTAGGGGACTGATGACCATAGATGTTAAGTCCCATAGTGCTCAGAGCCATTTGAACCATTTTTTGGAAAGAAAGGATAATGCGGAGACATGACTTAGCTACAGCCTAAGGTATTGCTCCCAGAATGGATTTCAACTCTCCAGCAGAGTGTCTGTTGATTTGAAACGTCTTGGCACTTTCCTGCTTGGATAGCTCAGTCGGTACAGCCGGGGGCTTGAAACGTTGTGCTGCCAAATGGGCTCATACCGTGAAGTCCTTTGTAAATCTGACTCGATCTTGTAATCACTGAAAGAACATCACATACCCTCCTAAACTGTGAAGTTTTATTTCTTTTCGTCCTTCCTTTCTGGGTGTTTCACTTTGGCAGGTAGTGTATATATCACAACGCTACAACAACTGTATGTCTGTAATACACTGAAGTGCCAAAGAAACTGGTATAGGCATGCGTATTCAAATACAGAGATATGTAAACAAACAGGCTACGGCGCTGCGGCCGGCAACGCCTATATAAGACAAGTGTCTGACGCAGTTGATAGATGCGTTATTGCTGCTACAGTAGCAGGTTACCAAGATTTAAGTAAGTTTGAACGTGGTGTTATAGTCTGCGCAACAGCGATGGGACACAGCATCTCCGATGTGGCGGTAAAGTGGGGAATTTCCCGTACGACCATTTCACGAGTGTACATCATCGCTGCGGCCGGAAAAAGATCCTGCAAGAACGGGACCAACGACTACTGAAGAGAATCGTTCAAGATGACAGATGTGCAACAGAAGTGCGACCCTTCCGGAAATTGCTGCAGATTTAAATTCTGGGCCATCAACAAGTGTCAGCGTGCGAACGATTCAACGGAACATCATCGATATGGACTTTCGGAGTCGAAGGTCCACTCGTGTGCCCTTGATGTAAGCACGTCGCAAAACATAACGTCTCACCTGGGTGCATCAACACCGACATTGGACTGTTGATGGCTGGAAAGATGTTGCCTGGTCGGGCGAGTCTCGTTTCAAATTGTAGCGAGCGGATGGACTTGCATGGGTATGGAGACAACCTCATGAATCCATGGACCCTGCGTGTCAGCAGGGGTCTGTTCGAGCTAGTGGAGGCTCTGTAACGGTGTGGGGCTTGTGCAGTTGGAGTGATATGTCTAGACACGACTCTGACAGGTGACACGTACATAAGCATCCTGCCTGATCACCTGCATCCATTCGTGTCCATGGTGCATTCCGACGGTCGTGGGCAGTTGGTTAAAATGGCTATGAGCACTATGGGACTTAAACATCTGAGGTCATCAGTACCCTATAACTTAGAACTACTTAAACCTAACCAACCTAAGGACATCACACACATCCATGCCCGAGGCAGGATTCGAACCTGCGACCGTAGCTCTCGCGCGGTTCCAGACCGAAGCGCCTAGAACCGCTCGGCCACTCCGGCCGGCTCTTGGGCAATTCTAGCAGGACAATGCAACATCCCAAGTGTCCAGAGTACTGGAGGGTGGCTCTAGGTACACTCTTTGGAGCTTAAACATTTCCGCCGGCCACCAAACTCCCCAGATATGAACATTATTGAGCATATCTGTGATGCCTTGCAACGTGCTGTTCAGAAGAGATCTCCACCCCTTCGTACTCTTACGGATTTACGGACAGCCCTACAGGATTCATGATGTTAGTTCCCTCCATCACTGCTTCCGACATTAGTCGAATCCATACCACGTCGTGTTGCGCCACTTCTGCATGTAGCAGGGGCCGTACACGATATTATGCATGTGTACCAGTTTCTTTAGCTCTTCAGTGTATAACCCTGTAGTTCTGTCGTCTTTAAGAATGCTGCTATTTGCATATTCATGCGATAATTTACTGTTCCGTTCTTCCAAATACATACAAGAATACTCTGTTGGTAGAGCGGCCAGTCGCTCAACAGAATCGGTGTCGGATCTACCAGGCACCACGTCAGGTCCAGTAGCCTTCCGTCATCGATCGACTTGGGTGGCCTTTCGATTCCGTATTCATTCGCCTGCCTGTCCTGTGCCCGGGAATATCCTGCAGGAAGAGAGATGAGGCCGCGGGGCCGGCGGTGGCTGTGGGCCAGATGAATGATGCCGGTTGGCCGCTTCCTGCGCCTCCTTTTGCAGGATCCGGAGAAACTGGCCGGGGGCGCGTTGCCTTATCCGCCGCGGCATGCCCTCGTATGCTCGACACGCCTCTACGAGCCGCACTCTGCGATTACTGGCCGCGGAGAGCGCGGCGTGGGCACGAGCTGTGCGTGGCTGGGTTCACCTCCCAGCCGCAGCTGCAACTGACCGACACAAGGGCACTCTCCGTTTTCGTTCCCTCAAACACCCCTGTTCCCTCTGAAAACATCTACTGTGCCGTTGCCAGCAAGTTCAGCTATATAGAACAAATTTAGCCTGTTCAAATGTGTGTGAAATCTCATGGGACTTAACTGCTAAGGTCATCAGTCCCTAAGCTTACACACCACTTAACCTAAACTATCGTAAGGACAAACACACACACCCATGCCCGAGGGAGGACTCTAACCTCCGCCGGGACCAGCCGCACAGTCCGTGACTGCAGCGCCTTACGCCGTTCGGCTAATCCCGCACGGCCTGTTCTCAGTAATGATACATACATAATATTTGGAATGTGTTTTCAGGCCTTGGCAACAAATTAAGAGAAGAATCATTAGTACAGATTTTATATTGATACCTTCGGATGGAGCCAACTTACACCAACTTTCACTTGAAGTACTTAGTGTGATGTGTGACTCCTGCAGGCCTATTGCTACATTTCGGTTCCCACATCACTGAAAAGATGATTGATATAGAGATAAGTGTCATTGATATTGGAAAACAGTTGAAATCGCTAAAATTAAACAGAGCTCCAAGGGTCCCATGGAATCTCTATCAGATTCAATACCGAATTTGTGGATGAATTAGTCTCACTCTTTTAACCATTACATACCGTAGATCCCTCGAACAAAAATATCGTGCCCAGTAGTGTGAAGAAAACACAGTTCACTCCCGCCTACAAGACGCGTAGTAGAAGAGATAAACAACACCTCCGACCAATATTCTGAACATCTATTTGTTGTAGAATCTTAGAACGTATCCTGAACTCAAACGTAAGCAGATACCTACAAGAGAATGATCGACCCCCGACCCCCTTGTCAACCAACATGGATTCCGAAAACATCGGTCATATTAGTAGCAACTCGCTCTTTTCGAACATGAAATTCTGAAAGCCTTGGAACAAGGCAGTCAAATAGATGCAGTATTTCTCGAAGTCTGAAAAGCATTTAAGCATTTCACTCAGTAACACACCTACGCTTATCATCAAAAGTACGATTGTATGGGGTATAAAGCGAACGTTGTGACTGGACTGAGGATTTTGTAGTAGGGAAGACGCAGCATGTTATCTTGGATCGAGAGTCATCGACTTCCGGTGTGCCTCAGGCAAGTATGTTGGGAATCTCGCTGTGCATGTTGTATATCAATGACCTTGTAGGCAATATAAATATTGACCTCATATTTTTCGCAGATGATGCAATTACTCATAATGAAGTACTGTCTGAAATAATGTGCACAAATTTTCGATCGGATGCTGATAAGATTTCAAAGTGACGCAAAGACTGGCAGGTGCCTAAAATGTTCAGAAATGTAAAATTTTGCACTTCACAAGACGATAAAAAAAAAAAAATCTCATGAGTACAGTATTAACGCGTCCGAAATGGGATCAACCAGCTCACACGAATACCTGGATGTAACACTTCGCAGGTATTTGAAACGGAACCATCACACAGTCTCAGACGTAAGTGATATACTAAGGAAATGCAATCTGTCTAGAAAGGAGCAAACTTACAATTCATTCATGCGACCCATCCAAGAATATTGCTCAAGTGCGTGGTACCCGTACCAGATAGGACTAACAGGGAATATTAGACGTGTGCACAGAAAGGAAGAACGAATAGTCACAGGACTCATGGGAGAGTGTCACAGACATGCTGAAGAAACTAAACTGGCAAACACTTGATGATAGAACTTATTCCGAGAAAGCCTACTTATAAGTTTGAAAGAAAAAGCTTGAAATTGTGAATCTAGGAACATACTACAACCCATCTACGTTTCGTTTCCGTAGGGATGGCGACGACTAGCTTGCACAGAGGCCTCTAAAAAGCCATTCTCCCTGCGCTCCATACGTGAGAGCAACAGATACAAGCGTTAACAATTGGTACAATGGAAAGTACCCTCTGCCATGCACTTCACAATGGTTTGCAGAAATTGATGTAGATGTAGATCTAACATATTTCACATTGTGGAAGTTGCTTTAGTATATTTGCGAAGAAAAGGCGACTTGCATTCGGTATATTTGTGTTTTGGATGGTTTACTGAAATTATAGATTTTAAAGGGGCAGTGATCTTTGGATGCAAAAACAGTAGGTCGTCATTTAATGCGAAAACGATTCAAAAGTACTTGTTCATTATTTCGATGGAGGTGTAACGACCATCAGACGAACGATTGCTATCAAAGTATTACATTCATTCACTCCACGAGACATTACAGACAGATTTGTCATCTAACTTCACACACCGTACACAGCTTGGTGAACAGAAACTGGCCAACAGGTTCCGATTTCTTTTCCTAGCGGGATTCGAACCGGCTAGATTTAAATGTATCAGCCATCTCAATTACCATATGTTGTTAGATGTGTACTACCCATGCTGCAAGAGTGGTCCATTGGTTAAAATGAATCTCAAACTGCTAACAGGCTACGTACCGTATGACGTTAGCGTGACTATTTGCTGGGATCCTATCTCGCTGCAAGAGGTAACATTGCTTGACCTCCAACGTGGATTGTGGTATAATATTCTATGTCCAATTACACGTACCCTGTAATAGCTTTCTCAGCACAGAAAAATGGACCAAATACGCCAATTACAGACGCCAAACTATGCGTTTACTTTGGTTCTGTAGCTTTCGATCACAGTGGCAGAACAGCTTTTCTCAGAGCGTGCTATCCAAACTTAATGCCTACTGACTTTCCGGCGTAATTAAATACGCCATCTATCGTAATGATTGATTCCAGCTACCTGTTATCTTGTTTCATCTGGATCCAATTGAATCATTCCTGTCTCTTTACGTTGGCAACTACACGTGTTGGCTGGCTACGACTTCTGACAGTTTTTAGCACAGCCCACATCTACATTAGCATGTAAAACGCAACAGACACAGACACACACATATTATTTACGCTCGGTAAGTGAAGTTTGCAGGACAGCATTGTTGGTACTGAAACTTGGGCTGTGGGAAAACCGGAACAGAAGAGAATCGAAGCATTTGAGATGTGCTCCTACAGACGAATGTTAAAAATCAGGTGGACTGATAAGATGAGGAATGAGGTTATTCGCAGAATCGGGGAGGAAAAGGATATGTGGAAAACCCTGACGTGAAGGGACAGGATGATATGACATTTGTTAAGACTTCAAGGAATGAGTTCCATGGTACTAGAGGGAGCTGTGAAGGGCAAAAGCTGAAGGCAGAGACTGGAATGTATCCAGCAGATAATTGAGGACGTAGGCTGCAAGTGCTACTCTGAGATCAAGAGGTTGGCACAGGAGAGGAATTCGTGGCGGGCGCATCAAACGAATCAGAAGACTGATGACACAAAAAAAAAGTGACACCGAACCGTTCGCCAACAACAATAACAATGCGCATATTTCTTGCTATACTCAGATCAGAATAACAGCTAGTTGTTTACAAGTGAGCTTCCATGGCAACAAACAGCCAGAGAAGCAGTATGGTTGCGCCTGCTGTTGTGTTCACCGTTCTACCTATTGTGGCATTTACTGTAGACCATCATGGTTCTGACCAAGTTCTTGAAATGTTGGTGTTTTCATGGCGTCTGTTAAGGAGGACGATGGAGTAGTTTAACGACTTCGGAAATCGATCGTCAAGAGTACAACTGTTTTTGGGAGATAAATTTTGTGGATACAGAGGGAGGAGAAAAAAATTGGCAAGACAATATAATCGAACACTTTTTCGCAAAAGTAACGTTTGTTATCACAGTAACTAACGAATACGAGAAGAAACAGCGAAAAAGTAACGCTCACTTGTTTTAACGAGGTGTTTTGACTACATCTACATCTACATGATTACTCTGCAATTCACATTTAAGTGCTTGGCAGAGGGTTCATCGATCCACAATCATACTATCTCTCTACCACTCCACTCCCGAACAGCGCGCGGGAAAAACGAACACCTAAACCTTTCTGTTCGAGCACTGATTTCTCTTATTTTATTTTGATGATCATTCCTACCTATGTAGGTTGGGCTCAACAAAATATTTTCGCATTCGGAAGAGAAAGTTGGTGACTGAAATTTCGTAAATAGATCTCGCCGCGACGAAAAAGGTCTTTGGTTTAATGACTTCCATCCCAACTCGCGTACCATATCTGCCACACTCCCTCCCCTATTACGTGATTGACTTTGGTACATAATTTTAAAATTAACTTTTATTTTTACAGTAAGCAACGAATACAAGAAGAAACTGGCAAAGTGTAAACATTCAACTGTCTTAAAGAGGTAGTTTCAGTTTGGAACAACTAGGAGATACAGCTTTCAACCACCCACCATTATATACATCTGAAAGCAAATTCGCATGTTTCCTAGACACAGTCCCACGTCTTGAAACGTTCACGAACTCATAATCCCTAAAACAAATTATAGTGCTAAATAAGAAGGAAAAATGGGACTAAATTAAATGCAAATGGCTCAGAGCACTATGGGACTTAACATCTATGGTCATCAGTCCCCTAGAACTTAGAACTACTTAAACCTAACTAACCTAAGGACAGCACACAACACCCAGCCATCACGAGGCAGAGAAAATCCCTGACCCCGCCGGGAATCGAACCCGGGAACCCGCGCGTGGGAAGCGAGAACGCTACCTCACGACCACGAGATGCGGGCAATTAAATGCATTTTGTATCAAAACTACAAACGGCTCGAGTCATTTCATTTAGAAACCAACTATAAAAGTTGTATTACAAACTCAAATTTATTTTAAGATATACTTACTTTCACTATCAGTGGTTTCCTGATTATGGCCAAAAAAAAAAAAGTGTGTCGCAATCTCATGCAGTCACGTAGCACAATGTCGGGGCGGACTGTTGCTTCGAACGACGTAAGTTACTGCCAGGATGTACTTCCTTCGGAGTAGTACCTCAATGTACCACTAGAGGTCTCTGTATTGCAACAGTATCGGTGGTTTTTTGCTATAGACACTGGTATTTCAAAAAATTAATAAAATTATAGTGTCAGATAGTGAAGCATTGGTACTCAAAGGGTTAAAGACGCATGCAAACTTTCCCCTCGAATGGGTAATCTAAAATCAATATCGGGTTGCCTCCGGATCTGAAGCACTGATCCGACGAGTGCTTTTTGTAATCTCCGCGCTTACGAGCCAGTAAAAAGAAAGAGAAAACTAGTTGCCCAGTAGCCATTTGCTTTAACGCGGCGCCGAGAGGGGGCAACGACGACACCGAATCTAATCAGCGCGCCGCCGACATAAATCACGTCGTCATTAGCGGGCGCGTTACTTCTCCAGAGGCGTGGATACTCGGAGCTAACAGTGATTGTTTACGGCTGCTAAAAGGCCATCTTTCAGGCGCTTACTCCGGAAAGCGAAATACACACTGTGTCCATAATTAGGGGAGGTGCGCGCCTCTTCAGTGTCGCGGACGTGAATTATAGGGCGATTAATCCCCCATTTCCAGCTCGCCGGGTTATAGGTCAATTAATCCCCTGTTGCAGTCGGGTCGCGGGTGTACCGCGCGGGCGAGCAGTGCATCAGCCGTTCCGTAAATCAGCGAGAACAATGCGGGACAGGGTGTGCGGGGGGAGGGGGAGGGGGCGTTTTTTCAGCTCGCCAGAGATTTACAGCGACGTCCTCGCGGAACGAGCCAGCGAGCCGGCTCTCCAGCCGCTCCTTTGAGAGCGAATTCTTCGCCGCTCCTTCGTTAGGTCTTAATTCGTCTTACCGCCGTCCGCACCGAATCTGAATGGCTCCCTTGTCTTAATTCAGCAGCTTTCTCGCGGGTGCCCCCCGGCGAGCAGGCCACTGTACTGCCAGATGCCATAAAAACGCGCGGCGTGTAACTGAGGAAGCGAATCGACGGAAGCGGGATTTCACCACGTCGCTGGAAGGTGAAACGCCGTTCAGAGGGATTTTCGCCCCGGTTTTTTTCTACCACCGGAGAGGGTAACGAAACGGAGACCTGCTGCGAGACCGATGCCCGCCCACGCCGTGGCAATGCGAGAACTGCGCGCTTAGCGCCTGCTGCAAACGCTACCTCGCACACACCGCCCACGAGACCGCCTCGTATTTACCTTCTAGAGCTCTGGGAGACGCCTTCGTTTCTTCGCGAGATCGATGATAAAATCTGAGTCGTCAGACCGCGTCCTATTCCATTTCACTGCTCGACGTTTCGATCCCCCTGCTGGCATGCTCTTCATGATTCCACTGGTATCTCTCGGTGGGTGAACGCTGTCGAAAGACAGTGTCGCGATCGTTTGTAAAACGCTATTTTCCCACGCTTTCTCGGAAAAAGTAGTGTTACTAGGTGAAAATCTTCCGTCTGCTATTGGCGGACCGTCGTTATTGGGTCAATGCTCAATGTAGATACTCACAAAGAGGGACAATACATTACTGCTGCTATGCCGCGTAGTCGACTAATGGTATCTGTTTATATTCCTCGATCGGCGTGATTGTGTGTTCTCTTCTGTGATTGCAGGCAGCCGTGATCTCTATCGATATCCCATTCAATTATTGATATTTAGACTGCTCAAGGACTTTTTTCTGTAAGTATTATCTTTTCTGATCAGCATGAATATATTCCATTCACCCGTAACCTAGAGACATTCATTTAGGTTACCCGCTACCACGGAAGTAAACATCCAGCCACAGTGAGCGAAGAACATAGACTGAAGCGACAAAAGTCGTGGAATAGCGACATGCACATATACATATGGTAGCAGAATTACGTACACAAGATATAAAAGGACAGTGCGTTGGTGGAGCTGTCATTTGTATTCAGGAGATGCCGGCCGCAGTGACCGAGCAGTTGTAGGTGCTTCAGTCCGGAACCGAGCTGCTGCTACGGTCGCAGGTTCGAATCCTGCCTCGAGCATGGATGTGTGTGATGTCCTTAGGTTTAAGTAGTTCTAAGTTTAGGGGACTGCTGACCTCAGTGCTCAGAGCCATTTTTTAACCATTCAGGTGACTTTGAACGCGGAGTGGTAGTTGGAGATAGACGAGTGCGACATTCCATTTCGGAAATGTTAGGGAATTCAGCATTACGAGACCCACAGAGCCGAGAGTGTGCCGAGAATACCAAATTTTCGGCATCACCACGGACAACGCAGTGGCCAATGGCATTCACTTAACGATCGAGAGCAGCGGCGTTTTTTAGAGTAGCCAACAGACAAGCAACACTGCGTGAAATAAACGCAGATATCAATGTGGGGCTACGACGAACGTATGCGCTACGACAGGGCTGCGAAATGTGGCGTTAATGGGCTACGGCAGAAGACAACAGACGCGTCTGCCTTTGCTAACACTACGGCATCGCCTGCAGCGCCTCTCGTGGCCTCGTCAAGATGTCGGTGGGACCCTAGACGAAAAAAAAAATGGTTCAAATGACTCTGAGCACTATGGGACTTAACATCTGAGGTCATCAGTCCCTTAGAGCTTAGAACTACTTAAACCTAACTAACCTAAGGACATCACACACATCCATGCCCGAGGCAGGACTCGAACCTGCGACCGTGGCGGTCGCGCGGTTCCAAACTGAAGCGCCTAGAACCGCTCGACTACAACAGCCGGTGGACCCTAGACGACTGGAATGAGTAGAAAACCGTGGCCTCGTCATATAAGTCCCGATTTTAATTGGTAAGAGCTGTTGGTAGGGTTCGAGTGTGAGGCACAGCGAACGCAGTCACAGAGCCAAGTTGTCAACAAGGCACTGCGTAAACTGGTGGTGACTCCATAAAGGTGTCAGCTGTGTTTCATTGGAATGGACTGGATCCTCTGGTCCAACTGAACCGATGACTGACAGCAAATATTTACGTTCGGCTACTTTGAGACCATTCACGGACTTCATGTTCCCAAACAAGTCATTGGGACTCAGTTGTTTGAAGAATATTCTGGACAAATCGAGCGAATGAGTTGGGCATCCAAGTCGCCCATCATAAATCCCATCGAAAATTTATTAATGGAGAGGTCAGTTCGTGCACGAACTCCTGCACCGGCGACACTTTCGCAGTTATGGGCAGCTGTAGAGGCAGCATGGCTTAATAGTTCTGCAGGAGAGTTCCAACGACTTTTTGAGACCATGCGACGTCGAGTTGCTGCACTACTCCGCGGAAAAGAAAGTCCGACACGATATTGGGAGGTGTCGCACGTTTTTTGTCACCTCAGTGTAAACTGCTACCTGGAAACAAACTACGCGGCACAACAGCAATTCTCCCTCTCTGAGTATCCGCTGCCATTCAAGAACAGCATTCCTGGGGTGTTTTCCAACAGGATAACGTTCGCCCACATACCGCTATTGTAACCGGACGTGCACTACAGAACGTCGGCATGTTGCCTTGGCCTGCTCGATCACCATCTACATCTACATGGTTACTCTGCAATTCACACTTAAGTGCCTGGCAGAGTGTTCATCGAACCATTTTCATACTACATCTCTACCATTCCACTCTCGAGTGGCGCGTGGGAAAAAGGAACACCTACATCTTTCCGTTCGAGCTCTGATTTCTCTTATTTTGTTATGACGATCATTTGTCCCTACGTAGGTGGGTGTGAACAAAATATTTTCGCATTCGGAAGAGAAAGTTGATGATTGAAATTTCGTGAATACATCTCGCCACAAAGAAAACCGCCTTTGTTTCAGTGACTGCCACCCCAACTCGCGTACCATATCAGTGACACTCTCGCCCTATTGCGCGATAACACGAAACGAGCGTCCTTCTTTGCACTTTATCGATGTCCTCCGTCAATCCTACCTGATAAGGATCCCATACCGCGAGGCAATATTCCAGCAGAGGACGGACAAGTGTAATGTAGGCTCTCTCTTTAATGGGTTTGTCGCATCTTCTAAGTGTTCTGCCAACAAAGCGTAGTCTTTGTTTCGCCTTCCCCACAATATTATCTATGTGGTCTTTCCAATTTAAGTTGCTCGTAATTGTAATTCCTAGGTATTTAGTGGAATTGAGAGCCCTTAGATTTGTGCGATTTATCGTATACCCAAAATTTATCGGATTTCTTTTAGTACCCATGTGGGTGACCTCGCACTTTTCTTTGTTTAGTGCTAATTGCCACTTTTCGCACCATACAGAAATTCTCTCTAGATCATTTTGTAATTGGAATTGATCGTCTGACGATTTTACTAGACAGTAACTTACAGCGTCATCTGCAAACAATCTAAGAGGGCTGCTCAGATTATCTCCTAGGTCATTTACATAAATCAGGAACAGCAGAGGACCTATGACACTACCTTGCGGAGGGCCAGATATCACTTCAGTTATACTCGATGATTTACAGTCTATCACTACGAATTGTGACCTCTCTGAGAGGAAATCACGAATCCAGTCACACATCTGAGACGATACTCCATATGCACGCACTTTGATTAACAGTCGCTTGTGGGGAAGGGTATCAAAAGCCTCTGCATCAGTCTCCAGTCGAGAACATATGAGACGTCATCCACAAACAGAATTAACCGACCAAGTGCATCAGACATGGAACTTCATCACACAATCTGACATCCGATACCTGTACCACACAATAGTTATTAACGTACCAGCATTTCACTTTTGCAATGGCTTATCTGGCGTGTACATTAACCCGTGACCTTGCAATGTTAAGGGGGTAGGACGTCAAACGGGCCGAATTCGAGAAGGAGAGGCACCACAGGACATTTTAATTTGCACTGTCTATACTTTTACAAATAAACTCATAAAACTTTGTCAGCATGACCAGGAAGGAATCAGGATTCACATTCATAGCAGTGGAAGTTCAAAAACACGAAAAAAATATTTTTAAATGTGAAATTCCATGATTTTTTTCACTTACTGTTGGCTGCATTTGTTGCTACAGGTACACTTTTCTTCGTAAGTAAGAGAGGTTCTCCGATGAATTTTGCACAGCTTACAAACCATACTTAGAGGTTTATGAAACTCTAGAATTTATTTAATCTATGGAAAAATGAATGGGCTGTTACGTTTTAAACTTCGTGTTTAGAGAAAACTCGAATTTTATAGTTATTTATCTCAATTTTTACCACAGTTTTTAACAGATTTGGGAAGTTCTAGAGTTTCCGACACCTGTAAGTATGGTTTGTAGGCTGTGCAAAATTCATCGAAGAATCTCTCTTAGTTATGAAGAAAAGTGTACCTACAGCAACAAATGCAGCCAATACCAAGTGAAAAAATGATGAAATTTCACATGTAAAAAAAAAATTGTTTTGTTATCTTTTTGAACTTCCTCTGCAATGAGTGTGAATCCTGAATCCTTCCTGGTCATGCTGACAAAGTTTTATGAATTTACTTGTAAAAGTATAGACAGTGCAAATTAAAATGTCCTGTGGTGCCTCTCCTGCTCCAAGTTGGCCCGTTTCACGTCCTACCTCCCTTAATCACTTAAATAAGTTACCTAAACAAATGCATTTCTGAAATTTCATTTCTCCACTTTAATAATTCTTTGGTGCTGCGATTTCATTCCGTCAGTGTATGTCTAAATTGAAGGAAAAGTGCCACCTATTTTGTTCTCCCTAAAAAGCGCCTGAGTGTAAGCGGCGAGTGGTGACAGCTGTAAGCATCGTGATTCGAGATGCGACGATGGCACGCGGCCTGTGTTTGGCGGGGCCAGCAGGCGGGGGCAGGGCAGCGCCGCAGAGGCTCGACCCACGCGCCGCGGCGCGGCTGTCGCGGGCCCAGGCGACGCCCAGGACCTCGCACCCCGCCCACAGGGACGCGGTCGCCGGCCGGCTACTCAGGTGCGACGGATCTGCATTCTTGCCGCTGCTATATTTAACCCAGCCACGGCATAAGGAGTCCACCACGCGCACCCGCTGCTGCAAATCTCTCCCCTCGTGGGCACTCGTCCAGGCATCTCGTGAAGAGTGGAACAACCGATATGCGACGCGGTTGTCTGGAACGAAGAAGACAGCTCAGCACACTTACACTGACACAACAGTCCCGTTAGCCACGTCTCTCTTTCCTAAGCAATAATTCAAGAACAGTCTTAATCGCATTTCTTATTGTTATAATACCGCCAACCGGTTTAAACTCGACGTAGGGGCATCTTCTGGGGGTTTACACCATTGTTCGACTGCTGGTGGTGTCACCCCTGTCTACATAATGGCAGGAAACGTTTCCTGCCGTCATGTGGACAGGAGTGACACCACCAGCAGTCGAACAATGGTGTAAACGCCCAGACGATGACCCCTACGTCGGGTTTAAACCGGTTGGCGGTATTATAACAGTAACAAATGCGGTTAAGACTGTTCTTGAATTATTGATTAATCATACTAATCGCTGCTTCTCTCCACAACCATGTTGTCCACAAATCTCTTTCCTAAGGGCTAAGTCACCTGCTTTCCGTGCAGACACATATTAGCGGACATTAATATGAAAGGTGTCCACCCTACGCTCCTTATGACGGTTGGAACTGTGTCTGGGACAGCTCAATTAGGAAGCTGAATGTCTCTGGGGAAATGGCTGCCCATTCTTCCTTAAGAGCCAAAAATACAGAAGGTAGTCATATTGGACGCTATTTTCTGGAGCGAAATCGACGTTCCAATTCACCCCAAATGAGATCCAATAGGTTCAGGTTGCGTCTTTGAGCAGGCCAACCCATTTCAGAACCATTTCTCATAGACGCTACGTTACACTGAATCAAAAAATCTATGTACTACCGATATGCACATATATAGATGGTGGTAGCATCGCGTACTCAGGGCATAAAAGGGCAGTGCTTATATGAAAAGGTTCCTGATGAGATTATGGCCGCACGACGGGAAGTAACAGGAATGGGACGGGAACTAACAGGAATGGGACGGGAACTAACAGGAATGGGAGTTGGAGCTAAGTGCATGAGATGTTCCATTTCGGAAATCGTTATATATTCCGAGAACCACAGAGTCGGGAGTGTGCCGAGTATACCAAATTTCAGACATTACCTCTCACCATGGACAGTGCACTTAACGACCATAAGCAGTCGCGTTTGCGTAGATTTATCAGTGCTAGCAGAGAAGCAGCACTGTGTGAAATAATCACAGAAAGCAATGTGGGACGTACGACGAATGTATCCGATAGGTCTACGGCGAAATTTGGCGTTAATGGGCTATGGCTGCAGATGACCGATCGAGTGCCTCTGCTAACAGCGCGACATCGCCTACAGCGCCTCTCCTGGGTTCGTAACCATATAGGCTGAGCCCTAGGCTAGTGGAAAACCGTAGCCTCGTCTAATTCAGATTCCAATTCAGATGGTGGGGTTCGAGTGTGCCGCATACCCCACGAAGCCAAGGACTCAAGTTGTCAACAACGCACTGCGCAAGCTTGTCCTGGCTCCATTATGGTGTGGGTTGTGTTTACATGGAATGGACTACGTCCTCTGGTCCAACTGAACCGATCATTAACCGCAAATGGTCATGTTCGGTTACCTGGAGCCCATTTGCACCTATTCGAAGATGGAATTTTTATGGACAGCAATGTTCCATGTCTCCGGGCCACATTGGTTCGTGACTGGTTTGAAGAACGTTCTGGACAGTTCGAGCGAATGATTTGGCCACCCAGATCTCCCGACATGAATTTCATCGAAGATTTATGGGACATAATCGAGAGGTCACTTCGTGCACAAAATCGTGCACCGGCAATTATGGACGGCTACAGGGGCAACTTGGCTCAATATTTCTGCACGGACTTCCAAGGACTTGTTGATTCCACGCCATGTCGAATTGCTATTTGGCAAAAGGAGGTCCGACACGATATTATTAGATAATAACCGGCCATCAGCCACCTCATGATGGTGGTCAGAGTCTGCTTGTTTACGCGCTCCCACAACCGCAGCCTGCGGCAGGTCAGCGTCTAGCCGACACAGGCCGGAGACTTTGACAGACTCTTACTTACAAAGCAACAACACACCGAAGTTCAAAATGGTTGGAATGGCTCTAAGCACTATGGGACGTAACTGCTGAGGTCACCAGTCCCCTAGAACTTAGCACTACTTACACCTAGCTAACCTAAGGACATCACACACATCCATGCCCGAGGTAGGACTCGAACCTGCGACCGTAGCGGTCGTGCGGTTTCGGACTGAAGCGCCTAGAACCGCTCGGCCACAGCGGCCGGCGTACCTTCTTTACTTATGATAGTCTACGGTGTTTTACAACTCTCGTAGTTAGCGATGTGTATTAAGCGTTGATAGTATTTTCACATATTGTAACGAGTACTGAGGACTTTTAATTGTCAATTTGACTGAATGAAATATGTTTGTCCACATCAGTATTCGATATTTCTGGTGTGGCGGGAGAAGGTTTCCGCGTTGTCATATCGTATAAATCAATTGAATTCGCCACCGACCGAACGCGGAGTACTGCATTACAGCGGTATCAAACCAGTCTCCGGACGGCAGACCACAACAGCATACGAGAAGCCAGCCGCTAGGAAACAGAGCTGCGGCGTTCGCCGAAATCATCGCCGGGACCTGTCGGCGCGGGTGGCTCGGTCTTTTGTTGGGAGCGGGCCTCGCGCCGTTAGTCACGTCCCTCGGACACTCCGCGTCGCACTGCTGTAAAAGTAGCCGGGAAGGAGCAATAAAGCGCTCCCGACTGCCGGACCGCCGATCATATTTATCTCCCGGGGAAATAGGCCCGGCACATACATACCATTAACCGTGAATTCCAGCAGGCGCGCCTTGAAATACGGCGACAATTGTTTTGATGGATGGAACGGTACTTAGGCCACTAAATTACGTTCCCCCGTCGCTCGCCCTGCGCCCGATAAATTAGAGCGACGCGGGCGCGGGCCCACTCGGAGATACGCCTACCCGGCGCGGCTCTATAAATACCGCATACAGCGCGGCGGTGCAGTACGACTACAGGGGACCTGCGGCCTGTGTACGCCGGCCCGGCCGGCCATAAAACACGATCGCTAGATTAGGCCGGAGGTGTGGCCCTGCATTCTATCGTGACACCGACACCTCGGCCCGCCACACCTGATAGTGGCGACAGGTCCGCGGCGGTCGGAGGTCCCGTATAACGGGCCGCCATTACAGCTGACCTCGTGTCCCGCTGCGACTTACAGTGCTGAGCAACTGCTAGCGACGCCTACCCGCCACACTGCGCAGCTAGCAGATGCTTTAGTAGTCGGTCTGATTTCCCCTTCAGCCTATTGCGTTGCTGACATACAGCATATCCTGCTTTATGAAATGGATTTACCACTACCAGTCACAAAATTTGTAGGCTACCTAGACTACACTACTGGCCATTAAAATTGCTACACCAAGAAGAAATATAGATGATAAACGGATGTTCATCGAACAAATATATTATACTAGAACTGACATGGGATTACATTTTCACGCAATTTGGGTGCATAGATCCTGAGAAATCAGTACCCAGAACAACCACCTCTGGCCGTAATAACGGCCTTGATACGCCTGGGCATTGAGTCAAACAGAGCTTGGATGGCGTGTAAAGGTACAGGTGCTCATGCAGCTTCAACACGATACCACAGTTCATCAAGAGTAGTGACTGGCGTATTGTGACGAGCCAGTTGCTCGGTCACCATTGATCAGACGTTTTCAGTTGGTGAGACATCTGGAGAATGTGCTGGCCAGGGCAGCAGTCGAACATTTTCTGTATCCAGAAAGGCCCGTACAGGACTTGCAACTTGCGGTCGTGCATTATCCTGCTGAAATGTAGGGTTTCGCAGGGATCGAATGAAGGCTAGAGCCATGGGTCGTAACATATCTGAAATGTAACGTCCACTGTTCAAAGTGCCGTCAATGCGAACAAGAGGTGACCGAGACGGTCCGCAGCTCGTGGTCGTGCGGTAGCGTTCTCGCTTCCCGCGCCCGGGTTCCCGGGTTCGATTCCCGGCGGGGTCAGGGATTTTCTCTGCCTCGTGATGACTGGGTGTTGTGTGATGTCCTTAGGTTAGGTTTAAGTAGTTCTAAGTTCTAGGGGACTGATGACCATAGATGTTAAGGCACATAGTGCTCAGAGCCATTTGAGCCATTTTTTGACCGCGACGTGTAACCAATTGCACCCCATACCATCACGCCGGGTGATACGCCAGTATGGCGATGACGAATACACGCTTCCAATGTGCGTTCACCGCGACGTCGCCAAACACGGATGCGACCATCATAATGCTGTAAACAGAACCTGGATTCATCCGAAAAAATGACGTTTTGCCATTCGTGCACCCAGGTTCGTCGTTGAGTACACCATCGCAGGCGCTCTTGTCTGTGATGCAGCGTCAAGGGTAACCGCAGCCACGGTCTCCGAGCTGATAGTCGATGCTGCTGCAAACGTCGTCGAACTGTTCGTGCAGATGGTTGTTGTCTTCCAAATGTCCCTATCTGTTGACTCAGGGATCGAGACGTGACTGCACGATCCGTTACGGCCATGCGGATAAGATGCCTGTCATCTCGACTGCTAGTGATACGAGGCCGATGGGATCCAGCAAGGCGTTCCGTATTACCCTCCTGAACCCACCGATTCCATATTCTGCTAACAGTCACTGGATCTCGACCAACGCGAGCAGCAATGTCGCGATACGATAAATCGCAATCGCGATAGGCTACAATCCGACCTTTATCAAAGTCGGAAACGTGATGTTACGCATTTCTCCTCCTTACACGAGGCATCACAACAACGTTTCACCAGGCAACGCCGGTCAACTGCTGTTTGTGTATGAGAAATCGGTTGGAAACTTTCCTCATGTCAGCACGTTGTAGGTGTCGCCACCTTGTGTGAATGCTCTGAAAAGTTAATAATTTGCATATGACAGTGTCTTCTTCCTGTCGGTTAAATTTCGCGTCTGTAGCACGTCATCTTCGTGGTGTAGCAATTTTAATGGCCAGTAGTGTATGTAATTAATAACATGTTTCGAGGTTAGACCTCAGCATCACGCTACAGTGGCAGTACAGTAACATTTGGCATACACTGAGGTGACAAAAGTCATGGGATGTCTCCTACAGTCATGCTCATAAATTAAGTATAATGATGTTACATGGTGAAACAACGCTCTGGTGGGCGGTGTGCGGGTTTAAATCACCTCGGGGTATGACCATGCGGTGCATTTTACTGCGGTCGTCGCACTGTGGCGCTGGCAGCAGTCCACATACGCAGAGGTGTGTTGGTGTATGTCAGAGTGCGGTGCAGCGAGTAAGTGTGCAGACGTTTCGAGACGTGCTAATGGTGACTGTGTGTTGAAAATTGCTCAAAGAAACATATTGATGACGTTATGAGGGGTAGAATACTAGGGCGACTGGAGAGTGGTCAAATACAGCAGTTCGTAGCACGGGCCCTCCGTGTGCCACAACGTGTGATCTCAAGATTATGGCAACGATTCCAGCAGACAGGAAACGTGTCCAAGCCCTACAGTACGGGACGTCCACAGTGTACAACACCACAAGGAGACCGATATCTCACCATCGGTGCCCGCAGACGGCCACGGAATACTGCAGGTAGCCTTGCTGGGGACCTCACCGCAGCCACTGGAAGAGTTGTCTCCAGACACACAGTCTACAGACGACAGACCTGCAAGGTGCATTCCACTGACCCCTGGTCACAGGAGAGCCCGTACAGCCTGGTGTCAAGAATACAGTACAAGGTCATTGGAACTGTGGTCCCAGGTTAAGTTCACGGACGAGTCCAGGTATAGTCTGAACAGTGATTCTCGCCGGGTTTTCATCTGGCGTGAACCGGGAACCAGTTTCTTAAGATGTGTTCGGGTGCCTCCAGATCTATGGCTCTTTTGAATTTGATAGAAATTGTTCACAAACGTCTTCAAAAGCTAACCTGAAATACGATATCACAATCATCTTAGTAGTGCAGAAAATAAAGATAGCAGTCGAAACAAAGCTTGTCTATCGATTCTCGATCCCGGCGGTGTGTCACTTGCAATGTCTTCTGCGCATCTTGCTGTCACATCACCTACGTTGTTCGGCGAAACATATTACAAAAAAGACGACTGTGACAACTGTTGAATTAAAAATGACGGTACAAAAATTTTAGTTTAAAGAATTTCAAAGATAATGCTTGGACAGATTCGTGGATAGTATTAATTTTTATGTTTTTTTATTTTAAGAGTATTGAATTAAATCCGATGAAGAAATGTGAATTCTTAAACTCATTCCATTCAGGATCTCGTTTTTCTACATTTGACCATGGATGAATATTTACATTTCCTCCAAAAGTCCATTTTCCAGTCCTTGGCTTTAAATATCCTGGTTTATTGCACAGGATAGACTTGCATGGAGAAATGCATCAACTGAAGACTGCAACAAAATGGTTCAAATGGCTCTGAGCACTATGCGACTTAACTTCTGAGGTCATCAGTCGCCTAGAACTTAGAACTAATTAAACCTAACTAACCTAAGGACATCACACACATCCATGCCCGAGGCAGGATTCGAACCTGCGACCGTAGCGGTCGCTCGGCTCCAGACTGTAGCGCCTAGAACCGCACGGCCACTCCTGCCGGCAAACTGCAACAACAACAACAACAATAACAGATATATATAACTTTCTATTTATTGTTTCCCATATTTGGTACGTGTGTGTTAGCATGAGCTGCAGTGAGTTGTTATTTTCTGCAGATTTCCTGAAACGCAGTACTTCCACCATTCTCACAGAAACGATTGTCTTGTAGGGTAATCAACGACTACGTTTTACAGTCTAAGTAAGAACGGTTAAACATCTTTTCGTCGCCAATTCAATTTGAGATTAAATACGAAATCATTTGTAGAATTAATGGGGGGGGGGGGAGGGGAGCGAGGGGAGGGGGGACCACAACAATATAGCCCACAATGGACGGAACTACTACTTTACAACCAAACCAGCTACGTTAGATAATTCAGATCGGTGTACCACTAGCGTATGCAAATAATGGTCTCTCATGCTTCGCTCAACAAGTACGCTTCGCACAATTTGCGTAACGAAAAGCTCACTTACCTTGGTAATACGACACATGCAAGCGATACGCAAGGTCACCACGGCGTTATTCTGTGGTCAGCGTGCTGACGTCATTCGTGCAACGGCTGTTTTGATTTCATCTTAACAACGCATTTTTCAGGACTCACGGCTGTTTTCACACGCGGTATCGTAGTGGCAGCCTTCAAGGCTATCCCTCCCAGACATGTGTCAATTAAAGTCTTTTAATTGATAAATTAGTAATGTTTCATAAGAACGTGCAAAACAGCAAGCAACGAGGTTCACGTCTGTGCACAGTTCCACTATCAGTAAGAAAAAAATATCAAATTCCAGTACATAATTGGCACTATGTAAAGTAGTTTATATCCAGTGAGCTAATGTGTTAAAGGGACACCTCCTGTTATAATACAGCCTGTCGCTATACTTTGAATTATTATTTCCCACCCTTCCTTAATCAAAAGTTACGACAGAATGGTTAGGCTACATCAAAAAATGAAATTGATCTTTGTCTTCACTACAAGTTCAAGTGCAACGACTGTAGTGAATGTTACTCCTTTTACGTATCACCGACGTTTTCGTTCAGCTTGTATGAAATTAGAAAATATCGGCTAGGCTCACAATCTTTATGGAATCTATCCGTTTAATAACTGCGCGACAGTGTTCTAAGTAAACGGTATTCTTTGTATAAAAATCTCGTTTGGTGCAATATTCAGACTTCGTTTCTTAACTATGCAGGTTCGGTTTTTAAAACTTTAGTGAATAAACTCGAGCCAAATGGTGCTAAAATTTTTGTACGAGGTGAATCGATTCCGTTTTAAAGATGGTCACATTTGAAATTATTCAATTGGTTTCTCATTAATACTTCCTGAAAGATAATTTTGGAATAATATCACGACACGATCAAAGCAGAGATGAATTATTATTTAAAGAAGATTACATATATCTCACTTTTAATCTGGGCGAAATCCACAAGAATAATAAGATAATATCAATAGATATTATTCATTTAATCTGTCCAAAAACACAAAGATTTTCTTTTTTATTACTAATTATAAAAGTTTTGCCCTTAGGCATCTCTGGGTCTTTTATTGTCTCTGCTTATATCTTTCGCCCTAGGACGGCGACAAAAAAAAAAGCTTTTTTGTAGTGATAGTCATGGATACTATGTTTTTAGGATGTCTTAACATTTAAAGCAAGTAGCCAACCAATGCATCAGTCTGAAGTCTTACCAAGATATGACTGGACGGTAGTAGTTTATTTAAATGACCCGTCGAGACTGATTCATAAAAGACGACGTAACGTTACAGGTTTACATGTGGTACCAAACTACTCTCACCTGAAAATTGTTTGGAAAACAAACCGCTGCACGTTCTGCGCATCGAACAAAAGTTAGAAAGTAATACCTAGAGTTTTCAGTGTAAACACTGCTTGTTTTTTCTTTCTAAGTGCCAAACATCGTAATAATACGGAAAAGTAATGCCTCCAATTTTTTTACGTGAAAACTCTTAAAGCTTTTTAATTAAAACAAATGTGATTAACATTCTACAACTTTATTCTTCATATCTACATATTTATTTCTCAACATAGTTGTCCTGACGATGAACACATTTCTCCCAACGAGAGAACAGTTTGTTGATGCCGCCACTATAGAATGTTTGGCTTTGTTGACAGCGTCACTTTTTCACTTCCACAGTGAAGTCCTCGAAGGGGTTCTTTAAGTTTTGGAAACAAGTGAAAAATCTGATAGGGCTAAGTCGGATTTGTATGGAGGATGACCGATGATGGTGAACCAAAGGCGACGGATTATTGCAGGTGTCGCAGCCCTCGTGAGTGGTCTGGCATTGTCATGCTGAAGCAGAGTACGGACGAATTCTTCGAATTCGAAATTCAATTGGAGCACACTGTTTATCACACAACGGCGTAGTTACGTCGCTCTCCATTACGTGACACGCTACAGTGGGAAGCCCTCTAGCGGGCTGCAAATATGTAGTCATGAAGAATAAAAATGTAGAATGTCAATAATGTTTGTTTTATTTTAAAAGCATTAAGAGTTTTCGAGTAGAAAATGCGAATGCAATACGTTTCTGCACGCCCGCGTTATAAAAGGTTATTTGATTACAATTGTTTCATGAATCTGTTTAACTATTTATGGGCAATGTTGGCTTTTTCGTTCAGGTTACAACCTAAATGATTTTCGTTTTCAGATGTATGGCCTCTTTAGTGGAAGAATACTCACGGAAAAAAT
Organism: Schistocerca cancellata; assembly: GCF_023864275.1. Lineage (NCBI taxonomy): Eukaryota > Metazoa > Arthropoda > Insecta > Orthoptera > Acrididae > Schistocerca > Schistocerca cancellata. The sequence continues at coordinate 622,092,417 of NC_064630.1, forward strand.
ATCCAGGTCGTCGTGGAACATTTGGAATGCGTCACGAAATAAAAGTAACAATGTAATGAAGACGTAGACGGAAAAGCACTAAGTCCACTACTATAACACGGGCGAGCGCGGCGACAGTAGGTCCCCTTCAGACGTTACCGTCACCCCACCAATGTCAACGTCAAAAATTTCTTTACGAGAAACGATGGCGTTGACGTCCAGTCCCGTTCCGTTCTGTTGACTACCTGCGTAAATGCTGCCATTCGATACGCACTGTGGAACGTTTTGACGTTCCGTTCCGCAGCTATACGCAAGGTGAGTTGACGGGGACGCCTCTAGCGGCAGCTGACGCAGCACGCAGCGCAGAGCCTCGGTGCGTTAAGCCGGGACGGCGTTGTAGGGGCTCCCTCTTGACGATGCCAGGGCTTCCTTCCGGCAACAGAAGCGCGGACACGTCAGCGGAACCAGCCGTGCTATATTAATTCTGTTGATCTCAACTTACTGACGATCACTGCTTGTCTTATTTCTCGTGTGAATGAGAGGCAAAATTTCTGTTGCCTTTCGTACGGCGCTGTCTACTGACCGAGTCGCCGTCTTTCTACTTTACCTCATCGTGTGCAGTTGTTAGTTTATCAAGTAGTGACTTCTCAAGCTAGATTTTATAAAATGAAAATACAAAAAGCGAATTACAGCTTGCTGACACGTTTCATTTGTGTTTGTGAAAGGACAAATAGCAACACAATTTGGACACCACAGGGGATTCCAATTCTTCTTAAAAAATTGGCTCTCTTTTAGAAAATAAAACACTTGCCCAACAGAACTCTGATTGTTAACTAGATAAAACACATTAAATTTTGTGCCAGGAGTTGTTTAACCCTGATTGACAGCTTCTTTCCAGCCGACTTGCCCGCATCTCGTGGTCGTGCGGTAGCGTTCTCGCTTCCCACGCCCGGGTTCCCGGGTTCGATTCCCGGCGGGGTCAGTGATTTTCTCTGCCTCGTGATGGCTGGGTGTTGTGTGCTGTCCTTAGGTTAGTTATGTTTAAGTAGTTCTAAGTTCTAGGGGACTGATGACCATAGATGTTAAGTCCCATAGTGCTCAGAGCCAACCAGCCGATTTCTAAAGGCTGCGACCTTTTCAGTTTAGTGACATCTTCCCACTGCTACTGATTTCAGATAATTTGTTGGCATATGAAAATATCGTGTCCTAATAAGTATGAAGATAACGTGCCCTAATAAGGTGAAGTGGTGCCCTTCCACATGTAGACATCGTGCGACACATCCTTCCACACTCAACATTTTACAGACATTGTGTTTTCTTATGTACCAACAAATGATAAGAATTGCGGGCAATGAAGATAAATACAGCTCATGGGAACATACCCTTAACATAACGTCGTAAACGAGCACTTTGTGGGGGTGTCATGCCTCTTACACCTGAGTTTAATTTGTTCACTACCTAGAGTTTTTATGTTTTACATATTTATTTGACGTGTGTTAGCCTATCCCTTAAGTTGTACACACCTGCAACATAATGTAGCCACAGATCGTGACTGTAATATGGGCGATCACATCGTCTGTGTTATCCACAATCACTGCAATTGCTTTATTATTTGCATACGTGGTAATTACTTAGATTGTCACGCGCAGTGTAGATTTCTATCCATATGACACAGTGGAAGCCCACCTTGTAACTTTACTTCTGCAGATTTTTCATATGATTTTACAATTATATCTGCAGATTTGTACAAATAACGAAAATATTGTCATACAGCAGTTTATTACATATCAGTTTGTGGATGTTGCACCAAGTTGTAAAGCAGCTTCTACATAGGCGCACTAGTGCAAGTGAACGTAATAAGAATAATTTTTTGCTTCTGTTATAATAACTATTTTACAATAATGTAAAGAAGGTGTTTAGGTAGCTTTTATCTACACGGAACAGGAATAGTTCGGTAATTGAAATACACGAATAATTTTAAATGAGGACACGAGTACACTAACGACACCTGTTGGTGCCAATTGTCAACTTTCCGGAAAGTTCCGGCCACGAACTGCCATCTAGCGATACCCTGGCTGCAATGAAGTGCACAGTAGTGAGTCGTGTGGGACACGAGCATTAGGCGTATTACTCTGTATACTGTGGTTTTAGCCTTGACTTGCCGATGCATCGTTCATCTCGTCCCTCACATGCCTGGCAATGCTTTAGACAGAGTACTTGTGCAGCTGGTAAAGGAGACATCTAATAATCTTTTATCAAGCTATGTTGTAAATACAGTTTTGCTATTACAATGCATCTATGATTACACGTAATTTTATTTCTGTATAAAGTCAAATGTTATGAATGCATTCACAGATCTAAAAGCCATAACCATGCTTACAAGCGATCTTGGCTAAGAATTTCACCTTCTTGCAAGCAATTTTTACAGGGCATACAAAAGAATTTTATTGTTAATTTAGTTACATAGTCTTTAATATTTATTGAATCGGATTTATCCTAAACGTGCAGCAGAGGCGATTTATCACTTCTTACTGTGCCGCCAGTAGAATTTTTGCAGAATAATGTAGACGTCTTGCAGAATAATATCTATGTATTCTGTGTTCCATTTTCATCTTGCCGGCCTCGGTGGCCGAGCGGTTCTAGGCGCTTCAGTCCGGAACCGCGCGACTGCTGCGGTCGCAGGATCGAATCCTGCCTCGGGCATGGGTGTGTGTGATGTCCTTAGGTTAGTTAGGTTTAAGTAGTTCTAAGTTCTAGGGGACTGATGACCTCTGATGTTGAGTCCCATAGTACTCAGAGCCATTTGAACCATTTTTGAACCATTTTCGTCTTGTTGACCCATTTCAGTCTAGTGTGAATGTAAAATTTGTTTCCTGGTGGAATCTGTCGTTTGTTAAGCCTATGTAACTTCATACCAGCGTACGACTTAAACTTGTGTACACTATGAATTATTAAAGCCAACTGTCGTGTAACACATCCAGTGTTAACATGGCTCTATGGACACATTACGAAAGCCGAAAAATGGAAAATAAAACCTGCACCGGGTCACTGAGGCGGGTCAGTGAAGGCAGGGTAGGGGACATTCTGCTGGGCTTCCATGGGTTCTGCGGTAGCAATCGAACATTATCGCAGACCACCTGCGTCTTTCGTGCTTGATCTCTTCCCCGACTGCGATAGCATTTCGCAGTTAGATAACTGTCGGTGTCACAAAGCCAGAGTGTTGCGCCAGTGGTCTGAGGAGAATGATAGTGAATTCAAACGATGATGTCTTGACCACCAAATTCGCCTCTTCTGTATCGGCGGAATACAGTTAGGTCGCTATCGGACGCTAACCCTGCGCTGGCAAACCTCCACGGAACGTATGTGACCTGGGTGTAGTCATCTGGTGCCCCGTCTCTTGGAAAATCTACCAGGGACTTGTCCAATCCATGTGCATGCGCAATCGCTGCTGTATTATGCCTGCATGCTCATCGTCAAATACGTAGTCTAGTAATCCTACGTACTCGGTTCGCTAGACAAACAATTCGAACAAATCGTATTACTGAGTTTTATTACAAAAAAGTAAATGAAAACAGTTAACTTTGACATCTGCACAGATGTATCGCAAGCAAAGGGCGACATACAAAGTAAGCAATGTCTTGTGTATAACAATTCCCAAGTCTGTGTTAGATAGAGCGTACAAGCGACGTAACGAGCGGTGACGCTTGCATCCAAGTCGCTAGCCTCGAAGGTCCTCCTCAACTGGCCGTCGCCAGTCTGTCGCGGCGCCTAAGTCCTCTCCACATAGGGGCCTCTGCTGTCGCGTTATCCTCCTGGAGAAGGGTCGGTTCCTGTGCGATTGGCTGACGTCTCACAGCCGTCTGTTCTCTATCGTTCCCGACTGGCGTTCCGGCACTTGACTTTAGGTCGTAATAGTATTGAATTCCTAATGTATTAAGTGGCTGGTCATAAATGTTTCGGCTCATTAGTGTACCAGCGGCAAAATGCTCCTGTAGTAGAAAAAAAAAACCATGCGAATAGGCTCCTCTTTGACAGATTCTGACAGAAAAGTGGAGAACGAGCTGCCTCAATCGCATTCTGCCTTCCTGAACAAAACTTTTGGCATGCGAACATATTCGCACTTTTTTTAACGCAGAACATTCTAAATCTTCCTACTCAGCATCTCCCTGCAGCTGCCACTGTCTACACATATACCTCTCTCTCCCACTGACTTACAGTGCATCCCACCGCCACTGTCGCCCGCCCCCCCCCCTCTCTCTCTTTTTACACTGTCTCCTTTTGCCTTTCTTTCCCCACTGGCACTGTCTCCAGGATACTTCGGCATCTCAGAAAATTCTGTGAGTCCAACTTACTTATCCTCTTGTTCGATGTGAAATGATCCCCCCCCTGTTTCTACATGTTGAAATTCACCAGTCTGACAGAGTTCCGACCCCCTCCCCCCAAGTCTATGTACGCTCACCACTCACCTATATTTTTTCATTTCCACTCTCTCCTCTCTATTTTGCTCCCACAGCTGCTATCTCCGTCCATCTCTCTTTTACTACCATAGCATCTCAGCTGACCACCATTATTTCCTCTCTGTTTGTGTCCCACTGCTACTGCCTTCATCCACCTCTCTCTCTTTCACAGCCACCTTCTCTATTCCATCATCACTGTCTCCATTATCTCTCCAAGTAGCACTGTCTCCGATCGCTTCCATTGTCTCTCTGTTACTCTCTTCCACCACAAAAAAACGCGAAGACGTTCGCATGCCAAAATTCTTGGTTAGGAAGGCGGAATAAGGATTGAAGCAGCTGGTTGCCCACTTTTCTGTCAGAGTGCTTTAAAGAGGAAGATATTCACCTTTCTTGTACCCCGACAGAAGCATTTTTCCGCTAGTTTCCTTCTTATCTCTGCTACATTGGGGAGTGCTGCTCATATAATACAAATTCTAAGGTCCGTAAAGTGTAGACAGTATTTATATAATTCGACATATTTATATACTTCGACACATATAAACAACAAATAATTACTTATCTTATAAGGCTAACACAAAATCGTTTGCTTTACTTTCTTTCTGGATGCTTTGTTCATCCATTGCAATTCATCCAAAAAGCCCACCATATGATTTGTATCTGCAAAGAGTAAACAGCTATTAGAAATATTTTACTGAATTTGACGTCTTTCTAATGTTACATCGTTTTTGTCAGTCATTTTACGTTCTTTTCAGGCATGTTACGACTCTTTCAGTCCATTTTTTGTCACTGTAGTACCACTTTGGGCATAGTGTGTATAGCCGTGAAGTGGCCATTACACAGAGACAGCACGTCATAAAGTTTTATTGGTGAAAAAATGCTGACTAAAAAAACTTTGTTTGGTGACCTTAGAATCCTTGCGCTGATGCTAGAACACCTGTTGTGTGTTCACTGCGTCAGTTAATACTACATTTGCGTTTCAGATTGGGCATTACGTGCATATTTTACATGCTTAGGTACGGTAATTGTGAACCCCTGGATATCGCTAAAGGATAATGATTTCGAAAAAAGTTTTAAGTCACCTAAAGTCCACCGTAGACCATACCTAATGCAAAAGAACCAAACGGTTTGCCTGGGATGGAGGAAGTGCGGAATGTTTAAAGTTTGACCCTGTACTGTAAGACAGCTACAGTACGCCCATTCTTCCGATAAGTGTACAAATTGTCGCTAGGCCAAGGGGTATCTAAAACACTTGACGCCTTATCTCTATGACCAATAGAATCCGAGATACGGCCCCCTAAAAAAATCGCATTTTCGCTCGCGGACGACAGTCATTTTTTCATCCCCCATCCATACAGAGCTGGAATAGGGAAAGGAGTGGTATTAAGTACGGTCCACTACGCAGCGTACTGTGGCTTGCAGAGTGTGTGGGTCTGGCAGGGACGGAGAAGGAGGAGATTAAGTGTTTAACGTCCCGTCTACAACGAGGTCGTTAGAGACGGAGCACAAGCTCGGATTAGGGAAGGATGGGGAAGGAAATCTGCCGTGCCCTTTCAAAAGAACCATCCCGGCATTTGCCTGAAACGATTTAGGGAAATCACGAAAGACCTAAATTGGGATGGCCGGAGACGGGTTTGAACCGCCGTCCTCCCGAATGCGAGTCCAGTGTACTAATCTGGCAGGAAGAAGCCTCGGACACAACAGCACCGAAATGCACCCGCCTCGCAGGGCAGAGACGGCGGTCGGCGCACTTAGCTGTACTTGATGGTCCGAGGGCGTGGGGGAGTCAGTGTTAAAGGTGCCGCCTGCGGAGCGACGGTAATTGTGGTCGCCCGGGACCGTGGCGGCGCAACGCAGCGCGGCCTAATCACCCGCCGTAAAGCCTCGTTCTCCTACGAATTCATTTAACGCCCTGGCCGTGAAACGTCCCGGCTAATAAGCCAAATTAATAACGCGCCCTCTCGCTGCACCGACGCCCTAACCGACTCTATGACGCACCGGCCACCGGCTCTCGGGCGGCCCGACTCTACAATCCGCTGTCGTAATTCCCGTTGCACTACCTCCTCACTCCTTAATGTACTACATAAATGCTCGAGGAGTTAACTAAACTTTCTGTCCCTGATTATAGCGTGTACTTAACACCGTGTGCTTCCTTTGCATCGCTCGTTTTCGTGTCTGCAACTTCCCAGTCGGTTTCAGCCTCTGCTCGAAGAAAAGTGTTTTGTCGCAATGTCAGCGTAGCTTCGAGACAAAAGGCAATCTCTGTTTTTAGTAATTTTGAACTACAATAAGTTTACAATACGCTTTAATCTTCTAATATAGTCCACACAATCGAATAAGTGTTTATTTCATCACAACAAAATGGTTGAAATGGCTCTGAGCACTATGGGACTCAACTGCTGAGGTCATTAGTCCCCTAGAACTACTTAAATCTAACTAACCTAAGGACATCACAAACATCCATGCCCGAGGCAGGATTCGAACCTGCGACCGTAGCGGCCTTGCGGTTCCAGACTGCAGCGCCTTTAACCGCACGGCCACTTCGGCCGGCTTTTCATCACAACAATACGGTGATACTTTTTCTTCGTTGTAGCACTAGGCCTATAAACGGCAACGATGTATACCTTCATGTTAACAAAAGGAAAATAATCGAGGCAAACAAGAGATTGAAGAAGAGTGTGTGGCCGAGCGGTTCTAGACGCTTCAGTCTGGAACCGCGCGGCCGCTACGGTCGCAGGTTCGAATCCTGCCTCGGGCATGGATTTGTGTGATGTCCTTAGTTAGTTAGGTTTAAGTAGTTCTAAGTTCTAGAGGACTGATGACCTTAGATGTTAAGCCCCATAGTGCTCAGAGCCATTTGAACCATTTGAAGAAGAGTAGGAGAAACATGATGACACAGATGATGTAGTTTCAGTGAGGAAGCGCTCCAGAACATTAAAAAAGTACCAACAGCAGGGAATTTTCATGTCATGCACTACGCGAGATGATGGATAAAAACCAGAGAAGTAGTTTCGGTTTTAGGTTGCTGGAAGTAAGTGTTTCAGATCTGTGCAGTGTACTAAATGCGAAATATATCTCTGTTTCACAGAAAAATAGTTTTTTGCATGTTTCACCAAAAATAGGAGTATTATGAAAAAATGTCTAACTACATTTTCACTTATAATAATGAACTAGCAATTTGTGGCTCTCACATAAATATACTTATGAATGCCATTTATCTGTTTACAGCTACATAAAATCCATCAAGCAATTGCTCAAAATATTTTATTACTTAGATAAAAACGCATTTGAGTCACGATGTAATATACATGCTACACGCCCTAATATTTTTGTGCATCGCACATTTTTTTCTAAATTCAGTATTTCAGTATTAAATCTCAGAACAATCAATTGATCACCAATATGTCATGTCGTACATTGTTGAAAGACCAGCCGTGTTTGTCAGTTGCAAAACGGAGAGATCTGTTACGATGCCATTCCTTCCTCAACAGCAGGAGGTCTACAGTAAACTTTGCAACATCTGATCCCAAGAATGGAGTTGTGTAGGAAACGGAAGTCAACATCGGGAGATTTTTTTTCTTTAATTTAATTTGTTATTCTCTTGCAAAAAATACAAAAGGTATGAGAAATGGTCTGTTACTTAAAACATCGCTGTCGTATTTCTGTGCTTGTATTATCAAAAATAAAACGTAGTGCCTCAGTAATAATGGCACTTGAAACAAAAACTTCCTTATTGGAACTTGAAACTTGTGAGTTCCCTGGTCTGGCACTTAGAACGTTCTTAATAAGCATTTTACTTTTTAATTTTTCTCCTTATTTTTTCAGTGATCGGGTGAGCAGCATAGTTCTGTGGTATCAGAGTATCTTCTCAACTTTTTGGATACAAATAAGTTAGGTACAAAAAGAGATACAGTGTTTTTTTTATTATGCTGACAAATGCGAGATTCGACACTTACACAGTTTCAAATAACCGCCCTTCAAATACTGAAAGACAACTCAGAACGCACTGTAACATGTCTATTACGCATAGTTTTGCATTATACTGTACAGTTTGGCGTATTAGTGTCACGGTATAACAATTTTCTAGTATGTCTTCTCTCGTCTACCTAACTTAAAGAAATCAGTGATTTCCAAGTTACGCTCATTCGTTTCCGGAAAAAGACAAGTGAAGGAAACGCGATAAGCAGTGTAACACACGCTCGAAGAGAGTATCCTTGACTGTGGAAACGATCGACATTTGGGGAAATAATTATTCACGAACCTGAATGGAGAGATTGCTGTCACCGACAGGGAGCGGCGTGGGTTACAGATTCTATCGTAGACACCGACCTGAAGGAAGATCGGTTTGGATTTCTGAGAAATGTGGGACTACGCGAGGCAGTATTGACACTACGACTTTTCTTAGAAGGAGGGTTAAAGGTAGAAAAATCCACATTTATAACATTCGTCTTCTCTTATTTCCTGGCCTTATTCCGTGTCTGCACGGGCTGGCATATTAAGCTGGATTTGGCAATGTTAGAGATATTAGCTGAATGGATGTACTTTCTGTCGCAACCCCTTCCTTCCTGGGACGGAAATTGTGTACCACATATTTCTGCGTCTAGTGTTATGCCACGTAAAAGTGTGATAACGTTTTCCGAATGTTTGCGAGTCGCGTAAATGAGGCTGGACGTGGTTAACCAGCCTGGTATTCACATAATCGGATGTGGGAAACCGCTTAAAAACCACTTCCAGGCTGACGGGCACACCGGCTCTCTCAAGTTAATCCGCTGGGGACAGCGCCACTTCCAGAATCCCGGAAGCGGCGTGCTAATGCGTGCGTTTATCTCGGACGCTATTTATGTCATTTGTAGATTTAGAAAAGGCTTTTCACAATGTTGACTAGAACGAGCTCTTTGGGTTCTGAAGTAAACTAAATTGCGTCAGTGATGGCTTGCGCGTGTGTGAATTGCTCTGCGTAATGGACCAGGCACACTGCCATAAAACCTTAAAAAGTTGACTGTAGACCAAGACGAGCAGAACAACACACACGCAGACGTTACGTGCTCCTCTAATGTAAACTCCTGCCGTACTTGAAAATGGGAATAAATTCCCTGAAACGGGTAGTGTTACGCAAGAAACAACGTCTTATTATGCAAATAAATACTTGTGTTAATTGTTCCAGTTATTGTTACAAACCAACGCATCACGACTCCGATGCGAGTATACAAGCACTAATTTATAGGCAAGGGGTTAGTCTGGTCTTCGAACGGGAGGTTCTTGATCGTCCCTTATAGAACCCAATACGTTGTCCTGGACGGTGAGTCTTCATTGGAAACAAGGGTATCGTCAAAAGTACCCAGCAGAAGCATAATCGAATGGCTCTTGTCCTATATATACACAAACGGAGAGGATGATGAGTATGCGGGAAAGTATCGCCGTTGAGTGATTGCAGAAGGATACAGCATAAGTTAGACAGAATTTCTCTTCGAAGTGCTGATGGTAGTTTGATCAAATATACAAAAATGCAAGTTAATGTAGATGAACAAGAAAAACAGTCCTCTAATGTTTGAGTACAGTATTAGTGGTGTACTGCTCGACACACTCACGCCAATTTAATAGCTAGGCATGACGTTGCCAAGCGATATGACAAGGAATGAGCATTGTGAAATTGTGTACAGAAGGCGAATGGTTGACTTCAGTTTATTGGGAGAATTTTAGGGAGATGTGATTCATGTGTAAAGCAGATCACAGAACACTAGTACGCCACATTCTTGAGTACTGTTCGAGTGTTGGGGCTCCCCGCCACCTCGGATTAAAGGAAGACGTCTGTGCAGTTCAGAGGCGTGCTGCTAGATTTGTTACCGACAGGTTCGATCAATAGCTAATATTACGGAGAAGCTTCGTGAACTCAAAAGGCAATCCCTGGCAGGAAAACGACCTTATTTTCGCGAAACACGACTGAGAAAAATTAGAGAACCGGAATTTACAGAAGTACTCTACTGCCGCCAACGTACATTTCGCGTGAGGACCGCGAAGACAAGGTAAGGGACATTAGAGCTCATACAGACAGTTTTCTTTCCGTCGCTTCGTTTGCGAGTGGAACAGGAAAGTAGTGGTACAATGTACCGACCCCCATGCAGCATACAGTGGCTTTCCTGTTTGTTTAAGGAATTCTTAAATGGTACAGTCAGTTCCATAAGAAAGTGTACGCTGTTATATGTACGAAATATAGACACTATTATAAATATATGTTTACATGAAAATACATTTTGTAATTAAATTGCACAAAATTCAAATGGTTCTGAGCACTATGGGACTTAACATCTGAGGTCACCAGTCCCGTAAAACTTAGAACTACTTAAACCTAACTAAACTAAGGACCTCACACACATCCATGCCCGAGGCAGGATTCGAACCTGCGACCGTAGCAATCGCGCCGTTCCTGACTGAAGCGCCTGGAACCGCTCGGCCACCACGGCCGGCTCTAAATTGCACAATTACCTAGTAGTTAATCCAATCGCCGCCATTATTGATTACAGCTTCGCAACTTTTTGGCATGCTTTTCACGAGATTTTCCGCATATTCCTTCGCTAACGATCTCCATATCTTCCTGATTTTATATGACAACTGCTTCAAAGTATTTATTATCTTTTCTTTAAGCTTCATCTGAGTACACGAATAAACATTTTCGATCGAATTTACAGCCGGAGACATTGCAGAAAAAAAAATGTTCAAATGTGTGTGAAATCTTATGGGACTTAACTGCTAAGGTCATCAGTCCCTAAGCTTACACACTACTTAACCTAAATTATCCTAAGAACAAACACACACACACACACACACACACACACACACACACACACATGCCCGAGGGAGACCTCGAACCTCCGC